>NC_062550.1:72307073-73557073 GCF_016906955.1 Phacochoerus africanus | reverse complement strand
CTGTAGTGTAGATCTCAACTGCCTGGAAGGTTCATTCCCTGACCTGGAAAGCCCTAACGAGGGAACTTCTGAATGCCTCAGGTGCAGCCAAACAAAATAAAAATCATGTTGAAAAAAAAATGATGATAAGCAAGACGGCAGTCAAAACTTTTGTACGTCTAAGATATTTTACAAGAGAAACATTCTTAACTATTACCATTGCAAATCACTTGTTCTAAAACCTTAAGAGTATTAAGACATGTGGTAAACATCAATTGACATGTGCTAATGAGCACCTCTTCTCTACAAAACTAATTGGACTGAATTTTAAGCGTCCTTCAATTGAATTCAACTACTGGAGTACAGTCCTTCATAAGAAATTTAATCATATGGGAAAAAAAAAATACTGAGAATAGTACCTGACCAAACAGAGTAGAAGGATTTTCAAAGTCCCTAACGACCTATCATTAAACAAAGAATATTTCATAAAAGTTTAAATATTTTCAATATGCGGTGTATAATTATTTATCCAATGGAATATATCTAGTATAAACAGTTCACTACCTACACAAATATTTTAATTTTCTGGGAAATTAAGAAAAGAAGGTACTAGAAGGGTGTGGCAACTCATCCAAGGTCACACAACAAGTCAGGGCAGAGATCAACATTCTGGTTTTGACCAACCCTCCCAGCGAAATGGCACTGACTGCTTCCAGAAAGACTTGTTTTGCTCCACACCACAGAGAAAAAGAAGGGGGAGACTGTTCCTTTAGTTTAAAACTTGTACATAGAAAAAGGGAGCTGGCTCTCAGTAAACGCGCACTCGTGCAGGGAGGGCCGGAGCACCGCGGGCCAGAAGCCCCATCTCCCGCCGGGTTAAAGCCGCCGCTCAGAAAAGTCCGGGAGTTTTCCTTCACAGGCGGGCACAAAGGAAAGAAACGTGGGGTCTCCTTCGGATGTGGGGAGAAAAACCAACAGAAGAAACGACCTAGTGTGACCCGTTCCGCCTCCAAGAGTGGGGGGAAAGAAACAAACGAAATAATAAAAATAACAGAGACAGTGGCATTGGATCCGCCAGGAGGGGAACTGGGAACATGGAGAAGCAACTGCCTGGCCAGCTAGCGGGGAGCCAGGCCGCGAACCCTGTGCACGCACCCTCCCGCCCGAGGCCCACCCCAACCGGTGCCGAGCCTAGAAAAGTCTGCTGGGCAGCGGGTCAGCGAGACCGAGCCACCACCTCGGACGGCCTCGCACCTCAGCCCCCCACGCTCACCCTCACCCGCGACAGCCTCGGGACGCCCCGGACGGAGCTGGAAGAGGGCCGGACTCGGCTTGCCCACAATCCCCACTCCCTCACCTGGCCCAGGCCCCTGCCCCAGAAAAGGTGAAAGACGCGACGGCGGCAGCGGCTGCTCGCGACAGAAACCCTCGGCGGTGGTGGAGGCGGCGGCTCCGACCCACAGCCCTAATCTACCGCCGCCGCCATGTTGGCGGGTGACGTCACCCAGCGTGCTTCCGTCACCGCTAGCGTCAGGGCGGGGCGCTGGGCGCGCCGCAAGGGGGCGGATCCGCACTCCAGAAAGGAAGTACTGACCACTGAGAGTTGGAGGTTTCTTTGCGCAAACGGAAGAGCCACTCTCTCCTGACCTGACCACCGCTCTGTGGTTCCGGACGCTAGCCGGCTGTCGACAGCTGGGAAAAAGGTTGACTCTGGCGGCGGCGTGGGTAGTTGCGGCGCTGGGGAAGCTGGGCCTTGAGGGTGGGGCAACAGGGCACCGCGGAGAAGGAGCGTCTCTGCACTGATCTTTGGGTTTCTCCCTATCCCTCACTGCCCTGCACTCGCCACACCATTCTCCACCACCTCCTCCCCGCCCCCGCAGCCAAATGAGGGCCAGTACGGTGTCTCAGCTGTGTTCTTGGGGAGCCACGGGGTCGTGCGCACGTGACACTACCTGGGAGGAGGAGCTGAAAGGCTAAAACCCTGATGAGAAGTGAATGCTAGCGGGGTCCAGGGTTTCTTTTTGGGGCAATGAAGATGTTTTCAAGGAGCTCCCCTCGTGGCTCAGAGGTTAACGAATCCGACTAGGAACCATGATGTTGCGGGTTCGATCCCTGGCCTCGCTCAGTATGTTAAGGATCTGGCGTTGCAGCTACAGCTGCTATTCGACCTCTAGCCTGGAGGTTTCCACATGCCGCAGAAGCGGCCCTAGAAAAGGCAAAAAGACAAAAAATAAAAAGAATAAACCAGGATTGCGTTTGGTTTTTACATTTTTTAACAGTGTCATAGGCTTAAATTTAAAAACTTAAGGGAGTTCCCATTGCAGTGCAACAGAAACAAATCCCAGTAGTAACCATGAGGTTGTGGTTTTAATCCCTGGCGTAGCTCAGTGAGTTAAAGATCTGGCGTTGCCATGAGCTGTGGTGTAAGTTGCAGACGTGGGTCTGATCCTGCGTTGCTGTGGCTGTGGTGTATGCCAGCAGCTGTAGTGCTGATTCGACTCCTAGCCTGGGAATTCGTATGCCGCAGGTTCGGACTTAAAAAAAAAAAGCAATAAAAACATTTGGAGTTCCTTTATGGAGCAGCAGAAACAAATCTGACTAGGAACCGTGAGGCTGCAGGTTCGATCCCTGGCTTCATGCATAGGGTTAAGGATCCGGCATTGCTGTGAGCTGTGCTATAGGTCGCAGACGCAGCTCAGATCTGGCATTGCTGTAACTCCGATTTGACCCCTAGCTTGGAAACCTTCATAGGCCGAGGGTGCGGTCCTAAAATACAAAAAAAAAAAAAGTTGACTTTGGAGTTCCCAGATGGCTTAGGGAGTTGGGGATCTAGTGTTGTTGCTGCTGTGGCATGGGTTTGATCCCTGGCCCCAGAACTTACACATGGTATGGACACAACCCCCCCCCCCCAAAATCTACTTTCTAAAAAAAAAAAAAAAAATTTATATACAATGGAAATTTCTCAGCAATAAAACCAAAATGAACCACTGATAAATGTGACAATATGGATTAATCTCAAGAGAATTGTGTTGAGTGAAAGAAGCGAAACACAAAAATGGACATCTGTGTGATTCAATCTATGTGAATTTCAGGAACAGGCAAATTTAATAACAAATAATGGTTATAGGCGTTCTTGTTGTGGCTCAGGGGAAACGAACCCGACTATTATCCATGAAGATATGGCTTCCAACTCTGGTGCTGTTCAGCAGGTTGAGGATGCAGTGTTGCAGAGAGCTCTGGTGTAGGTTGTAGACATGGTTCCCATCCTGTATTGCTGTGGCTGTGATGTGGGCCGGCAGCTGTAGCTCTGATTCAGTCCCTAGGCTGGGAACTTCCATATGCCACACCTGTAGCCCTAAAAAGAAAAAAAAAAAGTTTATAGAAGTCAGCACTGTTAATTGAGAGTATGGGATCAATTAGAAAAGAACTTACTTTCTAGATTGAGGATATAGTGTGCTAGTTACACAGGTATCAGAAGTCATCTAATTGTAGGTCTATGCAGTTAATTGTATGCAAATTTCAAAAGCCACAGTAAATAATTCTGTGTAGTTAGGTTACCAATTTGCTACGTTAGGTAAATTTCTTTCATATTGCTTTCTGTTTTAAGGTTTGCTTTGTTCCCCCTTTTTTTCATTTTTTTAATGTGTACCAAAGCGACAGCATATAGACCAGTGGAATAGAATACAAAGTCCAGAATGGTCAACTGAGTGAGTTCCCGTTGCTCAGTGGTAACGAACCCAACTAGTATCAATGAGGACAAGGGTTCAATCACTGGCCTCAGGGGGTTAAGGATCCGGTGTTGCCATTATCATGAGCTTCGGTGTAGATCATAGATGTGGCTTGGATCTGGCGTGGCTGTGGTGTGGGCTGGCAGCTGTAGCTGCAGTTCGACCCCTAGCTTGGGAACTTACACATGCTGCAATTGTGGCCCTAAAAAAATAAAAACAAAAAACCAAACAGAATGGTCAATTGATTCCTTTTTCTTTTTCTTTAAAATTTATTTTTAGGAATTCCCCTCGTGGTGCAGTGGTTAATGAATCAGACTAGGAACCATGAGGTTGCGGGTTCGGTCCCTGCCCTTGCTCAGTGGGTTAACGATCTGGTGTTGCCGTGAGCTGTGGTGTAGGTTGCAGACGAGGCTCGGATCCCGAGTTGCTGTGGCTCTGGCGTAGGCCGGTGGCTACAGCTCCGATTCAACCCCTAGCCTGGAACCTCCATATGCCACGGGAGCGGCCCAAGAAATAGCAACAACAGTAACAACAAAAAAAGACAACAAAAAAAAAGATTTAAAATTTATTTTTATTTCTTTATTGTTATTTCCCTAATAACAATTTTTTTCCCTACTGTACAGCAAGGTGACCCAGTTACACATACATGTACACATTCTACTTTCTCACATTAACATGCTCCATTATAAGTGACTAGACATAGTTCCCAGCACTACACAGCAGGATCTCATCGCTAATCTCAATTGATTTCTGACAGAGACAATTCAATGGAGAAAGGGATAGTCTTTTCACCAAATAGTGTAAAATAACATAGTTCTTTTACAGAAATTATTTGACTTTAATCACAAGGAGTTCACTTCTTTCTACTGGTGCGTGTGTTTTCCAACAGATCTTGAGAGTGACACAGTCCTAGACTGCAGCCTGATGGTATAAGATCTGAACTCTAGATTCCACTTGTTTTATTCATTGTCATTCATCAGTTACTTATTGGACGCCTACTGTGTATGTGCCCAGCACCATGCTGGATGCCAGCAAAAACCATGACATGACACCTGTACTCTACAAAAACATAAAAATGAAAAAACCAAAATAGTTTAAAATTGTGGCATGTCCTGAAGTAAACAAATAAGGAACAGGAGTAGAGAATTAAGGTGAAAGGGTGTTGATGGAAAGCTCTCTCCATGGAGGGGATATTTGAAGTTGAGACCTAAAGAATGAAAAACAAACCAAGGAACAAGGGCAAGAAAAGATCTGCTCAGGCAAAAAGCTTGAAAAGATACCAGTAAAGGAATTCCCGTGGTGGCGCAGTGGTTGACGCTAAGAACCACGAGGTTGCGGGTTTGATCCCTGGCCTCGCTCAGTGGGTTAAGGATCTGGCGTTGCCATGAGCTGTGGTGTAGGTCGCAGAGGAGGCTTGGATCCCACGTTGCTGTGGCTCTGGTGTAGGCCGGTGGCTACAGCTCTGATTCAACCCCTAGCCTGAGAACCTCCATATGCCACGGGAGCGGCCCTAGAAAAGACAAAAAAAAAAAAAGAAAAGCTTTGAGCTGGTGAGAGAGGGAAAAGAAATGATGGGGTCAGACAGGTAGGCAGGGCCAGGTCAGCACACTAGAGCCACTGGAGGTTATAAATTAGGGAGTGACAAGAGGCCATTGAGGTTTGAAATCATTCTCTGAGGTGTGGAAAATTGGCTGAAAGGGGTAAAAAATGCAAGTACCTAAGGTAGACTTTCACTACTTTCTGCTACCTTTCATTTTTTTCTTTCTAAAATTAATTCCTCAACATTCAAAGACATGATTTCCATCCTCCTCCGGTTTCTCTCCCTGTGTGCACTCTGCAACAAACAAACTGAAGCGTCGGCGTATCTACTCTGCTGACTCAACCTGATAAACCACAGACTGAGGCCTTGGCTTGGGAGCAGGTAAGAGGAGAGGCACACAAACCATTTCGTGAGACGGGAATTTAGGCCTGCAGCTGGATGAAGCCGTAAGTATCTGGCTTATCTGGGAGTTGGGTTTTTGAAATTTATCTGAAAAGCTGTTTCAGTAAAAGACCTAAGCTAGTATAGAAAGAAATTGGATTTTGAAAACTACCAACTAGTTAATCTTTGCACATACTCATAATAGCTTTTTCATTCCTACACTTCACTCGGTGAAACTTACCACATTCTTATCAGACAGCACCTAGCCTGTTCCTCAGTGAATCAGCAAAATCCTATAGAAACTAGGTGTGAGAGCATTTACACACAGGGGAGAGGAAAGTTGCACAAAAGGGGATAGTATCTATATCTGTAACACTATTTTAAAAAGCAAGTCTTGGCGTTCCTATCATGGCTCAGGGGTTAACAAATCCAACTGGGAACCATGAGGTTGTGGATTCGATCCCTGGCCTTGCTCAGTGGGTTAAGGATCCGGAGTTGCTGTGAGCTGTGCTGTAGGTCGAAGATGCGGCTCACATCTGGCATCGCTGTGGCTGTGTCCGATTAGACTCCTAGCCTGGGAACCTCCATGTGTCGAAGGATCGGCCCTAAAAAAATAATAATAATAAAAAAAATAAAGTCTTAAGGCAAGTGTGACAAATGTTAATTGTCACTTCTGGGTGGTGGTACATGATACATGGACATTTGAATTTTTTTGTACTTTTATTTTTTTTTAATGTCTGAAAGTAATAATAAATTATAAAATTCAGCACCTGTTTTCCAAAAACCAAAAGCACAGTGATCTGTGTAGTGCTACGTCTGATCCAGTCACTGAGTTAATAAATGCTTACGCATGTGTTAGATGGCCACTATCACCTCCCTGGCCCGTTATTTGCAGAACATTGTAAAAATAAATGGGAGGGGAAGTTGTAATAGAAATTAGTGGAGTTCCAGTTGTGGTTCAGCAAGTTAAGAACCTGACTGATATCCATGAATATGCAGGTTTGATCCCTGGCCTCCCTCAGTGGATTAAAGATCTGGTGTTGCCATGAGCTGTATTGTAGGTCACAGATACAGCTTGGATCTGGTGTGGCTGTGGTTGTGGCATAGGCCAGCACTGCAGCTCTGATTTGACCCTTAGCTTGAGACCTTCCATGTGCTGCAGGTGAGGCCCTGACATAGGATGCCAGAGGCGGCACAGGTTCCTGCCTTCTGAGATGGTGCAAAAACTAACTAGATGAGAGAAAGAAGCCTAGCTCAGGCTTGGATTTCATGCCTGGCTTAGGAAATTCCATATACTGAGGGGCCAGCCTAAAAGAAAAAAAAGGAGCCTTAAAGATGTGTGTGCCATTCCCATTAAAAGGACAAACTGGCATGTATTTTCTGATTCAAAGTACTGAGGACACACTATCACACATGTAGTTCTCCTTCCGTAAACATAACCTGAGTGTAATTATTAGGAAACCATCAGAGAAAGCCAAATTGAGGGACCTTCTATAACAATTCAGATGTCTAGTGCTCTCCAGTAATGTCACTATCAGGAAGGACAGTCTGAGGAAATATTCCATGTTAAAGAAGACTAAAAAGACAAGGTTATTAATAGAATAGGTGACTTGGATTGAGTCCTGAATCAAAAAAAAAAAAAATTGCTACAAGGAACATCAGTGGAAGATACAGCCAAATTGGAACATGGGCTTGTTAAATTTCCTGAATTTTGATCAATGTACAATCTTAGCCTTAGGAAACACACCCTGAACTATTTAGAATCATGACTTACATATAGTTCCACATATGAAGTGATAAAGATAACAAAATACTAACAACTGGTGAATCTAAGAGAGGGGAGTTCATTGAACTATTCTTAAACATTTTAAATTTCATAAAAATAAAATCTAGTAATAAAAATGTGTGTGCCCTTTGGCCCATAATTCTATTACAAGAATCTATTCTAAAAATATGTTTTCATTGTTCTCTGGCTTTGGAGTTCCTGTCGTGGCTCAATGGTGACGAACCCAAATAGCGTCCATGAAGATGTGGGTTTGATCCCTGGTCTTGCTCAGTGGGTTAAGGATCCTGGGTTGCTTTGAGCTGTGGTGTAGGCCAGCATTTGCTGCTCTGATTCAACCCCTAGCCTGGGAATGCCAGGGGGTACTACCCTAAAAAAGAAAAAAAAAAAAAAAAGGTTTCTGGCTTTGTAAAACGGGGGCTTAGCAAGTAACTCTGGGAGAATTTCTGCCCTAATTTTCTTTCTCTTTTTTGGTTGCTGTGCCACATATGGAGTTCCAGGGCCAGGGATCAGATCTGAGCTATAGTTGTGACCTAAGCCACAGCTACAGCAATGCTGGATCCTTAACCCACTGTGCCAGGCCAGGAATCAAACCTGCGTCCCTGCACTCCAGAGACCCCCGCCAACCCCGTTGCACCACAGCAGGAACTCATGCCCTAATTTTCTGAATAATTTCTTCTAAATGGATCCTGGGATGATGTTGAAGGACGCACAAGATCATTAGGAAGAATTCCAAATAAATTAAGGAGGTAGTCCACCCTAGAGAGGGTGGAGCTAAAGCATGGGTTGCACATAATTTGTCTTTCCAAAAGGTATGGAAAGCGCAACAATAGTAACTTTACTATTGCAAACTTTTAGAGAAACCACTCTGGCTGATCACTGCTTCAAGGACACTGATCAAGGACAACCAACAGTCAAAAATCACCTTGACAGAATGAGCCCTTGATGTGATGAAAACAGCATTTTTCCTCTGTGCTCTTCCTCCCCCAAACCCACAATCACTGATGAATCATGAGAAAATCCCTAAAGAGGTGCAGCTATTATATACCTAACAGTATCCCTCAAAATGTCAAGATGATAAAAAAGGAAGGACTGGTAGACTTCACCCTCAAGAAGAAACTTAGGAGACAGGACAACTAAATGAAAGGCACGTTCAGGGACTGGATCCTGGAACAGAGAAAGGACATCCGGGGAAAACGAAAGAAATCGATTGAACTGTGGGCTTCAGTCATTGCATCAGCGTCCATTAATGAAATGTAACAAACCTGCCCCAGAAAGGCAGGAGGCTAGTAACGAGACTCTGAGCTCAAGTTTTCGGTAAATCTGAAACTGCTCTAAAAAAACACCTGTTAGTAAAATATTGCCGCATTTGCTTCCATGAGGGCCAGGAAAGTGAAATAAGTTTTGGTGGGCATAAATAAAAACAAGAGCTATAAATGCTCAGGAAACCTTAGGCACTGGGCGGCCGACCTACCCCTGGCCAAAAGAAAAGGCAGCTATAGGTCACGGAAAGTCACGAGCAAGCAACAGCCTGGGACGTGAGGGGAGTGGGGAGGGCGGGGCGGGACTTCCGGACCCCTCTTTCCCTACTGGCTGGGCCGTGCGTCCTGGCCGGCGGAAACCGGAAGTCATTCTCACAAAACAGAGAGGCCGGAAGCTGCGCCGGCTTTTCTCTCGTCTTCGCGAGAGGTTCTCATCATTATTGAGCTCCGGCCCGTATCCCGTCGCCTCACGTCCCTTGCGCTATGGCTCTCAGCGATGCCGACGTGCAGAAGCAGGTAAGCATTGTACTGGGCCCCGGGAGGCAGGCCGGCTCCGCCCTGGGCCTGGAGGAGCCCCGCGGCGGCGGCCTTGTGGGTTAGGCTTTCCAGTATTCGGGAGCCCCACCTCAGTTGCCAGGCCCTCGGCGGTGACCGCATCGCGAGCCTGTGCGAGTCAGGGCCGTGCGTTGTGCTTGAGGCAGTGCGGCCGGCCCTGGGGTCGCGGCGCTCCTGTGCGCCGTCGAGTTCGCGGGCGCGGGCGTTGACCGGTCTAGGCCGGCCTTGGGTGAAGGGCACTCAAAGCAGCAGTTTGGAGAACTAGAGTGATTCTGTAGTTCTGGGAAAACTGACTAACGCTCACTCATTGCCTTGTGAATTTTAGGTGAGCAGTGCGGTGATTTTTCCTTGAATGTTTCCATTTCCTTCAAAACGACTTGCGTTTTATGCGTAACTTAATATGCCCTAAGAAGGGTGGAGTTTCTTTCTTTCGATGGTTCTTAGGCTAGGCACAAAGGATTACAAAAGTAGCTTCTGTAGGGAAATTTAGAGGATGTTACCCGGTGCATACAGAACCGGGGGGTTGAGGGGGAAGGGTTTGAACCTTAGTGGTTCCTGCATCTGAGTTTTACTGTAGGAGAAACGATGCAGTACACTCCACGTAGTCACTAGAATCTAGTACCAATTCTCTTCCTCTGTTGCTTCGTCTTCTCTCTGTTAAGATATACTGAAAAGTAAGGCTTCCCCCAGGAAAGATACTTTATAAAGGTAAAGCAGTGAATCTAGATCAAAATCATTTTTTCTTTTTGTAAAAAGAATGTAGAGCTCTGTCTATATGTGTTCCTCTTCACGCTGCATATAGGGCCCCATCAGGGCAGTGCCTATGTTCCCTGTATTTTCAGCAGTGACTAGGCCACTTACCACACACACAGTGGGTGCTTATAAATGGTGAATTTCCTGATTTCTTCCCGGCGGTATTATAGTATTTGTATATGTTGCTTTTTTGTCTGGGGAGTAAGGTCATATATTTCATCAAAGTTTCAAAGGAATCCGACTCCAAAAAATATAAAACTCAGTAGCTTTGGCAAGAAGAAAAAAAGTAATTTTCAAAAGCATATTTTTCTGCTTTCGGTGTGGAGTTAAGTATCCTGAAGAGGGTGACTTTCTCTTGTTGGAACTCCTAAAGGCAGAATGTGTTTATGTTGACTGTAAATGGGCTTCTCTGACCTGGTTAAAATTAGTGTGTTTTGCTCTAGGCTGTGTTGATCTAGTCAAATCTGGTCGCAGAGAGCCCAGCACCAGTGATAAAGGCAGATAATGCAAGTTTGAATCAGAGTTCACCTCCGGAGGCCAGCATTTATAAGCACCTGTGTTGATTACTGGTTTTAAACTACTTTTAAAATTCCAAACTGAGTACACTGTCAATTTGAACTGAACTTGTGGACATACCACAGACACATACATGCACAAATCTGGGGGGTTTGATCCTCTTAGCAAGTCCAGTGGTTTCTCTATACAATGTAGCTGTGGATTACATATCCCAATTTTTAAAGGCTTGAGGTTTTTTAGGTATTGTATTAACTGTAAAATAGGCTCTGATTGTCATAATTATTTTGGTTCCTCAAGGGTAGGGTAGCTCCTGGGAGTTCCTGTTATGGTGCAATGGAAACGAATCAGACTAGTATCCATGAGGATGCGGGTTCGATCCCTGGCCTTGCCCAGTGGATTGGGGGTTGGGTGTTGTCCTGAGCTGTGGTGTAGTTTGCTGATGTGGCTTGGATCCCGAGTTGCTGTGGCTGTGGCATAGGCTGGCAGCTATAGCTTTTTAGGGCCTCACCTGTTCCCAGGCTAGTGGTCAAATCACAGCTGTAACTGCTAGCCTATACCACAGCCACAGCAGCTTGGGATCTGAGCCACATTTTCAATCTATTTCACAGCTCATAGCAATGCCAGATCCCCGACCCACCAAGCAAGGCCAGGGCTTGAACCCGCATCCTCATGGATACTAGTCAGATTCGTTTACAGTGCACCACAGTCGGAAGTCACTGAAACAAGTCTTTTTTTTTTTTTTTTTTTTTTTGGCTGGGTTCAAACCTGCGGCCTGGTGCTGCAGGTATGCTGCTGATCCCATTGCGCCATAGTGGAGATTCCACATCCTTGTGAAACAAATCCTAATTCACTTTTTTGTTGTTGTTGTCTTTTTGCCATTTCTTGGGCCGCTCCTGTGGCATATAGAGGTTCCCAGGCTAGGGGTTGAATCGGAGCTGTAGCCACCGGCCTACGCCAGAGCCACAGCAACTCGGGATCCGAGCCGCATCTGCAACCTACACCACAGCTCACGGCAACGCCGGATCGTTAACCCACTGAGCAAGGGCAGGGACCGAACCCGCAACCTCATGGTTCCTAGTCGGATTCGTTAACCACTGCGCCACGATGGGAACTCCTATTTTTTTGTCTTTTTATGGCCGCACCTGTGGCATATGGAGGTTCCCAGGCTAGGAGTTGAATTGGAGCTGTAGCCGCTGGCCTACATCACAGTCACAACCAGATCCTAGCTGCCTCTGCAACCTACACCATAGTTTATGGCAAAACCAGAGGCCAGGGATCGAACCTGCATCCTCATGGATGCCAATCAGATTTGTTTCTGCTGAGCCATGACGGGTACTCCTTGTTCTGCTCTTTTTTTTTTTTTTTTTGGTCTTTTTGCCTTTTCTAGGGCTGCTCCCACGGCATATGGAGGTTCCCAGGCTAGGGGTCTAATTAGAGCTGTAGCCGCTGGCCTCCACCACAGCCGCAGCAATGCCAGATCCAAGCCGTGTCTGCAGCCTACACCACAGCTCACAGTAACGCTGGATCCTTAACCCACTGAGCAAGGCCAGGGATGGAACCCACAACCTCGTGGTTCCTAGTCGGATTTGTTAACCACTGAGCCACAACGGGAGCTCCCTTAATCTGCTCTTAAGAAAAGCAAATTGGTGTTCCCGTTGTGGCAGAGTGGAAGCAAATCCGACTAGGAACCATGAGATTGCAGATTCGATCCCTGTCCTTGATTAGTGGGTTAAGGATCTGGCGTTGCCATGAGCTGTGGTGTAGGTCGCAGACATGGCTTGGACTCTGGCATTGCTGTGGCTGTGGCGTATGCCAGCAGCAACAGCTTCGATTACACCCCTAGCCTGGGAATCTCCCTATGCCTCAGGTGCGGCCCTAAAAGGACAAAAGACCAAAAAAAAAAAAAAATTATTCCTTAGTGAAACCACCAGTGAGTTTGATTATGATTATCAGTGTTGCTTGTGTATTCATTTGGGTATATTTTACACCTGCCATTGGAGACACTATTCCATTTTTGAGTAGTAATTGGATCAGTCACCCAAGCCCCATTCAGAAGACTTTGGGGGACTTTATTCTTCATTTGTTAGCAGAGATCTAAAACCCTTTAACAAATTCCTAGCCTTGCAGTTTAGTTAAGGAGAGGGACAAGTAAGCAGGCGATTAGGATTGTGTTTAGGCAAAGAAGTGTGGTGTCTTAGGTGCAGATAGGTGAGAGGTTCAGGAAGGATTTTCCAGTGGAGGTGACAGTTAAGCATTCTGACTGGCATAAGACAGAGCTGGAAGAAAACATAGAAACTCTTGCAGAAGGCAGAGGAAGAAGAGGATGGCCACAAAGGAGATGAGGAAGATAGGGAGGGAAGTATGGGAGCAAAGGGAAGAGAGTGTTCAGGAAAGGGGTGAGGGTGGTCAGCATATCAGGAGACACCAAAGGGTCAGGAGATGGTTGCCACGTTATGGAGAGTGATTTCAGTGGAATGGAGTGGGTGGAAGTCAGACTCAAGTGTGTGGAGAAGAGGAGGTAAGAAAGTTGAAAGATGGCTCTTTGGCATATTTTATTAGAGATGGAGAAGGGAAAGGGGCTGGTTGAGGAGGCCAGAAGTAGAGGATGGTGTATAGTCAATCCTTCCTCCACGGAGGAGGAACTCACAAATTCTTTGAGAGTAGATTAATGTCTTGTTTACCTGTGTTACTACGTATTGCACCTGGTCCATTTGCTAGAGTAAATTCCAGAATGTAAGTTACCGGAGAACAGAAATTAATCTCATTTACCCTTGTACACAGTGCCTGGCATGTAAAATGTGTTCAATAAATGATAGTTGAATGAATCAGAAAAGATAGATATATTTTCCCATTATACTCAAAAATAAAATAACCTTTTTCTTTTCCTTATAGATTAAGCACATGATGGCTTTTATTGAACAAGAAGCCAATGAGAAAGCAGAAGAAATAGATGCGAAGGTGAGATTCCATTTTCTAGGTTTGAGAAGTTATCAGAGGTGTCTTGTGACTCATTGGGTTAGGGAATCTGGCTTTGTCACTGCAGCAGCTCAGGTTGCTGCTGTGGCATGGGTTCCATCTCTGGCCTGGAAACTTCCACATGCCATGGGTGTGGCCAGAAAAGAAAAAGGAAAAAAAAGT
This sequence comes from Phacochoerus africanus, assembly GCF_016906955.1. Classification (NCBI taxonomy): domain Eukaryota; kingdom Metazoa; phylum Chordata; class Mammalia; order Artiodactyla; family Suidae; genus Phacochoerus; species Phacochoerus africanus. Next base: position 73,543,438 of record NC_062550.1, on the reverse strand, counting down.
TATCGAATGTTCATATTGTTTTGCTTTGGAGTTCCCTTCATGGCTCATCGGTTAACAAACCCGACTAGGATCCATGAGGATGCAGGTTTGATCCCGGGCCTCGCTCAGTGGGTTAAGGATCTAGTGTTGCCATGAACTCGTGTATGTTGCAGACATGGCTTAGGTCTGGCGTGGCTGTGGCTGTGGCCATGGCTGGCAGCTGTAGCTCCAATTAGATCCCTAGCCTGGGAACCTCCATATGCCACAGTGCAGCCCTAAAAAGACAAAAAAAAGGCATATTGTTTTGCTTTGCTAATTAGTAATTAGTAAAATTGTTTAACAGTGCTTTAAATAGGACTAATAATATTTAAATATGATGTTAAAAATAAATGTTCCATGGAGTTCCCGTCGTGGCGCAGTGGTTAACGAATCCGACTAGGAACCATGAGGTTGCGGGTTCGGTCCCTGCCCTTGCTCAGTGGGTTAACGATCCGGCGTTGCCGTGAGCTGTGGTGTAGGTTGCAGATGCGGCTCGGATCCCGCGTTGCTGTGGCTCTGGCGTAGGCCGGTGGCTACAGCTCCGATTCAACCCCTAGCCTGGGAACCTCCATATGCCACGGGAGTGGCCCAAGAAATAGCAACAACAACAACAACAACAAAAATGTTCCTTTCTAAACATTCTAATTGTCAATAGATGTCCTAAAATTTTATGTTAGGGAGTAGGAAAGTAAGGGGTGGGTTAATTTTTTCATGGAATCCAAATTCAGATGTTGAGCATCTGTGGCTAATTATGACTGTTGATTAGGTGAGGAGGTAGTTTTTTTTTTTCTTTCTTTTTTCCTTTCTTTTAGGGCTGCCCCTGTGGTATATGGAGGTTCACAGGCTAGGGGTCAAATTGGAGCTATAGCTGTTGGCCTACACAACAGTGACAGCAACGCAGGATCCATGCCACGTCTGAGACCTACACCACAGCTCATGGCAACGCTGGATCCTGATAAGGTGTTGTTTTAGATATAGTTGTTGTTATAGATATAGTTTTAGATATACTATAAACTAATACTGGTTTATAGTATTAGTTTCAGGTGTACAACATAGTTATTCAGTATTTTTACAGACTGATTAATGTTATTATAAAACAATGGCCATATTTCCCTGTGCTGTACACTATGTTTTTGTTCGTTGTTTTTGTTGTTTTGGCTGTGCCTGCAGCATGTGGAGGTTCCCATACCATGGACTGAACCTGCACCACGGCAGTGATGCGAGCCGCTTTAGTGACAACAGCAGATCCTTGACTAACTGTACCAGGAGGGAATTACCCCTTACTGCTTGTTTAATACTGTTTTGGTGGTCATGGAAGCACTGCAGTTTGTTGTATACCTGGTTTCCTTTTTTTTTTCTGGGACAAGTATAAATTTCTGTTTCAGCTAGTAAGTGCATTTCCATTTAAAGTAGTCTTAACTCGGAGTTCTCGTCGTGGCTCAGTGGTTAATGAATCTGACTAGGAACTTCCATTTGCCACAGGCGCGGCCCTAGAAAGGACAATAAATAAATAAAATGAAGTAGTCTTAACTCAAATGATACCATCAACTGTACTTATTTCCTGTGATAGATATAGAAATAAACTGTTAGGCATTTTAGGATATGAAAGCTCCAGTACCTTTGTGAAGCATTAAGCATCTGAAGCAGCAACTTTAGGGAGTTCCCATTGTGGCACCATAGAAATGAATTCCATATGCTGCGGGTGCAACCCTAAAAAGCAAAAAAAAAAAAAAAAAAAGGCAACTTTAGTTAGCTTCCAAAGTCTTAATTTCTTATTTCCTGAAAATCATCGATAGCTCATAAGTAAGATAGCCTTTTTTTTTTTGTCTTTTTGCCTTTTCTAGGGCCGCTCCTGCGGCATATGGAGCTTCCCAGGCTAGGGGTCGAATCGGAGCAGTAGCCACCGGCCTACAGCAGAGCCACAGCAGCGCAGGATCTGAGCCGTGTCTGTAACCTACACCACAGCTCACGGCAATGCCAGATCCTCAACCCGCTGAGCAAGGCCAAGGATTGAACTTGCAACCTCATGGTTCCTAGTTGGATTCGTTAACCACTGAGCCACGACGGGAACTCCAAAGATAGCCTTTTTTAAGATGATTTTTCAGGGAGTTCCTATTGTAGTGCAGTGGAAACAAATCCGACTAATATCCAAGAGGATGTGGGTCTGAGCCCCTGGCTTTGCTTAGTGGATTGGGGATCTGGTGTTGCCATGAGCTATTGTGTAGGTTGCACATGTGACTTTGATCCTGTATAGCTGTGGCTGTGGTGTATATATCGGCAGCTGTAGTTCTGATTCGACCCCTGGCCTCAGAACTTCCATATGCTGCAGGTGCAGCCCTAAAAAGAACCCCAACAAGAAAAAAAACCCACTAATAAAACTAGTAACTTCAATTTATTTATTTATTTATTTTTTCTTTTTAGGGCCGCACCTGCACCATACGGAGGTTCTCAGGCTAGGGGTTGAGTCAGAGCTGTAGCTGCTGGCATATGCCACAGCCATAGCACCTTGGGATCCACGCTTTGTCTTCAACCTACACCATAGCTCATGGCAATGCAGGATCCTTAACCCCCTGAGTGAGACCAGGGATCAAACCCTTGAGTCTCAGGGATACTAGTCGGGTTCAATAACTGCTGAATCACAATGGGAACTCCTGATGTATGTAATTTATGTTAAAAGGACTATTAGGTTTTGACCTACAAGGAAAGAATACTATTTTTGTTTTTATTATTTTATAAGGGAGGACGCTAAGATTATTAGACCACATTTTTTAGAGTAACACAGATCTTTTAACAAATTTTGTGTCATTTTCATTTTTCTTTTCTTTTCTTTTTTTGGGAGGGGTTTGATGGCAGCATATGGAGTTCCCAGGCCAGGGATCAGATCTGAGCCATTAGTTGCAACCTACGCCACAGCTGCAGCAGTGCAGGATCCTTAACCTAGTGCACTGGGGTGGGGATTGAACCTGCCTCCCAGGCTCCAGAGATTCTGCCAATCCCATTGCACCACAACAGGAATTCCTCTGGACCTTCCTTAGCTGTCTATTAAATAAATGGATCGAATTTAAAAAACATTTTTTTCAAATACAGAATCTTTGGGTTATATTTTTTGTAACTTTGTTGCTGGGTACTATTATCTTTTTTTTTTTCCTTTGGCCACACCTGTGGCTTGTGTAAGTTTCCAGGCCAGAGATTAAACCTATGCCACATCTGTAATCAGAGCCACAGCAGTGTGACAACACTGGGTCTTTAACCCGATGAGACTCGAGGGAATCCCAACTATTATCCTTGATTAAAGTTTCAGTCTTCTGGTTCATCATTTATGGTGAAGAATCACTGGTCTTTCCTTTTGAATAAATTAGAAGTAATCTTTGAAGATGAGCCAGGACACATTTCCTGCTTTAGATATAGAGTAAGGTGAATATAAGTACCCTGGTTACCAGCTGCAGAAAATAAAACTGTTTGTCAAAGTCTGCATAATGAATTAAGAATAATTAGTTCTTTTGTAGGCAGAAGAGGAGTTCAACATTGAGAAAGGTCGTCTTGTGCAAACCCAAAGACTGAAGATTATGGAATATTACGAGAAGAAGGAAAAGCAGATTGAACAGCAGAAGAAAATGTGAGCTTTGGAAATCACTGGGATGAGAGGGCAAAGCAGACGCTTTCAAGTCAGGCAGATAAGGGTTCTGGTCCTAACTGGTCCATCCCCTTACCTGTCCTTGGTCAGGTTTCTTTTTTCCCCTCATTTATGAAAATGGAGGCCTCACAGGATTGTTGAAAGATAAAATCAGAATAACCAATAGGAATGTGCTTGCCACTTGGCTTATCATTGGAAATAATTGGGTAGAAACCACTTAGTATATATCAGGAGGTTTTCTTTGGGGTCTGTACCAAGAGAGGCATTTGCATGTGTGTAGGAGGCTATACCTTTTCTTCTCTGTGGTGGATTTTGAGCTGTGCTGATGCCACTTTTCCATACCTTTTGCAGTCAGATGTCTAATTTGATGAATCAAGCGAGGCTCAAAGTCCTCAGAGCCAGAGATGACCTCATCACAGTGAGTAACTAACCCATTTAGTTACAGAATTATAAAATGTTTATTCATTGGCCTACTGTAGCAAATTTGCAAGTTAACATTAGATTAAGGAGTTGAGAGATGATTTTTAGTAGAGAGGAAACATTTTATCAGAAAATCATTATATTAGGTATTGTAATAAATGCAGAAATGAATAAGGTATGTGCCTTGTCTTCGAAGACCCACTGATCTAAAAGCATATAGACCTGGGTCATTCTGTACATGATGGGTGGCAATGCAGTGTCAGGGTGATGGGGACTAATAAAGCTGGAAAAGTAAGATGGGGTTAATTAGCGGCCATGAGTGCAAGTGAAGTGCTTTGTTTGCTTTTAGTAGGAAGCTGTTGAAGTTTTCATTTTGTTTTATGAGGAATATCATAAATAGGGTTCCTGGTGTGAGTGTGTAGACTAAATTTAACAGGGAAGAGATTACACACAAAACTGGAAAGTATTGTCTTCCAGAGAAGAGAGCAGAAACCTATACAAACTTACAACTTAGGTGACAAAGCCTAAAGGTATTTGAGCTAACTCAGAAACCAAGCAGGGATGCCTCTCTTTCCACTCTTTCATTGTTACTGTGGAGACCCTAGAATCCTTGTAAAATGGAGAAATAACTTATGCAGATATTGAGAAGGAAAAAGCTTTTTTGGTGGGGGGCATACCTGTGGAATGCAGAGGTTCCCAGGCCAGGGATCACACCTCTGCCACAGCAGTGACAACACCAGGTTCCTAACCCATTTTGCCACCAGGGAACACCAGAAACAAAAAAAAAAATTTTTTTTAATTTGTTTTTTTGGCCTCGCCTCTATGTGAAAGTTCCTGGGCCAGGGATTGAATCTCCGCCACAGCAGCAACGTGAGCCACTGCAGTGACAATGCTGAATCTTTCACTGGCTGAGCTACAAGAGAACTCTGACACTTAATATTATTATTGTTACTGTTATATTGACATTTGAACAGGTTTTTTTTTTTTTAAATTATCCTTTAGGGCCACACCTGTGCCACATGGAGGTTCCCATGCTAGGGGTCGAATCGGAGCTGCAGCTGCTGGCGTACCCCACAACCACAGCAACACTGGATCTGAGCTTTGTCTGCAACCAACACCATTGCTGGCGTCAGTGGCAGGTCCTTAGCTCACAGAGCGAGGCCAGGGATTGAACCCAAGTCCTCATGGATACTAGTTGGGTTCGTTAACCTGCCGAACCATGACAGGAGCTCCTTATTATTGTTTTTAAGATTTGAATGTATGCAAAAAAAAAAAAAATAGAACATCTGTTAAAAAATAAGAACTAGTAGTTTGGAATTCCCTAGTGACGCAGTGGGTCATGGACCTGGTGTTGTCACTGCTATGGCACAGATTTGATCCTTGGCCCAGGAACCTCAGCATGCCTTTGGGGTGTGGCCAAAAAGAAAAAAATAAACAAATTTGTTTAGAAAATAAATAAATAGGAATTCCCATTGTGACTCAGTGGTAACAAACGTCTTAGTATCCAGTAGGATGTGGGTTCAGTCCCTGGCCTTGCCCAGTGGGTTAAGCATCTGACATTTGCCATAAGCTGTGGTGTAGGTCACAGATGTAGCTTGGATCCTGTGTGGCTGTGGCTGTGGTGTTGACTGGCAGCTGCAGCTCCAATTTGACACCTAGCCTGGGAGCTTCACATGACGTGGATGCAGCCCTAAAAAAATAATAAAAACAAAGTACTGAGCATTTATATAAAATTAAAGACCTAGTAATTAGCTCAAAAAGGTGATGGCTGCAAAGAGAATATACAGAAATTGATAGTTCAGTATGCTAACAGTAACCAACTAGGAATAAATATTGGTGAATAGGACCTGTGTGGAAGAGCTGTAAAGCTGAAAATACAGAACTTGACGAAGTACAAGACATCAGCTTTATGGATGACAAAGGAAACACTAGCATTGTAGATGTTTGTTCTTATTAGATAATCGGGATGGTGGCAGTGAGAACTGAATGAGGTGACACACTTTATAGGAAGATGCTCTGGGCATTGGCACTCAATGACTCCTCTTCTGATGCTGATGTTAAGCACTGAGTTTCAGGCCTGGCTGTCTAGAAGAATGGGGGCTCCATTAATGAAATAGCAAGTCAGGAGGACAGGGTTTTTGTTTTTGTTTTCTTTTCCCCCTTTTTTGGTTGCTCTGGCATGTGGAGTTCCTGGGCCTGGGATTAGATACAATATTCAGTTGTGACCATAACAGGGGTCCCTAACCCACTGTGCTGGGCTGGGGATCAAACTCGTGTCCCAGCGCTCCAGAGACCCTGCGATACCCTTGTGCCACAGTGGGAACTCCAAGGACAGGCTCTCCTAAGAGGAAGGACCAGATCACTGTGGACATACTTTGAGGGGGCTGAGAAACCTCCCACGGTGTCGAGCTGAGGATAGAACCTTCGTCCTAATGCTCAGTGACGCCATCAATCCTGTTGCAGGAAGTCCAGTAGTTTGCTTTTTAAATCTATCATGTAGCCTTTCTGTGTTTGTTACATAGATTTCTGAATTGATTGATAATCTGAGCTTCTTGGCTCAAGTGGGGACTCCCTGAGAGCTGTGATAGTACTTCTTGCTTCATTTTATCAGTGTCCTTAGCATAGCATCTGTCTCATCATACATCTCAGAGAATGTGTTGATTGAAAACACAGCCAGAAAGTGAGAAGTGATTGGGCATGAGCTAGGAACAGCCTTAGGTCGATTCTGAGCTGACTACTAAAGTGTGTGGATAACTTTATTTCCCATTTGTTGTAGGACCTGCTAAATGAAGCGAAACAGAGACTAGGCAAAGTGGTAAAAGATACAACCAGGTACCAAGTGCTGTTGGATGGACTGGTCCTCCAGGTAACTCTTGTAGGTCAGATCCACCACTGATAGCCACAGTTCCTGTAAAATTGTGTTAGGAGCCAGCTTTTTGTCCCGTGTTCTCATTGTAACCCTTTTTTTGCTTGTCTAGTAGGAAGAGGCATGGGTGGATGGTAGTGTCTGCCTGGTTGAATGATACTCTCTGATGTCTTACTGGTCTTTTATAACCTTCAGCTGTGAACTTTTCTGATTTGATTTAACCACTAAAATACTTGCTTTAGAGAGTAGGGTTCAGATCACAGGCTGTACAGATTTTAATTGCTGGCTGCTCAGCTCACAAATATAGTATTTTTTTCCTCAACCTAGTTGATGTGAGGTTAGATTCTCTCCCATCTGTATTTATGCCCACCACCAGAGCACCTGGTGTATTTTTTTTGTGATACCAAGATCTTTCCATGTTCTCCTACCATGTATGCTGTGTACAAGGGACTTTTTTCCCAAACTAGATAAAAGGATTAAAAAGACATTTTATTTGCTGTTGCTTTATAGTTTGCATTTTTTTGCTAATTGCATTTGATCGTGCTGTAATAGGGTTTGTACCAGTTGTTGGAGCCCCGAATGATCGTTCGTTGCAGGAAACAAGATTTCCCTCTGGTAAAGGTAAGAGCTTAAAGAAATCCTTTTTCTTCTTTTTTTTCCTTTTTCTGCCTTCCCTGAGGCATATGGAAGTTCCCGGGCAAGGGCTTGAATCTGAGCTGCAGCTGCAGCAATGCTGGATCCTTTAACCCACTGCACTGGGCTGGATATTGAACCTACATTCTCACAGACAGTATCAGGTCCTTTGCCTGCTGAACTATAATGGGAACTCCTTATTTATTTTTAATTTTTTGGCTTTTTAGGGCCACACCCATGGCATATGGAAGTTCCCAGGCTAGGGGTCCAATTAGAGCTGCAGCTGCCGGCCTATGCCACAGGCACAGCAATGCCAGATTGGAGCCATGTCTTTGACCTGCCCCACAGCTCATGGCAACACCAGATCCTTAACCCACTGAGTGAGGCCAGAGATCGAATCCTCATCCTCATGGGATACTAGTTGGATTTGTTACTGCTGAGCCACAACAGGAGCTCCTTTTTTACTTATTATTTTTTTTGTTTTTTTTACGGCCGCACCCGAGGCATGTGGAAGTTCCCAGGCTAGGGATTGAATTGGAGCCGTAGCTCTTGGCCTTTGCCATAGCCACAGCAACACAGGATCCCAGCTGCTTCTGCAACCTACACCACAGCGACCTAACATGGCAACGCTGGATCCCTGACCCACTGATCAAGGCCAGGTATCAAACCTGCATCCTCATGGATGCTAGTCAGATTTGTTTCCACTAGTCCATAATGGGAACTCCCCTAAATTCTTTTTTAAAAGGCACATAAAAAATTTCCCATTGTAAACACCTCCCCCCACCCCCGCTTGTAACCCTTTTTACATGCACAGTCCTGTGGCTTCAAGTCCTTTCAGTGTCATGCAGCTGTTTGCACCATCCACCTCCAGAACATGTTCATCTTCCCAGACTGACAGCCTGCCCCCATAAACACCACCTCTGCTCTCCCTCGATCCACTTCCTAGCAAAATCCCTCTTTTCTGTCCTTTATGATTTTGGCTATACTGGGTGTCTCCTATAAGAGGCTTATTGCACTTGGCATAATGTCTTCAAGGTTCGTGCTTGTTGTAGCATGTCAGAATTTCCTCTTTAAAGTCTGGATTTTATGTATAGACTACATTTTGTTTATCCATTCACTTAATAGACAATTTGTTTCTGCCTTTTGACTATGATGAGTAATGCTGCTGTGAACATGGTTGTACACATATCTGTTTCCATCTCTGCTTTTATTTTTGGTCCTTTTTCTGTTTGTGTATGATCTCTTCAGGGCTGCACCCGAGGCATATGGATATTCTTAGGGTAGGGGTCCAAACTGGAGCAGCAGCTGCCATCCTACACCACAGCAATGCCAGAGCTGAGCTGCCTCTGTGACCTACACCACAGCTCATGGTAACATTGGAATCCTTAACTTGCATCTTCGTGGATATCTTCATGGATAGTTGGGTTCATTACCACTACCCATGATGGGACCTCCTGAATCAGCCTCTTTCAAACCAGCAAAATATGCCTCTGCTTACAATGGAACATAAAAAGAATTTTTCTCCTTTAAGGAAATTAATACTCATGGATGGGTCAAATGCCTTTTTTTGTTGTTGTTGCTATTGCTATTTCTTGGGCCGCTCCCGAGGCATATGGAGGTTCCCAGGCTAGGGGTTGAATCGGAGCTGTAGCCACCGGCCTACGCCAGAGCCACAGCAACGTGGGATCCGAGCCGCGTCTGCAACCTACACCACAGCTCACGGCAACACCGGATCGTTAACCCACTGAGCAAGGGCAGGGACCGAACCCGCAACCTCATGGTTCCTAGTCGGATTCGTTAACCACTGTGCCACGACGGGAACTCCTCAAATGCCTTTTAATGTTTAGGTCTAAGAAGCTATTATTGAGTTGGACAGAAACCCATTTAAGGATACTGGGGAGTATGTATACAGTAATTCTTTAATTGGGATAGTAGACACTTCTAACCAAAATTATTTATGTATGTATATATTTATTTTTGCTCTTTAGGGCTGCACGTGCAGCATATGGAAGTTCCCAGGCTAGGGGTCGAATTGGGGCTGTGGCTTAGGCCAACAGCTACAGCTCCAATTCGACCCCTAGCCTGGGAACCTCCATATGCTGTAGGTGTGGCCATAAGAAGACAAAAATAAATAAGTAAATAAATAAATAATTAGATCACTGGATATGGTTGTATAGCACCTGAAAGTCTTCGACAGCATCATACTTCGAGGTCACCCAAAGGTTTGCTTGCCACATTATGCATTTATCTTTTTTCCTTTTTTTTGTCTATTGTCTTTTTAGGGCCACACCCACGGCATGTGGAAGTTCCCAAGCCGGAGGTCAAATCGGCATTGTAGCTGCTGGCCTACACCACAGCCACAGCAACAAGGGATCTGAGTTGCGTCTGCGACTGACACCACAGCTCACAGCAATGCCAGATCCTTAACTCACTGAGCAAGGCCAGGGATTGAACCTGCGTCCTAATGGATGCCAGTCAGATTCGTTTCCACCGAGCCATGCCGGGAACTCCTGCATTTATAATTTTTAAAAACTTTTCTGTAAAGGGTGTGTAGTATAGTGTTCTGGGTTGGCCACCTCCTGATTAGACTATTTTCTGACAGCGGCTTCTGGTTCCATAGTTGCCATCTTAGATCCATCTGATCACGCATAGTTTTTGTCATAACCTCATTGTTTTTTTATTGTTTTCCCAGGCTGCCGTGCAGAAAGCAATCCCTGTTTACAAAATCGCCACCAAAAGAGATGTTGATGTCCAGATTGATCAGGAGGCCTACCTGCCTGAGGAAATGTAAGTATTTCTCTGTAAGGCTTCTCTGGCTGTGAGCATTGCCCTTCTACTGGCCCCTTCCTCCTTTTTTTTTTTTTTTGCTTTTTAGGGCTGCACTTGCAGCGTATAGAATTCCCCAGACTAGGGGTCAATTCAGAGCTGTAGCTGCTGGCCTACACCATAGCCACAGCAAGGCCAGATCCGTAACCCCCTGAGCGAGGCCAGGGATCGAATGAGAATCCTCACGGATAGTCTGGCTCATAACCTGCTGAGTCACAAAGGGAACTTCCTGAACTGCCTTCCTATTTTTCCCCCAAGGCACTCTTCGCACAGGATGGGGGTGTGGCTGAGTCCTCTTGTATAGCTTGCTGCTTTCTCTGTCAGCGCCTTGTTGGTCTCACACTCTAAAAACCCAGCTTCTGGAGTTCCCGTTGTGGTGCAGTGGTTAACGAATCCGACTAGGAACCATGAGGTTGCGGGTTCGGTCCCTGCCCTTGCTCAGTGGGTTAACGATCCGGCGTTGCCGTGAGCTGTGGTGTAGGTTGTAGACACGGCTCAGATCCCGCATTGCTATGGCTCTGGCGTAGGCCGGTGGCTACAGCTCCGATTGGACCCCTAGCCTGGGAACCTCCATGTGCCTCGGGAGCGGCCCAAAGAAATAGCAAAAAGACAAAAAAAAAAAAAAACCAACAAAAAAAAAACCACACCCAGCTTCTTTTGGTAACTCAGTTCATTCTGCAGAGAAGCAGCATGAAATTTGTACCCAGTACCCAAAGCTGGGTCCACATCTATTAGATGCTCAGAATGATGATTGCTGCCACTCAGTAGCTATCAGAAATAAGAAGAGCAGTCATATACGACTGCTAGATTCCCGAGACATAGAATGTGGGTACCAGTGGTGTTTCTGCCACCTGTGAGATGACAGCTTTTCCTTGGCATCCCTAGTAAACTTGGTGTGGTTAGGATGGGTGGTAGGAAACCCTGGCAAGGATAGGGCCATGAGCATTTTCTCCCTTGGGCCTACCTATCTGGCACTGCCTATGTACAGCCTTGGCCAGCATTGTGGGAGGCCTTGAGCTTCGTTGAAAGTGCACCAGCCTTAGGACTCTGAGACCGAGTTCTGAGTTCTGATGTGGCCTTTTGCTCACCGTGGGACCTGGAGCCTGGATTCCATTATCTGTAAAATGAAATGGCTCTTTTCTGTTTTATGAAGTGAGGAAGAGGGATGAGGTAGTGTATGTGAAAATGCTTTGTAAACTTAAGAAGTTGTAGAAGCTGATTTAGGTCTGATGGTCCATACTGCAAGGTATGAGTGAGGTAATGTCATTTTTCCAGTAAATTGGTCCTTTAGTCTTGCCTCTGAAGCCTGTGTCCTGGTTTGTAAAACAGTGAGGACATGAAGACTCCCCAGGTCTTTGAGGGGCAGAATTCCTGAAGGCCCTGGGGTTTGCCCTCAGGGGCACCTTGCACATAACAGAGCCTCCCTCCCACTACTGCCTGCATGGGGTTAAGATTTCAGCCACAGACCAAGTCCTTGTGGGCACATAGCCTGTTTAGAGAAACAGAGAGGAATGGGGAGAGGGGGAGGGAATAAGAGAAGAATATTCACGTCATAGTGCATTAAAATTTTCTAGAGAAGGAGTTCCCATTATGGCTCAGTGGTTAATGAATTTGACTAGCAACCATGAGGACACAGGTTCAATCCCTGGCCTCACTCTGGGTTAAGGACCCAGTGTGCCATGAGCTGTGGTGTAGGTCAAAGACAGTGCTCGGATCTGGTGTTGCTGTGGCATAGGCTAGTGGCTGCAGCTCTGATTTAACCCCTAGCCTAGGAACTTCCATATGTCACAGGTGTGGCCCTAAAAAGACCAAAAAAAAGAAAAAAAAAATCTTTTTTTTTTCCAAAGAAAATCTTAACAAAAGTTTTCCCAGCCTTTGTCTCATAGTCTGCTTAGATCAAGAAAAAAAATTTGTAGGCATTCCTGTTGTGGCTCAGTGGTTAACAGACCCAGCTAGTATCCATGAGGATGCAGGTTCGAACCCTGGCCTCGCTTGGTGGATTAAGGATCCGGTGTTGCAGTGAGCTGTAGTGTAGGCCAGCAGTTGTAGCTGTGATTTGACCCATAGCCTGGGAACCTCCATATGCCACTGATGTAGCCCTAAAAAACAAACTTGAGGGTTTTTTTGGCCTTTTTAGGGTTGCATAAGTGTCATATGGAAGTTCCCAGGCCAGGGGTCAAATCAGAGGTGCAACTGCTGGCCTACACCACAGCCATAGCACCGCCAGATCCTTAATCCAGTGAGGGAGGCCAGGGATCAAACCCAAATCCTCATGGATACTAGTCAGGTTCCTTTCCACTGTGCCACAGTGGGAACTCCCAAAATAAAATTCTCATATAGCAAAATAATTTCATTTCTGGAAGGTTCCTTGTAATAGGATGTGACTTATTTGCCTTCTGCCTGTTAATGCTAGAAGCTTTGAGGAAGGGAGTGAGGTCTGGCTGGAGGCAGGGCTGGGCTTTGCCTGGCTGGGAGAGTACTTTTTTTGGTTTGGTTTTGTTTGCTTTTTAGGCCTCCACAAAGCATGGCATATGGATTTCCCAGGCCAGGGATCGGATCCCAGCCAGAGTTGTGACCTGTTGTGGCAACACAGGATCCATTAACCCACTGTGCCAGGCTGAAGATTGAACCTGAGTCTTGGCACTACAATACCTTTTATCTGATGCACTTAGCAGTGCTCTCTGGTGATTGCAGGTTTGGGCTTTTAAGAAGCATTCAGACGCTGGCTCTTTTACATACTGATTTGCAAACTGGGAGGAAGTCCTCCCCCTTTTAGTTGCAGAAGGCTGGTTGTTAGAATAGCATAAAATCAAATTGGCATATAGTCACTCGGTAAATGACAGTTACTATCAATATCCATACCTTAAAGCTCCAGAAACTTTTTAAACTTATGTTTATTGGTCCCTAATGTTGTTTAGACTAGACCAAGACAGCTTTTCTCTAAGGGAATAAGGTAATTGTATCATGCGTGTCTGTTTTCCTCAAATTGATAAACACTGTTATTTCCTATGTTGTATGCAGAGCTGGTGGGGTTGAGATCTATAACGGGGATCGCAAAATCAAGGTCTCCAATACCTTAGAGAGCCGGCTGGACCTCATAGCTCAACAGGTGAGTGTGGGGACATTTCTCACTTGTCCCTGGGTTCACTGTGGCTCTTGGGTGGTGTGGAGAACTTGGTAGTTGAGAACGGTTCTCTTCACCTTTTTTTTGACATTTTCTTAAACGGAGTGGGGATTGAGGTGTCATTTGTTGAGGTGATACCATTTATATGAAGGTGGATTTGGGGTCAGAACAAGGGGTTTGTCTAAGGTTTCTTTTTCCCCCTCACCCGCAGCATAAGGAAGTTCCTGGGCCAGGGATCTAGCCCACACCACAGCAGCGACCTGAGCCATTGCACTGACAATGCTGGGTCCTTGGCACACTGCACCACACAACTCCCTGTCTAGAGTTTTTTGTTACTGTTTGTTTTTTTGCATTTTAGGGCCTGTGGAGGTTCCCAGGTCAGCGGTCAAATCGGAGCTGCAGCTGCTGACCTACACCACAGCCACACCAGATCCTTAACGCACTGAGCAAGGGTAGGGATAGAACCTGCTTCCTCATGGATGCTAGTCAGGTTTGTTAACCGCTGAGCCACGATGGGAACTCCCCGTCTAGGGTTTTGACCTATTTTGCTACAAGTAGAGATGCTGACCAAAGACCTCAGAATCCCCCAGACCCCAGCAAGAATGATGGGAGCTAAAGTCACTGCTCGTTAAGGTGATGATTACCTTAGGGCGCCAGGCTTTTCCGATATTTCTAGGTTTAGTGGAAACAAGTCAGGGAACATCATTTGTCGTGGGCCTCTTCCTGTGAAGTGCCCTGCTGTCCTGACCTTGAGCGTCATCTCTTTAAACCTCAGAGCTCTTGTTACCCACTAGCCACCTGTGGGTAAATTACTTAAAACTAAGTAGAAGGAGAAGTTTCTTTCCTTGTCGCCCTGACCACTTGCTGAATTGGACAGCACAGCCTCAGTTAAGCCCTGAGGCTTTTCCCTCCCTTAGCACAGACTCGCTTAGAACAGAGCAGACCTGCTGCCTCACTTTGTTACTGTTCAAAGAAAGAACCTAGGTGATCAAGAATGTCATGGTGAGGGTTTAGCTCATCAATCACCTCTTCTTCCCAACATCACCATGCGGCTTTAGTTTTTCTTCTTCTTTGTCCCCTTTAAGCAGTTGGCCTCAAGCCCATGTTTGCAATTATGGAGTTTCCTGCCTAGCTTTGTTGCAATGCTTGGCTCTGTGGCTTCTCAGTCCCTCAGGGGTCGCCACCTGCACCTCAGGTGAGGTTTCCAGGCCTCCTGTGGACATGCTGACTTATGAAAGGACTCTCTTCACAGATGATGCCAGAGGTGCGGGGAGCCTTGTTTGGTGCAAATGCCAACAGGAAGTTTTTGGACTAAGCCTGGGAGGTGGCGTTCATCCCCTGCTCTCCTCCTGGGACGTGACGTTCTGACATTTGAAGACACCCGCGTAGCCTCCTCTTCACTGTTTGTATCCTGTGTTGATCAGTGGGTACCCTTTTGTAGCTGACACCCCTGGCTGATGGTAAATGATGGCAGAGAGATTTATTTAACATGATAGGAAACCTTTTTCTAGCTTATCTGAAAGTAACCCAGCTTCCAGCTGGTTCCGAAGCATGAAGGTCCCCAAGTCTTCTGCCCTTCTCTGGCACAGTGTCCAGCCAAGAGGTCTGGTCTCTGCTCTTTGGGCTTCAAGTGCATGTGGAGCCACATTCCTTCTAGCAGTAGCAGCTTAACTGTTAACTATTTGGGCCTAGATGAGTATACTTTATTTATTAAAACAGTATGTGTACGCGGATGCTGTTGTGATTTATAGGCAAAGCATTGCCAATAGTGGTTTGAGAGGGTGAGTTACCACTGAGGGATCTGGAAAAGCAGCAGTTCCTTCCCAGTCCTGTCTGTCTGTAATCCTGTCTGGTATGTAATTTACCTGTTGCGTCCATATCCTGTCATTGACTTGTTTTTGAGTGTTACGGGAATACTAGGACGACTAATACTTGTCCTCCAGGCTAGAGAGCAACGTGTGCAGACCACAGCACGGTGGGGGGTGGGGTGGGGGCAGGGGCCTTTCAGCCTCTGATCCAGCCTGTAAACCTGGCTGAACTCCAGCTCCACATGGGTGCTCAGCAGGTCTGAAGGGAGAAGCCTTCTGGGTCCCCTGCCCAGTTGGCCTTCCAGGGCCAGCCAACCCTGTCCTACCTAGACAGATGCTTTGCTACCTGACCCACATTTAGGAAGCGCCCAAAGTTCTCTTCCAGAGTAAAATATCCCAGGACTGTTGTGGTCCTCTTCCTTCCAGTGCCTTCCCACCATAGGCCCGGAAGGCCAACTGCTGTAGCAAAATATAACTGCTGTTGACTGAGCTGTTCCTGAGCCCCTTCTTAAAGTCTGGGAGTCAGGCCTGTCAAGGCAGCACCACGGAGGAAATGGGGATGTTCTCTATCCCCCTGAATCGAGATGCTCACTCCTGCTCTTTGTTCTAGAGCTGGAGATGTTGGAATCTAGAATGGTAACCATAAAGGCTTCTACTGACCTGGAAAGCTGACTGGACCACAGTCTAGCAAATGAGTCCGAACGTAGAGGAACTCTGTTCTGATGACAGCCCTTTACTGAGCCATGTGAAGATGGGAGAGGCCTCACCCAGGCGCCCGGCATCCTGTGGCTGGATCTTGAGCATTTCCATGGGACAGGTGACTACCACCTGGCATAACCCAGTGCCACATCTGGCCAGCACCTCCATCTTCAGATCCTACTGAGGCATCTTCAGTAGCTCTTGGGTGCCAGAGTTGGGCTCCTTCAGTCCAACTGAAGAGCCCTGTGGCCCTCCCTGGCCACTCACCCTCCCTTGGTGTTTAACCTTGGCTGCTTCTCACCTGGCTGGGTAAATAGTCACCTGGCCCTCAGGCTTGGTCTCCTTAAAGACAGGAAACTAAGTTTATTTTTATTTTTTATTTCCCCAATACAATCATTTCTGCTGTACAGCATGGTGATCCAGTTACACATACATGTACACATTCTATTTTCTCCCATTATCAGGCTCCATCCTAAGTGACCAGACAGTTCCCTGTGCTACACAGCAGGATCTCATTGCTAATCCATTCCAAAGGCAATAGTCTGCATCTATTAACCCCAAGCTCCCAATCCACCTCACTCCCTCCCCCTTGGCAACCACAAGTCTATTTTCTAAGTCCATGATTTTCTTTTCTGTGGAAAGATTCATTTGTGCCATGTATTAGATTCCACACATAAGTGATATCATACGGTACTTGTCTTTTTTTTTCTGATGGACTTCACTCAGTAGGAGTCTCTAGTTCCATGTTGCTGCAAATGGCATTGTTTCATTCTTTATGGCTGAGTAGTATTCCATTGTGTACATATACCATGTCTTCTTAATCCAGTCATCTGTCGATGGACATTTGGGTTGTTTCCATGTCTTGGCTATTGTGAATCGTGCGGCAGTGACACATGCGGGTGCGTGTGTCTTTTTTAAGGAAAGTTTTGTCTAGATATATGCCCAAGAGTGAGAATGCTGGGTAGTTCTATGTATAGATTTCTAAGGTGCCTCCACTGTTCTCCATAGTGGTTGTACCAGCTTATATTCCCACCAACAGTGCAGGAGGGTTCCCTTTAGGAGACAAAGTTTAAAACAGACTTCTAGGGAGGCTGAGACCAGGACAATGAAAACACCCCACTGTTGGATTCCATCCTTCCTGATGCCCTAAGAACTGTCACCAAGGCAACAGGAAGCACAGAGAGCCGGTGCCTGTCATTGATTTGTTTAAATTCATGAACGTGAAAACGGATCAACACAAGAGAATCCAGAGCCCAGAAATAAACCCCTGCATTTACAGTCGACTCATGTTTGACAAGGCAGCCAGGAATAGTCAGTGGAGGAATGACAACCTCAGCCATAAATGGTGCTGGGGAAACTGGATATTCACAACAAAATCAGGAGTTCCTGTTGTGGCTCAGCAGGCCAAGAACCAGACGTTGTCTCTGTGAGGTCATGGGTTCGATCCTTGGCCTCGCTCAGTGGGTTAAGGATCCTACATTGCTGATAGCTGCGGTGAATGTTGCAGATGTGGCTTGGATCAGGCATTGCTGTGCCTGTGGCAGAGGGCTCAGTTGTAGCTCCTTTTCCACCCCTATCCTGATAACTTGCATATGCTGCACGTGCAGCCGTAAAAAGAAAGAGATCCTAACCCCCCCCCCCCCCATCTTATAAGGCCTGTAATCATTCAACTCCTAGAAGAAAAGGGGGGAAAGTTCCTTAACATTGGTCACCTAAAGCACAAACAACAGAAGCAACAATAAGCAAGTGGGACAGCATTCAAATGAAAAGCTTCGAGCTTCTGCTCCAGAACAGAAATTGTCAAGATGAAAAGGCAACTGGAGTTCTGTCGCACAGCGGGTTAAGGATCAGGTGCTGTTGCTGCCATGGTGCAGGTTCCATACCTGGCCTGCAAACTCATACGCCACAAGTGTGGCCAAAAAGAAAAAGCAACCTACTGAATGGGAATAATTGCCAACATATATCTGTAAAGGGACTAATATCCAAAATATACAAGGAATTCATACAACTCCTGATTTAAAAGTGGGGAAAGGACCTGAGTAGACATTTTCTCAAGATAATGCAAATCAAACCACAATGATGGAGTTCCCTGTGATGTACCAGTTAAAGATCTGGCATTGTTACTCCAGTGGCCTGGGTTTGATCTCTGGCCTGGGAACTTCCACATGCTGCATACACAGCCAAGAACAAACATACACAACACAATGAGCTATCACCCGAAACCTGTCCGAATGCCTATAATCAAAAAGACAACAAATAATTCCCATTGTGGCTCAGTGGAAAAGAATCTGGTATTCATGAGGATACAGGTTCAATTCCTGGCCTCGCTTAGTGGGTTAAGGATCCAGCCTCGCTGTGGTGTAGGTCACAGATGTGGCTCAGATTCCTGCCATTGCTGTGGTTGTAGTGTAGCCCGGCAGCTGCAGCTCTGATTCAACCCCTAGCCTGGGGAACAACATATGCTGCGGGTTCAGCCCTAAAAAGACAAACGAGTGTCAGTATGTGGAGAAAGGGGGACCCTTGTGTGCTGTTGGTGGGAGAGCAAAGTGGGTATTTTCCCAAGAAAAGTCATTCCAGATTTATATGCTGACCTGTACCCCCATTCACAGCAGCATTATTCACGACAGCTAAGACACGGAAGCGACCTAGTGTCCATGGGTGGATGAATAGATAAGGAAGGTGGGGTGTATGTATGTTTATTATAGACAGTAGAATAGGACTCGGCCACAGAAAGAAATCCTGTCATCTGTTAACAACTTGGCTATACCTCAAGGGCATTATACTCATAGAGACAAACACTGTATGATCTTGCTCATTTGCAGGATCCAAGAAAACCCAAACTCAGAGAAAGAGATGGGATTTGTGGTTACCAGAGGCAGGAGGTGGGGAGTGAGTGAACTGGATGAAGGTACAAAGTTCCAGTTGTAAGATAACCAAGTTCTTGGAATGTAAAGCATAGCTTGGTGACCGAAATTAACATCACTAAGTTGTTTACGGGAAAGTTGCTAAGGGAGTAGATCCTGAAACTTCTTATCAGAAGGAAGAAATTTGTAACCCTACGTGACATGGTCCACCTTAACCTTAGACATCGCTAATGTCAGAGCCACCTTGCTACACCGGGTTGGTGACTGGGTGTGTGTTCTCTGTGGCCTGCCTACCTGGCTAGGACGTCCAAACACAGATCTCCTTGCACCTCTAGAGCACCCCGTGCCCCCAGGCCCCCCACCCGAGCTCCCTGTACAAAAGGTCCATGCCCACCTCTGTCCTCACCAGGTCCTAAGAGCCTGCCCCAGTGTGTGCCCAGGAAAAGAAAGAGGTGAGCAGTTCAGCAAGTAAACTGAACATTTTAAACGTTGGCAAACAAAATCACAAAACAGCAGGACACAATTTGAAAGGGCGTGAGCATATGAGGATCAAAGGTGAACAGTCTGCTACAGAGCAACTGGCATCACAAGCAAAAGTCATGCATCTGGAGGGAGGAGGCATCCAGAGGAGAGAAAGGGAGGGAACGGGGCTGGGAGAGGCCTGGCTGAGTCCAGTTCTGGGAAGAGCTGAGGTTGCTATGGGTCTTCCACAGGCTGCAGGTGCAGCCAAAAAAAATTTTCATTTTTATAACAAAAGGGGGCATCTGAAGGAGAGGGGTGTGGCCAGGAGTAGAGGCCATGGTGGCTTTGCTTTGGGGAGGGGACATTACTGGCAGAAAAGAAAAAATATAAGAGGGTTTTGTGGCTCAGCAGGTTAAGGATCCAACGTTGTCACTGCTGCACCTCGGGTTGCTGCTGTGGTGAGGGTTCAGTCCCTGGCCTGGGAACTTACGCATGTTATGGGTGCTACCAAAAAAAAAAAGAAAAAGTGAAAATTTGGAAAAGCACACGGAAGTCAGAGGACGTTCGAGGAGCAGGTGGGGAGGAGGGGACGGGTCACAGCCAGCACTCGCTCAACATGGGCCTCAACACCACCCACCTGGGGAGGTCTCCTCTAAACAAGATCCCCTGATGATTCGTGTGCAACAGAAGCTGCGAGTTTGGAGTGTGGCCTGCGGTGCTGATTGTACAGCTGTTAACAGCAAAGCTCTGAAAGATCCCAGCACCCAGGCATCTGATTTCTTTTAAGTTTAGGTTTTCAGACCTCTGATGAGCAGCCAAGATCGGCAACCGCAGCTGTGGTTGTGGCACAGAGGCGGGTGTCAGGAGGCCAGGGCAGATAGGCAGTGAGGGAGCTCCTCAATTCTGCGCCGTCCACGGCCCCTGTCTCTCCACGAGCCTTAGGAAAGGTGCATGTGGCCTTAGTCCACGCCAACAACAGAGTGGGGTGATGAGCAGAACCTGTGACCAGCTCAAGTCAGTGTACCTCGGGGCTGGTGCCCCCAAACTTCCTGCATCAGGAAACCCCCGAGAGCTGCCTCACTTTGACCCAGGGAGCCTGGGCCGGGAGCCAGCATCTGCACTAACAAGTCCCCAGGAGAGGCTGCTGTCCAGAGGCACGCGGGAACACCGCACTGGGGTACCTCCCCCAAGGCCCGGGGCACCCTGGGCTCTCTGCTTGGAGTGGTGTCTGCCTTCTGTCAGCATCGCTTTAGTTCAGCCTAGTGAGGGCAGCTGGGGTGAGGGGGAGAGGAACTCAAGACCGAACAACGGCTCAAAGAAAACCAGCCTTGAAACGAGGTCCCTGCCCTTGGGCCACAGGGCCGCCCCAGGGAGGGTACACTCCTTCCCCCATCAGGTCAACCTGCACTTGGCTTCTGCATAGCTTTTCTGCACTGTTTCTCTCCTTGTGGACTATTTTTCCTTCCACCCTGTTACTAACAATGTGAACACCAGGCACCTAGAAGGCATTTAATAAACACTTACCCAGACCTCGATATGAGTCCGTTCGTTTTCGTCTCAGTTCCTGGGGCTGGGACGCGTCCTCACCTCCCACTGCCAATTCAATTCCTTCCTAAAGCATAAGCCTTGCATACAACCCAAGGGACCAATTCCAGGGCTTTAAAACATAACATCCAGAAGTTCCCCCTGTGGCACAGTGGGTTAGGATCTGGCATTGCCACAAGTCGCAGCTGTGGCTTGAATTCAATCCCTAGCCCAACAACTTCTATATGCCTCTTATATGGCCATAAAATTAAAACCAAAAAAATACCATAACATATCCAGCCTTAATTGGCTAGAGCAGCCACTCCGTCTTGTCATTTGTTGTCCGGAATGGGGATCAGACCTAAGCTTCCAGAAGCCAGATGACTTCTCGGGATGCAAAGGGGTGGGGTACCCAGCATGCAACAGCCAAATCCAGGGCTTTTCCAGCTGCCTTCTTGGCCAAGTATTTCCCATCTTGCACTGATTATTTTTGCTAAAATTGCCTAAGGAAGCTCCTAGAGAAGTGAGCCTTGGTGTAGCAGAAAGGGGACTTAAAAACTCAAAGGAAAAACCATGCTATGCGTTTATAACATTAATTAAGACACCTTTCCTCCCAATGACAGGGATAGCTTTAGGGACAAAAAGACATTACTGTTTAACAGGAGAAGATCTTTGGATGTTTCCAAATGTCAAAATGGGAAATTTCACCAGGAGTTCCCTTGTGGCACAGTGGGTTAAGGATCCCGCGTTGTCAGTGCAGCAGCTCGGGTCATTGCTGTGGCTAGGGTTTGATCCCTGGCCCGGGAAAGAAGAAAAGAAAGTCTCATTAGAATTCTGAGACTGAGGTGCACTGGTAAGTCAAAGCTGGTTTCTGTCCCTTGACCTTCCCAATTTCTCTTCACGCTGCAGTCTGAGGCAAGCAGCTCACAGGAGGATACCGCTGGTGTCATGCATGGTGCTTGGGGCTTAACAAGTGCAAATGCCAAATGGTAACATTGCTAGATTTAACACCACCCTCCATGCTGGGTTTGGAAACAGAGTTGACCAGTGGAAGACACTGTTTTGATCTCAAGGAAGTAAATCTGGGCAACACTCTAAAGGGTACTCAGCTAAGAGCCAAGTTCCTCCTAAAATAATTCAATCACTGGCTAAAACTGTCACAATGTTCTGGCCTTTGTGTGGGAATTCTGTCACAGTAGGAGGCGTTCCAGTTGGGAATCAAGGTTAGAAATCAAAGTCTACATTTATTCAGGATGTGATGCTGGTTTGCTCAGGTCCAGCGACATGTCATGACTGCACAGGGTGCCAGGCTAGGGCCCGACCACGTGTCCCTCTAGGGCAAAAGGGACAAGAGGACTAAATGAGACATGATGTCAAATTCTAGACTAACAGCTTTCAGTTTAAATTTCATTTTTTTGTTTCAAGAAACATGGAAATCCAAATAAACAAAATGTGATTGATGTTTTATGGGAAAAAATGCTTTTTATGGGGAATTGATTGCACTGTGAACAGTTTTCAAACAGTAACGACTGGTCACAAACATGTTAGCTGATACAGCAATAATATATCAATGGTGACAATCTGACAATTGGAAGTCACGATGGTGGTAAACCTAGGGGAGAGCACACTTGGAGACTGGGACTATTTGTGGTAGGATTTCCGAGAAAAGTTACTTCTAAGAACAGTTATTTTGGATAAGATAGGGCAGGAATTTTGGTGTCTTAGGATGTAGCTAAGTGATAACAAGGTGGCAACTTTCTCTCCATTCTCCTCTTCTCAAGCACTGAGCAAGGAGGCAAGTACTACTCAGACCTGCAGCCCCTACTTCTGGCTGCTGCAACTCACAGGGCTCCAGGCTGGTGCTGTCCCAGCTGCACACTTGACCTGCAGCCCCAATCTGGGTTTGGGGAGATCAAAACCCATGTGTAACACATATGTCTGGGACGGTGTATGTACCAAGGCCTGGGGAGGGGAGGAGGGCTCTGGGCTGGACACAGAAGATGGGTGTGGACAGGCCCGGCTAAGGAGAGGATTTGATCCTATACTGCCTGAACCCACCAGCCAGCCAGGATGTCTACAGAGCCTGCCCCACAGTCCCATCAGTACCCTGCCTGGCCCCCAGGAACCAAGGGGGCTGAGATGGGACTGCCGTTTCAGGAGAGGGCATTGGGTCCTAATTCATACATTTGTTCTGATGGGAGATGGCCCCATGATAGGATAAAAGTGACACAGGACACACACAACTCACACTTATCAGAGCCTTGCTATTTTAAGAATGTACTTTATACAAAATAACCAGTTCATATGGAAATAAATCTACAGACCTCCAAGGATCAAAAAGCTTTTTAAAAAGTTCTTTAAAAAAATTATCCAACACACGGTATGCAACTAACTACTGAGGTAAGCGTGGCTCTCAGTGAGACAGGGACTCAGCAGACCAGACAAAATATACACGATATAAAAATAAATAGCATCCCCTCTCCAGGACTGGCCAGGACAGTTCACAGACTTCTGCAGCAGGACGACTGGGCACAACCCCCATCCGGGGAGGGGTGCAGCATCCAGTAACTCACTCCTGAACCCACCCGCCCTTTCCAGAAACAGGACAATCAGCTGATTTGAGGCATTCTGATGACATCCCTGGGGTCTGGGCAAGATGGGGGAAACCAGTGCTCAGCCAAGGTCTGTGAGGCACAGTGGGGACAGGCTCATGCCGGCCTCACAGGGGACGGACAAAGAGCAGGGAAGGCCCAGCATCCCAGGGACGGAGTGCAACCCTTCAAGCAGGAGGCAGGTCTCAGCCGGGGGACTCGGCCCTGACTTACATGGGAGCCTGGATGGGGCGCCGAGCCAGGCGCACTTGGACACGGACGGCCCCTGCCTTGGAGCTGCGGGGTGGGGGCTTCCTGTGAGATTTTAAACCAGGACTGGAGAGCAGGGCAGCTATAGACTGGAACTTACATCAAAAAGAAAAGTTAAGAGGTGATGCTCGGGTGTCCTGGATGCACACAGCCCGCTCCTGGACCCATAGGAACTAAGTGATGATGACACAGCAGATGAAGCCGAGGAACAGAGACCCAAATGCTCAGCCCCAAGGACGTGTCCAAGGTCTGTGGGCCGGCAAGCTAAGGTCTTAAGGTTTTCAAACATGAGACAGTTGAGACAGTTGCCTGGGGCTCTGAGAAATGACACCCTGACTCTGGGTGCAAGTGTCTCCCATGAGGTGAGCCAGACAAATCGGCTTTGATGTCACTTGCCTTCAAAAGGGGGTATGGAAGAAAAGTTTATGAATAGTGACCTGCATATTTTGTCCTAGTTTTTCCTCAACAATAGTGAACAATATGTTCAACAATAGCAAATTTTATTCAACAGCTACTTTTTAAATGAAAAGAATGTGAGGGGAAAAACAAACTCAGACCAGAGACCTTCCAAAGAGGCTCTACTTCTGTCTCTGGGTCTGGGGGAAAGTTGCTAATGTAATCAGGTGAGCCTTGGACTTGTCTGTCCTCCTGGGCACCTGACAGGTGGCAGGGGTCCCAAGAAGGCCCCTCACAGACCCCCTCACACCTGGCTGCCTTGTGCATTTGCACCTGCAGAGGCCCTGCTTGGGGACAGTGGGGACATACCTGCCCAGGGCTGGGACCCTGCAGGACTTAACTCTGTGCTTCACTCGGTGACTTTGCCCTGCAGGTGTGGGGTGGGGGCTGGGGGGGGAGCCAAGGCTGGACCTCGCTCCCTCCCCCAGCCCCCTAGCTCAAAGGCTGACCCAGACTGCCTAGAGCCCTTTCCTGGTCTCTGAACTAGGCTTGCAGGAGAACACCACCCCCAAACTCATTCACTTCAAAGCACACCAAATTTCAAGTTGAAGAGAAAAATTTGTGTTTCTGTGTTCCTAGCCCTCAACCCTGCATAGCCATTTGCGCCCAGGGGGCAGCATCCTCCAGTTTAGAGCTGGAGCCCATGTGTATTCCAGCTCCACCAAGGATGTGGGAACTGGAGGGGAAGGTTCTCTTGGCTCCTCACACAGCTGAATTTAGAGGAAACAAGCACAGGTCCACCACTGTTTTACGGAAGCTTTTCTACTATCCTAAGAGCAGGCTTAAAAATATGCCATTAAAAAAAAAACAACCCTTTAATTTCAGGGCATCTTCCTTAATTGTTTCTCTCTTTTTTCCTTTGTGGGACATTCAAAAGTTTAAAACATAAGAGCCCTAAGGTTGGTGGCACCTCAGCTAAAATCAGAGTGCTGAATGGGGATCCACTGTAGTTCTCTTCTAAACTGTAACAAAGTGATTTAATACTGTAAAACTGTTTCCTATCACAGACAAGTGATTTCCAAGAACTTGTTCCTGATAGCTACTTTAAATCACCATGACATATTTGTACTATGATTCACATAAAATGAATAAAACTATATATACTGAAATATTCCTAAATTCAAGCTCAAAATCTATTAGAATACATTTTTCCTATTCAAAACTGTGCAGTTTCTTTATTGATACTAAACATATACAAACCTGAGTAGTCATGTCCACAAACTGATTGGTGCCAGGAAGCTGTGTGTGATGGGGACCCGGCCCCTGACCTTCTCATGGGACCCCAGCTCCTGATCTTGGTGTACAACTACCTGGTACGGCAGCTGGCCCAGCAGGAAGAGCAATGCGGTCCCGGACAGGGCAAGAGGTGCTGCAGCTGCCCCTCCCCCTCCCCCACAGCTGGAGGGGAGGAGCCTGCCCTCACATCCAGCCCCCCCCCCCCCCCCCCCCCCCCCCCCCCCCGCCCGAGGGTGAGCGGGACAGGGCTGTCAACAGCGGAGGGTTGCGCAGGGCTGTGTGCCCGCAGGCCAGACTCCACCCCCACCTGCCCCTGTATGTACAATACATTCACCACCAAAAAGCGAAATCTTAAAAGGCAACAGGAAAAACTCTGTAAACTGGACCCAGCTCCAAACACATCAAGACAATGAGTAGTCCCTTCCCCAACGTATACCTGAGCATAGCTGCCCGTGACAGCTCACCAGCACCCCCCCAAGTTCAGGACGATCTCCCCTGAGCAAGAGTCTCGGGGTCTGGAAAAGCCAGAGTCCAGCCCCTCTGCTCTCCACTCTCGCCCAGGACCTGGCGAGCGGCGCCTCAGGGAGGAGGGGCATCCAGACTCCGGCCGCGAGGCGGTGCCGGTGCCGGTGACGGGGAGGCAGGCGGGGTGGTACCCTAGTTCTCCACGATCATCTTGTACAGCTTTCGGTTTCCTTGGGGTTGTTTCCTCCATGGACTAGCTCTGAGAGAAGCAAAATTAAAACAAAATTAACACATGGTAATTGTTAAAAACCATCAAGCAGAAGCACTGCACACGTGCTCCTCCATCTGGGAATATGGCCTGATCTGCTTCCTCAACTAGTCCTGGGGGCGGGGGAACCAACTGCAGCCCAGCTGCCAGCAGTGACGGGGGTGCCCATCAAGTTGCGGAGGGGTGAGAGGAGTGCTCTCTGCTCAGTGTCCCACAAGGAAGCAGTACCAGTGTTAAAACCTGACGCTGGACCAGCACCTTGTGGGAAGTTGCTGAGGAGGGTCACACCGACAAGAGATGACATCCAAAGCAATGTGGACAGCTAGTTTGGGAAAAGGGGGCTTGGAAGATCCCTGAACAGCCAGTACCAAGACAACAGGAAAGAAGGACCCGCCTTGTGGAGACAGAAGGGAAACCACCTCTGAGGCCTGCATCCTTGCTGCCTGGTCATCTGGCCTCCAGAGAAAGGTCCTGCATCAGCAGCCGTGAACTCACGAGCTCACTTCCTGCCCCTGGAAGCACAAGCAAAGCTCTGATTTCTGAAAAGTCCGACCTGATCAAGAGGAAGCGTTGGGGGCTTCTGCGGTGGCAGCTCCTCCTGCATTGTCGCGGCTGCTGGTGTCTTTGGGAACGAGGGCTGGGGCTGGACCGGGTGCGTCTGCACTCTAGAGCCAGAAGGAACGAGTGGTTAGCAATCAGTAGAAGACACGTTCACCACAAAGAAAAACACTTAATGGTGAAAACTACACGCAGTTACTGCCTTAACTACCCAGATGTGCGATGGACAAGTTGTGCCTCACACCACCTGCTCGGTGTTCCTGACCCTTAACATTCGGGAGCAATGAGAGTCCAGAGTAGGCGGCACTCTTTGGAGTGAACTGGCCTTGAGTCTTGAAAAAACAGAGAAAGTAAAACCAAGCTTGTAAATCAAGAGACTAGACAGACACAGGCACCAAAAGTCCGTGAACCTTGAATGGACCCTAGGTGGGGAAAACCCAAAATAAAACCAAAAACCTCTGCCATCAGGGCACTCAAGGAAAAAGCGGAGAAATCAAACCGAGCTGCACCGCTGCCTCCTCAGGAGACAAACACCGACTGCAGCTTACTTCCCAGTGACTTAGAATCAAGGGCAAAAACGCATCCACAAAACAGCCAAGCACCAACTGGAGGAGAGGGCCCTGAGCAAAGGCCTTCTGAGGCTGGCACTGGGGATGGCGCTTGGGTTCTCATGTTGGATGGTACTGGTTTTAAGAGTAGAATTCTGTAACTTTGATTTGAAAACTTCCTGGATCACATATCACTGGGTGTCAAAATATGACTATTAGAATGCTGGTGGGGACAGCAGCAGACATTTTCTAATTCTGGAGCGTTTTTTGTTCAATATTAGGCCAAGGAGCAGGCCTGGGAGCCCAGCTGTGATCATTCACCCCTGGGTCTGCTGAGACCACTTCACTCTGCTGGGAGCATCTGCCCGAGTTCCATCGAAGTGCCCAAAATCTAACCAGTCACTTAGATGCCATTTCCCATTCGTGAGGGCAAATGCCAGACACAACTGGATGCCAGAGCTCGTGTGTTCCCAGTGTCCCCAGCACCAACGAGCGCGCACCTTCCTGAGCCCGCACTGCCGCCTGCCTCTACCCCCAGGCCATTCCTCACCGGAGCACCGACATGAGAGGAGGGCGCTCTGCCGCAGCCTTACCCTGCTGGTCTGTACGCCTCCTGGAAAGGCGCCCTCGATCCACTCCCAGTGCCCACGTGTTCCATCATCACAGCCTGAAAGTGGCCCAGGCCTTCTTCCGGGCAGCGGTAGAGGGGGCACTCTGGGGACAGGCCGTTGGGCTGGGCCACCCCTGGGCGGAGCGGTGGGGGAGCCGCCGCGGGGGAGGAGAAGGCCCTGGGCTGGAAGTGACTGGCCGGCCGCTGAGGTGGGTAAGCCGGCCCGGGCGGCAGCACAACGCCGTGCGGGGGGAAGGCAGCTGGACCGAAGCCCATCCCTGAGCTCAGGGGAGCCGGGGGCGTCCTGTACAGGTACTCGGCTGACAAGGAGCTCTGCCGCTTGGTAGCCGCGGTGTGGTTGTCCAGGTCTAGGAACTCTTTGGGACTCTCCGGCCTCTCGGCAGACTCGTCCTGCTTCTCCTCTGTGCCGGGGTTCTGGCCGTCCGCGCTCTTGGCCGCCACGGTGTCCGCCCGCGTCGGGGAGGTCAGTGCGGCGCCCAGGGCCTCGCAGCCGCGCAGCCCGGCCACGGCGCTCTTGTCGAAGAGGGGCCTGGCGGGGGCAGGCTGGGCTGGCGGGGGCCCGCCCGGGCTTCCCGGCGGGGGGACGTGTCTCGGCCAGTCCGAGAAGCCTTGCGGACACGGGTAATAGGGAGTCCGCTGATAGTGGGGGTAGGACGGCTGCGGGGGGTGCTGGTAGGGATACCGCATGCCCTGGGGGGGGCGGTATCGGGGGAAGACTCCAGAATGAGGGTCGGGAGCCTGGAACGCCCGTGGGGGGAAAGGCTGAGGGTGCGGGGCCGGGGGCTTGCCGCCCATCACGGGGCCCACTGCTGGCAGGCCTGGGCCCAGGTGGTACCGTGCAGTCGAGCTGGGGTACTCCAGGCCGGGCACATACAGGGGGGTGCAGGCAGGCTCCGTGGGCAGCACAGCCTCCTGCAGCGCTCGGCTCTGGCCGTCAGCTTCCACCCTCACTCCATTTTCAGACAGCACCCCCCGGTCTGCCAGGGTGCATCCCTGGGCGACTGGGCTGGCGAAGCTGCCCCCTGAGGGCCAGGCGGTTCTGCCCACACTGGCTTTACAGCCGTCTCCAGGTTCTGAGGGCTCACTCCTGTGCTCTGGGGCCTCCAGGTCCCGGCCCTGCGGTGAGCTCCGCCTGGCACAGTCAGTCTGCAGGGTGGGTGTGGGGTGAGGTAGCTGCTTGAGGAACATCCCCTCTGAAGCACCAACGCCTGCTGCTTTCTCCTCGAGCCCGGGCACGGGATCTGCTGCAAGAGAGACGGGGAGAAAAGCACAACTCAGGAGCGGAAATGGTGGCACACAACAGATGGTCTAATGATGTGGTTATGGGACCATGGTATTGACACCCTGTCCCAGACCAAGTGTGAGGTCTATGCAGAGCTGGACGAGCAAGGGTGTGACCCACACTCCAGACTTCAGGAGGTGCCTATGACACAGGGTGGGAGGGCATGGCTGCAAGCTGGCTTGAGAAGCGCTGGCCTGACTCAGTGAGCAGGACCAGGGCACAAGGAAACTGGGAAGGCCGGTCCCTGACCTCTGCCGACAGGACACCCGCCCAAGGGAGTGGGGACTTGGTTCTGTTCGCTACCACATGCTCAGTACTTGCACAACATGGGGCTCAGTCAGTATCTGCTAAATGAGAGGAAACATTCATCTTCTGTGTCTTCAGTATGTTAACCTGGAACTTTTTTACCTCACTGTTGTGTTTACCCATAAACATGGTCTCATCGTTCTGTTCTCTCAGGTGGTACAGAGTTGTTGCTTGGGTGTGGTCAAAATGTGACTATGGTCAGTCAATGTAAGGACAAGATGAGGAATTCCTAAGGACTCTAAAGTTCTCAGGCTACTGGCTGGTTTTCAAAATCAAAAGTACAAGCTACACAATGAAAATGAAAAGATGCACTTTTCATTATTCAATCAACATAAAACATGGCAACTACCAGGCAGACTACTGGAGGCTCTATCCCAGGTTCTTCCTCTAAAGCGCTGAGTTTCAGACACACCTGAAATCATTGGAAAATTCACTAGGGCTGGTGTTCATAGATGGGAACTTTTCCTCAAAAGAAATACTAAGAGGCCCACCATAAACTTTATGCGGAATCATCATCGTATCATGCTAGGTCCGCGTGCATGCGCCTCCCCCAACTCCCTGCCCCATGCAACACAGGCCAAAACGTCTGACCCAGAAACAAGCGCTAACCACAAAGGAGCTGTAGCGCATCTGTCCTGTGGTTTTAGGTTTACTCTCCTGGCTGGCCCTTTAAGACATTCTTGCGAGATTTGCCAGATCTCACTACCCTTCTTTCTCAGTAGACTGGACGTGCACCGGACAGAAGAACTGGGCCCTAAGTGAAACACTGAAAATGCATTTCACATTGGATGCTGACAAGATACGACTAGGTGTGGCTGGATGGTGAGGGCTGAGGACCCAGAGGATGGATCTAGTATGTCTGGTTCAAACCTCAGCCCCCACTTCAGAGCCAGATGAAGGCAAATAACCTGCCATTTTTGTGCCTTGCGTTTTCCTCTGTATAAATGAGGACAGTAGTAACTGCTCCTGCAAAAGCTTGTTCTGAGAATGAAATGAGTTAGTGTGACGACGTCTCAAAGAGCACCTGGCGCATTCAGCACTACACCCGTGCAGCCATGATCACCACAGAGGTCCTCCCGGACCACGATGGGCTCAACCGCGAGAAATGCAAGAAAAAGTGGCTGGAGGCCGGTCTACATTTTGATAGTGGCTGTAAAAAGACGACTGATGAATTAATAGCTCAGAGCTAAGGGGCCAAATGAAAGTGATGGCGGGAAGCCTCTTGGCCATTCTCAGGCTCTGGAGTTTCATAGCCGTCTTGCATTCTCCTGGGGCTCCCCAGGGGAGCTACCTGTGGGAAACGGCCTGGCAGGTGGGGGACGGGGCGGGCTTGCTGGGGGATAGGGCGCACCTGGTGGGCCCACGCGGGAGGAGAGCTGCTGCATGGCGATCATCTCCGGGCTGTCCATCATGGAGTCTCCACTCGGCACCCCCCGCAGGGCCTGGGCCGGCGCTCCGAACAGAGACCCTGCCGCTGGGCCTGGAGGTGGCTGTAATCGATGTCCACCAGATTTACAGGGTGGTCGCATGTATCCGGGAGAAGGAACTCCGTGAGGTAGAAAGCCTGATTGTTCAGTCCATGGGTGTGGGGGGAGGGGTGGCCTCAGCACCCGGGAATCCATCACGGGACCCAACGTGCGAGGCTGGTGTGAGGGTCCTGGCCCCATGGGGGTCTTCTCGTCTGGCCCCAAGGGTCCTGAGTTGGCAGCACCGTGGTTCCCATTCCAGACCGCAGGGTGTACTCGGTTCAGGTACTTGTAGGGCCGGTACACATGGCTGGGAGAGATTTCTGAGCTCTCAGGAAAGTCTGGAGGTCGGGCCGGAGCCCCACTGAGCCTGGGAGGAATAAACGCTGGCTGGAAGTGGGTAGGGGGGAACACGTGTCCATCCGGACTGGGGCTGCTCATCTGCCCGAGCTGCAAGGATCCAGGACATGAACCCACATCAGCAAGGTGAGCCAGGCCCCCGCCCACTGGCTCCTCAGCAGGGGCGCCTCGGCCGGGCCCGTGGTGGTGGTTCATTCCAGCTGGAGGCTGGTGATGGAAGAAGAGAAGATGTGGGAATGAGGAATTCAATTCACCTGGCAGACTGCTTCTGAAGCTGACGTCTCTCACCTGCACTCTGAGCAGAGTACTCACCTGCATTGCTAAAGGCCGCTGCTGTCCAGGTCCTCCGGGGCGCGGCTCAGGGGGTCCAGCATGGAGATGCACAGCCGCAGGATCTGACCCTCGGGGGGGACAGAACGGTCCCTGCACCGAGGGCCTCTAGAGGGTGTTGGGAAAAGGCAAAGAGTTTGAGAAAGCACACCCTTCACATCCTGAAGATGAACGAACTGCTGAAACAGCATCCACAGCAGGACCCAGAGCAGGTGCTTCTCAGGTGACAAGGCTGCACTTGTGTTTCCCGTCATTGCCTCCACAGAGCTTTAACCACCAGTTTTTTCCCCAACTGCACCCACTGGGAAATGTTAATCTATGTGCTATAGGTACGTCTGTGCCCTTTACTTAAAAAGAACTGTCTCTTTTTTTCTATTTTGGCTGCCCTGAGGCATATTGAGTTCCCAGGTCAGGGATTGGACTCGAGCTGCAGATGCAACCTGTGCCACAGCCGCAGCAACGCCAGATCCTTCACCCACTGTGCTGGGGATCAAACCTGCATCCCAATGCTGCTGATCTCACTGCACCACAGCTTAAACTCCAGGAGTGAGTTTTTTAATTCAAATTTTTGCCCACATCGAGAATGTATGCTTCAAATAATTAAGAAAAAAGGGAATTTAAAATTAAGAATAAAGAAAGAACAGATGGGGGAGATAAAAGCATCCACATACAGAAAAGCTACTCTGGAAAAAGAGCCAACTGAGAAGGATTCTCGACAAACCCCGCCCCCATCGCCAATCCTGAGAAACACGAACAAGCTGCTTCTCACCATCTGGTTTGAAAGGGGCGTCTGGCTAGGCGCGCCACTGTAACGCAGGGCTCCCGGCAAGCCACGGCCATTGGAGGTACCCGCCTCACGAGGGGGCTGCGAGGGGCCACCACCTCGACCATCCCCAGAGGAGGAAGCTCGGCGCCCAGGTGGCAGTGACTTCCCTCCGTTCTCTGCGGGCTGCTGTCTCCGGCTGGGCCCCTCAGTGTCCCTGGAGCGTGTGCACACGTGGCTCCCGCCTCCACGTGCTGCCCGACTGCGCCTCTTCTCCCGCTTCTCGTCCTCTCTGACCCAGAACTCTTCGTCTGTGTCCCCATCTTCACCAGGAAAATGCTTGAGCATGGCCCGGTGGAAGCACCTCTCCAGGTTCTCGGACATCTTGGTGTATTCTGCAGGAGAAAGAGCTCGCCAGACCCCGCAGCCTCTTCCTGGGCACACGGCGGGCAGGCGGGCAGGGCAGCCTCAGTGCTTCCCTCGGGACCAAGATGAGGACGTGACTTCTGTCCTGAGAGACTCCAGGAGCCAGAGTCAAACTTTAATTCTTTAAGGCTAAACTGTGGAAGTAGATTAAGTACCACTGTTCAATTTTTCTAATGAAACACAAGGTCATTTTGAATCAATGCTTAAGTGCCTCCACATTTGCACACCTGGAGCCACACGAGCTTCGATTCTGGGTGACTCACAAGGCAGGGGCACAGGACAACCAGACCTGAGCTGGTTGAGGGGGACAAGAAGTGGGGCTAGCTGGCCACACCCTCTGGTCAGGTGGAACAGGGCAGGCGACAAAACCTAAAGCTTTCACAGACACTTTCCTTGTGGTCCTAAAGAAAGGTGTGACCCACCAAAAGGGGCATTTCTCAAAGAAACGGCAATTTTATTCTCGGTCCTAACGCGACCAGCAAGTATAGATTTAGAGCAGACCCCCCGCCACTCACCACTGCTTTCCCCGTTGTATTTGCGACAATTCCTGAACATGGTCTTCATGTCACTGACAAACTCCTCCTTGGTGCAGTATAAACCTCCGTTCAGTTTCTTTTCCATGCTTGAAATGTCCATGGGGACCTAAAATCGGACACTTTTTTTTTTTTTTGCTTTTTAGAGCTGCACTTGCAGCATATGGAGCTTCCCAGGCAAGGGGTCTAATTGGAGCTGTTGCCGCCAGCCTACGCCACAGCCACAGCAACATCAGATCCAGGCTGCGTCTGCGACCTACACCACAGCTCACGGCAACGCTGGATCCTTAACCCACTGAGCGAGGCCAGGGATCAAACCCACAACCTCATGGTTCCTAGTCGGATTCGTTGCCACTGCACCATGACAGGAACTCCTAAAATCGGACACATTTAATGAGAACATGCCAGAGACGGCAGCGTCTTCAAGTTTCCATGTGGGGCAGACAGTCATGCTGCTAAGAGTTACTCAAAAGCTCGGTGTGTATCCAGCAGCCCCCTCCCTTGAAGGAGTTACAAGGACAGTAACACAGCAAATCACCAATAACGCACTCACCTTAATAATCTGGTAATAGTTAGGGGCATACGATTCATCCACAGGTTCCAAAAAGGGCCAGGAATCCTTGTGAGCCTTAACCACATCCAGAACTGAGGGCCAAAAAGGAGACAGTCAACCCTCATGTGGCAACATGCTCAGCAGAGCACGGGGGGTGAGCAAGGACTGACCTTTGTACATGGCAGTGAAGTCGTCGTCCAGCTCAAAGCTGTAAATCAGAAAAGAAGGGAATCAATAGCAACCAAGACCCCCTTCTCTACTCAGGTCTCTGATGCAACGGACACCAAGATTTGCAACAGTCCCAATCAATCTCTTTTTAAGGTTGAGTCTATTAACACTGAAAACACTAGAAAAATAACTGTGAAGAGAAGGGCTAGTATACTTTAGTAAAAGAGGGAAAATCATTTTTCTTATCTATAAAGTTAATGGTTCTATAATTTTATTTAATAGGACATTCTTTCCCGTATTTTATCTTACCCTAATGAGTACTTCTGTGATGTAAAGAGTAACCACCCAGGAGTTCCCACTGTGGCACAGCAGAACTGAATCTGACTAGTATCCATGAGGATGTGGGTTCTATCCCTGGCCTCACTCAGTGGGTTGGGGATCTGGTGTTGCCATGAGCCGAGTAGGCTGAAGACCTGGCTCGGATCCCACATTGCTGTGGCTGTGGTGTAGGCTGGCAGCTGCAACTCCAATTCAACCCCTAGCCTGGGAACCTCCAAATGCTTTGCATGCAGCCCTAAAAAAAAAAAAAAAAAAAGGAACTATCATCCAGAGGAGCAGACAGGAGAGTAAGAAGCTCAAAGACACTGGGCACTGCCCCCGGCCCAGGGCTGTTCTAAGGATGCAAGTGAAAGGCTCGCAGGGGCTCAGCACTCACGGGTCCTTGGTCCTCTTCTCTTCCCGAAGCGGCGACGGAGGGTCCAGGTGGGAGAGCTCAGGCGGCAGTGTCTTCCCCTGAGCCAGCAGCCAGGCCCGCTCTTCCCGGAGTTTCCTCCTCTTGGCTCGATCTACATGAACATAGAGCACAGGTCATGCTTTAAGGACTCTAGACACTCAGGTATTTGCTCATAATTTTGAGAGAAAGAAGAAACAGATCACTAACTAGCAGGATGTTTGCTTCTTTTGCCATGCACTATTAGGGTGATTCCATGGATGCAATGATAAATTTATAGACCCATTTCCTATTAATCACATGGAGTTCAAGTTCTCCTACCAGCAGCAAGAGGTGTGCTGGGAGCCTGGGAGAGCAGCCGGAGGGAGAGAGGGTGTGTTCTGGCTCCCAACCACAGCCACAAGAAACATACTTGACGTTCCACTGCTGTCAGCAGGCAAGACACAGGTGGAACGAGAAACCAGAGAAGGTCCACAGAGGGAGCATAACACAGCCCTGCAGACAGTGGGCCTGTCAAGCTTCCGCTGACTTAGGGACTCTGCTCCACATTATTTATTTATAAACCTGTACATTTAAGAGTAATCTATCTCTGCTTTAATTTATCAGAGACACTCTGCTATCAACCACTTCTGAAATTGTTTTTTTTAAGAACTAGAATAATTTCAAGTTATTAATTTAAAGAAGAGTAAAAGTAAATGAATATCCATGTAACAGATTTTATCATGGCCTCATTAACATATTATTAATTATTTCAAACTTAATAACCCATTTTTCTGGTTGACTGCAATTCTTTGTGTCCTGGGAACAGTGCTGTCACAACAGTTCTCTCAACACACCTTCTTGGACACAGGTGCAAGCACAGGGGTACAAGCAGTGGACTCACCAGATGAGGGCAGATATACCTTTTTTTCCCCCTTTGCCTCTCAGCATGGCTAAGTTCCTGGGCCAGGGATTGAACCTGCACCACAGCAGTGACCTGAGCCACAGCAGTAATAACACAGAAACCCTGACCCACTGAGCCACATGAAAACTCCAAGAGCAGATATACCTTGACTTGATCACGCTTTCAATGCCATTAAAGATTTTACAGCTACCCCTTCAAAAGTGATCTAAATACTGTACACTGACTTCAAAGGTAAAATTTTTTTAAATTTTTGCATTTTTTCCCCAAACTGCTATATGTGATGTTTTTGTCTGCATTTTCCTGATGGGAGTGACACTGAACATGTTTTCACGCTGACTCTCCACCTCTGTGAATACCCTGCCTATCCTTTTTTTCCTATGGGTCGTTGGATTTCTATCTGACTGGGAGAATTGCTTCTGTCTTGACATTTTACTTCATTTAATTTTTTTTTTTTTAAACAACTTTTTAGAGCCACACTCGTGGCATATGGAGGTTCCCAGGCTAGGGGTCAAATCAGAGCTAAAGCTGCCGGCCTACACCACAGCCATAGCAAAGCCAGATCCAAGCTGCATTTATGACTTACACAGCTCACAGCAACGCCAGATCCTTAACCCACTGAGCAAGGCCAGGGATTGAACCCACAACCTCATGGTTCCTACTTGGATTCGTTTCCAATGCGCCACAATGGTAACTCCTGTCTTGACATTTTAATCACCTACGTTTTCTTCAAAAGATCCTGGCCTTCAGTTGGTGAGGAGGCAGTGGTGCTGGTGGCATGTTTCTGAGAAACCAGGTCTATTTCTGGCCAGTCACTGAACTGGTCACATTGCTCAACTCCTGTATTCATGGGTGCTTTTATTTTCTTATCTGATAAAGTTACTTAATTTTAATTGAAGTACAGTTGCTTTTACAATGTTGTATTAGTTTTAGGTGTAAAGTGATTCAGTTTTACATATATGTATACATGTATTTTTTTTTTCAAATTCTTTTCCCTCATAGGTTTATTACAAGATACTGAATATAGTTCCCCATGCTCTAGAGGAATTAGGGCTGTATATATGCTAATCCCAAACTCCTAATTTATCCCACTTCACAATTTCCCCTTTGTGTTGACTGTTTTCTGTGAGTGTATCTGTTCACTAAAAAAGTTTGTTGGTATCATATTTCTTTAGATTCCATATATAAGTGATATGATATTTGCCTTTCTCCTTTTTTTTCCTTTAGTGCCAAGCCTTTGGTATATGAAGTTCCCTGATCAGGGTCGAATTAGAACTGCAGCCGCCAGCCTACGCCACAGCCACAGCAATGGGGGATCTGAGCTGCTCCTGCGACCTACACCACAGCTCACAGCAACGCCAGACCCTTAACCCACTGAGCAAGGCCAGGGATTGAACCCACATCCTCATGGATACCAGTCGGGTTCTTAACCTGCTGCGTTACAACAGGAACTCCATCTTTCTGATTTACCTCACTTAGTATGATAAACTCTAGGTCTATCCCATGTTTTGCAAATTATATTACTTCTCTTTATGGCGGAATAATATTTCCTTGTGTGTGTATACATTCTCATCTTCTAAGTTCAACATTTTTACTCGCCACTCCCAAGTTTTATATTTTTGATGTCATGCTTTATATTTTATCTTGCGTATGCCCCCCTTAATTGTTGTAATCACAGTTGCTGTTGCTGTTACTACTTTTGTCTATTAACCATACTGGCTTCATAAGAAATTTAATCTACTACCTTTATTATATACTTACATTTCCAGTGAGATTCAGCCTTTCATATGAGTTACTAAAAGCCTTTCTTTTTTTTATAGCTGCAACCACAGTATATGGAAGTTCCAGGCCAGAAACTGAATCTGAGCCACAGAAGCGCAATACCGTATCCTTTAACCCCCTCCACTGGGCTGGGGATCTAACCTGTGCTTCCTAAGCAAGCTGAACTGCTGCAGTCAGGTTCTTAATCCTGACCCTAGGGCAGGAACCCCTAGAGTCCTTTCTTTATAGCTTAACAAAATTCCTTTAATCTACTACAAGTGGTGCTTTTGCTTATCTGGAAGCTCATCGTATCTCCAATCCGAATGACCTTACAGCATACAAATTCTTGGTTACAAGTTTTTTCTTGCAGCACTTTGACTACATTCTGTCCTGAAAGTTTTTTTAATGATGTTTATTTTTTCCATTATGGTTATATTTTTTCCAAACTGGCCTGAAGTTTTGCTAAAAAAATCCACTCATTGGGAATTCCCATTAAGGCTCAGTGATAATGAACCCTACGAGTATCCATGAGGATACAGGTTCAATCCCTGACCTCACTCAGTGGATTAAAGGATCTGGCACTGCTGTCAGCTGTGATGTAGGTCATAGATGCGGCTTGGATCTGGCATTGCTGTGGCAATAGTGTGAGCTGGCATGTACAGCTCCAATCTGACCCCTAGCCTGGGAACTTTCGTATGCTGCAGGTGCGGCCCTAAGACACAAATAAAATAAAATAAAAAATCTGCTCATAGTCTTATTGAGGGGTAGGCAGGGACTCATGGCTTTCTCTTATATGCAACAAATTGTTTTCTCTTGCTGCTTTTTTCCCTTTTTTCTTTTTAGGGGTGCACCTGCAGCATATGGAAGTTCCCAGGCTAGGGGCTGAATTGGAGCTGTAGCTGCCAGCCTATGCCACAGCCATAGCAATGCTCAGATCCGAGCTACGTCTGCCATCTACACCACAGCTCATGCCATTGCCAGATCCTTAACCCACTGAACGAGGCCAGAAATCAAACCCATGTCCTTATGGATACTACTCGGGTTCATTACTGCTGAGCCACAAGGGGAACTTCCCTTGCAGTTAATATTCTGTCCTTGTCTTGAACTTTTTTTTTTTTTGTCTTTTTGCTGTTTCTTTGGGCCGCTCCCACGGCATATGGAGGTTCCCAGGCTAGGGGTTGAATCGGAGCTGTAGCCACAGGCCTACGCCAGAGCCACAGCAATGCAGGATCCGAGCCACGTCTGCTACCTACACCACAGCTCAGGGCAACGCCGGATCGTTAACCCACTGAGCAAGGGCAGGGACCGAACCCGCAACCTCGTGGTTCCTAGTCGGATTCGTTAACCACTGTGCCACGACAGGAACTCCTTGAACTTTTGACAATAAGTCTTAGCGTGGGTCTCTCTGGGTTCCTGATCTGTATGTCCATTTTGCCCCCACAAGGTGAGGAAGGTTTGAACCTCCC
Source organism: Phacochoerus africanus (assembly GCF_016906955.1). Lineage (NCBI taxonomy): Eukaryota > Metazoa > Chordata > Mammalia > Artiodactyla > Suidae > Phacochoerus > Phacochoerus africanus. The sequence continues at coordinate 73,504,492 of NC_062550.1, read as the reverse complement.
GAAGCAAAGTTCAGTTATCATATTCTTCAGCTCTGAAAAATGTATTTGGCACTTTTTAACATTTTCCTTCTCTCTGTGGAAGTTCTCACTGTGCTCATCCATGCTCCACCCCACCCCAGGTCAGCTCTTATGCCTCATTAAGGTTTTTTTCTGAGGTTTTAATCTCTTCTTTCACGTTGCTGGACTGTGTTAGTTTCTATGCATGGCCTGGAAGGAGTGTCCTTGTGTGGGAGCTGACCTCTCAAATCTCTGAGCTGTCCACACAGCCCAGATCTACTTTAGTAAAGCCTGGAAGTGGAGGGTGTGCTGACACCTGTCAGTGGCCCACAGGGGAGATGGCAGCTTGAAGGTTCAGGATGACTGAAGGCTTTCCTTTAAAGTTTGCAAAATAAATGGTGAGGGACTATGAGCCTGAGCCCCGCTGGCCACTAGAGCCAGGGACCTGCAGTGCCCCCTGAGGGCAGCCCCAAAGGCCTAACCTAAGGCTGCCGGCTGCCCTCAGGCTGAAGTTCCAGAACAAGCGAAGGCCTCCTCTGCAAGATGGCAGGGACTGTCTCTGCCTGCCCACAACCATCTCTCCAGTCACCCGGTCTCTCTCTCTGATCACCAGAGCCAGGTGATCAAGGGGTGACCCCTGGGTGTCAGACACAAAAATCTGGGCACCAAATACTTCTAAGAGCTCCCTCCCTGGAGGTACCAGTGCCCTGGACAGAGCAACAGAGAGAAGAGACAGTGCCTGTCAGTCCCGGTTCCCAAGAACATTCCCTATAGGGCGAAGGTGCACCACACGCAGGTGGCCCTGCCCCTCCCCAGGCCAGGCTCCTCCTGTGTACTCACTGGTACTACTGGAGTCAGCCTTGGCTCCTCTCAATGTTGGCAATTCTCACTGCTATGGGGACATGCTTCCTTTTGAAAGATAACTCACACTGATATCTATAATGATGATAAACCCAGCTACCTGCCTTAATTACTCTTAGTTACAATGACTTCTTGGGGTGTCAGATGCATTCCCTAAATTGAGTGAGTATATTACTTTCCAATGTAGAGCGGAATCCCTATAAAACAATATAATAAAGAATAGAAACAATGACAGAGGATCTCTGATTTCTTCCTGACTTTAAAAGGAAACCCTTTTAGTGTTCCCCCATTAAGGAGAGTGTTTGCTTAGATTTTTAAAAATATACACTGGCTAGGGACTTCCCTCATGGCTCAGCGGTTAACGAACCCAACTAGGATCCATGAGGATGTGGGTTTGATCCCTGGCCTTGTTCAGTGGGGTGAGGATCCAGCATTGCTGTGATCTGTGGTGTAGGCAAGCGGCTACAATTCACCCTGTAGCCTGAGAACCTCCATATGCTGTGGATGCAGCCCTAAAATGCAAAAAGAAAAAAAAAAGTTGCTCTCAACAGAAGAAAAAAATTAACTTACAGTGGTGATCAATTTGCTAGGTATATAGATGTAGAATCATGCTATACTTAAAGTAAGGGGAAAGTGTATGCCAATTATACTTAAACTCAAATAACAGCCAAATAAAAATTCCATTGAAAATTGCACAATCCTATTGAAAATAAATAAATAAATAAATAAAACCCAATGTAAGTCCGCTGGTGGTGTAGTGGTCAGGACTCAGCACATTCACTGCTACAGCTCAGGTTCAATCCCTGGTCTCGGAACTGAGATCCCACAGCAAGCTGCTACTCACATGGCCAAAAACAACAACAAAAAGCTAGTTACCATCTTGGGGAATTAAAATCTAGTACTGGAAATATATTATGCAAAATTCCAAAGCAGAATATACTACAAAATGCAGCATTGACTAAATTAGATCAAACACACTACGGGTTTTAGAATGAAGAAATGATGAAGGCGGGAATGGAGGGACTCCCTTGAGAATCAAGAGGCAATACCTATGAATGGGAGGGGGAAAAACACATCTGCTCAGAACCCTTTAAAGTTTCCTGCCAAAGTTTATTTAAAATTTGTATGGAAATACTACATTAAAAAGCAAAATCCACAGTCTCTTCAGCAAGTGGTGCTGGAAAAACTGGACAGCTGCATGTAAATCAATGAAACTAGAACCAACAAGACCTAATCAAAGTGACAAGCTTTTTGCACAGCAAAGGAAGCCATAAAAAAAACAAAAAGACAACCTATGAAATGGGAGAAAATAGTTGTAAATGATGCAACCGACAAGGACTTAATCTCCAAAATTCCCAAACAACTCATACAACTCAACAGCAAACTAAACAAAACAAAAAAACAAAACTACCCAATTGAAAAATGGGCAGGAGACCTAAACATTTCTTTTACGAAGACATACAGATGGTCAAGAGGCACATGAAAAAATGCTCAACATCATTAATTATTAATGTAAATTGGTACAATCACTATGGAAAACAATATGGAGGTACCTCAGAAAACTAAATATAGAACTACCATACGATCCAGCAATCCCACTCCTGGGCATGTATCTGGACAAGACTTTCTTTCAAAAAGATACATGCACCCCCATGCTCACTGGGACACTATTCACAATAGCCAAGACATGGAAACAACCTCAATGTCCACCAACAGATGAATGGATTAAGATGTGGGACATGTTCATGATACCACTCAGCTATAAATAACAAAATAGGAGTTCCCGTCGTGGCTCAGTGGTTAATGAATCTGACTAGGAACCATGAGGTTGTAGGTTCAATACCTGCCCTTGCTCAGGGGTTAAGGATCTGGCGTTGCTGTGAGTTGTGGTGTAGGCCGTAGACACGGCTCAGATCCTGCGTTGCTGTGGCTCTGGTGTAGGCCGGTGGCTACAGCTCCGATTCGACCCCTAGCCTGGGAATCCCCATATACCGCGGAAGCAGCCCTAGAAAAGGCAGAAAGACAAAAAAAAAAAAAAGGAATGTATGTGTAATTGGGTCACTTTGCTATACAGCAGAAATTGAGAGAACATCATAAATCAACCACGAAAAAAAAAAAAAGACAAATCCAAGTTAGGATATTTTATTTGAACTTTTAATAAGTTCAATAAATTTACTTAACAAAGAACACTGGTCCATGTTCAATGAAGCCAAAAGGTCTGTTACCTGTAATCCATCAGGTTCGGTTTATAAATACCCCTGGCACCTGGAGGCTTTAACGACAAATGGAAGAAAATCCTGAATCTCTGAAGCCTGGAGCAAGCAGAACCTGAGGCAATGCTGCCGGTGCACATGGGGCAAATCCAAGGCTTTTCTTTTCCACTTTTAAAAATTAAAACATAATTGATTTACAATGTTGTGTTCAAGCTTTTGTGAATGACTGCAAATGCTTCATATAAATCATGTTTTGGGCATACATGCAAGCAGCGGAAGTTCCAGGGATCGCATCTGAGCTGCAGCTACAACAACGCCCAATCCTTAATCTGCTACACCACAAGGCAACTTTCTCCAAGGCTTTTATAAAGCATATCTACCCCATAGGTAAGATCATTTCTGTGAAGTTAGCTTTTTTTCTATTCGGCCCAGGGAACAGAGTGAAGCCAAGAGTGAGAAGGAACCCAGAACGACAGTCCCTGCCCCCCGAGGCACGTGCCCTGGGCAGAGGCCCCTACCTTCCACTGCCTTGACCCTCTCTGCCAGCTCCCGCTTCCGCTCCTCCTTCAGCAACTGCTCCTGCTCCTTCTTCTGCACAGCCAGCAGGATCTGCCGTTCTTCCTCCTCCTCCCTGCGCTTCTGCTTCTCCATCTTGTTGAGCACAGGAGTCTCCTGCAAGGAGCCAAGAAGCATAGTCATCACACAGCAACATCAAACATCAGGTCTTTGCTCTGAGTAAGACTCCACTTTTTTTCCCTTTTTTCTTTTTTTTTTTTTTTAGGGCTGCACTTGCAGCATATGGAAATTCCCAGGCCAGAGGCTGAATCAGAGCTGTAGCTGCCAGCTTACACCACAGCCACAGCAACACCGGATCCTTAACCCACTTAGCGAGGCCAGGGATCGAACCCATATCTTCAGGGATACTAGTCGGATTTGTTACTGCTGAGCCACAACAGGGACTCCTTTTCTTTTTTTTTGGACTTTTTAAGTGGCTGGCCTACACCACAACTCACAGCAATACTGGATAAACCCTTAACCCACTGACTGAGGCCAGGGATTGAACCTGCATCCTCATGGATTCTGGTTGGGTTCATTACCACTGAGCCACAACAGGAACTCCCTTTTTTTTTTCTTTTTTTTCTTTTTTGGATGCATCAGCAACTGGCAGAATTTCTCAGGAGTTCTCACATCAGTGATAAAACCAAGTCCTTAACTGCCAGGCCACAAGGGAACTCCCAAGATCCACTTTTCTATCAAACAGCTTGATGCCTCACATCCGAACCACAAGCTCACCTTCTCTTCTGTGAAATCAATGGGGATTAGAACAGGGAAAAGGTCTGGGGCCCAACGATTTACATAATTTGTGGTCCCTGGGGGGTAATCTGAAGAAAAGGCTGGAGTAGAGACGAGACCCCACGATTAGAATTAACCTTTGATAAAAGTATGTCAAACAGCACTCTCATCTGAGTAACAAGGAAAAGAATGAGATATCAAGGACTCACAATATCAATAATGTGCACAATTCTGAAACTAGTAACTTTTTTTTTTTTCCTTGGTCTTTTTAGAGCTGCACCTGTGGGATATGGAAGTGCCCAGGACATAGGTCAATCTATACCTTCAGCTACTGGCCTACACCTCAGCCACAGCAACATGGGATCCAAGCCACATCTGTGACCTACACCACAGCTCACGGGAACGCCAGATCCTTAACCCACTGAGCAAGGCCAGGGATTGAACTCACAACCTCATGGTTCCTAGTTGGATTCGTTTCTGCTGTGCCACAAAGGGAACTCCTTAATAGAAAATTTTATACCTGCATGTTGTTGTTTTCATAGCATTTAACTGTTTAAGTTCAGTAACCAGCACAATGGCACAAACAGGCCTGTGCAAACACCAGCCGAGATGCTACTGAGCTAGGAGTGCTGCCAGGTGCCCTACAGCTAAAGAGCCAGGACCACTCATCACAGTGTGGAAAGCGTTCCATTAGGCTGGGATCTGGCTAAGATTACAATAAATCTCCATTTATCTTTGGACATACTGACATCTAAACTTACTCTTTACTTCAACAGGGACATCTTAACTTATTTCCTTGAGATTTTAAAACATGTATCTAATAAAAGCTAACAGATTTTATAATCAGACTTCTATAACTCCAGGCAAAACATTCTAAAATTCTGCCCCTTACGCTTTTTTGTTACATTACACTTGCACAAGACTTTCAAAACAATATTCCTCTATCATAGACTTCAGCATAACTTTAATGGATTATGAGTTGTCACTCTTTTGGTGAAGAAATGACCTTTACTTGAAGAGTGTATTTATCTTTTTGGCATTTCTTGGGCCGCTCCCGTGGCATATGGAGGTTCCCAGGCTAGGGGTCGAATCGGAGCTGGAGCCACTGGCCTACGTCAGAGCCACAGCAACGCGGGATCCGAGCCTCGTCTGCAACCTACACCGCAGCTCACGGCAACGCCGGATCCTTAACCCACTGAGCAAGGCCAGGGACCGAACCCGCAACCTCATGGTTCCTAGTCAGATTCATTAACCACTGCGCCATGACGGGAACTCCTGAAGAGTGTATTTAAACTCACCAAAAATACGGCTCTAAGATATCTTTTTTTTTTTAGTGCTGCACCCATGGCATGTGGAAATTCCCAGGCTAGGGGTCAAATCAGAGCTGTAGCCACTGGCCTACGCCAACAGCCACTTGTGATCTCAGCCATGTCTGCAACCTACAACACAGCTCACAGGATCCTTAAGCCAGTGAGCAGGGCCAAAGGTTGAACCTGAGTCCTCATGGATACTAGTCAGGTTCATTACCACTTGCTGAGCCATGATGGGAACTCTTAAGATATCTTTTTATTTTGCCTTTTAGGGCCACACCCAAGGCATATGGAGGTTCCTAGGCTGGGTGTTGAATTGGACCTGCAGCTGCAGGCCTACACCACAGCCACGGCAACGTGGGTTCCGAGCCACGTCTGCCACCTACACCATAGCTCATGGCAACACCAGATCCTTAATCCACTGAGCGAGACCAGGGATCTGAATCCTCATGGATCCTAGTCAGGTTTGTTAACTGCTAAGCCACAAAGGGAATGCCAAGATATCTTTATCTTAATGGACACAGAAGCCAATTCACTTCTTCTGTGTGTGTGTGTGTGTGTGTGTGTGTGTGTGTGTGTGTCTTCCTGCCTTTTCTAGGGCTGCTCTTGCCACATATGGAGGTCCCCAGGCTAGGGGTCTAATTGCAGCTGTAGCCACTGGCCTACACCAGACCAACAGCAACTCGGGATCCAAGCCAAGTCTGCAATCTATACCACAACTCACAGCAATGCTGGATCCTTAATCCACTGAGCAAGGCCAGGGATCTAACCCACAACCTCATCGTTCCTAGCCGGATTCGTTAACCACTGAGCCACGACGGGAACTCCTTTTCTTTGTTTGGTTGGTTGGTTTTGTTTGTTCTTTATCTTTCCTCATTTTTGAAATGTTTGGAAATTATTTTTTATTGAAGGCTTAGAAAACAAAACTTGTGAATAAAACCAAACAATTCTGGAGCACCTGACAGGATCCTTTCGTGAAAAGTCTTTTCTCTTAATTACTGGTCTGCTAAGGTTCTGTCGCATTACTGATTTCCTTGCTTTTCAGGGCTGCACCCAAGGCATATGGAGTTCCCAGGGCTGCAGCTGCAGGCCTATGCCACAGCCACAGAAACCTGGGATCCGAGCCAGGTCTGTGACCTACACCACAGTTCATGGCAACACTGGATCCCTGACCCACTGAGTGAGGCCAGGGATTGAACCTGCAACCTCATGGATACTAGCTGAATTGTTTCTGCTGAGCCAAAATGGGAGCTTCCCGTTGCATAATTTAGATTCTGGATTTTTTGGGGAATCAACCCATTTCACTGAGTTTTGCAATTTTACAGTACTCTACAGCTGTCACAATATCAAATCTATTATTTCTTTTTTTTGCTTTGTTTTGTTCCTCCTTTCATGGTTCTTGAAAATTATATTAAAGGTTTATCTTAATTTTTTTCTTCTCTTGCAAAGAATAAATTCTTTTGAAATTTTTTGTATCAAAACCATCAGCTTTGGAGTTCCCGACGTGGCTTAGTGGTTAACGAATCTGACTAGGAACCATAAGGTGGCAAGTTTGATCCCCGGCCTCGCTCAGTGGGTTAAGGATCTGGCGTAGCCATGAGCTGTGGTGTTCAGACATGGCTTGGATCTCAGGTTGCTGTGGCTGTGACATAGGCTGGCAGCCGTAGCTCTGATTAGACCCATAGCCTGGGAAATACCACCGGTGAGGCCCTGAAAATAAAAGAAAAAAAAGTCATAGGTTGAATATCATAGGTAACAAGGAAGAAATCATAAAAGGTTTAAGTAGATTAGGAACACGGCTCACAGATGATTTCAGGTTCATTAATCACATCAACAAATCATATACAAGGTTCTGTAAAGGTACAAAACCACCTTTATTTAATAATTATTTTAAGAAAAGTAGATCATATATTCATGTCCTAGAAAAATGGTCACAGTGGGTTGTGGTTCACAAAAGCCAAGTGCAAGTACAGTAAATGGAATTAAGTATATTGATGGGGAAATGCAGGGTTTTTTTTTTTTCCTCATCCAAGAAATTGTCCTTCTTGAAGTACTGCTGTTGGAAAATGGCAACTTTCTAGAATTCACCCCAAAGCACCAACCTGCTGAATGGTTAGAATTATTACTGAATTCATGACACATCAAGTAACCTCCCTGGAGGTGCTGCACCAAGAACTAAAAACATTTTCTCCTCAGATGTCATGGGCAGTGCTCACATTTACCTGCCTTCTATCAACAATATGAAGTGTCAGATTTACTGAAATGAAGTAAGGAGACTGAATGATTACTGAGTATCAACCAGGGAAAAGGCATTACGTTAGGTCACCCATGGGGTCAAAATGAGTTAAGATGCACAGTCCCTGATCCGGAGGGGTGGGGGGCACACAGACCAGCTCTCTTCAGAGGCGAGGGTCATCGTCGACTGACCAGAGGATGAGTTTTTAAAAAGGAAAAAAGCACCATCTTTTTCGGGGGAGCTATGCTGAGACATGCCTGGCGTGCAGGGGGTGCTTCCCGAGGAGCATCATGAGAAAGGGAGGTTGGTCCCAGGCAGTGGGCAGCCACTGTGAGGCCTGGGGAAGGGCACTGATGGCCCACAGTGAAGGGCGGGAGTGCACACCAGATGAGACCAGATAGGGGACTGCAGCACTGGCAGGGGGCAGCAGAATGTGTTCTAATAAATGATGAGACCCTTCAACCCTGCAGCCTCTTGCCAGCTCAGAGAGGCACGCCTAGCAGAGAAGCCCGTTCACGCACCTTCTGGGCGATCATGTTGCAGATCTCGGGCAGGAAGTCCTCGCTGAGGAGCTTGTACAGCTGCCGCTCCCGCATTGAGGTCCTCTCCCGAAAGCTCTCGGTGACCTGCCTCCACTCTTGCTCTGTCTGGCACAGAAGCCACCATGAGCCTTGGCCTGGCCCCTGTGACCCTAAGAAGGAAAGAGATGGGCTCATTCAAAAGACTCCACTCGGACCCTTTCCCTTTCTATCGTTAGTTACATTTGCATCCCGGGTAATGACAAAAATCAGAAAAGGGAGAGACGTGGAGTTCCTGTTGTGGCTCGGCAGAATCAAAGCTGACTAGCATCCATGAGGATGCAGGTTCGATCCCTGGCCTTGCTCAGTGGGTTAAGGATCCGGTGTTGCCATGAGCTGTGGTCTAGGTCGCAGACTTGGCTTGGATCCTGCGTTGCTGTGGCTGTGGTGTAGGCTGGCAGCTGCAGTTCCAATTCGACCCCTAAACCTGGGAACCTCCATATGCCACAGGCGTGGCTCTCAAAAAAAACAAGAAACAAGAAAAAAAAAAACGGAGAGATGCATTACATTTTACGTTTGATAATGTTACTCTGATTTTCCTGTTACTATCAGTGTTTACAATTAAGAGAGAAGAATGCCTGAAGGCGATATCGCACAGCTCTTGGGATCTTCCTAAGACAGAAGCTCTTGGTGAGTTCCCGCTGTGGTGCAGTGGGTTAAGAATCCGACCGTAGCAGCTCGGGTTATTGTAATGGCACGGGTTTGATCCCTGACGTGGATAACTTTCATATGCAGTGGGTGCAGCCATAAAAGGGAGGGAAGGAGAGAAGGAGGGAGTAAAGCAGGAAGGAGGGAAGGCCGCTAACTATCTAGTTCTTGGGGAAGCTGCCTGATCAACTGTAGGGTGAATGTCTGTTTTGCTAGGCCTTAGGGACGAGCATTGGTGACAAGGCCCAAATGAAAAGACGTGGTCCTGATCTCAGGTTATCTGTCAGTAAGAGGTGGGCACAGGGTGTGAAGGGCCGGGAAGTCACAAGGCTGCTGGAAGAGTCCTAACGATCTGTGTGTCTGGAAAATGACGCAAGTCAATCACGTTCATGCAGCCTCCAGCAAAGACGGTTACCATTTCTTGTCTGTGGCTCCGATGCCAAGTAGTTTTCTTCCTGCTTTTCACTGCAACACAGAAAAACGAGGCACCAAATAAAGACATGTCCAACCTATTCTGTGCTCCCTTAAGGAAGACACCTGGAGAGTGTGCCCAAGAGCAAGGCCAGGAGGAAGGCTGGCTATAGCAGGCGCATCCACGGGGTGTGGGTGCTGGTGCAGAGGGCAAGGCCACACGGCACCCAGAGCACCCTGCACAGGGGGTCCTGGTCAGCAGTGAGATGCCAAGAAAGACAACCGTCAGGACTCCGGTGCCTCCTTCCCTGACTGAGGGCTGCCCTGAATGCCAGGAGTTCTAATCATCCCCCCCAGGAGGCAGAGCTGAGACACGCAACTAAAGTCAGGCCACCCTGCCCAAGGCTTGCCACTAACCATGGAAATTAGGAAAGTCAACTGACTTCCCTGTGAAACGGAACCGATAATAACACCCACTTCATGGGATGTTGGGCTCATTGGTACAACAATCTTAAAAATCTCTGAGTCAAGAGACGTTCCCTGGATTTTCTGGTTTGTTATCAACTACTTAAACCAGTACCGCCCCACACATCCTGAGGGAATGAGTATGTCCTGTACTGCTGCATCCAATGTGACAGCCACAACAGGGGGGCCTACTGAATTAAAATGTAATTTGTGTCATGGGGGGCAGAACTTCAAATTTTATTTGATGTATTCTTTAAAAATTTTTTTTTTTTTCTCTTTTTAGGGCCGCACCCACAGCATATGGAGGGTCTCAGGGTATGGGTTGAATCGGAGTTGTAGTTGCTGGCCTATACCACAGACACAGCAACGTGAGATCTGAGGCACATCTGCAACCTACACCACAGCTCATGGCAATGCCTGATCCTTAACCCAATGAGTGAGGCCAGGGATTGAACCTGCACCCTCATGGATGCTATTCAGATTCGTTTCCACTGAGCCACAACAGGAACTATTATTTTATTTTTTTATTTTTTAGTCTTTTTGCCTTTTCTAGGGCCATATGAAGGTTCCCAGGCTAGGGGTCTAATTGGAGCTGTAGCCGCCAGCCTACACCAGAGCCACAGCAATGCCAGATCCGAGCCATGTGTGACCTACACCACAGCTCATGGTAACACTGGATCCTTAACCCACTGAGGGAGGCCAGGGATTGAACCCGCAACCTCATGGTTCCTAGTCTGATTCAACTGAGCCATGACAGGAACTCCAGAACTATTATTTTAAAATTGTTTAAAAAATAATTTATTTTAGGGGCTGACTTTCTCCTTTTTTTTGCCCCTTCCGCATATCTTATTATTTTTTTCTCTTTGGGCCACATATGGAAATTCTCAGGCCAGGGATGGAATTCCAGTTGCGGCTACAACCTACACCATAGCTGTGGCAATACTGGATCCATAATCCACTGCACCACAGTGGGAAATACTAAACTAGCATCAATATCTTACTATTTTTGGTTTTCATCATTCTGTTTTTTTTTTTGTCTTTTTGCCATTTCTTTCTTTTTTTTCTTTTTTTTTTTTTGTCTTTTTGCTATTTCTTGGGCCGCTCACGCGGCATATGGAGGTTCCCAGGCTAGGGGTCCAATCAGAGCTGTAGCCACTGGCCTACGTTAGAGCCACAGCAACGCAGGATCCGAGCCGCATCTGCAACCTACACCACAGCTCACGGCAACACCAGATCCTTAACCCACTGAACAAGGCCAAGGATCAAACCCACCACCTCATGGTTCCTAGTCAGATTCGTTAACCACTGCGCCACGACGGGAACTCCGGTTTTCACCATTATTTAACAAAAAATTTTCTGAACTGAGGTACAGTTACAGGTGTACAACACAGTGAGTCACAATTTTTAAAGGGAATTTTCCACTGACTGGTACTGTGAATACTGGCATACCCCGTGTGCAGTACAATACATCCCTGTAGCTTGTTGATTTTATACATACCAGTCTCTTAACTCCCTACTCACGTCTCACCCCTCCCACCTTCCCTCTTGCTACCGGTGACCACTAGATTGTTCTCTTCATCTGTGAGTCTGCATCTCTTTTGTTATATTCACTAGTTTTGGTTTTAGATTCCATAAAATTGTATTGAAGTTATAAACGCTTAAACACTGTATTGGCTACAGAGCTCTGAAGAATAAAATCACCAGTAGAGGGTGGCACAAATGCAGGAATGCTTGTTAAAAGGATTCTCTGGCCATCCCATTCAGGAAATCCATTTTTTTCTTTTGGCTAAAACTTTGGCATGTGGACCTTTCTCACAAATGATGGTAGGAGGAAAGCTACAATCTGTAACCAAATTTCTGTAAGGCAGCTATCTATGCCTTTTACCTTTTTTAAGGGCCACACCTGCAGCATAATGATCGGATCAGAGCTGCAGCTGCTGACCTACACCACAGCCACAGCAACACTGGGCCAGGGATAGAATCCGCATCCTGCCAGATACTATGCCACTTCTCAACCCACAGAGCCACAATGGGAACTCCTATAGACAAATTTCTGGAAGGTTAAGTTGAATGCTGATCCTTAAGTGTTTAAAAAAAAAATCAAATTCTGACTGATTTATTCATAATCTGATTCTTAGTGCTATTTTTTTGGTGTCTAGCAAGCAACACACTGAGCTCCAGCCCACTTCAGGCATTTAGGTTATTTAGTATTTCTACAACATAGAGGGAAGAAGCAATTTGTCCTGTGTTATCAGAATTTTTAAGACTATGACCTGACTTCCATAAGTGACTAATGAAAGGTCTGATCCAGAGTAAAAGGCAGAAGTACAGTAACAATGTACAGGTCACATTTTATACTGAGAGAGCCACATGGTGAGAATTCCAAAAGACAAGGATATATTAAATAAAATTTCCCAAATGTAACAATTTTTTTATTTGCTAAAATAAAATGCAAAAAAACACAATAAAGATGTTTAACATCTTACCTTTTCTTCATCGTAGGAAACTGTATTATAAACAAAATAAAGCATGTTTACTAGCAGCGTGGTAACTCCTAAGCTCATGAATGACTGCTGCCGCGCTCTCCCTGTACCACACCGTTGTCCTGTCCAGGCAGCGCTTGCCCATCAGAGTCCCCGCCATTAAACCAGAGGGCGCACAGGAGCTGGGTCCCCAAGCCCTGGGCAGGTCTCCACAGTCCAAGCCCTACACCCTGGGGCACAGGAAGCGAGGACAGGGGTGGATGCCTCCAGCACGGGGCCCGTGACCATCACAGACTAAAGATTTCCTCACCTCACTATCATTTCCTCCTGCAGTTTTTTCCGTTTTGGGGGTCTTCCTCTTCTTTTTCCTGTTTTCCCAGGAACACCTGACACATTTTTTTGTCCTTCGCTTTCCCTAAGAAATAGTACATTAAATAGAATGTTATAGTACCTTAAGTGGAATGTTCTGTTATAGGATTGATATATTAAAAATGATTTATAAACTAGTAATTTGATTTTTGGCCCTGAGGTTACCAAATTGGATGAGATCCAACAGCCACAAGGGAAGAGCAGGGTGACCCCAACACGGAACGGACAACTCACAGCATTAGCATCTGGAGGAGAGGGCGGTGGGAGGAGGCCCCTATTTGGGAGGCATCACCTGTACTGATGGGCAGACCATCCGCTCTCCAGAACCAAATCGGACTGGGCAGGTGCCTGGGGAGTGCTGTGCTGCCCCTGAGAAGGGGCTGCCACAAGGTCTGCAGAGTAGGGAGTGTGGGGAGCTGAGCTATAGAGGAAACCTTTTTACTTTAGTAGGAAATATTTCTTGCCATCTTTTGTAGGGATGCTGCTACAGCTAATTCTTTCATAAGAGAAAAAAAATTTGTGCTGCAGAATTCACTGTTTATGGTTTTGGCGGTCCCTACAGCATGCAAAAGTTCACAGGCCAGGGATCAAACCTGCATCATAGCAGCCACCCAAACCACTGCGGTAACGACGGATCCTTAAACTACTGCACCACCAGGGAACTCCTGTGCTGCAGAAATCTGATGTATTTAATTTTAGTGATTTCAGGTACAGTGGCTTAGCTATGGCAGCCCTGACCTTGAAGAAGGTACCTGCTCAAAGAGAGCTCGCCATTGGATTTTCCTTGCACCGGGTCCTCCTTGTACATTCGTGTTCCATAGAAATACCAGTAGAGGGCCCCAGAATTGTCCTCGCCCAGTGGTTCCACACGGAGACTGTCTGCATCCAGACCCTAAGTAGAACCGGGAAAAAAGGTTTGGGGAAACAGAGAACAAAGCTAAGCAGAAGAAAACTGAAGATTTTACATTTATCCTTAGATATAGCTCATATTTAAAATACCCAAACATCTTATATAATTTTCAATCAGGGCACACAAAACACAGAAGGGGAAGAAGGTGCCTTTCTTAAGAACAGGATATGGATGTATTTCAAATGCTCCCTATGCCCATTATTGCCCCATTTCACCAAAAAAACAGATGAACCAAAAGGATTTCTGATGAATGTATGACTTATTTGGTCTGGACAGGTATCCCAGGTGTGTGCCCCCAGAGGAATGAACTCCAACAGAGCAGCACCTGAGGTTGTGGCAGCTTCACCCGCCATCGCTAGGTCTGAGGTGGCTAGACTGGCCACCCCCTCACCCCTCAACCCAAGCCCTGAGACCTCAGCAGAGAGGGCCCTGAGCTGCATGTAGTCCTTCCACCAAGCCTTCAAGCAGAGAGAACCAAGACACCACAAATCTGGACTGACTCCTGGTGGGTGAAAAGCAAAGGCCCGTACCCTCCTCCCGAGACAAGATAAGGGGTCCACACCCCTTGCCCAGTGCACTTCTGTAAAGGGTGTGCATGTGTGCGGGGTGTGTGTGTGGGGGGTAGGTCAAAGTCCTTGGGAATTCTTATAAATATTTCATTTTTGCCAAGTCACATTTCAGACCTCAGGAGTTCCCGCTGTGGTGCACTGGGATCGGTGGCATCTTGGGAGTGCTGGGACACAGGTTCAATCCCCAACCCGGCACAGTGGGTTAAGGATTCAGCAATGTCTCAGCTACCATTTAGGGGGAAACTGTGGCTCAGATCTGATCCCTGGCCTGGGAACTCCATATGCCATGGAGCAGCAAAAAAAAAAAAAAAAAAAAAAAATTAAAGCTCAGGACATAAAACCAGTGACTAATGTGACTGCATTTTGGCTGGTGACAAAGAAAACAGGAGCCTATGGTCAGTCCTGTATCAGCGGGGAATCAGTACACAGAAAGGCAGACAAACCAAAAGCGAGATGAAGCTACAACAGAATAAGATACTGTCACGAGCGCACGGCATGGATTCCCACAGTGACAGTGGTCATGACTATATATACACTGTTATGATCAACAGGAGTCCCCAAACCAGCCACTATCCAAACACTGGCTTCTCCTAATTTTTGCTCAAAAGAGAGGGCCGCCTGACAGCTACACACCTTGAGAAGATCGAAGACATCGTCAGCATCCAACCGGTAATCACAGAGGCGGTGAAGGATCTCCACGCGGGTGCGCAGAGGCAGGTCTTGGAAACGGGCTTCTCTCAGCGGGTTGGGCTTCCCTTCCTCCAGCTCCCAGCGGTAGTTGATGATGTCCTCCAGGTAGCTGTGGAATGTCTGAGGCCTATCCCAGGCCCCAAGCACAGAGATGCATGAATACAAAACAGAGAGGGGCAAATGCTATGCATCTTCCACAGCAGCAGAACTCAAAGCCACCTCCTTGCACCTGAAACCATCAAGCCCCAACACCACCTATATGTAAGAAGATTTCTCAAAGAACAGGTTGCTTTACATTAAACCACAGACTGCACACTCTAGTGAAATAGCAGAAAGTCACAGTCATCAGAGACCGAAACTGAGGCCACACCTTAGCTCCTCTCATACAACTGAAGATCCTACAGACCCTGGGGGGACACCCAGGCAATGAAAAGAATCCCATGTCTGTCTGGCTCAGTCCTTTTCTATTTCAGGTTAGGATGCACAGGTGGAGGAGTTCCTGACATGGTGCAATGGGTTAAGGATCTGGCATCATCTCTGCAGCGGCTGCTGAGGTGTGGGTTCGGTCCCGGCCTGGGGACTTCCACATGCCATGGGTGAGCCAAAAAAACCAAAAAACCAAAAAACCCACACCATGGTGGAAGAACCTGCTGCAGAATGTAAGCGGCTACTCTATTGTGCACAACTATGCTTTCGTGGGCTATTACACAGTACCAAACACCGTACCCTAAAGCTGAGGTAATTTTTCTATAGAAAACATTTAGGACAGGCTTACGACTTAAATTTCTATTTGTACCTAAATATGCCTTGTACATAGTATAATAAAGTGCTATTTAATTGAGAGATAGTTATTCTATATCTAATCCATGACAGAATCTGCATATAATTTCATCTGTTTGATTTAAAAATATTTTTCTCAGAGCTCCCGTCGTGGTGCAGTGGTTAACGAATCTGACTAGGAACCATGAGGTTGAGGGTTCGATCCCTGGCACCGCTCAGTGGGTTAAGGATCTGGTGTTGCCGTGAGCTGTGATACAGGTCGGAGACGCGGCTCAGATCCCACGTTGCTGTGGCTGTGGTGTAGGCCGGCGGCTACAGCTCCGTTCAGACCCCTAGCCTGGGAAGCTCCACATGCTGCAGATGTGGCCCTAGAAAAGGCAAAAAAAAAAAATTCCCACGATTTTTCTTTTTTTTTTTGCTTTTTTAGGGCTGTACCTACAGCATATGGAGGCTCCCAGGCTAGAAATCTAATCATAATAGCTGCAGCTGTCGGCCTACAACACAGCCACAGCAACGCCAGATCCGAGCCGCGTCTGTGACCTACACCACAGCTCACGGCAACGCCAGATCCTTAACCCACTGAGCAGTGCCAGGGCGAACCCGCAACCTCATGATTCCTAGTCAGATTCATTTCTGCTGCGCCGCAACAGGAACTCCTCATTATATCATTATATGTGGAACCTAAAACATGGCACAAATGAAACTGTCTACAAAACAGAAACAGACTCACAGACATAGAGAACACACTTGTTGCCAAGG
This sequence comes from Phacochoerus africanus, assembly GCF_016906955.1. Lineage (NCBI taxonomy): Eukaryota > Metazoa > Chordata > Mammalia > Artiodactyla > Suidae > Phacochoerus > Phacochoerus africanus. The sequence goes on along the minus strand of NC_062550.1, from coordinate 73,487,920 downwards.
GGGAGGGGAAGGACTGGGAGTTTGGGGTTAGTAGATGCAAATTATTGCATTTAGAATGGAATATTCTAAATGAGGTCCCACGTATAACAAAGAGAACTTGAAATAAAACAGGGTGCTTTTCCATACAGGAGTATGAAGATGACATGCAGCTTCTAGAACATCTCGTGCACACCAAGTACCCTAAGAGACAGGCGTGTTCTTCCTGCAGTAAAGTGAAATGTGGTCACTTCTAGGATAGCAGGAGGCGATGAAGCACAAGCATCCAGCCCTGTGAACAATGTCTCAGAGCTGCACGCCCAACCTTCCCTCCCCCATGTCCTATTATCTACTCAGTTCTGATGACATCACTTTTGCTAAAACAGAAATTCCATATGTCCTCTAAACACCACTCCCCCAACAGATGCTAAAGGACTTAACGATTCAAGCACTTGTTTCCCACGTAATGAAGATAACCCCCCTACAAATCTTTCTTTTAAAGGTCAGAAATTTGGAGTTCCCGTCATGCCGCAGCAGAAACAAATCCAACTAGGAACCATGAGGTTGCAGGTTCAATCCCTGGCTTCAGTGGGTTAAGGATCCAGTGTTGCCGTGAGCTGTGGTGTAGGTTGCAGACTCAGCTTGGATCCCATATTGCTGTGGCTCTGGTGTAGGCTGGAGGCTACAGCTCCGATTAGACCCCTAGCCTGGCAACCTCCCATGCCGCCAGTGCAGCCCTAAAAAGGCAAAAGACAAAAGAGGAAAAAATAAAAAATAAAAAAAATAAAAAAAAATTTTTGAGGGCAAAGTGGCCAAGGTTATTTGAGACAAAAGGGCTCAGCAGGCCAAAAAACTGGGCAAATACTTTCTACTTACTAGCTCTTAATCTTCTGTAGGAAGCAAAACTCATTTGGAATCTGATAAACTCAACTCTCCCCCTCAGAAAAGTGAATACACACAATTCTGTGAGCTGCTCAGATGAGTAAGGGCCAGGACCAGGGCTGGGACTAGAGCTGGACAGAGCTGCTAAACCTGATGCAACCTTTCAAATTTCCCAGACTAGACTGCTTGGAACATTCACTGACTTAGTCATACACTCAGCTCCAAGCAATTCTCTTAATGACTCAACACCTCTCCCCTTTCTGAAGTTACTCGAGTTAAGTCATCCTTTCAGTAGAACATGGGAACAAAAAGATGAAATGAACTTGAGGCTCTGAATAACGTGACCAGGTCGGAGAGAGGGAACACCATCTTTCCACATTCCCAGAGTTGGCATTTCTTAGAAACTCAGCAGAGAATTTCTTGGTTTGCTTCAGACAGAACAAGCTTGACTGTGAGACCCAGGGTTTCCAGGGGTCAGTATACCTCTCGTGGAGCAGGCCTACGGGAACTCGCTGGAGCTGGCAGAACTCTCGATTACGCAGGGAAGCAGACTTAAAGATCACAAGTAGAAAGAAGGCTCCTGCATGAGTTCAGAGACATGAAAGAGTCCCTGGTGTCCATGTGCAGGGAGCACCACAGGCGCCACAGTGGAGACTAAATTACATTCTCCCATGTGATACAGCTACTTGTGGAGCAGATGAAATACACATGTGCAGTGAGGCCCCATTTAACAGGAGTAGTGGACTGAGATAAAGAGTGAATCAACAGGTAAAAGGCTCTGAGAACATCTTATAAGACATTACTGCTAAACATCATGAAAAGACTAAGACCAAAATGATTAAAGACTATCTCCTCTGTAAGACTATACAGTAGTGGCTGCCATGCCCAACATATTCTGAAATCAACCTGATAGCCAGGATAAGTAAAAAAATCATGACAATTTCAAATAAAAAAAATATGACTAAGATATATAAAAATATATCTTTTGGGAGTTCCTGCTGTGGTGCAGAGGAAACAAATTCGACTAGTACCCAAGGGTGCGAATTCCATGCCTGGCCTTGCTCAAGGTCAGGGATCTGGCACTGCCATGCTCTGTGGTATAGGTTGAAGATGCAGCTTGGATCCCGTGTTGCTATGGCTGTGGCGTAGGCTGGCAGCTGCAGCTCCGATTCGACCCCTAGCCTGGGAACTTCCACATGCTGCAGGTGTGGTCCTAAAAAGCAAAAAACAAAACAAACAAAAAAAACCTTTTAGCAGGGAAATATCTATATAACACAGATTTTACTTCTGTACATGAGTGTTTATGTTGGGTAACAAAGAAGAGTATTATTAGTCATCTGGAAATAAACATATAATAATCTTTAAAAAGATAAAGAACTTTTTTAATGGAAGACAAATGGGACCATAAATACTATTTGTAAGAACTGAAGAGTCTGGAGTGTCAGGGGTTTTTTTTGTTTGTTTGTTTGCTTTTTAGGGCTGTTCTTGCTGCATATGGAGGTTCCTAGGCTAGGGGTCTAATAGAAGCTACAGGTGCCAGCCTATACCAGAGCCACAGCAATGCCAAATCTGAGCTGCATCTGCAACCTACACCACAGCTCACAGCAATGCCGGATCCTTAACCCACTGAGCGAGGCCAGGGATCCATCCTACAACCTCATGGTTCCTAGTCAGATTTGTTTCTGCTGCACCATGATGCAGTTTCCGGTTTAAGGTACAATAAGAATCCTGAAGACCTCCTGATAATATAAGGATGCATATTGCTGGTCCTAGAATCATGCATGCACACACGCACACACACACCCCAAATAAGCCTATAGAAGAAATACACCAGCTCGGATCTGTGCTGCTTGACACAGGCCAGCAGCTGCAGCACTAAATCAACCCCTAGCCTGGGAACTTCCATAGGCTGCAGGTGTGGTCGTAAAAAAAAAAAAAGAATCAAGGAGGACAAAGATCTCAAAACTACTACCAACCTGACCTGACATTTGCAGAATACTATGCATAAAAACCAGAGAATATATAGCCTTTCTAAGAGCATATGAACTGTTCACCAATGTAAACCATATGCTGGGATATAAGTCTCAATAAGCTTCAGCAGACTGAAGTTTCATAAAACACTTATCTGAACATATGGAATTAAATTGAAAATTACTAAGATAACCAGAAATTAAGTTAATACACTTTTAAAAATGTCTAGTTTGCATACTTTGAAAAACATTTTTGGGGGGACCATATTTGGCTGCCCTGCAGCATATGGAGATTCCAGGCCAACGATCAGATTTGAGCCAGTTTCTGGCCTATACCACAGCTGCAGCCACACTGAATCCTTTAACCCACTGTGCTGGGCTGGCAATCAAACCTGTGTCCTAGTGCTTCTCCCACTTCGCCACAGAGGGAACTCCTGTATACTTTTTTAAGAAGATTTTTTCATCGCCAGGCTTAGAATTATTAGGGTTTTGTTTGTTTTATTTTGGGGGAGGAGGTGGGGGTAAACTCATGGCATGTAGAATTTTCTGGGCTAAGAACTGAACCTGCGCCACAGCAGCAACCCAAGCCACAGCAGTGACAACACCAGATCATTAACAAGCTGTGCCCAGGGGAACTCATTAATAACACTTTTAATAACCCATGGATCATAAAAAGAAGTGACAATATAAATTAGAACATGTTTTGAAAGATAATGAAACCACAGTACATCAAAAGTTGTGGGATACAGGAATGCCTGATGTGGTACAGTGGGTTACAAATCCAACTGCAGCGGCTCTGGTCACTAGAGAAGTAGGTTTGATCCCTGGCCTCACTCAGTGGGTTAAGGGTCCGGCACTGCCATGAGCTGTGATATAGGTCACAGACCCTCTTGGATCCTACCCTGCTATGGCTGTGGTGTAGGCTAGCAGCTACAGCTCCAATTTGACCCCTAACTTGGGAACTTCCATATGCCATGAGTGTGGCCCTAAAGAAAAAAAGAAAGAAAGAAAAAAGAGCAGCCTAAAGCCAAAGTAAATAGAAGCAAGTTACAGTGAAGACAAGAAATAAAACAAAATTAAAAAAGAAAACAGTCAAAAAGTTAAGGTTAAAAAGTTGGATCCTGGAGTTCCCGTCGTGGCGCAGTGGTTAACAAATCCGACTAGGAACTATGAGGTTGCAGACTCTATCCCTGGCCTTGCTCAGTGGGTTAACGATCCAGTGTTGCCGTGAGCTGTGGTGTAGGTTGCAGACGCGGCTCGGATCCCTCTGCGGTGGCTACAGGTCCGATTCGATTCCTAGCCTGGGAACCTCCATATGCCACAGGAGCGGCCCTAGAAAAGGCAAAAAGACAAAAAAAAAAAAGGTTGGATCCTCAGTAAATATTTGAAAAGGTGATAAGGAAAGAAAGAGAATACATTACAACATCAATGAGATAAATGAAGAATGAAAATAGAGAAACCACGGTAGATCCCACAGATATTAAAGAGATGACAGTTTTATGAACAGCACTACGGAAATGATTTAAAACTTAAATAAAATGGACAAGTTCATTGAAAAATGTCAAAATGACTTATGAAAGGGGACACACAGGAGTTCCTGTTGTGGCTCAGTGGGTTAAGAACCCAACTGATATTCATGAGGATGTGGATTCCATTCCTGGCCTTAATCAGCTGGATAAAAATCCGGTGTGACGAAAGCTGGTATGTAGACTGAAGATGGGGCTTGGATCCTGCGTTGCTGTGGCTGTGGTGCAGGCTGGTAGCTGCAGGTCTGATTTGACCCCTTTCCTGGGAACCTCCATCAAAAACTTGCATAAAGAAAACTGCAAACCCAAAGGTTTTCCAGTGGTGAACTGTTTGAAAGAAATCATACATACTCTTTCAGAAACCAGGAGGCAACAGTTCTCAACTCTTGGGCCAAAACTGACAAAGATTTACAAGAAAATAAAATTAAAAGACCAGTATTTTTCATGAACATACAAGGAGAAATCCTCAACAAAATATCAGTAGTTGAATTCGTCAACACACAAAAGGAACAAGGCTCTATTATACTTCATGGTGAAAACTGTGACTTTCCCCCAAGATCAGGAGCAACATGTCAGGTGTCTCTGCAGCACTGTAGGATGAGAGAAGGAAACTCCTGGGACACAGAATGGAAAGGAGCAGCAGAACTATTTTTATTGCAGATGAAAAGAAAATCCTCAGTTATTTACAAGACCAATAAACTACAAAGTGAACTCAGGAAGACTACAGTAACATGGTCAATTAAAAAAAAAAAAATCAATTGTATTTTACATATACCAGCGACAAATAGCTGGGAAATACACAGTGCTTAGGAACAAATGGGAAGATGTCCGATATGTTTACACTGAAACTATAAGATATTGTGGAAGTTAAAGAAGATAAACAAATGGAGAGAGAGCTATTATGGTCAAGGACTCGAAAATTCAATGTTGATCAAAACGTCCGTTTCTCTAGCAGGCTATTTAAGGTGAGAGTGGACTGACAAGCTGATGTTCTAATCTGTGTATAAAGAACCTAGAGTAGGAGTTTCCACTGTGGCTCATCAGTAACGAACTGCTGTCCATGAGGACACAGGTTCGGTCCCTGGCCTCGCTCAGTGGACTAAAGAATCAGGCATTCCGGAGTTCCCGTCGTGGCGCAGTGGTTAAGGAATCCGACTAGGAACCATGAGGTTGCGGGTTCGGTGCCTGCTCTTGCTCAGTGGGTTAACGATCCGGCGTTGCCGTGAGCTGTGGTGTAGGTTGCAGACGCGGCTCGGATCCCGCGTTGCTGTGGCTCTGGCGTAGGCCGGTGGCTACAGCTCCGATTCAACCCCTAGCCTGGGAACCTCCATATGCCGAGGGAGCGGCCCAAGAAATAGCAACAACAACAACAACAACAACAAAATAGACAAAAAAAAAAAAAAAAGAATCAGGCATTGCCATGAGCTGTGGTGTAGGCAGACACAGCTCAGACCCCAAACTGCTGTGGCTGTGGCGTTGGCCAGTAGCTGCAGCTCTGACATGACCCCTAGCCTAGGAACTTTCACCTAAAAAAAAAAAAAGACAAAGAACCTAGAATGGTCAAAACATTTAAAAAACTAAACTAAAAAAAGTGAAGATCTCCAATTTCAAGAGAGTCTAGTACTAGTATAAAGGTAAGAGTAGTTTCCTGGTGGCCTAGTGGTTAAAGCGTTGGTGTTGTCACTGCAGCAGTGGCTCGGGTCGCTGCCATAGCTTGGGTTCAATCCCTGGCCCGGGAACTTCCACATGCTGCAGCCAAAATAATAATAAAAAAAATAAACTTAAAAATAAACAGGAGTTCCCATTGTGGCTCAATGGGTTAAGAACCTGACATAGTGTCTGGGACTCACTCAATACTGCAAGCTGCAGCATAGGTCACAGATGCAGCTCACATTCAACCCCTAGCCGGGGAACTTCCATGTGCCTCAGGTGTGCCCCTAAAAAGAAAACAAACAGGTAAATAAATAAATGATGTATATACATCAAAGGAATAAGGCAGAGGCCAGAAACAGACTGAACATACATGAAATTACTAAGAAAAAAAAATGGACATCAACCTTCTACTTCATACTAACTCAAAGTACATCATAATGCCAACTGCAAAAAGCTAAAACTATAAAACTAAGAGAAAACCTCAGAGAAAATCTTCTTGACGCTGAAATATGTCTTACTATCTTAGACAATAAAAAGCATGAAACATACTAGAATAAACTGACAAACTAGACTTCAACGAAACTAAAACTGCCATTCTTTTTTTGTTGTTGTTGTTGGCTGCACCAAAGGCATATGGAATTTCCAGGCCAAGGATCAGATCTGAGCCACAGCTACAACCTATTCTGCAGATGCAGCAATGCCAGATCCTTTACTTAACCCACTGTGCCGTGCTGGGGATGGAACTAGCATCTTGGTGCTGCAGAGGTGCTGCAGATCTGTTGAGCCACAGCAGAAACTCCAAATTTGCTATTCTTTAAAATACACTGTCAAACAAATAGAAAGGCAAGCTGCACATCAAGAGAAAATATTCAGGGCCATTATATATCTAGTCATCAGAGAAATGCAAGTTAAAACTACAATGAGGAGTTCCCGTCGTGGCACAGTGGTTAACGAATCCAACTAGAAACCATGAGGTTGCGGGTTCGGTCCCTACCCTTGCTCAGTGGGTTGACGATCCGGCGTTGCCGTGAGCTGTGGTGTAGGTTGCAGACGCGGCTCGGATCCTGCGTTGCTATGGCTCTGGCGTAGGCCAGTGGCTACAGCTCCGATTCGACCCCTAGCCTGGGAACCTCCATATGCCGAGAGAGCGGCCCAAAGAAATAACAAAAAGACAAAAAAAAAACTACAGTGAGTTACTACATTACACACAATTGAATCAGTAAAATTAAGAATTGGGTAAACTTACAAACAACAAATGCACAAATGCTGGCAAAACTATGGAGCAACCAGACTGTCATATGTTGCTGCTATGAGGATAAAGGTTGCAATTGCTTAGAAAACAAGTTTGGCAGTTCTTAACATTAAACACACTCTCACCATATGACCCAGCAATTCCCAAGAGAAACGGAAAAGACCTACACAAAAACATTTGTGCAAACGTTCACAGCTGTCTTACTCCTAATAGCCCCAAACTGGAGCCAACATTCAAGCCCACCAATTAGTGGACAGATCAACTGTGATATGTTTTTACTCTGGAATACAATTTAGCTCCCCTCTCCTCACAAAGGAACAAACCACTAGATACAAAGAGCTGTGTTGGTGAGTACCGCAGACGCTGTATTCCTCAAAGGAGCTGGGTACCCAGAGCACCCACACAGAATTCCAGGATGAGGCAAAACAATACACCTGGATAAAAATCACATCAGTGCTTGCACGGGATGCCGTGTTTCTTTTGGTGGGGGTGGGGGTGGGGTGTGTAGAGTTACTGCAAAGGACACTTTCAGGGGAGATGGAATTGTAATATCTTGAAAAGGATAGTAACTGAGTTCATGGATTTAAAAATAGTAACCTAGTTAATGACAGAAAAGCAGGAGCAGGCAAATTATGGCTGAGGGGCCAAATCCAGCCTGAACGTCCAGCTTTAGCCTATAAGCTAAAAATGTAAAAATCATTCTTTTGTAAAGGTTGGAGGAAAAAAAGAACTCAAAACAGGAATACTATTTATTTCATGACACATGAAAATGACTTAAAACTCAAATTCCAGTGTCGACACCTTTCTAATAAAACATAGTCATGACCAGCCCTTAAGCATTGCTCTGGCCACTTTTTTTTCCTTCTTCTTCTTTTTAGGGCCGGACCTGAGGCATATGCAAGTTCCCAGGCTAGGGGTCCAATCGGAGCTACAGCTACCAGCCTACGCCAGCCATAGCAACGTGGGATCCAAGCAGCATCTAGGACCCATGTGGCAGTTCACAGCAATGCCAGATCCTTAATCCACTGAGCTGGGCCAGGGATCGAACCAGCACCCTAATGGATACTAGTTGGATTCATTACTGCTGAGCCACAATGAATGGGAACTCCCGCTCTAGCCACTTTTGAACAGTGATGGCAGAGTGGGGCAGCTGCAGATCATGTGGCCCACAGAATCTGGCCCTTCAGAGAAGTCTGCTGACCCCAGTCTGCAACATGCAAACCACAGAATCTAAATCACAGGAAGTAGCCTGGGTAGATGTCTACCTTCCACTCCGCATGCACACGTGCTTCTATATACACTGATAGAACAATCTGATGTCTACTGAAAGCCCAAGATTGTTCTAAGGCTTTCATAAGTTATTTCATTTAATCCTACAATAACGTTAGTGGTGGGAATGGCTGACATTCCCATTTTACAGATGAGGCAAGTACTGCAAAAAGAGATTAAGTAACTTTCTTAGCCTCACACAATAGGCAAGTCTTAGAACTAGGAAAGGCAAGCACTCACTGGTCCAAGATTAAAGTGGGATGAAAATAAAACTTCAGAGAATATGGAGTACCCTATCACTCTAAGTGCATGTGGATACCACTGGGAGGACAAAATAATTATCACTGTGGGCTATTCCCTTCAATGGAAAGAGTAAAATTCATTGCGATGTTTTCCTGTTTCACTGTACAGGTGTATTCAGTTTGTACAAACTCAATGAGCTGTACAACTAAGGAAGGACAAGTTTTCAGAAGACCGAAACCTGAGCCTTGCTCCACACCTATTAGTTTAACTTGGGTCCAGCAGTTCCCAAGCTTACTTGACTCATCAGAAATATTTCTATTGCACGTGTACTTCCTTTTTTTTACACAAATAAAAGTCACAGATGTGTTGTGTTTTTTTGTTTTCTGTTGTGGCCGAATCCATGGCAATGTGGAAGTTCACAGGCCAGGGATCAAACTTGAGCCACATGGTGACAATGCCGGATCCTTAACCTGCTGCACCATTAGAGAACTCCTACTGCCACCAGGGAACTCCAAAAATTACAGGTGTTTTCCGCAATGCTGACACCTCACAGGTATGACCTTAAAAATACCGGAGCCAGCCACTGCCTCCAAGGCCCAGCACAGAACAGGAAGACCTACGCAGCCCCCTCCACACAAGGGGTGAGCTCTGAGGGCACCAGGACCCCCCCCACAAGCGGGAAGATCCCTGATCCTTCCGCTTCTGTCCATCACAGATTAACAGTTCCTTCAACAGCAGAGAAGTCGCAGAAGCAGCTGCTGGTTTAAAAAAAAAAAAAGACTGGGTGGGGGCTCCCCTTTCTTTCTGGTTACAACAAGCAAGTGTCTGAAATTTTATGATGTTTGACTAGGATCGTTTTTTCTCATTTCTAAAAAGAAATTAACTTCTCATTTCAAAAGCAATGGCTTAGGAATAACCCACACAGTGGTGTAACAGGAGGAAGCAGTGAGACTGCAGCCAGTCCCCGGAGAGCAATGGCAACTTTTTGTGTCCACAGCAGCAGAGGTGTGTAGGGGACACAGATGCAGACAGGATGACATGTGGCATCTGTGTGTGGCTGACAAGCAGCATCACACTTGTCTTTGATGAGACACACATTGTGAAATCCATCAATGCTATTTTCACCCTGAGGCTGGCTACACAGCCATTCCACACTGCATCCTCAGGAGATGGGGGTTTCTGCCTACACTACACTAGGTGATGCCTTCAAACTTTAGGTTTCATACTGCCCAGATCATTGATTTTTATGGAAGGGCAAGAAAATGGCAGGGGTTGGAGCTAGAGTCTTGGACATGCGAATCTTGAGTGATAGAGATCTGGGCCACTGTTCTCAGTTCTCTGTGGGGTCTGCTCAGCTTCTGACCCCACACATTCTGGGTTTGTCCTTCCTGGTTAACCTCTAGGGGGACCTCTCAGCACCTCTTCTCCACAGCCTCACAACGAGACTGAAAAAAAGAATGTACTAAAGCAAAAAGAAAAGATGAGTGATGGGAAAGTCTGCATCTAAGCTAAAAACATTCTGTAGAACATCTAGCATTTTCGAATTGCTTTTACAGGGAATGTTCTCAATGTAGGTATATTCATAGTGGAGGCTAACGAGAAATATGGGAGAAATAGTTAAACTAGGAGCAAGATGGTTATAGCCATATACCCAAACAAAAAGCAAAACCTTTTGTTGAGAATTTTTATTTATAAATAACCACATGTGATTATCTAAAAATCAAACGGTTATTGTTCAAAAGTCTATCAAAACAGAGAATATTGTTAATAGCTAATAACAAAATGGGATTAGCTGCTAGCGCACACCTTCCCAACACCCTCAGCCCTGTTCTGGAAGATGTGGGGAGTGCGACAGGGACCTGCTAGAACTCATGCCTTGTTTCCTGAGTGAGTGAGGCACGCCCATGGCTTGCTTCTGGTCAACAGAATAGGGTACAGTGACGTCACTGCCATGATTATGAAAGACCACGCAAGGCTATCTGGGTTCACAGGACACAGCCTGGCAGGCTAAGCGAGGCCAGGGGCACAGAACTGAGGAGATGCAGGGGAGTAGATGGCAGTAGATGTTTCTCCTGGACAACAGCCAGAAGAAACAAAGGTCTCACCTGCAGGATGACCCTACCCTGACCTGAAGGAAGCTGTGCTCCCTGCCAGCTAGGCCCCCAGGCACCCTATGACCAAGAGCAGGGGCCCCAGACAAGTCACGCATAACCACAAAACTGGGGATGACAAGTGTGATTCTAAACCACTCAGTCTGTGAACCATGCGGAGCAGGAAGCCACAGAAAGAAGCACAGGGGTCCTCCTGCGGGCAGGCTACAGGGTGACCGCAGACCCCGTGAGTGCAGTCTGGCAGAGCCTGGGCCCAGATGCCTGGCCCACAGAAAACTGGGACTTAAGGCACTGCTGATGTTTAAAGTTGCCAGGTTTCAGAGTGATTTGCTACACAGCAGTAGATAAGGAAAACAGCATGAAACAGGAAGGAGTACAGACACTGAAACAAGTGGGATGATAACCCTAGAACATCAAGACAATCAACTTACCATACTATACACTTGGAAGTACTTGTGTGTGTGGGGGGGGGGGTTAAACTCTCCTCTTGGCGGCATTTTACAAATTAAAATAGTCTAGGAATGGATCTGAACAAAGCTACAACTTTTTGCTGACCAATATAAAGGACATTAAACAAAATAATGAGTTTTCTTGTAAAATATGACAAGATTATATCATTTTCTAGAAGAATATACAAGTAGCATTAATTAAGACCAATGGTATCAGAATCCAAACAGACCAACAGGTACATCAGGAACAAGCAAGCATTTCAGCGTATTAAATAAGATGGCAGATCAAACAGATCCCATGTACCAACAGAGAAGGGAAGATTTATTCCATAAATAGAATGAGATGAGATCTACTTAAACTAAGTATCTTCAATAGCAGCCTGGTTCCTCCATCCCTATGGTCACAAAGAAAATGGAACCCCAAAAGGCACAGGAAACATCATGTCCCCAGCACAGACACATGATGGGCAGTGCCAAGCAAGTGGGAAACATAACACCCTGTGAGAAGGGAGCCAACAAAGTTTAAGAGGGCATTTCCTGTGCGGGATCTTCAACCAACATCAATGGAAGAAATGACCTAAGTATGTAACAGGAAGTTCAAGTACACAAAAGTTGTCAATGTGCCCAACAAACACAGAAAGCCTGTTGGGCTGGAGATGCCAGGCTGTCACCCTCATCTTCCTGACAGGTCTTGGTGTGCAAGGATCTCTCCCCTCTAGCCTGGTCCAGGCACTGGCTCCTTCCTGGTGCCCCGCCTGCCCCGGATGCTTAATCAAAACCACAAATGTCACCACTCCACTGCCTCCTGTACCAGCCCCATGCCTGAAACCTGCCTACCAGCCTGCTGGGTTCCCACTCCCACTATGCTGTCACCTCTGGGTTCCCTGAACTGACGGGGATGTAGGGGCCATGTTAACACCCCCGATTCCCGACAGAGAGTGCTGGCTGGCCTTTGCGTAGAGAGCAACCAACCAGGCAGGCTGGACCAGTGGGATGGAGCACACAGGGCTTTTCCCTCCTGCTGATGGGCATCTTAAATGCTTTCCAAAGCTAGGAACTGGGAGTTTTAAATGTGAAATCGCATTTTAGATGTTGCCAATGATTGATCAACACTCAGGGGCTAAGACTCTGTAGCTTAAACAAATTATGTTTCTGAACCATGGGGGACCTTCTGCTCTGCAACCTCCAGGCTCTGGTGCAGGGTATCAAGCTTGAGATCATCACCTTTCCCATGGGTGGGAGGCTCCTGGGCGCTCCATCCTTCCTTTGCTCACTCACTCCAGGGCTTCATGACACACCAGCCTCAGGAAGCTCCCATGTGGGGGCTCAAGTTCACGTGTCCCCTTCTCACACAGGTGGTGTGCGCTGTGGACTTGAGTTCACTCCCATGGAAACTGCCAGCAGGAAATGCAATGCTGTAACTGATGTGGGCCGGGACCCAGGGCCCTCACAGCCTTGACCTACAGCGCCCGCCAGCTAGAGCCTTAGGCCTCCATGGGCCACAGGTAAAATGCAGCGACCCCCCTGGCATAAGCAGCCTGAAATGTATACAGGTTTTTAATCCTAAATGGGCATTTCTTTCTTTTTCTTTCTTTCTTTTTTTTTTTGGTCACCCAGCAGCATATAGAGTTCCTGGGAGAGGAAACAGATATAAGCTGCAGCTGCAACCTATGCCACAGTGCCTATACCAGATCCTTAACCCACCGTGCCAGGCTGGGGATTGAACCTGAGTCCCAGAGCTCCAGAGATGCCACTGATCCTGTTGTGCCACAGCAGGAACTCCTTAAATGGGCATTTCTCTCTCTTTTTTTGCCTTTTTAGGGCCAAAACTGAGGCATACAGAAGTTCCCAGGCCAGGGGTTGGACTAGAGCTCCAGCTGCCAGCCTACACCACAGCCACAGCAACTCAGAACCTGAGCCACATCTGCAACCTACGTCACAGCTAACAGCAATGCTGGATCCTTAACCCATTGAGCAAGGCCAGGGATCAAACCGGAAACCTCATGGTTCCTAGTCGGATTCGTTAACCACTGAGCCACAACGGGAACTTCTCTACTTGCAGAAATTTAAATGAAGGAATGTCTTGGCCAATAACAGCTCTGGTCTGTTCCAGGAGCCACCAGACATCACCTTGACTGCTCCAAGAGCCGCTCTGCAGGGAGGGGTAAGATCAGGTTACTCACGTAATGTCTCTTCGCTGATAGCAGCCCTGAAGCAGGCAGGCGATCAGGTCACTGATAAACTCCACATCATCTCTGTGAAGAGCTGCTTCTAACTCCTGAGAAGGAGAATGGAGAGAATTGAGATTCTTCAAACCTGCAGCTCCTACTGTTTCTGCACTGCCTGTGGGTTTGGTACAGCTTCCTGGTTCCCCGGGTTTACCCCCATGGCTCCTTGCCAGGCTCCTCTCTTTGTGTAAATCTGAGCTAGCACAGTCACAGAAGAGCTTAACTTACATAAATATGCCGTTCTGCCTTCTATTTTAATGGCAAGAGGAGGAAAGGTGCGATTAACTAGACAGTTTTAACAGGCAAACCACCTGCGGCAGCTCTGAAGAGTGGCCTGAAAACAGGGTGCATGCACCACACGGGGACGGAGGGGCCGGTGCCATGGCCACCAGGGAAGAGGGGAGGCCTCTCTGCCGCTCTTGGCTTGAGGGAGAGAACACCAAAGGCTGAGCTTGTCTTTGCACTGTGAGTGAACAAAGGTTCACTGAGAAGCTCCAGGGTCACGAAGCGACAACAGGGAATTTTAGGAGACTATTTCTCTTTTCAACCTCCCATCATGAACCAGTGCTTCCTGAGATCATGGAACCTGTCCTGGACCCACTGCTGTGAGCCATTCCCAAGTGTCCACCAGGTTCGAGGTGTGACCAGCTCAGAACCAAAAATTTGAGTCTTGTGAGTGGTTCTGAAAGCATGAGATGTACCGAAGATGCAGTTTCTGACCCTAACACCAAGTGCAGGGCAGTATACACCAAAGAGGGTATCTGCTCCCACCACCACAAAAGTGAAGTTCTTCTGTAAGCTATTTTAATTGCTCCATCTATTATTTTATTGTTTAAAGTTGCTAAGTTCATAAACATACACTCACGTGACAAAAAACTGCTAAGCAGACAAAGTGACAGAAGCAAAACACCAAGACCCTGAGGATGGCACCTATATAGTGCCTGGCAGCCCAGGTGAGTGGACTCCAGATTCAAAGATAAGACCCAGCCGGAAACAGTCTGCTTGCCCCGAGTACAAACTTTGTCACAGTTATTTAGCACCTCCATCACAGTGGTTCTTATTCTTCCATTAGCTTATTAAATCTTTGGGGCAGAGCTCTTTTCTGCATTCTACCCACCAAAGATAACGAGGATTTGAGCTACATTTAGTCAGAATTCATTCATTCAACAAACACTTTCTGGGCACCCAGCCCATGCGAAACAATACAGTACTTCCTAAGCCCTGTGGAGCTGGGCTCAGTTAGGAGAGGAAGACAGGACAGACAGGCAAACACCAGCATGTAAGAGAAGGTGCTGAGGGACTAAGAGACCTGCTCCTGGCTGTGGGAAGCTGGTACCTAGGATAGAAACTGCAACACTGGGGAAAGAGCAGGGCAGCGTCACTGTCCTGCCCAAGGGAGCTGAGCAGAGCCACAGGGAGGCTGATTCGGCTGCTGTGGACAAGAGAGGAATCTTGGTGGATGGAAACATGACATAACGACTCTGAATTAAATCCTTACATTGTAACCTCAAACATACCCAAATGACAATCTCAAGAACAGCCAAAGCCCCTCATTTATCTAAAACCACTAGCACTAGGTATGACGATATTAAAATCATGCACATGAGATGTGGTTATCAACAAATGTGGAATTTACATCCCTGTCTCTAGCTCTGAAACCTGCTGAAATGTATGGAAGAACTAAATGCACTCCAGATAAGCAGGTAAACCACTAAATAATCTACTCCACACACAAGACTGGCTGTCACTGTGGGAAGAGTGGGCCACTTAACTCCTTACAGAGAATGTTATTTCCAGCAATAAATATAATTAGAAACCACTAAGAATGTGGAATTTCATGACATTTCTGGTTAAAGTGTTCTCCAAAAAATATCAACTGTCATTACTTTTTTATTACTGTTCCCAACCAGTTGACAAGCAGAATTACAGACGGAGTGAAGTAAGGCCTTCAAAGACGAAATAAAAACAAAGACTACTAGTAGGTTCAGAGTGACATGGGGCAGAACACAAAACACCCTTAAACTACATTTACATGTAAATTATGAATTTAAGTTTGAAATTACTAACTCTTTGTTAACCTGTGGCAGTTGGCAGAACTATGTATAGTCTTTCAAAGTGTAAGAAATGTTCATCTTAAAATTCATGCCCAAGGGAGTTCCCATCGTGGCGCAGCGGAAACGAATCCAACTAAGAACCCTGAGGAGGGTTCGATCCCTGACCTTGCTCAGTGGGTTAATGATCTGGCATTGCTGTGAGCTGTGGTCTAAGTCACAGATGCGGCTCGGATCTGGCGTTGCTGTGACTCTGGCGTAGGCCAGCACCTGTAACTTCAATTAGACCCCTAGTCTGGAAGCCTCCATATGCAGCAGGTGGGGCCCTAAAAAGACAAAAAAGGTAAAATAAACAAAATTCATGCCAGATAGTTTACTGATTACTTGTATAGCAAATCTGTAGTATCTTCAATAAATCTACAGTAACGTTGAACTCTATCCGGATTTCTAAAATATTCCCATGGGAGCTAGGAGGCAGAAGATTAGATGTGAGAGAAGCACTGGTCTGCTACTGTTCTCATTTTGTTTGGAGGCTATTTTTACAGATGATGATATTACTTATCAACCAATGAATAAAGCAAAACAGTCACAAACCAGAGATGAAAATGTTTCAGAAACCAAGAGTTATGATGAACAAAATATGTGAATCTGAATTTTAAAAGGGGAAAGAAAAGTCTTAAACCAACTACAATGGAGAAAATAAAAATCATTTTTAAAAAAGTCTTGCACAGTATTTTCTGCTGGCCTCAGAGCCCAGGCTTCATTGGAGATTCAACCATCGTTTTCTTAACATTAAGAAACTGAAGCAGAAACTGAAGGCGAACACCCTTATCTGAATTTGAAAAAACCTGAACTGATTGTGTTCTATCCAAGGGACTGGTAAAAAAGGACTGGTAAAAGGGGCTGGTAAAAACTTCTCCCAGTGAACACAGGTTTGCTTTTTTGGCACAACCATGATCTAGTGACCGGGGAAGGTGGTTGCAGACAAGACCAGGGACACCGGGTCAACTCTTCCAAAGGAGAGATGGGTAGGCTGGCACGTCTCCCAAATGGTCCAAGTACTGAGAGGAATCTGTGTCATTCCTGAACATGACCCATCCCTGCCTGCCATTTCACCCACGGAACACAGGAACTCAGTGAGAAGAGAGGTCTCAAAATATAAAACTGCTTTTCACATGTATTTCTGCAATATTATGCTTCATAAATCAGAAGCAAGCCCGGGGGGACTGGGGCTCAGGAGGGGCGGAGTGGGAAGGCGGAGCAGTGCCTGCAGGCCCAGGGCTCAGAGGCGGGGGCAGGATTCGGACTGACTGCTACAGAGACAGCAGGGAAGCAGGAGAGCAAGGTTAATCCCACTGACAAAAGGACCTGCTTCTCAGTTAACATTTTTTCACTTTAATGGGTGCCGAGTTTCAGATTCGCAGCTGCTTCCCAACAACCTGAACATAGTTGACACTGCCCAATCGTGCACCTGAAATGGTTACAATGGTAAATTTTATGTTATGTGTCATTTACCACAATTTAGAAAACAAAAGTTTGTCACAAACTATCTGAAGCTCTTTTGTGGCACAGTGGGTTAAGGATCTAGCACTGTCACTGCTGTGGCACCAGTTTGATCCCTATCCCAGGAACTTCCACATGTCACAGGCGCGGCCAAAAAAAAGCCCCCCAAAAACAAAAAAAACCCAAACAAAACAAAACATTAAAAGTATCCCTATGTGGGGGCTGTTGTGATGATTAAATGAGGCAATGCTTATAAAAGCCAGACCAGCCTGGCACACAACAAATGCTCTGTAACATGTGAATACTATAATTATCTCATCCTCCTTAAGTGATAGTGTGTAGGAAAAAAGCAGACTGAAGAGATAAAAAGTGGTCTTTGCAAAATTCAGGTTTCTGAACAAGAGAAATTCAAATTCTTTTAATAAGGTACGTAGCCTACTGTGTGCATGAGCCAATAAACCTAACTCCAAACCCAGGTTATTCAAAAGTTTTACCACTTACTTATGCCTTCAACCCAGAGCTTAAGGCTTATCTAGGCTAAAGCAACAAGGAACAAATATCCTTCATAGCCCACCCCCACCTCTTCTCCCCGACTCTCCTCCCCATTGCACTTCCTTTCACTGAGGGCACTGAGCTGTGAGCACAGAACTCTGAACTTTGCCAAGATGCTGGGGGGTGGGGTGGGGTGGGGGCAAATCAGAAGGCACACCGGCCCTACCACTCCCCACTCCTCAGAGGAGCTGGAGGGAAAGTAGGATCCGCGTTCCTTGCAGCTGGCGTCACACCTCATTAGGGACAAGTCTGTTCCAGATCGTCACACGTCCCTGGCCACTGGGAACCAGCAGCGGCTGCTGGGTAAAGAAGCCCGGAGCAAAGAGGGGAGAGAGAGAGGGCCCTTAGTCTAAGTCGTGGAAACTCTCCACTAAAAACAGGGAGCTTCTAGAAGAGACAGGCAACAGGTGCGGCACGGAGAACACCACTTACTCCTTCCACGCATGGCTGCTACTTAGCACCTTCCCTAAAACATCACAGCAGGGACTTTCAGTATTTGATTCACTCCTGAAACCTGCACAAGACTTCTTTCATCTTTGCTAAAGAAAGCGGTAGAGAGAGAACAACTTTCTTTTCTTCAACTTCCAAGGGAGGATCAAGACCGCAGATGTGCAGGCACGATGATCCCTTGGAGCTCAGCTAAGAAGGAAAAAGGGCCTAAGGAAACAGTCAACAACGTGGGTTTGGTTTTGCAAGTTCGCAAATCTTTCTCATCTTCACATGGGCCAAGTGCAATGTGTAGGGGTAGCGGTGGAAGATGGAGCTTCTGTGTGGGCAGAAGTGCACTCACACCGAGGAGGTGCAAAGCAGGCCCTCCCGAAGGGCATTCTTAGCTGCTCTCCAGGAGATGCCTAGACAGTGGGCTCAGCCCTCCAGAAAGCACCTCTGACTTTGCAGCTGATGCTTTCTAATTGGTGGGAATTAATTTAATCCCAAACGCTGCCCATGCCAATTCAACCCTTCAAGTATAAGTCAGTTGGTGTGGGGGTAAGGGTGAGCACCCTGAAACTACTCTTCCAATACTCCTGGGGTCCTGGAGTCAGCAGTTCACCCCAGAAGCCCCCAAGCCAGCAGGTCTGTACTGTGACTTTGCTAGAGATCCACGTCACTAGCCAGCCACAATGCCGGGGAATAACAGAAAAGAAACCAAACAGCTCCCCTTGAATATGACAGTACCCTAGAATGTTGGGTAAACTAGAAAATGCTCACCATACCAGTAAATATGCATATCTAGAAGAATATGATTTTCTTAAAACGTATAAACCACCAAAACTGGATCCAGAAATTTAAAAAGGCTCAGAAGTTTCAAAGCTCTTCCCCCATAGGAAAATGCCCATGATCCATAAACTATCCTGAGCACTGAAGCTGGTTGGAAGTTTCTCCAGGTCCAGAGGTTTGTGCTGGGCCAGCAGGGTCCTGCGCCTCCAAGAAGCTTGGGGTCCAGACCTCGGGCTATTGACTCCTTGGACTGCGGAACCACGACCAAACATGGGAAGCCAGTGGAATGGCGTGGCTTCTTAGGGGAGCCAGTTTTACTTGATTTTTTTGCTTTTGTTGTTGCTTGCTGTTGTTTGCAAAGGTTTTTTATTTTTGTTTTTTTTAGGGCCTCACCCAAGGCAATCCATGGAAAGTCCCAGGCTAGGGGTCAATCAGAGCTGCAGATGCCGGTCTACACCACAGCCACAGCAGTGTGGGATCCAAGCCTCATCTTCAACCTACACCCCAAGTTCATGGCAACGCTAGATGGCTGACCCACTGAGCAAGGCCAGGGATTGAACCTGCATCCTCATGGATACTCATCAGATTTGTTTCCACTGTGCCAGAATGGGAACTCCCTGAAAAGATATTCTTAACTTAAAACATTTGCACAAATTTTAAAAATTAAACATGAAGTTTCATGAGAATTCATCTGGAAGCTACTTCATATTGTAGCTCTAGACACCTAAAGTCATGCAATGCCCTCCCCTGCTCACCACCGGACTGGGTGGGAACTGCTTTAGGTTGAGTCACTGAACACAGGAGAGAAGAATGGCCACAGCTGGTGTGGGTACAGGACACATGTGGGAGAGACCAGGGTGACAAGCTCCAAGGAGACAATGGCGAAAGGAAAGGATGGGGTGAAGGGGAGTTTGAGAAGCAGAATCAATAAGACTTTGCAACCAACTATATATGGAGAGGAAGGACAGGAAATTTTAGGTAACAGGCTTTATACCCTGCACCACCCCCACCCCCACAACAAAAGATCACGGAATCTTTAATAAACAAAAAGGCTGAATGGAAGCCAGTGGGTGGCAGGGGCAGGGGGACGAAGACAGACAACAATGTATAAAACCTTGAGAAATAACCTTGCACTGTCCTAAGTCTTGTGTCTATCTGTGATTGCACCTAACTGAACACCTAACCTCAGGAGGGGTCCTTCTGACTGAAGGTGTGGTCACGAGATGGTGGGGCATGCAGGAAAGGCACCCCAGCATCTGAGGACATGAAGGCAGGCTGTCTAGCGCTGGGGGGCAAACAAGCCATAAGAACTACACTTTCGGGAGCACCGCGGTGGGCGGGGGCACGCAGGCAAAAGGAGCAGCGATCCCCATTTCTGGTCACCTCAAAGGAGAGACATGTAGGGAAAACCTGTGCCAAAGGCCCAACTGCCAGGTGCCTCCACAGAGGAAGCGCCAGACATGCAGAGAGAGAACCAAAGACTGGGAACAACTGGCAGCCACAGGGAACCAGTCTAAAGGATGAACGTGTAATTTTTCAGAAATGCCTGCAATCAAATCTTGAGAGGAAATCTGGGAAGGCAGGGAAAACCAGGATGTGATTATAACAGAGAAAACAGTACTGAATTCTCACTGGGGAAAAGAAAAAGAATCTTCTAACCAAGCCACATGCCATCTAAAGAAGACCTCACGTAAGGAATTGGTGGTGTTTACCCAGTCCCTCCCTGACCTGGGGCAAGAAATTTCATCAGACCAAGAGAAATTACCCATGTCTGATTCTCAGCTCCCTGCTAAGAGGGCTAGGTGTTAGGAAGGTCTAGTGTGTTGAATGGTAGGTTCCAATCCAAATGAGATTTGGGGCCACGGATGCTGTCAGGTTTCTGACTCTACAGAGCTGAGGACCAGGGCTGGTCAGCTGAACGCATTCCCAGCACAGCAAGATGCAGATCCAGCAGCGCCTTCAGAGAGGGAACACCTGCGCAGCACACCTGGCAAACAACAGGCATGATTTGGCTGGGCTGAGGCAAAGATTTTTCAGCAAAATTCTCTCACAAAACAGAGTGTTAACAGCGACCAAATTTATTCTATTACAAGACATTTAACTTTAAAATTTTTTTCTTTTAATTTTTGGATAAGAAATCAAGGAAGAGACAATAGCTTGAGACAACCTCAGTCAATGCCAGTGTTGGATGGCTACAAAGGTCATTTGATTGCCTCCATTTTACAAGGAGGCAAAAAACACTTGACAATGATTCCTTAATTCCTCTACCTGTGGGATAACAATTACTAGTATCCATGAGGACGAGGGTTGATAAGTAGGTTAAGGATCAGCGTTGCTGCGAGCAGTGGTGTAAGCTGCAGTGGTGTAAGCTGTAGGTCAAAGACAAAGCTCAGATCTGGTGTTGCTGAGGCTGTGGTGTAGGCCAGCAGCTGCAGCTCTGATTCAACCCCTAGCCTGGGAGCTCCCATACGCTGTAGGTATGGCCCTAAAAAAACAAAAGAAACATGTAACTGCTTATGTTGCAATGACCATGAATTTACACCCATGGAGCAACTGGGAAGCCAAACTATCTTACTATTAAATGACCAGGGATTGGGAAAATTTTTTTTTTCTTTTTTTTTCTTTTTTTGTCTTTTTGCTATTTCTTTGGGCCGCTCCCGCGGCATATGGAGGTTCCCAGGCTAGGGGTCCATTCGGAGCTGTAGCCACCAGCTTACGCCAGAGCCACAGCAACGCGGGATCCGAGCCGCGTCTGCAACCTACACCACAGCTCACGGCAACGCCGGATCTTTAACCCACTGAGCAAGGGCAGGGACCGAACCCGCAACCTCATGGTTCTTAGTTGGATTCGTTAACCACTGCGCCACGACGGGAACTCCGGGAAAAATATTTTCAGAAAAAAGCATGAAAAGCAGATGCAAAGAGATATAAGTGGCTAATATAGTTCAGAAAACTGTATGGACATCTTCAAAAGTGGTTCTAGTGATGATGAAGAAATTATTTCCAGAAATAAGGATGGATGGAAGGTGGGAAGTAATTACTTCTAAATTTAAAAATTCAAATATTTATTATAAAACCCCTAAAGTAAAATTTCCAAACAGAAATGTGACTGTTTATCCGTCATTAAAAGTTTAAATATATTAGAATAAATCAATATTCCCCAAAAGTTTTACTGAATCATCCCATTGGGAAAATGGGGTATTGCCTAAATTTAAGCATATATCACAAATTATGCATTAACACTACTTTAAAAAGGAACCAAGTCAGAATTCATAACTCAGGCTCTTTCCACTTTACCAAAAATGAAGAGACCACTGAAGTCTGAAAAAGGAAAGGTATGGAGAACAGTATTTGACCATGACCCTATCCATTTCTTCTAAAATGTGGCCTAATGGGGTTCATTTATCCCTCATTCAACTTTCAAGCAGTTCAGGGTCACTATTCCCCAGCCCCCACCCACAGTTCACCTGGCCTTCCCTCCAGGGTCTCTCCTCTTTGCTTCCCCCCCATCATCTTCCACATAAAACTGGACTATTTTTGGTCAAGTTTATTAGTATCACAGATAAGCCAATATTTTCCAATCAGTTTTTACCTACATTTATAGTGAGAAATGTAAACTTCACAGCAGGAAAAAGTTAAAATGTTTAACAAGAAAAAAACTAGTGAGGTCCTTAATAACAAGGCAGGAGGCTTTGGGCTTGATGACAGGTTTTGACTCAAACAACTTGTAGGGAGGAGGAGTAACACAGGTAGAAGCTAAAAGAAGATAGGCCAATATTGGCTTTGCAAACAAATACGAAACCAAGTCAAATCTAATGCTCCCTCTGCCCTCATTCTGCTGGGCTGCAAGAAGCATTTAAATCACTATTTCCTCTGTCCTTCTCTAGGCTTCAATCCCTTCCTTGCCCATGGTGTTCCTTCTCCATCTTCCTCCTTGGCTTCCCTCTGCCTCCTCCAATGCTCGTGATGGAGGGCCCTTCACCCCCACCCCATTTATACGCCATACCTTTCCTCGAAATCCCCAAATCGGCCTGGGACTTGGGGGCCTCACCACGGAATATCCAGTAGGCAGAACAAAGCCAGCTTCAGGAACCTGAACCTCTGGTCTGCTTCCACTCTGGCAGCCCATTCATCTTCACTCCTAACCCAGTCACCAATCCTGCTGACTCTCCCCTTCAAGATGGGTCCAGAAACTACCCTCTCCCCTACTGCCTTTTCCTCCAGCTACCTTCTCAGCATCAACTCTCCCAGGTGTCATGGATGAAGGGGTCTCCCAGATATGACATCAGAGGAGGAAGAGGGTGGGTTCTATAATGAACAACCACGGACCTAAGTAACTTTGGAAATGAGTGGAACCTGCGAGATTACAAGGCAAAAACAGTCCCTGTCCAGAGGCACTTTCCCGAGGGGATATGGCTTAAGAGCCCAAGACAATTGGACATGGCCCTGAGCTGGACAGTCACCTGGGTAATGAGGGCATAGCAGCTGCAGGGGGTTTACGGATATGCAAGGGAGCAGGCTGAAACAGACCATGGAACAAGCGAATGGCCAGGAGACCTCAGGACAAGCTCACAATTAGTCCTAGCACCCAACTCTCAGTGTTTAATATCATTCTTCAATAAAAGGAATCAGATGGGGCAGGAAACGGAGTATCTTTTAGTGTTGGAAAACAAGAAAGCACTCAAAAAACCGAAACCAAGCCACCCCATAGTCAACTGAAAGAGTTCCAAATGGCAAAGCTGGAACAACCTGAATAACAAAATCAACTACTGGATTATAAAAGCATAAAACTAAGTGAAATATATAAAAGAGTAAAACAGGACTTTCCTGTGGCACAGCAGGTTTAGGATCTGACGTCACTGTAGTGGCTTTGGCTTGGGTCACTGCTGTGGTGCAAGTTTGATCCCTGACCCAGGAACTTTCACATGTAGCAGGCTCAGGCAATACACATATAAATACATAAATAAAAATAAAAGAAAACATGAGAAACTCCTCAGTGACACAGCAGATTAAGGATCCAGCACAAGTTTGTATGCTGCAGGCATGGCCAAAAAAAAAAAAAAAAATTCACAATAAATACTTAGGATCCATACTGATGAAACTTCAAAAGAATAAGTGAGTCCAATAAAAAACTGTATTGCTAAGGCATAACTTGTGGTTTACTGGGGTAGAGCAGTCTGATTTAGAACAGAAAGCAGCAGAGCGGAGAGGTGGGGACAAAGCTTACAGAGGAGCATCTAAGGGGCAGCCTGGCAGGGCATAAGATGGGCTCCACAGACACCACCCCACAGGCAGGCCACTGTGCGGAGAGGAGACCCCTGACATGCCTGGCGCTACATGGAGACCATAAAGGGGTCCTAGTGGTGGAGGCCTTTTTGCCTGGGAGAAATTTGTTTTCCGTTTCACTTATTTGTGCCTGAGAAACATCTGCCCAGCATATACTAGCTGCCACTCAAGGGCCCCTTCACACAGACAACTTACAAAAGCACACTCTGCTCTAGGAGCTGCAAGGCTAAGATGCTTCTGGAGAATCTTGTACCATTTGACACATGACCTGAGGGACCAAGGACCAGACCATACTGTCCTAGCCTCAGAGGGTATACACTGTCCCTTCAACTGGGTTCCACAGGCCACCTGGGTCAGCCTGATTCAGAGCAGGAAGAGACTAAGACACTGGGACATTCAGGAGGCTGGCTATTTCACACTAAGTTGAAGTTATTAAAATCCACTAAGTTTGACTCTCAAATACAGGAGGAATATCAAAATGTTTGTCTCTCTGGTCAGGTAACGGGTAAGCTCTACTCAGACGGCCTCTCTGGGGAAAAAAAAATAAGGCCAATCTTTACAGGTTGCTTATAAATTAAGGATTTCAATACTCCACTTGCAGTAATTGATAGAAATAGCCTCCTCCTAACAAATACACTAAAAGAACTACATGGTCAGCATTCTTACTCCTCAAGCTAAAATAGAAGCTAAGGATATCACTGAAATTCTAACCTACCTAAATAAATAGTAAGAACAGGGAGTTCCTATCACGGCACAGCAGAAAACGAATCCGACTAGGAACCATGAAGTTGTGGGTTCGATCCCTGGCCTTGCTCAGTGGATCTGAGCTGTGGTACAGGTTGCAGACACAACTCAGATCTGGCACTGCTGTGGCTGGATACAGGCTGGAAGCTGTAGCTCTGACTGGACCCCTAGCCTGGGAACTTCTATATGCCACAGGTGTGGCCCTAAAAAACAACAACAAAGGATCAAGAAGATGTGGTACATATACACAATGGAATATTACTCAGCCATTAAAATGAATGAAACACCAACATTTTTAGCAACATGGATGGACCTAGAAATTATCATGCTGAGTGAAGTCAGCCATACAATGAGACACCAACATCAAATGCTTTCACTGACATGTGGAATCTGAAAAAAGGACAGACTGAACTTCTTTGCAGAACAGATGTTGACTCACAGACTTTGAAAAACTTAAGGTCTCCGGAGGAGAGAATTTGGGGGGTGGGGGGATGTGCTTGGGTTGTGGGATGGAAATGCTGTGAAATTGGATTGTTATGATCATTATACAACTACAGATGTGATAAATTCATTTGAGTAATAAAAAAACAAAACAAAAAGACAATGTTGATAAATATAGCATTGGCTAAATTTTAAGGACTCATAAATGGTACAAACTCTCTTAAAAATAAGTTGGTAACAGAGTTCCCGTCGTGGCGCAGTGGTTAACAAATCTGACTAGTAACCATGAGATTGCGGGTTTGATCCCTGGCCTTGCTCAGTGGGTTAACGATCTGGCATTGCTGTGAGCTGTGGTGTAGGTCGCAGATGCGGCTCGGATCCCACGTTGCTGTGGCTCTGGTGTAGGCTGACAACTACAACTCCGATTCGACCCCTAGCCTGGGAACCTCCATATGCCCCAAGAGCGGCCCAAGAAATAGCAAAAAGACCAAAAAAAAAAAAAAAGATAAATTGGTAACATTTATTAAATTTTCAAATGTACATAGTGCTTCTCTAAATATGCTCCCGAGTGGTTTTTATGGCTGGCATGAAAAGATGCATCAATAGGGGAAAATCAAGGCGTTCCCGGTGTGGCTCAGTGGTTAACAAATCCGACTAGGAACCATGAGGTTGCAGGTTTGATCCCTGGCCTTATTCAATGGGTTAAGGATCTGGCGTGGCCGTGAGCTGTGGTGTAGGTCGCAGACGTGGCTCGGATCCCAAGCTGCTGTGGCTCTGGTGTAGGCTGATGGCTAGAGCTCCGATTAGACCCCTGGCCTGGGAACCTCCATATGCCGCAGGAGCAGCCCTAGAAAAGGCAAAAAAAACAAAAAATAAATAAAATAAAATAAATTTTAAAAAATAGGGGCAAAAATCAAGGCACAAGCCTACAATGAACTTCAAAGCACGGTACCGAGGAGGACGGAAGATGTCTGTTTATTCATTCAGTGGACACCTGTGTATCTACACTAGTTCATACTCAGGGACTGATATGGTATGTGGAAAGACTCCCCTGCTTTAATAACACTTACTGCTGGTGGGGAACACAGATCATTACAATTACATTTTTAAAAATTTACAAGACATGATGAATGATCTCTTCCCTTCTATCTCACCCTCCACCCCACCCCCCAGTGATCCCATCCCTTTCTCATGGCTTTGAGAACTCCCTATATACAGGAGAGAGTGATCAAGTCTCAAGCTTAATGTGTCTGGGATCTGAATACAGACAGCACTGCCCCGCAAGCGTTCCTCCCCATCTTAGGAAAGGGTACTTTACCTCCATTCTTTCAGATGCTCAGGACAAAAGCTTTAATCTCAAGCTCAACTCCTCTCTCCCAACCCCACATCCAATCCAACAGCAGAACAGATCAAACCCCTAAGCAATGCTCACTGCCTGACCTCATCACTCAGTCTTCCTCATCCTCACTCTCTTAGGCCTGAGATCTTGAGGATCCGTTTAGAAGACTGCCATCACAGTCGGTACTGTCACTGCAGTGGCTTGGGTTCAACCCCTGCCACTATCCCTCCACCCCCCTGGGCTCACTGCTAATTGCCTACACACCAGAGCTGAACTTGGCCTCCTCAGTCCAAAGCCCTCCGTCCTTTCCAGGCATTCGTACCATCTCTCCTTCTTGAACCACTCAAAACACAGGCCCGGAATGCCCTGCTATTACATACGGGAAGGAAGGCACTCTACTCACTGCTACATTGCCAGGAGTTTAGTGGAAATAATCTGGGGAACATGAGGATAACTGGAACAGGAAATATGGCCAAGATGACATTTAATCTGAGACCTAAAGGATGCGAAGCAGCCAGATATACAGAACATATTAGAGAGCTTTCCAGGTAAATGAAACCACCGTGGAAAAGCTCTGGAACTAAGGGGGTCCTGCAAGGCAGGCTGGTTGAGGAAACCCGGTTAAGCACAGTATGGGATGGAGTGGGCCCTATAAACTGAGACAAGGACTGATCTTCTCTAACAGTGCAGGAAAGCTTTTAGGCAGGAAAACAACAGGGTCTGAATATGTTTACTACTCTAGCTGCTGGTGGTACAGGGATTAGAGGAGATCGACAATAGAAGGGAACAGCAATAATCCAGATAGGGATGATGGTAGCTGGACTAGAGCAGCAGCAGGGCAAAGGACAAACAGAAGTGGAGAGAGTCTGGACATGTGCTAACAGTAAAACTGAGAGAACTGCTGCTGGGTGGGAAGGTGTAGAAGGCAAAGGAGGAGGAGGCAGCCAAGAAGACTCTTAGGCTTTTGCATGGGCAAAATTTTGATGAAAAATTATAGCATTTTTTAAAGTATATAAAACTGGATTAGAGGCTGGGAAAATCAAACAGAATAAAGTACTAGGAAGAGGGAAATGTATGCACATAGGATAGTGAGATATGCACAAAGTATTCTGAGAAAGACACCTATGAGGAGATCTTTGCATTGCACAGGCTTTTACGCTGTTTCAGTGCTAAGAAAGTTAAGGCTAATGTATCATTTTTTCCTATTTAAGCTAATTTTTTTCCAGCTTTAGAGGTATATACATAATTGACAAAAATGTAAGATATTTAAAGTGTACAAAAAAATAAAGTGTACTATGTGATAGTTTGACAAACATGTTCACCCTGAAAGGATTCCGGCCATTAACTCAATAAACCTCTCTCTCAACCCATATTAAGTCATCCCCTCTAGCAAATCTCAACTATACAACAATGTTATCAACTCTAGTTACCATCCTCAGGTCTTATTCATCTTCTAACTGAAAGTTTACCCTTTTACAAATCTCTCCCCATTTCCCCCACTCTTCAGCAACCACTTTCTACTACTCTCCACTTCTAAGAGTTAGAATTCTTTTTTTTTTTTTTTTTTTAAAGATTCCCCATTTAGGAGTTACCATTGCAGCTCAGTGGGTTAAGAACCCAATGTAGTCTCCATGACGATGAGGGCTCGATCCCTGGCGTTGCTCAGTGGGTCAAGGATCCAGTATTGCTGCAAATTGCAGCATAGGCCAGCAGGTGCAGCTCCAATTTGACCCCTGGCCCAGGAACTTCCAAATGCTGCATGTGTGGCCCTAAAATGGAGGAAAAAAAAAATATTAAAGATTCCACTTTTAAGTGAAATCATAGCATTTGTCCTATTATGTCTGGCTAATCTCATCAAGCTAATGCCCTCCAGCTTCAACCACGTTGCTGCAAATGGCAGGATTTCCATCTTTCTCAAAGCTGAGTAATAGTCAATTGAATGTATACCCACACCACATCTTTATCCATCCATCCAACGACACTCAGTGGAACTGCAGGATTGTATGGCAGTTCTAGTTTTAGTTTCTTGAGGAACCTCCACACTTTTCTACACAGTATAGCAGTTTACATTCCTACCACCAGTGCACACAGGTTCTCTAATCTTCACATCTTCACCAACACTTGTAATCAACTGTCTTTTTGGTAAGCATCATTCTGACATGTGTGAGACGACACCTAATTGTATTTTGATTTGCATTGCCCTGATGACTACTGATGCTGAGAACCTTTTCATGTACCATGAAAATGATCATTTGTATGTCTTCAGAAAAATACCTATTCAGATCCTTTGCCTGTTTTTTCAATTGAGTATCTGGGGTTTTGCTATTGAGTTGTATGAGTTCCTTACATATCTTGGCTATCAACCGCTTGGTGGACAGGTGGTTTGCAGATACTTTCTCCCATTCCATAGGTTGCCTTTTCAGTCTCTTGATGGGTTTCCTTTGCTGAACAGAGGATTTTTAGTTTGATGTGGTCCCACTTACTTTTGCTTTTGTTGTATCTGCTCTTGGTGTCAAATCCAAAAATTATTTGTAGAGTTCTCTTGTGGTGCAGCAGGTTAAGGATCCAGTGTGGTTGCTGCTGTGGCTCAGGTTCCACCCCTAGCCCAGGAACTTGCCACACCACCCAGCAATGAAAAATGAAACAAAACAGCATTTGCATGACTGATGTCAAAAAGCATATCCCTTGTTTTCTTCCGGGAATTTCAAGTCTACAGTCAAGTCTTCAATTTCCTCCTTTTTTCCCCCCTTGGTCTTTTTAGGGCCACACCAGTGCTATATGCAAAGTTCCCAGGCTAGGGGTCAAATCAGAGCTGTATCTGCTGGCTCACACCACAGCCACAGCAGCTTGGGATCTGAGTCACGTCTGCGACCTATACCTTAGCTCATGGCAACACCAGATCCTTAACCCACTGGGCAAGGCTTAAGGATCAAACTCTAGTCCTCATGGATACTAGTCGGGTATGTTACTGCTGAACCACAATGGGAACGTCCTCCAATCCATTTCAACTTGATTTCTGTGTATGCTGTAAGATGGTTCCATTATGTGGCTGTCCCGGTATGCCAACACCATTTACTGAAACGACTGTGCTTTACCATTACCATTGTATTTTCTTGGCTCCCTTGTCATAAATTAAGTGACCATATATGTGACTTTATTTCTGGGCTCTCTATTCTGCTCCATTGTTCTGTGTGTCAGTTTTTATGTCTATAATAACACACTGTTTTGATTATTGTAGCTTTGTAGGATAGTCTGAAGTCAGTGTGACGCCTCTAGTTTTTCTTCTTTCTCAAGACTGCTTTGGCAATTTCTGTAGGTCTTTTGTGATTCCATGCAAATTTTAGAATTGTTTCTAAATTTAGAATTGTTTAAAATTTAGAAACAATTTAGAATTGCTGTAGGTCTTTTGTGGTTCCATGTACAATTTTAAATTGATTTTTTTTCTGTGAAAAATACCATTGGAATTCTGACAGGGATTGCACTGAACCTATATATTGCTTTGGGTAGTATAAACATTTTACAAATATTTATTCTTCCAATTCATGAGCAGGTAGTATTTTTTCATTTACTTTTCTTCTTCAATTTCTTTCATCAATGTCTTAGTAGTTTTCAGTGTATACATCTTTCACTTTCTTGGTTATATTTATTCCTATGCATTGTCTTCTTTTTGATGCTGTACAAATGAAACTTTTAACTTCTCTAATTAGTTCACTGTTAGTATACAGAAATACAACTGACTTTTGTATACTGATTTTGTATCTTGAAATTTTACTGAATTTGTTCATTAGTTCCAACAGTCTTTTGGTAGTCTTCAGGGTTTACTACATATAATATCACATCATCTGCATGCAGAGATAATTTTACTTATTTTCCAACTTGGATGCCTTTATTTCTTTCCTTTTTCTTTTTTGGTCTTCTAGGGCCAAACCTAGGGCGTATAGAAGTTCCCAGGCTAGGACAGGGGTCGAACAGGAGCTGTAGCCACCAGCCCATACCACAGAGACATCATTGCAGGATCTGAGCTGTGCTTGCGACCTACACCACAGCTCAAGGCAATCAATGCCAGATCCTTTAACCCACTGAACAAGGCCAAGGATCAAACCCTCATCTTCATGGCTACTATCTGGGTTCATTGTTGCTGAGCCACAATGGGAACTCCAGACACCTTTATTTCTTTTTTTCTTGTCTAATTGCTATGGCTAGGACTTTCAGTATTACATTGAATAATACTTAGTTTAAAATTAATTTTTAGGAGTTCCTGTCGTGGCGCAGTGGTTAACGAATCCAACTAGGAACCATGAGGTTGCGGGTTCGGTCCCTGCCCTTGCTCAGTGGGTTAAGGATCTGGTGTTGCTGTGAGCTGTGGTGTAGGTTGCAGATGCGGCTCGGATCCCGCACTGCTGTGGCTCTGGCGTAGGCTGGCGGCTACAGCTCCGATTCGACCCCTAGCCTGGGAACCTCAATATGCCGTGGGAGCGGCCCAAGAAATAGCAAAAAAATAAAAAAAATAAAATAAAAATAAATTGATTTTTAAATAAAAATTTCACACCATTCTTTTCCTACAAAGAATCTAAACTACAGAGTTGTCTTGTGGCACAGCAGGTTAAGGATCCATCATTGTCACTGCAGTGGCTTGGGTCACTATTGATCATGTTCAGCCTGCCATGTCTGTGGAACAGGAGGTGAACATATCAGTAAGGAGCGTAGAACACAGGAGATGGAAGTTATACTGAGGCCATGGCCTTCTGCTACTGTTTTGAGCAGAAAAGAGGATGAATGTTAACATTTAAATGGTGGGTGAAAGAAGAGAAACCTGAAAAGGAGGGCTGATGGTGGTATCAGGAGCAGGGCATCTTGGAAGCCAGGACAGAGGAAGGAAGTGCTCAAAATGAACGGCAAAAAACTGAGTCTTAGGAGTCAACAGCCCTAGAGAAGAAAAGCTGCCTCCTGCTGGAGAGAGGAAGACAGCAATGGACGGAGGCAGAACATCAAGAGTAGATCGAAGGATAAACAGTGTTAACAATGGGAGCTCTCTCTCACTGAAAACCTATGTACAAGCTAATACTCTGTCATCTAACCCTCAGCAATACTAGGAGATGGGTAATCTTAAGTAACCACATTTGACCGATGCGAAAAATGGAAATTCATCAGGGAAAACCAAAGGTCATACAGCTAGTAAAGGGAGAGCTGACTACCTTATGACAACAAAAGTTACCTTACCTTATACTACTTCCTCCAATGCACAATAAATCATACTAAATACACTTACAAAAACCTGACTTAATAACGTTAAGAATTACAACCAAGTTGGATATTACATGGACTTGTTATATAACTAATTTAACTTGATTTCTCATACTAGCACACCTAAGTGTTTAATCACAGCCATCTGGAGCTCCCATTGTGGCTCAGTGGAAATGAATCTGACTGGCATCCATGAGGACGTAGGTTCAATCCCTGGCCTTGCTCAGTGGGTTAAGGATCTGGCATTGCCCTGAGCTGTGCTATAGGTAGCAGACCAGACTCAGATCTGGTGTTGCTGTGGCTAGCAGCTACAGCCCAAATTCTACCCCTAGCCTGGGAACCTCCATATGCCACGGGTGCAGCCCTAAGAAGGCAAAAACAAAGTAAAACAAAACAAAACATAGTTAGTCGTCTGCCCTCATCTGCAGTTCTTCCATCATCAAAGGCCTGAAAACATTAAATGAAAAATTACAGAAATGAACAACTCACAAGTTTTAAACTCTGCCCCATTCTGAGTAGTGATAAAATCTCATGCCGCCCTGCTCAGGACATGAATCATCTCTTTGTCCAATGAGTCCCCAACCATTAGCCACTCAGTAGCCTTGGTTATCAGATCAACTGTGGTTATCACAGTCCTTATGTTTAAATGACCCTTATTTTACTTAATACTGTCCCCAACATACAAAAGGAGTGAGCTGGCAAATCAGATTTGCTAAGGAGAAGCCACAGTGGTCCTTTTAATTGAAAAAGTGAAAGTCTTTACTGAGAGAAAAAAAATCGTATGCTGAGTTTGCTTACCATGCTAATTGTATGGTAAGAACAAATCTTCAATCAATGAAACTGGGATGCAGGAAACAAATTCATGCTGCTTTTCCTATCCCACTTCACACTGCAACTGCAAAGGCAACTAACTACTGATTTAAGATGGAAAGGGCACTAAAGTTGTACAATAAGATACTCTGAGGAAGACGGACCCACTCACTTAGCTTTTATTACAGTATACTGTGATAATTGTTCTGTTTTATTATTGTTGTTGTTAATCTCCTACTTTCAATTTTATTTAAACTTTATCACAGGTAGGTATGCCAAGGAAAAAAACAGTGTGTACAGGGTTCGGAACCATGTGCGATTTCAGGCACCCACCAGGGGGTCTTGGAAGATATACCCCCACCCCTCTAGATAAGCGGGGGGGATAACTGTATTTGCCATAAGAAGTCAAGTCTAACAAGCTTTTTAGAGTCAGACATATAACTACATTTCTCACTTTCTTTGACCTGATAATACAAATGCATGAGTGATTATGGTTGATTTGATGTTAAAAGCAAGTTTCAACCAAAACATAGATGTTTTGCATATCAGATTCATCTCCTAGCTTTGAATGCCTATTTGCATTTTCCCCAGGAAATAATTTGAGTATAAATCCATTCCCCAAAATTAAAACCCTAAAAATTTCAAATTGTCCAGACAGTTCTCAAAAATAAAATTTTCTCTAATGATGGCTCTGTATTTGTTCTTTATTTGCACTGTCTTATACAGCAGCCACTATTTAACACTTGAAACGTGGTTACTGGAGTTACCACTGTGGCAGAATGGGATTGGTGGCATCTCTATAGCACCAGGACAGAGGTGCAATCTCTAGCCTGGCACAGTGGGTTACAGCATCTGGTGTTGCTGCAGCTGTTGTGTAGGTCGCAACTGTGGCTCAGAACTTATCCCTGGTCCAGGATCGTCACATGCTACAGGGTGCCCAAAAATGGGGGAAAAGAAGAAGAAGGAAAAAAGAAATATGGCTATGTGACTGGAACCAATTTAAAATGTTCATACATGACATTCAATATATAACTTAATATTAGGTTTAAGAATAATCTAACAAACCCAAATTAATATATAGAATTCAAAAGCATTTAAGAACATTAAAGTAGCAAGAGAAAAAGAAAATTTGACCTATTTGAGAAATTAAAAATCAACTCACTTTTTCAACAAGAAATCATGACATGTTCTTAAGTAAAGATACTTTGTGGGTTTCTGTTGAATATTCTTTTTAAGGAGCTACTGATTATGGTCTGCAGCATCTTCCTCGGCAAGTAATGCTTCTGTCTGACATGATTAATACAGTAAATTCAAATGCCCTCTTACTGGAAGTTTTTAACCAACCCTTTGATTTTACGTAAAAGGAAAACATCTCTTTCTAGATAAACTCTTTCAGTTCTAGGCAGGCTTAAAGACACTTTCTCATTTTACATAACTTCTCCTATGGAGATCTTATGATGACGACACAACAGTGGTAGCTATTTTTAGGTACTTCTTACCAGCCTGACACCCTGAGTAGCTTTTTTGCAGCTCATCTGGAGCCTCAGATTCTGGCTGAGGATGCACCACTGTATAACCAGCAACAACCTGTCTGTGAGCAAACATGGAACCTGACTCCATATTAGATCTTTTACTTTCACCTTTGTTTTCTATTGCTTTTGCTTTCTGCTACAAGTTAATCACTAAAAGAATGATGCCTATAGCCTGAAACATACAGCAGAGCCATTGTCAAGGTTCTGACCTTGATGGTTTAACATTTTTCATTCATATAGAGATAAAAAGCTGCAGAACAGAGAATAACATTTGTTTTGTTAGAGGTTTCCACGAACATCCAGTGGCCTGACCTCCAAGGACAGGTGCAAGAACAAAGTATTCTTATACCAAGAAGTTTGCCAACAACCAACCACATCCCTCCCTCACCTGGCTTTGGGGGACAAATGCCACCTATCTCCTTTAATGACCCTGCAACACACCTTTCTCTGCTCCAAATTCTGATGTTTCAGTACTGTCTGGCCCTCGCTATGCATGAGGGAACACAAACTTGTAAAAAGTAGTTCCATTTTGCCTATTAAAGTGGCAAGACAGCAGGCTTCTATTATTGATAGTTCATTCCACATTTCTGAAATAGGAAAATGTTACTTTTATGAAAACAAAAATTATTAAATGATATAGGTATTTCATAACCAAAAAGAAGTGTTACTGAGAAAGTTGGGTTTTAGCACAAGAACTGCAGTGATTAACAAGTTCTGTGACTTTATCAAGACACCTTTGTCTCTCTAAAAATCTGGGTTATAGACTAAGACCATCATAAAACTCATCATTCTTCTTAGAATGCTCATAAGAACACAAAGACATTAATTTAAGCAATGTTCTAAGAGAAATATATCTGAATTTGTCATCTATGGACCTGAATCATCTCACATGAGGTGTTTATAAAAAATGCAAAACGACAAGTCTCCTACTGGATCAAAGTATCTCAGGGAGGACAAGGGATCCACACTGAACAGACTCCCCTCATCAAGGTTCACATGAACATCAAAGTTAAACCGTGACCGGGAGAGACCAAACTCTTACATTTTACACGGAATTCTTCCAAGAAAAGTATATTCTGTTTTGGAGTCCTTTTTTTTTTTTTTTCTAACACCCACACCTGCAGCATAAGGAGGTTCCCAGGCTAGGGATCAAATTAGAGCTGCAGCTTCGGGTCTACACCACAGCTTGCAGCAACACCAGATCCTTAACCCACTCAGCAAGGCCAGAGACTGAATCCACATCCTCACAGAGATTGCGTCAGGTTCTTAACCCACTGCACCACAACAGGAACTTCTCTCTTTTTTTTTTTTTTAAATAGCTATACCCTTGGTACATGGAAATTCCTGGGTCATGGACTGGATCCAAGCTGCAGCTATGACTCATGCATTGCAGCTGCAGCAACTCCAGAGCCTTTAACTTACTGTACCAGGCAGGGGATCAAACCCATGCTTCTGCAGCAACCCAAGCCTCTGCAGTCAGATCCTCAACCCACGGGTGCCACAGCAGGAAATCCTGGAGTTCTTTTTTGAATTGCCCTTCTCTCTTTTCATCTTTTCTTGGATTCAATTAGCTTCCTGAATTTTGTATAGTTTTAAAGAGATAACAGTTTGATTCTATGTAAATATTTACTCAAAAATCAGGTTAATAAGCCTGCCATCAGCTCTCCACAGAGAAATAGGTTTAGACATAAACTTTCTTTTCCTTTTATACTTGAATATATTCTATAAAATTCTTACCACAAGGTGACATATATAAATATCAATCACATCACTGTAACATTTTCTTTCATAAAGCTCTTTAACCAAACAATTATTTATCATCATCCTAATCTTGTTTCCACGTAAAATTCTTTTTTTTTTTTTTGCTTTTTATGGCCACACCAGTGGCATATGGAAGTCCCCAGAGTAGGGATCGAATCACAGCTACAGCTGCTGGCCTACACCACAGCAACTCAGGATCCAAGCCAAGTCTGTGACCTACACCACAGCTCACGGCAACACTGGATCCTTAACCCACTGATGGAGGCCAGGGGTGGAACCCGCGTCCTCATGGATCCTAGTGGGATTTGTTAACCACTGAGCCACGAAGGGAACTCCCCAAGTAAAATTCTTCAACCTAGAAACAAGTATCTCTTGGAGTTCCCATTGTGGCTTGCTCAGTGGGTTAAGGATCCGGCGTTGCCGTGAGCTGTGGTGTAGGGTCGCAGACAAGGCTGGGATCCCGCGTTGTTGTGGTTCTGGCGTAGGCCGGTGGCTACAACTCTGATTCGACCCCTAGCCTGGGAATCTGTATATGCCGCAGAAGTGGCCCTAGAAATGGCAAAACGACAGAAAATAAAAAAAATTTTTAAATAAATAAAATGAAATAAAAAACCAGACCGCAATACGAATGTCACTGAATAAATCAGAGTAAAACTAATTTCATATTGTCATTCAAGTATGACATCATACCTGTGCCTTCTACCATATTCCTCATTTTCCTACCAGCAAGAAAGGTCTAACTCATCCAACAACACCCAGTACTTTCCACCTCAACACAGACCATTTCCCTGTATTGGCAAGACCAGACAACCCTCTGAGTAACTACAGAATGAGAAACACAGTCATCCACAGAGTTGTAAGGTCCTGATGTCCTGGACAGTAGTTTACTAAACAAATGTGCCAGACAACATATCCAATGACTGCACACAGCTTATCCATGATACAAACAAGCATATGATGGCCAAGGAAGACTGGAAGTGCATAAAAACCTACCTGGCTACTTCTAGCCCTGGAAAATAATGCTCAAGGGATAACAGAAGCTACAGCCGGCTTGGCTTCTCAGTCCCAGATTTGGGGTGGGGGTAGAAGATTTCTGATTCCTAATACATCTGTTGAGAAACAACTGAAATAAACTTTTCTCTTCCAAATCTTTGCTATATACCATTCCCTTCCATTTCTCCCCAAGGCAGCCCACCTTTCAGATCAAAATCAGACCACGTGGGGTACAGTGGCAAGTGCAGGATGGACAGGACTCAATTCACACATTGGTTCCACCAGTACTAGATGTGTGACCTAGAGAGTCATCATTTCTCTGAGGCACTTTCGGGTCTTTTCCTTAAAGTTTTTTTTTTTTTTTTTTGTCTTTTTGCTATTTATTGGGCCGCTCCCGCGGCATATGGAAGTTCCCAGGCTAGGGGTCCAATCGGAGCTGTAGCCACCGGCCTACGCCAGAGCCACAGCAACGCGGGATCCGAGCCGCGTCTGCGACCTACACCACAGCTCATGGCAACGCCGGATTGTTAACCCACTGAGCAAGGGCAGGGAACGAACCCGCAACCTCATGGTTCCTAGTCGGATTCATTAACCACTGCGCCACGACGGGAACTCCTCCTTAAAGTTTTTGTGTCATAAAAACAGAGAGAAAAAGCGTTCGATTTTTCAGTCAACAGGGCAAATAGGACAAGTAAGCAGATATACATAAAGGCAAGCGTCTCTGATGACATCAAGCTTGGGTGCTACAAAGCCCTTGACAGATCCCTAGAGTTTCAAGGCCCAAGTGACAGAGGTTTTTTTTCCTCTTTAAAAAACGCCATATACAAGGAGTTCCTCTTGTGGCACATTGGAAATGAACCCAACTAGTAACTACGAGGTTGAGGGTTAGAATTCTGGCCTCACTCAGTGGGTCAAGGATCCCGTGTTGCCACACTCTGTGGTGTAGGTCGCAGACACAGCTCGGATCCCATGTTGCTATGGCTGTGGCATGGGCCAGCTGCCGTAGTTCCGATTCAACTCCTAGCCTGAGAACTTCCAAAGGCCAAAAAGGAAAGGAAAAAAAAAAAAAGCCACAAATGACTATATACGAATATACATACACAAACACACAGTTTATATAAATCTGAAAAGCAATCATTCTATTCATTCTGGGTTTCTGGGGTTTTTTTTTTTTGGTCTTTTGTCTTTTTAGGGCCGCTCCCGCAGTATATGGAGGTTCCCAGGCTAGGGGTCTAATCAGAGCTGTCGCCGCTGGTCTACACCAGAACCACAGCAACACCAGATCCAAGCCGCATCTGCAACCTACACCACAGGTCACAGCAACACCGGATCCTTAACCCACTTAGCAAGGCCAGGGGTCGAATCCGCAACCTCATAGTTCCTAGTCGGATTCATTAACCACTGAGCCACGATGGGAACTCCATTCTGGGGGTTTTACATATGTAGTCTTTTTTTTTTTTTTTGTCTTTTGTTGTTGTTGTTGTTGTTGTTGCTATTTC
Source organism: Phacochoerus africanus (assembly GCF_016906955.1). NCBI lineage: Eukaryota > Metazoa > Chordata > Mammalia > Artiodactyla > Suidae > Phacochoerus > Phacochoerus africanus. The sequence goes on along the minus strand of NC_062550.1, from coordinate 73,449,388 downwards.
TTGGGCCGCTCCCGCGGCATATGGAGGTTCCCAGGCTAGGGGTTGAATCGGAGCTGTAGCCACCGGCCTACGCCAGAGCCACAGCAACGTGGGATCCGAGCCGCGTCTGCAACCTACACCACAGCTCACGGCAACGCCGGATCGTCAACCCACTGAGCGAGGGCAGGGACCGAACCCGCAACCTCATGGTTCCTAGTCGGATTCGTTAACCACTGCGCCACGACGGGAACTCCCTACATATGTAGTCTTTTTCCCTCCTTTCCTTATGCTCTACATCAATAACACTTCATGTTAATAATCAAATATATATACTTTCTTGATTTTCTCCAGCACATAAAATTAAATACATGATTCATACAAATATGAACAGATGTACACAAAAACACATGAAGGCAGGCTTTTTCCTAATTGATTAATATTACCCATATGTCTCTGTACACTGCTTTTCTCACTATTTTGTGCAAATCCCTCCAAGACCAGCTCCAATTCATTCTTTCGGATGAATTGTGGGCCAGTGGCTAAGGAATCCAACTAGCATCCATGAAGATGCAGGTTCAATCCCTGGCCTTGCTCAGCAGGTTAAGGATCTGGTGCTGCCATGAGCTGTGGTGTAGGTCGCAGATGCAGCTCGGATCCTGCATTGCTGTGGCTGTGGCCGGCAGCTGTAGCTCTGTAGTTCTGATTTGACCCCCCGCCTGGGAACCTACATATGCCGTGGGTGCAGCCCTAAAAAGACAAGAGACCCAAAAAAATCCAAAAAAACAATTCATTCTTTTAAACACTACCTAATATTCCATGATACGCGTAAATATATTCTATTCATCCACTTTGCTATTGGTCAACTTTCATTTTGTTTTCCATTCTTTTGCTATTTAGAACCATGTCACAATGAACTTCCTCGCTCATATGCCCTTGTTGTTTTGCATTAGGGGCTAAAATCCCACCAGTGCTAAAAGACAGAAAGTGTTTCCTCTAAGATCAGGAAAAAGGCACTGATGCTCACTTTAGTTATTTCTATTCAACACAGCACTGGAAGTTCTAAGCAGAGCAATTAGACAAGAAAAGGAAACAAACGGCATCCAAATTGGAAAGAAGCTTAACTATTTCTGTTCCCATGTCATATGTAGAAAATCCTAAAGATTCCATAAAAAACAGTTAGAACAAATGAATTCAGAAAAGTAACATGATACAAAGTCAACAGGCAGAACACAGCTGCATCTCTATATACAATGAACAATTATTTTTAAATTACAAAAATAATTCCATTTACATGACCAACAGAAAAGAACAAAATACGCAGGGGTTAACTTTAACCAAGGAGGTGATATATTTGTATAATAAAATCAACAAAACATTGTGAAAGAAATTAAAGACGAACATAAATAAATGGAAACACATCCCATGTTCACTGATTAAAAGGCTAACTATAACTCAGACACCTATGGTCAATTAAACTTTGACAAAGGAGGCAAGAATATAAAATGGGAAAAAGACAGTCTCCTCAACAAGTGGTGCTGGGAAAACTGAACAGCTGCATGTAAATCAATGAAAGTAGAACACACCCTCACATCATGCACAAAAATAAACTCAAAATGGCTTAAAGACTTAAACATAAGACAAGGTACCATAAAACTCCTAGAAGAGAACACAGGCAAAACATTACTTGACATCAACCATACAAGTGTTTTCTTAGGTCAGTCTCCCAAAGCAATAGAAATAAAAACAAAGATAAACCAATGGGACCTAATCAAACTGACAAGCTTTTGCACAGCTAAGGAAACCACAAAAAAAAAAAAAAAAAAAAGACAACCTAACGGTGCAAACAATGCAACCAACAAGGGCTTAATCTCCAAAATATACAAACAACTCATACAACTCAACAGCAAACAAACAATCAAAAAATCCAATTGAAAAATGGGCAGAAGACCTAAACAAACATTTCTCCAAGAAGACATACGGATGGCCAATAGGCACATGAAAAAATGCTCAACATCACTGATTATTAGAGAAATGCAAATCAAAATTACTATGAGGTACCACCTCACACCAGTCAGAATGGCCATCATTTGTAACAAATGCTGCAGAGGGTGTGGAGAAAAGGGAACCCTCCTACACTGTTGGTGGGAATGTAAACTGGTACAACCACTACGGAAAACAGTAAGGAGGTACCACAGAAAATTAAATGTAAAATTACCATATGACCCAGCAATCCCACTTCTGGGCACATATCCAGACAAAACTTTCACTGAAGATACACGCACCCCTATGTTCATTACAGCACTATTCACAAGAGCTGAGATACGGAAACAACCTAAATGTCCATCAACAGATGAAAGGATTAAGAAGACGTGGTATATATGCACAATGGAATACTACTCAGCCATAAAAAAGAATAAAATAATGCCATTTGTAGCAACATGGATGCAACTAGAGATTCTCATACTAAGTGTCAGAAGGAGAAGGACAAATACCACATGATAGCACTTATACCTGGAATCTAATATGCAATACAAACGAACCCTACAGAAAAAAACAAATTCACAGACATGGAGAACAGACTTTTGGTTGCAGGCGGGGGGGGGGGGGGGGGGGGGGGGACCTAGGAGTTTCAGGTTAGTAGATGCAACTATTGCATTTGGAATGGATAAGCAATGAGATTCTGCTGTATAGCCCAGGGAACTACATCTGATCACTTGTGATGGAACATGATGGAGAATAATGTGAAAAAAAAAGAATGTGTATGTATATATACATGTTTGACTGGGTCACTTTGCTGTACAGCAAAATTTGCAGAACACTGTAAATCAACTATAATTAAAAAAAGGCTTAATACTGTTAAAATGTGAATAGTACTAGATTCAATGTAATCCCTATCAAAACCCCAAAGATATTTTCGGTAGAAATAGAAAAATCCATCATAAGTGTTCCCATTGCGGCTCAGAGGGTTAAGAATATGACTAGCATCCATTAGGATGTGGGTTCAATCCCTGGCCTCGCTCAGTGGGTTGAAGGATCTGATGTTGCTGTGCGCTGCAGCATAGGTTGTGGACATGGCTTGGATCCTGTGTTGCTGTGGCGTAGGATGGCAGCTGCAGCTCCAATTCGACCCCTAGCCTGGGACCTTCCATATGCTGTGGGTGTGGCCCTAAAAAGAAAAAAGAAAACAAAGTTTTAAAAACCTAAATGCAAGACCTAAAACTATAAAACTCCTAGAAGGAAAGATAAGGCAAAATCTTCATGACATTGGAAATTGGTGATTTCTTGGATATGACATCAAAGCCACAGGCAGCAAAAGAAAAAGCTGGACCTTACGAAAATTTTAAAACTTTGAACATCAAAAGACATCAACAGAGCAAAAAAGCAACTCACCAAGTGGGAGAAAATATTTGTAAATCATATATCCAGTAAAGGATTAATATCCAGAATATACTGAAATTTTCTAAAATTCAACAACAAAAAAACCCTAACAAAGCTATTAAAAGATGGGCAAATGAAGGGATTAATCTCCAAAACATACACACAGCTCACGCAGCTCAATTAAAAAAAAAAAAAATCAGTCAAAAAAAGGGCAGAAAATCTAAATACACATTTCTTCAAAGAAGACAGACAGGAGTTCCCGTCGTGGCGCAGTGGTTAACGAATCCGACTAGGAACCATGAGGTTGCGGGTTCGGTCCCTGCCCTCGCTCAGTGGGTTAACGATCCGGCGTTGCCGTGAGCTGTGGTGTAGGTTGCAGACGCGGCTCGGATCCCACGTTGCTGTGGCTCTGGCGTAGGCCGGTGGCTACAGCTCCGATTCAACCCCTAGCCTGGGAACCTCCATATGCCGCGGGAGCGGCACAAGAAATAGCAACAACAACAACAACAACAAAAGACAAAAAAAAAAGCAGACAGACAGATGGCCAAAAAGCACATGAAAAGATGCTCAACATCACTAATTATGAGAGAACGGCAAGTCAAAACTAAAATGAGGTATTATCTCACATGGGTCAGAATGGCCATCATCAAAAGTCTACTAACAATAAATGCTGGAGAGGGTGTGGAGATAAGGGATCCTTCCTTCCTGCATTGTTAGTGGGAATGTAAACTGGTGAAGGAGATCCCGTTGTGGCTCAGCAGGTTAGGGACACGACGTTGTCTCTGAGAGGATGCAGATTCAATCCCTGGCCTCACAGAGTGTGTTAAGGATCCCTCCCGCAAGCTGCGGCTTGGATCTGGTGTTCTGAGGCTGTGGTATAGGCAACAGCTGGAGCTTGATTCAACCCCTTGGCCCAGGAATGTCCACATGAAGGAGGTGTGGCTGTTTAAAAAAAAAAACAAACAAACAAACTGATGAAGCCACTATGGAAAAATTAATGGAGGTTCCTCAAAAAACTAAAAATAGAACTACCATATATTCCAGCAATCCCACTCCTGGGCATAGGTCTGGAGAAAAACCCTCATTTGAAAAAAATACAATGCACCACAATGTTCACAGCAGCACTATTCACAATAGCCAAGACATGGAAACAACCTAAATGTCCACTGACAGAGGAAGGGATAATGAAGATGTGGTACATATACGCACTGGGATGCTACTCAGTCATAAAAAATAACAAAACAATGCCATTTGCAGCAACATGGATGGATGTAGAGATCTATCATACTGGGTGAAGTCAGAGAGAAAAAGGAAAATATCCTATATTATCACTTACACGCTAAATCTGATTTTAAAAAAGGAGGGGGAAGTGGAGGGAAGGGATAAATTAGGTGTACTTCCACTTCTGGGTCTATACTCCAAAGAATTAAAAGCAGGATCTCAAGGAGAGATTTGTACACTGTTAACAGCAGCACTGTTCACAGTAATTAAAAGGTGGAAGCAAATCAAGTGTCCATCAAAAGATGGACTGATAAGCACAATGTGGTCTATACATACAGTAGAAAATTATTCAGGAGTTCCCTTCGTGGCTCAGTGGTTAACGAATCTGACTAGGAACCATGAGGTTGTGGGTTCGATCCCTGGCCTTGCCCAGTGGGTTGGGGATCTGGTGTTGCCCTGAGCTGTGGTGTAGGTCGCAGATGGGGCTCAGATCCCTCGCTGCTGTGGCTGTGGTGTAGGCCAGCGGCTACAGCTCCGATTAGACCCCTAGGCTAGGAACCTCCATGTGCCATGGGAGCGGCCCTAGAAAAGGCAAAAAGGCCAAAAAAAAAAAAAAAAGGAAGGAAAGAAAGAAAATTATTCAGTCTTGGGGGGGTGGGGATTGTGGCACAGTCTACTTGTGGCACAGTCTACGACATGAGGAACCTTGAGGACATTATGCTAAGTGGCATAAACCAGTCACAAAAAGGTTCCATTTACGTTAGGCACCTGGAGAAGTCAAAATCTGAGAGGGAAAGTAGAATGGTGGCTGCCAAGGGCTAGAGGAAGGGGGTGTGAGGAGTTACCAGGTACAGAGTTTCGATTTTACAATATAGAGTTCTAGAGATGGATGTTGGTGGTGACTGCACAATACCATGAATGGATTTCATATCAATGAACTGTAAACTTAAAAGGACATAAAGTTAGGACGTAAATTATTTATGTGTATTTTACCACAATTTTAAAAATTGGAAAAAATAAAATAAAACCACAATGGATTATCACTACCTCCCCCTACAGTCCCAAATCAAAGGCGTAACATTTCTGAGACAAAGAGTGTGGGTGTGTGGTCTTAATTTTTAAGACATCAAAAAGACAGCATGCAATCCCATTAACAGTGTTTAAGAGTAGCCTTTTCTAATAAAAGATATTGCTTTCCTTGTAAATTTTGCCAGTCAGAAGGGCATCTTTTCAGATATTTGATGGCCACTTAAATCTGTTCTTCTGTGACTTACTTCTTCATATTCTTTGCCCACTGTTCAAGTGGGATATTAACTCTTCGTCATCTGTTCTGCCAATACTTTGTCCTTAAATTTCTTGTTTATCCATTGACTTAATTGTATCTTTTGTTAAAGAACTGTTTAAAAAATCTTTTTTTGTCTGATGTTTGTCTTTTTACAACTTAGAACAGGGGTTAGCAAACTATGGTCTGCCATTTGTTAATATAAAGTTTTACTGAAACACAGCCTTGCAGTGTTTTTACATAACAAGGTTCAGTAATTGCAACAGACACTGTCTGGTCCTTTACAGAAAAGTCACCAGCCCTTGCCATGGAATGTCAAGAAAATGGAGTGCCTGATATGTCACCTCCCCTCCAGAAGAATTTAAGCTCCAAGAGGACCTCTGTACGTTTTATTCATTGATATACCGCATAATACAGTATCTGGCAAATGGTAACACTCAATTTTCAGAATTAATGCAAAGTTCCCTTGCTTTCATATTCTTAATGGGAAATGTACCCAACTATTAGTGATATTCAAACAGTATTGTTATAAAAGAAAAACCCTTTCTATTTTAGCAATGTACAATTTTATTAAATTTTATTGTGGAAAAAAATCAATGAGAATCAATGCACTACAATTTTATAGCTGAAAAGTATCCCAATAATAAGGACACACCAAATGGGAAAACATTTGGGGCTCATTTTGATGCTAAAATCAATAAATTGTTTTAGAGACTCTATATAATAGGCACCAAATCACAGCACTCAAGACAATTTACTGCTTATAAATTATTTTTCAGTTGACAAGTCTAATCAAGGTGTTTAAGCATTTTCAACCTAAAGGATCTGTGAAGAGAGGGAACATTCTACCCACTAAACTTAATGCTCAGCAATATATACAACATCTACAGTAAATCCAAGACAGCAAGCTCATTTCTGCTCATTTTAGAATTCAAACCGTTTGTGACACCATGTCATCTGGAGCACTTTTTTCTCCCCTTGTTATTTTGTTTCCAAGCGTAATTTTACAATGTATTGTAGGACTACTATGTGTTTTATTCAACTTGATAAAGAAAAACACCCAAATATATGTACAATCCTTTCAACTTTTGCGTTCTTCTGAAAGTTTTCTTAGTAAAACATTGGGGGGATATATTCCAGGATGAAAGAAAAAAATTCTTTCGTAACCCTTTTAACATTACAGTCCAATTTTTCCTACCCCCACAAAATAAACGTTGTCCTTTTAAACTATTAAACGACAGTACGCAGCATCTATCTTCCAAATTCAAGGTCAATGAAGATAGGTTAATATTCACATATATCCTTGAGTCTAAGACAGTTTTCCCTATTTTTTCTAGACTCTTTGGAAAACTTGCATAACACCCAGTAACATGTAATGATACTCTCCTTGCACTCCAAAGTTTGACAAACTTTAAAATCTTTTTCAAATCCCTGTATTATTTAGGTATTTTTGCTGACAGTGAACAGCCTGACAACATGAAAAAGGACACCATGATAACTTAAAACCAAACTAAAAAAGACTATGTCTGGTAAAAGCAGGAACCCTCTCTTACTAAATCTTATCCATAGTAATCTATCACTCAGAAAAAGGTGAGATTGGAAAGAAGGAAGAACAGAAAACTGACGAGGAATAACAAAGGGAAAGAAAGAATAAAAATCTATTTCTTCAGTCTCAATGACTGGAATGGGGAAAGAAAAGTAGTGAAAGAAACCTCTCATGATTACATAGGTGTCCAGAAAGTGTGCACATACAGGGTGACTGCAGCTCCAATAAGCTGGAATTTAAAATAAAAGACTGAAGCAGCCGCTTGTAGATGAAAGGCGGCCCCTTAACATTTGCTCCCGGAGTCCAGCAACTCTCAGCAGTTGGCTGGAGACTAAGCTGGGCGATCCTGCGGCGCTCCAACAAAGGGACGAAACAAACTCGAGTCCCCAGGGCCCCCTCCCGACAACGCGTGAAACAACTTGATAAATGATTGCTCTGTCAGGGGACAGAGATGGAGTCTGGGAGCAGAGGGGATGTATCTAATTTAGATGGCCAAGGGGGAAGCAGAGACGAAAGGGAAGCAGAGCAGCAGAGGAGGAGACTGTCTCACGGCACAATCTAGCAGAAAACCTAAAAAGCAAACACTCAGACCCCACTGGCATCTCCAGGAACAGAAGTCCTCAGAGCACAGCAAGAGACTGTCTGAATCACGAGGACTCTGGGGGCAAAGTTTTCACCTTCTGTAACCCATTTTCCAGCCTCAAGGCCAAGCTTAAAAAAGCAGGGCTCTCAGGTTACTTCATTCATTTGGGGACAACCTGAAATATAAACTCCCCCCACCCCCAGCCTGTGCCTAAAGGATGCCAACTGGGAACCAGAACACAGAGCCCAAGGTTCCTTTCAATTCAAGGAGCACTGGTTACCCTAAGAGGGGGTTTCACATCTGAAGCCCCTCTGGAGTGTATGCACAGCTACTAAGACAACCTCCTCCTGACGGAGGGTTGACATCCGTCCCACAGGACTTCCGTGTTTGGGGAAAACTCAGTGGTGACAAATGTAGTCAACACTGAGAAGAAGGCATACAAGGCATCTCCAGTTGAGAAAAGAGCTGTGAGAATTAGCAGTGGTATAAATACAGGTATTTCAAAATCAGTTACCCAAAGGGTAATTCATTATTCAAAAGGGATAGAGCCTAAGCATCTGATAAAAGACCACCAAACAAGTTCACTAAAATACAACTCAAAAGTGGGAACAAACAGGCTGCATGTAAAGAATTCTTAATTGACTCAAGTCTTTTTCAAGCCACTCAAATTTTTTGTAATGAACTAGAAACAGGCTATGTTAAATACTGTACATTGTACTACTGTAGATAAAGTTTATCTACTTCAGCTTTGACTATAACTAAACACAATTAAAAGTAACAGTAAATTGTATTCCAAGAAAGTGAAGTGAGGGGATCTGTCTTTGCTTATGCCCAGTATCCTTGGAGGATTGCTGATAATTCATATTCGATGGCCCCAGATCTAATTTATTGCCATGGATTTCAGAACATCTGACATACTAATTAACCATCAGAGAGGCACTGTATAATCGAAAGGGACAGGGTACCATGAAAAAAAAAAAAAAAAAAACATTTAAGTAGGTTAAGTTGGAGGGCCCTTCCCCTAATAGTTTCATTTTTCTTGGGGTTTTGTAAAAGGCAATCCAAAGAGTCTATTCTAAGCTAAACGAATCTATGGCCCAACCAGAATTTTCACTGGATTAGACAAAAATGTGTGTTCTGTGACCAATCTCACTTGCTAATTCCCCATAATTCCCTTTTTAGGCTACATATAGCTCAAAAGGGGTCCTAGGCTTCTAAATTTAGAGATGAGAGAAGAGACAGTGCATCTTGACTCTCACTTTGAGACAAATTCTAGCCAACAATTCACCAGTACAACCCCGTCTCAAAGGCTGGCCAGCTTTACAATCTCACTGCCAAGGTCTGGGTCTCATAAACAAGTGAGTTAGTTCCTTCTTGTAAGCTGTCCACCTGTATCACATAATTAGAATAGGTTTACGGGTTAACTATTCAGAGTTTTATCTAATACATGAGATTACAAGCTGGTAGCATGCAGAAATACACATTCTGATCTATAGTTTTGTTTTTACTGTTTTTAATTGGTTGTATTACTTTAAAAAAATTCTGGGAGAGTTTACGTAAAAATCTGGCTCTCTCACTTCTCTAGAAAAACCAGACCTGCTTCATGACATCAGCCACAACTATTGGGTGGGGTGGCCCCCTTCATTAAGAAGGGACACTCACCCTCCAGCTCAGCAACTGCATCTCAGCCCCCTCACTCCATCACCTGCTTGGCTCTGTAGGATCTGAGTTTTGACATCCAGCTTTACAACTTTCATGAGTGGTGACCTAACCTGTATGTGGACTGTGACCAAGGGACAGTGCCCAGTATGTGTTCCTTTCCAAGGTAAATAGCCACAGCCCTTTCACATCAGTCCTAGATAATGCTAGTCTCTCCTCCTCAGGTCAACTCACACCCAAAAGAACCAATGTGCATCCCCCTAGGGAAAATACCACCTGCTTTAGAATGCATTCAATAGTGTTTGCATATGAACAATAACAAGGAAATGATGGAGAGAACAGTCAGTCCAATGCTTAACACTTAAGTTTAACTTCTTTGACCAAATCAAGTCAAGACTTGAGTTGATATATGTTATTGGCAGGGTTTTAAATACTCAGTTCCCCACATAAACTTTCCCCAAACTGGGTATTATTATACCAACAACATTCCTATAAAATCTATCAGCTGCTATCAAAACAAATGGCATTTAAAAGTGTTTCTGGGAGTTCCCATTGTGGCACAGCAGAAACGAATCCGACTGGGAACCATGAAGTTGCAGGTTCCATCCCTGGCCTTGCTCAGTGAGTTAAGGATCCAGTGTTGCAGTGAGCTGTGGTATAGGTTGCAGACGCAGCTCAGATCTGGCATTGCTGTGGCTGTGGTGGAGGCCGGCAGCTGTAGCTCTAGCCTGGGAATCTCCATATGCGTGGATTCGGCCCTAAAAAGACAAAAATAAATAAATAAATAAATAAATAAATAAATAAATAAATAAATAAATAAAGGTGTTTCTGAGACTTTTTAGTTATATCAATACTAGGCCTTCACGTAAATAAGTGACATTGCTCTTATCAGCTCAAAGAACTAACCCTTCTGTTGGCCAATGATACAGAAGCTTCCCACCCCAAAGTCAGAGCAGCACTCTGGCCATCAGCAGTACCAGGAAACAGAACACGCGCCACATTTACAGACATCACTAAAGCATGTGATGGTTATCCAGCCCAATGTGGAAAATTCTATGAAAGCTATAATAGAAAAGACAGATAAAAGCCCGTGTTGATAAGGATATGGAGAGAATGGGACCCTTATTATATATTGCGGGTCGGAATGTAAAATGGTGCAGCCATTCTGGAAAAGTGACTGGCTTCTTTAACTTAGCATAATGTCCTTAAGGTTTATCCATGTTGTACAGGTATTAGTACTTTGTTCCTTCATTGCCAACAAACATTCTCTTTTATGGATATACCATATTTTGAAGGAACGAAGTACTAATACCTGTACAACATGGATAAACCTTAAAGACATTATGCTAAGTAAGAGAAGCCAGTCACAAAAGGCTGTATTTTATATTATTTCATTTATCAGAAATTTCCAGAACCAGAAAATTCAGAGTCGGAAGGCAGTGGTTTCCAGACGACAAGAGTGGGAGGGAAGAGTACAAGGTGACTGACAAAAGGTCTGAGTTTCTTTAAGGGGTGATGAAAAATGTTCTACAAGTGACTGTGGTGATGTTGCACAGCTCTGTGAAGGCGCTAAAACCACTCAATAGCATACTTTTAAATGGGTGAATTATGTGGTTTGTGAATATCTCAATGAAGTGTTACCGGAAAGGAAAAAAAACTTTGAAAAAATGCCAGGAAATGTAGTCTGGGCTTTTTGGTTGTGGTTGTGGTTGTTTTTCATTTTTTTTTCTTTTGTCTTTTTGCTATTTCTTTGGGCCACTCCCGCGGCATATGGAGGTTCCCAGGCTAGGGGTCGAATCGGAGCTGTAGCCACCGGCCTACGCCAGAGCCACAGCAACGCGGGATCCAAGCCGCGTCTGCAACCTACACCACAGCTCACGGCAACGCCGGATTGTTAACCCACTGAGCAAGGGCAGGGACCAAACCCGAAACCTCGTGGTTCCTAGTCGGATTCGTTAACCACTGCGCCACGATGGGAACTCCTGTTTTTCATTTTTAAGTGATGCTCCAATGATACCAGTCAAGACGGAAATAGAGATTTTTTTTCCTCTTTAATAAAGTTAGTGAATTCAGGTTGAAGAGTAGTGTATAAGCAGAGTACTGGTGGTAGTCATTCAAAGTCTACACATAAGCCATTTTATGCAGTGGCTCAGGACAGAATTGATGACCTTGGAGATGAGCAAATTTGAGCAAAGGCCGGGGGTCTAAGAAGATATCCTAATTCCCTGAGAATAGGAAACACGCCTGTACAATAACCTCAGCATCAGACACCGTGCTTGACACTTTACGTATACATAGCTGTAATCCTTCCAACAACCTTGCAAGGTAGGTCACAGCGTCTTCATCTGAACTAGCCCAAACCAAAGGTCCTCAAGACCAGAAGAGAGAAAGTTCAACTCAGAAATCAAAGCTTCAGCTCCTGATCTGTGAAAGCAGCAGCAATGCTCCTTACACCAGAGTAGTTGTAAAAACTCTATGAAATAAGGTCTATTAAGAGCCTGGCATGGGGGTGATGGGGTGGGCTGGGGCTTTGGGATGGAAATACTATAAAACTGGATTATGATGATCACTGTACAACTATAAATGTAATAAAATTCATTGTTTTTTTTTAAAAAAAGAGCCTGGCATTAGGACTTCCTGTCATGGCTCAGTGGTAACTCCTGAGCCAGAACAGTATCCATGAGGATCTGAGCTCAATCCCTGGGTTAAGGATCCAGCATTATCATGAGCTGTGGTGCAGGTCACAGACATGGCTTGGATCTGGCGTTGCTGTGGCTGTGCATAGGCCAGCAGCTGCAACTCTAATTTGACCCCTAGCCTGGGAACTTCTACATGCCCAGGTGCAGCCTTAAAACACACACACAAAAAAAGAAGAGCCTGGCATTAACAGTCACTCATGTTTCTGTTGCTTTTACCCTAGCTTCAACAAAAACAGATGTATCTTTAAAATGTGTATAAATGATCAGGGTTATGATCAATACTCTCCAAGAAACAAAACAGGAAACACAGCACTCACAGAGGTTACCGTATTGGTCAAGCAAACTAACATTTAATCTGGCATATATTTAACAACGTGAGTTACCATAATTATGTAAACAATAATTAAATGTAAACAGTGTCAGTGATTGTCTATAAACTATTACAAAGGCCGAATAACTGTTTGCAGGGTCATCTTTTGAAAACCAGCAGAGACAATGCAGCCACAACCCACAAGAACAAGAAAGCTTGCTCTCGTCCTCCTTGCTGTGTGTTGAAAAAACAAGTCTGGCTGCACAAAGTGTGACTCAGCTTAGGGTGGAACACCTTTCCCCAGTGTTAAAATCTGCTGGGATGGCCTAGCCTAGAGAAAGACGGCCGGAGAGGAAAGGAAATCAATCACAGCCTGAGAGACAGGAGCATGGGGTATATGCTAGAGACCAGGCAGGGACAGGGCTAGAGATATTGGACGTGATAAACTGATAGAGGATAAATGGGCTGACAGAACATCTTTGAGAATTACAGCCAAAACGGGAGTGACAGATGGAATGGTGGCCAAAGGACAGGTGGGGAGAGGTCACAGATAGGGTGCAGAAAGGTAGGACCTTCAGCATCCATGTTCAGAGATCCATGTTCATGTTCAATATTTTGCTAAACAAATGTCAGCACACGTTATCTGCATTTATCATACAGCAACCTACTGGAAAGTTTGACCAGTTCAATAAGACTGACTTATGAAAGACATAATGCAGATAAAATGGGGAGAAGCTACCAGTATCCCAGTAGTTGGCTGTCTGACATGAAGTGAAGAGCTAGCACAAGAGCCCCTCTCACCCCCAAACCTAAGTGTGGAACTTCTAAAGTTGGGGCAGGGGCATCCATTGCCAAGGGATGAAATGAACACCGTGCTGCAGTGCAGGACGCACAATTACCAGGACAAGGTAAAAGCCCGTCTCGGGCACTGTTAGGCTGGGAACGATATAGAAGGATACAGGTTGTATGAGTCCATCTACTTTCTAAGAGAGTGACAGGATGCAGCCCAGTGACTGCAGGGCCTGGTGCATGTGTGTCCCACAAGGTGCAGGGATGACTTGAAGTTTCATGAGGAATTTCCTAGGGGAATGAGATGATCTGTATTTTGTTTGGGGTGGTGGTTACAGGGGTGTATATGGTTTCTGAAAGTCAACTGTATACTTAAGTTGATTTAAAAAAAAAAAAAAGACTGGGAAGTTAAATACATTTTATCAAGATTTCTCAAAATGAGGAAATTAAAAGTTTAGGCCACAAATTGGCAAACAGTGGTAAACTCTGCAATATATAGAAATCTTGAAAAACAAAACAAAACAAAAAACAAAGGAGTTCCCTTTGTGGCATAGTGGAAATGAATCCAACTATGAACCATGAGGTTGTGGGTTAGATCCCTGGCCTCACTCAGTGGGTTAAGGATCGGGCGTTGCCATGAGCTGTGCTGTAGGTCGCAGATATGGCTTGGATCTGGCATTGCTGTGGCTCTGGCATAGGCCAGCAGCTCAGCTCTGATTAGACCCCTAGCCTGGGAACCTCCATACACTGCAGGTGCAGCCCTAAAAGGACAAAAGACAAAAGACAAAAAATAAAATAAAAAAATAATAAACTTTAACCTTATGTAAAAATATTAACAACAGGCAATGTGTAGCTAACCTACACTGAAATTCTGAATGCAAACATTTCTGTTTCTACCTCATTCAAGTCACATTATTGGTGCTATTTTCTGGGGGTATCGCTAAGGTTGCCCCATCCCCCTACTAGTACATCTCTGCTTCTGGCTTGAGGCCACCATATATTATATACGAAATAAAACGTTAAAAAAAGACTTGGAGACAACCACAACTGAATATGTTATCTGACTTCCAAACTGCCATTACATAGACAGAATGGCAAAAATATCAGGAACGGTAAAATATACTCTCCCATTCAGCTGATATGTACCGCAATTTGTTAATATCACAAGCAAGCCCAATAGGTCTAATAAATGCTACCTACCTATTCACAACAAAATATATTACAATAAGAATCTGTTTGCCTAGTGGTTAGCATATAGATGCTACAGCATCAAGATTCTCTTTAATACAAAATGCTGGATTTTCAGGTTTTTACTACACTTTAGGATATATTTTAGTACAGGTCACATTCTTTCCAAGAGTTCAGATGCATTTGACCACTCAATTATCTCAAATGCAGCCCCAAACATTTCACACATGATACTAAAAGATAATACCATGGCACACTAGCACATTTGGGAGAGAAGATGCGGTGGGTGATCTGACTCTTATTATAAGGTACAAACTTTTCACTTCCCCTTTCCTCTAGTACACAGCAAAAGGAGTGACTTTAGATACTGTACGGTGCTTTAGTTTTAGACCTTATCTCCTTTTGCATGGAATTAGTTCTACAGGTGAATTAAATTTTATCTCGAGTGCCTTAAGTTTCCCAAGGACATGAAATAACTGGAGAAACCTAGGGGTTTAGTGAAACTGGGCACTATAAAATACTACTCTGGAATCATGCAGAAAATGTTGTTTATCTATGGGTATTTCTCTAGAGGAACAACATAAAATATGAAGGAAACTACAGGCCATGTCATACTGCCTGTGCTCTAATGATTTATATCTAAAATGCCAGTCACACCCCGTTTACATCTGAATTACTCTATTAAGTGACAGAATTCTAAGGTCCTGCAATAGAGCTGGTCCTATGACAGCAAACCCTCCACTTTCTGCTGCTCAGACCCGCAGATATGAAGTCGGTGCTGAATGAGTAAGCAAGCAAGGGTCTGTGAGTCTGATCACATGGGGCAATCACAGCCAAGTCAGACCATACCTTAAGGGTGTGCTTCGGGGGAGTTCCCTGGTGGTCTAGCGGTTAGGACTCAGCACTTTCACCACTGCAGCCAGGGTTTAATCCCTAGCCTAGGAACTGAGATCCTGCATCAAGCTGCTGCATGCCATAGTGAAAAAAAGCATACACCGAGGGGCTTAGGAACAATCAAAAAGTATAAACAAAAATAGATACTATGGTCTCCAAGAGTAACTCGAGATATTGAAGGGTAAGTGCCTGCAAAACAGAAACCTTTCAAGTCATACCCTTTGCTGTCATGAGCACACAACTCAGCCCTATTCTGCACACTCCAAGGTCAGAATTAGAAATGTGCTCTGTTTTCCCCACAGAATAATTTTCTTTTTTTTGTCTTTTTGCTATTTCTTGGGCCGCTCCCGCAGCATATGGAGGTTCCCAGGCTAGGGGTCCATTCGGAGCTGTAGCCACCGGCCTACGCCAGAGCCACAGCAACACGAGATCCGAGCTGCGTCTGCAACCTACACCACAGCTCACGGCAACGCTGGATTGTTAACCCACTGAGCAAGGGCAGGGACCGAACCCGCAACCTCATGGTTCCTAGTTGGATTCGTTAACCACTGCGCCAGGACGGGAACTCCCAATAATTTTCGATTTTGACCCCATTATAGGAGGTGCACAATCATCACCGATATCCCTCCTCATCCAAAACCAGCCTCACCACTAACTGAAGACTCTCTTTTGGTGTCTTTCCAACAAGGCCCAAGAAAAGTCAGTGCCCCAAGGGAGGCAGTGGGGCTGAGGCAAGGCTCCCCACCTCAGAGCAGTTTTAAACAGGGTGTCAGGCATTTCCAGAGAAAACTGTACCAATGGTTAATGGGAAGAGTGCAGCCTATCAGCAACAAGAGAACACCCTCCTCAAGGGACAGTGCGTACATGCACAAATGCACAGACTGCTGCACCCACGAGGCTGGGGGAAAGCAGGCCTCGAGGGACAGCTTTCACCAAGGAAACCTCCACCTGCGTGCGCACAGACAACGCCCAACTCAAGTCACGTGTAAAACTCTCAAATTACTTCCAAGAGCTTTGAGGGACTTCCAGACATAATCTCCCCCACCCTGAGAAGTCCTCGTTTGCCTTTAGCAGAGCCTCCAGCTGACCCCACTGCAGTTATCTTCCACCAGATACCTCTGCTGGAAGGTGAAAGGGGTTAGATACAGTCCTCATTTCCTTCCTCTAACCTGAAAATTACCAAATGCTACAGAATTCTGTACTGAGAGCCAAAGGCTTCTTCAGCCCTAAGGATGGGAGCTAAGCCAAAACCAAGGCATGCTTTAGGGGCATGTGTGTGCACATGCACATGTGCGTGTTGGCGCACACACACACCCTCACACACACACACAAGGAGCGACAGGGTATGGGGATAGGGCAGGGAATTAAAATGGAAAGAAAAACCAGTAACAGGAAATGAAGTGTAGTGATGAGAAAATAACATAACGACTTTATTAACCGGACTTAACCACATTATTAGGATTCAATGGCGATAATTCCTATTGCCTTATTTTAGGGAATCAGACCAAATAAACAGAAATTCCCCCCCAATCTTGCTAGCTACAATAAATAAGAACACCAGAACTGCATCATTTATGTGACATGCAGAAAAAATAAGACAAGTTATTAGAATATCAGCCATGACAATCAAAAATATCACTTTAAAAAGGGGGTACATCAACTTGAACACAGAAAGTCTACTGTAAACTTTGTCCTAAGAGTCCTATGCATATATATACAAAGATGCCATGTTAGCACTGTCAGTTATGTAAGAAAACCTAGACATCCAACCACAGGGGAAGTGGTTAAATAAATGATGGCATGGCCACATTTGATTATAACAACAGTACATACAGATCTACAAAATAACATTAAAATGTTCCTATTTTTGACTTTGTTCATCATGTATATTATAATGACACAACACATACACACTTTTTTTTTTTTTTTTTTTGCTTTTCAGGCCGCACCTGCGGCATATGGAGGTTCCCAGGCTGGGGTCAATCGGAGCTACTACTTCCAGCCTACACCACAGCCATAGCAACACAGGATCTGAGCCACATCTGCGACCTACACCACAGCGCACAGCAATGCCAGATCTTTAACCCACTGAGCAAAAGAGGCCAGGGATTGAACACGCAACCTCATGGTTCCTAGTCAGATTTGTTTCCACTGTGCCACGACAGCAACTCTGGCCACCACACATTTTTAAAGTTGTCTGCATATACATAAATAGACCTACCCAGGCTCAAAATAACTAATGATAATCATTTCATTTTCTTTTTTCAATTTTCTTTTTGCCTTTTCTAGGGCCGCATCTGCGACATGTGGAGGTTCCCAGGCTAGGGGTCTAATCAGAGCTGCAGCCACCAGCCTACGCCACAGCCACAGCAACATGGGATCCGAGCCGCGTCTGCTACCTACACCACAGCTCACGGCAATGCCAGATCCTTAACCCACTGAGCAAGGGCAGGGACCAAACCCGCAACCTCATGGTTCCTAGTCAGATTCGTTAACCACTGCGCCATGCCAGAATGGAAACTCCTTATTTCAATGTTCTAAAGTTTTTACACTCAACTTTTTTGTGTGTGAGGAAAGGTACTGTTTTTTTAAATTTTGACATTTACTTAAGTTTTCTTTTTGAGAAAAAAAATAAAATTGGAACCAGAGTACCAATGTCCTGGATTTTACTAGATAAGTGGAAAAGAACCACCCAGTCCAAGTCTTCAATTCTGTGTATCCTGTCTCTACACTGAACAATCTATCTAGTGTGACAATTACTTTCAGCAAAACCCAGCTTTTACATCCCATGTCCATTACATCACATTCTTGTACTCAGGGGAGGCCCAGATGGTCTTTCACACTGGATCAGACAGCAGGAACTGATGGACTCGCTCCAAAGTGCTGAGCCACCATCTGCAGCCTTCTGTTAATCCTCCCTGTCTCATCTGTCCCATCCCCAGTCCTTTTTATATACCCATTGCACAAGTGAACAAGATGTGCCCTCCAGGTGTCTCTTTCCATAAGGCAGGTAGAACTATAATATTAATTCTCAAAGCAATGCCTTCACATTATTCTATTAGTCCAAAAACATTACCATGCTTTGTGTTAAAAGCTACGGAAGGTACCGAAAGAGTACAATACATGGTCCCTGATTATGAAGAACTGAAGAGTCCAAATAACAAAACAGAACCCATGAACACAAAACAATGAGGAAATGATTCAGTATTTCTGCTAGGCTTGGCTCTCGTTTCCAATCCCAATCGTGCCAACTGCCTTACTGTCTGATCTTGGGACCTACTTTTAAGTCCTCATCTGTATAGCTAAACCTAGATTATCCTAACATCCTTTCCAGCTCTTCCACAGTTCTAGAAACAACCAACCAGGAAAAGGAAAGATAAATGTGGGCTTCTAGAATGTGTTACAAATTTCCTATGAGAAGACAACTGAGATCAAAAACCAAGTCAATCTGGCAAGGGAAACAATGTCCCATCTTATTACACAAGCAGAGGGATCTGAAAGCAAATGAAAGAAAACGTATTTTCCTCCATTAAAGAAACCCTGCAAGAGGCTTATTATGGAAACAAATCTGTTGTCAGTAAAGGAGAGTGGTGACAGAAAAATAAAAATGTTTGAAGGAACATTTACTGAGTGTCTACCCATTCTGTGTGAAGTAGCTCTTTATTAGGCACAATTAAGAATACAAACACAAATTAAACACAGTCCCTGGTTTGAGAAGTTTATTTCATTCCTTCATTCAACAAGTATTTACTGAACATCTACTATATACACAGATATAGGACATATTCCAGGTACTAAGGGTTCAAGAATAAATAGGATAGACAGGAAACTCGCAGTCTTAAGGAGTAAAGAGACAGTAAAGTAAAATATAAAAATGTAACTGCAGCAAAAGAAAACTGAAAAGAGTAGTATGACAGTGACAGGAAAAGAGGCAGGGCTACTCTAAACTGGGTGACCATGAACAGCAGAATGTGTAATGGTGAATCACTGTACTCCTCTCTCTACAATATTCGCTTTAAATTTCTAGAACAAGCCACAGATTAGATAGGATGATCAGCGAAGGTTTCATGAAGTGACATCTGAGCTGAGATTTGAAAACCAGTAACAAGGTATGTTGCCCTATGCCTTTCAGATAGAGAGAACAGCTGGTGCAAAGGCCTTGAGGAGCTTGGGAGTCTTTATGAGAAAAAGAAAAAAAAAAAAAAAAAGGCGAGAGTCTGGGAGAGAATGGTATAGGCCAGGCTATGAAAGCAGAAAAGATTCTGTGGGGATCCTACTACACAATGGTAAGGAATTCAGGACTTATTCTAAATGCAAGCAGCAGCCTTTGGAGGGTTTGAAGCAGGCCTAAGAATATAAGAATATACTTGCACTTGGTTTGGGATTTTTCTTTTAATTACAAAGTAATAGAAGTTAGGTGCTAAATTAGGTAATCCCAAATACATTTATGTTTAGTAGCGGGATGAATTTACCTCCTTAATTACTTTTTTGGCGGGTCTTTTTAGAGCTGCACCTGCAGCATTTGGAAGTACCCAGGCTAGGGGTCCAATCGGAGCTGTAGCTGCCAGCCTATGCCACAGTCACAGCTAGTCACGGGCTTAGGTCAGATAAATGATTTGCCCCAATCACTGACAGTAGAAAAGAACAGGGGACCCAGGTGCCACATCTGCTCTCCTGACTTCTGTCCAGTCTTATTTTCCAAAGCACCACAAAAGAGCCAACATAAAAACAACGTGGAATCCACAGAGGCAGAAGCAGACAAGCTGCCAGAGCTGGGGCAGGGGTGGAGAGTGCTGTCAGAAGGGTTAGGAAAACGTCTTGGAACAACAGAGACGGCGGTTGCGCAACGTGCTGAATTTACTGAATGACCTGTAGTGGACACTTTAAAATGATGAATGGTTAACTTTGTGTTATGTGAATTTTACCTTGATTTTTTAAAAATGAAGTTGAAAAGAATGAGAAATAACAGTTGATGATGAAATAAAGCTGCGTTTTGGAGATTCCTGTTCTAATCAAAACTCAAGATAAAATGAATGCAGACCAGGGTTTCTGAAGCCCAGCAGTACTGACATTTTGAGCTAGAGGACTGCTTTGTTCTGGGGATTGAAGGATATCTAGCCTCTACCCACTGGATACTAGGAGCCCCACTCCCAAGTTGTGGCAACCAAAAATGTCTCCAGACACTGCTGAAGACCTCTAGGGGCGTGCCAGGCCTGCTGAGAACAGCAAGCACCGACTTTTCTGCATCCTCATTTCCTCAGCCACCAGATACTCGTCATCTTATCCAAGGTCCCTTTCAATCCTGAAATTCAAGTCCACAGTTTATTCACCGCCTGTGATTTATAATCCAATGCAGCCTTCTCTTTCATCACCCTTACTCTGTGTCTCACAAGGTTGTTGCATGGATATGACAAAATAACCAAGGAATTGCTTGTACAGGGAAATCTCCTCAAAGACAGAAAAATGGCCATCCAAAAGAAGTGTTGGTACAGAAGCTTTTCCATTAAGACTTAAAAAAAAAAAAAAAAACGGTTAATGGAAGAATATTCAAGTTTTCAGAGGACTATAGTTTCAAAACTGGTATTATTTTTTGGCGTTTTTGCTTTTTTTGGCCATGCTTGTAGCCTGTAGGGGCTCCTGAGCCAGGGACTGAACCTGTACCACAAGCTGTAACCAGAACCACAACAGTGACAATGCCAGATCCTTAACCCAATTAGCCACCGGAGAACTATTTTTTGTTTTATTTGTATTTAATAAGCTTCTTGAATAAGGTTCTCCTCTTGAAAGTGACTGAAACATCTTTATCAGAGTTTTCAAAAGATTTTAGGCTCCTTTATTTTCATTCAAGATTATTCCAGGCATACTGGGCAATAAAGGGTTAAAGTAATTAGTTCTATGTGTCCTCTAAGACTTACAAGCAACTTCACTTAATGACTAAGTAGCCAATCAGGTAATCCCTGGCTGGTTAGTGTGCTAATGAAATGAGGTCTTTCAGTTGAGAGCTGTCATCCCAATCCGAAGATTGCTCCTCAGCTAGAAAAGATGGCGGGACTTCCAAGGACCCACACTATGAATCTGGGGAAAGAGAAATGGATCCACTTCATATTTCACCCTTTTGTACTCAAAGATACAAAAGTTCCTGAATTGACATTTATAGAACACTCCAGCCAACAAAAGCTGAACACACATTCTTTTCATGTACACATGGAACAGTTAGCTCAGAAAGACTACCTGTGGTCCACAAAACAAGTTTCAATAAATTTTAAAGGGTGCAAGCCATATAAAGCATCCGGTCTACAGGAGAAATTGACAGAACACTGTAAATCAACTATAATTAAAAAAAAAAATTTTTTTTGTCTTTTTTTTTTTGCTATTTCTTGAGCCGCTCCCGTGGCATATGGAGGTTCCCAGGCTAGGGGTTGAATCGGAGCTGTAGCCACCGGCCTACGCCAGAGCCACAGCAACGTGGGATCCGAGCCGCGTCTGCAACCTACACCACAGCTCACGGCAACGCAGGATCGTTAACCCACTGAGCAAGGGCAGGGACCGAACCCGCAACCTCATGGTTCCTAGTCGGATTCGTTAACCACTGCGCCACGACGGGAACTCCAAAAAAAAAAAATTTTTTTTAAATAATAAAAAAAAAACTGTAGGATTCAAAATGGGAGGGGAAAGAAAAAAAAGTATCTTGGAGTTCCTGCCATGGCTCAGCAGTAACAAATCTGACTAGTATCCATGAAGACGTGGGTTCAATCCCTGGCCTTGCTCAGTGTGTTAAGGATTTGGCGTTGCCACGAGCTGTGGTGTAGGTCGCAGATGGGGCTCAGATCCCACGACATTGCTGTGGCTATGGTGTAGGCCAGCAGTTGCAGCTTGGATTGGATCCCTATCCTAGGAACCTCCATATGCTGCACGTGCAGTCCTAAAAAGAAAAAAAAAAAAAAAAAAGGTATCCTGTCTGACTTTAAGTTAGAAATAACACAAAGCTTTCTGAAAAATTTCCAAGTATCCGAAACTAAACTAACAGACTCCTAAATAACACATAGGTTCAGGAAGAACTCAAAAGGAAAAGGGTGAAAGCCTGAACACTTTTCCCTCACATGAAGAACAAGACAGCTTCTATTTGATGTTTGATGGGAAGTTTTTTGGGGTTTTTTTTGGTTTTTTTTTTTGTTGTTGTTGTTGTTATTATTGTTGCTGCTATTTCTTGGGCCGCTCCCGCAGCATATGGAAGTTCCCAGGCTAGGGGTCCATTCGGAGCTGTAGCCACCGGCCTACGCCAGAGCCACAGCAACACGGGATCCGAGCCGCGTCTGCAACCTACACCACAGCTCACGGCAACGCAGGATCGTTAACCCACTGAGCAAGGGCAGGGACCGAACCCGCAACCTCATGGTTCCTAGTCGGATTCGTTAACCACTGCGCCATGACGGGAACTCCCTGATGGGAAGTTCTAGACAGAACAGTAAGGCTACAAACAAAACTGTCTTATTTGCACATTACATCATCTATATTGAAAATCTAATGAAATCTACAAAAAAGATGCTAAAAGAAGTGAGTTTAGGAAAGTTATAGTGTATAAGATCAATATACAAAACTAAGTGGCACTTCTGTAAACTAGCAGAGAACAACTGGAATTTTTTTTTTAATACAATAGCATTCTTAAAAAAAGTATAAAATGCTTTAGGATAAATCTTAACAAAAGGTAGGACCTAAACTGAAAAATTTTTTAAATTCCCTGTGAAAAATTAAAGAAAATCTAAATAGAGAGATAAGACTAAATACGTAGAAATAATGGCATTTGCAGCAACATGGATGGACCTAGAAATTATCATGCCAAATGATGTCAGTCAGACAGTGAGACACCAACATCAAATGCTATCACTTACATGTGGAATCTGAAAAAAGGACACAATGAACTTCTTTGCAGAACAGATAATGACTCACAGACTTTGAAAAACTTATGGTTTCCAAATGAGACAGGTTGGGGAGGTTGGGGGTGCGCTGGGGGTTTGAGATGGAAATGCTACGAAATTGGATTGTGATGATCACTGTACAACTATAAATGTAATAAAATTCACTGAGTAATTTTTAAAAAGACACATTTTGAAAAAAAGAAAAAGGAGTTCCCGTCGTGGTGCAGTGGTTAACGAATCCGACTAGGAACCATGAGGTTGCGGGTTCGGTCCCTGCCCTTGCTCAGTGGGTTAACGATCCTGCGTTGCCGTGAGCTGTGGTGTAGGTTGCAGACGCGGCTCGGATCCCACGTTGCTGTGGCTCTGGCGTAGGCTGGTGGCTACAGTTCCGATTCAACCCCTAGCCTGGGAACCTCCATATGCCGAGGGAGCGGCCCAAGAAACAGCAAAAAGACAAAAAAGAAAAAAAGACTAAATACTTAAAAGGTCAATTTTCCAGAAAATGATCTATATATTCAACACAATCCCAATCAAAATTCTCAGCATAATTCCAGAATAAATAATCTAGAAATGAGCCCACACATATTCAGGCAAGTGATTGTTGACAAAAGGTCAAAGGCAATTCAGTGAATAAAGGATAGCCTTTTCAACAGTGCTCAAACATGTGCAAAACAATAACAAATTTGACAACATAAGGAAAAACCAACTCAAAATGGATCATAGACCTGAACATAAGATTTAAAACTTCTAAAAGAAAACGTAAAAGAAAACCTCTGTGACCCTGGGCAAGGAAAAAAATCTTAGATATGATAATAAAACACAACCATA
This sequence comes from Phacochoerus africanus, assembly GCF_016906955.1. Classification (NCBI taxonomy): domain Eukaryota; kingdom Metazoa; phylum Chordata; class Mammalia; order Artiodactyla; family Suidae; genus Phacochoerus; species Phacochoerus africanus. The sequence continues at coordinate 73,425,116 of NC_062550.1, read as the reverse complement.
AAAGAGTAAGTTGATAAATTAAAGTTCATCAAAATTTTAAACTTCTCAAAAGACAACACCCAGATGAGAAAAAATATATGTAAAATAGTTTTATTTTGGTTTTTTTTGCCATTTCTTGGGCCGCTCCCGTGGCATATGGAGGGTCCAAGGCTAGGGGTCTAATAGGAACTGTAGCCACTGGCCTACGCCAGAGCCACAGCAACGCATGATCTGAGCCCCATGTCTGCAACCTACACCACAGCTCACGGCAACGCCGGATCGTTAACCTGCTGAGCAAGGGCAGGGACCGAACCCGCAACCTCATGGTTCCTAGTCGGATTCGTTAACCACTGTGCCATGTTGTTTTTTTAGGGCTGCACCCGCAGCATATGGAGGTTCCCAGGCTGGGGGTAGAATCGGATCTGTAGCTGCCAGACTACACCAGAGCCACAGCAACACTGGATCCAAGCCGAGTTTGTGACCTACACCACATCGCACAGCAATGCCAGATCCTTAACCCACTGAGCAAGGCCAGGGTTCGAACCCCCAACCTTATGGTTCCTAGTTGGATTCATTTCCGCTGTGCCACGATGGGAACTCCTGTAAAATGGTATTTCTGATGAAAGACTTGTACTCAGAATGTATAAATTAAACAAAGTACTTCTTCAAATGAACAAAAGATCTTTACAGAAATTTTATCAAAGATAAGTGAATCACGGAGTTCCCGTCGTGGCGCAGTGGGTTACCGAATCTGACTAGGAACCATGAGGTTGCTGGTTCGGTCCCTGGCCTTGCTCAGTGGGTTAACGATCCGGCGTTGCCGTGAGCTGTGGTATAGGTTGCAGACGCGGCTCGGATCCCGCGTTGCTGTGGCTCTGGCGTAGGCCGGTGGCTACAGCTCCGATTGGACCCCTAGCCTGGGAATCTCCATATGCCTCGGGAGCAGCCCAAGAAATAGCAAAAAGACCAAGAAAAAAAAAAGTAAATTTTGGAGTTCCCGTCGTGGCGCAGTGGTTAACGAATCCGACTAGGAACCATGAGGTTGCGGGTTCGGTCCCTGCCCTTGCTCAGCAGGTTAACGAACCGGTGTTGCCGTGAGCTATGGTGTAGGTTGCAGACACGGCTCGGATCCCTTGTTGCTGTGGCTCTGGCGTAGGCCGGTGGCTACAGCTCTGATTAGACCCCTAGCCTGGGAACCTCCATATGCCACAGGAGTGGCCCAAAGAAATAGCAAAAATACAAAAAAAAAAAAAAAGATAAGTAAATCACTAACATATGCATGGAAAAGTACATCATTAGCATTAGGGAGATACAAATCAAAATCACAAAGAGGTACCACTTTACAGTAATGAATACTAATGCTGATAAGGAGAAACGAACTGGTGCCAGCCACTTTGGTAAGTAAGTATAATGGTTTACTGAAAAGTTAAATACAACTCTACCCAAGAGAAAAGAAAATACATGTCCACACCAACACCCATGAGCAAATACACAAAGCTATCATTCCTAAGAGCCAGACAATGGAAACAATCCAAATGTCCACGATATATCATGAGAGGATAAAGAAAACGAAGAGCATAACCATAAAATGGCATACTATTCAGTCAAAAAGTACTCAAAAAAGAAAAAAATGAGGACATGTCTAAAAGACACAAGCTAAGCTGAAAAAATTCCCAAAGGCCAAATAGTTTAGAATCATTTAAAATAATTTGAACAACAAAACAGACAGTATTAGATAAACTCAAAGAATGAGTATCCATGAGTCCCCTTGATGACAGTAACAGACTGAACAGACATGACAACAATGGTAACGTGGTATGCAGGGTTGAAACCTGAAATGAAGACGGACATGGGGACAAATCGTAACAGCCGAATAAAGTCTGAATTAACAGTGTTCTACCAAAGTTAACATCTTCGTTTTGACAAGCATACACTGGTTGTATAAGATGAAACCTTAGGGAAGCCAGGTAAAGGGTATTCACCAGGGTCAGGAAAATACTCCCATGGGCCACATCCAACCTGCACCTGCTTTTGTACAATTTTACTGGGACACAGCCACGCCCATTCACTGACTCACAGTCTATAGCTGCTGTTGCCTTACACTGAACTTTCTAGCAGTTCCTAGAAAGTCCACCTGTCTATCTGGCCCTTTACAGGAAAAGCTGACCCCTAATACACATGAACTCTCTGTACTGTCACTATAACTTTTCTGTAAATCTAAAATTATATTTTAAAATGAAAAGTTTTTTCCCCCTAGGGCTGCACCTAAGGCATATGGAAATTCCCAGGCTAAGGGTTGAATCAGAGCTGCAGCTGCCAGCCTACACTACAGCAAGGCCAGATCTGAGCTCCATCTGTGACTTATACCACAGCTCGTGGCAACACTGGATCCTTCCTTAATCCACTGATCAAGGCCAGGGATTTGAACCCACATTCTCATGGATACTAATTGGGTTTTTAACCCACTGAACCACAAGAGGGAACTTGGAAAAGTTTTTTAAGTTAAATGTTCACTTACCATATTATCTAGCCATTCTACTTCTAGGTATTCAGTCAAGAGAAATAACACAATGAAAGCTTATGTCCAAAGAATGGTACACGCATGTTCATCAATAGATGAACTAGATAAACAAATCACAGTATACTCATAAAGGGGAAGAGTCTTCAGCAATGAAAAGACATGAACTGAGTTCCCATTGTGGCACAATGGGATCGGCAGCACTCCCTGGAGCACTGGGATGCAGGTTCTATTCCCCTACCCCTACCCCTGGCACAGTGGGTTAAGGATCTGGTGTTGCCACAGCTGCAGCACAGGTTGCAAATGCAGCTCAGGTCTGTTCCCTGGCCCAGGAACTCCATATGCTGAGGGGTGGCCAAAAAAAAAAAAAAGCTAAGAACTTCTCACACACACCATAGTGTGGATGAACTGCAAACCAGTTATGCTGAGTGGACAAAGTACAGCCCCCCACCTCGACCCACAAGAGTCCATACTGTGCAATTCCATTGCTATCAAATTCTGGTAAATGCAAACTAAGGTACAGTGACAGAAACGGATCTGGTGCTACCTGGGAAAGGAGGATGGGAGGGAAAGGAAGTCAGGATGACAAGGAAACCCTTGGGAGTCAGGGATGCATTCACTACTTTGATGTAGTGATGATATATAAGTGTACATGCGTCAAAATTTATCCAACTGTACACATACACAGTTTATTGTCTCAATTGTACCTTGATAGAGCTGTTTTTAAAAATTAAATTGACAATATATACTTCTCCTCTTCCAGTATTAAGCAGTGGTATGGAGAAACCAATATCCACCAACAAAACCTCTTCAGTTGCCAGTTTCTGCCACCTACCCCTCTTCCCCAGAATATTTTTTCTTTGGGGGAGAGGAGGGTTCTAAATCATAGCCACATTTGTTCTCTAAACCTAAAGACAATCTTGCAAGGATGAGGCTCTCCTGGGGTCCTGCCAATAAATTCCACAAAGGCAGATGAGGTTACAATTACCCAGATGAGCAGCTAGTTACATAGAAAGCAAGGCTCCGGTGTCACCATCCCCCTTCCCAACAACTGCTCTCCTACCTCTTCCTTCCCTGGCTCGCTGTCTTTCCTCATGCTCCTAAACCTGGGAGAAAAGTAGATGGCAGCCAGAACCAGAGTCAGAATTCAGCCCTGTTTTAAAAACAAGAATTTCAAAATGAAGTGACCTCCAAGAAACTTCCATATGCTGCAAGTGTGGCCCTAAAAAGCAAAAAAAAAAAAAAAAAGCAAGCACATGTAAAATACTTTCAACTCTGACACATTAACTTGAGAATTATAATAAGCCTAATAATGAAAAAATAAATTACCATATGAGCATGCCATATCAGCATGCCAGTATTAAATCTGAAGACATGCTCAAAGAATTATCTCTTGAATCTTAAGATTTCTGGACAACATCCAGAAAGGATGAAATTTTACTAAAATATATTTACATTAGTAAAATCCACCATTTTCCATTCATGGTAATGCTCATCCCTAAGTGTACTTAAGCTGACCCTCCTGCTCAAATCACAACTTACTTCCGACACCATCCAAACCATCCTTTGCAAAAGCATCTTCCAGGTAGAAGACCTGGGACTCAGAACCATGAAATGTTAGAGTTGAAAGAAAACTTGCCTCACCCAAAGATGAGAAAACTGAGGTCCAGAAAATGGCCGAGACCTGCCAGGGTCCCAGAGTAAAATGTAGAGGGGGCCAGGACCTGACCTGGTGGTTCGTCTCCTGAGCCCACCGCTGCACCACTTACTGAGGCCTGTCCCTGCTGAACCCAAACAGCTCACATCCCTGAGCCAAGTGCTTCTCATGCTTTCCTGTGCACAGGAGCACCTGGAAACTTCATTCAAATTCAGAGTCTGCTACAGTAAACCTAGGATGAAGCCTGAGATTCTGCACTTCTAACAAGCTCCCAGGTGATGCTGAAGCTGCTGGTCTGAGGATCACAAACAGAAGAGAAAGGCCTGAAAGCACCGAGTTCAATCCTACCCAATTCAGGCTTATTGCTTATTGTACAATTTATAACTCTCAAATCTACATTAAATCTCCCTAAGTCTCAGTCCTCTCATAAAAGTACTGTCGTCATGGAGTTCCCGTCGTGGCCTAGCGGTTAGCGAACCCGACTAGCATCCATAAGGACTCAGGTTCCATCCCTGGCCTTGCTCAGTGGGTTAAGGATTCGGTGTTGCCGTGAGCTGTGGTGTAGGTCACAGGTGCGGCTTGGATCCCGAGTTGCTGTGGCCGTGGCTGTGGCCTGCGGCTACAGCTCCGATTTGACCCCTAGCCTGGGAACCACCATATGCCTTGGGTGCGGCCCTAAAAAGATAAAAACACCAAAAAAAAAAAAAAAAAGTACTGTTGTCAGGACCAAATGATGTAATTCACATATTAATACTTAATTCTTGGTACTTAATGTTTGGTGATTAATAATAGCTAATTTGAAAGCAATTTTTAGGTATTTTTATATCTGAGGGCATTGGATTATCACAGTAATTCAATGGGTAGGTACTACTGCTTGTGTGATGTCACACAGGTACTTAGCCTGACAACAGGAAACAATATGCATTCTTTTTTTTTCTTTTTGCTTTTTAGGGCCACACCCACGGCATATGGAGGTTCCCAGACTAGGGGTCAAATAGGAGCTGTAGCAAATGGCCTATACCACAGCCACACAGGATCCAAGCCACATCTGCGACCTACACCACAGCTCACAGCAACACCAGGTGCTTAACCCAATTAGCAAGGCCAGGGATGGAACCTGCTACCTCATGGATCCTGGTTGGATTCATTTCCACTGCGCCATGACGGGAACTCCAACAATGTACATTCTTAAGTACATCACTGTCCTCCTGATTCCAAATCCCCGTAGACAATTTCTTTTTTTCTTTTTGCTTTTCAGGGCCGCACCCATGGCATATGGAAGTTCCCAGGCTAGAGACTGAAATGGAGCTACAGCTGCCAGCCTTGCCACAGCCACAGCAACTTAGGATCTGAACCACATCTGCAACCTACACTACAGCTCATGGCAACGCGGGAAACCCAATCCACAACCTCATGGCTACTAGTTGGATTTGTTTCTGCTGCACCACAACAGGAACTCCCCTGTGGACAATTTCTATTGCACATCTCCTCTTGAAGGTTGCAAATTAAGCCCAAGCTCACCATGCCCCACACTTACACTTCACCACAGACCCAATCCTCAACTCAGTGAAGACCCTGCCGACACCTGGCAGCCCCTAGGCTGAACCACAGGACTCATGGTAGTAGGTGAGTCTCCACAGTCAGACCAGCACTCCCTTCTTCATGACACAGGGTTTTAACACCCCCTCTGCTACCCTGATGTAAAAAACTCATAGATAATAAAGCCTTCCTACATCCACAAATATAGACATATTAATCTTACTGTACTCAAAAAGAGACATAAAATGTAAAAAGATATATTTCAAAATGTAAATGCTTAAGCATGGAGGCACTGGAAGAACAGCTGTCAGTCACTTGTTAAAAGGGCACCTAAGAGTGCAGACAAGAGAGCAGCAGTGCAAGCAATCCCACTATGACCAGAGATGAGCAAGATCTGATACAGAAAGTTCCAGAGTGCTGAAGAACTCTTAGGGATGTTCCAAACAAAACAGTAAACCTCTCAACTCACAGAATTCCTAAAAATTTTAGTGTATGTTAAAACACTGCATAAAATATCTTGTGTTTACACATAAAAGGCAAGTTTGGACTTAGACTCAAATAAAAATGTCTTCCTTCACCTGAACAAGAGATCTTAGGCTGGGGGTGTTCTTCACTGAGGGGATGTCCTGAGCCCTCTGTGACACCCAGCATGCCCATCCCCATCCACTAACCGCCAGTACTGCCATCAGATCTCTGGGATGAAAAACACTGCCACAAATTCCCAGAATACTCCCTGGTGATGACAAGGCCACTGAGGCTACTGCCACAGCCTGGTAATTTGTCTTTCTGGTTCCTATCTGCTTATTCTATCTTAAGAGTGAATCGAAATGAACATTCTACTCTGCAAAGATTATTTATTCAATAAACAAGTGTTTATTGCACACAGATTATATACCAGGCCTTTTCTTTTTCTTTTCTTTTTTTTTTTTTCCGTCTTTTTGCCATTTCTTGGGCTGCTCCCTCGGCATATGGAGGTTCCCAAGCTAGGGGTCCAATTGGAGCTGTAGCCACCGGCCTACGCCAGAGCCACGGCAACGCGGGATCCGAGCTGCATCTGTGACCTACACCACAGCTCACAGCAATGCCGGATCCTTAACCCACTGAGCGAGCAAGGGCAGGGACCGAACCCGCAACCTCATGGTTCCTAGTCGGCTTCGTTAATCACTGTGCCAAGACGGGAACTCCTATGCCAGGCCTTTTCTAAACACTGAATCACATCATTCTTATCTGCTCAAACTATAATAACTCATCACCTACGATTTCCTTTCTTTTTCTTTTTTTTTTTTTTTTGTCTTTTTAGGGCTGTACCCGTGGCATATGGAAATTCCCAGGCTAGGGGTCGAGTCAGCATTGCAGCTGCCAGCCTATGCCACAGCAGTGTGGGCTTTGAGCCATATCTGCAACCTACACCACAGCTCACAGCAATGCCAGATCCTTAACCCACTGAGCGAGGCCAGGGAGTCAAACCCTCGTCCTCATGGATGCTAGTTGGGTTTGTTACCACTGAGCCATGATGGAACTCCCACCTAAGGCAATTTTCAAACAGTGCTCCACTTTTTTTTCTGTTTTACATACTGAATTTCGACAAAAAATTTCCTTTTATCCAAGTGATTCACATCTTTAAAAGTTTAAAAATCACAACCTTCAGGATGAAACCTGAACCAAATAGTCTTCCTACCCAACCACACCCTTGCTAGGACCTCACCTCCTCTCCTGCCACCCCACCTGCCTTGCAAAGATGGTCCTACAATACCCAACACTCCTTCCCTCAGTCACATGGTCTCTTGTTCATGCTTCTAACCGGCTATCATGCTTCCCCCCTGCCCCAAGTGACCCTCTACCTATCCATCTGCTGATTCCGTGCCCAGCCTTCCAGGCTCTTGGGGAAGCTGTGAAACCTTCCCAAGTCCTCTAAACAGGCTCAGCTATTAGCTGTTAGCTTCTGCTATATCTTGCACAGTTCCTTTCTAACAAACATCTTACTGTACTATTTAGACATCTTTCTCTATAATATTTCCCTCTATCTCTTAAATTTTAATGGGTAATGTCTATGTCTTTTGCCTCAATTTCTGGCACCTATCAGTGTGCAGAGACACCCTTGTATTCTCTCAAAGATAACTTGATTGAGTGATATAACAGTTTCTCTTCTTCTGAATCAAAAAGGTAAATTTCCTTAACCAAGAGCTGGAAAAAAAGTATCACTAACAGTAAACAACATGAAATTGTGGAGCTTCTGATGAGACACAGTAAGTATGCAACAACATGTATGAAGCAGTCTTACCAAAAATATTTCACTTTAATCTTGCATTACCAGCCTGGAAAATCCAAAACACAAATTATTTTATAAGACAACTGGCCCAGACTCTTCAAAGAGTTATAAAAAGCAAACAGTCAAGGGGACTACTCTAGATAAAGATAAATAATATTCAGGTACAAAGCATGCAACCTTAATCACATCCTTGACCAAAGCCAAACCAACAATGATGTAAGACACTTCTGTGATGAGGGCGGGAGCAGGCTCTGAATATTTAGATAATATTATGAAATATTATTGAGTAATAATATGGAACTTCTTAATTTGCCATAGTATTACTAGTATTGTGGTTATGTAGGAGAATGTTATTTTTATACTGTCCTTATGCAAAGTATGCTAAAGTATTTAAGAGTGAAATGTCACAATGTATGCATGATGAAAGTTAGTATTTACATTTACATAAGCGTGTATACACATATGCACACACACATATATCCAGAGAGTATGTGGGTGTCGGTTGTACCATTCTTTCAGAGTTTATAACGGATTTATTAGTTTCTTTTCTCCACCGAACAGATTTTTGATATAATTCAGGAACATTCTCATCTAAACAGCTTCAGATGAAGAGTTTAATCCATACACTGAAAAGCACCACAGCCACACAATGACGCGCAGGCGAGGCGCCACAAGGCCAGGAAACCTCCTGCTATTCTCTGCACCTCCAGCTCTCCAAGGTGCAAGGTCTCTGCTTCTTACCATCTGCTGGTTTCAAGTTCTGCTTCTCCTTCGTGTCCTGGTTATGTGTAACTGTGGCTGCAAGAAGGCAGCGCATAAACCACCTCGATAGTTCTAAGAACTAGTCCTTTCATTCAAGCTTAGTCTACACATTTTCAGGTCTGTGTCACTCAGCTGAGGGAATACCACCAAAGTACCTTCTAGCTCTGAAACCTTGAACCCAGTCTTACTTTAACTGAATCACTTTTTCTCTTTTTCTTTTTGGCCGCAACCATGACAGTGGAAGTTCCCAGGTCTTTAATCTGCATGTCACAAGCGTCAAAGAGAACGCCCATCCTGAATCACTTTTTTTTTTTTCTTTTTTAGAGCCAAACATGTGGCCTATATAAGTTCCCAGGCTAGAGGTCGTCGAATCAGCCATGGCAATGTGGGATCCCAGCCGAATCTGCGACCTACACCGAATCTGTGACCTACACCGCAGCTCAGAGCAACACTGGATTTTCCAGTTTTACTTGTACCAATTTGCATATGACTGTGCTGTCACAATTTTTTACCTCATTCATCTTGAGTAAGCCATTAAGTACTTGAGGAATTGAATGTTAGAAAGAAAGAAAGAAAGAAGGAAAGAAAAACCTGATGGTTTTTGCTTTTTAAATTACCTCATACCAGAGTTCCCTTGTGGCACAGCAGGTTAAGGATCAGATGTTGTCACTGCAGCAGCCTGGGTGGCTGCTATTCCTGGCCTGGAAACTTTCACATTCTGCAGGTGCAGCCACACACACACACACACACACACACACACAAATTATCTTGTACCAACTATTCCAATAATCTGCTCTTAAATCCCATCATCCAGAGAAAATGGATGCAACACTAACACACTTAACACTGATGGTTCTGTGGAGCCACTGCAGCAAACTTTGAGGAAAACTCCCTTTCATCTACCTAAATGGAAGACTTGTCTTTTCCAACACAGAATGATTCTCTATGCTCCAGAATTAAGCTGGAAAAAGACATGAGAACTCTGCTTCCATAGGTTAGCCCACAAATTGTCTCAGACAAAACAGTTCCATGCAAAGAGAAAAATACCACTTACTTCTTACAGATTAAATAAAGAGCAATAAAAATACTTCCCATGTTCTATTATGAAACATCTAAAAAGCAAATATAAAACCTCTAGAAGAAAACATAGAAGAAATACTTAGTGATCTCAGGTCAGGCTATAGTTTCTTAAAATGATGGTAGAAGCATGATCCGAAGAAGAAAAAGAGAATAAACTGCACTTCTCAAATATAAAATGTCCTGCCATCCCAAAAAAACACCGTTAAGGAAATGAAAAGATAAGCCCTAGAATTGGAGAAAATATTTTTCAAGTATACATCTGACAAAGAAAAACTGGATTGTCTTCTTAATGTTGAGTTTTGAGAGTTCCTCATGTATTTGCACCACCAGGGAACTCCAAACAACTCAATTTTTTAAATGGACAAAAGATTTTAAAAAGATATTTCTCCAGGAGGTTCCTGGTGCTGCAGCAGGTTGTCCCAGTGTTGTCACTGCTTGGTTTGGGTCTCTGCTGTGGTATGGATTCAATCCCTGCCCCAAAACTTCCTCACTTGCCATGAATGAGCACCCCCCCCCCCCCAAATCGACAAACCCAACCACAAAAGATACTTCTCCATAGTATAGGGATAGCAAATAAGCATATGAAAAATTACTCAGTACAATCAGCCATGAGGTAAATGTAAATTCCTAACACAACGATAGCAGTTCTCCCTCTGGTGGTGTAGCAAGATGGGATCCAGCACTGTCACTGCAGCAGCTTGGGTCACTGCTGAGGCAGGGGTTCAACCTCTGGCCCAAGAACTTCTGCATGCCAAGGGGGCAGCAAAAAAACAACAACCAACTACAATAAAAAACAAAAACAAAAAACCCACAATTAGGTTGCAGTACACACCTATTAGGATAGTGTTAAAAACAACAACACTGGAGTTCCCATTATGGCTCAGCAGATTATGACCCTGAAGCAGATTCAGGTTTAATCCCTGGCCTCACTCTGCTCTGGCATAGGCCACAGAGGTGGCTCGGATCTAGTGTTACTATGGCTGTGGCATGCCTCAGCTGGAGGGCCTCAGCTGCAGGTCTGATTCGAGCCCTAGGCCTGGGAACTCCAGGTTAGGTGAAAAAATAACACTGATAGTAACAAGCACTGGATGCAGAGGAGGTGTGGCTCACACACCGCCGGTGGCAATTCCAGAAACTACAAAACTGTTCTCCAAAGGCAAACGCACTTTTACCATGACTCAAAAATCTTACTCCTAGGTACTCACCCTAACACCTGTATGTGAACACTTAAGCAACTTCATGATCGCCCAAACTAGAAACAGCTCAAACTTTCTTCCACTGGTGGATGGAAAAATAAACTGATTTGTCTCAACAAAGGATTATTATTTGCCAATAAAGACACCAGACTCAAAGGGCTACATACTGTACAATTCCATTTATACAAACTGCCCAGACTAGAAGAAGTGGTTAAGAAGTGGCACGAGGAGAATTTTGGGGGGAATGAAGCTCTTCTATACCTCAATTGCAGTAGTGGTTATACAACTATAAAAAGTCATAGAAATATATAAAGATGTGGGAGTGTTGGAGTTCCCATCATGGCTCTGTGATCAACGAATCCAACTAGGAACCATGAGGTTGCGGGTTCGATCCCTGACCTCGCTCAGTGGGTTAAGGATCTGGCGTTGCCGTGAGCTGTGGTGTAGGTTGCAGACGCAGCGCGGATCCCACGTTGCTGTGGCTGTGGCGTAGGCCAGTGGCTACAGCTCCGATTCAACCCTTAGCCTGGGAACCTCCATATGCCGAGGGAGCAGCCCGAGAAATGGCAAAAAAAGACAAAAAAAAGAAAAAGATGTGGGAGTGTTAATATATATAAATTATACATCAACTAAAATAATTAAAAAAGCAATTTGGAAAACAATTTGGCAGTTTATTATAAAGTTTAATATGCACTTAATATGACCCAGCAATTCCACTGCTAGGTATGTGCTCAAGAGAATTGAGAACATACGTCCACGTGAAGATTTGTGTGTGAATGTACTTAGCACTTATATCCACAATTGCCAACCTGGAAACAACCCAATGTCCATCAAAAAGAGAACAAGAAAATGGATAAACTGCAGTACAGCCATACAATGGAATACCACTTAGCAATTTAAAAAATTAACTGGAGTTCCCTTGAGGCACAGCAGGTTAAAGATCCAGTGTTGTCAAAGCAGAGACTTGGGTCACTGCTATGGCACAGGTTCAATCCCTAGCCTGGGAACTTTCACATGCCAAGAGTGCAGCCTAAAATAATAATAATAATAATAATAAGCACTGAGATACACAATATGGATGCATCTTAAAATCATGCTGCATGAAAGAAGCCAGATACAAAAGAGCACAGGCTGTGAGACCATGTGTGTTAAATTCTAGAAATGGCAAATAAATCTATAGAGACAGAAAGCAGATCAGTGACTGTCTGAGACCAGAGTGGGAGTCAACTGCTAAGGGACCCAAGGAATATCTGCCAATGACAAAAAACCGCTCTGTATCTTTTTTTTTTTTTTTGCCAATAAGCAAATGAAAAGATGCTCAACATCCTTAATCATCAGGGAAATGCACATCAAGACCACAATGAGATACTACTTCACACTAACCAGATGGCTAAACTCAGAGTCAGATAACAGGACTTGGCAAGAATGTGGAGAAACTGGAACCCTCGTATACTGCTGGTAGGAATTGAAAATGGTACAGCCTCTTTGGTAAACAGGCAGTTTCTCAAATAATCAAACACAGTTACCATATGACCCAGCAACTCCACTCCTGGTTATATATCCAAGAGAATTAAAAACATGTGTCCACACAAAAAACTGTACACCAATGTTCATGGCAGCATTGTTCATAAAGCCAAAGGTGGGAACAACCTAGATGTCCATCAACAGGTAAATATAGTACATCCACACAATGGGATGTTATTATTCAGTTAGAAAAAAGGAATGAAGTGGAGTTCCCATCGTGGCGCAGTGGTTACCAAATCCGACTAGGAACCATGAGGTTGCAGGTTCGATCCCTGGCTTTGCTCAGTGGGTTAAGGATCCGGCGTTACCGGGAGCTGTGGTATACGTTGCAGAATCGGCTCGGATCCTGTGTTGCTGTGGCTCTGGCATAGGCCAGTAGCTACAGCTCCGATTAGACCCCTAGCCTGGGTATCTCCATGTGCCGCGGGAGCAGCCCTAGAAAAGGCAAAAAAAAAAAAAGAAAGAAAGAAAGAAAAAGGAATGAGGTACTGATCTATGACAATGATAAGCCTTGAGAAAATGATGCTGAATGAAAAAGGCCAGTCACAGTAGACCATATACTGTATGAGCCCATGCATTAAAACAACAGAAAAGAGGTATCAGAAAAGACAACAGGAGTTCCCGTCGTGGCGCAGTGGTTAACAAATCCGACTAGGAACCATGAGGTTTCGGGTTCGGTCCCTGCCCTTGCTCAGCAGGTTAACGAACCGGTGTTGCCGTGAGCTGTGGTGTAGGTTGCAGACACGGCTCGGATCCCGTGTTGCTGTGGCTCTGGCGTAGGCCGGTGGCTACAGCTCCGATTCGACCCCTAGCCTGGGAACTTCCATATGCTGTAGGAGCGGCCCAAAGAAATAGCAAAAAAAGACAAAAAAAAGAAAGAAAGAAAGAAAGAAAAGACAACAGAAGACAACAGAAAAGGGGTAACAAAGTAGATTAGTGGTTGTTCACAGATGGAAAGGGGATGAGAGGTGGAGGTAATGAAAATGTCCTAAAATTGACTGTGGTGAAGTCTGTACCTAACTGTAGACATACTAAAACCCACAAATTATACCCTTTAAGTGAGTGAATTGTATGGTATGTGAATTATACCTCAATAAAGTCATTAAAAAATTGTACTTGGCAATCACTTTAACCCACATAAGCATGAGACTGATTTTCTTTTTACAATTACTGCTTTATACTTCAAAGTAAATAGGAGATCACACAAACATATCTTTATTATTTAATCCTGTCTTCCAAATGATTCTCAGTTAAAACATTACCATAGTTCGAAATCTAAAATGAGAAAAAAAATGTTAACAATAATTACCAGTTGTTGAAAACTGTGTGTGCCAGGCCCTCCTATGCCTCAGCTCATTTCAATCTCAGCAGAACCCTATGGAATGGGCAAGAAGCTTACCAACAAAGGTGAGGCTCAGACAGGTCAAGTAGCTATCCACACCTTCAGTATAGCCTGGACTGGAGCCAGTATTTTTTTTTTTTTTTGGTCTTTTGTCTTTTTAGGGCAGCACTCAGGGCACATGGAGGTTCCCAGGCTAGGGGTTGAATTGCAGCTGTAGCCACCGGCCTACACCACAGCCACAGCAACGTGCGAACCGAGCCATGTCTGCGACCTACACCACAACTCACAGCAGCGCCAGATCCTTAGCCCACCGAGCAAGGCCAGGGATCGAACCCGCAACCTCATGATTCCTAGTTGGATTCGTTTCTGCTGTGCCACGACGGGAACTCCCTGGAGCCAGTATTATTCCAATGAACTTTTTCCCATTATTATTTCACCGGATATACTTGCAGCTTCCAATTTAAATAATTTTACTGATTTTTCCCTATTACTTGGATAACTAGGTTAGCTTCAACCTGCTTAAAAACTATCCCAACAACCAAACAAACGTGCAATGCAGGATAGAAACGAGACAACATTTATGAAAGTTATTATGGGGACAAGTGAGGGTGTTGTTATAGAATTGTTAATTTTCATAAATGTGAACATGCTGGTGTGAGCATGTGGGAGAGGGTCCCTATTCCTATGAAGCACATGCCAAAAGTATTTTGGGGGAAAAGAATCATCACATTGCCAACTTACTCTTCTGATGGTTCAACAAAAAAGAAAACATAAAGCTTATGTGGTAAAATGTTAACAACTGGTTAATATAAAGTCATGCAGGGTTCACCTATAATTGTCTTTGTACTTCACTGTAGATTTGAAGTTTTTTTTTAAAGTATAAAGAAAAAATAAGATCTGAAGCTTTTATTTTTTTTTTTTAAATTTTGGCCACCCTGCAGCACATGGAGGTCCTGGGCTGGGAATCGGATCTGAGCTGCAGTTGCAACAATGGATCAGCCACTGTGACAGGCTGGGAATTGAACCTGCATCCTGGTACTGCAGAGATCCCATTGTGTCACAGTGGGAACTCCCAAGATCTGAAGCTTTTTTTTTTTTTTGCTTTTTAGGGTCAAATTTGTGACATATGGAGGTTCCCAGGCTAGGGGTCAAATAGAAGCTACAGCTGCTGGCCTACACCACAGCCACAGCAACACTAAATCTGAGCCGCATCTTCAACCTACACCACAGCTCACAGCAATGCCAGAATCCCCAACCCACTGAGCAGGGCCAGGGATTGAACCAGCATCCTCATGGATACTAGTCAGATTTGTTTCCGCTGCACCACAATGGGAACTCCCAAGAATGCCCATGTTTTTAAAGCATAGAAACACTGTAATGTTGGAGTTCCTACTGTGACACAGTGAGTTAAAGAAACTTGCATTGCTGCAGCTGTGGTGTAGCAGGTTCTGGGTAGCAGCTGCAGCTGGTATTCCCTCCCTGGCCTGGGAACTTGCATATGTCAAGGGTGTAGCCGTTAAAAAACAAACAAAAGGGAGTTCCTACTGTGGCTCTTCGGAAAGGAATCTGGCTGGTATTCATGAGGACGCAGGTTTGATCCCTGGCCTCACTCAGGGGGTTAAGGATCTGGCATTGCCATGAGCTGTGGTGTAGCTCACAGACGTGACTCGGATCTGGCGGTGCTGTGGCTGTGGTGTGGGCTGGCGACTACAGCTCTGATTTGGCCCCTAGCCTGGGAACCTCCATATGGCAGGTACAGCCCTAAAAAAAAGACAAAAACAAAAAGACAAATACAAAAAAACAAAAAAAAACCCCACTGAAATGTTTAGGAGTTAATGGGTATCAAGTCTGCAACTTACTCTCAGGGAACAGACTGGTGGTTCCCAGAAGCAGGGATTGGTGAGATGGGTGAGGGGGGTCAACAGGTACAAACTTCCAGTTATAAAACAGTTAAGTCCTGGGATGTGACATACAGCACGGTAACGATAGTTAATACTGTCTTATCTATGTGAAAGCTGCTAAGAGAGTAGATCTTAAAAAGTTCTCATCACAAGAAAAAAATTTGAAGAGTTAACAGTGGGTTAAGTATCTGGTGGTGTTACTGCAGCAGCTCGGGTAGCTCTGCAGCATGGGTTTGATCCCTTGCAGACTTCCACATGCCACAGGTGCAGCCAAAAAAGAAGAAACAAAGAAAAGAAAATTGTAACTACACGTGGTGTTGACTGTTTAATACATAAAAACATGGAATTCGACTCGTGGTGGTGATCGTTTAATACATTCAACTTGAGGTGACTGTTTAATATATAAAAACATGGAATTATGTTGTTCACCTGAAACTAATAATATTCTATGTCAATTATATATATATATATATATTTTTTTTTTTGTCTTTTTCACATTTCTTGGGCCGCTTCCCACAGCACCTGGAGGTTCCCAGGCTAGGGGTCCAATCGGAGCTGTAGCTGCCAGCCTACACCACAGCCACAGCAACTCGGGATCCGAGCCGTGTCTGCGACCTACACCACAGATCACGGCAACGTCGGATCCTTAACCCACTGAGCAAGGCCAGGGATCGAACCCGAAACCTCATGGTTCCTAGTTGGATTCGTTAATCACTGAGCCACGACGGGAACGCCTATCTCAATTTTTAAAAAGGATAAGTTGACAAATGAGAAACATCAAGAAGTGCCTGGAACACCCACAGTGAACACTAAATTCAAGTTAGCTTTTGTCATGAAATTTAAGATAAAAGTTGTGAAGAAAATTCAAAACCCAAGACCTCAAATGTAGAAGGTATTAAGAAAAGCCTAATGGACAAAAACACCAATCCTATCCTGGGAGGGGTGGGGAATCTTTCTGTTCATAGCTGTTATGATAGTAAACAACTAAAAATAACCTTAATGCTCCACTGAGGATTGGTTAAATAAATCAGCATGAATACTCCACAGCTATTAAAGTCGGAACGTGTACAGTGAAAGGGCATTCTATCATGTAATATTGTTAACTGAATAAAACAGGATTCAGAAGAGTATGCGAAGTACAAGCCTACACTGATATAATATTTAATACACACACAAAGAAGAAAGGGAGAAAGTGTCAGGCTCTTTGAGGGGCAAAGAGTGCAGACCCTCAGATGCTTGTGGGTTCCCACAGGATGGCTACCAACAGGCTGGTGCTGGAGCCCACCTGTTAATTCCCTTAATGGGAGGTCTTTCTTGCTCCCTCATATGGCAAGGTTTTGATTTGCATTGTGGCTTCTCATTGTGACCTTTCAACTTCTTTTCCACAATAATTCGATAACCCTAGTATTTCCTAGGTTACAATCCCAAAAATGGGAATTTGACTATCCTAGTTCATCTCTTCTTGCAAGATGTGTGAGATCACTAGCAAGGGTATAGTTACTTCATGGGGTGGGGGGTAAAAGGCATAACAGCCAGATAACCTCCAAAAATACTGTAGAGGCAACGGAGAGGTAAGACAAAAGAACTACGCCTTTCCCTTGAGCTGTCACTTCCCAAGCGTGGGTAACTGATTAGAAGAAACACCACATTAATAACTATCTTATTGGTACATAAACTCCCATTACAGAAGCATTAGAGTTCCACTTAAGATCATGAAATACTTTTAACAGGGAGAGACTAAAAACTGAGGTATTCCAAACAATCAATAGATAAGCAAGAGTAAATCTAAAATTCTAATGAGGAGTCCCTCATTAGAATGTGACTAGAAGAGTTCCCACTGTGGCGCAGCAGAGATGAATCCAACTAGGAACCATGAGGTTGAGGGTTTGATCCCTGGCCTAGCTCAGTGGGTTAAAGATCTGGTGTTGCCATGAGCTGGGTTGTAGGCCCCAGATGAGGCTTAGATCTGGTGTGGCTGTGGTACAGGCCAGCGGCTACAGCTCCAATTTGACCCCTAGCCTGGGAAACTCCATATGCTGAGGAGTTTTTTTTTTTTTTAAAAAAGAAAGACAAATAAATAAATAAAATTCTAATGAAAGGAGTTCCCTGATGGTCTAGTGATTAAGGATTTGGTGGTGTCACTGCTCTGGTGGGGGTCTGATCCCTGACCTGGGAACTAATATAAACTGCAGGCATAGCCAAAAAAAATTTCTAATATTAAAAAGAGTATATTTCTGGAGTTTCAGTTGTGGCTCAGGGATTAAAAAACCCAATTACTATCTGTGAGGAAGCAGGTTCAATCCCTGGCCTTGCTCAGTGGGTTAAGGATCCATGCTGCTGCAAGGTGTGGTACAGACCAAAGATGTGGCTCGGATCTGGCACTGCTGTAGCTGTGGCATAGGCTAGCACCTGCAGCTCAGGTTCGACCCCTAGCCTGGGAACTTTTGTATGCTACAGGTACGGCCCTAAAAAGACCAAAAAAAAAAAAAAAAAGAAAAGAAATAAAGAAGTACATTTCTATGCCCAGATTTTCATTTTCCTAAACAGGAAGCTAAAACAGGGAGCAAGGGACAATACCAGGGGTTGGTTCACTATCACCCTTCTCCCAACAATCAGAAAAGGAAATCAGAGTGAAGAGGACAGAAGGTATAAAAAACAGCGTAGAATACAGAAACAGGCTGACTTTTCTTTTTTTGGCCTTACCTGCAGCAAGTGGAAGTTCCCAGGCCAGAGAATAAAG
Organism: Phacochoerus africanus; assembly: GCF_016906955.1. Classification (NCBI taxonomy): domain Eukaryota; kingdom Metazoa; phylum Chordata; class Mammalia; order Artiodactyla; family Suidae; genus Phacochoerus; species Phacochoerus africanus. The sequence goes on along the minus strand of NC_062550.1, from coordinate 73,406,609 downwards.
TGCCATAGCAGCAGCCCGAGCCACTGAAGTGACAACACCAGATCCTTAACCTGCAGTGCCACCATGGAACTAACTCTGACTCTCCTTTTAAAAGCAGGTGGGTTGTTCTACAATTGACCTCTTCAGTACAGTGTTAACCATCTAGGAATTTTTCTTTTTATATCAGTTATACTAGTCATGAAAAAAAGCTTTTTAAAACGTTCATTCTTGCCCACCATTCTCTTAGGCCTCCTAAAGAGCTCTCTTCCCCTCTCATTCCAGAATGTAGTTTTAGCCTCTCTTCTTTCACACAAGCCTCTGAAGTCATCTTAGGCCTCTTCAAGTCACCAACTCAAAGGTTGTTTTCTTTCCTTTTTTCTCTTTCTATCTCTCCCCCTCCCCCACCCCTTTGCTTTTTAGGCCACAAAAAAGCAAAGAGGTTCCCAGGCTAGGGGTCAATCGGAGCCACAGCTGCCAGCCTATGCCACAGTCACAGCAATGCTGGAGCCGAGCCGCTTCTGCAACCTACACAGCACCCCACAGCAATGCCAGATCACTAACCCACTGAGTGAGGCCAGGGATCGAACCCACGTCCTCAAGGATACAGCTGGGTTCGTAAACTGCTGAGCCACGAACAGAACTCCTCAATGATTGTTTTCACTTGTAACTTTTCCTATACTTCTTGGCATCACTCAGCAATGCAGACCTTAGAGCTGCTGGACTAGACCTGGAACCTCGCAAGGCCACTGCCTGAGAACATGGTCAGTGAGCAGCCATACCTGCCAGGATCCTCCAGAGGACACGTTACAGAACAGTCCAGTGTGCTATTTTGGTTTTGTTTTTAAAACTTAAACTATCTTTTATTTACTTATTTATTTGGCCATACCTGTGGCATGTAGAAGTCCCTGGGCCAGGGATGGATCCCACACCACTGTGGCAACAATACCAGATCCTTAACCCACTAAGCCACCAGGGAACTCCAGTCCAGTGTTTTTTAAGTTGCTTGTTAGCACCACATTCCATTACTTGCAGCCAGAAACATTCTTACCCCACATCACCTTCCTTACCCACCCAACATGGTTGGCCACCTGGTACCACTCTTCCTTAATGCCAGTGAACAGTGTCCTGTCCCATCACTACCAACTCCAGCATTTTTCACCCACCCACTCCAAGAGTTAAGCCCAACTACCAATACCAGACAGTCTAACACATGTAGAATACAGGATAGACATTCTTGTCTAAAACTTCCATGCCTGAATAAAAAAGATCAAAACTACCGAGCCTAGCATTCCCATCCAGGCTTGCTGCAACATACCTGAAGCTTATGTTTCACTAGTTCCCCAGAGAAGAGAACTCTGATCTGGCTGCATTGACTTCCTCACTGTGACCCCTACCCACCCCGCCTTCTCCAGGAAGCACTTCACCTAAGACACCACAGCGATTCCCTCCACAGCTACGCTAACTCCGCAGGGCAGCAGAGAACAGCAACCACACCCCACACCTCTGTAATGATTCTGGGGCGGTTAATATTAATAATGATGACAATAACGGACAGAAAGGATGGTAACTAGGACTTTAGAGTCTCCTTTTTCTTTTATTCCACCACTAAAGAGCCGCATATTGCATAAATCCAAATACAATTATTGATAATAAATAGGGGCTCCACCAAGAGTGATGAAAATCTTGTGTTAGTGAGGATACAGGTATCCTCAACAATTGTTTTGTTTTGTTTTTTGGCCACACTCACAACATATGGAACTGCCCAGGCCAGAGACTGAACCAGCACCACTACAGAGACGATGCCACTGGATCCTTAACCTGCTGCGCTACAGCAGGAACTGTTCAACATTGTTAGAATACTCTCCCAATTCCCAACATCCAATAAGAAAGGCTGGATGCCTACTTTAACAACACAATGGAAAATGGCGGGGTGGGATGGAGGAGCTCCCCGCTGGGGCGCAGCAGAAATGAATCCAACTAGGAACCATGAGGTTGCGGGTTCGATCCCTGGCCTCGCTCAGTGGGTAATGGATCTGTGTTGCCATGAGCCGTGGGGTAGGTCTCAGATGCAGCTCGGATCTGGCGTTGCTGTGGCCGTGGCGTAGGCTGGCAGCTGTAGCTCTGATTAGACCCCTAGCCTGGAAACCTCCATATGCTGCCAATGCGGCCCTAAGAAGAAAAAAAAAAAAAAAAAGACTAAAGAAACAAAGTGTGGGATGCTAACCCAAAGCAATGCCAGTCAAAGACTGAAAGAAATAAATCCCCTAATTTCGGCACAGGTGAAATGCCATTAAATCACCTTTCCCCCATACAGCCATGTCTCCTCAACAAAGAGTACCAGGATACCAACTATAAACATTGTCTCCCACAACTAAAAACTCTGCAAACACAATCTTTCAGGGAAACAGAAGAGACACGAAGGGAATGGGGGTGAGAAAAGTTTTGCTAAAGTAGACCTGTTAATTTAACACATTTTCAGCCAAGGAAATCAACTATCCTCAGGGAGGGGTGTTTATTAAAAGCAGCTGGTCAGGAGAGAACACGCCCCACCAGAGCATTCTCAGTTTTAAGAACTTACTCCATTCTCAAGAATTATTAATTGGAAGTGATTTGAAGGCTCGACATTAAAAACATCAAGTGTTTAGAGTAATTGTGACCCTATCGCTGTCCTTACTTTCACTTATTTGGGGTGGGGGTTATGGGCGGGGCACAGGAGGCACAGTGGGCCATACCATCACTCACATCATTCAATCCAGACACCAAGTGCCAAGTCAGGCAGTCATTGTGGCCAAGCCCCCAGAAAAAGCCCTGGAACCCAGGCTAGGTAGGGTGAAAGCTGAGGTGACTGTGACATCGCTGGGCCAGCAAAAGGCCCATCTTCAAGGGCACAGGAGGTCAGGGGATTAAACATCAACGTTTTAAATGTACATTCCTATATATACCACATTACGTTTTCAACGCATGTGTGAATAACAGAGAATCACCAAGCCGCTACCCGCCGAAGACACCCACCTACGCACCCAGAAACTCCAGGGTTTCCGGGGCCACCACGACACGAGCCTCCCATTCCCAAAGGAGCCTGGTGAACGCACCAAACATGCTGCCTGCTGCACAGGAAACTCGCCATAGAGGGGAAGCCACTCAGGGAAACCAGCAAGCACTGGGATCCGAGTAACAACACACTTATCACTTGAGGGGTACAGTCCTGGCACATGGGGGCACGCTAACCCCATCACCTTGGGCCTGAGGGGGGCCCCCTTCCCCCACTGGCAGTGCTGTGGTTCCTGCTTCACAGCCCCCCCAAATGCTCTTCTTCACTTAACGACTCCAAGCAAAGAATTAACAAGGCATCTGTTTCCCAAGTTTCTGAAGTGCAGCTGCTGATGACGCTCACATCTGAGCCCAATTCTAACTCCCCTCAACCCTACACACAAAAACATTCAGACAAGGGATCCATCTGCATCCCTGGGGAAGCCCTCACTCACCTCTGGGCTGGGGCCTGCCCTGGGCCTGAGTTCTTCGCGCAAGGATGGAGGATTAGTTCACACACGGGGCCCCACACGGCCCCAATGTCAGAGTGCCAAGCTAGAACCCTGAACTCCGCACCATCCAACAAACTCCCAGCTCGATCTAAGAACGATAATCTCAAATCTCATCATCTCAAAATACAATATCTTAGTTTAAGGACCAGAGACAGTGAAAACATCAAATAAGCTACTTTCAAAGTAATGTATTTGCAGACAAGATTTCCACAGAAAGACAAATTTATATAATCCACAAACACATCAAGTATGGATTTGCAGACTTCATTTGGTACAAAATTAATTTGTAAGACATGGACTCCAATGTGGCTGGTAATCTTGGTCCTAAACAGTGAGGTGGGTTATTTTCCAGATCAGTTACCTGTGCTGAGGAACACCCTAAGGGAACTGTAGCACTGTGAACACAGGAAAACCCTAGGAATCCCCTAGTCCACAATTCCCTCTTTAAAGATGGGGCATCTGAAACCAAGCCACCTGCCTAAAACCACAGCTAGAGTTAATGACAGAAGCGGGCTCAGAGTCCAGGTTTCTGGCTCTCCCAGCTTGATCCCTTTTTAAAGTACGTTTGAGCCCATCAACTAGATCTTAAACCATCTAGTTAGGAGTTCCCACGGTGGCGCAACAGAAACGAATCTGACTAGGAACCATGAGGTTTCGGATTCAATCCCTGGTCTCACTCAGTGGGTTAAGGATCTGGAGTTGCTGTGGCTGTGGTGTAGGCCAGGAGCAACAGCTTCGATTAGACCCCCGAGCCTGGGAACCTCCATATGCTGCGGGCGTGGCCCTCAAAAAGACAAAAGACAAAAAAAGTTAACAATAATAATAATAAAATAAAACCATCTAGTTGGAAGCTGTGCCTTCTGGAGTTCCCTCCCGTCCTGGCTCAGAGGGAACTAATCTGACTAGCATTCATGAGGATGCAGGTTTGATCTCTGGCCTAGTTCAGTGGGTTAAGGATCAGGCGTTGCTGTGAGCTGTGGTGTAGGTCGCAGACATGGCTTGGTTCTGGCATTGCTGTGGCTGTGGTGTAGGCTGAGGGCTACAGTTCTGATTCCACCCCTAGCCGGGGAACCTCCACGTGCTGCAGGTGCAGCCCTAAAAAGACACACACACACACAAAAGAAGCTGTGCCTTCTGTTCCTCTGGGCTCTGTCCACACCCACTTTTTTTTTTTGTCTTTTTGTTGTTGTTGTTGCTATTTCCTGGGCCGCTCCCGCGGCATATGGAGGTTCCCAGGCTAGGGGTTGAGTCGGAGCTGTAGCCACCGGCCTACGCCAGAGCCACAGCAACGCAGGATCCGAGCCGCGTCTGCAACCTACACCACAGCTCATGGCAACGCCGGATCCTTAACCCACTGAGCAAGGGCAGGGACCGAACCCGAAACCTCATGGTTCCTAGTCGGATTCGTTAACCACTGCGCCACGACGGGAACTCCCACACCCACTTTTTACCTAAACCACCTTATGCACTGGTGGTTTTCCAGCACTCTACCTGCGCTCCTCATTCTCACTTGAAACCCAACAAAACCATAAGGATCCGGCATGCCCCCCTCAAAAGGAATCCAGCACTTGGCCTCTCCTCCTGATCAAAGGGCAGACAGTCGGTTGCCAAGTCATATTTTAGGCATCCTCACCATGTTCCAAAAATTAAGCAACACCAAATTGAACTTCCGTGGTAAAGCAAGCCAGGTGCTAACATGGGCTGTCCTTCAGAATTGAGAGGTTATTGCTCTTTCTACGACTAGAGACACTTCCAACTACTTCTTTGAAGCTTCACTGCAGGCAAATGAAGATGAAGACAATGACTTCTCTTTCAAGACACTGATAGAAGTAAAAAAGGATCCAGGAGTTCCCGTCGTGGCGCAGTGGTTAACGAATCCGACTAGGAACCATGAGGTTGCGGGTTCGATCCCTGCCCTTGCTCAGTGGGTTAACGATCCGGCGTTGCCCTGAGCTATGGTGTAGGTTGCAGACGAGGCTCGGATCCTGCGTTGCTGTGGCTCTGGCGTAGGCTAGTGGCTACAGCTCCAATTCGACCCCTAGCCTGGGAACCTCCATATGCAGCGGGAGCGGCCCAAGAAAAGGCAAAAAGACAAAAAAAAAAAAAAAGAAGCCAATGTTCACTTTGGAGGAGTTACACTCTGACAGAGCAGTCCCCCTTTTAGGGTTTCAAACTGCATCAAGATCGCCCCTCTGAAATTCACATCCTGTTCTAGAGCATTCCTTCTCAGAGAAGGAGCAGACCCTGAATCTTCAGAAGACATCTATCAACCTGGTATTTTGATTACTGTGACAAACTACTATTTTTTATTTCATTTTAAACCCCCATCTCTTTCATTCCTGCTCAAATATGCTGCCATCTCAATGAGGTCACACCTAATCACCCTATTTTAAATTGCAACAACACACTCCCTCAACATGCCAATTTGTTTACTGTCTCCTTCCACTAAAAGGAAGTGTTGATATTTTTGTGCTATGTTCACATCTGTACCTCCAGCACCTAACACGCTGCCACTGCAACTAGCACACGGTAGATGCTCAATAAATACCTGCTGAAAGAAACAAAATCATTAACTTGTTGTCCCTTTGTATTCAGAAGTTTCTCAGTAGAAGCTTGCTGTGGGATCTTCTGTACTCCATTTTTTTTTTTTTTAGGGCCACACCTGCAGCATTGGAAGTTCCCAGGCTACAGGATGGAATCAGAGCTGCAGCTGCCAGCCTAAACCACAGCAACTCTGGATATGAGCCACATCTGCGGCTTCCACTACAGCTTGTGGTAACCTGGATGGATCCTTAACCCACTGAGCAAGGCCAGGTATTGCACTCGCATCCTCACGGTTACTAGTCGGATTCTTAACCCCCTGAACCACAATGGGAACTCCCACCCCACATTATTAAGGACCAAAGAACTGAAGTTCTCTTGTGGCTCAGTGGGTTAAGGATCTGGCATTGTCAATGCAGTGGCTTGGGTCCCTGCTTGTGGCATAATTTCAATCCCTAGCCCAGGAACTTCTGCATGCCACAGGTACAGCCAAAAAAAAAAAAAAAGAACTAAAGAACTCCACATATGCACTATGATCTTGGCCATTACCTCTAGGTCTAGCCCTTCATTTCACAGATAAGGAAATCTAAAGTAGAAGCAGTGTGATGTAGCAGCAACAGCACAGAATCTGGTATCAGAGGTCCAGGTGAGAGTCTGTGTAAACAACTTAGCCTCTCCAAACTTTCAATCTCCTCATCTGCAAAATTAGAGTAACTCCTACCTCCTGGTAATGACTACATATAGAATGAGGCAACATTTGGAAAATGAATAGAGTGCTATACAAGTGTCTTTTATCATTAGGCTATTTGACCTGCTCAGGGCAACAGGGCTAGTTAGTGGCAACACTAGCAAAAGAATTCAAGTTTCCCCTCCTGGTCAGTGCTTCTTGTGTCATGAAACTAGCCTCCTGGTTCCCCTATTCAAGGCCAACTTAATCTTTAATCTAGTTCAAATGCTCTTAGCCTTTGTATGGTTGGTACCTCTTTCAAAATCTGATGATCGTGGGAGCAAAGTACACTAATGTACACCAACACAAAATCTCCTAGAGCCCATCCTTAGACCCCAGGCTCTGAGACCACTTATAAGACTGATAAATTACTCTAATTTTTATCACTCATTTTCATATTTAATAATTCATGTCCAGAGCTCTTAAGAGGCAGGATCCGAGGCAAAGGAAACAGCAACAAGAATCTGAATTAAAAATCCAGCCTCAAATCATCATATAACGACAACCAGGAAGGCAATGGACTCCGTACTCAAAGTAGGAAACTCTACTCGAAGTAGGAAACTCTACTCAAAGCAGGAAACTCAGGGGGAAAGGAGACAGGACAATCAGATTGTTTTCAATCACAGTGCTACCTTACAAACCAGATCATTCTATACAACCACATTCAAATAACCATCTGGAGACCCCATAGTTTCTTCTCTAGAAGAAATATGCCCCAAATGTTTCTGATGGGATTTATGACTGAAATCCCACACCCTTCATGATTAACTCCAGACCAGATTACTGAAAATGATTCTATCCTCCCTTACCTTACTTTGGGCAAGTGAGACAATCTATTCACTGCAAAGAGCACTTGGCTAGGGGAAAAAAAAAATCAGACTAAATCTTTGGGGAGATCAGTTCGCCATTCTTCATTCTCAAATCAGGGCAAACCTTAACCAGCCTAACCCACTAGCATGTTAAACAATCACAGAACACTTGATATAAATGAAGTGGTTCCAAATTTGATAATCTTCTGAGGCAAAAGGGGGCACACCAGGAAGTTCTTTGGTAAACCATCTGGTTTGATGTTGAGCACCTGGTTATAGGTGTTTCATAATACCAACTACCGAATTCAGTGTCATTAACCTACTGTTGTCCAGCAACACCTCTACCTCCTCATCTGAAAAGTTTAAACACCACTTAATGTAGGGAGCATATTTGGGAATTTCTAAATATATCAACAGCTAACAGCTTTTGTCCTGTGTGGTGGGATAAAATGTTAACAGTTAACAGCTGACATCTCTAAGCATGGGATTATGGGTGATTTAATTCTCTTAACTATATTTTGCTAAAATTCACAAGTTTCATATCATGACTACGTATTGTTTTTAAAACCAGAAATTGTGAACAACTTAATACATTACCTACATATTTGCAGATTTCTGGTTTGATGATTATAGAATCTGTATTTGGGGGGCAGCAACATACAAATTAGACATACCTTAAAAAACAAGAATCAGGTATATTGACTCTTCTAAAGAAATCCTGTATGTTCAAGGTTGACTAACAGAGTAAAAAGGTGTTCTTGCAAAAGTAAAAATATCTATGCTTTGGGGGCCAATTCTCTAAGTGTGAGGTCTTGACCTCTTGCAGAACTACGGCATGAATCCTTCTAGCCCTTCAGCTATCTAAGAGATTGCCTTGCTTTAGATAAATAGAAGCCAAGTCCTTGAAGATTCTGCTTCCTAAATTCTCTATAAATCCATGGGTTCAGCTTGATGGTCAAGGGTAAGAGGAGCTCTTTCCCACAGCTGAAAACTGGTTTCCTAAAAAAGATGATATCCAACTTCTACCACTTGGTATTATTCTCGTTTCTATCTTTTAAAATTGCAGTAAATTAAGAATGTAGGGCCTTTCCAGCTGTCCCAATAGACACATCTCAATATTGGTATCATTTGCTGTTTTGAAGAAAGCCCTTCCAGTGCATCATAAACTCTAACCAAGGGACTGTTTCTCAAAATGTCAAGACAATAAACTATTACTTTAAAAAAATCACCTAAGCAAAAAAATACAAATTTATTTGTACTTAAAGAATCAAAACTGATAATGTTCTCAGTGAGTTCTGCACCACTGAGTCAAATTTGCTAGAAGCCTAAAAATTACTCCAAAATTTTAATTTTCTGATTATTACTGAAGACTTTAAGTTAAAATTTGCATTCCTCAAATTCATCAAAACACACCTCTATGTGAAAAGGATTATACAAGAACTGCAATTGTGAAAGTCACTATCAGTTACCCATCTACTGAACATCTCCAAATATAAACAGATATGGATAATTATCAAAACATGTATACGCTAGATTCCAAATACTAATTCGTGTTGTATATACTTCAAATAGTACACACTTTTAACAACCAAAAACGTGTCAATTCCAAGAAATGCTGAGATCAAAAGAGAGAATAGTCATCTCAAGTGGCCCTGATTATTCACCTGCAACAACGATTTCTCATTTCAGTTATACGTACAAATTGGACCTCTCAGATCAGATTACATTTCCGTTAGGAATTAAAGCAGCTAATACTTAAAACCACAAGTTTATCTCTTAGAACATAAGAAGTGATTTATAGATTAGATTTCTGTACAACTTAGAGCGAAATTAGTTACCTCTATTTTTCCATCAACAAAATCCGAATACACGGATTTGGAAAGACGAAGTTTTTCCACAGGATTTTCAGACGGGTCCTTAAACTCTAAACCTGGGATTCAGCAGCACCTCAGTTTTACTACATCCCAGAGAGAAAATGGGGTAGGGGCAAGTTTAGCAGCACCACGACGGCATTGTCACCAGCAACACCTCCCACCGCAGCCACCATTTTGAGCAGCAGAATTAAAGTGCCGAGTGCTTTTACCAACTAAAAGAAACAGGATTTTCGGAAGAGTTGTGAATCAAGTCTTGACTTTCAACACTCCCAAATCTCTCATTTCTGCGCCCGTTTCTCTGAGCCGCCGCGGACCGTCGCCCCGCCAGCTCCTTTAGTCGAAGCCGTGCTCGTCCGAGTGGCGTCCCAACTTTGAGAACAAGCGTGCGGCCGGTACCCACACCCGCACCGGGCCGCAGCATTGTGGCCGCCGGCGCGCCCGCTCCCCGCCCGCCGCGCCTCCCCGGCCGCCTGACCCACGCGCTCCGCCCGGCCGGCCGCGCCGGGCCCCGCACCTTTGTCCGCAGCCGCGGGCACCGGCCGGCCGCGCGCTGGGCCCAGGCGGCCGGGGGAGGGGTCGCGGCGCCGGCCGGGGGCGCCCGCCCGCCCGGCCCCACAAAGCCCGCCGCCCGCTCCCCGGCCGCCGACTCCGCACAGGGCTCGCGGGGACGCCCGGGACTAACGGCCCAACTTTCCCCGTCGCCCGATCCCCTCAGCCCGGCCCCGGCCCCGCCCGCGCACCTCGATCTCGAAGTCCGGCAGGCGGAACGCCGTGCGGAAGAGCGAGCAGAAGTGAGCGATGGCCGGCACTTCCCACCACGAGCGCAGCTCGCCCAGCGCCGCCGCGCCGCCCTCTTCGGGGCGCATCTCCGGCCGCGCCGCCGCCTCCGCGCCCGCCGCCCGCCTGCTCCCGGCGCCGCTCCGGCCGAGCTACCGCGGCGGCTGCCCCGGGCCCATCGCGCCGCGGCCCGGCCGCCCAGCCCGCACAATGTCGCCGCGGCCCGCGGGGAACAGATGGGCCGGGGGCGGGCGGGGGCGGGGCCTCGGCACAACAACAACCCCGCCCCCGCCCCCGCCCGCGGGCCGCGCGGGGCGGGGGAGGGGCGCCCGAGGGCCGGGGGGAGGGGCCGCGGGGCGAACACCGCCCCGCCCCCGCCGGGCCCCGCCCCCACGTGGCGGGTGGTCGCGCCCCGAGAGGCGGGCGGCGCCTCGAGGGGCTGAGCGCACGTGGGGCTGCGGGCGTGGGGTGGGCCCGCGCCCCCGCCGAATGGGGGCCACCTGCCCCTCTCGGGTGGGCTACAACCCAGTCTCTCGGGCGCTGGTCCGGCCGGCCTGGGGGGCTGCTGGGCGCCCGCGCTCCCCTCTCCGGCGCGGCCGTCACCGGGACCAGCCCGGGACGCTTAGCCGGGATGTTTTGGAGCGCTCCTCTGGGTCATTCTCTTCCTCACTTTATTCTCGTATTTCTAGTAACCTGTTCTGTTTTTATAAGACAGCACTTATTAAAAACCCGGATTCTTAAAATGTATATTTACGTGTATCTTTCATGCGTCAGACTATTTCATCCATCCAACACAGGCTCACACCGCCTTCCCCCAGCCGTCCTGGCACGGAAACAGCACAAAACTTGGGCAGTTCTGCTCTTTTATTACCTGGAACCATTGAACGATTTAAAATTCATCCTTAAATTCTACCGTGTGTTCTGATCATTGACAAAAATGAGCACATATCTAAATACCCCCAAAACAGCAGAGGCTGCATTTTTGTGTTGATAAGGGCCAGCTCTCCTGTAGATGCCCTGTTGGTGGAAGACATGTGCGCACTGTGGAATTAATCACATGCCCTGAATTCGCCGTTTTCGTCCCCGACTCTCTTCCTTTGCCCACAGATCAGACTGACTTTGCATGCTTTTCCCTCTCTTTTGTGCAAGGGTTCCTGCTTCACTTCACATTTGTTTCTAATCCATGACATCCTGCCTCTGCTTTCCCCACCTTTTCCTGGTTCTCCTCTGTCTCCTCATTCTGCCCTTTATCCTTTACTGCTGATTAACCTTCTTATCTGCCTCCCAGGGGTCAGGACTGCCAGGCTGGAAGTAACAGCTCCTAGAATGTCACATACTAGGACCAGATTTGGTTACCCTGGCATGCTTGCATGAAGGCTGCCCTCCCCACACCATTGCCCAGTCCTGGACACCAGCCAAGCTGTCCTAGAGCTGGGGATCCTCAGTGGTGGGGAGGCTGGCTGCCTCCTGCCCCTTCCTCAGCATTCTTTCCTCCTGCCACCTTATGAGGGTCACCTGTCAGTGTCCACGTGGACGGCACACAGCTCTATACATGTTTCTCTCCTCTAACTCTGGTCCCCTGTGCTCTTGACTGGCCCGTTCTCACACCAGCCAGAACCAGTCCTGCCCCTCCAGACATGTTTTGTGTCTTCTGGGGCTAAAGGTGTGGTCTCTGGGTTCCCTGCCTTTGGGCTCCAGGTAAAGCCTGGCATCTGCACCCACCCTGCCTCTGCTGGAATTGATACCCTGAATCTGAACATTTGTCCCACCTTCCCCCCAAGACTTAACTGCCTCAAATCTGTTTTCTGGACTGACTTTGGCCTAACCTGGATCACTGCCCCCTGTGCCTCCGTGTTGGACACTGGCCTCTTCTCCCTACTTACTGCCTTTCCATCCTGGCCCATTCCTCATCCACTAAACACCAGCTGTGGGTATCGTGTTCCCAGCACATGCACAGCTCGTATTTTCTTTCCCTTTCTCTCTCTTGCCTCTTTTCTGTTTGTGAGCCAGTGCTGTTGATCTCAGATGACCTTGCAATGCCCAGAGTAATTCTCTTCCAGATTTGCCACAACCTTCAGTTCTATGTCATTTTCTAATGAAATGTTTTCCATTAAACACACACACACACACACACACACACACACACACACACACACACACACACACACACACACAAAACCTAGCCTGGGAACTTCCATATGCTGCAGATTCAGCCCTAAAATCCCCAAACACACGCAATAATTAGTTTAAATCTGTTTTGCTTATTAATGAACATGGCAAAAATTACTTATATTTCTCTTCACAAAATATGCAGTAATTTCAGCTATTATGGAATTTTAATAGGTTCCTGGAGGATAATCTGGGAAACTAACCAACATTTTATACCACTGTTTCTTTGAGAAATACATGGCAAATTCTAAATGATCAGTTCAAAGCAGTTATTTGAATCTTGAAAGGGGTGTGACGAAAGTATGGCTTCTTCTATAACCCCTGGTGACCAGGACTAGAATTCAGATCATCTCACCATTCGTGCAGTTTTCTCTCTGTTGGATTATGCTGCTTCTCTCCTCTACTCAAGCTGCCCTTTCTATCCCTTGCCTGGCCACCCTGACTACTCCTCCTTGCCTCAGTCCAGGAAGCCAGCTGGAGCTGGAGTAATGTGGGACCACTACTCTCTCACTTCAGTTGTCTGTGTGCAACTGAGATCCAGGCATCTCACAAATTCTTGGTACCCCTCACACATACCCTCCTTTCTCAGTAGAGGGCTGCATTCCCACGGAGGGCTGTAAGCCAGGCTAATTTTAAAAATTTTAGAGGTTGTGGAAAGTGAATATATTAGGAAATTTGGTTCTCTCTTAGAAAAGGCTTAACCTCTCTGTATTTCATCTGTGAGGAAAGGCTTGAACTAATGGTCCCTGAGCCAGATGTCTTTCACCTTTAAAATAGAGCCAGATTGATGGTCTAAAATTCAAATCAATCATGTCACGCACCTGCCCCAATTTCTATGACTCTCCCTTAAGCATGAAAGTCCCTTCAAGTCTTAGCTCAAGCCAGGCTGTCCCAGCCTCACCTGGGATCCCCACCCCCACCTGGCCCAGCCAGCGATTCCTTCCCTCTTGCCAAACTGGTTCGCTCACCAGCCGCCCTGGGATCTTCCCGCTCCTCCCTTCTGATCACGCTTTTTCAATTGCCTGCAAAGACAACTCAGCCTCTCAGATCATGACCCACTAGGAACTCACCTCCTTCCTAAAGCTTCCCTGAAACACCCTAGCTTGGGGGTATCTCTCCAGGTACTCTTGCTCAAGAAATTGCAGTTTGTATGATTCACTTATCAACCACTTCCTTGGGTCATCTTTCTATTATTTATTTTGAAGTGCTACCTAAATCTTTTACTGTAATTGGGGTTGTGTTTTCTTCTCAACCAGATTAGCCTGGGGAGAGAGGGGGATCCTCCCTAATAGAAATAAAATGATGGATTTGGTTATATAGCGATGATGTAAATAATAGCATAAAAACATAAATTCAGAACTCTTTTAAATGCTTACCTTCCTTCCTTCCTCTGCCTTTCAGCTTTCTCCTTCCTGGAACTCATTCAGCAATCTGAAAGTTTATGCCTTTCTCAATACAGTCCTGTCCTCCCTCAGGGGATTGGCTCCAAGACCCCCTCGGAAACAAAAGTCACCAAAGTCCCTTTTGTAAAATGGTGTAGGTAGGAGTTCCCCGTACTGGCTCAGTGGAAATGAACCCAGCTAGTATCCACGAGGATGTAGGTTCAATCCCTGGCCTTGCTCGGTGGGTTGGGGATCCAGCGTTGCTGTGAGCTGCGGTGTAGGTCTCTGACGAGGCTCGGATCTGGCATTGCTGTGGCTGTGGTGTATGTAGGCCAGCAGCTATAGTTCTGATTCAACCCCTAGCCTGGGAACTTCAGTATGCCATGGGTGTGGCCCTAAAAAGACAAAAGAAAAAAAAAATTGGCATATGTAGTGGGATCAGCCCAGTATTCACAGTTCCACATTCAAGGGTTCTTCCAAGCTCAGATGGATCCATCTTCAGCTTAGCTTTTCTCCTGAACTCCAGGATCATTTCCTCAAATTCCTTATTGGATGCGTCTCATCAGCTTAAAGTAAACGTGTTAAAAAGAGGGGAAAACTAACTCAGGATTTTTTTCTGCAAACCACAGACCCTGACCAACTTCACGTTGCCTTCGATGAAAGAGCTGTATTCCCAGTCTTCCGGGTTCACCTGTGCCTCTCTCCTCTGCTCTCCTGGCTAGGAACACAGTCCTATGGGCCCTGCCTACTTGGGTTCCCCCCTTCTTTTTGACACCCCCAGTCTGCACCTCAACCCAGGTCCTCTCATCATGCTATTTGAGATGCTTCCTAACTGGGTCTGTTTCCTCTGGTTTCTCCCCCACCTACTTATCTCACCAGCATCACCAGATCTATCTTCTTAGAACTGTGCATCAGTTCTAACTAAGGTGAATTTAATGGTAATGTTTTCTTAAACCCAGTATATCCACAATATTATAATTTCAACATGTGTTGTCAGTATTAAAAGATCAATGAGATATTCTATATTCATTGTTTTCATACCAGGCCTTTGGAATCTGGTGTGTATTTTACAGTTAAACGCAATCTGCATTAGGATCAGCTGAGTCTCAGTGCTTGGTGGGGCACTTGTGGCTGGTGGCTGCTGTGGTAGGCACTAAGCCCAAAGTTACTCACGTGCCCAGAACTCACCCTGAGTACTAGGAAGCTCTGAATCACTAGTATCAGCCTATCCACACCCTGCCTCTGAAGGGGACCTCCAGCCTGGCCTCCTTGCCGCTGGGCCTATCGCAGCATCTCCCAGCCTACCTCTTTCGTGGATGTTGGATTTCATGGAGAAAGTCCCAGCCCTTCCATAAGAAACAGCCCAGGGACTGTTTGCAAATAACTGAGCAATCTACAAATAATCAGTTATAAATCAGTGTTTGTGAAATAAATGCATTTGTGCTTTAGCAACATGTTCACAGTTAACCTGTATGGGAATGGACATGTGTACATGTATGACTGAATCACTCTGATGCGAGATATAGTTGATGCACAGTATTATATGTTACAGGTGTACAACATAGGGGTTGACAATTTTTAAAGGTTATATTCCATTTATAGTTATTATAAAATATTGGCATATTCCTGTATTGTACCCTGTGTTGTGTCCTTTTGGCTTATTTATAACATTTTTTGGGGGGGCTGTGCCCAGGGCATGCAGAAGTTCCCGGGCCAGGGATTGAACCTGTGCCACAGTAGTGGCAACCCTGGATCCATCAGGGAACTCCAGTTTTTTTAACCATAAAGGTTAGTGGTAAAAGATTATAATTTTTTTTTTTTTTGGTCTTCTTAGGGCCACAGGTGTTCCCAAGCTAAGGGTCAAATTGGAGCTGCAGCTGCTGGCCCATACCACAGCCACAGCAATGCAGGATGTGAGCCACGTCTGCAACCTACATCAAAGCTCACGGCAACAACAGATCCTTAACCCATTGAGCAAGGCCGGGGATCGAACACCGTCCACATGGATACTAGTCGGATTCGTTACCACTGAGCCATAACAGGAACTCCCAAGATTACAATTTTTATTTTATTTATTAAATTTTTTGTCTTTCTTTTTTTTGCCTTTTCTAGGGCCACACCCGTGGCATATGGAGGTTCCCAGGCTAGGGGTCTAATCGGAGCCGTAGCAACCGGCCTAAACCACAGCCACAGCAACGCAGGATTTGAGCCGGCTCTGCGACCTACACCACAGCTCACGGCAACGCTGGATCCTTAACCCACTGAGCGAGGTCAGGGATAGAACCCGAAACCTCGTGGTCCCTAGTCAGTTTCATTAAACACTGAGCCATGATGGGAACTCCTATAATTTTTATTTTTTTTAATTATATTTATTTATTATTTGCTTTTTAGGGCTGAACCCAGGCATACAGAGTTTCCCAAGCTAGGGGTCAAATCAGAACTACAGCTGCCAGCCTACACCACAGCCACAGCAACGCAGGATCTGAGCCACGTCTGCGACCTACTCCACAGCTCAAGGCAACGCCAGCTCCCCAACCTACTAAGCGAGGCCAAGGATGGAACCCGAATCCTCATAGATACTAGTCAGATTTGTTTCCACTGCACCACAACGGGGAACTCCAAGATTATAATTTTTAAAGTGTCCACATGGTTGCTATTACTATGTAATCTAGTTAACCACCTAATTTTATGATTACTTTCAAGCCTTTCCTATGAACTTGACTTTCTACTTCCATTTCATTTCTCTACTTAATAGTGATTCTTGTATTATTTTTGAGACTGTTTCCCCCAGTCCTGATGTTTCCCTTTCATTATGTTGGCTTTTGGTTTCTGGCAATTTCACATTATCAAGTTCATTTCACATGACACCAAGCTAAGTACAAATGAAATCACACAGGTAAGTCTTCATCATTTTCAGTTTAAGGCTAGTAACATTGCCCAGGGATTGAGGGCAGGTGGGGAGTAGATGAATAAAAGGTGAGTTACAAAGAAATTAGATATGATTTCCCCTTCTCTGTCACTGGTGTTTATCGTGGACCTCCTCCCTCTCTCAACAGCTTTTCAGCTCTGCCCCGGAGTCTTTTGGCTCTGCAGTTCCCACATGCTATTCCCTTCACCTTCCATGGGAAGCTTGTGGGTTTTGACTGTTCTGCAAGCAGGTTTCAGAAGTGATGCCTGGAAGATCTAAAAGGAGGGGCAAGCCACTGGTTGGGGAAGAAGGTGCCAGAGGTAACAGGAGATGGCTGATTGAGAAAGGACATGGCAGAAAGATTAAATTTTAAAAAAAGTGTGTTGGGATACGAAGCACGAGACACTATAAGGATTGACGGTGAGCAGAGAACTCAGAAATTCTTTGGCTCAGCATGTTGTGCTCTGTGTAAACGTCCCTCATTTCCAGAGTCTCCTCCAGTTCATTACGCTTCCTAAAACCCAGACTGAAGTGGAAATGTGCTCACAGCAGCATGGGTCCCCTTTCTACCTGGGCACACCCTTCCCAGGCTCTGTGGTGAGGGCCCCATTGCCGGGACTGTGGTGCCTTCGCCACAGTGGCTAGGCTGCCTGAGACCAGGGCCCTGTGAGCAGCTCTTTATTTGTGACCTTAAGCTGGTTATTTGTTATTGCCATGAAGCCCCAGCGTCTGGCTTGCGGCCCTCGCGGCCCAGCCCTGAGGAGCCGGCAGCTCTCTGGGGGGCGGATGCTGTCTGCTCAGGCTCAAACCAGCTTGGACCAGAGCTGGAGGCTGCATCCTCGCAGATGCCGTTTTCAACACCACATGAGGCTGTTAGGGAGATTATTGGGATGTTAGCTAACCTGGTCCTGGACTGACCAGGGAGGCTAAGAGGGGGCAGGGGAGTCCTTTCTACCAGGGGCCCCCCTCTTTGATTTAGGACTCAGAGCCTCCCGGATTTTATTGTCTGCTGAAACTCTTGTTCAGTTCTCTTGTAGAAACTCTTATCGAAGAATCGACTCATGTCGCCTCTGGGTCACTCCGTCCATGTTTATGCTGTCCTGGTCCGGAATTCCTTTCCGAATTCCTGGCATGTCCATCGCCGGCCTATCTTATTGTGGCATCTTCCCTTGTTCTTGACACCAGGTCAAATAGCTTTGTAGCATCTCAATTCTCCAAGCCATTCAGAAGCTGGTGAATCTTAATGAGTTCTTCCCTTAATCTCTTTTCAAAGGGATGACAATCCTTAATTTCTTTAACTTTCCTTTTTAATTATTTTAGCTCCTTGTGTCACTCCTTTGGCTTCAAACCTTCCCTACTCAGTCTAAAGGTCACATTATTTTGGTTGACAAAGTGCCCAGGATTGTGTACATCCGGCCTCACACTCTTTCGCTGGGCTGGAGTCGTTGCTCCCATTTGATCCATTCGACAGAGTTTTTAGGTAGAAAACTCAGCCGCTGGCCTCGTGGAGCTTCTGATGCCGCTGATGACATTGTCTGTGTCCTATGCAATGTAAGGATAGTGAAGTTCTAAAGGGTGTAAGAAGTCTTCTAATCCAGGCTCCTTTAGAGAAGAGTTCGGGGTGGAATAGATTTGGTATGAGCTGCAGAGTCTGGGGAGGCCGCATGAGGAAGCTGGGTCTTGAATTGGTGAGAAACACAACTGGCCAAACAAAATTCTGTTGATTTTAAAACCATTAAGTTGGAACTGTTTTTTTTGTTTTTTTGTTTTTTTGTCTTTTTGTCTTTTTGCTATTTCTTTGGGCCGCTCCCGAGGCATATGGAGGTTCCCAGGCTAGGGGTCGAATCAGAGCTGTAGCCCCCGGCCTATGCCAGAGCCACAGCAACGCAGGATCTGAGCCGTGTCTGCGACCTACACCACAGCTCATGGCAACGCCGGATCGTTAACTCACTGAGCAAGGGCAGGGACCGAATCCGCAACCTCATGGTTCCTAGTCGGATTCTCTAACCACTGCGCCACAACGGGAACTCCTGGAACTGTTTTTTAACTTAAAGTAATATTTAGTAGAGACAGCAGTATAGCCCAAGAAATAGCAAAAAAAAAAAAAAAAGACCAAATAAATAAATAAATAAATAGGAGTTCCCATCGTGGCTCAGCATTAGGGTGTGGCCCTGTAAAAAGACCAATAAAATAAATAAATAAAATTTTTTTAAAAAGAAGAAAATGGGGAGTTCCTGTCTTGGCACAGTGGAAGTGGATCCGACTAGGAACCAGGAGGTTTCGTGTTCAATCCCTGGCCTCGCGCAGTGGGTTAAGGATCCGGCGCTGCTGTGAGCTGTGGTGTAGGTCGCAGATGTAGCTCAGATTTGGTATTGCTGTGGCTGTGGTGTACGCCGGCAGCTGTAGCTCCCTCCGATTAGACCCCTAGCTTGGGAATTTTCATATGCCATGGGTGCGGCCCTACAAAGCAAAAAAAAAAGAAAAAGAAAATGGGAAGTGAAATGGTGAAGAGTGTATTAGCTGCCACTGTTATAAAAATCATTTATTGGTGTGCCCCAGATTTCTTGATCTCAGTGTATTTTTTTTTTTGTCTTTTTGCTATTTCTTGGGCCGCTCCCGTGGCATATGGAGGTTTCCAGGCTAGGGGTCGAATCAGAGCTGTGGCCGCCAGCCTACGCCAGAGCCACAGCAACTCGGGATCTGAGCCGCATCTGCAACATACACCACAGCTCATGGCAACGCCAGATCGTTAACCCACTGAGCAAGGCCAGGGACCGAACCCGCATACTCATGGTTCCTAGTCGGATTTGTTAACCACTGCGCCACGACGGGAACTCCAGTGTATTTTTTTTAACAGTTTGTTGTTTGTGTGTTTGATTGTTTCAGTTGTGCCCACGACATGTGACAATTCCCAGGCCAGGGACTGAACCTGTGCCATAGCAGTGACCTGAGCCACTGCAGTGACAATGCCAGATCCTTAACTCATTGTGCCACAGGGGAATTCTGATCTGAGTGTATTTTTTATTTTTTATTATTTTTATTAATGGCCATACCTATAGCAGATGGAGTTCCTCGTTGCTGTGGCTCTGGCGTAGGCCAGGGGCTACAGCTCAGATTCAACCACTAGCCTGGGAACCTCCATATGCTGCCGGAGCGGCCCTAGAAAAGGCAAAAAGACAAAAAATATTAATAAAAATAAAATAATGAAATTAATAAGCTACAACTATTAAAAAAAACTCTTAGGAGTTCCCGTCGTGGCGCAGTGGATCAGATCTGAGCCACAGTTGTGATCTTGACCACAGTTGCAGCAACGGCAATACCGGGATTCTTTAACCCACCACGCTGGGCCAAGGATCGAACCTGTATACACAGTAACCTGTATATAGTCTAAAGTAACCATCAACAGTTATGGCAAACTCTATTCATTTTATTACAATACAAGGTCAGACTATTAGCTTATTTAAGCTAACCTCATTCTTTGCCAAAAAACAACAACAAAAAATCAAAACTCAGACTCATATTTCCTACTTTTCTTGAATAAAACTGTGAGATTAACATGGTTTTCTAATTTGACTGCTCCAGACGCTTAATTCACTAAATGTTTATTAAGCGGCTATCAAGTTCTAAGCACTGTTCTAAGAGCTGAGGACCTAGAAATGCCTGGAGCTTCAAATCTGTTATGTTTATGGTTTCTTTCTTTCTTTCTCCCTTCCTTTCTTTCTCCCTTTCTTTCTTTCTTTCTTTCTTTCTTTCTTTCTTTCTTTCTTCCTTCCTTCCTTCCTTCCTTCCTTCCTTCCTTTCTTACTTCCTCCCTTCCTTCCTTCCTTCCTCCTTTCCTTCCTCCCTTCCTTCCTCCTTTCCTTCCTCCCTTCCTTCCTCCCTTCCTTCCTCCCTTCCTCCCTTCCTTCCTCCCTTCCATCTTTTTAGGGCCACACTCACAGCACATGGAGGTTCCCAGGCTAGGGGTCTGATCGGAGCTACAGTTGCCAGCCTACACCACAGCCACAGCAACAAAGGATCCGAGCCGAGTCTGCGACCTACACCACAGCTCAGAGAAACCCCGGATCCTTACCCACTGAGTGAGGCCAGAGATCAAATCTGCGACCTCATGGGTGCTAGTCAGATTCTTTTCCTCGGGGCCACAACAGGAACTCTGGTTTCATTATTTTTTAAAGTAACCAAGCCTCCCCCATCACCTCCTGCCTCACCTGGCAACCACTAAGCAGGGCCTGTGGAGTTTTCTTTCACCTTTCTGCAGATGAAAACCTAGAGGGAGAGGGACTTGAGGGGAAAGAGACCTTTTTGTGAATGAAGGACAGTTGGAAGTGTCCTGACGTTACTGCAGTTATTATTGTTTGGACTGGAGTTGATTATGCTGCTAGGTTTAGTCATGCCAGAGATGGGGACATTCCTGGCACAACCTTGGTGGTGCAGAAAGTGGCTTTAGTTCTACCCTACACCAGAAACTCTAGTCAATAGGATGGCCTCAAAAAACATTCTTTTTTTTTTTTTTGTCTTTTTGCTATTTCTTTGGGCCACTCCTGTGGCATATGGAGGTTCTCAGGCTAGGAGTCAAATCGGAGCTGTAGCTGCCAGCCTACGCCAGAGCCATAGCAACTCGGGACCCGAGCCGCGTCTGCAACCTACATCACAACTCACAGCAACGCTGGATCCTTAACCCACTGAGCAAGGGCAGGGACCAAACCTGCAACCTCATGGTTCCTAGTCGGATTCGTTAACCACTGCGCCACGGTGGGAACTCCTCAAAAAACATTCTAATCTAAGGGCCCGTAACTGCTAGACTGAAGGACGGGAATTAGCAAGCTTCCCAATGAACAGAGAACAGACTTCCTGGCACAATTCTTACAACTAAGGCTAGAAACTCTTAAAATCCCTGTCGCCATCTGGGTTCCAAACAAGGCTCCGGGCCTTTAGAGCACATGCTACTGCCCATTGGAAACCCACTTCCAACTAAGCTTTCTAGCTGAAGGTGGGGTGCTGGACGTGTGAAGGATGAATTGACAGTCCATTTGCAGGGGACAACTGTCTGTCTGTGCCTCAGAACCCAGAATGAGTGGACAAAGCAGCATTTCTTTTTTTTTTTTTTGTCTTTTGTCTTGTTGTTGTTGTTGTTGCTATTTCTTGGGCCGCTCCCGCGGCATATGGAGGTTCCCAGGCTAGGGGTTGAATCAGAGCTGTAGCCACCGGCCTACGCCAGAGCCACAGCAACGCGGGATCCAAGCCTCGTCTGCAACCTACACCACAGCTCACAGCAATGCCGGATCATTAACCCACTGAGCAAGGGCAGGGACCGAACCCGCAACCTCATGGTTCCTAGTCGGATTCGTTAACCACTGCGCCACGACGGGAACTCCAAAATTTACTTTTTTTTTTTCTTGGTCTTTTTGCTATTTCTTGGGCTGCTCCCGAGGCATATGGAGATTCCCAGGCTAGGGGTCCAATCGGAGCTGTAGCCACCGGCCTACACCAGAGCCACAGCAACGCGGGATCCGAGCCGCGTCTGCAACCTACACCACAGCTCACGGCAACGCCGGATCTTTAACCCACTGAGCAAGGGCAGGGACAGAACCCGCAACCTCATGGTTCCTAGTCGGATTCGTGAACCACTGCGCCACGACGGGAACTCCAAAGCAGCATTTCTTGTTGACAGTACTGATTGTGGCCAAGATGGAGGCGAGAGGCCATTGGATGTGGGTGGGGCCTTGGGGTGGGGGGCTCTCCGTGTGTACAAGTTGGGGTGGTTCCTGGGCAGGGGGTGCTCAGGATGGGGCTGTGGTCTTGCCCTTCCTCCTTCTTCTCAGGATAGGACTTATGATTTCAAGTCCTGTCACAGCTCTTAGCCGAGGTTCTCCTTGGGATTGTACATAAAAAAAAAAAAGAAAACAGAGGTGGCTTCAGCAGCTCACAGAACAGTGGTGATACTTCCCTTGATCTGATAAGTGTGTTTATGTTGTGACAGCCAAGACAGTATTCACTTTGGGGCAGCTCATCACACCAGTGGTTCATGTCCAGCAAATGGACAACTGAAACCTCCAAATTTTTTAAATAAACTATTAGGCCAAGGGCTCCTCCAACTATTTTTCTATAATTGATTTTTGGTACCTGATTCTCTCATCTCACATTTACCTACTAGAAAATGACCTGCATTACACAGCCCTCTGCTGATGGTAGAGAAAGATGCTGCACGTTATCTGCAACACAGCTCAGAGGATGTTTCAGAAAGACATTTTAAAATAGAATGCAGAGGAGGCTAATGAGATTATGTTGCATCCTTGTTGCTGGACAAAAAGTCATGATAGATGTGCTAATTGGCTCCACCAAAAACAGTTCTAGTTTTTCAGTCTCAATCGCTTGGAACCCTTTCCTACTCCTCCTGTGGCTGGTCCACCTGCTCCTACTCACCTCCAGGCCATAGTCTGGCCCCTTCCCCTTCTCTCCATCAGCCAAACACTCATCTACTGCTGAGAGCACAGAGGCCCCAGCCTTCATCTCCCTGACTGCTCTTGACCTTGACTTTGGTTCACATCTTCTCTATTCCTCCGGCCCACCCCCTGCCCTGCCCTGCAGGCCCCCCACCTGCTTCGGAGTCCATCCTTCTCACCATCTTCAGGTTTGGGATCTGATCCTGTCTTTATCAGAGGATAACATCACAGAAGGAGGGAAGTATGTGGTAATGTTATCAGCGATTTTTTTTTTTTCTGGAAACATTGGTGTGTTCTGTGATTTTTAAATAGACAAATATAGAGAGTTCCAGTTGTGCCTCAGTGGGTTAAGAACCCAACTAGTATCCATGAAGATGGGGGTTCAATTCCTAGCCCCACTCAGTGGGTTAAGGATCCAGCATTGCCATGAGCTGTGGTGTAGGTTGCAGATATGGCTTGGATCTGGCCTTGCTGTGGCTGTGGTGTAGGCTGGCAGCAGCAGCTCTGTTTTGACCTCTAGCCTGGCAACTTCCATTGCCCCCCCCAAAAAAGCAAAAAATTTTTAAAAATTTAAAAATTTATAAAAATAAATAGACAAATATAAAGTTTTCCCATTTTAGAGTTCCCATTGTGGCTCAGCAGAAGTGAATCTGACTAGAATCCATAAGGTCAAAGGTTCAATCCCTGGCCTTGCTCAGTGGGTTAAGGATCCAGCATTGCCATGAGCTATAGTGTAAGTCACAGATGTGTGGTGTAGGTTGAGATGCGGCTTGGGTCTGATGTTGCTGTGGCTGTGGCATAGGCTGGCAGCTACAGTTCCAATTCAACTCCTAGCCTTGGAACATCCATATGCTGCAGGGGCAGCCCTAAAAAGCAAAAAAAAAAGTTTTCCTCTTTTAAAAAGTTGGAGTTCCCTTGTGGCTCAGTGGTTAAGGATCCGGTATTGTCACTGCAGTGGCTCGGGTTGATGCTGTGGCACATCCCACATGCCTCCGGCTCACCCCCCCAAAAAAGTAATATATAACATCAAGTTATAAAGCTGCTTTGTACAAGAGTAACACGGGGTCCTAGCCCTACTAATCACAATCTTCCTCCTCTTGGACTAATTTTTTAGTGTCTCCACACCTCAAGTTTTATGGTGAGGATTCAGTGAGTGAAGAATTCCTGATACACAGTAAAAAAAAATAAAAATAAAAAAAATTAAGTAGCTCTAATTATTAAGGAAATATAAGTTGGATTGTAAACAACTGAAACCTCCCAGCCTCTCTATTTTTATGCATTTACCACATGTTCTATTATGATTACGTTACCTTTATAAGGAAAAAGACAATAAGATTAAATTTTTTTTGTTTTGCTTTTTAGGACCAAACTCTGTCTTATGGAAATTCCCAGGCTAGGGCTCAAATTGGAGCTACAGCTGTGGGTTTATGCCATAGCTGTAGCAATGCCATATCAAAGCCACTTCTTCAAACTACACCACAAGTCATGGCAACTCCAAATCCTTAACCCACAGGTGGAGGCCAGGGATCCAACCCGCATCCCCCTGGATACTAGTTGGGCTCCTTACCGCTGAGCCACAATGGAACTCCCAGCATTTGTACTTTGCATTTTATTTTTAATTTTTTTTTTTGTCTTTTTGCTATTTCTTTGGGCCGCTCCCGTGGCATATGGAGGTTCCCAGGCTAGGGGTCCAATCGGAGCTGTAGCCACCAGCCTACACCAGAGCCACAGCAACGCGGGATCCGAGCCGCGTCTGCAACCTACACCACAGCTCACGGCAATGCCGGATCGTTAACCCACTGAGCAAGGGCAGGGACCGAACCCGCAACCTCATGGTTCCTAGTCGGATTCGTTAACCACTGCTCCTATTTTTAATTTTTATTTTTTGGTTCTGCCTGTGACACGTGGAAGTTCTGGGGCCAGGGATCAAACTCGCACCACAGCAGTGACCCACGCCGCTGCTATGACAACACCAGATCCTTAACCCACTGTACCACAAGGAAACTCCTTGAGTCTTATACACTGAGCACATGTTATTTTCATTTTTATTTTTTATTTATATGTATTTTTTATTTACTTATTTGTTATTTTTTTATTTTTTTCTTATATGTATACTTATTTTCTCCTTTTTCAGCTGAGCAGTTATTTTTAAAGTAGTATTTACTTTTTCTAGTAATGGCAATATGTACAATATAATGACTAACAATATAATAATATGTAATATGTACTCAATGTGTAAAACGTAAGAAACACAGGGAGGTCCCTGGTGGTCACGTGGTTAGGATTCAGTGCTTTTACCTCTGCATCTCTGGTTCAATGCCTGGTCTGGGGACTGAAATCCCACATCAAGCTGCTGCATGCCACAGCCAAAAAAAACGGGAAAACTGTCTGTGATACTGTTCACATTTTTGTACTTGTCTTGTTAGGCTTGTGGCTCATGTATAACTTTTCTAATTGGGAGGAAAAAGATCTCTTTCCACTACTCTGCCTCTTCTCTGTCCTACTCCTGATTCTCACCTCTCCTCCACCAGGAATTGCATCCCCACTGCTTTCCTTCACCACCACCCACTCCAGTCTGCAAAATAAATTCCAGACTCCTTAGTGCTGCTCACAAGCTTCCTACCAACTGATGGCAACCTACATGTCTAGCAGACACAGTCCTGCTGCCCTCCCGGGAACAGTGCACAGCTGCCTGCTGCCCTGCACCAAAGAATTCCTCTTCTGCGTCTACCCTGAAAGAAACTGTAGCCCTCCTTCAAGTCCCATCTTTAAAGTAACATCTCTGGAGTTTCTGTCATGGTGCAGCAGAAACGAACCCAACTAGTATCCATGAGAATACGGAGTTGATCCCTGGCCCTGGCTTAGTGTGTTAAGGATCTGGCGTTGCCATGAACTGTGGTGTGGGTCACAGATATGGCTCGGATCTGGCATTGCTGTGGCTATGGTGTAGGCTGGCAGCTGTAGCTCTGATTTGACCCTAGCCTGGGAACTTCCATACGCCATGGGTGCAGCCGTAAAAAACAAAAATAATAATAATAATTGAAATAAATTGCTGTCCTCCCGGTACTCACCTTGCTGTGTCTTCTCTGTTAGGGCTTTGTTTGATTGCACGTAATGCCCTGTGCATATTCACCACGCATGAAACTTGTTGTAATCTGAGTACCTCCAGCGCTTAGATGGTGCCTGATGAGTGATAGCATTTCAGATGAATGAACAAAGGGATGCCTGCATGCTTGTTTGTCTTTCACTCAGCTAATCAATCAGCTAGTGTTTCTGAAGCATCTTCTAATGTGCTCATCATGTGCAAGGCACTATGGAGTTGTCAGAAGACTTGAAATGTTTTTGTTTAATGCAACAAAAATTTTTTGGAGTACCATTATTTGCTGTAAGCATACCAAAAAAATGGGAGCTCCTTTTGTGGCTCACTGGGTTAAGAACCTGACTGGTATCCATGAGGATGTGGGTTTCTTCCCTAGCCTTGCTCAGTGGGTTAAGGATCTGGCATTGCCATGGACTGCAGTGTAGTTCGCAGACGCGGCTCAGATCTGGCATTGATGTGGCTGTGGCATAGGCCAGAGGCTACAGCTCCAACTCAACCCCTAGCCTGGGAACCTCCATGTGCCTCTGGTGTGGCCCTGAAAAGACAAAAAAAAAAAAAAAGGAAATAGCCCAGAATAATAGCTGGGGGCTGTCTCTGGGAGTTCCCATTCTGCTGCAGCGGAAACAAATCCAACTAGGAACTATGACAGATGCAGCTCAGATCTGATATTGCTGTGGCTCTGGTATAGGCCAACAGCTACAGCTCCAATTTGACCCCCAGCTTGGGAACCTCCATATGCTGTAGGTGTGGCCCTAAAAAGCAAAAAAAAAAAAAAAAAAAAATCTGGGAGTCTCTGTTGTTCTTCTTGCCCTACTGTTTAAGATCTGTGTGACCTTGGGCAGGTCACATCATTATCTCCCAGAATCTGTTTCCTCCTTTGGTGAAATGAATGCATTGCTTGCTTTGATCACCAAGGTTCCTTCCAGCTCTTTTATTCTATATCTAAGTGCTGTAGGATGCCTGGAAAGGGAGTGGTTTCTGTAGTTTAAGTTTGTTGGAGCAGAGCTGGTGAAGGTGAACCTGAGCCGAACTTGAACTGTGGGTGAGAGGTGGATCGCCAGAGGAAAGGCAGAAGGCACTTCAGACCTGGAGAGCAAGATAAATGGCAAGACAGGCAGGAGCAGGCTGGGCGGGTGTGCTTATGAGGTGGTGGGGCTGGGCCACCCCTGTGCAGTGTGTGTAGGGGACTGGGAAGCCTCCAGGGGAGGCTGCCTCGGGCCAGGAAAGACTTAAGGGAAGCATGGGAGTCAGTGAGGCTATTTTAGGATACTTGCGAAAGGCAGGACAGAGGTGATAGGGTCCAAGATTAGCCTTGCATCAGCGGGAAGGCAGAGCAACGGTCAAAGAGGAGTTTCAAAGATAGAACCAGGAAGCCGGCTTGGCTCTCCAGGCTGAGGGAAAGGGATGAGTCAAAGGCACCTTTAAATTTAAACCAGAGGGAATGAACCGGCCTCTGACGGGATGCCCTGGAAATCCGTGGAGATTGGGGCTCTCCTACATGCAAGACTCCTGACGACTTTTGTAAGAACAATTTACACTTTTTCCTTTTTTCTTTCTTTTTTTCTTTTTGCTTTTTAGGGCTGCACCCAAGGCATATGGAGGTTCCCAGGATAGGGGTTGAATTGGGGCTGCAGCTGCTGACCTATACCACAGCCACAGCAATGCCAGATCTGAGCCGCGTCTGCGAACTACACTGCAGCCCATGGCAATGTCAGATCCTTAACCCACTGAGTGAGGCCAGGGATTGAACCCATAACCTCATGGTTCCTAGTTGGATTCGTTTCTGCTGTGCCATGATGGGAACTCCTCAAGTTTTTTCTTAATCCAGAAACTCATACATTTTCCTTCCATCTCCTGAGAAATTACAAAGCATATTCAATCAATGGTGGCCAAATTTAAAGATCTGGAGGAATACGAACACTGGTTTTTATATCGAGAGACTGTATTAACATGCCATTCCGAACACTGTGTCCCTAAGGAAGGGGATCTGGGTGGTTCACAGATAGAGGTAAAAGGAAGACATGTGATTTATTCGAAATAAAATATATAAAACAAAAAAGTCTAAACTATTAGAGCACACTGAAGGGAGATTTTTTGGTGTTTTCTTATATTTATTAATCAGCATGTATTCATTCTTCAACTAAAACCTGTACTCGTGTTAAAAATCATATGAGGGAGTTCCCGTCGTGGCGCAGTGGTTAACGAATCCGACTAGGAACCATGAGGTTGCGGGTTCGGTCCCTGCCCTTGCTCAGTGGGTTAACGATCCGGCGTTGCCGTGAGCTGTGGTGTAGGTTGCAGACGCGGCTCGGATCCCGCGTTGCTGTGGCTCTGGTGTAGGCTGGTGGCTACAGCTCCGATTAGAACCCTAGCCTGGGAACCTCCATATGCCGCGGGAGCGGCCCAAGAAATAGCAAAAAGACCAAAAAAAAAAAACAAAATCATATGAGGAGTTCTGGTTATGGCTCAGTGGTTTAAAGACCCAACATAGTGTCCATAAGCATATGGGTTCAATCCCTGGCCCCACTCAGAAGGTTAAGGATCTGGCATTGCCGTGAGCTGTAGTGTAGGTCGCAGAGTTGGCTCGATCCTGTGTCGCTGTGGCTGTGGCTGGGCTAGTGTCGGAGAATAAACAGCTCAGCTGTGTCTGGTTCTCTTACCAAGGGACCAAGGGCTGGGAGTCAGGAGAGGTAGGCTCAGAGCCCCAGGAGAGAGATGGGGCAGCCAAGACCTAGAACAGGGCACAGCCAGACACAGACACTTGGGAGCAGAGTCTGCACAACCCAGTGTCTGTCTGTTTTCAGAGGGAAGGACAAAGCACTGATCACCCTCAGATCCCACGCTTCTGGTCACTCCCAGTTAGCCATCAGAAACCCAGGGTGCTGGAGGCTTTTTGCTGAGATTTGGGAAGAGCTTTGCTAATTTGGTTTGAATGGTATTTATCTTACATATACTTTGTGTGTTAATATTTTTGTATCTCAGTGATGATGAAACAGTGAAATAAGTAATCAAAATGGAACAACGGGGAAATTCTGTGGCGCATTGGGTTAAGGATCCAACATTGTCACAGTGGTGGCTCAGGTCTCTGCTGTGGCTCAGGTTCCACCCTGGCCTGGGAATTTCTACTTGCTGTGGGTGTGGCTGGAAAAAAATTTTAAAAAAAGGAACAACAGGCCAAAAGGGTCAGTCTTTCCTGAAGGAGCATGCAAAATGATGTGGTTTTAGACCATTTTAAAAATAAACTGCTTGGGAGTTCCCGTCGTGGCGCAGTGGTTAACGAATCCAACTAGGAACCATGAGGTTGCGGGTTCGGTCCCTGCCCTCGCTCAGTGGGTTGACGGTCCGGCATTGCCGTGAGCTGTGGTGTAGGCTGCAGACGCGGCTCGGATCCCACGTTGCTGTGGCTCTGGCGTAGGCCGGCGGCTACAGCTCCAATTCAACCCCTAGCCTGGGAACCTCCATATGCCGCGGGAGCGGCCCAAGAAATAGCAACAACAACAACAACAACAACAACAACAAAAATAAAAAATAAAAATAAACTGTTTGGAGTTCCTGCTGTGGCTCAGTGACTAGTTTCTCTGAGGATGCAGGTTTGATCCCTGACTTTGGTCAGTGGGTTAAGGATTCGGCATTGCTGCAGGCTGCTGCATAGGTCACAGATGTAGCTTGGAACTGGCATTGCTGTGGCTGTGTTATAGGCCTGTAGCTGCAGCTCCAATTTGACCTCTAGCCTGGGAACTTCCATATGCCCTGGGTACAGCCTTAAAAAGCAAAAAAAAAAAAAAAAAAAAGAAAGAAAGGAAGAAAGAAAGAATAGATTGCTTTAGGAGTTCCCGTCGTGGCGCAGCGGTTAACGAATCCGACTAGGAACCATGAGGTTGGGGGTTCGGTCCCTGCCCTCGCTCAGTGGGTTAACGATCCGGCGTTGCCGTGAGCTGTGGCGTAGGTTGCAGACATGGCTCGGATCCCGAGTTGCTGTGGCTCTGGCATAGGCCGGGGGCTACAGCTCTGATTCAACCCCTAGCCTGGGAACCTCCATATGCCGAGAGAGCGGCCCAAGAAATAGCAAAAACAACAACAAAAAAGACAAAAGACAAAAAAAAAAAAGAATAGATTGCTTTATACCGGTACATTTTTTTTTTGCCTTTTTGCTATTTCTTGCGCCGCTCCCGCGGCATATGGAGGTTCCCAGGCTAGGGGTCCAATCGGAGCTGCAGCCACCAGCCTACGCCAGAGCCACAGCAACGTGGGATCCGAGCCGCGTCTGCAACCTACACCACAGCTCACAGCAATGCCGGATCATTAACCCACTGAGCAAGGGCAGGGACCGAACCCGCAACCTCATGGTTCCTAGTCGGATTCGTTAACCACTGTGCCACGACGGGAACTCCTATACCGGTACATTTCTGATACGGAAAGAATGCACACATACCCACACACATGGTATTCACAGAGAGGAATCTGTGCATCAGAGAAGTTGGGCCTGGCTTGATGTTCGTGTAATAGAAAAGTACTTTGACAGGGCTTCCCTGACTATTGCATTGCATAAAATAGATTTGGAAGCTGCCAGAAACTCAAGGAGAGTGTTGGGGCCCAGGACAAGCAGAGCTCATGTCCGTGGCTCTGGGAGCCCACACAGGGAGAAAGGGAGCCCCCGCCTCTGCTCAGAATTTGCAGGAGGCACCCCCTGTTTCCTCCTGCCTGACCTCTTATCTCTTACACAAGCCAGAACCAAAAGGGAAAGGATGGAGTTTCAGTTCAACTGATTTTCTGTTCCTGTGGGACCCAGAACCTCAGGCTGAAGCCCGGCCTTCTGGTCCCCAGGGAACAACCATGGTAGGATTTAAGAACTGGGCTGAAATTACTGTGAAGAATTGGGGATCTCCTTCCGTGAATGCTCAGCTGGGACTGTCAAGTCAGACCAGGAGCTATTTGGTTCAGCTCAGTGAATTCATCTTGTTTCTCCTCAAAAAACATGTAAGCACCTACTACATGCTAGAAAGGGCATTAATTCTGAAGGATACGGAAGTGTATCAGACATGGGCACTGTCCTGCGACAGCCTGGAAAATTGGGAGAAGACAAGTATGAAATTCAAATCAACTGTGAAGGGAAGGGGGTCTCAGTACCAACGCAGGTACAAAAAGGGTCTCAAGAAATGGGTCTAAGGAGTTCCCGTTGTGGTGCAGCAGAAATGAATCTGACTAGGAACTGTGAGGATTCAGGTTTGATTCCTGGTCTCGTTCAGTGGGTCGGCAATCCAGCGTTGTCATGAGCTGTGGTGTAGGTTACAGAATCGGCTTGGATCCCCCATTGCTGTGGCTGTGGCGTAGGCCAACGGCTACAGCTCCAATTCAACCCCTAGCCTGGGAACCTCCATATGCCTCGGGTATAGCCCTGAAAAAAAGGAAAAAGAAAAAAGAAATGAGTCTAGTGAGTAATAAAGTGGATTCCTGCCACCAGCTTATCACAGCCACATGCTGTTTGGAAACAGGATCTTTCCATCCTGGAGTGGTCTTGTGGTTAGGAATACAGATACCTTGCTGCCTTCTTGATCCGAACTCAGAGCTGTGCCTGTGTCCCTTGCAGCCTGACACTCCTGCACCGCAGCCTCCAGAGGCAAGGGTTTCCAGGGGATCTACACTCTGAGCTGAAGAATAGAAGCACTTTATTGAGGCATAGCTCAGATACAGACACAACCTGAGCTGCAGCTGCGCTCAGCCTGGCTAGTGCCTCTGGTGGCTGATGACCAGTACCTGGTATGGGTGATGTGTGCTGGAGAGGCCAGGGTCCCAGTCCAGCATTCGGGCTCTAGCTCCACCACTCCCCTACTTGCTATGTAATCAGGGCAAGTCATTTAACCTCTGTGTGTTTCCAGCTCTGCAACTGTTGATGTGGGTAGCAGGTAGCACCTACCTATCTCATAGGATTTTGTGCGGATGATGTGGTCACCACGTGTTCATTCCTGGAACAAGGCATGAACTTTCAATAAATGGTAGTTACTGTTATTATGACTGGTACACATGGTGGTGGGAGGCGGGTTCATACCCTGGGCCAAGACAACCTCTCAGTGACTTTAACCCTATTTTTACCAAATTATAGAGTGATAACAGACTATGCTTCAGCATAGGTGTCATCAAAACAAAAAACACAAAACCAAAGCAGACAAAAAGACTTCAAGATCTGAAAGCCCCAATTAGAAGAGAAGGAAATAACTGATTTTTTTTTTTTTTTTTAGGGCTTGCACCCGAGGCATGTGGAAATTCCCAGGCTAGGGGTCCAGTCAGAGCTGTAGCTGCTGGACTACACCACAGCAACTCTGGATCAGAGCCGCTTCTGCAACCTACACCACAGCTCACAGCGGTGTTGGATCCTTAACCCACTGAATAAGGCCAGGGATCAAACCTGAGTCTTCATGGATACTAGTCAGATTCATTTCTGATGAGCCATGACAAGAACTCCCAAAATAAATGATTTTGTTTGTTTGCTTTTTGGGGGGTTGGGCAGCCCCTGTGGCATGAAGAAGTTTCCAGGCCAGAGATTAAACATGCACCACAGCAGTGACAACGCTGGATCCTTAACCTACTGAGCCACCAGGGAACTCCGGAAATAACTGACATTATTTTTTAATTTTTTTCTTTTTTCTTTTTTTATTACTCAAATGAATTTATCACATCTGTAGTTGTATAATGATCATAACGAAAATAACTGGGTTTTTTTTTGTCTTTTGTTGTTGTTGTTGTTGTTGTTGTTGCTATTTCTTGGGCTGCTCCCGCGGCATATGGAGGTTCCCAGGCTAGGGGTTGAATCGGAGCTGTAGCCACCAGCCTACGCCCGAGCCACAGCAACGCAGCAACGCGGGATCCGAGCCGCGTCTGCAACCTACACCACAGCTCACGGCAACGCCGGATCGTTAACCCACTGAGCGAGGGCAGGGACCGAACCCGCAACCTCATGGTTCCTAGTCGGATTCGTTAACCACTGCACCACGACGGGAACTCCAAGAACTGATTTTTTAATGCCTCTTGTGTGCTGCTTATGTGGTTGGTGTTGTTAATTCCATTTTACATAAAAAGAAATTGAGGATGAAAGAGCTAAAGTTATTTTCATTCTTTCTTTTTTTCTTTTTTTGTCAAACTGCAACATATGTAAGTTCCTGGGTCAGGGATTGAACCCACACCACAGCAACAACCTGAGGCACTGCAGTGGGCAATGGTCATGGATACTTAATCTGCTGAGCCACAAGCGAACTCCCCTAAGTAATTTTTTTTCAGGAGCACAGCCAGCAGAGGAGACAGGAAGGCAAGTGTTTGCCTGGGGTGGGGACGGCAGGTTGGGGTTTCAGGGAAAAGGGAGTGACTGCTGATGGGTGTGGAATTTCTCTTAAGGGTGGTGAAAATGTCCCTAAATCAATTACGGTGGTGGTTACACAACCCTGTGAATATTATAAAAACTACTATGTGGGAGTTCCCATTGTGGCACAGCGGGATAGAAACCTGACTAGTATCCACGGGTTCAATCCTTGGCCTGGCTCAGTGGGTTAAGGATCCGGCATTGCCGTGAGCTGTGGTGTACGTTGCAGATGTGGCTTGGATCCCATGTTGCTGTGGCTGTGGTATAGGCCAGCAGCTGTAGCTCTGATTTGACCCCCAGCCTCGGGATCAAGGCCCGGGGGTATAGCCCTAAAAAGCAAAAAAAAACAAAAACAAAAACAAAAAATCACTATGTACACTTTACATAAGTGAATTATATGTTATATACATTATATCTCAATAAAAGTGGTTTTTTGTTTTTTTGTTTTTAAAGAGTGCACAGCCAGGAAGCGCTGAAGCTAATTCAAACTCTACACTTTACATAAGTGAATTATATGTTATATACATTATATCTCAATAAAAGTGGTTTTTTTTTTAAATTATTTATTATTATTTTTTTCCCACTGTACAGCAAGGGGGTCAGGTTATCCTTACATGTATACATTACAATTACATTTTTCCCCCAGCCTTTCTTCTGTTGAAACATGAGTTGTTTTTTTGTTTTTAAAGAGTGCACAGCCAGGAAGCACTAAAGCTAATTCAAACTCTGCCCCGGTGGTGACTTCCTGGTAGCTCTGTCCCTTAAGTCACACAGATGTTCTCTGCACAAAAGTTCCTTAACTCTGGAGACCGAGGTGGGGGAGGCATGAGCCCTCAGCCCTGAGGCTGGTCTGGGTTGTCTTAGAAACACCCAGGAGGTGGCCCCCTCCCCCCAGTGGCCCTCCCTCCATGGGGGTCTGTCCAGCAGGTGTGATGGCTAGCCAGACCCCAGGGACCCTGACGACATGGGAAGTGGCTCATGAGGGAGTTAGCTGTCTGCAGAGGGCCTTAGGTCCCCGTTTCCCTTGTTGGTTTTCCGGTTGGCTCCCCTCAACTTTAGGAAAGCTTTTGGGAAATTCCCATTGGTCCCCGGCTGCAGTAGGAGGGGAAGGAGGAGGGTTGGCAGTTCTCCACACCCGGGCCAGGGGGAGATAAGGGGAGGCCCTTGCCCAGAAGGAGCAAACAGGCTCAGCACCCGGAACCCACCCCCCGGGGGCACCAACCAAGTGTGGGACTAGAGACAGCCACTCTGTGACCCTGACTACCACGGTGGCCGCCGAGGATGGGATGGGGACCCCATGCTGCTTCCCCTCCCTCAGTGAAGGACAAGGAGGCCCAGTCCAGTGTCACTCAGTTTCTTTGATTAAGGTGGTGGAACTTGGAAGGTTGTGTTCTGCAGAAACCAGAGCCAACAATACTGCTACTTTATCTTTTTTTTTTTTCTCCTTTTCTAGGGCCGCTTCCCGTGGCAGATGTAAGTTCCCAGGCTAAGGGTCTAATCATCTAATAGGAGTTGTAGACCCTGGCCTACGCCACAGCCACAGCAACGCGGGATCCAAGCTGTGTCTGCGACCTACACCACAGCTCACAGCAACGCTGGATCCTTAACCCAGTGAGCAAGGCCAAGGATCCAACCCACAACCTCATGGCTCCTAGTCGGATTTATTAACCACTGCGCCACGACAGCAACTCCACAATACTGCTACTTTAAATGCTATTTAGTCAGTAATCGATTTCATTTATTTCCTTGCTTCTCTAAAAAAATAGGGCTTCGATGGACTTGTTCTCAAAAGAGTTGTGTAAGAGTCATGCTCAACATCACTGATCATTAGAGAAATGCAAATCAAAACTACAATGAGATATCACCTCACAGCAGTCAGAATGGCCATCATTAATAAGTCCACAAATAACAAATGCTGGAAGGGGTGTGGAGAAAAGGGAACCCTCCTGCACTGTTGGTGGGAATGTAAATTGGTGCAACCACTGTAGGAAACAGTATGGTGGTACCTTAGAAAACTATATATAGAACTACCGTATGACTCAGCAATCCCACTCGGGCATATATCTGGACAAAACTTTCCTTGAAAAAGACACACACACCCATATGTTCATTGCAGCACTATTCACAATAGCCAAGACATGGAAACAACCTAAATAACATAAATGGTCATCAACAGATGATTGGATTAAGAAGATGTGGTGTATATACACATTGGAATACTACTCAGCCATAAAAAAGAACAAAATAATGTCATTTGCAGCAACATGGGTGGAAATAAAGACTCTCATACTAAGTGAGGTAAGTCAGAAAAAGACAAGTACCAGATGATATCACTTACATCAATACAGCACAAATGAATCTTTCCGCAGGAAAGAAAATCATGGACATGGAGAACAGACTTGTGGTTACCAAAGGGGAGAGGAAGGGAGTGGGATGGATGGGGAATTTGGGGTTAATAGATGCAAACTATTGTCTTTGGAATGGATTAACAATGAGATCCTGCTGTATAGCACTGGGAACTCTGTCTAGTCACTTATGATGGAGCATGGTAATGTGAGAAAAAAGAATGTATACATGTATGTGTGACTGGGTCACCTTGCTGTACAGTAGAAAATTGACAGAACACTGTAAATCAGCTGTAATGGAAAAAATAAAAATCATTATAAAAAAAGAGTTGTGTAAGAGTCAATTGTATTTTAAACAATTGATAAAAGGATATTCTTAAAATGTACTGAAATGCTGAAATTATTTTTTGCATGAGGATAATCACCACTTAAAACTTTTCCCTTTACACTTTCCTATCTTCCAAATTATTTGCAGTAATCATAAATGAATTAAAAAAAAAAAAACCAAAAAACTAAAAAGGAGTTCCCGTCGTGGCGCAGTGGTTAACGAATCCGACTAGAAACCATGAGGTTGCGGGTTCGGTCCCTGCCCTTGCTCAGTGGATTAAGGATCCGGCGTTGCCGTGAGCTGTGGTGTAGGTTGCAGATGCGGCTCGGATCCCGCGTTGCTGTGGCTCTGGCGTAGGCCGGTGGCTACAGCTCCGATTCAACCCCTAGCCTGGGAACCTCCATATGCCGTAGGAGCGGCCCAAAGAAATAGCAAAAAGAGAAAAACAAAACAAAAAAACCCAAAAAAAAAACCATAAATGAATTTTACATTAGGAAAATATTTGCAAACTCAAACAATTAAAAGAATAGCTCTCTTAATTTTTTTCCAGTGTTCTACTTTTCTAATTTTTGTTTTAGAGTGCTTTTTTTTTTTTTTTTTTGGTCTATCCCCACAGCATGTGATGGTTCCTGGGCCAGGGATCAAACCTGTGCCACAGCAGCAACCAGAGCCACATCAGTGACAACGCCATATCATTAACCTGGTGGACTACAAGAGAACTCCTTACTTTTCAAAAACCTTTTTTTTTTCTTTTTTGGCTCCCCTGTGGCATATGGAGTTCTGCAGCCAGGGCTGCAGTTACGACCTAAGCCACAGCTGCAGAAGCATAGAATCCTTAAAACACTGTGCCCGGTTGGGGATCAAACTTGCACCCCAGTGCTCCCAAGATGCTGCGGATCCTGATGTGCCACAGCGAGAACTCCACTTTTCAATTCTTTAAAATTTAACTGTTTATTATTTTTATAATAAAATATTAAAAAATCACCCTGAACTCTTATAAATTTGAATTTGTAAAGATGAACACAAGGTTAAACATGTATCAGATGTCCTGCATATTACCTGCTTCTGTCTATATCTGTAATATTCAAAGTTGACGCCGTCAGTAGGTACAATCCAGGTGTGTGAGTGGGTCCAGGGAAGCCTGACCATCGTTTTGAGGCCAGGAACCTGTCCAGCCTGAATCCATAGGGAAAGCCATGTGCAGCTGGCCTGTCCCCCTGTGCTGCCTGAAGATGCCATCTTGCATCTGGTGTACCTGCCGCCCCATGGATGCTCCCTCCCCCGCTGTGGGTTTGCCACCCGGGGCAGAGCGTGTGTCCCCTTAGTCATCCTCCCCAGCTTGCTCAGCTGTGGATTGCACAACCTCTTGCTCCCGTGCAGGCAAGGCAAGTGTGTTCTTGCACCTCTCTTGTTGGTTCGTTAAGTCTGACTTGTGAAGGAAGTGGGTGAAGCTGCTGAGGAAATTTGAGGTAAGGTCCAGGGAAGGAGAGTCAGACAGACATGGAACCCGAGAGAACTTCTCCGAGCACCGCAGGTCTTTAACAGGTTTTGAAGATACACTTTAGCCAGTGCTCTGAGGGCTGCACCTGCCAGTTCCCCAGAGGCAGTGTGGTCCTTCCTCTGGGTGGTCTCTGCTTACTGGACCTTGATTAAGTTGGAGACTGTTTTTCAGATCTGAGTTGCTTACTAGTGTCCTTGGCTCTGTGGAGTATTTTCCTGGCATATCTTGTCATGTCTCCTTCATATTTTATTTTTGGTTTAGCCTGATTTTTTTTTAATTTTTTTTTATTTTTTGCTTTTTAGGGCTGAACTCACATCATATGGAGGTTCCCAGGCCAGGGGTCAAATTGGAGCAACAGCTGCCAGCCTACACCATAGCCACAGCCATGCTGAATCCGAGCCGCATCTGCAACCTATACCACAGCTCACGGCAATGCCAGATCCTTAACCCTCTGAGTGAAGCCAGGGATCGAACCTGAAACCTCATGGTTCCTAGCTGGATTCCTTTCCGCTGTGCCATAATGGGAACTCCTGGCCTGACTTTTCACCATGGACCAGTGTCTAATGATTAGGCTCCGAAAGCTTGGCAAGGAGGTGGCTGGAACCAAGAGGCAGTGTGGTTTACGGAAAGAATAACAAAATGGGAAACTGGAGGCTGGGACTTTTGGCCCAATTTTTCCCCAGTATTACTATGAAAAATTTCGAACACACAGCAAAGTCGAAGGCACTGTGCAGTGAACATGTCTATATGTGCCATCTGTATACATATTCTACAATTAACATTTGTTCTGTTTGCTTCATCACTTAACCTACCCATCCATTCATCCACCTAAACATATAGTGCTTGGTCTTATTTTCTGATACATTTCAGTCCTGCAGACATTAGTACATCTCACCTCTAAACTCTTCAGCACACCTGCTGACAATTTGAGTTCAGTAGTGTACAGTTCTCAGAGTTCCAGTTGTGGCTGCAGTTCCAATTTGACCCCCTAGTCCTGGAACTTCCATATGCCGCACTGGTGGCCCTAAAAAGAAAAGACAAGTAGGGCACAGTTCTTTATATTTAGGTAAAATTGACATGGTGAAACAAATTTACATATAATATTCTACCCAATGAGCTTTGACAGAGGCTTACACCTCCATAACCCAAATTTCTATCAAGATACTAGAGGTGACTTTCATCCCAGAAAGTTCCCTCATAGCCTTCCAGTCCATCTGAACCCCCACCCTCCCATAAGCAACTGCGATTCCGAGTTTTTCACCTTGAATGAGTTTCACCTGCTGGAGAACCTCATCTAAATGGAATCAGATTATATGCTTTTTTTTTTTTTTTTTTCGGTCTTTTTGCCATTTCTTGGGCCGCTTCCCGCAGCATATGGAGGTTCCCAGGCTAGGGGTCCAATCGGAGCTGTAGCCACCGGCCTAACTCCAGAGCCACAGCAACGTGGGATCCGAGCCGCGTCTGCAACCTACACCACAGCTCACGGCAACGCCGGATCGTTAACCCACTGAGCAAGGCCAGGGATCGAACCCACAACCTCATGGTTCCTAGTCAGATTCGTTAACCACTGAGCCACAACGGGAACTCCTATGTGCATTTTTTGGTGGAAGGCGTCTTTCATTTGGCGAGTGTTTCTGAGATTCATCTATATCTTTGGTCTTTTTCATTATGACCTTTTCATTATTCAGTCAGTGATTGAATGGATCACAGTGTGTATGTACGTACGTTCTCCTGCTGATGGAGATTCAGGTTGTCCTCAGTTTGGGGTCATCATGTATAAAACTGCCCTGAGTATTGTGGCACAAGATTCTGGGGACATGTGCTTTGATTTCTCTTGGGATTGCAGAAGAGGCGTATAATTAGTTTTATAAGAAACCGTTAAATCTTTTCCCCATGTAATAGTACTACTTAACTCTCCCACTAACAAATTTGTAAGTTCCAGTTGCTCCATATCCTTGCCAAGGGCTAGTGCTGTCAGTTTGTTAACCTGATGGGTGTACAGTGGTATCGCATTACAGTTTTAATGTGCGTTTCTCTAATGATACATGATTTTGACCATCATTTCTGGTGTTTATCTTTTATATATCTTTATCTGTGAATTATCCTTTCAAACATCCTGTCCAGTTTCAATGATTTTTAAAGTTATTTTTTAATCTTTTTAAATTTTATTTCATTTTTTGGCTGCACCTGTGGCATGCACAAGTTTCTGGGCCAGACGTGGAACCTGCACCATAGCAGTGAAAATACTGGATCCTTAACCCGCTGAGCCATGAGGGAAACTTGGGTTTTTTATTTTTTATTGTTATAGGCATTCGATCTATTTTCTGAATACAAATCCTTTGTCATACATACGTATAATATAAAAATATATACATGTATGTATTTATTATATTTTAAAATATTTTATTTTGAAATAATTTCAGATTGCCAAAATATTGCACCAATGGCACTGAGAATTCAGTCACCTTCACACATTGTCCTCACGTGTTCCAAGTTTACCCTACTTGCTTGTCAGTTATCCTCCATCTACATACATACATGTGCATATTTATCTATAAAGGATCCAGCAGTCACTGCAGCAGCTTGGGTCGCTGCTATGGCGTGGGTTCGATTCCTGGCCTGGGAACTTCCACATGCCACGAATGCAGCCAAAAAAGAAAAAGAAAAGAAAGGAATATACTTTCCTAATTGGTTCTTTTTGGTACCTTTTTTGAAAGTTGCATGACTGGATAAAGGTAACTCTGCTTTTGAGTTCTAGATATTCTTTCAT
Source organism: Phacochoerus africanus (assembly GCF_016906955.1). Lineage (NCBI taxonomy): Eukaryota > Metazoa > Chordata > Mammalia > Artiodactyla > Suidae > Phacochoerus > Phacochoerus africanus. Next base: position 73,366,063 of record NC_062550.1, on the reverse strand, counting down.
TGATCTACGAGGTTATTCCTGTGTCTAGGACCAGCTTTTTCGGGGGGCCACGCCCACAGCATGAGGAAGTTCGGGGGGCCAGGAATCAGACACGTGTCATAACAGCGACCTGAGCCATTGCAGTGACAACACCAGATGCTTAACCCACTAAGCACCAGGAAACTTCCTGAAAGAAGGCTTATTTATTTGAGGATCTGCCAGAATTCCCTCTCTTTCCAAAACTCTGGAGTCTTATTTCTGTCTCTGCATTTCAGAAGAGTAGGTCCCATTATTTAATTTTTTTGAATTTTTTTTTTGTCTTTTGTCCTTTTAGGGCCGCACCCATGACATATGGAGGTTCCCAGGCTAGGGGTCTAATCGGAGCTGTAGCTGCTGGCCTATGCCAGAGCCATAGCAACGCCGGATCTGAGCCCCATCTGTGACCTACACTACTGCTCATGGCAACGATGGATCCTTAACCCACTGAGCAAGGCCAGGGATCGAACTCGCAACCTCATGGTTCCTAGTCAAATTTGTTTCTGCTGTGCCATGATGGGAACTCCCCATTATTTAATTTTGACCCGAACTAGTAATAGGCCCTATTGGTTTCTCTGGTAGGAATGTCTTATAAACAGAGACACCTGACATAGGACCAGCCATGACAACAGGGGATCCTGTAAATAGAGTAGCCATGTACTTTATCTTCCAAACCAGGGCACTTTTGAGATTGAAGGGAAACCAGGACTGCCCTGGGACACATGATAGCCCAGTCAGTTCTCTTTTTATAACTCAGCCGAACCCACTCCTTCACTGGCCATTGTTCAAAGGGCTATGTGCCAAGCTCTGCATTAGACTAAGAAATTCTAAGACAGGAGTTCCCGTCATGGCGCAGTGGTTAATGAATCTGACTAGGAACCATGAGGTTGCGGGTTCGGTCCCTGCCCTTGCTCAGTGGGTTAACGATCCGGCGTTGCCGTGAGCTGTGGTGTAGGTTGCAGACGCGGCTCGGATCCCGTGTTGCTGTGGCTCTGGCGTAGGCCGGTGGCTACAGCTCCGATTCAACCCCTAGCCTGGGAACCTCCATATGCCGCGGGAGCGGCCCAAGAAATAGCAACAACAACAACAACAACAACAAAAAAGACAAAAGACAAAAAAAAAAAGAAATTCTAAGACAAATAAATCATGATTCCTGCCCTAAGGAACTTTCAGTGTAGCTGGAGCAGCAGATTACAAAAGACTACCGCATGGCAGGGGCCTTCACAGGGCTCCTTGTGAGGCAGGCAGGAAACCAAGGATTCTTGAGCCCAGTTTTTAAGGCACACGGTATTCCCTGAGGGTTGGGGGTGGTGGAGGGTATGTTGCAGAAAGCTTGCAGATGCCACATGAGCAACTGGGACAGTGAACACAACAGCATTAATAACAAGCTGAAATTGCACAGCCGTTTACAGAGTTGTCAAAAATTGGGACACTTGCATGGAAAGAACCAAAGCAGCAGTGTCACTGTGGTCAGAAGAAGCGAGAGCAGTTCATGGAAGGTTTCCTGGGAGGCCAGTCAGCAGCTGCTCCCGGGAGCCCGGTTCTCCACCCACTTCTCCATCTGCGGCCCCCCAATGACCTCATCCTGTGCTGCGCTGGTGCCTCTGGACTGGGAATTCCAGCCCTGGGCTCTGCTGCAGACTCACAGGCTCATTAACTCTCTCCTCCCCCAGACCTGCTCTCCTCCCTTTCTGCTGAACAGAGTGCTCTCTGTTGCTTACAACCAGAGACTTAGGAAGGTCCTTCTGACTCCAGCCTCCTTTGTGTCTTGGGAACCCACCTCCTCCATTCCCACCTGGGTGGCGGCCCTTGTCACTTTCAACCTGGACGACTGCCTCCATCCCTTTGGACCTCCTCCTACAGCCAGTGCCAGCTTCTAAAATGCAATCCAAGCCCTTCACTCCCCTGCCGACTGTGCTAAAGGTCACATTCCTTAGCTAAGGAACCAAGGCCCCTGGGCGTCCAATCGACGATCCACAGCAGTTTCCCTGGCCTGGCTCCTCGGGTGTCATCCACACAGCCTCATCCCTGGCCAGCGAGACTGCCCACCTTCCTCGAGGGCCCGGGCCTGGCTGTCCCCCTACACCCATCCTCCTTGACCCACTGGAAGCCAGCTCCTCCCCACTTCAGAAGCCGCTGCTCTGGGTCCCCAGAACACAAGTGTCCATAGCACCTGTGAGTGTCTGTCTCTCCCACGAGACACAGGCATTTCTTCACTGTGTCTCCAGACGTTGCCAGCAGTCCCCTAGGAAGTGAAATCACCCCCCAGTTGAGAACCACTGCCCCCGGGGTCAGCATCTTTTGTGCAGAAGCCTCATCTTACTTGATTTACATACCTCATGCTTCCCTTGGTACCTAAGAGGCAGGAGATGGTCAATAAATACTTACGCAGTGAATGAAAGAAAGGAACCAATGTTCTTATCGATTTGCTGGCAGGACAGTCAAATGGTACAACCTCTGGGGAAGACAATTTAGGAATATCTATAAAAATGAGAAAATCATACTCCTCTCATCTAGTTGTTTTTCTTGTAAGAATTTCTTCTATAGCTACACTCATACATGTGTAAAATGATCAACATTCCAGATTATTTATTGACACTTTGTATTAATAACAAAAGACAGGACATCCCATTGTCTATCTGCGGGTGCTTTAAATAAATCATGGCTTTTCATGCCATTGAATTAGAGGAAACTATAAATAGAACATATCCTGGTGTGGAAAGACCTCCAAGGCACATTATGACTTTTTTTTGGTGGGGGGCTACGCCTGCATCATACGGAGGTTCCCAGGTTTGGGGTAGAATTGGAGCTGCAGCTGCCGGTCACAACCACAGCCACAGCAATGCCAGATGCCAGCCAGGTCTGCCACCCACACAGCAGCTTGCAGCAACCCTGGATCCTTAACCTACTGAATGAGACCAGGTATTGAACCTGCATCCTCATGGATACTAGTTGGGTTCATTACTGCTGAGCCACAATGGGAACTCCTGCATTATGAGATGTTAAACAGCAAAGTGCAGGGTGGACTATTTGTACTTAATTGTATATGTGTAAAGAAATTCTGTGGATTTCCCGTCATGGCACAACAGGTTAAGAACCTGACGTGGTGGGAGGAAGATTTTTCACTGCATTTATACTTTCTGATTTTTAATTCTTCTTCTTTTTCTACTTCTTCTTTTTCTTCTTTTTTTTTTTTTGTCTTTTTTAGGGTCACACCCACGGCATATGGAGGTTCCCAGGCTAGGGGTTGAATCGGAGCTGCAGCCGCTGGCCTATGCCACGGCCGCAGCAACGCGGGATCCAAGCCACATCTGCTCACAGCAATGCTGGATCCTTAACCCACTGAGGGAGGCCAGGGATCAAACCTGCGTCCTCATGGGTGCTAGTCAGGTTCATTAACCACTGAGCCACAACAGGAGCTCCCTGATTTTAAGTTCTTATAAATGTATTGCTTACTTGAATGATAATTTTTACAAGGCAGAAAATTATAATGGAATTTACATGTAATAAAAGGTGCACAATTCTAACCAATTCTAATAATTGGTTAATGCGATAATTTTTTTTTTTTGGAGTTCCCCATGGGTGTGACCCTAAAAAGACAAAAAAATTAATAATACATTTTTTTTTGGCTGAGCCCTCAGCATGTGGAAATTCCTGGCCAGGGATCAAACCCACACCACAGTGGCAACCAGAGCTCCGGCAGTGACAACGCTGGGCCCTTAACCTGCTGAGCAACTTTTTTTAAATAAAATTCTATCAAGGAGTTCCCTTGTGGTACCATGGGCTAAGGATCAGGCATTGACACTGCAGCATCTTGGGTTGCTGCTGTGGCTTGGATTTAATCCGTGACCTGGGAACTTCCACAAGCCATGGGCACAGCCAAAAAAAATTTGTAATAATACTTATTGCTGCAAAGAAGAGTTCTGTATTTGAATATAATAATAAACCCTTTTTCAAATTAGTGCCCAAATTTGTGTCCCATATGACAATACTGGGTATTTCTAGTTTTAATAAAATACCTTCTGGGAGTTCCCTGGTGGCCTAGCAGTTAAGGATTTGGCATGGTCACTTCTGTGGCATGGTTTCTATCCTTAGTCAGGAAACTTCCACATGCTATGGGCAAGGCCAAAAATAAAGTGCCCTCTAAAGAAAAGTGCTATGCAGCAAATGTTTTCTCTAGTCCAGTGTAATGGTGAGCAGTTTATTCCCCTACTTCACCTTCAAGTAGCCACTGCCCTGGTGTTTCCTGAGAGGCCACCTGGTGCAGGTCACAGCAGTAGATGCTCCGAGGGGCTGAGATGAGCAGGACTTGCCCATACGCGTCTGGTGTGGACCTCTCACTTTGTCAGAGCCTTTGCTCCAATGTCCCTTTTACTCTGATCCTCTTTCTAAAGTAGCTCCTCCACCTCCTCCCTCTCCAGCCCCCCGAATTTTCCTCCTTCTGATCCTAACCAGCTGACAAATCACTCATTCCTTTGATCATTTTCTTCTCCAGCTAGGACAGTGTCTCCATAAGTATCTGTTGAATGAATAAATAAGTGAATTGAGAAAGGAGTGGCTGAGCCGTCCATAGAAGACAGTGTAGTCAGTACACATGACCAGATAGGATCGAGAGGAACCAGGGCTCTCACCCATGAGTGAGAGGCGGGCAAGGCTGAGGGTCGTCATGAAGACAGGCAGATCAGAGTCTCCTGCGTGCCTGGCATCCTCAGAAATAAACCCCCAGCAGCGGAGGCCCCACAAGCTGGAGGCAGACTGCGTTCTGCACAAAAGTCATCAAGGAGAATCAAAAACCCAAGGCAGAGCTCAGTGGTCCTCACCAGTCCTCTAGGATAGGTTCTGTGATCCTTGAAATGGGACACAGGACTCCCTGTGCCACTTAAACCCTGTGTAACATCCCTTTCCCAACCTTTCTGGCCTCAGCTAACGAGGCGAGCTGACCTGTCATCAGCTCATGCTGACCTCCCGTTAAAGGTCTATCTGCAGACAGTCGGGGTTTGATGTGTGCTCTTTTCCAGGCACCTGAACGGAGGGGTGAGTGGGCTTAATGGATGCGCGGTGATGACAGAAAGCATTTAGCATCTTGTTTTCGGAACTGTCATTGGAGTGCAAGCCTCTTGTCCTGCTGGATCAGACTTGGTAGAGAGGTGGGCAGGTGCAGCGGGCGGCACGGAGCCATGAGCCTCGCTCTGGGTATCCTTTCCTGGTAAGGAGTCTTGGCCCCAGGATGCAGCATCAGTGCATCCTTCCTCCTTCCTCCGGGATCCCAGTGACCCGCCTCTGTCTTGTACTCGGGAGCCTCCTGTCCATTCTATAAACTCTAAATTCATAATGGCAGAGTTACCTTCATGGATCAGCGGTTAACGAACCCAACTAGGATCCCCAAGGATGCGGGTTCGATCCCCGGCCTCCCTCATTGGGTTAAGGATCTGGCATTGCCGAGAGCTGTGGCATAGGTCGCAGACTCGGCTTAGATCCCGAGCTGCTGTGGCTGCGGCATAGACCAGTGGCTGTGGCTCCGATTGAACCCCTAGCCTGGGAACCTCCATATGCTACAGGGGCAGCCCTAAAATAAATAAATAAATAAATAAATAAATTGATGATGGTGTGTGAGGCTTTCCAGCTCAAGCTCCCAGCATCAACCTCATGTCCCCTCTTCCTCTGCCTTCTGCCTCTGACTTCTTCAAGCTCACATCACTCAGCTCCAGGGGCTCTACAATGCCAGCTGTTGAAATCCTAAATTCCACTTACCTGACAAAGCCCAATGCATGTGACACTTCTTCCAGGAGAACTTTTCTGATGTATTGGTCCTCTTGCACTCTTTAAACTTTCTACCATTTTTACTCTGCTTATCACATAGTGCTTCCTCATTATAAGTCTTTATTTCCACACCTTGGCCCTCCTGACAGGTCGCATGCAGACTCTTTGGCAGGGACCCATGTCTGTGTACCAGCCGTTCTTCGGTTCAATACTCCTCATATAGCGGACTCTTAGTAAACGTGAATGGATAAGTAAAATCATAGCATTTTGAGCCCAGTTCAGTGTTATCTGTGTGTCATTTTTCCGAAAGATTTGGTGGCAGCAATGGCTGCCACCCAGTCGTAATCTAAACCAGAAAGTACTTTAGAGAATAATTTAATTTCCTTGGCTCATTAAATCTCATAATTTGGGAAGTGGCTTCAGTGATGTGGTCATTTTCCTGCTTGGCCCCAAATCCAGACCATCAGTTCATGATGCTCAACATGTGGAAATGTTTATCAGGCTCTAAATGCCGGCCCCGAGTGGTCCTGCTGCTGCCAGCAACCCATCAGTCAGAGGATGGAATTCTTCACACACCAGGCCCAGGAGCTCCAATAGGGAATATGAGAAATCCAATATCTGTTTAAGATGTCTTCACTGCACAGAGGCTTTTGAGGGTCCAGGAGTGGAGGATGCCCTCCTGCATGGAGAGACTGGGGCCTGGGAAGAGCCTGGGAAAGAGGTTGCAGGGACACTAGGCTTCATGCAACGTGAGGCAGAGGAAACAGAGGGAAGCAGAACTGAAGATTCTCGGGGTGGCACACAGGCAAAGCTGCAGGAAGAGGAGAAAGCAGTGCCCAAGGACCATCGGGAAGGCTGTGGGCAGGTAAGGACAGTCTGGAGTCCCGATGAAGGAACAGGAAGGAGTGGCAGGCCTTCATAACCACAGCTGCTGCTGCAGATCATGCTTGTGAGTGGTAACGGCACACCCCTATTTGTAAGGAGGTCACACAACTGGTAAGCCGTGGATCCTGGGGTCGCATGGTTTGACTGCAGGGAAAGAAGCCAGGGAAATATCCTCCTGGAATCAGGGTGGGCTTGTTCACCTGTAAACAAAAGGGCTCCTTACTTTTCTGAGGCTTTGCAGGCTAAGGCAATGCTTTCAGAATCAGTTTCTGGAGCTCTGCATAAAAAGCCTCAGAAAGCAACAGATTTATTCTCCAGCCAGGTTTTCTGATGTATTTTCCAGATCAACGAAAAGAAACAGTTTATCTCAAACCTGCTTCCTGTACTGGGCGAGTTGGATGCTTCCTTTGCTGCCCAGGGTAACTCTTAAAAGAGAGTGACCGGCCTGTCACCTAGGAATTGCCCTTTGATTAAAAATAAAGCAACTTAAAATACAAAGTACCCCCTTGATCAGATACTTCTCTTTCCTTTTATTTATTTTCTCTTGTTCTTATACATTAGCACGTTCGAAAACTGCCAGTGACGACTAACCCCTTCTCAGTACACGAATATCTCTGTCTTTTCTAATTAAAACTTAGAGCTTCCTCGTTACAGGCCCCATAGATTAAAGTACCCAAAACTATTAATCCGAGGCAGAGGCCAGTAAATTATTAAATGTCATTATGTTTCCCTTCCAGACATGTGGCCTTTGAAAATGATACCAGACTGTTATCTGAACAAGCAAAAAAAAAAAAAAAAAAGCAATTAACCTGGTTTCAAAGAAATGATCAAATACCAGGATCGGGCAGGAGATCAGCCTGACAGGGGGAGGGGGAGGAGTGAAGAGAAGCTTCCCCTCTCCCTTATGGTCGCTTCTGTTCTCTGGAGGTGGCAAACAGGCACCTGCACGGCAGTTTGGGGAGAGCCCGTGAGCCATGACCTTGAACGCTGGGATCTGAGTCAGGCATTGGCAAGGACTCTGAGACACCAAGATGTGCTATTGGCTCAGTAAGAGCTTTCACATGAATTGAACTTAACCTAAAAATAATTTAGTCATAACCATATTAATCTCAGTTTCAATAAACTTAGAGTTTTACGTGAGGCTGTCACACGCAGCATAGTGACCCTGGTTAATAACATGCCATGCGCATTTGCGCTTTGCTCCGAGTAGAACCAGGGCGTCCCCACCACACACATGGCATAAAGGTGAGCTGGCAGATAGATTCCACTTGCACCTCGATCATCATGTCGTATTCCTTCAGTGCATATAAATTTTCTTTGTCAATTATGCCTCAGGAGGGGTGAGGAAAAAAGAGTTTGGTAGACTTGATTGATTATAGAATCAGAAGATTTTTAGATCTGAAACTGATCTGGACGGCATCCTTAAGCCCTTGTGCCTGGCCAGGGATCAAACCCGTACCACCACAGAAACGCCAGATCCTTAATCCTGCTGTACCACAGCGGAAACGCCAGAGCTTTTTTGACTTTGCAGTATTTTGGAGTTCTAGTTGGCTTATTTTCTCCCAAAGAGGAGAGGGTCAATTTCATGGTAGTAACAGCCACTGCTGACTTTCTCAAGGTGACTCAAATGAGCTACCGGAAGAGTTGAGGAGAGCAGAGGTCCTCCTGGCCGGCACAGTGGGTTAAGGATCCATCCTTTCCACAGCCCTCAGATTCCATCCCTGACCCAAGAACTTCCCTGTGCCACAGGCATGGCAAAAAAAAAAAAAAAAAAAAGAGAGAGAGAGAGAGAGAGAGAGAGAGAGATGGTGTTACCTTCTTGCACTAGGGCCGCCTCTTCACCTCTGTTGTTTTGTGCCGGCCACACCCCATGGGTCTGTCCACATCTCCGTATTGGTATTAATTGCAGAGACATAGTTGTTTATGGATTTTCTGCCTCTGTCAATTCTCTATTTCTAGCTGTCCCCATTCCTCAATTCTGCTGCAGAAAAGCCAAAGAATTCTCCAGGGCAAATGTGTTTAGGGAGAAGCTGTAAAATACAGGGTTTCTAGAGGCCGTGCAGCTTTGGGGAAATTGGTCTCCCATCATCCTACAGTCCCTCTAGTTGCAGCAGCCAGGGCCCAAACGCCCTCCTTTTGCAACAAAATGGCTGTGCCCTTTAACCCTTTGGGTGCCTCCTGAGTGCTGGAGCCTGGTCACCTGGGTGATAAACTCCCTCCCTGCAGCTGTGCTGTGGGGGCAAGGGCCCTAAGTGCCTGCCTCTCCCTGATCTTGCCTTCCACTTTCACTTATCTTTCATATATTTTTTAAACATACTTTTTGGAGTTTTCATTGTGGCTCAAGGGTAACAAATACTACTAGCATCCATGAGGATTCGGTTTGATTCCTGGCCTTGCTCAGTGTGTTAAGGATCCAGCATTGCCATGAGCTGTGGTGTAGGTCAGATTTGGCTCTGATTCCGAGTTGCTGTGGCTGTGTTGTACACCAGTAGCTGCAGCTCCGATTCGACCCCTAGCCCAGGAAATTCCATGTGCCACAAGTATGGCCCTGAAAAGCTAAAAAAAAAAAAAAAAAAATTCAATTGGGTTGGATAAAGTCAAATAGGTGCATTTCAAGTTCTAACCAAAAAAATTAAAAGGAAAAGGAAGTAGCATTTGTTAAGTGTACACACTGTGCTAAGTGCCTTAATTACACTGCTTTGTTTTAATAATCCCAACAGCGCTAGGAGACATTGCCTCCCCATCTGGTGGTCGAAGACCCAGGCCCAGGAAGGTGAGAAGCGAGTGGGGCCTGGAGCCAGAATGCAGGCAGACCTCCTGCCCACCGGCCCACATGCTTCTCCGCTTCTCCTGTGACAGGCACCCCACCCCAAGTCCATGCTTTGCTCCTGTTTTCTAATTGGATATAAAGAGTTTCAGTCCTATTACCAAGGTCGCACAGCTGGTAAGGGGCAGCATGTGAACTGGGAAAAAAACAAAAACAAAAAAACAGGCCTTCTGACCCCCAATTTGCCATTAAATTTTTTTTTTTTAAATCTTTTTCTAGAGCTGCACCTGCAGCATATGGAGGTTCCCAGGCTAGGGGTTAATCAGAGCTCTAGCCGCCGGCCTACGCCACAGCCGCAGCCACAGCCACAGCCACAGCAACTCGGGATCCGAGCCGCATCTGCAACCTACACCAGAGGTCCCGGCAACGCTGGATCCTTAACCCACTGAGCGAGGCCTAGTCAGATGGTTCCTAGTCGGATTCATCAACCACTGAGCCACGACGGGAACTCCCCTGCCCATCAAATTTTAAGACTCAGCTGATCTTCCTTATGAGGAACATTAGCTTCTGGTTTTCTGTGTGAAGGTTAATTGCATCTTCCCCATCAGCAGCAGCTGCGATGGCACGTATTTCCACACTTCAGAAGAGTTGCAGTCCCAGAGTTCCCACTGTGGCTCAGCGGGTTAAGAACCCGCCACAGTTTCTGAGAGGATGTGGGTTAGATCCCTGGCCTCCCTCAGTGGGTTAAGGATCTGGTGTTGCCTTGAGCTGCAGTGTAGGTCGCAGGTGGGGCTCAGATCCCACACTGCTGTGGCTGTGGTATAGGTAGCAGCTGTAGCTCCGATTCAACCACTAGCCTGGGAACCTCCATATGCTGGGGGTGTGGCCATAAAAATAAAAAAAATTTTAAAAGATAAATTAAAAAAAGTAGAATTGCAGTCCCTCTTTTTTGTTGTGTTTTATGTCATTGACCAAAATATCAAGACCAGCATTTGCACGGACCGCACTTCTGCAGAGTAAAGTTCAGGGTCTGATTGTTGATGGAACATTCCCCATTTTCCTCCACTCTCTGCACGTATCTTGTGTATATATGGGGGAGTGTTGTAAATGATCAGACTTTTAATTTTTCTAATCCTTCATACTCTCAATTAAATATAGCACTGAAGATATTTACCTCTTCCCAGCTGAGGAAATGCATTGACGCCAAACAAGTCCATAATTTCCCAGTGATCACATCACACAGTAGTTTGAAGCACAAAGAATTTTCATTATAGTGCCTTTATGCTAAGAGTGTGTTCTTCGGGAGTTCCCATTGTGGCTCATCGGAAACGAATCTGACTAGCATCCATGAGGACGCAGGTTCGATCCCTGGCCTCGCTCAGTGGGTTAAGGGTCTGGCGTTGTCAGTGCTGTGGGCATGGAATGGATCTGTGGCCTGGGAACTCTCACGCACTGCAGGCAAGGTGGAAAAAAAAAATTCAGTCCCTCAACGGGAGGGAGAGAGCTGACACTGACACCAGACTGCCTTGCAGCCTCTTCCACTGGGGCTGAGAGCAGAGGCGGCCACTTCATTCCAGGACCCCACTGGCCACTTGGCCACTAAGCCCGGAAGTGGCAGGTGGTGTGATCCACCAGGCACATACTGAGTCCGGAGTGCGCTGAGACACAGGGAACTCCCAGTGATCCCCGTTTCAAAAAAGATACCAAACAAACCTAGCTGCTAATCCTAAAAACCTACAGGATCGTAGTTTAAAAATGGAAAATTACATACATATACATGCATGCATACATATGACAGAAGCCAAATATTTATATTATGCGTATTCTTAGTCTTTACTTTTTCCTTTTTGGCAAAGTTGAAGTTTTTTGTACCAGGATGCTTTGTCTATAAGCAAGGGAGGTGGATCCTAACTGGAGGGGGGGAGGGGGAGGGGGCATTAGGAGAAGCTCTCGAAGAACCAAGGAAAGGATCCAGCCACCCAGCTTTGAAAGGAGTCCTGGCATTTAGGCAGCTCTGGGGCACTGGTTCCAACTGGGCTTCATACCCTCTTTTTCTGCTCGCCATTTATTTATTTATTTATTTTGCCTTTTCTAGGGCTGCTCCTCTGGCATATGGAGGTTCCCAGGCTAGGGTGTAATCGGAGCTGTAGCCACCGGCCTACACCAGAGCCACAGCAATGCCGGATCTGAGCCTCGTCTTCAACCTACACCACAGCTCACAGCAAGGCTGGATCCTTAACCCACTGAGCAAGGCCAGGGATTGAACCCTCAACCTCATGGTTCCAAGTCGGATTTGTTAACCACTGAGCCACGACGGGAACGCCTTCTGCTCAGCATTTAAATTTCAAGGAGTTCTCTTGTGGTGCAGCAGGTTAAGGACTGGGCATGGTCACTTCAGAGGTTCGGGTCACTGCTGTGACGGGGGTTTGGTCCCTGTCCTGGGAATTTCCACATGCTGAGAAAGTGTGGCCAAAAGAAAACAAAGAAATCAAGGAGGGAGCAACTGATGGGTTTGGGAGGGTCAAGTGCCCTGAGATGAACTGGGGGAAGTGGGGCGGGGCAGTTACCCCAAAGAAAGGATGATGTGTGAATAAAGGGAAATCCCAGGAGTTCCCATTGTTTCTCAGTGGTAATGAACCTGACTAGCATCCATCAGGACATGCCCCACTCAGCAGGTCAAGGATCCAACTTTGCCATAAACTGTGGTGTATGTCAAAGATGCAGCTCAGACCATGCCTTGCTGTGGCTGCGGCCGGCATCTGTAGCTCTAATTCGACCCCTAGACTGAGGACTTCTATGTGCCATGGGTGTGGCCCTATAGAGACAAAAGAAAAAAGAAAAAAAAATCCAACTGCAGCAGCTCGGGTCACTGCAGAGGTGTGGGTTCGGTCCCCGGCCTGGCACAGTGGGTTAAATGATCTAGTGTTGTTGCAGCTGCCGTGTAGGTCGTGGCTACAGCTCAGGTTTAATCCCTAGCCTGGGAACTTCCATTTGCCAAGGGTGTGGCCATAAAATTAAAAAAAAAAAAAAGGGTTACAGTGAATCATGCTGGGCCTATAGGACATGGCTTCTTATCCATCCTTCTAGTAGGCGAGCTTTGCCTCCCGGCCCTGGAGCAGGTGCCTGGGCCTCTCTTGGATTTCCTGATGTAAACTTGAACCGTAGGAGAAACCCTCCCATGAGTCTGCATCACCCCAACCACTGTCTGCTTTCAGCGCTTGGAACACCCAGGGCGCTGGGTGATCAGTAAGGAATTGATCAGTCTGTTTCCCTCGAGACCCCTGTGACATCCCACAGTTGTTTCCTTCCACTGGGAAGCTCTGACATTTCCAATACTGGTTCACTTGTCCACAGATACAGTCTTGCTTAGTGCCTGTTTCTGCCCCTTTTTAATTTGCATATCTGGGTTCATTCAAAAATGCAAATCTGACCACCAACCCCCCTTACTTACAATCTGGCACGACCACCTACCTCCCAAGAGGTAAACCTATGCCCCTATGAGCCACAGTCTTGAAAGCAGGTTCCCTGCAACCTTCTGGCCTCATCACCAAGCTTCATCTGCCCCCAAAGCTTCCCCATCAATTATCCAAGTTGCACCCTCTCCTTTGTGAAGACTCACCTGTTAGACACAGGATTCCATGCTGTCATTGCTTATTTTCTTTTCTCCATCAAGTAGTCAGAATTTTGAGGGCAGCATCTGTGCCTTTGAGGCTCCAGGACTTGGAGTCGGCTTGCAAGCCAATAACTCAGGTACGTCTGGGAGGAAACCCCTGTTTGCCCCTTAGATGTCAGAGATGTACATTTCCGACTATGATTCCTGGCTTGGTAGCTGGTCATGGGAGCTGCTAAGTGGGTTTCAACCAGCACTTTTATGTTTTTTGTTTGTTTGTTTTTCTGTTTTCTTTTTTGGCCATCCCATGGCATACGGAAGTTCCTCAGGCCAAAGATTATATATACTGCAGCTGCAGCGATGCCGGATCCTTAGCCCACTGAACGAGGCCAGGGATCCAACCTGCATCCTCAGGGGCAACGTCATGTCCTCAACTCGATGAGACACAACAAAAACTCCGGTAAAATGTATTCCTTACTGTGCGTTGAGATTAAAAGTACCTGAACACCTGGATGTGAAGAAAGGAAGCTGTCCTCGCAGGGGCGGGCAGGTGTCTGGGTCACCTGCTCAAGGGAGGGCGTTTCAGAGAAGAGCCAGGAGTGAGGCCCGTCCCAGGAATTGGTAAGCACTGTTCTCCTTCTCAGGACTGCCTGGCAGGATGCTGCTCAGCCCACATCCTCATGATCCTAGTTGGGTTTGTTACTGATGAGCCACAGTGGGAATTCCTTTTTTTTTTTTTTTTTTTGCTTTTTAGGGCCACACCCCCAGCATATGGAGGTTCCCAGGCTAGGGGTTGAATCGGAGCTACAGCTGCAGACCTATGCCACAGCAACAACCAAGCCAGCCACATCCGTGACCTACACCACAGCTCATGGCAACACCAGATCCTTAACCCACTGAGGGAGGCCAGGGATCGAACCAGTATCCTCATGGACACTAGTCAGATTCATTTCCGCTTCACCACAACAGGAACTACAACTACAAAGTGATTCAGTTATTCATACGTGTATATTCTTTTTCCAGATTATTTTCCTTATGGATTATTACAGGCTATTGTATTTCCCTTTGTGATTTATAGGGTTCTTGACCAGGTCTGACTGGACATGCAGCTTGACTGTCACGCCTCATCCTGTCTCATTGGTTGTGTTTGCATGTTTGTAGTGATGGCCCTTCGGCTCACTGGCCCCTTGTCCCTGCTGAGCACCCACCACCACCACCCAGCGTGGTCCCCCTCACACTTCTGCACTCAGAACCAGTGCCTCCCTCCCTGAAAATGAGGTTACTTTCCCGAGAGACTGCAGAGGGAAACCGGGTGCTCACCCACCATGTAACCTGCAGGGTAAAGGAGCCTTTACTTTCTTGCCTATTTATGTGAGCCCCAGTCCACTGATATCTCTTCTTTTTTCTTTTTTTGGCTGTGCACAGGGCATGTGGAAGTTCCCGGGCCAGAGATCGAACCTGCACCACAGCAGTGAAAATGCCAGATCCTTAACCCACTATGCCACCGGGGGAGTCCTTCACCTCTTCTTCACACGGGATTGTAGCCCTGCAAAGGCTGGACCCACAGCCACACGACGTCCTGTGCAATAAATCCAATTTGGATTATTAATAACATGTATTGCCCGTTTTGTAAAGTGACGACCACAGTTGCCTACCAAGCTGTTTCAGATCATCAGGGGGAAGGGACTCAAGTAAAAGTAAATTATTCACTTATGAAAAAGTTCTCTTAAAAAAAAAAGCCTGTAAATACTTTCCTTTTATGGTTTTCTGTATTGTGTGTGTCTCATATTTGCATGCTGTTTCATGCCATGTCCACACGGTAGATTTCTTTTTCTCTCTGGCATCCATTTCTCAGCACGGTTTCACCCATTTCTTGAGCACAAGCTGCACGCTGCACAGGTCAAGTTCTAGGCTCACCAATCCCTCTCAATAACCCGGGGCGGGGGGTGAGGGGGGGTGTCTCCATAGGTCGCGTGTGCCCATGCAAATTCTTGTCAAAGGGGCCCTCATCACCCAGGCTTGCACATGAGGCTCAGGGGCAGAAGGTCCTGGTGCAGGAGTGACGATCACAATGGGCCCAACACCAGCTGTCCGCCAGGGCTCCTTCCCTGCAGGCTGGCCAGCTGCCGAGACAACCTCACCTCATCGGGCCCCTTCCATCACAGAGAGAGTGCCCCTCTGCGTCCTCCTCAAGACCGACCCTCACCTGGATTTGTGTCTGCTTTCCGGGTCCTACTCCTGTAAAAGTCATGGAGAGGACACGCCGCCCACCTGCCCAGGGATCCCCCAGGCCCAGTTTTAGAGCGCCAGGTTCCAGCAGTCTTACAGAGCAGTGGCAGGGCACGGCCCAGAGACATGGTGCCTTTGGGGGTTGCCAGATCTGGGGCCCTGAACCCATGACCAGCACCCGCCCGTGTGTGAGCACTCTGCGTCCTTGGAGCCAGGACCAGGGCACATGGAGCTCGTCCTGACCCCGGAGACAGGAAATGGGCGGGGGGGGGGGGGGCTGGTTCTGAAAGCCTGGTGGTTTGATTTAGGAGGCCACAGAGGAGGCCATTAGGGAGCATGTTAGAGAGGCAAGGGCATCCACTTCAGAAAATCTTCAGAAAGGAGATGTGACCAGTCAGTCAGAAGCCTGGGACCCCAGACAGGCTCCCAGGCTTCCGAGCGGGCCTTTAGTCTCGAGACCCAAACAGCACACCCAGGGTTCCAGAGGAAGGGAGTACCCCTGGGATGGCCTGAGTAGGGTGAGACAGGGCGCCAGCCGGGGTGTGACACCAGGTCAGACCGATACTACGCTTATCTGTGATAGCGACCATCCCCGGCAGTGTGGTCTGCCAGGTGTGTTCAGCTACATCTTCTAAGTAATCTTCACACATGTCCTGCAAGATTGGCATTCTTGGGAGTTCCCGTCCTGGCTCATAGGTAACAAACCCGATTAGGATCCATGAGTACATGAGGGCAATCCCTGGCCTCGCTCAGTGGGTTAAGGATCCTGCATTCCCGTGAGCTGTGGTGTAGGTCGCAGACGTGGCCCCGTTGATGTGACTGTGGCTGGTATAGGCCAGCAGCTACAGCTCTGATTCGACCCCACCCTGGGCACTTCCATATGCCGAGGGTGCGACCCTAAAAAGACCAAAGAGAAAAAAAAAAGAAGAAGAAGAAAGGATGAAGATTGGCATTCTTACCTCATTCTGTGATTCTGGAAGTCGAGGCTCTGAGACGTGTCTAAATTCACGGGCATCTGTGTTCTGCCCACATGCACTTGTCGCTGCAGCTCTGTGTCCTGTGCCTGGAGATTTCCCGCCTTAGGGTAAAAGAGCCACAGAGGAGGGACTTGGGAGCACATGGAGGGCAAGGCTTCAGAGGAAGTGAGTGCCCCTCTGGGTGGGAGTCTTGGAGGCCTTTCTGCGGGATGTGCCTGCCTGGGCTCCAACTGGGTTTCCACACTGGTCCTGAAGCTCAGCCACACCAGGCAAAGCCCACACCTTGTCTTTACGAGGAGAAATATGAAGAAGGCATTTTGAAAGTTCTCTGAAATCTTTTTTGTTTTGTTTTGCTTTGATTTTAGGGCTGCGCCCACGGCATATGGAAGTTCCCACACTAGGGACTAAATCGGAGATACAGCTGCCAGCCTACACCACAGCCACAGCAACTTGGCCATGTTCTGCGACCTACACCACAGCTCATGGCAACACTGGATCCTGGACCCACTGAGCAAGGCCATGGACCAAACCCTCATCTTCATGGATACTAGTCAGATTCGTTTCTGCTGCACCACAATAGGAACTCCCACCAAAATCTTTAACATGAGAAATTTCTTGTTTTTGCGATGGTTTTCTCAAAGGCTTTCGTAAGTCACGTGGGCTTAAATCTGTATTTTTTTAATATATTTTATTTTTTTATTACTCAAATGAATTTATCACATCCGTAGTTGTTCAATGATCATCACAGTCCAATTTCACAGGATTTCCATCCCACAACCCAAGCACATCCCCCCACCCCCCAAACTCTCTCCTCTGGAGACCTTAAGTTTTTCAGAGTCTTTGAGTCAGCATCTGTTCTGCAACGAAGTTCAGTCTGTCCTTTTTTCAAATTCCACATGTCAGTGAAAGCATTTGATGTTGGTGTCTCATCTCATTGTATGGCTGACTTCACTCAGCATGATAATTTCTAGGTCCATCCATGTTGCTAAAAATGCTGGTGTTTCATTCATTTTAATGGCTGAGTAATATTCCATTGTATATATGTACCACATCTTCTTGATCCACTCCTCTGTCGATGGACATTTAGGTTGTTTCCATGTCTTGGATATCGAAAATTGTGCTGCAATGAACATGTGTCTTTTCGAGTCATGGTTTTCTCTGGATAGATGCCCAGGAGTGGGATTGCTGGATCAAGTGGTAGTTCTATCTTTAGTTTTCTGAGGAATCTCCATACTGTTTTCCTACCCTCTCTGGGCCTCAGTTTACTCCTCCATATCTGAGCCTCAACAGATAATTGAAGGGTTATGTGAAAAAAAGGTTAATACGAGACCCCCATGGAGAGTGGGTGCTCATTAACATTTGTCTCTCTTCCTCAAGCTCCCCTCAAAGAAAAGCGGGGGTGTGGGAGGGCAGTGACTCAGACCTCCTCCCTGGCTCCATGGCAAAGCCCCCAGCCACTGTCAGAGGTCAGACGCCAGCTGCAGCCTCCTGAGCTTTGGCCTGCTTCTGCCACGGGGGGCCTCCCAGAAGTCTGGTTACTGTCTCTGTGGAAACCGAGGCCCAGAAAATGGAACAGCTTACCCAAGATCACAGAAGGAATCAATAAATCTGTGCTCTTAGCCCCTGGACAGTGCACCCCCTGGACGTGCACCCCCTGGACAGCGCACACTCTGGAGCGTGCAGCCCCTGGACAGTCCACTCCTTGGAAGGCACCCCCTGGATAGTGTACCCCGGGACAGTGCAGCCTCTGGAATGCACCCTCTGGACAGTACAGCCCCTGGACAGTGTGCCCCCTGGACAATGCACTCCCTGGACATGCACCTCCTGGACATGCACCCCCTGAACAGGGCAGCCCTTAGACAGTGCACTCCCCTGCACATCCGCCCACCTGCACATATGCCCTGGCCATAGCAGAGGCACATGCAACTTCAGAGCAGGCCAGGTGCCTGTGCTCAGACACAGAGGCATCTTGTGCCATCTTGCTGGGGTGGCCTCGCCTGCCCCACGTGGGTGGAACACAGCGGCTCAGGGCCAAGGTTGGGGCCGGCTGGGAATGGAAGGTATTCTCGGGCTGTGTCTTTGGCTGTGATTCTGTCAGGGACGGGACCCCATAGGTGGTTCCAGAGGTGCCCAGCTCTTGCCGAGGGGCATGTGGGGTCAGGTGGGGGTAGGCAAGCAGGCATTTCAAGCTCTCAGATCCAGTTCTGTTCCGGAAACCAGAGCAGCCCCAGCTACCAAGAGCCTGGGAGCAAATGTAGACCGGGGACTCAGCCCCCGCTTGAGCCTCAGGAAGTGGAGCTGCTGGAATCTCTCCTCCAGCCTGGCCTCCTGCCGAGAGTGTCCTTTGCAAGAGCCTTCCCTGGCCTAATTAAGCAGGGTAATGAGTAGCTAAGAGGGAGTGGGGAAAGCCCTCGGCTTAGAGCTGGGATGGTTTATGACAGGGTGTCTGCAGCTGGTGACATTCTGGGAAGTCATTTCTCTGAACCCTGGGAGGTTGCCTGCTGCTCCCACAGCAGAGCTGCTCCCAAGGTGAGCACAGGGGGCCTGGCGGGGTTCCCAGGGGCCTGGTCTGAGCCCAGCTTAGGCCCTGGCTTCATGCAGGCTGGGGCATTCCTGGTGACATGTGTGACCCTGTTTCCTTTGATGCTAGGACTGAGCGTGGGACACTTAGGAGCCCGCGGCCTGCCGTGTCCATGGGTGGTGGGAGGGGCTTCCTTCACAGGAAGCCTGCTGTGCCTCTGTCCAGCTGCCCAGGGCAGAGCTGTGTGCACTAGGACTCCCGCAGCCCAAGTGCATATTTGGATCTTTTTGGAGTTCCCATTGTGGCTCAGCCAGTTAAGAACCCGACATAGTTAAGAATACGACGTTGCTGTGAGCTGTGGTGTAGGTCAAAGATACGGCTCAGATCCCACATTGCTGTGGTTCTGGCATAGGCTAGTAGCTGTAGCTCTGATTAGACCCGTAGCCTGGGAACTTCCATATGCCCTGGGTGCGGCCCCCAAAAGACAAAAAAGACAAAAATAAATAAATAAATAAATAAATAAATAAAAAGACAAAAAAATAAAATGAAATAAAGAGCCCAACATATTGTCTGTGAGGATGCAGGTTCCATCCCTGGCTTCACTCAGTGGGTTAAGGATCCGGCGTTACAGTGAGCTGTGGTGTAGATCACAGGCGTGTCTTGCATCCCACATTGCTGTGGTTGTGGTATAGGCTGGCGGCTGCAGCTCCGACTCAACCCCTAACCTGGGAACCTCCATATGCCACACCTGCGGCCCTGAAAAGAAAATTAAATTTAAAAAATTTTAAAAAATATTTTGATCTTTTCTAATTCCCTAAGTACGTCCTGTTTGCGGCCAAGTGTATCTGACAGGGGAGGGCACGCCTGAGCTGCCCCCACCTCTCCAAGGCCATCGGGCCCTCAGAGTCCTGAGGGAGGATCCCTGGCACTCAGAATAGAGAGGGCCTGGACGCTTCTGCCTCCCTGGAGCAGCAGCCTGGATGGCCCTGAGCAGTGATCCCGAGCAGAGGAGAAGCCAAGGATCCAGGGAGACTTTTCTGGGAGGCAGGGGTGGGAGAGGGAGGGGGAGACCCGCACCCCCATCCCCCGCCCGCCCTCAAGAGCCCGCTTCCCTGCCTGGGTGGGCGCTGCTGCTCCCACCTCAGAGGAGAAGGGGCAAACAACACGTTGAGAAACCGCGAGCAAAGGCCATGTCGGCTGAGGAGCGGTCCTTTCCTTCTCACTCAGTGAATGTTCCCTACAGACGCCGGAGGACGGAGGCGCATAAGGCCCCGTCAGCCTTGTCCAGCGGAATCTCAGCCTCTGGGCCAAAGCCCAGATGTCGGGGAGGCTGCTTCTGGGGCCACAGAGCCCTGCCAGGGAGGAGGTGCTGGGAGCAGCTGACAGTCAAGACGGGGGTCCACGGGGTCCTGGGGCCTCGTGGAGGAGCTCCCCTCACGTCCCTCAGGGTCTCAGCCGCTGATCCAGCTCTAGATTCACTGCCCAACAGGGTCTGCCTTCTCTTGTATTTACAGTTCATTTATTTTCTATTTTCCTGTCACCAGAGTTCAAAAGGGATTCAAGGCCATTTACAGGTGGTGATGGGGCACCAGGAAACCAGAGCCAGCTCAGTGGTTCAGGTCCAGGCTGTCAGGGGAGCCCGGGAGGAGGGCATGATGGCAACAGGAAATGCTGTGACATCTGAGCCGCCTGGTGGTTGGTCAAAAAGGGAACAGGGTGTCTGATGGAAAGTGTTCCCTTCCTACTGCAGCTACTGCTCTGAGCTGCCCACGGGCCCTGCTTCCAGATTCAGCATGGACACCCCCGTCCACTGACCCTTGTCCTGGGCCAGGGCCAGATGCCCCTCCCCCTTTGTTTCACACCCATCCCCCAAGGCCCTGTGACCCCTAACCTCACCTCCACCTGTAAGGGTTTACTGCCATCAAGTTTTTTTTGCACTTAATTATGTGCCAAGCACCTTGCTAACTCCTACCTGTAAACTTCTGTAACTCTGACAGTTACCTGTGACCTGAGAGCTATTATTGTGCCCATTTTACAGATGAAGAAACTGACAAGAGTCTTGCCCCAGGGCTCCTAGAGGTGAGCCAGCCTCCTAACTCAGGCCCTGGGAGAGTGTGAGGCCTTTGGGACTGTCTTTCTGTGAAGCCCTGGAAGGAATGGGAAAAGCTTCCTCCAGTGTCCTGTCGGGGATTCTGAGATAACTTTTGTGGGGATAGTGGACCTTCACGATGCCTATCAGCAGTTGGTTTGGACACACTGGCAGTGTCCGCAGTAGGACCCACAGCCACAAGGACAAGGGGGCTCCTCTCAGACAAAGGGAACAGCGCTAACTCCTGCTACTCGAGGTGTCTTCCCCTTTATTAAGAAAGCTCACCTTAGTTCTGCTAAGGTGAGACACAGGTCCAGAAGTGGGGGGTCCCTCAAGGGCAGGTGGAGGTCCAGCTGTGGGAAGCAGGTCTGCTGCTTCCTCTCACCAGGGTCTGAGTTGTCTGAGACGCTCTCACTGAAGGGAGGTTTGGGGACCATCCTGCTGACCTTGCTGACTCCCTCCTGTGACTCGTGGTTCAAACTCCCCACCCCCCACCGCCAGTGGTCCTGTGGACACCAGACTAGCTCTGGAGACATTTTTTTTGTCTTTTTGGGGCCACACCCATGGCATATGGAGGTTCCCAGGCTAGGAGTCGAATTGGAGCTGTAGCTACCAGCCTACACCACAGCAATACCAGATCCAAGCCATGTCTGCTACCTACACCACAACTCACAGCAACGCTGGATCCTGAACCCACTGAGTGAGGCCAGGGATCGAACCTGCCTCCTCATGATTACTAGTCAGATTCATTTCCACTGAGCCATGAAAGGAATTCCAGGGGACATTTTGATTGTTGTAACTGGGAGCCCATAACAAGGAATTGCTTGGCCCCGAATGTCAGTCATGCTGGCTGAGGACCCTGCCCCCCCGGCCCCCCTGACACAAGGAGTGACGACCCTTCCCCCACCAACACTTCGGCCTACATGGACCTCAAGGGCACCAGGTTTGGCACCCATAATTCCTCCACTGCCACTGTCCACTTTCTATATGGTACTTCCATCTTGCCTCCCCAAAAATACAAAAAAGGAAACAATTTTATTGAGCACAAGGTGAGGGCCCAGCAGAATGCTTGGCATTTTACACACATATATTACCTTAATTTGGCCTCTTCACTTAGTCTCACCTGGAAAATAAAATCTGTAACGTAGACAGTATTTCCACTCTACCAGTAGGAGCACTGAGGCTCAGAGAGGTTGTGTAACATGTCCAAGGTCACACAGCCATCCATCACGTTTCAAGCCCCTCCAAGCCACGCAGTCCAGCACTCCCGCTTCTTCCTGCAGAGCGGTGTTGGGCTGTGCAGACAAATCTGAGCAGTTGGCAAGGGGAAGGCAGCTTGTTTTCCTGAAGCAAGTCCACTCCCTGCCTTGTGAGCAGAACAGCAGACAGAGCTCCGAGCAGAAGGGGACCCTGAAAGTGAAGACGAGCTGGTGCGTCTTTCTAGCTACCATGTGTTCAGCTTCTCAGAACGCAGGTAAGCCAGGAGTAACCCAAAGCGAAACTCTGGTTTGCAGAGGAAACCCCTGGGGGGCTCCCCACCACCAGCACAGGCCTCCCCCAGGTCTCTTAGGATGAGGCCTTCAGTGGTGCCTGCCATGGGCGCTGGGGACTTGTTAAACAGACCAACCCAGAGTCTGTCATGACAACCTTTATTTTGTTAATGAGTGTGTGTGTGTGTGTGTGTGTGTGTGTGTGTGCGTGTGTGTGTGTGTGTGTGCGTGTGCGCGCGCGCGCACGCACACACGCGCGCACGCGCGCACACATGCTACCAGCTACCAGAACAGTGGCCTTTCTTCAGGGTTTAAGCCGGGCCTTGGCCTCCTGGCCTCCCTCCATCCCAGGGCTCCCTCCCCTGCTGTCTGGATGGGGGGCCCTCTTGGCCTCTGCTCAGATTAACTCCTTCCTTGCAGCTTCCCTGAGCTTGGCAGAGGGGCCCGGCCAAGCGGCCAGACCCCATTGTCTCCAGGGCTGCTGCGGTGCCATAAACCTTTTCCTCGGGGACCCCAGGGCTCCAAGATTACTTTCAGGAGCACAACTGTTTTGTTTGAAATGGCTGAAGAGCGGGGGGAGCCAGGGCTCCTCCATGTGCTCCTCCCTCCCCGTCAGGTCCTGGAGGGGGAACAGGATGGGGTTGTGTCAGGAGGGGCTGTTCAGCTGCAGCTGCTTCTGCGGGAAGTTTGGCTTCTGGGAGGAATGGAGGCAAGAAGGGGTGGGACTTGGGGACCAACCGTGGTGTCGTGGGGGAGGGAGCAGCTGGTGACTTGTTTATCTGCTCAGCTGTTTTGTGTCCAGGGGCCTAAGAGAGAGACAGAAGCAGCTGGGAGCAGAAAAAGAAACACAGCCAGGGCCCTGTGGTCCTTCTGCCTCAGCCACAGGTTCTGAAACCAAGCAAAACCACCAGAGAGTGATTCTTAGGGGGCAGCCCTCCCCACTCTCAGGGGGTTTCTGTTGGGCCCATATGCCAGTTTCTGCTGTGCAAACACCACCCTCCCCAGTGCAGTGTTGTGGGGACCTGCCCGGCCCCGAGGTTAACACTGGCACAAACACACACCAGTGTGTTCCTGGGCCTCAGTCGGCTGTGTCCCCTGTGAGCTGGCACAGGCCTTGGGGCCAAATCAGCCATCTCCTGGGCTTGGCATCAGCCGGACCAAACCCATGACAATTGCCCGCGGGCAGCCTCACTCCCTCACCGGCTCCTTCTCCTGGCTGGGTCTCACTTGCTAGATTGTTTGGAGGCCAGGGTGGGCGGCAGCCTCGTTCCCTCTGTCGTCTTTTGACCAAATGAACGCAGCAGAGTCTGCAAAGCAGCTAGGCTGCGATCTCAGTGCAATTTCCAGACTTTGCTAGTTTTTTTCCCCTGGGATCTTTCTCCTTTCTTTTCTTGTTTGTTTATTTAAAGAAGAACATTTAAAGGCAGGACCTCTCTGCCCTGATTCCCTTTCCCTCCTCCTGGGGGTGAGTCTGACACCAGAGGACAGCTTCTGCCTCCCTTTGGCGCACAAAGTCAGGGCCGCTCTGTGGGCAGAGGGTCTGCTTCTCAGGCACTGGGCCTGGCAGGGGCAGTGTGAGCGTCGCAGGGGCCTTTTGCAGTAGCCCCGATGCAGTCTGTGACCACTGGCACCTGAAAGCTGCCAAAACAGCTCTGGACGCCCGCAAGTCCCAGTTTGGCCGCTCTGGGTCTTTGCGGTGCGCGTGCGGAACGGACAGAAAAGGCTGAGAGGTCTGTCTGTCTGCAGGTTGAAGGCAGAAGGACCACCTGGGGAGAGGCTGCGGGAGCGGGAGAGCTGGGAATGTGGATCAGGACTCACTTCCCAATCGTGTTTGCTTCACTGCTGACAGTTAGCGGGTGGGGCCCACACTTCCCCTCTCTGGGCACTCAGTGTAAAAGGCAGGACTGGGGCTCTGGTCTCTGGGTCCTTTTCTGCTTTACAGATTTTCTCCTTTTAGGATGCTAATTTCTTCGTCTATAGCCCATTTCCTTCTCCACAGACCAGGTAGCCCAATAAAATCACCACTTAATGGTGCTGGCAGCAGAGCCAGCTGTTTTCCTGGACCCGGGTCCTCAGGCTGAAGCCTAGTGAAAGCTTTCCTCGTGAAGGAGCTTGGAAAGCTTCCGGAAGTGCCAGCGCACCACCTGTTTGAGCATTTCTGCCAGTGTCTCTGGGCCAAAGCCCTCCCACCAGACCCTCACACTGAGTTCTGTGAGCGCCACTTCCCAGGAGTGAGGCCAGGGCTCTTGGGCCTCCGATGATGTTCCATTCAATTCACCAAGTGTGTTTTGAGCACTTACTCTGGACCCAGAGGAATGCAGGAGACATCACAACCTCGACCTTGTCCCAGTGAGCTGTGGGTGAGCTGAAAGCCGCAGGGGGACAGCTCTGTCCTATCTCCCCGCTCTCCCTTCAACATGGCCAAGGGTAGAGCCCTCGACTCTGCAGTGACCCTAGCCACTGCAGGGACAACGTCGGATCCTTAATCTGCTGCGCCACACTGGGAACTCCTCAGATTTTTTATTAAATTGAGTACCTATTGCGTGCAGTGACGGGGGGTTGCTGGGGAGGCAGACAATATTGTTGGAATATCTCCAAACATGCTCTTTAAGTCTTTTTTTTTCTTCCATTTTTGGCCATCCTGTAGCATATGGAGTTCCCAGGCCAGGGATCAGTTGAGCCCTGCAGCAATGCCGGATCCTTTAACCCACTGTGCTGGGCTGGGTATTGAACCCGTGTCCCTGCACTGCAGAGACGCCACAGATCCCATTGGACCACAGTGGGTACTTCTAAGTGTATATAGGTACGTGTATATATATATATATTTATTTTTATTTATTTATTTGCACGTCCACACCTGCAGCATATGGACATTCCTAGGAGTTGAATCAGCTGCAGCTGCTGGCCTTCACCACAGCCAGATCTGAGCCACATCTGCAACCTATGCCACAGCCATAGCCATGGCAATTCCAGATTCTTTTTTTTTTTTTTTTTTTTGTTGTTGTTGTTGTTGCTATTTCTTGGGCCGCACCCGCGGCATATGGAGGTTCCCAGGCCAGGGGTCGAATCGGAGCTGTAGCCGCCGGCCTACGCCAGAGCCACAGCAATGCGGGATCCGAGCCGCGTCTGCAACCTACACCACAGCTCACAGCAACGCCGGATTGTTAACCCACTGAGCAAGGGCAGGGACCGAACCCGCAACCTCATGGTTCCTAGTCGGATTTGTTAACCACTGCGCCACAACGGGAACTCCCCAATTCCAGATTCTTAACCCACTCATGGAGGCCAGGAATCAAACCCACATCCTCATGGATACTAGTTGGGTTCTTAACCCTCTGAGACACCAACACGAACTCCCCTAAGTCTCTCTTTTTTTTTTTTTTTCTCTTTTCTAGGGCCGCTCCCGCGGCATATGGAGGTTCCCAGGCTAGGGGTTGAATCAGAGCTGTAGCCGCCAGCCTTCGCCAGAGCCACAGCAACTTGGGATCCGAGCCACGTCTGCGACCTACACCACAGCTCACGGCAATGCCAGATCCTTAACCCACTGAGCAAGGTCAGGGATCGAACCCGCAACCTCATGGTTCCTAGTCGGATTCGTTAACCACTAAGCCACAATGGGAACTCCTAAGTCTCTATTTTTGAAGCACTTTTTTTCCATATAATTTATGCGATGATTTTGCCAAGTTCCATAAAGTTGTTACTGGTGTTTACAGAAATTGTGCTAAATCTATTCATCAGCCTGATGAAAGCCAACCTCATTTTTGATCTTTCTAGCCAGGAAAGACTTTCTTCTCTGGTAAATTGATCTCACTTGGGCCCAGCCTTGCCAAGGGTGCTTACATTAAAAAAAAATTAATATTCATATTTTGAATTTGTTTAATTATGAGCCTGCTGTGCTAACTTGTTCCTTTATCTATCTGTATATCTCTAAACCGAAACGTAGACCTAAAAGGCCTGATGAGATTCCGATTAAAGCTTCTTGATGGAGAACATCCCAGGTGTTGCCTCTGGTTCTATTACTATGGAGGGTCAGGCAAGAAGGAGGCACACGTGTGCTGGGAGGATGTGGCTTTCCCTGGGCAGGTTCCTATGGCAAATCCCAGGCATCATGCCATGACAGGAGGGTCTTCCTTTCCAGCTGGGACCTAAGAGCTAGGGCCTAGGACTCTGGTCCTTGCCCTGGATCTGCAGGCAGTAGTGCAGCACAATGTAAGGAAGAGGGCCGACTTGGAGAAGGCGCATCGCTGCAGGTTTCAGCTCTTGTTCTTGAGCAAGTCATTTGAACCCCTTGAACCTTGGATTCCCTGTTTGTGAAATGGACACTGTAATTATCCTACTTAGCAGAGGACGTTTAGGGATTAGCACCAACAGACAAGAGATACTTGGCATGTCAGGGGCTCCACAAACAGAATCTTTTGGTAGTGAATGGAGCCAGGGGCCCAGTGATGGGCCAGGCCCTTAGCACCCAGTACTGGGAGACTGAATACATTCCCCCGGGTGTCCAGTGAGGTGAGGTTTAGAGCAGCTGGAGCCTTGATCTGCAGAATTTCAAATAATTCTCTACTTGAAAGAAGCCATTGGGTGGAGGCTGGCAGCAAACAGAGCCTCTTCACTGTCTTTGAGCCAAGAAAACTCCTGCCTGCTTGCTCCTGATGGAAGGACATCTGCTCTGGCAGGTTCTGTGAACTTTGCTGTTTGATTCCTTGGTTAAACCTTCAGCCCTTTGTAATCTGGTTTTTAGTATCACTTAGATGTAAACTCCAGAATTAGGGTTAAGGCATTGTCACTACTGTGATATTGGTTCATTCCCTACTGTATCATGGGTTTGATCCCTGTCCTGGGAATTTCCGCATGCCATGGGCCTGGCCAAAGAAGAAGAAAATCAATCGCTCCTATATGTGTAGGTCTATTTTGGAGGTCCTTGATGGCCTAGAATTTAAGGATCCAGTGTTGTCACTGCTGCAGTATGAGTTCGATCCCTGGCCCTGGAACTTCTGCGTGCCACAGGCACAGACAAGAAAATAATAATAAAATAAAAACGCATAAGCATTCAAACATAAAACGATTGATGTAGTTTTACACATGAGAAACACACCCCAAAACATGGGTAAGGAATCGAGCAAACGGTGGAAACTAGGAGGCTTCCTGGTGCTGGCCCCATGACTTATGGTTAGCATGTTAAACTCCAGCGAGTGTGATTTTGGTTTCAAATAACAGAATGTTGTAATTAGAAGTGGCCTAAACCATGGGGCATCTAATCTCATTTCAGGAAGTCCAGAAGTTGTTGATCAGGCAGCTCAACAACCCCAGTGCTCTGTCCCAGCTTCCCTGTGGTGCTCCTGGTTCTGCCCTCATGAGCCCAAGATGGCTGCCATAGCGCCGTTTCACATACTTTAGTGATGATAAGCAAGAGGGCAAAGGGGGGGAGGACGATCTGCTCCAAAAGCCCCAGCCAAAGTCAGTGTCCCCTGGCAACTCAGACCAGAGCAGGTCACATGCCTGCTCCAAGCCAATCGCTGTCCACAAAGCTGGCCCAGAGTGGCTCTGACCAATCACGTTTCAGTCCTGGGGGGTGGGCCCACCTCCCCTGAAAGTTTTCTACTTTGAACAAAACAATGAGGAGCCAAGCTGGTGACCAAGGAAAGTCACTCTGATCAACAGTCAAGAGCTCCCTGGGGGGAGAAGCAAGATGAGAGAAGGTGCCCCGTGTGTGTAGACCCTGAGCCACAAACTGAGCAAGAGACAGGGCAAACCCACGGCAAAGACAAACCCTGATTGTGAAGCCGCTTTGCTTTCAGGGAAGGCTGCCCAAGTGAAAAGATCCTCTCCTTTTTGGTGAAAACTCTGCCATCTGCCAGAAGCCTGGGGCCAGGTGTCAGGCTGCAGTTTGGGGGCCTCTTGGGCCCCTCACTGATTTCACAAGGAAGTGGAGCACACATCTGTCTCAAAGGGGCAGCTAGAGCTTTTGCCTTGTATGAAGGAGGGTCCAATTTTGCCAAATCTTCTGATCTTTCAAGAGTAGATAAATTTAAAATTTTACGTTGAAATCATTTCATTTAAAAAAGCTAGCTGGGGAGTTCCCATGGTGGTGCAGCAGAAATGACTCCGACTAGGAACCATGAGGTTGAGGGTTCAATCCCTGGCCTCATTCAGTGGATTAAGCATCCGGCATTGCCATGAGCTGTGGTATAGGTTGCAGACTCGACTTGGATCTAGTGTTGCTGTGGCTGTGGCGTAGGCCAGCAGCTGTAGCTCCGATTGGACCCCTAGCCTGGGAACCTCCATATGCCATGGGTGTGGCCCTAAAAAGAAAAAAATTAAAATAAAAATGAAAAGTTAGCTAGCAAATTGGTAGTTCCCTGGTGTTTCAGTGGGTTAAGGATCTGGCATTGTGACAGAAGTGGCTCAGGTTGCAGCTGTGGCACAGGTTCAGTCCCTGGCTCTAGAACTTCTGCGTGCCGAGGGAGTAACCAAAAAAAAAAAAATGTATATTTAAAATATGGGGGACCAAATATGGATCAGATTGGACTTGCAGGTAACCAGGCTTGAAAAATATTCCTGAGGCAGTGAAGATGTTCTGAAGTGTCTTTATGTCAATGGTCGCACAACTTGACTTTGTAAGATTACTAACATTTATTGAATTGTACACTTGAAATGAACAAAGTGGGTGTCAGTATGCCTCAGTAAAGTATGAAAACAGGAGTTCCCCTTGTGGCTTAGCAGGTTAAGAACTTGTCTTAGGAGTTCCCATTGTGGTGCAGTGGTTAACGAATCCGACTAAGAACCATGAGGTCCCTGCCCTTGCTCAGTGGGTTAAGGATCCGGCGTTGCTGTGAGCTGTGGTGTAGGTCGCAGATGCGGCTTGGATCCCGCGTGGCTGTGGCTCTGGTGTAGGCTGGTGGCTACGGCTCCAATTTGACCCCTAGCCTGGGAATTTCCATATGTCGTGGGAGCGGCCCAAGAAATAGCAAAAAAGACAAAAAAGACAAAAAAAAAAGAGCTTGTCTTAACTATGACTAAAGAACCTGCACACTAGAAATGCAGGTTCGATCCCTGGCGTTGCTCAGTGGGTTAAGGATCTGGCATTGCTGTGGATGTGGTGTAGGCCTGCAGCTGTCACTCTAATTCCACTCCTAGTTTGGGAACTTCCTTATACAGCAGGTGCGGCCCTCAAAAGAAAAATAAATAAAGTATGAAAAGAATTGGCCCGCAGGCGGTAGGTCTGCTGTCCTGGACAGAAATATTCTTCCCAAGGCCTCTCCAGTTCTGGCTCTGCCCGGGGGTCAGGAGGACTTGCCCTGGTTGCTGAGGTCAGTTTTGACACCGGGCTACAGGTGTTGGGGACATGGCTCGGATCGTTGGTGTCGGAAAATGAGACACATGAACAGGGGGAGATCTCAACAAGGCTCTTTACTTCTGCAGAAGGGCGCAGGTGCTCAAAAAGCGCCGCAAACCAGAAAAGACCCTCCCTATTTCTCCCTAACGCAGCTGATGGACCTGTCCCCTTCCCACGGGTCAGGTCAGGGCGCACATTCTTCCCGGTTGGCGAATTGAAACAAATTGTTACTGGGAAAAGAGGGAAAGAGGAGGGGCGGTTGCCCGAAAGTGTTTCAGCCGAAACTAGAGCAAAATGGAGTCACCAAGATTTCCTTTGACAGAAAAGACATTATGTTACTTTCCACCCAGGGCAGGCCGTGTGGCCTGGAGGTGACCAAGAGCCACAGGTCCCCGGGGTTGCCCCCCTTCCTGGTAACCAGCCCTGTGACCCTAGGCATGTTCACTCTAGGCCACTGTCCACCTTGTCTCATCTCTACGATGGGAATGACTGTGTGAGCTCTGGAGGATTCGATCGAAGATGTGTGCAACACACCCACACAACGACGTTCTCAGGGGGTCATGGAGTTCAGGCTGGGCCATCTGGCCACACAGGCACCAGGCTGTGGGTGCCCCCTACCTTTGCCCGCCCTTGGGTGAGGAACAAGCGGCACATCGCTAAGGCTCGATGAGCCTGAGGCCAGGCCCCCACCCCCCAGAGGCCCTCAGGTCCCCGACATTTTCAGCTCACGTTTCGGCACTAAGAGGTTGAGACGAGGGGCTTTGCAGGGGTGCTGGGTGCGCGGTCAGGGCTAAGGGGAGCGCCAACTTCAGAAGCTGAGATTTAGGCCTTCCTCTGAGGACGCTGAGGAGGGTTGATTAACATCCTGTGTGCCTGTGAAAGCCACATCCCTGCTTCTGTCAAGTCACAGTCAGCGGCACAGGGGGAGCCCGATGGTCAGCACTAGGCCTTTTCCAGCATGGGCAGGGCCTAGGCGCCCCAGGTTCTGGGAGGCCTGTACTCACAATCTCCACTGTCCCATCTCCGCTTCCCCACCCCCTGCAGATTTTGCTCCTGAAAGGGCCAGGGGGCCCTCACCTACTTTCTCAGTGAAAGCAAATTCTGGTTTACTTGATTCAGGCAGGTCTTAAAAGTCTCCCCCACCTATTGGCTCAAATGAAGGCACTTTGGCCACCTGCCCTGGACTCCTGTGCTGGAGAGGGAGATCCCACCAGAGGGGCCCATGGTTTCCCCAGCTGCTCCTGGAGTGTGACAGGTGCCAACAGGGCCTTTCAGAAGACATGTGTGGAGCCCGTGGGGTGGAGGGCTGCTTGTGCTCCCAGACCAGGCCAGACCCTGGCCCTGAAAAGGCGGGGCACAGGGAACCGTGTGTCAGACCATCAGTCGGGTCCTCCGTTCCCTGTATTCTCTACCTCCAGCTTCTTTGGCTCTGATTCCGTTAGTTAGTCTTGCCCTAATTCTATAGCTTCCCCACCCACCCTACCCCCTGCTGAGCCCAGTGTTGCTAGAAGTATCTCCCCTCCCCCCCGGCCCCCCACCAAAGGCCCATCAGCAGGGCTCCCAGGGGAAGGGGCTGGGCGGGCGGTGGGGTGGGCAAGTAGAGTGAGCTCAGGGCTGCCTGCAGAGCAGGTGGGGTGGGAGTCCCTTTTCTCACCCCTTACAGTGAGAAGTCTCACCTTCCCCTGAGGGCGGGAAGTCTCAGTTCCCCCCTGGTGTTGAGGGCGGAGGGGGGCTATGGTGGGTGGAGCAAGACACACAGTTGTCTGGAGATGTTAGAACCTTGAAGTGAGACTGAAGCTGTCCCTATGGCTGAGGCTTTCTGACTGGCTTTTACTGTTTGCAACAGTGGCTCAGACACCGCCCCCCATCTTTCAGAATTCCAGCAGCTAGTGAAGTCTAACCGCCAGGAGAGCCCTGTTGCTTCACAGGAGTTTGTCAAGCCCCCCAGTGAGAATTACCAGCTCCCTCAGGACTGAGGTCCATGGGTCTGCCTTGCAGGGGACCCTGCCTTTGCCCTTGTGATGCTGTTTCCACGTGAGGGAGGAATCCTGTTGACAGAGAGCAAGACACACCTCCTGAAAGTCTTAGTGGTGGTGCTTGGCTCTAAACTCGGTCTGCTGGAGTTCCTGCACTGGCACAACAGGATCAGCAGCATCTCTGGAGCCCTGGGATACAGGTTCGATCCCCAGCCTGTCACGTGGTTTAAGGATCCAGAGTTGCCGCAGCTGCAGTGTGGGTCACAACTACACCTTGGATCTGATCCCTGGCCCGGCAACTCCATATGCTGCGGGGCAGCCAAAAATAAAACAGTCTGCTGACTCTGATATGTCTCTGCCTTCTGAAAAGGTTGAGATTAGAATTCCAGAGTGTTATCGGTGGAATCCTGTCCCCAAATGTGTATGTTGAAGCGCTAACCCCCAGGACCTCAGGATGGGCTGGACTCGGAGACCCAGCCTTTAAGAGGTGACTAAGGTAAAATGTGGCAGTCAGGGTGGGTCCTGATGCAATCTGACTGGTGTCCTTAAAAGAGGGAATGTGGACACAGTTTTAGACCCAGGGGCACACAGAGAAGGACCACGTCAGGACCAAATACGGGGCAGCATCTCCAAGCCAAGGAAGAAACTGCTGACACTGAAATCTTGGACCTTCAGCCTCTGGGACTGGGAGAGAGTAATTGCTATTGTTGAGCCTGTCTGTGGAGTTCCCTTCCTGCAGCGCCAGCTGACTCATACGGAGAGAGAAGTTGAGACTCTGGAAGGGAAGTGTGTGCTCAAGCTTCGAGAAATCCGCCGGTTGCTGGAGTTGCCCAAGGGCACAGTCTTGGACTTTTGCCTTCTGATGCTCCCTGCGGACAAAAAAGGGGCATGGGTCTCCATCAGGAACCACCCCCTCCCGGCTTCATCCACCCCGCCCACTCTCTCAAGCTCTGCCCCCCACATCACTCCTTAGTGACACCGAGGGTCACCACATGCCCACGTGCGTTGTGAGGAAAGGCAAGGCTCACGCTGCACTGGGCTGAGGTGGCTCCTGGGAACATCTTCCCAAGGCCCAGGCCTCTGCATAGGTGGGCGGCACCAGGGTGGGGGGTCCTGGGGTGGGCCTGGGGCTGTGGGTCTGCAGAGTTCCTGGAAAGACGGGGGTGGGAGTGGGGGTGGGGGAATGACACTAAGGGCAGAGACCAAAAGGCAGCTGAGGAGGGAGCTGGTCAGGCCATTGGGACAACGCCCATTTGTTAGGAGACCCCACAGAGGCCTGGGTCGGGGGCTGTGGGCAGGAAGACTCCCTCCACTTAACCCTGGCGCTCTCTCCAGAGCATCTGTGGGACTCAGACAGGAACCTGGGAAGGCTGTTTTCTCACCTGATTCCCTGTCCCCAAGGTCTGGCACAGCCACAAATGAACTGAGCACACGAGCTCCTTTCAGGTTGTAAAAACATTTCTGCAGGAGTTACCATTGTGCGTGGCTCAGTGCTTAACCAATCCGACTAGGAACATGAGGTCGTGGGCTAAGGATCCAGCGTTGCTGTGAGCTGTGGTGTAGGTTGCAGACGAGGCTCGGATCTGGCGTTGCTGTGGCTGTGGCATAGGCCAGCAGCTGTAGCTCCGATTTGACCCCTAGCCTGGGAACCTCCATATGCCGCGAGTGCGGCCCTAAAAAGACCAAAAAAATAAAAAGTTTCTGCAGTTAGTAATCGCAGTCATTCTCAGTTCTCTAGATGGCCTTGTTTGCAACCTTGGAACAGTGTTTTCTACGTAGACCTCAAAGTGCAGAATAGTGCTTCTGAGGACAGTGCGGCCTGCCCTGACCGTAATGACATCTGCGGTCTGCTTTGCTGTAGGACACAGCATAGTCACAGGTCCAAAGATAGGACACAGACACCTATAGGGGGCAGTTTGCCCCCCACAAAGAATTAATGTGGTTGGAAAGAGAGTAACATAAAAACATTTACAGAACAAAGCCCCCCCTTACCGACCCTGACCCCTTGGCATCCGCTAGCTAGCCTGGGCCCGTCCCTCCTGCGTTCCCGGGGCTGCTGGGTAGAAACACCAGGAGTGTGTATGATTCTCTCTTCTTCTTTTCTTATATGGAGGGGGCATAATACACACTGCTGCACCTGCTCTTTTTTTCCTAACTTAAATGAAGTTTGCGTAGAGAAGGAAGTTCTTGTCCCGACAAAGCACAGCCCCCCTAAATGGGCCGTTCATTCCCCAAGCTGGTCTCTGGTCTCTATTGACGGACTGCTGGCCTTTCCAAGATTTGGCCGAGTAATCAATTTGGCTCATGATTACCGAGCTCCAGGTGGCATCCTTTCTTGCCTGTGGTCACTGATTTCTTTTTAGTTCTGACATCCTTAAGGCTAGTGACAAGCTGGCTCGGTGACAGTCTCTTCCTGGGACTTGCTCACCTACCAGCAGGGCAGCAGCCCAGGAAATGGACACACACTCAGGTGGGGGTGATGTCACCTGGGTCGTGAGGCCCAGAGGGCATGTGAGCTGCTGCCCTGTCCCCAAATGCCCATCCCCCCACCAGATATTCTTCCTGGAAGGAAATCCATCCCAGGCCTCAGGACTCTCTCCCTTGCTGAGCCACTGGCTCACCTCCTTGCACCGCTTCCTGCCAGTCCCGCCTCCTCCCTCTCCTTTCCCTTGAGTTGTCTTCTATCGTCTGGAGAAGGTTCACACTGATCGATCCTTCTTCACATAAAATGATGAACTCAGCCCCAGCAGGGTGCACTCATCAGCCCACCCCTGCCCTTCCTCTCCTGTCTGCAGAGGCCTCAACTTTCAGCTCCATCGGCCAGGACAGAAATGACCCACGTCTCCTGAGCCCCAGGGCCACAGCCCCCACAACCCTAAGGTTACCACTCAGGCCTGGGGGTGGGGCACACAGCACCTCAAGAAAGATAGTGGGGGGTGGAGGGGCCAAGGCTGCTCCCTAAGCGGGTGCAGGGCTGGGACAGCAGACCAGGGTCAGCGACAGGGGCTGGTGCCCGGCAGGCAACCACTCCGGGCTGCATGGCCTCAGTTCCTGCCGCCCCAGCACCAGGTGGCTTCCTGGTCCGTTCCAGTCCCCTCAGTGTCAGGCCAGGCGCTGGCCTTGCTTGCCTCCTCACCCCATCCTTCTCTGCCTCCTACCCTTCCCGCCCAGGACCTCACTCGGTTCCGCCCAGGCTTCTCCTCCCTCAGGCCCACCCTACGCCTCTCAAATCTCACTGAAAATGTCCTTTCCTGTGGACGCCGTTCTGCACCCCCGCTCTGTGCTGGGTCTCCCTCCCACACTGTTCCTACCCCTACTCGTCGACATCCTCGATGCAGTCTTGTCGTGTGACAGCCCAGGATCAGGTGGGCACACTGCAGCCTTCCCTGGGCAGGACCCCGCCGCTCCTGGCTGGTCTCAGGGCCCATTTGGTGAAGGCACAAAGGAGATGGAAAGCAGAGACCCAGACCCCCTCACTCCTCTCCAGGTAGGTCCCACAGGGAGCCCCTGCGGCCAGGAGACCCCCGGAGCCTCTCAGGATGTTTGGGGAGTTGGGACCTGGGAGCCGGAGGCGCTGCAGGAAATGCTGTGGCGGCCTGGTGTCATTTCCATCTCTGTCCCAGTGGAACCCTGGTTTTCTGCTGGAACCAGTGCCCTGGTCACCCTGAGTTACTGATCCTCCGCCCACGGCCACGCTCCTTCTTGGAGCTTCTTATCAACTCTCCTGGGCTCGTGCGTCCCCTTTTGGTCTTTTTCTTTTCTGCCCTCATTTTTTTTTTTTTTTTGTGAAGTGTTGGCCCACCCAGTTGGTCCCTTCCCTCCAGCCTCAGTCAGCTCATCACCCTGACAATAACTGCACTTAAAGATTCATTATTGTTATTTGCATTTAAAAGGTAATCCTCCTGGCCCCAGGGCAATCTGTTTCTTGTATTATAACTTTCAAAAAATATTTAAGGCCCCTGCATTTGCATTTTAACACAGACCCCACCAGGTTCCATGCTTTGGGGGGGGTGGATCACCCCAAATCTCTCCATTTGCGCTGGGGGGAAAAGAAATGCTGCCTAGGAGGTAGGTCTGGCATACCTATAGAACAATTCCAGATGCAAATAGAGGTTCTGGGCCAGTTGGGGGTGGCTGGGGGCAGTGCGCACAGGTCCCACATCCCCCACATCCCCCACGCCCTATCTTTTTTTTTCTTTTTTTGCTGCCCCAAGGCATATGGAGTTCCCAGGCCATGGGCAACCCACGCCACAACTGTGGCAATGCCATATCCTTTAACCCACTGCACCAGGCCAGGGATCAAACCCACATCCTGGTGAGTCAGCAATGCCACCAATCCCATTGCACCGCCATGGGAACATCCCCCCACACCCCATCTTGAACCCACCTCGTCCCTGGGCTAACTGAGAGGCTGTGGTTTTTGGTAGGTCTTGGGAAGTAGGGCACAATGATGGATTTATTCTAAGCCCTGTCTGGTTTCTGTTTTGAAGCAGAAACAGCCCCGTTCCCCATCTCCGCCCTCCTCCACTTGAACTGGCCATGATCCACATGCCACTTTTCACAGATAGTTTTCCTCCTGCAGAACTCAGTTTCTCTTTTTGAAACTTTGGAGCAATAGACAGCGTGGGTCAGCCAGGGACTGGCTGGTGCCCCGTTTGAGGGGAAGCTGCAGCCCGTGGAGGCAGCCCTTCCATGTGGGGCCCTCAAGCGAGCTCCTGGGACTGGTGGTGAAAGCACAGGGTCTAGAAGTTGGGGCAGGATTCTGTCTGGGGGGAGGGGGAGGGAGTGATGGGGGCAGAGGAGAGGGGGCCCTCCTGCCCTCTCCCCACTTCTCTCTCTTTCTACTTCAACATCTTTGAAATGTGGTCTGAAATGAACATTAAAGGTTGGGACAGCATAGCTGGCCTCTGCTTACCTCCAGCCTGAGGACCATTGCGGGGAGCGGAGGTGTGAGCACGGGCACCTCGCCTGACATCCAAATCTCACCTCTCTGGGAGGCAGCCAGCAGCTTCCCAGCTTCCTGCCTCAACTCCCCAAGAATTTGTGTATCTGTGGGGAGATCTCCTGTGGGACAGTGGGTTAAGGAGTGGGCAGTGTCACTGCACTGGCCAAGTTCGATCCCTGGCCAAGGAAGTTTTTTGTCCCATGGGTGCAGCCATTAAAAAAGAGAGAGGAGTTCCCATCGTGGCACAGTGGTTAACGAATCCGACTAGGAACCATGAGGTTGTGGGTTCGGTCCCTGCCCTTGCTCAGTGGATTAACGATCCGGCGTTGCCGTGAGTTGCGAGTTGCGGTGTAGGTTGCAAAT
Organism: Phacochoerus africanus; assembly: GCF_016906955.1. Lineage (NCBI taxonomy): Eukaryota > Metazoa > Chordata > Mammalia > Artiodactyla > Suidae > Phacochoerus > Phacochoerus africanus. The sequence continues at coordinate 73,329,100 of NC_062550.1, read as the reverse complement.
GCGGCTCGGATCCCGAGTTGCTGTGGCTCTGGCGTAGGCCAGCGGCTACAGCTCCGATTTGACCCCTAGCCTGGGAACCTCCATATGCCGCGGGAGCGGCCCAAGAAATAGCAAAAAGACAAAAAAAAAAAAAAGAGAGGGAGAGAAGGGAGATGAGAGCAGCCTGGGAAGCTCTTAGATAGATAGATAGATAGATAGATAGATAAATGGGACCTAATCAAACTGACAAGCTTTTGCACAGCAAAAGAAAGTGTGTATATATATATACACACACACACACACACACACACATATATAAAAGAAAAGACCGAATGGGAGAAAATATTTACAAACAATGTAACCATGCAACAGGCAAGGGCTTAATCTTGTCAAGGGCTTAATCTACAATATATACAAACAAGTCCTACAAACCAACAACAACAAAACAAATAACACAATCAAAAAATCGGCAGAAAACCTAAATACTCATTTCTTCAAGGAAGACAGACAGGAGTTCCCATCCTGGCTCAGCAGTTAATGAATCCAACTAGTATCCATGAGGATGAGGGTTCAATCCCTGGCCTCGCTCAATGGGTTAAGGATCCAGTGTTGCCATGAGCTATGTTGTAGGTGGCAGATGCAGCTTGGATCCCACCTTGCTGTGGCTGTGGCGTAGGCCGGCAGCAGTAGTTCCAATTGGACCCCTAGCCTGGGAACCTCCATATGCTGCAGGTGCGGCCCTAAAAAGTCAAAAAAAAAAAAATTAATCTTGGACTTTTGAGGGAGTTCCTATTTCTGTACATTTTCATTTTTGAATTCTTGCCTAGTAAGTGATGACCTTTCTACTTTTTTGGGTGATGGCAAGGGGCCCAGAGGTTTCAGCAATGAGGGGCTGTGAAGTGGCTTTGTGGGTGATTTGGGGCAGAAGGCACTGGAGGGGGCGGGGCTGGGCTGGGAGGGGTGCCGGGCAGGCATGTGGGTTGATTGTGACACAGAGGTCGCTATACGGTCTCCTGCGGTGTCTTCTGTGTTGGCTTGGGGATGTGGCAGAGTGGTTACTTCCAACAGCAGTAATGCTGGCATCTCTGGAACTTGCTACATGCACCGGGCACTTTGCAGGACTTCCTCATTGAGCCCATGGCACCCTGCGCAGCCCTGCTCTACCATCTCCACTCCGGCCCAGGAAACGAAGTCTGGAGAGTGTAGATGATATTGCTAGGCCTGACCGCAGCCTCTAGTCACATGCTGTGTCCCCTCCCCACCCCCCTGGAGTGGTTTCCCTGCCCACCTTCCTGCCCTTGTTCTCCCCACAGCCCCTAGGCTTCCCCACCCTCCACCACCCTCCCCCCACACCCCTGATTCCCCTTAAAGCACCTACTTTTTATTGTATCTACTTTTTTTCTTTTTGGCCACACCCGCCCAGCAGCAAGCAGAAGGTCCTGAACCAGGAATCAAACCCACACCATAACAATGACAACACTGGGTCCTTAACACGCTGTGCCACCAGGGAACTCCTGCATCAACTTTTTTACCTTCTATCCAGTGGGTTGGCCCACAATTCACCTCCAGTTTTGAGGAGGGAGGCCTTGCCCAAAGTTCTCGAGCAGGGGAAGTTCCCATCATGGTTCAGTGGTTAATGAACCAGACTATCATCCATAAGGATGCAGGTTGGATCCCTGGCCTCAGTGGGTTAAGGATCTGGCGTTGCTGTGAGCTGTGGTGTAGGTTGAAGACTCGGCTCAGATCCCAAGTCGCTGTGGCTCTGGTGTAGGCCGGTGGCTACCACTGTGATTCAATCCCTTGCCTGGGAACCTTTATATGCCACGGATGCAGCATATAGGACACCTAAAGGACAAAAAGACAAAACAAAAACAAACGAACAAAAAAACAAAGTTCCCGAGCAGGTTCTAGAGTGCCTCCTGGCGCTTCGTGTGGTGTGGAACTGGTCCTGGATCCACTGTGACAGCCACGGCACCTGCCAGTTAAGCATGACCTACACGCACATGGAGGCACACACTGTGTCTAACCCGCCAAGCACCCCAGGTACAGCTCCAGGAAGAGGCTCTCACATGCATAAACACACATGCACTGGGACCCCCCCACCCCCCACCCCACTCCCGCCCTCCTGGGCCCTGGGCGGAGACCGGGCTGGGGCAGTAGGGAAGTGAAACCACCCCGGGGAAGTGAACCGAGCCTGAGCCTCAATTTCTGAAGTGGCCACAGTCTCTCGGGCTCTGGAGCTGCTCCGAGGTAACTGGGGGTCCCCTGGGTGGGGGATGGGGCCTGAATGGGTGGCTGGGGGTGCTGGTTGCTCACCTGGGGGCTTCCAGGGGTGCCAGGAGCAGGGCTGCTCAATGCACTACTGGCTATGGCCCAGGGCGGGGACCCAGGCTTGTGGACATGCAAGTTCCTCTCTTCCTTGTCTGAAAACAAAATATTTCATAGAGTGTTTTTTAAATTTGATTGGCTGTGTCTGCGGTGTGTGGAAATTCCCAGGCTAGGGATCAAACCCGCACCACAACAGTGACAATGCCGGGTTCTTAACCCACTGAGCCACCAGGGAATTTTGTAGCGTTTTAATGCTCTCCCTTTCTTTCTTTTTCTCTTTCTCCCTTTCTCTCTTTCTTTCTCTCTTTCTTTCTTTCTTTCTTTTTCTTTCTTTCTTTCTTTCTTTCTTTCTTTCTTTCTTTCTTTCTTTCTTTCTTTCTTCTTTCTTTCTTTCCTTCTCTTTCTTTCTTTTTCTTCCTTCCTTCTTTCTTTCTCTCTCTCCTTCCTTCCTTCCTTCCCTTCCTCCCTCCCTCCCTCCCTCCCTCCTTTCTCTCTCTCTCTTTCTTTCTTTCTTTCTTTCTTGTTTTTTAGGACCACACCCATGGCATACAGTATTTCCCAGCCTAGGGGTCTAATGCGACTGAAGTTCCCAGCCTACACCACAGCTACAGCAACACCAGATCTGAGGCGCATCTGCAACCTACACCTAAGCTTGTAGATCCCTAACCCACTGAGTGAGGCCAGAGATTAAACCTGCATCTTCCTGGCTACTAGAGTCGGGTTTATTACTGCTGAGCTGCAATGGGAACGCCTAATTTTTTTTTTATTATAGTTAATTTACAATATTGTATCACTTTCTGCTGTACAGCAAAGTGACCCAGTTGTACATATATTAGAACTGGACCTTCCTTTAAAAGCAAAAGAGTGGGACCATGGAGAGAGAGAAGTGAGCACAGCTGGAGTGGGGACAGGGAGTTCTTTCCTGGGAGGGAGGACATTTCTGTCTGAGAGGCTACCAGGAGGCCCAGTGTGCTGGCCACACGGAAGCTCTGGGATCCTTGGAGAGGACAGAGTGGGAGGTTTGGGGGCTGGTGGCCCTGCTATTTGTCACTGGGGAGAGGGGAAGAGCGGGGCCCTTGGTGGAGGATGTGGTGGGGGGTGGCTCAGGAGTGGGGACATCACTGTCCTTCCCTCCTGGAGACAAACACTCACCCAAGGACAGATTCCAGGACCTGATGAAGGTGCAGGGACTGCCAAGGCCAGCTCTGGGATTCGGTGCACAGCTCTGCCAGCTCTCCTCCTAGCCAGCAGTCACCTGGTCTTCTGGCTCCCTCTTGAAATTCCCCCTTGGGAGTTTCCATGGTGGTGCAATGGAAACGAATCCGACTAGTAACCAAGAGGTTGCTGGTTTGATCCCTGGCCTCGCTCAGCGGGTTAAGGATCCAGCGATGCCGTGAGCTGTGGTATAGGTCACAGACTCAGCTCTGATCCTGCGTTGCTGTTGTGGCTGTGGCCTAGCCTGACAGCTGTAGCTCCAATTCTACCCCTAGCCTGGGAACTTCCATATGCCTCGGGTGCGCCCCTCCCCCCAAAAAAATTTCCCCGTGGAGTATCTGCTGTAACTGCATAAACATACTGAATCATTGAAAGCTACCCCTGGAAAGAATCCTGGATGTAACATGTCCCAGTGATGATCAGACTTGCCATTTCTTTCTTTCTTTCCCTTTTTTTTTTTTTGTCTTTTTAGGGCCACACCCACGGCACGTTGAGGTTCCCAGGCTATGGGCTGAATCAAAGCTATAGCTGCTGGCCTATACCAGAGCCATGGCAACTCAGGATCCAAGCCACATCTGAGACCTATACCACAGTTTACGGCAATGCCAGATCCTTTAATCCACTGAGCAAGGCCAGGGATGGAAGCTGCATCCTCAAGGATGCTAATCAGATGCATTTCCCCTGAACCACGATGGGACTCCTTTTTTTATTTTTATTTTTTGATAGGCAAGAAATAGATCTGTTAAGATAGGACGCTTGTGAGAGATACAAGCGGGCAGGCAACGAGGCTCTGCCCAGACTTGCCATTTCTGTTATAACCTGCACCTCTCTTTACTTAATATGTTTCTTCACATTAACTTGCTTTAAGGGGTGTGTGTGTGTGTGTGTGTGTGTGTGTGTGTGTGTGTGTGTGTAGGGCCACTCCCGTGGCATATGGACGGTCCCAGGCTAGGGGTTGAATCAGAGCTGTAGCCACTGGCCTACACCACAGCCACAGCAATGCCAGATCCAACCTGTATCTGCGATCAACACCACAGCTCACGGCAAAGTTGGATCCTTAACCCACTGAGCAAGGTCAGGGATCGAACCTGCATCCTCATGGATACCAGTCAGATTTGTTTCTGCTGAGCCACGATGGGAACTCCTGCTTTAAGTTTTTTTATTCCATCTGAATCTTGAGGACACATAGATCAAGAACCACTGTTAAGTCCAATTTACCCTTGTTGCAGGTGAGGGAACAGACCCGTAGGCCTAAAATCTCAAAGAGAAGTGGTGATTTGGGGCTATGCCTGGATGCCTGGAGTCTCGATGATTTCAGTGGAAAGTCTCCTACTCTCAACTGTGCAGAAACTTTGCCCAAGTGTGACTCACATGGTCCCCGGTGGGGCTGCACACAGACCCAGCCAGGGCAAGTCCTTCCTCCTCCTCTCAGATCCCTGCCCACGGGCTAGCTGGGCAGGCTGCTCTCCCTAAGCTTCTGGAATCTTACTGCTAAAGCTCTGAAATATCAAGAACATGGTGTTTGAATGACTGACTGTGCTGGGTACTCAGCAAGTCTGAATAAAGGAGGGCAGCTCTTCTGTTCTGGGACAATTTATTGTACTATTTAGTTCCTTTTTTTTTTTTCCTCCCACCTATTTTTTTTTTCTTTTTCCTTCTGAAATGTGCGTTATTTGGGTGCTGGATTTCCTGAACCAATCATTACCTCATTTCCTTCTCTCCTATTTTGTACTACTTTTGAAAAGCTTCTCTTCCATTCCATCTTTTAATATTGCTACTAAATGATTAAAATTTCACGAGTTTCCCTTGTGGCTCAATGGGTTAAGAACCTGACTAGTATCCATGAGGATGTGAGTTCAATCCCTGGCCTCGCTCAGTAGGTTAAGGATCTGGCATTGCCATGAGCTATGGTGTAGGTGGCAGATAGGACTCAGGTCCCACGTTGCTGTGGCTGTGGTGTAGGTCGGTATCTGTAGCTCTGAGTCGACCCCTAGCCTGAGAACTTCCATCTGCTGCAGGGGCAGCCCTAAAAAGAAAAAAACAAAATAAAACAAAATACAATTTTAGCATTCATAATTTTAATTTCTAAAAACTCTTCCTTGTTCCATTTTTTTTTTTTTACACTGCCCTGTTTCTGTCTTATGGACACCTATCTTTTCTTATTTCTGTAAGGATATTAATTGTGGTTCTTCTGAACTCTCTTTCATTTCCCCTGCTAGTTCCTTCTCGGTGTTAATTTTTAGTTTCTTTGTCATACTGGAGGCTTTCTTCACAAGACTCTTGATCCTCTTCTCTCTGGTTATATTTAAAATTGAAACACTAAAAATCTTCCTCTTGGTGAGAGCAGGTTTGCGGAGGGCAAGCTCCCGTCTGCGAGGCCTCAAGGGGAAAACCCTCCTTGTCTGCACCCAGCGGTCTCTTCTCTGGGGTCTCAGGGAAGTGTGGTTCCAATGCTATCTCCTGATGGAGTTCCCTGTGGCCTAGGGATTAAGGATTCAGTGTGGTCGCTGCTGTGACTCAGGTTCAATCCCTGGCCCGGGAACCTCCACATGCCTCGGATATACCCCAAAACCCCACAAACATGGTGTTTCTTGGTAACCTGAGAACAGGGTGGGAGAAGGAAGTCCAAGTTCAATAGTTAGGTATGCAGGTTTTGACACACACACACACACACACACACACACACACACACACACACCTGACTGGGTCTCCATCACAGCAATTTCCTCCTGCAGGATCCCGATGTCGGGGTGGCCAGTGCTGCCTGCCCTGCTGCTGGCCGTGGCCATGTCCTCTTTCCACTCGGTCACGTCCAGAGATGAGGAGCGAAACCGGCTGTTAATGAGAGAGAAGATGATGCAGGTGGGGGGGCAGCTGGTGCTGCAGGAAGAGGAGGAACGGGCCAACGGGAGGCTCCGGGCCCTCAAAGAGGCTGAGATGCAGGAGGCCAAGAGGACTGGCATCTTCCCACCCAGCCTGCACTTCTTCCAGGCCAAGGGCCTCATGGAGAAAAGCACCGTGTTTAATATCCTGAAGAAGATGCCAAAAGGTAGGAGTCTGGGGATGCTTTGGGGGTCCTGGGATGTAGGAGGAACTAGACTGGAGCTGGTGGTTCCTGACTCCCCCAGTGCTCTGCGCCTTCGTCCTGCCAGTGGACAAGGCAGCGGCTCTAGGTGGCTGCTGTTGACCCTGGAAACCAAAGCCCAGACTCCGAGGGGCAAAGCCTCAGACATATGGGCAGGGCGTGGGCCTAGGTGTCCCCAGGTGTCCCCGAAAGGACCACATCCTGGGCCACCTTTTTTTCTTTTTTTAAAAATTTTTAATCCTGTATCTACAGCACATGGAAGTCCCAGGGCAGGGATTGGATCCAAGCCCCAGCTGCAGCAGTGCTGGATCATTTATCCTACTGGGCCAGGCTGGGGATTGAACCCACACCTCCACAGGAACATAAATCTGCAGTCAGATTTTTAACCCACTTCATTACAGTGGGAACTTCCTTTTCCCTCCCTTCATGTGCTCTTCTAGTCCTTTCCAGGGGCCAAGTTACCAAATAGGATACATCTTGGATGGACACATTTCTAGTCATTTCCTGCTGCAGCATAAATGATCACTGTGAATAGTAAAATAATTACTATCCTGCACACGGAAATAGTAGTTTGCAGCTCACAAGAACTTTTCTATAGTTTCTCCTTTTTTTTGCTTTATAGGGCCATACCCGCGGCATATGGAAGTTCCTAGGCTAGGGGTTGAAGCAGAGCTACAGCTGCCAGCCTATACCACAGAGCTCACAGCAACATCAGATCCGAGCCGCATCTGCGATCTACACCACAGCTCATGGCAACACACCAGATCCTTAACCCACTAAGGTGGGCCAGGGATCGAACCTGCGTCCTCATGGATACTAGTTGGATTTGTTTCCATTGAGCCACGACGGGAACTCCCATATACTTCTTCTTTAGTATTATAGAGGTCAAAAAATATAAAAATGTGAGGTTAGTGGGTAGCCTCCCAGCTGTTTGTTTCCGGGAGGTGGACATGTAAGGTCACATGGCAGTTTCAGGGAGATGGATGTATGTAAGGTCACATGGTAGGACACCTTCCCAGGGGCCAGCGTTAAGGCAGGGGCAGCAGGAAAGGTGGACACTGGGCCGAGTCGGTCTGAGGTCTGCAGGAGGCCAGAGGCTGCACAGACCCTGGTGGGAAGCAGGGGGCAGGAAGCAGTGATGTGAAGATGGGGTAGGACGGGGACCCCAGGACCACATGCAAACCGACTAGTGAGGGCTGAGGTGGGGGTGGAAGCTCCTCTATCCCACCCTCACCCAGCACTGGCCTCCAGGACACTGTGGGGGTTAAGCTCTGGACAGAGAGCTGGAAGCCCAAGATCCTTGATCTTCCAATTCTAAGCCTTCCTTGTGCTGCTTCTAGGAGATCACCGGGGCTGGTGAGGGAGGGAGTCATGGAGCCAGAAGGCAGTGGCCACCCTGGGGCCGTGCAAGCAGCCTGGCAGGCTCCGGCGGCAGAGGAACAGGAACCTGGGGGGTTCTAAAGGAACCTGGCCGGAAAGACCCCCTGTGGGCCCCCATGGTCCAAATCTGCTGTCCTCTCGGCCGTCCCCTCACTTGCCTGCCCTCCTCTTCCCTCTAGGTGCCGCCTTACATGTCCACGACTTTGGCATGGTGAGCATGGACTGGTTGGTGAAAAATGCCACCTACAGGCCCTACTGCTATTTCTGCCTCACCCCAAAGGGGGCCACCCGGTTCAAGTTCGCTCACCCGCCTCCCCCCACCCCGAAGCAAGCAGAATGCTCCGAATGGGTTTTGCTGGAGAAGTTCCGCAAGGGGCTGCCCAATGTCACCGAGTTCGACAACAGGTAGGTGGTGGTTCAGAAAGAACTCTGCCATCTGCACAGGTGGGGTGCAAGCGAGTGAATGGCCGGAGAAGTCAGGAGCCTTTTTCTCTCAACTCTGGGGTCTTTGCCTCGCCAGGGCACTCAGCACCTCTCCCTTCCACATCGGTTCCTGGTACGTTTAAGCCTGAATCGACCAGCGACACTGCTATTGCATCACGTGGCACTGGTCTGTCCATTGGTGTAGACCTTCAGTAGGACCAGAGAGAAGGTTCCCAGCTCCTGGAGCTGAGAGGGTCCGGGGTGGATAAAAAGCTTCTTAACAGACTGGTGCAGTAACATTGTAAGTAATAACTAGTCTAACGGTAGAACTGCCTGCAGAGTGCTTTCAAGAGGTACCTCCCTTATGAATAAGAAAATGCAAGGAGTTCTCATCGTGGCTCAGCAGAAACGAATCAGACTAGCATCCATGAGCACGCAGGTTCTATGCCTGGCCTTGCTCCGTGGGTTAAGGATCCAGTGTTTCCCTGAGCTGTGGTGTAGATCGCAGGCGCAGCTCAGATCCTGTGTTGCTTTGGCTGTGGTATAGGTTGGCAGCTACGGTTTCAATTCAACTCCTAGCCTGGGAACATCCCTGTGCCGCAGGTTCGGTCCTAAAAGCCAAAAAAAAAAAAAAAGAAAAGAAAAGAAAAGAGAATGCAGCTCAGCCTGGTTAAGGAGCTTGCCTAAGGCCACACAGCCAGGAAATGGCTCATGAGGGTTGTAAACCAGAACCTTAAAGCCAAGACCAGAGTCATTTTCATCAGGCCCTTGGATGAGTTTGTGGGGCCCTCATAGTGGAATACCACAGACAGGGTGCCTTAAGCGATAGAAAGGTATTTTCTCACAGTCCTGGAAGCTGGAAGTCCAAGATCAAGGCGGGCAGGTTTCTCCGAGGCCTCGCCCCTTGGCTTGTGGACAGGGCTGTGCATGCACTCCTGGGGTTTCGGTCCTGTTTGGGGTCCAACTTTACAACCCCATTTCACCTTAATGATCTCCTTAAAGGCCTCATCTCCAAACATGGTCACATTGGGAATTAAGGTCTCCACATGGGAATTTTGGGGGCAGGAATCAGTGCACAGCAGCCTCCAAGGAGGGCTTAGTCTGGGAGGTCAGTTCAGGGGGGTCTGCTTGGCTCAGAGGCCAGGGGACCAGGACCGCCTGGCTGGTGGACATGTCTGGCCGAGCCATCTCCAGGGAACACACGGGGTCCCAGGGCGGGGCCTCCAGCAGAGACTCCAGGACCCTTCCCTTAGGCCTCTCCTCACCTCTGGCTGAGGGGGTGCTGGTACTCTGGGCAGGAGAAGACTGGAGGCGAAGGCTTGCAGCACCCCTCTCCCCTGTGTCCTGACAGTCTGCTGAGAACTTTCACTCTGATGACCGAGAACCCCCAGGAAACTTATGCAAACCAAGACATGGTTTGGAAAAAGTTCAAAACCATCTTCTTTGCGATCTCGGGCCTGGTGAACTACGCCCCGGTGTTCAGAGACTTCATCTTCCTGGGCCTGGAGGAGTTCTACCAGGACCAGGTGCTCTACCTGGAGCTGAGAGCGATGCTCTACCCGGTGAGGCCACCTCTCCCCACCCCCAGACCTCCCCACCCCCACCCCCAACTCTGGCTGGACCCTTGGCTCTCATCCTGTAGGTCCCAAAGTCTTCCGGCCCTAGGGCCACACAGGACTGGAGCTGGCTTCCCCGCTAAGGGGCCACAGGCCTTTCCAGGGGCCACACGAGCAAGTAGCCCAGGGATGGGCTGAGCTGGCCTGCAGAATGGTGCAAAGCACCTCCATTCTCTCCTGAGCCCCTGGTCCCACCTCCCAGGTCCTATCTCCCCTGCTGTGGTCAGGGCACCTTCCCTGGCCTACACTCTGGGCAGTGCCTCATGTCAGGACCATCCTTGAGCCATCTCTGTTCATATCAGCTTGTGGGTGCCCTGAGTCCCGCGGGACGGTGCCCTTGGCGCAGGGACAGCTGAGCCTTCGGTAAGCAGGTCTAGTTGCATGGAGCGTGGGGGCTGGTAAGTTCCTGCAGGGCTCTCTGTGAAGCAGGGGGTCTTCTATGGGCAATAGAGACATTTGATTTGATTTTGAGGAAGGAATGTCATAGAGAAAGAACTGGAAAAGATTAGCAAGAGTCCAGAAATATCCAGATGTGTCAAAATATTAAAAAGCCACTGACTCGGAACCTACATTTTGGCCAAAAACCAGGGGTGACTGGGTCTCGGGTACCTGACACAGTTGACCTTGGCTTTGTGGACCTGAGCTGCCAAGGCTCCAGGTTGGGGTGGGAGGTCCCTTGAGGACCCCGGGTAGGTCAAGTGCTACTGAGGGAGGGGCCTTGGTGGGCCTGCAAAGAGGATTCTCCTGAGGATTTTTGGGGGAGGTGGGGACTGGGGTATTGAGGGAGTGGCCCAGGTATCTTTGGGGGCTCACAGAGTGTGACAGGTTAAGAGTTTTAAGGGGCCTCCACCTCTGCATATCATGTTAGGGAAGTATGCTTGCCCCCCAACATGCCTCCTTGGCATGCAGATCATTTTGAGCTGAAACAGTCAAGGAAGAGCCTCAGACCGCCCCCACCTCCCCCAGTGCCTAAAAGAATTTAGATAAAGGGCCTGTTCCCAGATAGATCTGAGACAGGAGGAGGTACCTGCCAAGAACTTCAGGTCGGGTGGGGTGGGGGAGTCAGCCCGGCCTGGGGACCAGTCCTCTCTGTCCCTGGTCTCTGCTGGCCCAGCAAACATTTGTTTACCAAACATTTGCTTTTTATCTCCATGCGAATTGCCCTCCTCCTCTTTGAAGTCCCAGGCCTCTGCCCCCAACATCTTCTTTGGTCTTTAGCTGGAGATGCTTGGCTAAAGTGAGGGCCTCAGCCATTTGGGTGAGTGACTCGGTCCTCCTGGGGGGCTGGCCCACGTGCAGGTGTTATGAAACGCTGCTTTATTTTCTCCTGTTCATCTGTCTCGTGTCAGCTTCATTCTTAGCCTGGCCAGAAGCCCCTAGAAGGGCAGAGGAAATATCCTCTTCCTGGGCCCTTGGCCAGTAGGCGTAGGTGGCTGGATGCCCCGGCTCTCAGGCTGCTGCAGCCGGATATCCTGCGAGGCTAAGGCTGATCAAAGCGCCAAAGGTGAGACTCTTTAGCTGTCAGTCCGTCCCCTGGATCTCTGCCTGCAGGGCCTGTGGGAAACGGGAGGGTAAGAGAACTTTTTCTCTTTTCTAAAATTAGTTTAGCAGGAGAAAATATTTGTGGAGCAGTTCCTCAGCCTTAGGGCCTCTCGGTGAGTTTGGCAGAGCTCCTGGCCTGTTAATCCTTTTCGTCCAGGAGACAGTCACTGGTGTCCTTTTAAGTCTCCGTCTATTGTGTTATAAGGAGGAAAACTATTGGTCTGGTTGGTTTTCCTTCTTTCTGGTTCTGTGTCTTGAGAGCGTGGCTTTATGACCAGGGAGGGACCTGGCTCTGGTCTCATAGGCACCAGGGCACTGGGCATCCAGTTGAGTAGACTGGGATTCCTGGCTGTGGCTGGCTGGGCAGAGGCACTGGTAACAGCTGGGCTTGCAGCTGGCATCTTTGGTCAAGCTGGCTCTCAGGGGGAGTCGTCACAAGGGGTTCCCATCCACAAGGGTCCCCCTGTCATCGCAACCTTCAGGGCTGCCTGTGCAACAATCGCCATTCTTTTCTCAGAGTGTCCTTTTTTCTCCTGCTTTTTAGGGCCCCACTGGCAGCATATGGAGATTCCCAGGCTAGGGGTCCAATCAGGGCTGTAGCCACTGGCCTACACCACAGCCACAACAATGCAGGACCCGAGCCACATCTGTGACCTACACCACAGCTCACGGCAATGCCAGATCCTTAACCCACTGAACGAGGCCAGGGATCGAACCTGCAACCTCATGGTTCCTAGTTGGATTCATTTCTGCTGTGCCACGACAGGAACTCGTCTCAGAGTGGCCTTGAGAGCAAACTTTCCGGATCTTGTGAGGCTGCTTCCTCTGCAGGCTCTTGGGGCAGCTTCCACAGTTATAGCACGAAAAAGCCTTACTGCTATGAATCAATATTACGTTCCTACTGGCAGTGGCCTAGGAACTAGCTCCTTGGAACTAGAAAAACTTCTAAATTGGTACATGTTTTAGAGGCCTCTCATTGTAAACACCTGTTTTATTTGTACCAGTGTTAAGACCAAATTAAAAAGGTGGATACAAAGAAATGTAATGTTCATGTGAACAAAGCGGCTTGGAAAGACTTATGAAGTGTCTGGGCTTCCCTCATGGGTCTTACAGCTGCTAATAAAAATATTCACTTAATTAACAAAGGAGTGGGAAGAAGAGTAAGAAACTCTTCCCAAAAAAGATGGAATCTTAAGATTTTGAGGAGTTCCTGTTGTGGTGCAGTAGTTAACAAATCCTACTAGGATTGATCCCCGGCCTTGCTCAGTGGGTTAAGGATCTGGCGTTGCAGTGAGCTGTGGTATAGGTCGCAGACGCAGCTTGGATCTGGCGTTGCTGTGGCTGTGGTGTAGGCTGGTAGCTGCAGCTCCTATTAGACCCCTAGCCTGGGAACCTCCATATGCCCCGGGTGCGGCCCTAGAAAAGACAAAAAGACAAAAAAATAAAAATAAATAAAAAGATTTTTAAAGGGTTATTAAGGGCAGAGTCACAGGACTTGTCCCAGCAAAGGCAGAAATGTTCAGATGGCTATTAGGAAATGGGATGAATAAAATGGACATTCATGGGATTAAAACAAAGGATTTGGGGAGTTCCCATTGTGGCTCAGTGGTAACGAACCTGACTAGCAACCATGAGGACACAGGTTTGACCCCTGGCCTTGCTCAATGGATTAAGGATCTGGCATTGCCTAGAGCTGTTGTGTAGGTCACAGACACAGCTAGGGTCTGGTGTTGCTGTGGCTGTGGTGTAGGCTGTCAGCTGCAGGTCTGATTCCAGTCCTAGCCTGGAAACATCCATATGCAGTGGATTTGGCTCTAAAAAGAAAAAAAAATAATAAGTTTTTGATCTAGCATTACCTAAGGTAGGGTGGGCCCAAGGGACCAACCCCCCAACATCAAAGGGCCACTGTTACCAAAATTTGGCTTCTGTCCACTGGTGCCAAATAGAAACTGAGTTTTTGGTGAAGGAGAAAAAAGTTTAATGCTTTGTCAGGCAAAGGAGGCCACAGCAGGCTCATGCCTAAAAGACTGCCCTCCCTTGGAGAAGAACTGCAGGGAGCTTTATAGTCTAAAAGGAGAAAAACAGGGATTCAGATAAGAATCAGGATCAGGGCAGACATGAATTCTTCTTTCTCTGGAGGAATCTTAGTCATGGAAGGTGGTGTCAGGAGTTCTTGGCGTGAGCTTGGTGGTTGTCTTCTGGGTTATGGCATCTTGACTTTTCCTAGAACAGCAATATTTGCAAAAGGGGCATATTGATCAGAGATTAGAACAAACTAGGAAAGTTCCTGAAAAACATCATGTGCCTCATTATCTTTGACCCACAGGCAATTGTGCTCAGGGTGCCTAATCTTTAGCTCATGGGTGATTGTGTTTAGGGTGCAATTCTTTGAGGGAGAAGGACAAGGAAGGGCTCCAAGCTGTTCAGTTTTAAAGTATTCATTTCTGGAGTTCCCGTTGTGGCGCAGTGGAAATGAATCCGACTAGGAACCATGAGGTTGTGGGTTTGATCCCCGGCCTCACTCAGTGGGTTAAGGATCCAGTGTTGCTGTGAGCTGTGGTCTAGGTCGCAGACACAGCTTGGATCCTACATTGCTGTGGCATAGGCTGGTGGCTACAGCTCCGATTGGACCCCTAGCCTGGGAACCTCCACATGCCATGGGCATGGCCCTAAAAAGAAAAAAAAAAAAAAACCAAAAAACCAAAAACAACATATTCATTTCTAAAAGAAGCATGAGGAATATCTTTTCTCTTAGGTGTATAAGATACCCACATCATTATGTGTGTCCCTTGAGGAGGAACCAGGGCACTGTCCCAAGACTGCTTTATTCTTTCTTGACTCTTCCTCCCTTGTCTCTGCATCCCCTTCCTTCCCTGATCAGCAACTGTCTGAACCTGCCCCTCGGAACTCAGGGAAGGCCATGGAGACTGAATGAGGCCCATTTCCTAAAAACAAGAAATGGGGGGAGTTCCCAGTGTGGCACAGTGGGTTAAGGAACCAGTGTTGCCACAGTTGTGGCCCAGATTTGATCCCTGATGGAACTTCCACATGCTGCCAATGCAGCAAAAAAAAAAAAAAAAAGAAAGAAAGAAAGAAAGAAAAGGAGTTCCCATTGTGGCTCAGTAGTAATGAACCCAACTAGTAACCATGAGGATTCGGGTTCGATCCCTGGCCTCACTCAGTGGGTTAAGGATCCGACATTGCTGTGAGCTGTGGTGTAGGTCACAGATGCAGCTCAGATCCTTTGTTGCTGTGACTGTGGTGTAGGCTGGGAGCTCCAGCTCCGATTCAACTCCTAGTCTGGGAACTTCCAAATGCCAGGTATGCAGCCCTAAAAAGCCAAAAAAAAAAAAAAGGGGGGGGGGGACAGAAAGGCTTTTGTGCCAAGAGCCCCACAGGGCCCAGCTTGGTTTCACCCCAAACAAGTCCTCTCTACTGACCCCAGTTTGGAGAAAGGTAAAGGCCAGAAGGTAGCGATTACACAGCAACTGACCAGCAATCGCTCGAGGCAACAGTCAGGCTGATTAATCAAGTTAAAGATTGATAGAAGGCCTGGGTCCCCTGGCTGGACCCCTCACTGGGGACCAGGGCCTTTTACAAAGTCTGGGGTGGAGAGAAGTTCCCGGACTCCTTGATGCGAGAACCCCACAGTTGTGGCACCAAAGCCATCAGGACAGCAGACTTGGGCTCCAGACCGAGGAAACATTGCAGTGTGAGGGTTGATTGGTCCGTGTTTTATGGGGATGGACATTAAGCCTGCCTAGGAGCCCTCCCCCTACAGTAGCCACAGTGGTCCGCCTACCCATTTATTCAAATTATTGAGTGATCCAAGGCCTTGGTGACTGACTACAAGGGAGGCAGAATTTTTGTTTTGTTATGATCTTCCATAGTCTTTATAGGCTCAGAAGTTTTACTGTTTGTACATCGAGAAAGAATAGGGCACCAGAGGGCTGACACATGTTGACCAAATTCATAAGAGACAGATGTATATACAAGAAAGTCAGAATGCAGTTTTCAGAGAAAATCATCTCAGACCAGACATTTATGCTTCCTGATCAGTAAATTCTCTCTTGAAGGCAAATCTTAACTTCTCCTGAAGCCAAATTATAGCTGGAAAGGTGTTGATGAACCAGAGACCTGGTCAGCTGAGCCGAGATTCTAAGGGTGTCCTTAACCCTTGGGATATCTAAAGAAAGCTATTACCCTTTCCCCCCGGGGAAGGAGTGCCAGAATAAATTGACTGCTAAAGATTATACATCTGCAAACAATACCATGCACAGCCAAGAACTCATGCTGAATAGACAAAGAGACAGAGTTTTGGATGAAGGAGAAAAAAAATAGCTTTTTTGCTTTGCCAGGCAAAGGAGGCCACAGCAGGCTAATGCCTACAAGTCTGTGCCCTCCTTTGGAGAGAACAGGAGGTGGTCTTATGGTTTTGGAGTGGAAAATAGGGCCACAGATAAGGATCAGGGTAGATGCAAGCTTGCATTCTTCTTCACAGCAGGCATTCAGTGGTCCTGGACTGGTTCTGGTGGTCCTCCTTTCTGGAAACGAAGAATGCTTCATCACATCTTACCTTTGTTGGGGGTTTTAGTTCTGCAGAAAAGCTCAGAGATCTGTGTACCTCTTGGGGAGGACCCAGGACCCTGCTCCCAGGCTGCACTGCTTTTCTTTTCTTTTTTTTTCTTTTTTTGCTTTTTAGGGCCACACCCGCAGCATATGGAGGTTCCCAGGCTAGGGGTTGAATTGGAGCTGTTGCCGCCGGCCTACGCCAGAGTCACAGCAACACCAGATCTGAGACATGTCCACAACCTACACCACAGCTCACGGCAACGCCAGATCCTTAACCCACTGAGTGGGGCCAGGGATTGAACCCGCCCATCATGGTTCCTAGTTGGATTTGTTTCTGCTGTGCCATGATGGGAACTCATGGGCTGCTTTCTTGACTGCTCCTTCCTGGTTTCTGCATCCCCTCATTCTCATGATTAGAAGTGGTTTAAATCTGCTCTTTGGAATTCAGGGAAGGTCACAGAGGCTGAATGAAGCCTATTTCCTAAAAAGAAGTGGGGACACAGAAAGGCTTTTGTACCCAGGAGCCCACAGGGCCCTGCTCAGTTTCAGGATGACTCTGGTCTTTTTGCATTCAGTTTCTGAAGCATGGTTGGGATCCCTAAAATGACTCTACTGCCCTCCTTTGACTAGAAGTGTTGGAGGCCCTCCTGCCCATCTGGGGTCAGGACAGCTCCGCCCGCCCCCAGAGTTTCCCAGCTCTCCTTTTATCTCTGAGTCCTGGACTGACGAACCTGCTTTTCCTTGGATATGCGAGCCCCTCCCAGAGGGCGGCCCAGGTCAGGGTGCACCTGTCCTCTAGGATCTGCTGTTTGGCGGCTTTAAAGCTGAGCACAGACTTGCATCCTTATTTCTGACTCAGGGAGTGGAAGTGGGCCTGACCTTGCCCCCAGGAGAGACTTCGCTGGCTCAGTGAGCACAAACCTTCTTTTAAAAGATCCACCTCGGGTTAGGAGAGGAATTTGGGAAAGAACTGGGCTCCCCCTGGGCCATGCTGCCTGGAGTAGGAGGGTATCGCCCACGTTCTGGGCTTGGCGGAATCCCTCGGAACCCCCAGCCCAGGCTCCGCCCTTCTAGGCCCACCCTCCTCTGGTCCGCCTCAAGCCCCCTACTCCCTTCCTGGGACTGGGGACCTCCCCTGAATCCGGTTATCCCAGCAGCTTTGTCACTGCGGTCCTCACCAAGCATCCCTGGGTTCCCAGCTCCAGGGTGAACCTCACGCCTGGAGACGCTGGGTGTACACGTGACAAATTTGGAGGTGCTGTTTGGGCCGAGCTCCCAGGAGTCCAAGTCTGCGGTCTAGGGTTGGGCCAGGAGCCGCCACGTTAATTACTCCCCCCCCCCACCCCCGCGCATCGGTTCTGCTGAAGATGGTCTGACCGCCCCACTTGGAGAAAGATCTTCTCAAAGCACTTTATCTGCACCTTGTCATTTGAGCCTCACAACCTGCATTTTACAGGTGTGGAAACTGAAGCTCGGAAAAGTTAAGGAGCCTGACCGAGGCCAAGAGGGCAGTAAGTGGGATGTGGGGGGAGTGACCTGAGCGTTGGGCTCTGGGCCGTAAAGAACCACTCGCATCTCAAAAGGAGCTCCCCGAGGGGCTTCCGGCCTGGGGAGGCGCTTCCTGTTGGCACATCCTGGCTTCCTCTCAGAGTGGGCAGGGGGAGGCAGGCCTCCACCCTGGGGGGTGGGGGAGGGAGAAGGAGGGAGATGCTGCGAGGGTTTGAGCCCCTGGCGATGGCACCTGGGGGAGTGGCTGCGGGGTCGGAAGGAGGGAGGAGAAAGGCTGGATCCGGGCTTCCTCACCCCTCCCCCTCTCGCCACGCCCCTTGGGGGACTCTCCGGGCAGGGGTCTAGCCTGGGGACCGGCCCCCCGCTCGCCCCTCTCCCCACCCCTTCCGGCACCCAGCCAGCCTTCCTCGAGGGTGGAGGCTGAGGGGGATGGGCCGGGCGGCTGGTCCTGGTCTGACCCTGGAACAAAGGGCTCTCTCCGTGGTGTCTTTGCCTAACGCCCCCTTAGCCAGAGTAGGGGAGCCATCAACACATTAACAACTAAAAACGCCCCCTGGAATTCTTTTCTGAGCCCTCTGCCTCCCCCTCCTCGCCTGGGGGGCTTACTCCGGGCCTGGGATGATGTTGATGGACTATCCTGGCCGCCCAGCCTCCTATTATGCCGCTAATGCTCCATCACAAAGGCCACTCGCCCCTGGCGACAGTTGCTAGGCGGGTCTTATCTCCTGGGCCCCATCCCCTCCCCCACGGCCGGAATCTGAGGCTCAGACTGGGTCGGGCCAGCCTTCCGGGCGGAGCTCCCAGGGGATTAGCCCCAGGGGCTGCCCAGCTGGCACTTAGGCGAGGGCGGTCTTGGGGGGGTGGGGCACGTAGGACGAAGGGAGCCCAGGATGGTGGTTCCCAGACGTTTTCTTGGATGCTGTCACTTGGGTAACCAGCAGTGGGGGTGCTGCCCCAGGGTTTTCCCTGGATTCTTAGCAGAATCGTCTTTAGAAACTCCACCTGCTTTCTGCTGTGGTGACCCGTGTTTCTTGTCCTTAATGTGGCTCTGCTGACTCCTGACAGCAGCACTTACTAGGCAGGACCGTGACTGTGCTGTTGACAAGTCTGTGAAATCAACAAAAACAAAGTCTTCAGCTTAGAGGACCATTATACATGCGAATCACCTGGGGAGTTAAATAAAGCCAGGTTCAGAGTTCCCCGCGTGGCTCAGCAGTAAGGGGGATCCCAATTAGTATTTATGAGGATGCCAGTTCAATCCCCGCCCCCGCTCAGCGGGTCAGGGATCCGGTGTTGCCTTAAGCTTCTGTGTAGGTCACATTCGTGGCTCGGATCCCGCATTGCTGTGGCTGTGGTATAGGCCAGCAGATGCAGCTCCAATTTGACCCCTAGTCTGGGAACTTCCATATGCCATGAGTGTGGCCCTAAAGAGCAAAAGCAAAAATGAAAACAAAAAAACAAACAAAAGAAACAGGTTCAACTGCAGAGAATCTGATTTAATTAATCCAGAGTGATGGAGTTCCCGTCGTGGCTCAGTGGTTAGCGAATCCGACCAGGAACCATGAGGTTGCAGGTTCGATCCCTGGCCTTTCTCAGTGGGTTAAAAGATCCGGCGTTGCAGTGAGCTATGGTGTAGGTTGCAGACGTGGCTCAGATACCACGTTGCTGTGGCTGTGGCGTAGGCCAGTGGCTACAGCTCTGATTCGACCCCTAGCCTGGGAACCTCCATATGCCGAGGGAGGGGCCCAAGAAATGGCAAAAAAAAGACAAAAAAAAATCCAGAGTGGGACCCAGGCATTTTCTCTTCCCTGGGTGATTGGAGACTTTCAGACACAGCACCTCACCCCACACCCCTGGCCCAGGGACCTCCGCCCCCACCCAAACCAGGGAGCAGGTCAAGGTTTCTACCTTTTTTTTTTTTGTCTTTTTGCCATTTCTTGGGCCACTCCCAAGCCATATGGAGGTTCCCAGGCTAGGGTTTGAGCTGTAGCCTCCGGCCTACACCAGAGCCACAGCAACACGGGATCCGAGCCGCGTCTGCAACCTACACCACAGCTCACAGCAACGCTGGATCCTTAACCCACTGAGCAAGGCCAGGGATCGAACCCGCCACCTCATGGTTCCTAGTCGGATGCATTAACCTTTGAGCCACGATGGGAACTCCGGTTTCTACCCTTTTTAAGCCTCAAAATCCTCACATGTAAAATGAGACCTAGGAGTTCCCTGATGGCTCAGCAAGTTAAAGATCCAGTGTTGTCACTGCTGTGGCTCGGCTTGCTACTGTTGCACAGATTCCATCCATGGCTTGGGAAATTCCATATGCCATGGTTGTGGTCAAATAAATTTTAAAAATCAGACCTACCTAATAGTGCCGTTTCGAGGATTAAATGAGATTGAGAGAAGGCTCTTTTTTGGCTTGTGCCTGGCACATAGTAGGAGCTTTGTTAATGCTGGTGAAGTGAATGAGGCTCCAAGAGTGAGGGAGTTGGTTGCATTGGGAGTTAGAGCTAGTCCTAGTTTCTGGTCTGATTGTGTGACCTTGAGCAACTCTGCCCTGCAATTTCCTTTCTGTTTCCTTCAGCTTCAGTGTTCCCTAATTCCACGATATCATGGACAACAGAAATGTGTAATCTTATGTTGGTTTATGAAAGCAGTGCGTAGTTTGATTCACTTCTCCACAAATGTATAGTTCCTCAATTAAACTGCAGCTAAGAATTGAGATGATCTAAACTGAGTGTAGTGGGTTTTTCCTAAAGAGGGCCTGTTACGGGGACAGAGCTGCTTTCCTACCACTGATTCTTAGATGAGGGACACACCCCACTTGTACTTACAGGTTGTTGAATTCTTAGTGCTCATCTTCCTGGGGAGCCTGCAGATTTGATAGCTCAGTAATAACAATGTCACTATTATAGTTATCATTTCCAAGTGCTGTACATATATTAACTCATTGCAGCAACCCTACAAGGAGTGATGGATTGGGAATAAATTACATCTCCCTAGAGCCTGAGCCCAAAAGCCTGACCAGAACCCCAGACCAGCCTAGAACTTTCCTCTGAGGCCAAGGCCAGGCTGTGAGGCTGCTAGGGCTGCTCATATGATTTTAGCAAATGGGGATAAATTGTGAAGAAGCAACAAAGCAAAAGAAAGGGAGTCTGGGCTTCCGGGAGCAGTAAATTGTAAGGGAAATGAATAGAAGATAAAGATTATTTTCGTAAGGTTTGTCCATTCAGACCTGTCCTGGGGTCCAAGTTCTGTCTCCAGTGATAAGGGCGGTTCTGAGATGGGAGAGGAAAGGCAGACACCTTCACAAACAGAAATATATGTCCTGCTTTTAACCAGACAGGAGGGCTTACAGCTCTGTTTGTGCTTTTTTCCCCCCTTTTTTTGTCATTGGTCACACCTGCAGCATATTGAAGTTCCCAGGCCAGGGGTCAAATCAGAGCTGTGGCTCAGCCACAGCCATGCTGGATCCTTAACCCACTGAGTGAGGCCAGGGATCAAACCCTCATCCTTGGAGTTCCTGTCGTAGTGCATCGGAAACGAATCCGACTAGGAATCATGAGGTTGCGGGTTCGATCCCTGGCCTCGCTCAGAGGGTCAAGGATCTCAAGTTGCTGTGAGCTGTGGCATAGGCTGGCAGCTACAGCTCTGATTAGATCCCTAGCCTGGGAACCTCCATATGCTGCGGGTGTGGCCCTGAAAAGACAGAAAAAAAAAAAAACCCTCATCCTCAGGGACACTCTGTTGGGTTCCTCACCCACTGAGCCACAAGGGGAACTCCCCATGTTCGTGCTTCTTAATTGCCTTCAGCTCAAAATAATCCTATGCAAAAAGTGGCATAATTGGGGGGTAGCACGTTCTGAGTCCCTTCAGGACCCCTGGAGCTGGACAAGCAAAAAGGCTGCTCTTCTTTTCCTCCTTTGTTTCACCTACTGTCCATCCCTGGCTCTTCCCACTCTGCCCCTTGGTGTCCCTGGTGGAGGTCCCCTGATGGAACCATGAAGGGAGTCCTCCACTGCTCTTTCTGGTTTGAGTCCTGTCCTCAGCCGACCTGCTCCTCATTCCTTGTACAAAGCCTTACTGAGCACTGACGTGTGCCAGGCATTGTTCTGGGTGCGAGGACCCAGCCTCAAATAAGAGCTAGACATCCCTCCTTGTGGCACCGAAGAGCATTGTCCCAGGAAGAGCTGGGCTTCTGGTCAACCTCAGAGGCCAGCAGAGGCACTGAACAGAAAAATTGCCATGCAATTTTGAAGATTATTGGTGGTTGGGAATGAAGTTCTGCTCTGCTCACCCCCGGTCGGGACCATGCTTCCCTCCCAGGTGTATGAACTGAATGGGATGGTCCATAGCCGCGAGTGGTCAGTGCGGACCTATGAAGAAGTGGCTCGAATGTTTGCAAAGACGCATCCTGGGTTTATTGGAATCAAGCTCATTTATTCGGATCACAGGTAGGATTGGGCACAGCTGAGGCTGCAGGGGCTGGACGGGGTTGCAGGCAGAGCCACTAGGCTGGGAGTGGACAGAGGAGGAGCTGAGGGGCTGGGGCCAGAGACCCCTAGATGCCCAAGTGCCGGGAGCTCGTGTGTGTACTGAGTGCAGAATGTCTGCTGAAATCATAAGGAGGCTGCAACAGGGAAGAACTGTGGCAATTTTCTAGGTAATTCCAAACTGTGACCCCACACTGACCTGGCTGATCAGTAATGGGCTTAGTGTTTTTGCTTGAATGTTTGGAGAGTTTGTTTTAATCCACGGCTGGTCTGTCTCATGGCGTCTGTGGCGTCTGTGGCATCTGTGCGGAGTCCCAAGGCGCTGTGAAGACAGATCCACTCTTGCCCCGAGCTAGTGCAGAAAGCCTACAGCTGAATTCTCCTGATTTACCAAGGAAGAGTCTTTCTTTTGTGAAGGAGCAGCCAAGGAGCTGACTGGACAGCGGAGAGTCTGTGCTGAGTTCCGCTGGAGGCCAGGGCAGCACCTGGATGGGGTCAGGCTGGTCAGGCTTGGGGAGGGGTGGCCCCACTTGCTCAGCCCCCATGGGGGGTGAGGGCAGTCAGACCTCCCCAAGAGCCCCCTCCTGTCTAGTGACAGTGGGGCGGGGGGAGGCCCTGGTGGCACAGGATCTGGCCGCCAGGACGGAGCTTGCAGGACGGGCCCCTGGTTCTGCCTGAGGCTCCCTGGGAGCCAGTGGCAGGAGGCTGGAGGGCAGAGCTGCACTGACAACTGCTTCCAGTGCATGGGGGATGGGCAGAGCCGAGGACGGGGACAGGTGGCCAGCGGCCCGCCAGTGCCTTTTCTTTGGGTGTTTCCCTTGCGATGTTCTTGCCTTGCCCCCGACCCGGGCTGGAGGGAAAGGCATGCGGGGGTGGGGGTGGGGCGGTGGATGAGACAGCTTGCTTGTGGGGTTTCTGGAGAGCCTGGGCCTTGCTGATTGAATCAGAGAAAGGAGACATGCAGCGGCCAGGTCCAGCTGCCCTGGCAGGGCCTCGGTGGCCTGTGGCATTTCACAGGTGTCAAGGGATCAGAGGGCTGGCCACTTCCAGGACCCACCCTCTCAGGGATGCTAGGCAAGTTCCGTCAAGACACTTTGTTTTATCCAAACACAGACCAACAAAACTTGCCCTGTGGGTCCCCTACCCACTGGCTCTCCAGAGACCAGGGGTCCCTCTGGGGCCAGCCAGAGTCCTCGGCAGGCATGGGCTTGGGCAGACACCTCTTTGGTGTAGTGCTTTCAGGGAACGCATTAGCCTGGGTGGGGTGGGGTCATGGGGAAGTGATAGCTGGGTGTCCTGGACAAGACCAGCCCAGCTGCCAGGGGCAGACATGCCATTGGCCCCGAAATGCTGACTCCTGGCCTTTTCCTCTACTCTCCCGCAGATCCAAAGACATGTCCCTCATCAAGGAATCCGTCCAAACAGCCATGGAACTTCGAGCCAAGTTCCCCCAGATGGTGGCTGGGTTTGACCTGGTAATGGACCCTGCTCTGCTCTGGCCACACTGCCCACCACATCTGGCTCCCCCAACCACAGCCCAGTAGGGTGGGGGGTGGGGGTCGCGTCTGGAAGCAGAGATGGGGCTGAGCCTGGGCAGAGCATCCAGGACTCAGAAGCAGCCCCTTCCCTCCCCCCCATTTGCCCCCAGCTATTTCTGAAGCTGCATCGTGGGATCCCCTCCCCTCCCCCCACCAAATAACAGCCAGGCCACACTTCCCAGGTGACAGCTTGATCTTATTAAGAAGCTAAGGAGTTCCCATTGTGGCTCAGCAGTAACAAACCTGACTGACTAGCATCCATGAGGACATGGGTTCAATCCCTGGCCTTGCTCCGTGGGTTAAGGATCCAGTGTTTCTGTGAACTGTGGTGTAGGTTGCAGATGCCACTCAGCTCTGGCTGTGGTGTAGGCCAGCAGCTGCAGCTCCAATTCAACCCCTAGCCTGGGAACTTACATATGCCGCGGGTGTGGCCCTAAAAGGCACTCCCGACCCTGCTTCCAGAGAGTCTGCACATCTCACCTGAGACAGTGCTCCAGCTCTCGATCTTAGCCCCACCAGTCCCCCGCTCCCCCGGGAGAGGATCTCAAGGAATTGTTCTCTTTGGACCAAGGTACCAAGATGTCCTCCTGGGGTCCTGGGGGGTTGATCGGAGGATCCAGCCTCCCCCCCTCCCCCCAGAAATGGGATGGGGGTGGGAGTCCCCCCATCGCCTTTTCCCTCTGTGTATGGAACTGACAGCAGGTCCTGGAGGACAGCGTCCAGCGGGGCTTATGGGCTGGTCCCTGCGGGGACTGGGTGCATGGTCCCTGCGGGGACTGGGTGCACAGTCCCTGCTAGAGTTGTTCAGAGGGTCCACAGTGAGCCCCATGTATCCTTCGGGCCTGCACTCCGTCCTACTGCCCTGATTACCCAGGCTTGTTTTCCTGTGAAAGCGTCATCGCCCCACACTCCAGCCCTCGCAGGTTGAAGCTTTCTGTCCCAAAGCTCCCTCACTCCGGCACCCAGCTGCCCAGCCCAGGGCTGTGGCTCCCCTTGAAAAACATGACTTTGGTGTGGTCGCTCTTCATGTTACTCTGGCTGAGGGACTCTTCTGGGAGCTGCTGTCTGTGACCTCCAGGCCAGAGTCGTCCTGACCTTGGTCCAGGGCTTCAACTCTCTCACCCTCTCTGTCTCTCGCCATCTCTCTGTCTCTTTCTAGCTCTGTCTCTATTTCTCTGTCTCTAGCCATCTCTCTCCCATCTAAGGAGCTCAGGCTGGAGCACGGGGCCCTGGAAGGCAGGCGGGGGGATGGGGAGGAAGCTCGGAAGGGCTCGGAGGATTCAGGTACAGCCTCTGAGTAAGGGGGGTGGGCTCGTAATTTCAGGGCCACAGTGCTCTCGCTCTCTTTTCTTTCCCAGCCCTGCCACTAGTCTTTCTTTTTTTTTTTTAATTTTTTAAATGAGTTTTATTTTTTCCATTATAGTTGGTTTACAGTGTTCTGTCAACTTTCTACTGTACAACAAAGTGACCCAGTCATATATCTATATATATATACACACATTCTTTTTCTCACATTATCCTCCATCATGTTCCATCACAAGTGACTAGATATAGTTCCCTGTGCCACTAGTCTTTCTTGAAAGACTGTGTGACTGAGGCCTCAGTGGTGGTGGGCAGGGCTGCAGGGCACACCAGCAAGGGGAGGCAGGGGCTGGGCAGGTGCCCCACGTCCCCTCTGTCCTACAGGTGGGGCGTGAGGACACAGGCCACTCCTTGTATGACTACAGAGAGGCCTTGATGATTCCAGCCTCACGTGGTGTGAAACTGCCTTACTTCTTCCACGCCGGGGAGACAGGTGAGCCTGTGACATCATCAGGGACAGGGGTGATGGACAGGAGCCCTCCCAGGGCATGAGGGGCACTGGGCAGTGTGGTGGCAGCCTGCCGTCATCTCACAGCGCTTGCCCACTTCATGCACATATCAGGTCTGTGTGACAGCCACACCCCGGAGAAGGTGTGCTGGGGATGGTGACAGCATCAGTGGGTAACACACATTATTCATGGTTCTTACCTGGTCCTACCAGGAAGGCACTTGAGCCCCATTTTACAGGTGAAGAGCCCAAGGCTCCAACCAAACAGGGCAACTGGTCCAAGGTAAGTCACTGGAGATCAGGGGTCTCACTTCAACCCCTTCCCTGAGACCCCCCTTTTATAACGGGCGAATTGTGCCCTCACCGGCAAAGTCACACACTAGGTAGGGGGGCTCAGCAGGCCTGCTCTGCCTCTGGAAGGCACTGTCCACAGCCACCAGCTCCTCCAGGCCCACCCCACCAGCTCACTGGTCATTTCTCTCACCTCCAGAGAGAACACACTTCAAGTGTGTAAACAGCTAAAATGCTGTCATGGCTGCGATGTCAGATCCCAAGGAAGATGGGGGGGGGGGGCTTAGACCTGCTGCATTTCCCCACCCCCAGGGTACCTAAGAGGGGAGCTGGTGGGGAGCCTGCACTTTACAGCCAGGCTTAAACCTTGGTTTATCATGCAGCCTCTCAGGGGAAGGGCTCCTGTGCATTAATCTCTTTTTCCTGACATTTCAAGTCAATTTAGATCTAATTTAGATCAAAGCTGTCCTAGGAGGTTGAAAGAATTATTTGTGGAGGATGGGGAAGGGGGAGGGGTGTTAGCCTTGAAGGCTGTGGTCCAGTTGGCAAGATCACACCCACCTCCATGAAATCATCTCAATTCCAAATCACACTGTCCCAGGAGGGGATTTTTGCCAGGAAGTGGGTATTTAATACCCCGGTTGTTTTTTGTTGTTGTTGTTTTTTTTTAATAAAAGAGAAATTTGAAAACAAAGTATTAGGGAACTAGTGAAAATCCACCTGACACATATGCCCTCACTACCAATGGAAACTCTTGGATTTTCATATTTTACCTGTGGATCAGTTAGGATGCTTTTGGCAGCCAGGAGTGAGGTCCGCACATCCTGTAAGTCTTATAATCAGCTCATCTGTGATCTCGCCTGACCAGCAACCCCTGCTGTCCTTCCGAGTCTGGGATTTCACCTCCCTTGGTCAGCAGACAGTGATGTCACATCCAGGTGTGACCTCGTCCCTGTACTGGAAAGGAAGCCACAGGAGCTCCTGTCGGAGCCCCCCAGGCTGGCTCTGATCAGGACTATCCGAGCTGCAGGGGAGGACTGGGGAGTCAGACCCCAACATTCTCACTTCCCATGAGGCCCTACTGCCAGGAGGGTGCAGTGAAGGTGCAGCGGGTGGCTGGTTTGGGCTGGCCATTGTCCTCTTGCCATTGGTCGTCCCAAGAGTTCTGTTAAAGATATGACGTGAGTATGTACTAATAGCTCTAGTGACAGAGACACTGCTGTAAAGATGCTACACATAAAATTCCCTGAAAACAGCTCTGGAAACAAATATAAAATGGAAAGAATTGTGGGTCAGACAGACCAAGGTTTATAGCCCAGCTTGCTGCTTCCCAGGGGAGACAGTCCTTCCATTACAGAGTCTGTTTTTTGTTTTATCTTTATGCCTTTTCTAGGAGGTTCCCAGGCTAGGGATCTAATCGGAGCTGTAGCCACCAGCCTATGCCAGAGCCACAGCAACACAGGATCTGAGCTGCGTCTGAGACCCACACTACAGCTCGCAGCAATGCCGGATCCTTAACCCACTGAGCAAGGTCAGGGATTGAACCCGTAACCTCATGGTTCCTAGTCGGATTCGTTAACCACTGAGCCATGACAGGGACTCCTACAGAGTCTGTTTAGGGCCCACTTCCTCACCTGTTACCGGCAGGCAGGCCAGCCACGCCTCTCTTGAGCGTCGTTATAAGGAAAAGTGTCTCTTTGTCTCAGTGTTCATTTCTCTTCCTTTTCCTTCCCGGGGGAGTGTGGGGTGTTCATCTGCCCATGGTCTGAGTCAGAACCATCCATCCCACTTAAGCCCACCCCTTGTTCGCAGACTGGCAGGGCACTTCCGCAGACAGAAACCTTCTGGATGCCCTAATACTGAACTCCACCAGGATCGGGCATGGATTTGCTTTGAGCAAACACCCAGCCGTGTGGGCTGATGCCTGGAGGAAGGACATCCCCTTAGAAGTCTGTCCCATCTCCAACCAGGTATGCAAGGTCCATGGGCTGTGCTCTTCGATCTTCAGCCACTGCCCCTGTATCACCTGTCCTTAACACCCGTGCTTTCAGTATCCTTCTCTCTCACTGCCAGTCCTGTACTGAGGAATGGCCTTTGCCTAAACAAGTCACCGTACTGGCGGTGGAACTGTGGGTGATGCTGCAGACAAAGCTAAAGGGACACTGGGGGGGGGGGCACAAGGTGGGGGGGTCCCACTACCAGCACAGCTGCTTGGGGCCCTCTGTGCCACTGCCTGTCCTGCAAGGCTCAGGACAGCTGATCTGAGTTGATGTCCTTGGAGAAAGTGAGGACTGGCTCTCCCCGAGTCAGGACTTTGCCCAGAAGTCGTCCCATTGCAGGGACTGGTGACAGGGATGAGAAAATCCCCAAATCTCCTGCCAGCTCTTCATGATCCCCATTTGTCTCTCTCCTTGGCCTCCAACTGGGCAGGTGCTGAAGCTGGTGTCGGACCTGAGAAACCACCCCGCAGCCGTTCTGATGGCCACCGGGTACCCCATGGTTATCAGCTCAGATGACCCTGCTGCCTTTGGGGCCAAAGGCCTGTCCTACGATTTCTATGAGGCCTTCATGGGTCTCGGGGGGCTGACGGCTGACCTGAGGACACTCAAGCAACTGGCCATGAACTCCATCAGGCGAGTGTCCCTTGTGCTCCTCTTCCACCCCATGGCTTATGTTGACCTCTCAGAGGTTTGGGGCAGAACCTGGAAGGTTCTGTGGATTTCTCCGCATCATTTCTTAATTGCTCCTGCTCTTGGGCTGGGAACAGATGAGCCCTCCAGCACCTGAGATCCCCTCCTGCCCCCTCCCCAAAGCTGACCCAGGCACCCTCCCCCTGCAGGTACAGTGCTCTGTCAGAGACTGAGAAGAAGGTTGCCATGGAAACCTGGGAGGAGCGATGGCATAGGTTTGTAGCGGAGCTGGCCAGGGGCCCAAAGTGAGCAGAACAGCAGCCCTGCCTCTGCCTCCCACCAGGCCGGCCTCACCTTCTCTCAGCTGTCCTGGAGTCCAGTCCAGTCGCCTCCGTTTCTTCATCAGAACCGGCCTGTGGGGTCACCCCATGGCCTCCCTGTTGCCCGACCTTGGGAACACTCCATCAGTGGACACACACAAACCCTTCTCTCGGCCTCAGTGCAAGGGCCCTTGGGACTCCTGCCCTGGCTCCGGTCCGCTCCCAGAGACTCTTCTCTGCCTGCCCTCAGCTCAGCCCTGCACTTCCTGCCTTCTTGCCTCCTCTCCTGGGGTGTCTTATCCACTCCTTCACTTTTATTTTATTTTATCTTATTTTTTTAGGGCCACACCCACAGCATATGGAAGTTCCCAGGCTAGTGGTCAAATTGGAGCTGCAGCTGTCAGCCTACACCACAGCTACAGCAACAGTGGATCCTTAACCCATTGAGCAAGGCCAGGGATCAAACCCACGTCCTCATGGCTATTAGTCAGGTTCTTAACCCCCTGAACCACAATGGGAACGCCCATTCATTCCCTTTTAAAACCGTGTATTTCTGCAGGTATGGCCCTGAAAAACCAAATAAATAAATAAGACTATGTATTTGTCCAGGTCTCCCAAACTTTGCACTGACTCGGGTGGCTCACGGGAACCTCAGAGCTTCTCCTGGGCTTTTCCTGGCTGGGTAAATGGCAGCTCTGCACAGAGGCTCAGCGTGGAGGTTGTCCGTGGAATTCCTGCTGCTGTCCTGGCTCCGTCTGCCCTCTACTCCCCCACTGCTGGCTGAGTCCCAACCGCTGTCCCTCTGGCCTGAGTTAGGACAGTGCCTAATCGATGGCTTCCTTCTCTTCGCCCTCTCTAGCTCATTCTTCCCAGAGCAATGACTGTTCCGAATCAGTTTGAACCAGGGCGCTCCATTATTACAGCTCAGCACCTAAAAAAACCTGCATGTCTCCACAGGGCACATGACATCCCCTTTAACTTGGTCCCTCCCTGGGCGCCCCTAGTCACCATGCCCCGGGCTCTAGTGCCCAAGCTCTGCCCCGCCTCTCACTCTCTCTGCCTAGAATGTTCTCCTCCCACTTCTGTCTGATGCCCGCCATCACCCTCAACCTCAGGCTTCCTTTCCTGCCCTTGTCTCGGGTTTCTCCCTGGGGAAACTGGCTCCTTGCTGTCCTGACCCCAGAACCACCTGGCATTACACACCTGTTTCTGTGGCAAGCTCCCAGAGGACGGAGGCACTCAGAACCCCAGACCCAGTCAGTCCCAACACACAGGCATCGAACGAAGAACGCACCCTGTCCGTGCTGTGTTGGAGCGAGTGGGGTCCCCAGGTCTGTCCTGGCCTGGTCTTTGGGAGAAGGTGGCGAGGGGCAGCCCCAGCCTCCTGTGACCACAGGGTGTGGAGAAGAACCAAGGCGTAGCCTCAGGTGGACTCAGGTGCCCCTCAGGCAGCTCTGGCCCCTGGGGGAACCAGGTGACCCTGAAGAGCCTTTGGCTCGTGGCCTTAACCAACCCCAGCAGGGGGCAGTCCCCACACAGCTGACTTCCGCTCAGGAAGTGGTGAAAAGTGTAACACGTGGCCAGGTCCACAGGGGTCTCTCGAGAGGGATACGGACTCTGATTGGGCAAAAGCAACCAACTGTGCTGCCTTTGTGCTGGGTCAATGGGCCCAGCCCAAGCAGAGAACCAGACACACCGGCAGAACCAGACCCCCACGTGCAGGGAGGGAACAGCTGTGGGTCCCCGGGCCTGAGTGACGTTTCTGCCGGGCAGAGCAGGTAGAACCAGCTTCACTCGTCCATCCTGTGACTTCCCAGAGGGTGTCCTGATATAGTGTCTTTTGGGAAAACTTGTGTGTTAGTTGAGGTTTTATGATTTGAACTCCTGGAGTCCATATCATTGATGTCTTAGACTGAGGTCAAATCCTCTGTCCTTCTCTGTCAGGTGAATGGTCTGGGCTGGAAAACCCCATCCTGTCCCCACCATCTGGCCCTGGAAGGGTGTCTTGGCTTGGCATCCTGGTCCTAGTTGGCTCCAGGGGAGGGCGGGGGCTCCTGGAAGTTCACAAGGAGGGAATCTTGCAGGAGATGCAAATCAGCCTTGTTCCCAACAATTTAGAAGTTGGATTCCAACCTCAGGGAAAAGCATGGAACATTTACTCTTCTTATCTTTTTTCTTTTAGGGCCACACCTGCAGGCCTAAAGTTGGAAGTTCCCAGGCTCGTGGTTGAATCAGAGTTGCAGCTGCTGGCCTACACCACAGCCACAGCAATGCCAGATCCCAGCAGCATCTGTGACCTACACCACAGCTCATGGCAATGCCAGATCCTTAACCCGCTGAGTGAGGCCTGTACCTCTTAGAAAGGCAGCTCCACTCTCCTAGTAACCAGGGCACCACCATCCAGAGCAGGAAATCAACTCAGATGAGATACCACCTTCTGGCCCTGGCCCTTCCAAGCGTTTTCCTCCTCTGGCCTCAACCCAATGCAGAGTCCCATGTCACAGTTCAGGGTGGGACAGTTCCTCCGTCTTGGCTTTTGTGACCTCACCGTCTCTGAACAACACAGTTATCTTGGAGACTGTCCCTCATTTGGGGTTTGTGATTCCAGCGATGCGTGTCTGAGAGGCATGCCTCACGTGGCACTGTGTCCCTCACCTGGCGCTGGGTCCCTCATGTGGCGCTAGGTCTCTCTCTGCATTGCAGGGGGCAATCCTTCAGAGGCCTCACCTGCAACAGCAAATCGTGAACACTTAGCCTGGGATTAAACCAGTGGTAGTCTGAAATTGCTCATCGGGGGAGTTTTCACACCACAGAGATCAGCAAATGTTACAAACCAGTGCCTGGCACCCCTGTGCATTGGCTGTCAGCTTGTCTGTTACGAGGAAGTCAACTTTATCACTTTGTAAGGTGACGCATGCCAGGATGTGCCATTGTAAAGTTTTCCCCTCTGTTGTAATGAATATTTAGAGGGGAAACATTTTAACTCAGTGGAAAAATTTTATTCCTCATCACACCACCCTTACCCCTTATTTGGCATTCAGCAAGGATTATTGTCTGAATTGACTGTTACTGCCGCAGTTGCTCTTCTATCGCTGTATATTAAATTATCCTGAAACTTAGTGGCTTAAAAAAACAATAAGATGGGAATTCCCATTGTGGCTCAGTGGGTTAGGAACCCGACTAGTATCCATGAGGGCGTGGGTTCGAACCCTGGCCCCGCTCAGTGGGTTAAGGATCCGGTGTTGCTGTGAGCTGCAGTGTAGGTCATGGATGTGGCTCAGATTTGGTGTTGCTATGGCTGTGGTATAGACTGGCAACTACAGTTCCAATTTGACTCCTAGCCTGGGAACTTCCATAGTGCCACAGGTATGGCCCTAAAAAGACCAAAAAAACCCACCCGATAAAATATATTCTCTTTCACATGGTTTCTGTGGGTTGGGATTTAGGAAGGGCCTAGCCAGAGAGGTCCGGTTTGGGGTCTCTCTGAGGTTGTGGTCAAAGTGGAGGAGGAGGACTTCCCTGGTGGCCCAGCGGGTTAAGGATCTGTGTTGTCACTGCTGTGGCTCAGGTTGCTGCTGTGATGCAGGTTCAATCCCTGGCCCGGGGACTTCCGTATGCCACACTTGCAGAAAAAAAAAAAAAAGTGGAATTCCCTAGTGACCTAGTGGTTAAGGATCTAATGTTGTCACTGCTATGGCTCTGGTTTGATCCCTGGTCCAGGAACTTCTGCAATGGACTTGGCGGAAAAAAACAGTTGTGGCAGAGCAGGAGGAGCTGAGGGCTGGCCAGACACCTCCTTGTTCCCGA
Organism: Phacochoerus africanus; assembly: GCF_016906955.1. Classification (NCBI taxonomy): domain Eukaryota; kingdom Metazoa; phylum Chordata; class Mammalia; order Artiodactyla; family Suidae; genus Phacochoerus; species Phacochoerus africanus. The sequence continues at coordinate 73,296,565 of NC_062550.1, read as the reverse complement.
GCGTGGGCCTCTGCTGGCCTCAGCCAGGAGTCTCTGCATGGTCCAGGGGGACTTCCTCAAACCACGGTGGCCAAAGGCTCCAAGAGTAAGAGTTCAGAGAACAAAGCACAAGTTCTGGTGCCTTTTCTTTTCTTCTTCTTCTTCTTCTTTTTTTTTTTTTTTGTCTTTTTGTCTTTTTAGGGCCGCTCCAAGACATATGGAGGGTCCCAGGCTAGGGGTCCAATCAGATCTGTAGCCCCTGGCCTACGCCACAGCCACAGCAATGTGGGATCTGAGCCGCGCCTTCGACCTACACCACAGCTCACAGCAATGCTGGATCCTTAACCCAACTGAGCGAGGCCAGGGATCGAACCTGAGACCTCATGAATGCTAGTCTGGTTCATTAACCACTAAGCCATGATGGAAACTCCTCTGGTGCCTTTTCTGATAACCTTGTAAGTCCCAAGGTGTCACATCTGCTACACTGGGGGGTGGAAATCACACTTCTCCAGGCTAAACCCTCCCAGTTTCAAGAGGAGAGGGTAGAGACCCCACTTGTTGATGGAGGACTGTCAAAGTCACGTCGTAAAAAGGACAAATAAGAGATGCTGCTAGAAAATATCTGGAAAATAGAATCGCCACTTCTTTCTTTTTTTCTTTTTTTGCTTTTTAGGGCTGCACCTGCGGCACATGAAGGTTCCCAGGCTAGGGGTCAAATCGGAGCTACAGCCACACCAACATAGGATCCGAGCCTTGTCTGTGACCTGCACCACAGCCCACGGCAACGCTGGATCCTTAACCCACTGAGCAAGGCCAGGGATGGAACCCACAACCTCATGGTTCCTAGTTGGATTCGTTTCCGCCTCGCCATAACAGGAACTCCTTCTGTTTTTTTGCTTTTTTTTTGTCTTTTGATTTTTTGTCTTTTTGCCAGATCCTTAACGCACTGAGCAAGGCCAGGGATCGAATCTGAGTCCTCATGGATACTAGTCCAGTTCGTTACTGCTGAGTCACAGCAGGAACTCCTCCTTCTGTATTTATTAGCTGTCATTCTGCTATGAGGAAGAACTTTCTCTGATCTATCGATTGACTGATTATCAGTATGGATTCTGACTCTATTCAATGGCCTATCACCTGTTACTGTCACTCTTTATTCTGATGCTCTCACTGTTGCAGACTTGGCCATGGGAGCCCCATTAAACTGGCTCCTGAGACTCGGGTAAATTTCTATAATTTTTTTTTCTTCTTGCTGCGTACACAGCATGCAGAAATTCCTGAGCCAGGGATCAAAACCATGCCACAGTGGTGACCCTGAACCGCAGCAGTGACAACGCTGGATCCTTGACTGCTAGGCTGCCAGGAACTCCAGACACCTATAATTTTTTGAGCACTTATTTACTTTCTGACACAACAAAATGTTCCAGGTTCATTTTGTACTTTCCCCATCTGTTGCTGGAGGACAAGAGCCCTGGTTCTTCTTTGTAGAGAATAATATTTAGAAGCCCTGATCTGGGCATTAGATGTGCCCATTGTTACTGGTATGTGTGTAGACACACACATAAATAGAATTTATATACATTTGTGCACAAACATTTTTCTCTTTCCGAATGTATCTATGTATAACAAAAAGCCATGAGTCTGCACCCATCCCTCCAATTCCATTAAAGATCTAAGGGGTGATTCCAGCCTCCATCCCCCCACACACCTAGAACTGCTGTTCCCCAACAGTGAGAACCGAGCAACCAGCACCTCCAAGGCATTTTCACCTTGCTGATGCCCCTGGATGAGGTCTATCTGGGGCCCCCCTGCTGCCTCTTTAGCTGCCCTTCCACTGGTCCCAGATGCCTCAAGGGAACAAGGGGAAGAGAAAAAGGTTTGGAAGAAGAGAAACCCACGGTCCTTTTAGAGCTTGGAGTGACTTCTAGATGGGAACAGACTACTGGTGCTACTGAAGCTCTCTTTCAGGGGTTTGCGTGAGTGGACCCCTTGCAAGACAAAGTGTATCTTAGCGATTTTAGAGTCTTTAAGAGGGCCCTGCAAATATGTGGAGGCCTCAGGGGCCCTGCTCTGGGTCAGCTTTCCCCTGGAATGAAGAAGACGAGGAGTGTGTGTGGCTGCAACCGGCTGGAAGGAGGCAAGCACTGGAAACTCTCCTGCCTTCTAGAGGAGCAGCTGCCCGGAACCACCTCGGGAAGATGCCTGTTTAATTGTTAAAGCTCCAGAAAGGATTCTGTAACCTGCCTCAGCCACCCAGTCTGGGGTCCCCAGGTCTCTTTCCCCAGGTCAGGAGCTGGAAAGAACAGATGTGATCCAGACCTCTCTCAAGAACTGACCCTTGAGGTCTGGCTACAGGTAGCTGCAGCTTTAGCCCGAGATTAAGTCAGCACACTGGATTATAAATATTATTTTTAAACACACAATATATGTTACTTTAAATAGCAGTCATCCTAAAAACATCATAAACTTCGTCATCTTTTTTCCTGTGTCCTGAAGGGTGTACATAAAAGATGTGGGGCAGAGTTCCTGTTGCAGCTCAGCAGTAGTGAACCCAACTAGTATCCGTGAGGACGTGGGTTCAATCCCTGGCCTTGCTCAGTGTGTTGGGGATCTGGCGTTGCCATGAGCGGTGGTGCAGGTCGCAGATGCGCCTCGGTTCTGGCGTTGCTTTGTTGTGGCTGTGGTGTAGGCCAGCAGCTGCAGCTCTGATTCAACCCCTAGCCTGGCAACTTCCATATGCCATGGTGCAAGCCTAAAAAGCTCAAAAAAAAAAAAAAAAAAAAAAGATGTGGGGCAGGGAGCACTTTTGGATGGGATTTGCCCCGAGAAACATCCATGGCCCCCAATTCTCACCCACAATGCTGTGGCCCGGGCAGGGAGGCTGGGTCCATCGCATCCAGGCTTTTTAGTCAAGAGCCTCTTCCTCCTCCTTCTTCAGGGTGGACAGGATCCAGCCTTCCAATGGGCCATTCCCTGAGGACGGTCCTCCCTGGTCCAGCCAGACTTCCCTGAGGCTCGGCCCCCTCTGAGGGGAGGGTAGGAGGACTGGAAGTTTTAGATTCACAAAATATCAAAGCTGGGAGAGGCCCAAAGATGATTTTCTCTAACCTCTCTGGGTAACAAAGGACTAAACTGAGGCTCAGAGGGGATCAGTATCCTCTTGGCAGGTGACAGTAGGCTCAGTGTCCACCTCCCGGCCCAGGGCTGCCTTCTCTCCTAACTGGTCCTCATCAGCCCCTGGGGGGCCTGGGTCCATTCTCTGGCCCTGATGGTGCAGTTTGCACAACTCCGACGGTAACCCACCCACCGCAGCTGCTCAATTCCTGTCCTAGCCTGATGAGGCCAGGATGCATAAGGCCTCTGGGGACAGGCTGACCTCTCCTGTGACCCCTCCTCGACCCCTTCTGTGACCCCTGGCTCTCCTGTGCCTGTCTCCCAGCCCCGGAAACGGCCTCAGCTTCCTGTAGCCCCGGAAGAACAGGTTCTTACCTAGAGTCTTTGTCCAGAGGCCCCTCCGCCCAGCTCCCCTGAGCCACCCTTTGGAGGGAAGTGGCCCGAGGAAGAAGCACGCGATGCTGGTGGCTGCTGCCGCACCTGCGGCTCCTTCGGCGGGCGGCACGCTGCTGACCCCTGGTGGCCTCCCTCGGTAGCGCAGGTGCCGCCGCTGGCTCCCACTGCCCTTTTAGGCTTAGACCCTCTTACGGCGTGGGTGTGCTCCCTTCGAAAGGAGAAATGAAAACCCATGGGCCAGAATTCCACTTCTGTTAATAATTTGCTCTGCTTCTTTCCCACAGTAAACAGATCTGGGGTCTCAGCCCTGGTTTCGGCCTGATCACTAGCCTCCCCTGCTTGTTTCTGCTGCCCCTTCCCCTCACAGAGAGAAAGGTCCTTCTGACTTGGGTCCTGCACTGTCATCCTAGCCTAGGAGGGGAGTGCCATCACAATGTTGAAATTCTGTTACATTTCAAATAAAAAGTTTCGGAGTTCCCATCGTGGCTCAGTGGTTAACAAACCTGACTAGTATCCATGAGGACAGGGGTTCGATCCCTGGCCTCCATCAGTGGGTTAAGGACCCTGCACTGCAGTGAGCTGTGGTGTAGGTCACAGACACCACTCGGATCCCATGTTTCTGTGGCTTGTGGCATAGGTGGACAGCTGTAGCTCTGATTAGACCCCTAGCCTGGGACCCTCCATGTGCCGCGGGTGGAGCCCTAAAAAGACAAAAGACCAAAGATCAATAAATAAATGAATAAAATAGGAGTTCCCATCGTGGCTCAGTGGTTAACGAATCCGACTAGGAACCATGAGGTTGCCGGTTTGATCCCTGGCCTTGCTCAGTGTGTTAAGGATCCGGCGTTGCCGTGAGCTGTGGTGTAGGTCACAGACACAGCTTGGATCCTGAGTTGCTGTGGCTCTGGTGTAGGCCGGCGTCTACAGCTGATTCGACCCCTAGCCTGGAAACCTCCATATGTCAAGCATGTGGCCCTAGAAAAGGCAAAAAGACCAAAGAAAAAAAATATATATATATAAATAAAATAAAATAAAATGTTTTGGGAGTTCCCATCATGGCGTAGCGGAAATGAGTCCGACTAGGAACCATGAGGTTGTGGGTTCGATCCCTGGCCTTGCTCGGTGGGTTAAGGATCTGCCATTGCCAGGAGCTGTGGTGTAGGTTGCAGATGTAGCTCAGATCCTACATTGCTATGGCTATGGTGTAGGCCAGCAGCTGTGGCTCCAATTTGACCCCTAGCCTGGGAACCTTCATATGCCACGGGGGCGTCCCTAAAAATAAAAAATAATAAAATAAAATTAAAAATTTTGAAGTTCCCAGTGTGGCTCAGTGGTAATGAACCTGGCCAGCATCTATGAGGATGCAGGTTCAATCCCTGGCCTCGCTCGGTGGGTTAAGGATCCAGCATTGCCTTGAGCTGTGGTATGGGTCACAGACACAGCTCAGATCCCATGTCACTGTGGCTGTGGTGTAGGCCAGTGGCTGTAGCTCAGATTCCACCCCTAGCCTATGGCTTCCATATGCCGCAGGTGCAGCCTTAAAAAGACACATGCACAAAAGTTTTGGAGATCCATAGTGGTCTAGCAGTTAAGGATCGGCCTTGCCATTGCTGTGAAGCAAGTTTAATCCCTGGACTGGGAACTTCCGCAGGCTGTGGGTGCGGCCAAGAAAAAAGTAAAAAAAAAAAAAATTAAAAGTTTGAGCAGATTTCAAAAATCAAAAAAAGGAGTTCCCGTTGTGGCTCAGCGGCTTGTGAACCTGACTAGCATCCCTGAGGACTCAGGTTCGATCTCTGGCCTCACTCAGTGGATTAAGGATCCAGCACTGCTGTGAGCTGTGGTGTAGGTCACAGACGTGGCTCGGATCTTACGTGGCTTTGGCTGTGGTGTAGACTGGCAGTTACAGCTCTGATTGGACCCCTAGCCTGGGAACTTCCATGTGCTTTGGGTGTGGCGCTAAAAAGACAAAAATACAAAAAAAAAGGAGAAAGAAAAAAATCAAAAAAATATGAGAAGGAATACATTGAAATGTTTATGCCTACTTCTACTTCCTCAGCTTCTTCCCCACGCCACCCACTTTTTCCCAGTGTTTATTCGTTTCTGGCGTTTATGCAAAGTAAACAAATGCACATGTAAAGTCAGTTCTGTTTCCTCTTTCTGTTATGAAAGGCACCTGTCACCCGTCTGAACTCTGCTTGTTTTTGGTGGTCTTCCCCTGCCCTCTGTCTCACTCGGTGTCTCTGTGGGAACACACCAGAGTTTAATTAACAAGGCCCGGCTAGCTGGCACTTGGATTGTTGAAATCTCTGTTATTTAAGCTCTGTTGCAACAGAATAGTTGCCTAATTTATGCAGTAAAGGGCCAGGTGACAGAAGCCCTGTGGGCACTTCCTTGGGTTGACTGACACCCCCTTTCTCCGGACCCACTCAGGGGAGGCCTAGAGGGCCTGCGTATAGTCCTCTGTGCAGCATGAGGGGAAGCAGGGTCTTTTTTTTTTTTTTTTTTTTCTCCTTTTTAGGGCCACAACCGAGGCACATGGAGGTTCTTAGGCTAGGGGTCTAATCGGAGCTGCAGCCACCGGCCTACACCACAGCCACAGCAACGCCAGATCCAAGCTGCATCTGCAACCTACACCACAGCTCTCCGCAATGCCAGATCCTCAACCCGCTGAGCGAGGCCAGGGATGGAACCCACAACCTCATGATTCCTAGTCAGATTCGCTTTCACTGCACCACAACAGGAACTCCTTGCTTTTTTTTTTTTTCCCCTCTTTTTGGTTGCTCCCGTGGCATGTGGAAGTTCCCAGGCCAGGGAATCAAACCCACTCCCTGAGCTACTGCAGTGATCCTTAACCTGTTGCATCACAAGAGAACGCCAAGGGTCTTGCTTTAGAAGTCAAAGGCCTGGTCCAGACAGGGTAGAGATAGAAATGGAAAAAATATATGTAAATATTTTGATGAAAAAAATAAGGATCCAGAAAATTTTCTGTAGACAAGAGCTTCCTGCAACACTGTCTGCTCAGAAAGGGGTTGGAAGGTGAGGGGTTAGTGCGTCTGTCAGCCTGTGAGCTCCAGGTATGGCCTCTGCCTACCCCCTTGGTCCTCTGCGCCCCAACCCTCTCCTTACGCTGGAAGCTGTATCTGGGATCACAGCCTCTTCCAGAAAAGCCTGCCTTTCTTCACCCGGAATAACGCACCCCAGGCCAACTGCGGCACAGCCGCCTAGAGCGAAGGAGAATGAGGCCAGAGCCCTCGGAAGAAGGCAGCAGGGCTGTGAGCTCCCATTCCAGAAGATTCTGCCCAGCAGACTGGGAGACCCTGGGAGATGAGGGATTGGGTGGGGTTGCATTTGGGGAGGTCAATGTGGGAAAGGGAACAGTGCTGGTCCCAGAAGACTGAGCGCCAGCCTGGGGCTCCTGCCACCTTGACTGGTGCTCTGACCCTTATCCAGTGGCTCACATGGCCTCTGGGCCTAATTTTATCACTGTGGGTGCTGGGTTGGGTGTTTTCTTAGTGGCTTTTTCTGAGAGTCCTGTTCTTTTCTGCTCTTAGGAAGGTTTACCCGGCGGTGAGAATCTGTGGTCCGGGAAGGCAACAGGAAGGTGGCTGGAGGGGAAGGTGTCATCCTCTGAGTTAAAACCAATTTGAGTTCATCTCATCAGGAAAGCCATGGTGGGCGAGGACTCGACGGAAGGCCTGTCCTGGTGGAGAGCAGGTGTCACTGAGTCCAGCACCTCTGCAGGCTCCATCACTGCTTTTTTTTTTTAACGTCTCCTTTGTTTTCTTCTGTTTCTTCAAATTTATTTGGTGAGGGAACAAGTCATCTGTCCTGCAGGGCCCTCCCGGTCTGGAAGTGACTGCCTCCCACGGAATTCCTTACCGCCTCCTTGGCCCTCATAGCCTGTAAAGAGGTGGTTGGACCTCGAGTCTTTTGCAGGACTGTTTCTGAGTCCCGCCAGCACACTCCCATACCGGTGCAGGGTGGCTGCGCTCAGCTGTGCCCTCCAGAGCTGGAGACGCAGGGCAGCTGCCAGGTCCCATGGTTACGGCCTGGGAGGGGCAACTCCTTGTGGGAGGACAGTCAGACTTCCCAGGAACCTCCCCTCCTGCCTGGCCCCCCTTACCGTCCCCTCCTTGTGAGGCTGGGGAGCTGCAGGAGCTGGCTGGCCAAGGCTGAGCTGACATGTCGGGCCCCTGGTTCTGCTCAGAGGCTCCCTGGGGGCCAGTGGCAGGAGGCTGGAAGGTAGAGCTGCAGTGACAACTGCTCCCTGTTCCTTGGGGGCTCTGCAGGGGAGGGGTGGGCAAGGATCCATGCTGGGGGGATCCTGGCACTGCCTAGACCTGGACGTGCAGTGTGGCCTGGGGACCTGCCCCAGGGAGCCTTGAAGTGCTCAGAAGGGCTGGGAGCAGAGGTCAAGGAAGGGCCACCAGGCTTTGAAAAGGGACAGGTGGATTCCTTAAGCACCCAGCCCAGGGACTCACTTGGACACCACCTGCTTCCAAAATGCTTAGAACCGCCCTCTTCCACTGTCTCCTTCCTCCTCCTTTTTTTTCACTCCTCTCCCTGCTGGGGTTTGAAAGATTTCTTGATCAATCCTGCCTCTTCCTTTTCTCTCCTCTCCCCCAGTCCTGCCTTCTTCTCTCCCATCACTCCCTCCCTGACTTTTATGGTTCTTTCCCCTCAGAGATCACACTGGACAGATGGACAGCGCAGGCAGAGGGGATGGGGTGGTTTGCCAGGCTGCGCTGTTCCCACTTCCCAAGTCTCCAGGCCTGGAGAAGACAGCTCGGCCCTCAGGACGGCCAAGCCTCCCATGCCCGGGCCACCTGCCTCTCTCGGCTGGCGTCCTGGTGCGGGTGGTGAGGATGGACACAGGAAGGGACAGGAGGACATGGCAACGACAAGACACACTGGCGGTCAGGGGAGCTGGGAGCATCTGAGCAGGAACAGGGCTGTGACGGGGACTCGTCAGTGTGACCAGGCGGCTCCCTGAGTTCATCTACTTACGGAAGGAAATTTGTGGAACTCATAGACCGGCCCGGGGGGCAGCAATCACCCTTCCACCCTCTCCCACTGGACCCCCACTGCTGCATGGGGCCCAGGGAAGCAAGACCATCCAGGAATCGAACTACCCTCAGCACAGGATTAACACGGCCCCGTCCTCTGCCTGACTTTTCCAAGCAGGGGAGACAGGTGGGCCTGGGAACACAGAGGAGAGCACTGACCTTGTGCTGGGAGCTCTGGTAGGAACTAAGTTCTGAGCCCTCAGCGCCACCCCCCAATCAGGCCTTTGCTCTGCTCATGCCTTAGTCTGCTAGTGCCTCCAACTCTCCTTTTTTTTTTTTTTGTCTTTTCTAGGGCTGCACCCACAGCATATGGAGGTTCCCAGGTTAGGGGTCGAACCTGAGCTGTAGCTGCCGGCCTACACCAGAGCCACAGCAACGCGGGATCCAAGCCGACCCACTGATCGAGGCCAGGGATCAAACCTGCAACCTCATGGTTCCTAGTCGGATTCGTTAACCACTGTGCCATGATGGGAACTCCCAACTCTCCCTCTTTAATAACACTCTCCCTAGCTGTTACAAAAAGAGTAGCAAGTGTTGGTAGGGAACAGAGAACTTTTGTGTGCTGTTGGTGGGAATGTAAACTGGTACAGCCGCTGTGAAAAAAAGTATGGAGATTCCTCAGAAAAATTTAAAATAGAACTAATGTACAATTCAGTAATCCCACTTCTGGATATTTGTCCAAAGAAAGTGAAAACATTAACTTAAAAAGATACATGCAGCCCAATGTTCATAGCAGCACTATTTACAAGAGCCAGGATGTGGGAGCAAACTAAGCATCCATCAGTAGATAAATGGGCTCTTGGCCTTCTGAGAAACCTCTGTGCCATGACAGCAAAGTGCAGGAAGAAGCGAATGCGAGGCTGAAGCACAAAAGAACAAAGAGGAGGCAGAGGTCCGAGTAAACTTGTACATCTGCAGAAGCCGCAGGAGCAGAAACAAGGAAAGCCCAGAGGCTAGGGACGCTGGTACAATTTGTTGGACTGCATGCCTTCCGTCTAGAACTTGTCTCAGTGGATCCAGAACAACTTTTCACCATTCTGAGCCCCTCGGCCACTTTGAGACCCACCTTGCTCACAGCAAAATGGTCCCTTTTGGTATTTTGTCCTGGACCTGTGAAATTCTGGACTAGTTCTGTTCCCAGTTGTGGCTGAACGTAACACATTACAATAAATTACCTCCTCTCTTACCAAGAAAAAAAAAAGATAAATGGACGAAGAGATATACACATACACACACACACACACACGCACACACACACACGCACATATATATATACACGTTATATATGTATGTATACATATACATACATATAATGGAATATTATTCAGCCACAAAAAAGAAGGAAATGCTGCATTTTGCATCAACGTGGATGGATGGCCCTTTAGGGTATTATGTTTAATGAAGTAAGTCAGAGAAAACAAATACTGTATGAGGTCACTTATATGCGGACTCTAAGAAACAAAATAACCAAGCTCATAGATCCAGAAAACAGGAGAAAGAATGGTGGCTGCCAGAGATGAGGGTAAGGAGTTGGTGAAGAGTGAGAAAGTCAAAGGGTATAAACTTCCAGTTATACGACCACGCCCACACGCGTAAGGCAGAGACCGAAGAGGGACTACAGCTCCCGAGATGCCCTGCGAGCACCCCCGCCCCCTTCCCGCCCCCAATACTGGGCGGGACTACAGCTCCCAGGTGCCCCAGGCGCCATTGGCCGATGATTGGCCGCGCGGCGGGCCGGGCGTGCGCGGTGCGCGCAAGTGGCGGCCCATGGCTGCGCTCGGCGAGGTGGTGGCGCGGCGGGCGCCCGGGCTGTGGTGGCGGGCGGCACGCGGGGCGGCGCGCGGGGCCGAGGGGCTCGGGGGCCGCCATTTGGCGAGCGGCGGCGCGCAGGTGAGGGCGGCGGGCGGGCAGGGCAGGAGGCCCTGTGGCCTCGTGGACAGTGCTCTGATGTCCGGCCTCCAGGACATCACTCCCACCGTCCCCGCAGTGTCCGCGTGTAGTGACGTCACGTCCTTTGGTCCCCGCCGCGTAGCCGCCGCTCGGGGCACCGCGTGACTCTGTCACTCGCGGGGGCTGGACCCGGGCGCGCGGGCCTCGGTGACCCGCCAGTCGGAACGTGCAGAAGACTGCGGCCCCGGGTTTTCACAGTTCCCGACTCTCCAAGGGTGAGATTGGGAGGGTGAAAGAAGGGGACGCGCACCTGCCCGGCGGTTTACTACCTGTGTGACTTAAGGCCGATTTCCGCCCTCCCTCGCTGTCCGTGGGGGACTCCTAGTCCTGAAGGTGCTGGCGTCCCACAGACGCCCGGCATCCGCGGATCCCCCATCCACCAACAGCCATGGCTTGTGAAGTTTACGATCAGCAGTTGGTTGGGTCCACGTGTGAGGAGCCCACAGCTGTGGGGGCCGAATGTATATTTGTTGAAAAAAATCCCCCCTATAAGTGGATCCGCCCAGTTCAAACGTGGTCAAGGGTCGAGGGTACGGCCCCCAGGGGACTCCCCAAATTAATCTTAAAATCATGCTTTTTATTTAATCTATTTTATTTTATTTTTTTTAGGGCTGCACAAGTGGCATATGGAGGTTCCCAGGCCAGAGGTCGAATCAGCTACAGCCGCTGGCCTACACCACAGCCATAGCTATGGAGGAGCTGAGCTGCGTCTGTGACCTACACCACAGCTCAGGCAAGGAGGGATCCTTCACCCACTGAGGGAGGCCAGGGATTGAACCTGTTCGTTTCTTTTGCACCACAAAGGGATCTCCCCTCTGCCATGCTTTTTAAAAGTATAGTTTATTTACAGTGTTGTGTTGCTTTCTGGTGTACAGCAAAGTGATTCAGTTATACATACATTATATATATAAAATATATGTATGCTATTTAAGAATATTTTCCTTTATAGGTTATTACAAAATATTGAACATAGTTCCCTGTGCCATACAGTAGGACCTTGTTTATCTAATTTATATGTAGTAGAAAACCACACATTTTATCACTACCACAAATATGGACTTTTTTTCCCCTTTGTCTTTTTAGGTCCGAACCTGAGACATATGGAAGTTCCTAGACTAGGAGTGGAATTGGAGCTGCTGCCAATGCCACAGCCACAGCAACACAAGATCTGAGCTGGGTCTTCCACCTACACCACAGCTTACAGCAACGCCAGATCCCCAACCCACTTAGCGGGGCCAGGGATTGAACTTGAGGCCTCATGGACACTAGTCAGTTTTGTTACCACTGAGCCATAACAGAAACTCCACAAATATGGACTTAACTCAGAGCTGGCTTAATACCCAGGACAAGTTACAAATAACTTGAAGTGATAAAGAAGAAAAGTGAGAATATAGATGCAGAAAAAAATAAAATGAAAAATGAAAAAGAGAATGAAAATTCTTATTTCCTTTTCTCTAGGTAACTTCACTTAAACAAAAATTAATAGACTTTTTTTAGACCAGTTTTAAGTTTTCAGAAAGCCGAGCAGCAAGTGTAGAGAAGTCACACCTGTACATCCCTCCCTGCGTCTCTTCTGTGAAGCATCTCATGGAGTGTGGAGTCGCTGCATCCGATGCGCCTTTGCTTCCCAGGTCCTGGGTGCCTGGTTCTCTGTGTGCTCACCTGAGGGCCACAGGTGGTCATCCCGCACTACACAGTGATAGATGAGGGAGTGTCACAGATATTGCTCAACTGTCCTGAAACTTTCTTGTTCTAAGTGGCAGGATCTTCGGGTCTTTCTAAGCAAATCTTATGGCTGTTTACGACATGGCCCCTAAGACCAGTAAAACTGTATAGTTTAATTTTGCAGCCATCAGCACAAATGAACTGTTTGGTTTGTTAACTATGTGAGTTTTCAAAAACCCAAAAGCACAACAGCGTTATGAACCCCATAGACCCATGTTCCAGATTCAGCTGTTACTAACACTTTGCTGCACTTGATTTGCTTATCTGCCCTCTTTTCTTGTGGCTCTAAGATGTTAAAGGGAATCCATTTTCTTGTCATTTCAACCTTAAATTCTTCTGTATGTACGTCTAAGAAAATAAGGACATTTTGAACCACAGCGCATTTGTGGTGAAAGTGGCTTGACGTAGCTGGTACCAACAAAAAGGAAAATGGCAAACAGATTAGCTTGGGTTTTTCTGACAGTTGAAAAACACCTTGCATGTATGTTAGTTCACAACATAAATGGGGTGATTTTTTTAAAGGAGTACAGTGTTCAGCTTTGTAAATCCAAGAAATGGCAGTTCCCATTGTGGTTCAGCGGTAATGAATCCAACTAGTATCCATGAGGACGTGGGTTTGATCCCTGGCCTTGCTCAGTGGGTTACGGATCTAGTGTTGCCACGAGCTGTGGTGTAGGTCGCAGACGTGGCTTGGATCCTGAGTTGCTGTGGCTGTGGCATAGACTGGCAGCTACAGCTCAGATTCGAACACCAGTCTGGGAACTCCCATGTGCCGCAGTTGTGGCCCTAACCCCCCCCCCCAAAAAAAGATAAAAATCCAAGAAATGCAGATTGAGATGAGATACCTTTTTTTTTTTTAAATTGTGATATTAACAGGATGTTTGATACTTAACAAACTCTTTGATACCAGTGAAAACCATCCTGGGCAAGGGGGCCAGGTTGCACGTGGGTTGATAGGTGTTTTGGAAAATGGGCCAATAGGTGTTCCATCACTAAAATGTTTGTACTCTTTTGACTTATAACTCTTGCTTTTAAGAATCTATCTTGCAGTTCTGTGGTAGTGCAGTGGGTTAAGGATGTGGTATTGTCATTACTGTGGTGCAGGTTCAATCCCTGGCACTGGAATTTCCACATGCTGTGGGCACAGCCAAAAAAAAAAAAAAAAACAACTAAAAGAAAAATCCATCATATGGAAAAACTAGTAAACATGAATAGGTTCTTTATAGTATAATTCGGAGAGGCAAAATTGTGGAAAAACCTAAATATATGAATAGGGGAAACCTAATGGAGTATACACTCAAAATATGTAGCAGAGGCGATGTGGAGGAGGTGGGGCTGTGGTACAGAAAGAAAACCAAGAGATACCAATGAAAAACGGAAGATGGAAAAGAAAGCATGACACAGGGCCATTTCTGTGTTAGCTCCAAGATAAGAAATTAGTACCACCCATAAAACAGGGAGTAGTAGCACTGGGCAGCAGCAAGAAACAAGAATTTTCTATACTGTCTGTAGCAATTGAGTGTTTTTTTAGAACTCTGTGTGTCGATATTGGTAAAACAATTTTAAAAGATGGTTATGAAGGCTGTTGTAGCAGATAAAATTGCTTCAGGTCAAACAAAAAAAAGCCAAGATGCAAAATTATACATATAAAGTGCCGTTGTAGGTGTGCGACAAATGTAAGAATAGAAAAAGAGATGAAATACTATCGATTGTGTTCCAGTGTTGGGATTCTTTGCGAATTTCTCTGTTTTCCAATGTAAAAATTTCTTTAATATTGGAGTTCCCATAGTGGCTCAGTGGTTAACGTATCCGACTAGGAACCCTGAAGTTGCAGGTTCGATCCCTGGCCTCACTCAGTGGGTTAAGGATCCGGCATTGCAGTGAGCTGTGGTGTAGGTCACAGATGCGGCTCGGATCCCACGTTGCTGTGGCTGTGGTATAGGCCAGCAGCTGTAGCTGGGAACCTCTGTATGCCTAGGGTACAGCCCTAAAAAGACAAAAAGACCAAAAAAAAAAAAAAAAACTTTATATTATGAAAAAATAATTTCAACAAAATACTTATATGCTTGAAAATACCTGAAAAGGCCTAATTCTTTGTTGCAGATGGATTTGTCCTGTAGGCAACCCCGTGTCCTCACCTTGACCAAAGCCTTGCTGGCCCAGGGTCAGGGATGAGGTACTTTCCATGCCTCGACTCAGGGGCCCTTCTTGTCTCCCCTCCGTGCAGAGGCCGCCCACCTTCGGGTTCCTGTTGGACATCGACGGGGTGCTGGTGCGGGGCCACAGGATCATCCCAGCTGCACAGGAGGCCTTCCATAAGCTGCTGAACCCCCAAGGGCAGCTGCGGGTGCCTGTGGTGTTTGTCACAAATGCGGGGAACATCTTACAGCATGGCAAGGCCCAGGAGCTGTCCGCCCTACTGGGCTTCCAGGTAAGGAGGCAGTGGGAGACACTGGAGCCCAGGACCTGGTTCCCACGGAGCACCCCCTCCAGCACTGACTGCGTCTCCTGCCCTGGTGTGGGAGGGGGACAGTAGGGATCAGCCCTAGGGCATGGTTATCAGGGTAAATCTTCTAGTCCTGTTGGAAAAAAAGCTTGGAGTTCAAGGCCAACCTCCAGAGTCGGCCTCATGGGCAGGGCAGCGCCGTCTTTTATGTAAACATATGTGTGGAGCCCTGAAGTCCCACCCATGCACTTGGCAGTGTCCCCAACTGTCTGTATCCATTTCTTTTCTCCTGGGCCTTAGGGTCCCATGTTCCTGAATCCCCATGTGCCAGGTGGAACTCTGGAGTGACAGCTGCGTTTCTCATGAGAGGACAGCTCAGGGAGTGCTACCCCTGCCACCCACCTACAGCTCCACTGCGTCCCGGCATCCACACGTCTTTGTCAGCAGAGGATTTCATTCTTGGAAAGTGTCCTTTGGAACCAGTGCTGACTGACTGGGCGATGCTGCTTGGGATGCAGAGTAAAGGGACAGGACTGGTTCCTCCCTTGGTGTCTGGAGAGTGGGGCTGTGGTTGGAAAGGCTTTCGTAGAACTGAAAACAACAGATCTGAGCTCATGTACTAGCCCTGTGGTTCCCAAGTGGGGCTGAAAAGTGGGGGTGTTGGGAACTGAGTTTATCCCTCAATACCTATCAGCTCTGCCTCCTCCTGGGCAGGTAGGCCCTACTCCAGTTATTGCCCTCACCTGCCCTCTCTATCTCTTGGCAGGTGGAGCCTGACCAGGTGATTCTGTCCCACAGCCCTATGCGGCTCTTCTCGCAGCATCACGAGAGGCGGATGCTGGTGTCTGGGCAGGGGCCCCTGGTGGAAAATGCCCGAGCGTATCCTTGAGCTGCTTCCTGCTCTGCTGTCCTCACCTGGCAGAGGGGACTGGAGCTAGGTGTGCCAGGCTCTTGCGGGAGGGCGGGTGGCTCCCCAGGGGAGGGGGGTACCCCTGACACCTGGGGGTTTCTGAAAGCCAGCCCAGTGCCTCAGAACCTGCCAAATAGCTTACAGAGTGCACTCACGGCTATTCCCTGGAGAGTCTTGACTCACTGGATCTGAGAACTAGGCAGTTCTGTGGCTAGTTTGGGAACCACTTGCTCCCAGTGCATTTGCAGTGGGCTTACCCTGTGGATGTGTGCTCAGGAAGTGGGAATAGTCCCTGCTCCAAGGTAGCTCACCCACGCGCTGCCTCCGCAAACCTGAGCCGAGCGTTTCCTGTGATCGAGGTGCGCTCTGGGGCCAGAGAAGCTCATGGGTCCTGGTTAATCAGGGCTGGTACTTCAGGCGGCTGAAGTCACACTCAGGGACGGTAGAGGAACATTTAAGACAGCATGTGGTCAGAGACAGCAAAGGGCAGAAAGGGTCTGAGTGTCCCTGGTGCTTGGCGGGAGGCCAGTCCTGGAGCAGGACTCACTTGTGGCTTCGTGGTGGGGGGTTGCTGGGCCCCAGGAGGGGTTTACATTTTTCAGCAGAGACGTAGCTGAGGAGGCTGGAAGGAGGGGGTGAGAGGGTGCCTGGAGCAGGAGACCAGAATGGGACCATGTGGGGAGGAGGGGAGGAGAATGGCACCAGAGCATAAGTGGGTGAGCTTACTTGTGAGGCAGTGTGGTCTGTGTGGGCTTGAGGCCGATGGGAGCATCTTTCTGGGGAGTGGAGGACGGGAGCACAGCAGCAGGTGCTGGAGGTCCAGTGGGCGTGCCCTCCACAGCCTCCCGTTCTGGCTGAATCTGGTCCAGCCGTCCAGAGTTAGCTCCGGCCTGGCTTCTCTAGACCCCATTCAGCCTCCTCATCCTCCGGGGAGTCTCCTGAGCTGTCCCCAGAACACGGGTTCTCACGGTTCTGGGCCTCTTGTGTGCCTTTGCGCCCAGTGGTGCCCAGCATAGGACAGGCCCCGGGAGCGGCCCCCACCACCCGCATCCTCAGGATCCATGCTGGTCTCGCTGGGTCCTGTCTGGGGTTGGGGGTGCTGATTTGATTGGGGCTGGGTTGGTGTCCCTCAGAACTGTCTGGCTTTGCTTCCTGACCTCACTCTAGACTGGGCTTCAAGAGCCTGGTCACAGTGGACGAGCTGCGGGCAGCCTTCCCTGTGCTCGACATGGTGGATCTCCAGCGGCGGCCGAAGACCACGGTAATCTGGGCCTCCTCTTGCTGACTTTTGGCCCCTCCCACACAGAGCTGCTTCCTTGGAGGGCACGTCTGGCCCAGGCACCGGGTAGGGGAGGCACAGCTCCCAGGGCTTGCCTTTCTGTGTGGTTGGCCGTTGGCTGAGGACCCCTGCAGAGCCCTGGTGTCTCCTCCAGGTGGTAGTTCTGTGCTTTCCCAGAGTCACTTGGGAGGATCACTAATGTTTATGAAATGAATCCCTGCTCTGCTTAACCTGAAGCTTGCTACAGAGACCTGATCCGGTGGGAAACAGCTTTTTTTCATTTTTCTTTTTTTGTCTTTTTAGGGCCACACTTGCAGCATATGGAAAGTCCCAGGCTAGGGGTTGAATCAGAGCTATAGCTGCCAGCCTACACCACAGCCACAGCAATGTGGGAATGAGCTGCGTCTGTGACCTACACCACAGCTCAGGGCAACGCTGGATCCTTAACCCACTGAGCAAGGCCAGGGATTGAACCCATATCCTCATGGATACTAGTCAGATTCGTTACTGCTGAGCCACAGCGGGAACTCTGGAAATAGCTTCTTGAGAGAGGAACTGTCCATTCTGAGTATCTGTCCAGTTTCCTTGGGGGTTTGGCTCACATTTGAACCTCATCTCTCTGACCAGTGGTTGCAGGGCCTCTCATTGACTCTCTAGGGTGACTGCCCATCTCCCGATGGCCTCTCGCCTTCTTCCTCCTCCTGTGAACTCTCTGTGGATCACACTGCCTGTTTTAAGTCAGCGCTGTTAACATGTGATGAAGCGCAGTTAGAACAGAGGCGTGTGCTTCCGTTTATTTGTGTGGTTTTACCCTTCTTTCTGAGCTTTCCAGTTGAGCAGAGCCTTTGTGCTATGTACCTGGTGTGCAGAACCAGATATCACCTGAAGCAGGTCTCAGAGAAGCTCAGAGACAGTCCGCCACAGGGACGTGGCTCAGGGCAGGTCTCAGAGCTGGTTAGTGGCAGAGCCAAGACCATTGGAGCCGTTCCTGGAAGGAACAGACCCCAAGAGGATGGTTCAGTGAAGGCCCTGCCTCCTGAGTGACATCAGCCTCCTGTCCCTCCATGAGCTTGCCTGGTCCTTGGCCACCTGATTCCAGGCTACCCAGCTGTCCCCTGGCTGCCCTTCACCCATGGTGACCCCCAGCCTGGGCTAGACCAAGGGGTCTTCCATCTGTCAGGAATGCATCTCCCTCCACCCCCTGGAGACCGGGCGTGGGAGGTGACCGAGGCGCTGACGGGCTGTTCTTTGTCTCTCGCAGCCCCTTCCAAGGAACGACTTCCCTGCCATCGAAGGTAATGAGGTCCTTGTGGTGTGGGCGGGCTCTCCCCACGGCTGGTACTGCTGGGCTCTGGTCTCGGATCTGCCACTCACGACCTCTGAGATATCTAACTGCTAATCTTTCCTTCCCCGTGTCACTCACCTCGTTATTCCAGAAAAACCATGACCTAAAGGACCTAGTCCAGTGTTTCTCAGCTGTTAAACCCAGTTCTCCCCTGTGTTAGAAAAGTATTGTTACTTTACCACCCTGAAGTGAGTTCTTAGATAGTACCCAAATATTAAAAATTAGTTTACTAAATTAGGCCCTAATTGTTATAGGCAGAAGTAAAATAATTTTTTTACTAAGATAATCAGTATTTCAATATGTAATAATTACCCAAGAAGACATAATTAGCAAAATGATTATACCAAAAATAGAATCCCCATGAATGTTACAGCGACAGAAGCAGGCTCATGTATGTTTACGGGTGTGATGTGGGTGTGTTTCATCGGTGACTCAGAAATTAGGGGCAGTATTGTCACTGGTGGCATGGTTTTCCAAAGTGGGGAATAAGTCCTGGTAAAGTTTAGCAGAAGTAAAGTACAGTCTTCTCTTGACCAACACAATAGTTTTGTTTTTGGAAAAATCAGTGTTTATGAAAACTTCACTAAGAAATACTGTGTTTACGTGTAGAATGGAATTAGGGTTTAGGTTCAGTTAACTATAAGCAGATTGTTCACCTGCCTGAGTGTCAGCTGTTTATAGACACAGGGATAGTTTTGATCGTGCAGGACTGTCCTGAGCCATTTGGGTCCCCGGGCCCTGATGGTCTTGCCACTGAGTCTGTCAGTCACTGTGACAGAACCCATGTGCCAGTTTCCAGTACATCGCCCAGGCAGGGGTGGTGCTGCCTCCCTCCCCCCGGGGCCACGGCCTGGCCCAGTTCTCTGCTCTTGAGGCAGACCTTGGTAGTGGTGTTGGCTTGAGTGCTGCGTGTCCAGCAGGGATTCTGTGTTTTGTCCTATCTCATTTGTATCCTCACAGTGCTAGGTATGTGTCCTTGTCATCATGTAGTTGAAGGGCTGAGGCTGAGCGACAGTGAGAACTGGCCCACAGTCATGAGGGATGTGGACAGAATCAGGTTGGGAGCTCAGCCTGTGACGTGTGTCCAAGCTGGGTGGCCCCTGGGGTTGGGGGACGTGGCTGAGGAGGGTAAGAACCTGCAGGGCGAGGCAGTGGGCAGAGCATTGGTCAGCATGGGCTGCCACTCCTCTGCTCCTCATCCTCGGGACTTTGCCCGCTGCCCGGGGATCTGTGCACTTGCCAGGCCAGTGCACCAAGGGAAGTGTGTGTGGCTGGGGCACTGAGGGCCCCCGGAGGCCTTCCTGCACCCGCACAACCTGGGCCCTCCCTCACTTGTGCTCTGCAGGGGTGCTCCTCCTTGGGGAGCCAGTGCGTTGGGAGACCAGCCTGCAGCTGATCATGGACGTCCTCCTGAGTGACGGGAACCCTGGCACGGGTCTGGCAACGGCCCCCTACCCCCACCTCCCTGTCCTGGCCAGCAACACGGACCTCCTCTGGATGGCCGAGGCCAAGATGCCTAGGTGAGGACACAGGGTCCCTGGCCTTGGCCCTGGGGGCCACCTCCAGCTGCCACCGGGGCAGTTCTGCTGACGGCTCCTCACGCCATCCTGGTGCCCTGGAGTTGCCATGGTAACTTGCCCCCGGGAGGGGTCTCCAGGGTCACTTCGCACACTGATTAATAAACGAAAAGTGTGGGTTGCTGAACACAGAAGACTCACAGAGATGGTCTTTATTAAACCCCGGCCTTTCCCTCTGGAGTCCTGACCGATGTGTTCTTTTTGGCTAATGGCACCCAAGGGACGGTCAGTTCTGTCATGACCTGCCCTTCCCTCCCTGCTCCCTGCCTGCACCCTGTGGCACTGGTTCTTTCACTTCTTGTTTCCTTCTGCCCTGAGACGTGGGGGAGGGCAAAGCAGGAATGATTCTGAGGCCCCTGAACCAGTCACTTCCTCAAAAGGCCTGGAGCATTGAGCTGGTCCCCACCTCATCCCATCCTCCCCAGGGCTGAGCACAGCCCAGGCCCTGTTTTGCTGGCCAGTGGGTTGCTTTCCTGGAAGGGCAGCTGCTGGTGCTGTTTGGCTGCTTTTGTCTGCAAGGCAAAGTCTGGAGTTTTCTGCTCCTGCCCTGCCTCCCAGTGGGCTGTGCGATGAGTCGGCTGCCAGGGTGCCAGGGCCCAATACTGCCTTGGGTCACATGGCTCAGCAGCCTGGGGGGCAGGCACCACCGAGCTCTCTCTCCTGACTTGACTTTTTTTTTTTGTCTTTTTAGGGCTGCATCGACAGCATATGGAAGTTATATAACCCCAGGCTAGGAGTTGAATCAGAGCTGCAGCTGCCAGCCTATGCCACAGCCACAGAAATGCCAGATCCAAGCCATGTCTGCGACCTACACCACAGCTCACGGCCATGCGAGATTCTTAACCCACTGAGCAAGGCCAGGGATCGAACCCGCAGCCTCATGGTTCCTAGTTGGATTCGTTAACCACTGCGCCACGACGGGAACTCCTCTTCTGACTTTTGAAGTGCATTTCTGCAGCTTGAGGTCAGGTGTTTCCTAGAATATTCTTCCTAGAGTTCAGGTTTGCTGACATTAGGTGAAGGGGGTTTGATTTGTAGGCTGTGGACTGAATAGCAAGAGGAAAATTACCATTTATAAACCACATTTGAGATTAATTTTTTATTCAGTAATTAAAAAATTGAAAATAGAATTCAGTATATAAATAAGTGACATTGGAATATAACCTCAAGATACTGAACAGTATCAGTTAGGATTTGGTTTAGCAGCAAGGGATGAAAACCCAAAACAAGAGTCTTGACTGAGATGGCAGTCTCTTTCTCAAGTAAAAAAGTCCACCTGTCAGGCATCTCAGCCCTTCACTACCTAATCCACAAGGGCTGCCTGAACTCCAGCCTTCATATCAGCATTCCAGGCAGCAGGAGGGAGTAAGGGAGGATGGATAAGATAAGATATCCCCAGTGTGGAGGATATTTCCTAGGAGCTTAGCCTAGCACTTGGATTTCATAGCTTAGCTGCTGTGGGGCTGCTTTCTTATACCCAGTGGGTTGGCAATAGGCTCAGTGAAGATTGACACCAAGGCAGGAGGGGATGTCACCAGTAGTCTGCCTGGATCCAAGGCAGAATTTGAGCTTAGGTCTCTAGGGTCTGGCTGCCCAGGTGGTCATCCTAGCTTCACGCCTTGGGCAGGTCACTCAGCCTCACCCGTAAAGTGGAGATGATGAGAGCTCCCATAGCGTTTTCTTTTCTTTTCTTTTTCTGCATTTCAGGCCCACACCCGCAGCATATGGAGGTTCCCAGGCTAGGGGTCGAATCAGAGCTACGGCTGCCAGCCTACGCCACAGCCACAGCAATGCAGGATCCAGGCCGCATCTGCGACCTACACCACAGCTCATGGCAACACTGGATCCTTAACCCACTGATCGAGGCCAGGGATCAAACCTACAACCTCATAGTTCCTAGTTGGATTCATTTTCGCTGCTCTAGGACAGGGAAATCCTCCCATAGGGTTTTCTAAAGATTAAACATGACCTGCCATCTCCAGGGCTGGGACAGTGCTCGATAGACGTTATCAGGTAGTTGCAGGTCATAGATGCAGCTAATAAATGTACTTCTTACCAGAACTAAGTCACGTTGCTCTGTCACTGCCAGACCCCCAGTGAAAGACACTGTCAGAGCAGGCGGGGCCTGGGGAGGGGACCAAGTGGCTGGCTGTTTCTCTGGCAGGTTTGGCCATGGCACCTTTCTGCTGTGCCTAGAGGCCATCTACCGGAAGTTGACTGGCAATGAGCTGCGATATGAAGGGCTGATGGGCAAACCCAGCCTCCTCACCTACCAGTACGCGGAGGGCTTGCTCCGGCGGCAGGCGGAGCGGCGGGGCTGGGCAGCCCCCATCCGGAATCTCTACGCAGTGGGGTAAGCCCTGCGCCCCCTAACCCCCCACAACGTGCCCTCCCTCCTCCCTGCATCTCTGCCCCTCTGCCCGCCTGGTCCCCTGCACTGAACCGGGTTTTCTCTTCCTCAGTGACAACCCCATGTCTGACATCTACGGGGCCAACCTGTTCCACCAGTACCTGCAGACGGCGAGGTGGGAGGGGGCGGAGGAGGGGGCCGGGAGCCCCTGGAAACAGCAGCCCTCAACTGCTCGGAGCTGCACCTCCATCCTGGTGTGCACGGGGGTGTACAGCCCCAAGGCTCCGGAGTCCCCAGGGCCTGCCCCGGGTGGGGGGGCGCCTCCCTTCCACGGGCACCGGGACTTTGGCTTCAGCCCCGGCCTCCTGGAGGCAGCCCATGTGGTGAGCGACGTGCACGAGGCTGTGCAGCTAGTCCTCCGTAAGGAGGGCTGGGCTCTGTAGGGCGGCCCTGGGGGTGGGGGCCACTGGCTGCTGCCTCCCAGAGCTCCTGCTGTCCCCAGGGGTGTTGACACTGCGGCTTGCAGGGACACGCTGGCTCTCTTGCTCAGTGGGGGCCACAGGCTTGTACCCTGGGTAGCCCTTTGGGTGGAAGCATCAGATTTTCTGGGCCCATTCCTGTCTACCTGTCCTGGCAGCCTGACCCCAGGTTTGTCATCATCCCTCAAGTGGTAACTTCTGCAGAAGGAGTGGCGGTATGGCCTCTGCCCGGTGCCAGCATGGAGTGTAACTAACACCCCAACACTACTTTGTTTGGTATTTTATCTTGTCGCCCAGATATTTCAGACTTATTTTTTTAAGATAATCATAATAAATATTCGTTTTGCTGTCTCTTACGAAGCTCTGTCTGGAATATACTGGAACGTCTGATGGGGGAAGGATTGTGAGTGAGGGGTGTGGGTGACCTGGAGGTGAAGGGATTGTGGGCATTTCACTCCTGTAAGCCACTGACCCCTGCTCACCTGACTGAGCGGTGAGGCCGCATCTGTGTAAAAAGGAGTTTAGTTCAGGCGTTACCATCGACTCATCAGCTCCCCTGCTGTAGAGAGAAAGTGAGAACTTTTCCTGCCTTGACTCTAGAAAGTACAAGCTTTCATATTCCTCTCTCTAGCAGTCACCCCATGCCACGCTTCCACAGCCTGTCCCCGTGACCCTGGCATGTGCCATGTCTCCATCTCACTCCAGCTGACACAAGCTGGTTACTCCCTCACTTATTTATTTATTTACTTTTTACTATTTGTTTATTTATTTTTATTTTGGTCTTTTTGCTATTTCTTTGGGCCGCTTCCGCGACATACGGAGGTTCCCAGGCTAGGGGTCTAATCGGAGCTGTAGCTGCCAGCCTACGCCAGAGCCACAGCAACGCGGGATCCAAGCCGCGTCTGCGACCTAAGGATCACAGCAACGCCGGATCGTTAATCCACTGAGCAAGGGCAGGGACCGAACCTGCAACCTCATGGTTCCTAGTTGGATTCATTAACCACTGCGCCACGACGGGAACTCCCTATTTATTTATTTTTACTCCCTCCCTTATTATTATTTTTTTGGCTGTGCCTCTGGCATGTGGAAGTTCCTGGATCAGGAATGGAATCTGTGCTATGGGAGTGACAATGCCAGATCCTTAACCCGTTGTGCCACCAGGGAGCTCCCCCTTCTTAAAATACTTCTTCCTGGGCTGCACCTGACCGCTTGTGGGTACCTCTGTCTGGACTGGGGAGGAGGCGGAAAGGAGGTGAAGCGTGCTCACTCCCTGGGCACCAGAGCGTGACCACGTCCACACCGGATGCAGCAGGCCCTGCACCCCAGCACCCCCCTCCAGACAACAGCCACTCCCCTCCAGGTCCAGCCCAGCCTTCCCTGCAGAGCAACCCAGGACAGGACCCTTCTGGCCTGTGACACCCCCGCTGCCTCCCCGCTGGTCTCCGCTACAGGCAAGAGGCAGGTCGTAGGTTTGACCTGCTCTCTCATGGAGCCCCATGATTCTCCCTGAAACATAGGGCCCCCCCATCTCCTCCACCGTCTCACACCGGCCTCACCTCGGTCCCCCCGACCTGCCTCCGGGCCTCTGTGTGTGTGGTTCCCTTACCTCTGTCTGCTTGGCTCTGGGGATGTCACCTCAACCTCCTAGAAATAGCTCTTCATCTGCCTCTCCTGTGGAGTTGTGCCCATGGCCCTCCTCTCCCCATGACCTTATTCCACGTCTTATACTGAAATTCAAGCTCCGTGGACTGTCCACATCGGCTCCCTTGGGGGTCCTGGCACTTGGCAGGAGGTGGGTCCTGGAGGTTCTCCCACAGGGCCCCACAGGCAAACGTGGCTTCTCCTTTCTGTCACTTGGGGGAGGGTGGGCTGGGCCCCAGCTCCTTCCTCACTCAGCTACGTTCCCCCCCCCCCCCGCCATTTTCTTGTCTGTGGACTAGTGTTGGCAATGAGGATGTCACGAAGGAGATATTTTAGGTAAGGCTTTGTGTCACTTAGGATTTTGTTCCACGGCTTGCTGCAGACGCCTGATGCAGTGTCTTGAATGCTTTCTAAGCATTGGGACATTTGGGGCAGGCTTCTGGGGCATCCCAAGGCCTGCTTGCCCACCGTCCCAGGGTGCGGGCCTGTCCACTGCAGCTTGGCCCCTGTATCTCCTCCACGTTCCGTGGAGAGGGGAGGAGGGGCGAAGACTCCCTTTAAAGAAGGCCCTTCCAGTCCACCTGGCTGGGCACTTCAGTCCAGCTGACCGAAGCTGGGTCACAGCGGGGAGGGGGCAAAAAACCTGAGCCTGTTCATGAGGAAGGAGAGCAGGACGTGGTCAGGCAACAGTGCCCTCGGCTGGTTCTCTGCCCAAGTGATCTGAGGGCCTGGGTGAAACCAGGCCTGGAGCACCGAGTCTGAGGGGCCGCTGAGCTACTGTGTTTCCAGAAGACTAACACAGAAAGTGTTGGCTCATGCTTCATCAGAGCCTCTCAGAGCCCTTTGCTAGAGACACGCTTCTCATCCCATTTCATAAATGAGGGCATTTCATTCTTTCAGAAACCCTGACCGAAGACCTGCTAGGTGCCAATCCCAGTGCTGGATGCCCTAGCAGGACCAGCCACGGGCAACCACACCTGCCCTTGTGGAGCAGTGACCACACGGCCGAGGTCAGTTAGGGACTGGAGGGGCCAGGCTCCCCATTCAACTGTGCTTTCCCAGAATGGGCACCAGGGACCTGTCTGCGTTCAGCCAGCCCACTGCCCTGCTGCAGGCAGGCTTCACATCCTGGAGCAGCTGTGTTGTGGGGGCAGCCTAGCAAGCTCTCCGTGGGCCCAGGAGCCTGACAGAAGTGATGGGACACTGCAGGATGGGTCAGGGGACCAGCCGGATGTGGCTGCCGATGGAGGAGTCTTGCCAGAGCCTCCAGTTGAAGGGCCTGTGCGACATGTGACAACTCTGCCCCTTGGCTGCCAGTCACTCTCTCTGTGGCCCTTTCTCTTCCAGTCTTACTGGTAGCAGGAGCCCTTCAGATGGGGTGCAGGAGAGCAGGTGGTCGAAGTATCACTCATGCTGTTGCAGGTCCCCTGGGGCTTTGGACTCTGGAATCAAAACCCAAAACCAGCTGCTTCATTGCTCAGCCCTGGCGGAATGTTTTGAGGGAGCCAAGTGAATAAAAGACTGTGAGTCAGCTTGAATAGGAAGTGAGCCCATGTTCATAAAAAGTGGCCTGGAGCAGAATGGCACCCTAAGGTACCCATCTGGGTCTCAGTTCTGACCTTGGTGGCTGAATGCAGGGTACCACCTTGGTGTCCCTGTGGTGGCAGCAGCTTCTGGTCTCCTGAGGACACCTCTGGGCTGGGGAGATGGGGAGCAGGCGGGTAGTCAGGACACCCAGCAGGGCTAGGGTTGCTATAGCAACTGGATGCTGCCTTGAGGGCGGATTTTTAAAATTATCTCGGCTAGGATAGTTTTTTTCCCCCAATCTCTGTCACCTCCCCCGTGCTGCGGGGCCAGGCCATGTGGGGACGCCTGCCTGTTCCTGCCTGGTGCTCCTGGCAGCTTCCTCGGGGGCTGGAGGTGGGAGGCTGTCTCAGGGTGTGAACTGCTGTGAAGCTGTCAGGGCTTTTGCTTCTAGCCTCCTCCAGCTCTTGGTTCCAAAAGCCTTCTGTCATTTTCTCTTTTTCGGGAGGCAGAGAGAGGGGTCTGGCTTGAAACTCCCCTCCCGCCCCCGCTCTGCCCACGCCCCTTCCAGAACAGCCTTAGCATCCGGACTGCTCTTTGGAGCAGGGAGGAGTGTCCTCTCTTGTCTGCTTTTTCCTTTGGTCTTTCTAACTTCTTCATTTGGCTCCATTTATTCACTGAGCAGATGCCTGTAGAGCACTTACAAAGCCCGGGAATATGAAATGAAAACTGCTTTGTCTTGGAGGAGTTCATCCTTGTTTTGACCCTGGACTTGGTCCTATCAGATGTCAAACATTTTTATGAAATTGTAGTAATTAAGACAGCGTTCTTGGAGTTCCTGTCATGGTGCAGCGGAAAAGAATCTGACTAGGAACCATGAGATTGCAGGTTTGATCCCTGGCCTCGCTCAGTGGGTTAAGGATCTGGCGTTGCTCTGGCCAGCAGCTGTAGCTCCGATTAGACCCCTAGGCTGGGAACCTCCATATGTCATGAGTGCATCCCAAAAAAGCAAAAAAAAAAAAAAAAAAAAAAAGAAGAAGAAGACAGCGTTCTTTTGGTAGAGGGAGGGTTACAAACCAATGGGACAAAACAGAACTCAGAAACACATGAAATATATGAAAATATTCATTTCATAGTCTGATGTGGGCTAAGTGCTATTGGCCCTCCCCTCCAGGTGGTGTCACAGGCATCCAGGCACCTTCTTGTGATGTTGTCTTCAGAGAGGGAGGATGGGGCTTGGGTGTTACCTGGTCTTTGTGTACAGCACTTCTGTCCATGTCTACTGGCCAGGCACATGGTTCCCGCGCCACTCCCAAGAGGACAGGGAATGTGGTCTTCCTCTGTCCCTGGGAAAAGGAAATGGGATCAGTCAGCATCTGGCCTGTCTTCATTGCCATATTACTATTTACTAGGATAAAGAAGAAATCCAATTTGCTTAGTTTTGTTTAAATTCATGAATAAATGGTGAAACATTTCTGTATATTTATTGAGTTGATCATACAAATTTTTCTTCTTTAATCTGTTCATTTGGTAAATGACATATATATATATATAGATATATATATACACTTTTTTTTGGGGGGGGCCACACTCCTGGCATGTGAAAGTTCCTGGGCTGGGGACCAAGCCCACGCCACAACTGTAATCTGAGTTACAGCAGTGACAATACTGAATCCTTAACCTGCTGTGACACAAGGGAACATGAACCTAAATTTAAGACTATAAATTTTCCTCTAAATTTTTCTTTGGCTGTATCACATTCATTTTTGTCAAGAAGTATTTTCATGATCATTTAATTCTAAATATTTTCTAATTTTTGTGTGAGTTATTTGGAAATATGTTTTAAAATATCCAAATGTTTGGAGAGTGGTTGTTGTGTTCTAATTTAATTCCTCTGAGTTCAAGGCATATGGTCTGTACATGCTCAGGTTTCATATTTGTAAACTCCGTGTGGCATCTAATTTTTTAGGTGCAGAGCTGTACATTCTGCCATTAGATCAAGCTTGCTAATAATGCGTTTAAACTTCTATATGTACTTACCAATGTTTTATCTGTTCAATCTGTCAACTACCAAGAGATGTTTACATTCCTCACTATAATTAGGTATTTGCCAATTTCTCATTATAATATTATCCATTTTGCATTATATAAATTTTAAGGTATATTATTGTGTACACTCAAATTCAGAATTATGATGTCTTTCTGGAACTTGATTATTTTATAACAGCAAATACTTATACAGTACAATGTGCCAGCATTTTCTAAATGCTGTCAATGTATTAATTTACTTATCCTCATAACAACTCTATGAAGTAGGTGCTATTACTGTCTCCATTTTGGAGATGAGAAAATTGAGGACAGAGAGGTTAAATAACTTGACTGAGGTCACCCAACTTCTGAGTGGGGGAGTCAGGATTTGAACCTAGGTAATCCATCTCTAGTGTGTGTGCCCTTAACTACAGTTCTATATACCGTTTCTTTATCATTATATGGTGAAATTCTTTATTTCTAATAATTTTATTGGGTATAAAGTTTTTTTCTAATGTTAATATAGCCCCCCCAATATAGCCGTGCCAGCTTTTCCAAAAGAAATTTTTTTTTGGCTGTGTTCACAATATATGGAAATTATTGTAATTACTGACATTTTATCTTTATTTTTTACCACCCATTGCATTCTGTCTTCTATTATTTCTGATGAGAAGCCTGCTGTCAGTTGAACTGTTGTTCTTTGTTTTACTGTCTGGCTTCACGTCCAAGCCCTAGGAGCATGTTTATTTTCCTTCATCCTGTTTAGAGTTTATTGTGATTCAGGGATTGAATCTGAGCCACAACTGCTGCAATGCCAGATCCTTTAACCCACTGCACAGGGCTGAGGATCAAACCTGTGCTTCCAAAGTGACCCGAGCCACTGCAGCTGGATTCTTTTTTTTTTTTTTTTTTACAGCCGCACCTGCAGCATATGGAAGTTCCCCAGTTAGCATTCGAATTGGAGCTGCAGCTGCAGGCGTATGCCACCACCATAGCAGCACCAGATCCTGGCCACATCTGTGACCTACGCTGCAGCTTCCAGCAACTCTGGATCCTTAATCCACTGAGCAAGGCCAGGATCAAACCTGTATCCTCATGGATACTAGTCAGGTTCTTAACCTGCTGAGCCACAACGGGAACCTCTTTGGGGTCTAATATTATCTGTTTCATCTGCTGGTTTTCATTCATGATGAGTTATTTCCATGTGTGTTTTGTAATTTGGGATCGTGAACCACTTTTACTGGTGCTTTATCTGTGGGGATCCTTTAAGGTCTGATTCCTGGTGTGTCCCCGCAGAACTTTTGTATTTGCTTTTGCTGGGCATCCATGGTTACTGCCAGCTTTCCAGTAATATTTTTGTTCCTTTCTTAGGTTGAGATTGTTCAAACCTTAAATCTACATGTGGTATAGGCCAGTGGCTGTGAATTCCCAGGAGAGATTTTTATTCCACTTCAGGCCTAAGCCAGCTCTTCCCCATTTGCATGTGTCTCCTGGTTTGGTGGAGATCTGTTTTTCTGTCCACCCTTTCGCTGAGTCCTGGTCTTATGCAGGAAGTTCAGCTCCATCTTCTTGGCTCACTGGGGTTGGATCCCAGGTCTCTTCTCTGTGTTTGGCTATTAAATCCGCACCCACATCAGTGCTGCGCAGCAGAGCTTGCCATGGATGGCATTGCTCTATATCTCTGTTCCAAGCGGGAACCACCAGTCACGTGGGGCTCCTGAGCACTTGAAATGTGGCGAGTACATCTGAGGAACTGAATTTAAAGTTTGAACTTATTTCAACTGATACCAATTTCAATACAGTTAGATTTAGGGAGCTGCCTGTGGCTGGCTCCCACTATACTGGGCAGCATTCCTGCTACACAGGAACGGACCACACATCTGAAGGCACCTGCTCTGTCACTCACTCCCCCCGCCATGCTGGCCCTAGTGCCCTCTTCCTGAATGGGGAAGCCTTCTCTCACTCTCTTTTTTTTTTTTTTAATTTTATTTTCCCACTGTACAGCAAGGGGGTCAGGTTATCCTTACATGTATACATTACAATTACATTCCCCCCCCCTTTTTTTTTAAATTTTTCTCTCACTCTCTTAACTGCATTTTAAAGGATGAGTTTTACCTGGCGTTCTGCTAAGCTGGGAGGTTTTCTACATTTCGTTCACAGTACTGTCAGAATGGAACAGTCTCTGCTTCCGTTTTCTCTCCCCTCCAGCCCCTCAGCTCTGCTGCAAAGAAAGTTTTCTCCGATGCAAATCTGTTCATGTTACATTTTTGTTTGCGAGAGGTCCCTGTTCCCTCAGAATGCAGCCCAAGTTCAGCCTGGCCCAAGGGGTCCTCTGTGACCTGACCCTGCCCGAGAGCTCATCTACGGTCTTCCCCTGGTAACACATACTCAAGCAGAACCCTGCCATCTCAGGGCAGGGGGCCACTGTCCATCCTGCTCCTTCTCCCTGGGACGCCCTGCAGTCCTGAGCCTGCCTCCCAGCTGCTAAGGAGCATCTACTCCTGTCCCTGCTCCTCCAGACCCCGTCCAGCACTTGGTCATGACCTTCACAATGCTTGCCTGTGCTTCTTGTGCATGCCTCTGTCTCCTGCCCACCCCGGACTGCTAGGAAAGGACTTGCCTTTTTGGTCTCTGGGGCGTGGCAGCCAGGCCAGGGCTGAGTGACCCATGGAGGCACTGATGCTGGGACTGTCCTTTGCTCCCCAGGGTGCAGTGCATCTTTGTGGGCCACTCCTGGCCCCGGGCACCAGAGGCACCCTGAATCGGGGACGCAGAGGGCTCCCTCTAGAGTTCTCAAAGGGGTTCTGAGGCTTCTGGTCCTAATAAGAGTCATCCTGCACCAGCCACAGCTCCCTGCCCCACTCCCTTTCCTTTTCTGGGAGTTGGCCTTTTCTGAAGTTCCAAGAACAAGAGGCCCCTAGAGTCTTTCCACGGGAGCCCCTGAGAGGCTTCACATGCCTCCGACAGCTCCCTTTGGACCCGCTCTTTATTCTTGATGTTAAGTGGAGAGGGCGGCAATGACAACAGACAGCAGGTTGGTGTGGAACAGGTCTTGGTTTAGTGCTGGCGATGCTGGCCCTGCCCACTGAGCTTTCCTGCTTCTGAGCTGACAAGGGACGTCTCTCCTCCCTCCCAGCCCGCCTGCTGCTGCTACCCAGGACAGTGGTGAGCATTGGCCTTTCTGCTCCGGGAAGACAAGGGTAGCAGGTCTCCAACGGGCCTTACCCTGTCCTCCCCTCCATTTACCAGGTGTCTAGGGAAAGAATTTTGGTTTGGTTTGGTTTGGTCTTTTTAGGGCCACACCCACAGCATATGGAAGTTCCAAGGCTAGGGGTCGAATTGGAGCTGTAGCTGCTGGCCACAGCCACGGCCACAGCCGCAGCAATGCCAGATCCGAGCCACATCTGCGCTCTACACCTCTGCTGATGGCAACACTGGATCCTTAATGCACTGAGCAAGACCAGGGATCGAAGCCACATCCTCATGGATACTAGTTGGATTCGTTATCGCTGAGCCACAACAGGAACTCCAGGGAAAGGATTTTTGGATTGAAAGTTGCTTAGTTTTTTGGATGGAAAGCTCCCAGGGCGCCACCCTAGGCTGGTCAGAACACTGGGCCGGGAGGTGGTCTGGCTCTAACCCCAATTCTGCCCTTGACTGGCTGCGTGGCCGAGAGCAAGCTGTTTCTGCCTCTGTGTCCGGGTATCGTATATAAGGTGTGAGCACAGATCCTGTGTCTTCCCTTTTACAGATCCCTGTGGTATGTTTCTACTCACTTTATAAATGAGAAATTCTTTTCAACTTACTTCTTTTCATCCCAGTCACATCTTTGTCGAGCCCTTTCCAGGCTGAAGTGAAGGCTCTGTGTGGTGCCTGTGTGCATTTGTGTGTGTGTGTGTGCGCGCACGCACGCGCGCGCATGTGTTCGTGCGTGCACACAGAAGATCAGACATAACCCAGTGCAAAGTGTAGTTCCCTCTGACACTCGGACCACCTGTGTACTCTGCCATGTGCCTTGACCGCTCATCCTTATGATCTGTGGTCTTTTTTTTTGGCCATGCCCATGGCATGTGGAAGTTCCCGGCCAGGGATGGAACCTGAGCCACAGCAGTGACAACACTGGATTCTTAACCTGCTGAGCCATCAGGGAACTCCTCTGTGGTCTTTTTATTCAGGGCCTCAGACTTGAAAGAAATTGGGTTAAAGAATCTCACACAGGAGTTCCCTTCATGGCTCAGCGGTTAACGAATCCAACTAGGATCCATGAGGATGTGGGTTCGATCCCCGGCTTCACTCAGTGGGTTAAGGTTCTGGCATTGCAGTGAACTGTGATGTAGGTCACAGACATGGTTGGATCCCGCGTTGCTGTGGCTGTGGTGTAGGCTGGCAGCTACAGCTCCAATTCGACCCCTAGCCTGGGAACCTCCATATGCTGCGAGTGCAACTAAAAAGGAAAAAGCAAAAAAAAAAAAAAATCTCATACAGAAGCTACTCTGAGCCAGTGAAGTCCATTTCCTAGAGAGGCACGGATTAAGTCAAAGGGCTATTAGCACCCAAGTTACCAGGGAGGAGACCTGTCCTCC
Organism: Phacochoerus africanus; assembly: GCF_016906955.1. Taxonomy (NCBI): domain Eukaryota; kingdom Metazoa; phylum Chordata; class Mammalia; order Artiodactyla; family Suidae; genus Phacochoerus; species Phacochoerus africanus. Next base: position 73,264,176 of record NC_062550.1, on the reverse strand, counting down.
GAAGGCAGCTGTGGGTGAGACCTGGCCTGCGGGGTGAGAGGAGGGAGCTGGGAGTGGCAGGGCAGCAGCCTGGCTGGGGGAGGGTGGGAGGGTCAGGGGCAGAGTTGTCACTGTTCCCTCAGAAGCCCCGTTCTTTGCCTTCTTCAGCTGCTTCCTGAGCTGGAGGTTAGCTGCTGGCTGGTGTTTTCCTGGGGGAGATGGGGGAGCCTGGCTGTAATCACCCCTGTGAGCACCTGGCAGCTCCTCAATCTGAGTCGTAACCAGGAGCTGCTTTGCGCTGACACCTGCCCTGATGTGATGCTCACACAGGACAGGCTGCTGGTGCTCTTTACTGCCCACCTTGCCAGTGTGGGTGGGTCTTGGCACCAGCTGGCAGGGCTGAATCTCTCATACTGTGAAGCCTGTGACCAGTAACGAGAGCTGCTCTGCTCCCTGGCACCTACTGAAGTGCAAAGCCGTCAGGGAGCGGAGCTCGGAATGTGGCCTCAGGAAGGGATTCAGCCCAGAAAACAGTCATTGGTGGCCTGTGCTGTGAGTAATGTTCCTGGGAGGTGGAGACAGATGCTGAATGGAATTGTGATGATAACAGCAGCCACCTGTAACATGCTCTGCACCAGGCACTGGGCCAACCCTCCAAACTTGCAGCCTCCCTCTCTCTTTTTGCGACAACCTCTCTAATACAACAGCCTGGGAATGTAGACATTGGTCCCTTTGTACAGCTGGATAATCCGAGGCTCAGAGAAGTGAAATAGCTGGTCCAAGGTCACACAGGTCAAGTGGTGGAGCTGAGACCACAGCCCCAGAGCCCAGCTCTCCCGCCACACCTGCTCTGCCTGTGTGACCACTGGACACAGAGCTTGTGTGTGCCAGGGGTAGGCTGTGAGTGCTAAACCCCACATCTACTGAGGACTAACTGTACAGACCTCCAAGAGACTGGAGAAAGCCGTGCAGCTCAAACTGACCCTGTTCGAGAAGCAGATTTAGGGGCAAGGCCTGGCAACCAGCCTCCATTGTCCCCCTGAGTCCCGTCCCTCCCTGTGAGGTGTTATGTGGAAAGGGGGTGAAATGAAGGCAGGCGAGAGGCAGCCTCAAGTATGTGGAGGACCAAGAAGGGGCAGGAGAGCTTCCTGCCTTGCTTTGATGGGCTGGAGTGTTAGTGTTACACAGGCACCCCACCTGCTCCCTAAACCCCTACAGGCACAACTCCACCTGCTACCTTCCTGAGCTGCTCCCCTGTTCCAGCCCCAACATGGACTAAGTTCAGAGGGTGAGGCAGGATGGGCCCTGAGCTTGTAGATGCAGAGATGCTGTGTTTCCACCCACCGCGGGGCCACAGCCTTCCCTGCCACTGCCTTGGGGCCTTGTTCTATCAGGGCGCCGTTCCTCTAGGTGTCCCTTTATTTTCCTCTGCTAGCTACATGTTCCTGTTGTTGCCACTCCAGCTTTAAGAACTTCAGAGAATACTGAAGCCCACTTGGCAGGGGCAACTTGTACCATCCTTTTACTGCTCCTTACTTCCAAGAGCATTTACATTCAGAGAGCTGCTCCATTCGCTGGAAACTGGTACCTCACCCAGGGTGGCCCCGGAATGGAGCTGCATGTTTGGGGCACTTGTTCTTTGTCCTTGTAATCAGTATCGCCTGATTCTTCCCTTGGTTTTTAAGAGCCTTGGAGAGAGGCCGGATTGGCCCAGGGGTGCCTGCAGAGGTTCCCGCCTGGTCCTCCGGAGGCACGGTCTATACAGAGACTACAGAGACCAAGGCCATCCGGTCCCCTAACGCCCCAGGGGTTCAGCGAGTGGGACCTCGCCGACCACCTCCCATTCCGCCCCGCCCGGCGTCCCTCCTGGTTCTGCCCGCTGAGTCCTCCTTCCTGCCCCAACTCCTCGCCTCGGCACCCGCTCCCCTTCTTCCCGCGACCCGGTGGCCAGGCTTTCCCCCTCCCAGCCCTGAATCCAATCCTCGTTTCCCCGCCCCGCCCCCAGCTCTGGCGGGGCCGCCTCACGCGCCGTCACCGCCACCGTCACCGCGCGTCGGCGGCAGCCCGCGCGCACCCGGCCACGGAGCTCTGCTCGCGGCGCGCGGCTCCGGCCGGGGAGGCGGGAGGGAGCCGAGGACAATGCGCCCCGCGCTCGGCGCCCCCCGCGCGGCCCCGCCCCCCGCCCGGCTGCAGCCCCCGTTTCTTCGAGGCCGGAGCGGCTCGGGCAGCAGCAGCAGCAGCACCAGCAGCGGCACTGGCGGCGGCTCCGGCAGCAGCGCGGGCGCCGAGCGGGAGGACGACGACGAGAGCGCCAGCATCAGCAGGCCACTGGTGCCCGCCGGGACCCCGGGGACCCCCGCCGCCTCCGCCGCTTCCACGCCCACCTCCCCGTGCAGCATGACCGCCGCCGACCTGGGCGCGGGGGTGGTGGCCGGGGCCGTCGGGGGCGCGGGCGGTCCCGGCCCCGGCCCCTCCTGTCGTTCGTGCTGTGGCTGCTGCGGCCGCCCGTCCCGGCAGGGCCGCGGGGGCGGGAACCGCGGCTGCACCCTTGGCCCGGGCTGCCGCTGGGGCTACCAGGCTCTGTCCGTGGCGCTGCTTCTGGCGCAGGGCGGCCTGCTGGACGTGTACCTCATCGCCGTCACCGACCTGTACTGGTGCTCCTGGGTCGCTACCGATCTGGTGGTGGCGGCGGGCTGGGCCATTTTCTTCGCCAAGAACAGCCGGGGCCGTCGGGGCAGCCCACACGCCCACCACCCGCACCACCCGCACGTCGCGCCCCTGCACCTGCCCGCCGCCCCTGCTGCTGCTGCCGCTGCTGGGGCTGCGGGCGCCAAGGTGCGCGGCGGCCGCGGGGGCGCTGGCGGCCCGGGGCCCGCGGGGACGGCGGGGGCGGCCGGCGAGTTCGCCTTCGCCTACCTGGCCTGGCTCATCTACTCCATCGCCTTCACGCCCAAGGTGGTGCTCATCCTGGGCACGTCCATCCTGGACCTCATCGAGCTGCGAGCGCCCTTCGGCACCACGGGCTTTCGCCTCACCATGGCTCTGTCGGCGCCGCTACTCTACAGCCTGGTGCGGGCCATCGGCGAGGCGGGCGCCGCCCCTGGCTCCGCGGGTCCTCTGCTCCTGCAGCCCCAGCAGCACCGCGCCGCCGGCTGCTTTCTGGGCACGTGCCTGGACCTGCTGGACAGCTTCGCCCTGGTGGAGCTGATGCTGGACGGTCGTGCGCCGCTGCCCGCGCACCTGCGCTATCTGCTCATCGCCGTCTACTTCCTCGCGCTCGCCTCGCCGGTGCTCTGGCTCTACGAGCTCCACGCCGCAGCGGCCGCCTCGCCTCGGGGCCGGGCCTCGCGGCCCGGCAGCTGCAGCCGCCTGCTGCGCCTGCTGGGCGGCTGCCTGGTGGACGTGCCCTTGCTGGCGCTGCGCTGCCTGCTGGCCGTGAGCTACCAGCAGCCGCTCTCCGTCTTCATGCTCAAGAACCTCTTCTTCCTGGGCTGCCGCGGCCTGGAAGCCTTGGAGGGCTGTTGGGACCGGGGGACCCCAGCGTCCCTAAATCGGGCCCGGGCGGGCTATGGTGCTCCACCCTCTGCCCCTACCGCGACCGGAGGCCCCCAGCTGGCCCACTGCATCTCAGAGGATGAGGGGGGCGCCCACGGCTATGTCAACACCCTGGCTGTGGCATCCCAGAATTGAGGGGTCTGGGAGGCTTGCTTTGGGGTTGGGAGACCCCGCTGCAGGTCCTCTGACCTTCTGTCACCCAGACTGGATCAGTCTCTGGGAGAGGTGACTGCTAATAGGGCTAAGGGCCAGGGCGCCCTTCAGAACCCCTCTGGTCAAGACTACTTGGAGCGGACAGCTGCTAAGGAGATGGAGAGCGGTCCGTGGACTCTCTTCTTCCTCTTCTGCCCTTCCTTCCCTAATCTTTGCCTCCAAGGGGCTGGTGCCTCTGCTTCTGGCTTTCCCCACCTCACCCTAGTTCCTCTCCTTTGTGGGGGAGAATAGAGGGAAAGGGGTGCCCAGGCAGGGGGTGCTGGGCCCTGGGCCACCCTGTTGCTTGGATATGCCAGCTTCTTTTAGGCTGTGGTTAGTAGTCATTGCCCCATGCCTTGAAATTGACCCAGAATCCACCCCCGCCATGTGTCGGTTGCATTTCTTCCAGATGGTGGATGCAAAGTCTGCGTGTGTGTGTGTATTTGCGTGTGCTATTTCCTTGTGTCTACCCCATGCCCCTCACAATCAGTAGGAGCTCTGGGGAGTCCCTGCCCTCCCCACCACACACTCCTCATTCCTACCTGAATCTGGCCATGATCTCCCAAACAGAGCTGGGCTCCTAGGGCTGCCCGGCTGCCCTCTCTGAGGGGGAAGCTCACTGGGACCTTCCTCACTCCCACTCCTCTCCCTCAGCCAGGGGAGCGGAGGTCCATACTCCAAGGACCAAACCTCACCCTTTCTGGGGTGAGTGCGTGTTTCTACCTCTGTGCTTTCCACTTCCGCTGCATCACACGCTGATGCTGCTTTTGCAAAAATAAAGACAAATACTCAGATGTTGCATTCCCCGTGGCCACCAGATCCAGTTGAGGTTTGGTGCCAGTGTCATTACAGGGTCTGTGGAGGGTCAGCCATCGGCTGCCCTCCCTCTTTCCCTCCCTCTGCACCCACAGCTCCTGTCCTTCCTGAAGTTTGTTGCCAGCTGGTCAGATCTGGGCTCAAAAGAACAGCTTTGGTGGGGTTCCTGGATAGATGTGAGGGGGGGTTCCCATGGGCCCCAGGGAGCAGGCAATACCGCTTCCCACCTAGGAATGTCTACTTCTGCCCTCTAGGAAGCCTGGTGTTACCTGAAAAGGTGGTGGTGACCTGGTGCTCTGCTCTGGTCACAAGTGTCTAGGGAATAGACGCCTGCATAGAGTGGGCAGGCAAGCCATATCCCGCCCAGCCTCTTTCCCTGGTGTTTCTTACATTGAGGTTAATGACAGGCGGCATCCAGGGATTATTCTTGATGTAGGGCCTCTCTTGGCATCTTTGTAGCAGGGGTGGTGAGAGTGCAGGAGGGGCCTGGGAGCTAGGCCAGGGGCACTCGCTCTCCTCTACAGAGGAAGGATGGGGTAGGGGCAGGTTGGAAGAACCCGTGTTTCTCCCCCTCCTTGTGCCTGAGGCACTTTGCATGGGTGCAGAGCCCCGGACAAAGGGCCCGGAGTCATAGATTGTAGTGTTGACTCTGTCACCCACCAGCTTTGAGGGACACATCGCTTTAGCTTTCTGGGCCTGGGGCCCCTCTCTCTTGCCCAGCTTCCTGGGGGCTTGTCCACAGCAGGCAGACACAGAGCGGCTGGTGGCCTGTGACTCCTGCTCTGGTGTGCGGAGCGGGGAGGAGAGTGCGTGTGCTCCCAGCCCCACCTGCCAGGCCCCGCAAAAGCGGGTTGGATTTTGCAACTAACTGTGTTTTGCTGCCTTCTCTCCCTCCCCCAGGACGCCTCTTCTTTCTCTTTGAAGTCCATGGGGTCAAAGTTCTGGGGCCCAGACCCTGGGGCCCCCCGAGAGCTGAATCCTCTTTCCAGCTTTGCTATTTCTCTGCTACCTAACCTCAGTGACTGAGCAGGACTGTGTCTGAGCCATGGCCGGCCCGGCTGGCCCCTGCCCCACCCCCTTTCTCCAACTGTTTGAATGGTGGTCTCCCTGCTGAGTGACCGGCTGTGACATCTCGAGGCTGGTGGGTGTCCTGCTGGGAGGCTGTGATGGCTTCCAGGGAGATGCCATTTCCCAGGTATGTTGAGAGGCTGGTGGCACCGGCTGACTCTGGCAGAGGCCCTTTCAGGCCCGGCTGCCGGACCCACTCTCCCTGGACAGATGTCCCCTTTCCGACACTTGGTGCCAGCACTTGTGCTCAGGGGGTCAGCCCCTTCCTTCTGGTGTGTTTTTCTTGAGTCCTTTTTCTTACTTTCCTTGTCCTGTTCACAACAAGAAATGCCTCGAAAGGTCCCTTTTCCTTGTTTTCTAGGGGCATCTGTAGCGTGGGGTCAAACTGGAGGTGCTGCCTGTAGGTCTAGCAGACAGGAGGCATGCCATTCGCCCAGGCCCGTGACCACAGCCCCGGGCACAGAGTCGAAGCTGGGGTCGGATCCCAGGCTGCCTGCCGTGGTGCGTCCTCCCCGGGGTCTCTCACTCCTTCCAGGACGGGGCTTGGACTGGACCCTCTCTGAGGATGGTTACAGTCGGACCTGCCCTCGCTCCCGGTCCCTGTGATTTTGTGGAAGACAGCAAGTTGGCAGTCGGAGCCTCAAGAATGGAAGTGGCACCTCGCTAGCATTTATCACTTTTTTTTTTTTTAAATCCCCGTCTCTTTTTAAAAATAAAACCAGCTTCTGTTCTGAAAATAAAAAACTTGAGACTTGTGACAAGCTTCCTGTATGGTTTAAGATCTTTCCTGTCCTAGTTTCCTTACTAAACTCTTAAATGTCACTGTGACCTTTGTTGTCATTTTGTGGGTTTGTGTCAACGTTGTGGGCACACCTTGGCGACTTCCTTCTGGGCGGTCCAGGCTCTCAAGGAAGCAGGTTGGCCTTGACATGAGGCCCAACCGGTCTTCCCCTGGCAGAGCCAACACCCCTGGGCTCAGCTCTCTTTCCTTTTCTTTCTGAGAATAACTTGCCAAAGGGGGAAAGGCTGGGAAACACTTTTTAAACACTCTGCCCCCTTCTCCCAGCTGGGAGCACGAATTCTGGTCAGGAAGGTGAAGAGGCCATGCTAGTTTTTTCTTGGCCACCTCCACGGCATGTGGAAGTTCCCCAGGGCCAGGGATCAAGCCTGCACCACAGCAGTGACCCCCAAGCCACAGCAGGGACAACGCCTGATCCTTAACCAATTGAGCCCCAGGGAAATCCATGCGTGTTTGTATTTAACACAGGAGTGACTCGGGGGTCCGAGAGAACATTGAGTCTGCACAAAAATAAAACTACAGCTGTTTCTTCCCATTGGCACTGAGAGCCTGTGCGAGTCAAACCCTCTGCTGGGGCTGCTGGTGATCCAGGGAGGCCAAGGCAGAGGCGGAGGGCCGGTCTGGGCTGGCCTTGCCCCTGCTTGCTATGTGCTGGCCTCCTAGACCTGCCCTCACTTGCCACACAGGAGCAATGTCACCTCCCTCAGGGGCTGCAGTAAGAGTTAAATGTAAATGGGGTGACAGGTGCGAAAATGGTCCTCTTCTTCAAGACGTTTATAGTGGCACTGGGGACAGAACTTTAGGTGTGCAATTGTCACGGGACAGCAAAGACCACAGCTTCATGTCTCCCTAAATCCAGATGGACAGTGGGATGCCGATCTGACTAAGTGTGTTATGAATGTTACGTTTCTCAGGGCTGAGCTGCCGCTCACCCACTCAGTGAAGGGGAGGGGGTCCTGGGGGGGTCCTGGTCCTGCAGCCAGCCCAGTGTGGGGAGGGGGCGCGGAGCTCAGGGGCCCTGTGCTCGGCAGGCCCTGCCCCTGATGCACAGGAAATCATCCTCCCAGCCCCTCTGGGCAGCTTCACCTCCCTTCCCCTGAGCCCAGAAGGATGGAGTGGTTTGCTGGAGGCCACGCTACGGTCAGGAGGGGAGTCCAGGTCTGGACCACGTCTGTCAGCCCCAGGCAGCCTTCGGACTTGGCGTGCCCTTCCTTGTCTGGTTCTGGCTAACGAGCAAGGGCTGGACTCAGATCCTGGGAGCCCCGTGGAGAGATGCTGGGCAGGCAGAAGCCAGCCAGCTGTGCCCCCTCTCCTCTCGGGCCACTGAAAGGGAGGGGCCAGGACACCCACCCCCATGAAGGTGTGAGGAGCCAGGGTGAGGGGCCTGGATGGCATCCTTCCACCGTCCTCTGGCAGGCAAGGCTGCCTTCACCTGCCTAAGTGGACAGAAAAGAGTGTGGACCCGGTGCCAGGAGAGGCCAAGAAAAAGGAGACAGATCTACAGGCCATGGAGGGGTGACGAGGGAGGCTGTGAGCGGGACGCAGAGAGCAGTCCAGGTCCCCCCTGGCAGAAAGCAACGGGCACCCCAGCTTCACAGCCCAGATCTGTGGGCTGGGCGAGGTTGCTTCCATTTTCCCAGGACAAGCACATGCACTCATACAATACATTAATGGAGCTCCTACTGTATGCATTGCTTTATCATCTGCAAAGCAAGCACTGGAGGAGGAAGAACATGCCACAAGAAGAGCAGCTGGATCAAGAGGCCCGGGTCCAGCTCTAACCCAGGATCGGCAGCTCACTGAGAGGCAGAGACCATAGAAGCATCAGGGCGGGGGTGGCAGGAGTGGCCAGTGTGTCCTGGGGATGGATCCTGCTCACGCCCTGTGACTGTGCGTTCTGCCAGTGTCAGAGGCAGCAGCCTGACCTAAGGAAGGTGACTCAGTTTGAGTCACCACCAGGCAGGCAGTGGAGCTGGGCCTCAGCCAGGGTCCATGTGAGCCCAGGCAGCTGCCTGTGGGGGTCCATGTGGTCCCAGGCAGCTGCACCTGCTGGCGGGTGAGGGGGCCGGGGGGCATCCACCTCCTTGAGCCCCTCCTGTTCAGTCTATTCAGGAGAGGGCCCCAGAGGCAGGGGTACTAGCTTGGAGGACACCTGCTCTGGGGGCCCTGCTGGGTGAGTTAGGATTTTATTAGCCACGGTTCAGAACAACATGAAGAGAGGCCTGGACCTATTCATACATGATGCTCGTGGTGTTTGGCTGATGACACCACACTTAGGCTGACGGGATCGCCAGCACTCAGTCCAGCTAAGACCAGTGTTTGTCTGGGGGCTCTGGGGAAGGGGGAGGGGACATGAGTGGGACATTAAATAAGGGTCGAGCACGTGGGAACTTCACGACTCCTCTTACACTCGTGTCCACAGGCAAAGCCACTGATGCAATGCATTAGTGCTTGTCGAGGGGCGGGGAGGTTGGGGCTGATGAGGAGGGTGCCGGGTGTCTTTAGGGGGTAAGAACAGTGTTCCCAAACCGGTTGCTGATGGTTGCTGGATTCTGAACTGAACAGGGCCCATTGTGAGCTGTATGGGATGTGGCTGAATCTCAGTAAAGCTTTTGGGGGTAAAAGCAGCAGCCCTGGTGATAAAGGAACACAGTGGACAATGCCAGTTGGGGACACCTGGCGTCAAAGGCCAGCAAAGCAAGAGGTTTTCCAGGAATGCAATCCAAACGGAGAGTGTAATTCTGGGACCAGGACCACAAGGGCTGGGCCATTCTGCTACCAGGCTTGAGACCCGCCTCCAGCAAGGTACGAGTCCCCCGTGGAAGCCACACTCTGGACGTTTAGTATGTGCTCACTGGAAGCTGAGGGAACATCTCTGAAAGCCGGTAGGCGTTTGGACCCAGTGATACCTGATTTCCCACCACACTTCAGAATCCTCTCCTGCTCTCAGGGGTACAGGCAGAGAACCCTCAGTCCAGGGCAGACCCCTGCGTGGACAGGGCTGGGGGCTCAGTGCTCCCTCAACTGGGGTCCGGCCAGCAGCCCTGGAAGGACCCTTTGCTGTAGCGCCAATGACCAAGGCCACATGTGGGCTAGGACATGAGTGTCCCTCCTCTGCTAATGCCATCAGGGGTCATGACACTCACCTCTCTCTCCTGTCTCCAAAAACAACCTGGGGAGCTCCCCTCATGGCTCAGCAGTAATGAACCCGACTAGGATCCATGAGGCCTCAGTTCGATCCCCGGCCTTGCTCAGTGGGTTAAGGTTCCAGCCTTACTGTGAGCTGTGGTGTAGGCCAGCAACTGCAGCTCTGATTTGACCCCTAGTCTGGGAACTTCCATATGTTGCAGGTGTGGCCCTAAAAAGAAAGAGAAAGAAAAATAAAATGACCTGGGTATGTCTGGCCCTCAGCCTCCTGCAGACAACAGCTCATCCTGCTAAAGGAGCCCGCAAGGCCTCCCCAGGCTGGGCCCACTGCCTAGCCTTCTGCTGCCAGCCCAGCCGCCGGGGACCTCCCCCTCCAACCCCAGGCCCCCAAGCCACAGCCCCGGGAAACTGGCTTCTCCTGCCGTTCTGAGGTCTCCTCCTCCAGGAGCTTCTCCCCAGGCAGGCGCCCCTTTTGGGCACCTGGCAGCCCTGGGCAGGCCTCTGTCCAGCCTCTGCATCTTTCGCCCCATCCTATTTGCTACTCTGCTAGGTGGGCAGCATCCTCGAGGCCAGGGTCGTGCCAGGCACAGAACAGGCTGAGTGAATGAATGACAGACATGCTGCTTTTAGCTCCTGGGAAGGGGCTGTGGGTTCTTGTGGGGACGGAAGATGCCCAGAGGTCAGAGGTGGAAAAGTTCAGGGGATGGAATCAAGATCTATATTTTAAAGGTACACATCTCACACACAACATGTACATATCCACACGAGCACACATGTGCACACGTTATGTGTGCTCACCTCCTTGGGTCTGGGAGGTCCCTACCAGGTGGCCTCCCTCGGCCCCAGGCCAGGTGGTGGAGTCCTAGGCACGCAGAAGTCCCAGGCCAGGGACTGCACCTGAGCCACGGCAGTGACACCCCGGACCCTCAGTCCGCTAGGTCCTCAGGGAGCCCCAGGCCAGGGTTCTTGAGAAGCTCCTGGAAGAAGAGCTGTAGCTGGAGGCTCCGTAGGCTCTCCAGGCCCTCAGGGGCCAGCGGCTGCTCCTCCTCCCCCTCCGCCTCCCCTAGTGGGTCAGGCAGCTGTGGGGATGCCCTGGAGATGTAGCCCTGGTCAGACTGCACAGACTGCCGCTGCTTCTCCCCATGTGGTGTGAGCAGGTCCTGGGCCCTGCAGCTTGTGCTCTGCTGGAGGAGTGGGAGCAATGAGCCATCAAGCTGCCCTCTCGACCACTCCGGCGGCCGGGTGGGTGATGATGTGGGGGTGCTGTGGGCAGGCGGGTCCTCGGGGTGCACGGGCAGGAAGAGGACACTGTTCCGCCAGGGGCCATGGCCCGCCAGCAGCGGGCAGGCCTCACCTGCCCCAACCAGGGCCAGCCGGCCGGGGCCGCTCCCCACAGCGCGAGGGATGGGCTCCACCGTCTGCGTGGGAGGGACCGTCTCCATGGGGACCACTGAGGTCTGGAGTGTCTGGGCTGCCAGCAGCTGTCCCCAGGGCTGAGACTGGGGCTCCAGCTTCCATGGGCCCCCTCCTTCCTCCGAGAGAAGCAGCTCTACCATCAAAGGGTCCTCAGAGGCGGGTTCCCGCACCAGGGGCTCCTGTCGGATGATCCCCCCTCCCAGAGGTGGCAGCGGCTCCTCGAACGCCTCCTCGTCCAGGGACCAGAGGTCCCGGTCCTCTGCCGACCGGAGGTTCTCGAGCTCGAACCAGTCGGGGCGCCGGGCCTGCCAGCGGCGGAAGCGCTGCACGGCCTCGCAGAGCTGCCGGCCGCTGGGGCTCTGCAGGTAGTTCTCGGCCGTGAGCGCCCCGACGCGGTGCATGCGGCCCGGCCCGAACATCTCCAGGTCCTGAATGCGGAAGTAAACCTCCTCGAACTTGTCCATGAGCGCGTATCGGGAGGTGATGTTGAAGAGGTCGGGGACATCGCCCTCGCTGCTGATGTCGCTGAAGTAGCAGACGATGTAGGTGCCAAAGCAGGCTGGCCTCTTGAAGTCCGGCAGGATCATGTTCATGGCCGCCGTGAACAGGTCCCCTGCGGGCTTCCCGCGGTCACAGCGCAGCTGGACGGCGGCGTCCTCCCAGCCGAGGATGGCCTGCCACTTGGCCCGGGTGCCCCTCGAGCACAGGACGATGATCTTGGAGTCGCTGGCCACCATCTCCTGCTTCTGGCGGCCCACCCAGGTCATGACCCCCACCTCCGAGATGACCTGTTCCTCCAGCAGGTCGAGGGCCACTTCAGTGCCGCAGACGGTGAGCAGGAACTGGGCGAACTTCAGCACCACGTCCACGTAGAGGGGGTGGTCTGCCGAGTAGACGATCCAGACCTTCTTGGGCTTCAGGGGTGGGGGGCTCGGGCTGGTGGCGGGCAGGACATCTGGGGGCAATGAGGGAAGCAGGGCGTGGCTCGGACGTGTCCGTGCTGGCGCACACCCCGCCGGCCAAGGGCAGCCCCCGCCGGCGGCCACGGAGGGCCTGCACCGGCAGAGCTTGGCTCCTGAGGCCTGGAACCAGCCTGCGCCCTCAGGGAAAGAATCCCTCCCTTTTTTACCTGGCCTTTAGCTATATGTTAAATAAAATTCCTTTTTTTCTGAAAAGACACAAAGGCCTCCTGCCTACGGAATGGAAGTCAGTGCTCAAGGGAGCACCTCTCCTCACTAAATGTGGTGCCTTTCGGAGTTCCCGTCATGGCGCAGTGGTTAACAAATCTGACTAGGAACCATGAGGTTGCGGGTTCGATCCCTGGCCTTGCTCAGTGGCCAGGAGGTTGCAGGTTCGATCCCTGGCCTTGCCGTGAGCGGTGGTGTAGGCCGCAGATGCGGCTTGAGTCCCGCGTTGCTGTGGCTCTGGTGTAGGCCGGTGGCTCCAGCTCTGATTCAACCCCTAGCCTGGGAACTTCCATATGCTGTGGGAGCAGCCCTAGAAAAGGCAAAAAGACAAAAAGACAAAAAAAAAAGTGTGGTGCCTTTCCCTCCTCTCACTGATTAACAACTGAGGCCAGCGTGGCTGTCTAAGGTCTGCTCTGTTCGGGGCTAGAGGGGGGGATACCCTGCAGGCGACATCTCGCCAAGGACAGGAGCCCGTCTCACAGTCCCCCTTCAGGACTCACCCCAAACCCAGGCCGCCCAAACCGGGAGGTACCCACCTGTGCATTTGGTGCCATTTTCATATTTTTTGCAATGGGACCCTGAAAGGAAACGAAATATCAGAAAAAATACTCTACAAGTGTCCTTGCAGGAGGCACAAATCTTATAAGATGTCTCAGAACAACTCCTTTGGAAGAGAAATAGGGACCAGCTCACTGAGCATCTGTTGGGAGCACTGCTTCCTCCTGACAGAGGGGCTGAGGCAGCGCTTCTCAGGGGCTCTGGGCCTCTACCCAAGTGGGCCGTGTCTCCCACCACTGCCGGGTGACCTGGGGAGGTGACCGCGGCGATGAACATGGGCATGTATTAGGTGACGGGCTCCATGCGAAGGGTTCACGTAATCCTCACAATTGCTTAATGATGTGGGTGGCATTGTAATTTCCACCTTACAAAACTGGAGCCTGTGGCTGGGGAATGAAGCCATCTGCCCAGGCAGCAGGTGGTGGGGCTCGGGGCTGGGCCCAGGCCAGCCTGCGCACAGCCTCTGAGCTGCTGAAGCTGAGCTGAGGGGTGGCCCACATGAGGCTGAAGGGCTGGCATGGGGGGCGCTCTGAGCACAGCCTCAGAGCGGGAGTGGGGGAAAGGGGGTATGGGAAGGAGGGGCGGGGGGAGCCCCAGGTCCGCCCGCAGCCTCCGCCCTTACCGGGTAGGTGCCGGGTCATGCAGACGATCAGCAGGATGACGGAACCCACCAGCAGGACGGCGAGGCCTGTGATGAACCCGTACACCCAAAGGGGCATGAGGTCTGTGGCGGGGAGAACTGGATGAGTGATGTGGCCAGGAGGCCAGTGACCCCGGCCCTGGGGTCCCACCCACGGCCCAGCCCCTCTTTGGCACCAGGACAGGTGATGATCCCACCAGCCTGGCTGCCTCTTGGTCTGGCTGCCTCTTGTCTGCCTGGCTCCACACCAGGCCAGGCGGGGCCTCCCTATGACCCTGAGGGACGTGCCCCGGGGGCTCCGGCTGCACAGCCTGGGAAGGAGTCGGCTCACCTTCAACAGCGTCTGCAATGAGAACCAAGCGGAATAGACCCGGTTATCAGCAGGGATCACAACACCCACCACTGATGGGCACGGGGCCTGCTGAGGACCCTGGCCCGACCCCCTGCCCTTGGCAGGGGTTAAACCTCGCGAGCCTATCTGCAGGGAACTCCTGAGCTGGTGGTCTACAGAGAGGTACCCGCCTCCCACCGGAGGCCAGCGCGAGGCCTGCTGCTTCTGATGGGCATTTGGCTGTGGCCACATGCAGGCTGCAAGCGCTTCTTGATGAGACGTTGGCTGCAGCACAGGGGCTCTGCCACTTCCTCGGTATGTGAGCTTGGACGAGGTACCTGATATTCCTCTGCCTCAGTGTCCTCACCTATGAACTGGGGGAGGAGTCTCCACTTCATGGTACGTGTTACACAGTACCCAGTGCATAGTGCACAGTACCCAGTATATAGCACACAGTACTCAAGACTTAGTACTCAGTATACACAGAACCCAGTACACTGTACCCAGTATATAGCATACAGTACTTGGTACACAGGACATATTCTTGGGACTACAACACACAGTACCTATTCTATAGTACTTAGTACTTAATACACAGTACATACTGTCCAGTACCTAGTACACAGTACCTAGCACACAGCACTTAGCAGATAGTACTATGACTCACAGTCTGTAGAATTAAAATGGACATGTTAAAGCACTTTGCTCAATATATTGGCCTTAACTATAACAATAAGAATCCCCGTTTTTCTAGGCACAGAAGTTGAGTATCAGAAGGGTTAGGTGCTTCGCCCAAGGCTGCATAGCTAATGAAAGGCAGTAGGAATTAAGATGGGAGTCTCTCCAAGGCCCCAAACTGCAGGCTTAAACTCTGCCCCCACCCCCAATCCCAGGACCGGGTCAGGGTTCATCTCAGGCTGTTGACGTTCACCCTCTCACCCCCGGAGGTGCCCCTGGCAGCCGCATGTCCCACCTGGGGTGTGTGGGACCTTTGGGCAGGGCACGGCCACGGAGTGTCTGAGGCAGTCGTTGAGGCAGCTGCTGAAGAAGGGCTGGATCTGGGAGGGCAGAGCAAGGGGAGGAGAGGGCTGGGGGCGCGGGCCCCCCATGGACGCTGCCGCCCCCCCAGGGTCTGCTGGGCAGGTGGCCTGTCATGGGAGGGGGCAGGGAATCGGGAGCCCACAGCCACCCCTGCACTCGTGCCCCACACCCTACCTGCACATGGTGGCGGCAGCACCAGCTGGAGGGCAACAGGGGGATTGTGATGTTGCAGCACCGCTGGGATGCTTCCTGTGCCGCCTGCAGAGGAGGGGATGAGGGGACAGTGAGGCCTGGCAGGTCCCGCCCCAGGAGGAGCCCACCTCCTGGGCCCTGGGTGTGTTAGCTCAGGACCAGATCCAGCGCCCAGTGTCCCTCTTTGCTGTGGCCGCCGGGACTGTGGAGACTGATGCGGGTGTCCTGCCCCAGCCCCACTCCAGCTTCATCTTATTTCCTCACCGTCCTCTCTGTCCTCATTTCCACCCCTTAAAGTCTTCCAACCCTCTTTGCAATAGTGCAATTAATAGAGCCAAACAAAAGAGAGCTGGGGGAGTGTGGTGGGGGCAGGGCTGGGGTCCGTCAGGGCAGCTGCAGGAGCAATTATGCAGCAGTGTGGGCCTGCGGCCCAGGTCCAAGCACTGAGGCCTCAAGGCTTAGGGAGGTGGCTCTGGGCCAAGAGGAGGGTTAGGAAAGAGCCGGAGAAAAGTGGTTACCGCGGGCAGATCCAGGATGTACTGGAAGCAGCTCTGGTTCTCCGTGTGTGGAAAACTGCTCAGCAGGATCTGGTAGTTGGTAGACTCGTTCCACGGGGTGAAGCTCAGCTGCAGCTGGTGGGCCTCCAGGGTCTCCACGGTGATGTCGGGGTCCCACAGGCTGCCTGTCCAGGCACGGGGCACAGGGGTGCAGGCATGAGGGGAGGGCGCGTGTGGCGCGTGCATGCACAGGCGTATGTGTGCCCATGTGCACCCCAGCAAAGCCCCCACAGGGCCGCCAGCCGCGGTTACCTGAGCTCACACATGGCGTGGTGGTCTTCATCCTGGGGTCATCACAGTCTGTCGACAGGACAGAAGGAAACCATTACGCCCCTGCCTTGAAGGTTCCCTGACATTGGGGCTAACAGTCTTCTGCCTTCTGGGGAGCCTGATCAAAGCTGGCCCTTTAAAGAAGCCACTGGGCTCGACGCTGCCCTGGCTGACTCAGCCCTCCCCTCTCTCTGGGGAGCTTCCAGATCCAGGTATAAGCCCCTGGACTTGCTTTGGGACTGAGCTATCCTGGTCCACTCCAGCTCCACCCAAGCTCACCCCCACCCCCGCCACGGGACTCCCTCCAGAGCTGCCTCTGCCCTTCAAAGGGATGGGCTTGGTCCCCCAGGGCAGCGTTTCTGCAACTCTCCTGTGTCATCAGTCGTGTGGGGTTGAGCCCATCTAGGGCGGAGCTGGGAAGCTGCATTTCTAAGAAGTTCCCAGGCATTCCATGGTGCTGCTGGCCCGCGGACCCTGTGGGGACCACCTCGCCAGAGATGTCTCCTCCACCTGCCCAGTTCCTTGACTGCAGTGCTTTTACTTTGGTTTAAGAAGACATGTGACAGGTGTGAATTGCCACGAAGTGACAGGGGCTGAGTCAGTCTACTTTAGGGACAGAGGGGGTGGGGGGGGGGGTCCCGCATCAGACAATACTTATTGGGCCCCCAGTAGGTGCCAGGCCCTGGAGATACAGTGATGAATGAGACAAAGTCCTGCCCTCCCAAGAACACATTCCAGCAGGAGACCATGAAAACAAACAGCATAATGTCACGTCACAAACGTATCAAGACACGTACTGTCAGGGGTGGCGAAGGATGCGAAGGGAAGCAAAGCCGTGTGAGGAGCCGGCACACGCACGGAGCGGGTGTGCATGTCCATGTGTGCACATCTGTTTGTACTTGTGTGTGTGTGTCTGTGAGTGTACCTGTGTGCAGGTGTGTGCGTGTGTGTTTTGGGGACAAAGAAAGCCATCACTGGGCTGAGTAGGCATTTCCCGATCACCTCCTACGTGCAGGGCAATCCGTGAGGGGTAGGGGTGCAGGGCAGGTGCAAGGCTCAGACCCAGCCCTCAGGGGGCTGGGCTTCCAGGTGAGGCTGGCTCTGAACAGTAAGGATGTAGGTTGTGGCAGAGATTCTGGGGAGAAGCAGACGGTGCATAGACATCATAGGACATTTTGGAAGATGATCCTGGCAGGCCTCACTGGCGGGAGGAATTAGCGGGGAAGGAGGATGGTGCTGGATGAGGCGGGTGGGAGGCGGTGAACCGGAGGGGGTCCCAGCTCTCCCAAGACACACTTTCTGGGCAGGAAGCTGGAGGGAGGGACTCCGGCTCCCACAAAACCCCTGAGGTCTTGGGCCCCCAGGGTCCCCACTGTGTGCGGCAGAGAAAGGCTCCAGGGAGGCTGATGTACGCCCCCCCCCCGCCGGCTTCCTCTGCAGGTGGGGGTGCAGGAGTGGCTGGGGCGGGGGGTGCTCCTACCAGGCACCAGGAAGTTTCTGGACTGGTGGTTCGGGTCTCCGTCGGGGATGGGCTTAGGCAGGTGGTGGACGGTCACCTCATACTCCTGGTCAGGCTCCACCACAAAGTGGCTGAAGGCAAAACGCCACTAGGGGGAGGAAGGAGAGGGTCAAACAGGTCACGGCTCTCACCCCTCTGAGCCCCAAAACCACCCCACTCGCCCCCCAAAGATCGGTCAAAGTCAGGAGAAAACAACCACAACCGCCATATCCCACATCGGAGGGATCTGCTTCTGTCCTTTGCTTCCTCTGGTCTCTCCTGCCTATTTTAAAACACTCAGACTGGCCTCATCAGAGACAGCAGGGCCCAAGGCTGCGGGGTCAGAAGAGCACCCCCCCCCGGACACCCTACAGCCCTCTTCAACTCCAGAGGCAGGGAGTGGAGCCCAAGGGGCAGCCCAAAGCTGCTCACTGTGAGTCTGCCTCCTTAAAGGGGAAAGCCAGGGGTCTCTGGAGAATGTTCTGGAGCATGAAGTGGGGGGGAGGGCTGTGAGGTTCCTACCCACCTGGGCCTGAAGGCACCTCTGTGGTTCAGATTTTCTGGATGGTGCGGATAACACATACTGACTCCAACTCGTGACCCTGATGGAAGGGGTGGGGGGTCCCTGGTCCTCACCAGCCTCCAGGCAGTTGTCTGGGGATCCCAACTAAACACGGGACAGGGGATCTGTCTTTGCTGCTTGTGTCTGTTGGACTCTGCAAATTGCCACTTTGCAGGTGTAAACCAGTAGTGTTCAGATAGCCTGCATCAAGATTGCCTGGATGGCTTTGTTCACACCACCTGCCGGTTAAACACCGCCAGCCTCTGATTCAGGAGGTCTGGATGGGGCCCTGGAGCCTGCATTTCTAATACATTCCTGCTGCTGGTCCTGGGACCACACTCTGAGAACCAGTGCTTTAACCAAACTAAGCAAGAATCCACTTCTGCTTCGAGCAGCAAAAGGAGCAGGGATTGCAGCAGAAAGCACTGCAGCTCGGTCTGGCAGAGCCCCCCACCCCCATCCAGCTCTTTTATGACACAGGAAGGAAGGGCAGAGGGCCACGCTCTGTTCCCCACTGTCACCACTGCCTACTAGGCTAGGGTCTTACCCGCTTGTGATGATGCTTCAGTTTGGACAGAAACTCAAACTTGACGCACAGACGCTCGTTAGTGCTCAGCTGCAGGACAGACAGCTCGGCACCCTCCAGGTAGAGGATGCTGGCTGGAGGTGGGTGGGGAGAGGAGACAAACACCACCGATCAGTGATGACTGATCACTGGGGGTCACTTTCCTGTTTGCCCCCAACCCTCCACTTCCTGCTCCTTCCAACTCCCCTGTTGGGCTGGATTAGCCACAGCCCTGAAGTCACCTCAGCTGGGCAGAGGTAACCATCGATACTTTATTTTTTTTAATTTTTTTTTTTTTGCTTTTTAGGGCTGCACCCGCAGCATAGGGAGGTTCCCAGGCTAGGGATCAAATCAGAGCTGTAGCCACTGGACTACACCACAGCTCACGGTAATGCTGGATCCTTAACCCACTGAGCAAGGCTAGGGATTGAACCTGCGTCCTCATGGATGCCAGTCAGATTTGTTAACTGCTGAGCCATGACGGGCCCTCCCAACCATTGATACTTTACACTGGGCTATAAGCGGAAGCTTTGCAAATTTGTGGCCAGGTTGCTGGTGACACCACATGGGTGTCAGATAGATGTCCCGTCCTTGAAGAGGCTGAAGCAGTTGTAGAGTCTCAGACTCAGAAAGAGAGCTCCCTCAGGCCCGTCCACAGATCTGGGCTGCACTTGTGAATCATTCTTCCCTGTTCCGTGCACAGCTCTACCCTGGAGAGGTCCAGGGGTATTGCTTTCAGAACTGCCAGCCCTGCAGTCAGAGGATTCACCAACTGACTTCTTTTTTACAGGGTGATAAAGAATGGCTGCAGAAGGGACTTTCTTTTTTTTCCTGGCTGTCCCCACAACATGTGGAAATTCCCGGGCCAGGGATCGAATCCATGCCATAGCTGCAGCAATGCTGGATCCTAAACCCACGGAGCCACAAGGGAACTCCTAGGAAAGGACTCTCCTGAAGGATCGTGGGATGAGAAGATATCACCATGGTTTCACATCTGAAACACTGAAAAAGGATTCACCGCGTGAAGAGATGGGTCCTTTCTCTCAAGTGCCCCCCACCCCCTGTATGAGCACAGGGCTGGGGGCTAAGTTCTGAGTTTGGTGGGAGGGCTGGGTGGTCTAGTCTGTGGATTCTCAGGAACGAAACACCGACTCACCATCTGTCTGCAGTGCCCACTCGATGTGAACCACAGGCAGCAGGTGTCCACGTGGCGTTTGGGCAAAACGCAGCTGGGTCTGCAGGTCTTTGGGGGCTGAGGGGGTCAGGTTCCGAGGGTGGATCCAGCTATCATCCAGGCAGGTACCTGGGGGATAGAGATCAGAGACTTGCGGGCTCTGCAAGGAACCAGAGGGGATGCAGCCCAAAGCAAGACACTTCTAGGGGTCCAGTATTCTGGATCAGGCTGAGACCCCAGGACCACAGCTGGGCTCCCAGCCTCCCTACCCTGCCCGCTTTTCCTGCATCTGTTTGGGGTCACGGGGAAGCCCTAACGTCTAAAGGGCGGTTTAGGAGAGGTGAGAAAGCACACCCTTGGCTTGGAGAAGGGGCACTGATTGGAAGTGGGGCAGGAGGCGGGGGGCAGCCACAGCATCGCTGTTTTACCTGCCAGGTCCCTAATCAGCAAAGAACTTGAACTATGCCCCTTCTCCTTGACTCAAAGCACAAAGCGAAATCCCCACCATGGAGTCTCCCACTTCACAGTGACAGCTTTGGCAAAGAGTTGTATTATAAATGCCCCAGGGCAGTATCCAGAGAGTTTTTCAAAAGCCCGAATTACGGTCCTGTGCCTCCTGTCCTGACTGCCGCCTCTGAGTCTCAGGGGTCTGCCTGCTGCAGGCTGGGACCTTTGTCCCCAACTGCAGGCCCAGCAGATGCTGTCAGCTCAGCACGGGGTCAACACTTCATCAACCGGGCAACACGAGAAGAAAAACAGAGGACTTACTGTTCTTGACCGTGCAGTTTAGCCCCTGCAGAAAAAAGAAGTAGGTAATTACAGCAGAGAAAAGAACTTTAATTCACAGGCCAGGCTGTGGTCTGCCGGGCTCATTCTCAGGAAGGAAACGCACGGGCCCTCCCTCTCTTCTGGGACCACTCTCGGGGGACACTTTCCTCAACCTGCCGACCGAGAAATTGTGAGATGTGGACGTAGCACATGGCAAAATGGAACTGGCTTTTTCTGAGTAGCTGTTGGGAGCTTCCCACCTCAAAACCGGGGATTCTTCTGGGCTCGTCAGAAGGTCCCTACATCTCTGGCTTCCGATCTCTGGTCTCAGCAACAAGGCACAAGATCCGCAGTCGCGGTTACAGGATCAGTGGCGTAAGGTCCACTGAGCGCTTACAAATCCCAGTGGGAAGGGCAGGCGGAATAAAAAGTTCCATAGAAAGATTAGCCTATGAAGTCCAAAAGTAGAACAAATATGAACAGAAGTAGGAGAGGAGTTCTCTTGTGGCTCAGTGGGTTAAGAATCTGGCATTGTCCCTGCAGCAGCTTGGGTCATCGTGGTACAGATTCAATCCCTAGCCCAGGAACTTCCACATCCTGCAGGTGCGGCCAAAGAAAGAAAGAAAGAAAGAAAGAAATATGAAAAACAGTTTATAAATATTTAGAGAATCAATTCAGGAAATCTAAGTCATGATTAACTGCATTTCCAGAAAAAGATTACACAGAAAACAGAGGGAAGACATTAAAAAGAAATTCTAGAACTGATTATTTTAGAATTGAAAAGATCCACTCAGGAGTTCCCTCTGTGGCACAGGTGGGTTAAGAAACCTATTTCTGTGGCTTGTGTTGCTGTGGAGATGCCACTTTGACCCCTGGCTTAGTGCAGCAGGTTAAGGATCCGGCAATGATGCAACGGTGGTGTAGGTTGCAGCTGTGGCTTGAATTCAGTCCCTGGCCCAGCAACTTCCATATGCCTCGGAAAGGCTCTTAAAAAAAAAAAAAAATCCACTCAATGGCCTGCACAACAGATGAAAATAAGACCTAGACCAAGACCTAACATCACAAAATTTCTAGAATACCAGGCTTGAAAAGAAGATCCTAAAAGTTTCCAGAGGAACAAAATAGGCACCACACAAAGAGAGAGGAATCAGAATGGTCCTGGCTTTCTTAGCATCTGTGCTGTTGGCTAGAAGGCAGCAGAATAATGACTTCAAAATTCTGAGGGAAAAGTATCTTGTACCTAAAACTTTTATACTCAGCCAAACTATCACAAGTGTGTAAAGGTAGGATCAAGACATTTTCAGACATGTAAAGACTTAAAAAACAAAAACCAAAACCTCTCTCTCTCTGTGTATATACCCCTTATACCCTAGTACTTTCTCTTAAGAAGCTGCAGAAGGATGTGCTCCAGCTAAACGAGGGAGTTAACCTCTGAGAAGGAAGACACGGGAACCATGAACATGGTAGGTATCTCGGATGCCAGTGGGACCACAGGCCTGGGGAGTCATCAGTCCAGGCAGGGGCTGGAGAGTACAGAATGGAATTGATGGACTCTCAGATAGTCAAGGGAAAAACATGAAAAATCAGATAGAAAAAAAACCCCTAAACTATGGAAACACATGGAAAGTTATGGAAGTGAAGAATTAAATCAAGTATCATCTATAGGAGGAGAAAGAAATTATACCAGAAAAGCAATATAACCTAAGTACACATACTTGCCTAGGTAGTGAAGATTACTACTTGTTATAATAAAAACACTGACCATTGAGCAAACTAAAATTGTGATAGGACCACAGTGGGAAGCAGTAGGAGTAGGTAATATAGGACATTTAAATTTTCTTCTATTGTTAGCCAGTAGGTAAGATCTAAAATTTACAAATTAAGAATAACAAAATAGGAGCTCCTATTGCAGCTCAGCGGTTAAGGCATCTGACTAGCATCCATGAGGACGCAGATTCGATCCCTGGCCTTGCTCAGTGGGTGAAGGATCCAGCGTTGCTGTGAGCTGTGGTGTAAGTCACAGATGTGGCTTGGATCCTGTGATGCTGTGGCTGTGGTGGAGGCCGGCAGCTACAGCTCCACTTCAACCCCTAGCCTGGGAACCTCCATATGCTGCGGGTATGGCCCTAAAAAAGCAACAAGACAAAACAAACCCCCCCAAAAAAACAAAGAATAGCAAAATCAGTATGTTTAGAAGTATGGAGACAAATGCCAGAAGAAACACTAGAAGATGTACAAGTGACATCTTTTTTGGACAACAGTTTTGGGGGTGGCGAGAGTTGGGGCAGCGATCTGCTGAGTCTTGTTTTAAATATCTTTGCGCCATTTTCTTTTTTTTTCTTTTTCTTTTTACAGCTGCACCTGCGGCACATGGAAGTTCCTAGGCTAGGGACTGAATCAGAGCTGCAGCTCCTGGCCTATGCCACAGCCACAGCAATGCCAGATCTGAGCCACACCTGTGACCAACACCACAGCTTGTGGCAATGCCAGATCCTTAACCTGCTGAGTGAGGCCAGGGATTGAACCCAAGTCCCCACAGACACCATGTAGGGATCTTAACCCTCTAAGCCACAACTGGGAACTCCTGTACTATTTTAAAAGGATCATCACAGGAGTTCCAGCTGTGGTGCAGTGGGTTAAGAATCCGACTGCATCAATCCCTGGCCCGGCACAGTGGGTTAAAGGGTCCAGCACTGCCGCAGCTGTGGCGTAGGTCCCACCTGCAGCTTGGATTCGATCCCTGGCCTGGGAACTTGTGAGTGCGGCAAAAAAAAGTCATCATTATTACCTTGATAATAATTAATTAAAAGATACAATTTCATCTATGATGTTACTCTAAAGGAAAAGATTAAAAAGCGAGATAGACAAATGAAAATATTAATTTGTTTAGGGGAAGGAATAGCAGATTTTTCCCTTGTATTTAATTTCTAGATGAGATTTACATTAATGTAAGGGTTTTTTTTGTTTTTTGTCTTTTTTGCCATTTCTTGGGCCGCTCCCGCACCATGTGGAGGTTCCCAGGCTAGGGGTCTAATCAGAGCTGTAGCTGCCAGCCTACACCAGAGCCACAGCAATGCAGGATCTGCGACCTACCCCACGTCTGCGACCTACCCCACAGCTCACGGCAACGCCGGATCGTTAACCCACTGAGCAAGGGCAGGGACCGAACCTGCAACCTCATGGTTCCTAGTCGGATTTGTTAACCACTGTGCCACGACGGGAACTCCTTTTTTTTTTTTTGGCTGCACCTGTGGCATGCAGAAGTTCCTGGGCCAGGGATCGAACCCTCGGCATAGCAGTGACAACTCTGGATCCTTAACCAGCTGAGTCACCAGGGAACTGCAGATGTAAAGTTTTTAAGAACGTAAAAAAGGCATTCAGGGTCTTTTTTGGATTCTAGAATAGATCTTGTTTTATTCTTGCCCACAAATCACCTGTGATTTCCTGACTTCAAATGCCCACTTCAAAAGTAGTAGGATCAGAATATTATTTATGAGCTTGAGAAGAGCTCTATGTCAGCTCTCCTGAAGAAATCCATGGGGACACGTGGTGATGACAATGACAAGGGTGAGGGGGCGCCACAGTCCCCATGCACAGTGATGAGGAGTGAAAGGAGGGCTCAAAGACTGACTTCCACTCCCTGCATTTCCCAGACATCACCAAGCGCCTGGTAAAGAGAAGGGGGCTGGGAAGTCCCACACATAGCCCTGCTTTGAACCACTTCGGCCAGTCACCTAACGTCTCCAAGACAGGGTAATGGTGCCAGCCTGGCAGCTTGCCAAGAGCTCTGGATGCCATGGCACAGAGGCTGGCGCAAAGCCTGGCATGCCCAGCCCCACAAGCCCCTGGCACATCCAGCGTGTTATGTGGTCTCCCTGTAACCTGGTGAAGACAGGGTGGAGGGGAGACTCAGAGTCCCCTGGGTTTTGAGGTGCTGAATCCAAGCAGCCAGGGTGGTGGTCTCTGCCGATCACTGATCTTCGGGCAGACCTGCCATGCTTCACCACTCATCCTCTCCTCCTTCCTTCCACTCCACAGATATCTGTCAGTGCCCACGGCCTGTGCCTGCAGCACTGGGCTGTAGGTAGTGAAATCAGGATGCAAACCCAAGTCCTCTGAGGTCCAGTGCGTGGCTTTCCCTCCGCCACTATGTGGTGTTGCATCCACAGAAACACCAGCAGGAGAGACATCTGGAGGGCAAAGCCTATCTCTTTTCCAAGACACTAGTCACTGAACAGGGGGCCCATGGCCCTGGAGTGTCTGTGCTCCAGGTGTACGGGAAGCAGGTGGGAGGAAGGGACAGCCAGGGAGGTACAGACAAATCTGGCCAAGTATTCTTCTCTAGTGCCCCCCGCCGCCACCCCCCCCTCCCCAGTCAGGCTGAACCTCTGCTCCACTGAGCAGCTGAGTTCACACCCTTTCAGTCCAGCTCAGTGGAGCCCTGCCCTCCATTTCCAGCTGCATCTCTCTCTCACTTTCCTGCCACAAACACCCTCCGCTTCTCATCCTGACCCCCTCTGAGGCCTTGGCTCAGCTCTTTCCATGTCATGGAGAGCTCCAGACCTCTGCCTTGAAGCCTCCACCATCCCTCAGGGCTGCGCAAATATCCTCTCTGCCACAAAGACCACTCGGCTGGAAGCAGAGTCTCTTTCCCGGACGGAACGTTGCACTCCCACTGGCTGTACAAAGAGCACTGGCCACAGGCTGGCTGGCGCTGCAGTTGCCTACTGCTGGGTGATTCACTGCCCTGGTCATCAGGGTTCAGGGAGTGTGTCTTTGCCATTTCAGTCCCTTGTATTTTGCAGACACCTGGCAAATGGTCATCAAAACCTGAACCTGGATCCTGGACAGGAGATACTTCTACACCCACCCCCGGGGAAGGACCTGCTGAGCGTGTGTCCCTGCTCTGCCCAGGAATGGGAATCATGAGGAAATTTCCCAACATCTTCCACGTTAAGAAAAGTTTCTGCTAAATGGTCACTGGCCCTCCACCCCACCCTCCTGTGGTAAATCCTCCACAAAATTAGATGAGAAATACAGCTTTAGTGTTTCACATCCTGTGACTCAGAAACAGCGTTATTTCTTAGGGTCAGTGGAAGGGGAGGGGGCAGGCAAAGCAAGACGAGCCGGGGGAGAGGACAGCATGGCCGGGAGAGGCTGTGTGCCCGGCACGGGGGTTCTTTTCTCTGAAGGGCCGCCTCCACCCCAAGGCCACTACCGGCGGTGGGTGTGTCGATTCCTGTGGGCACAGCAGGGCAACTGCCTGGTGGATTTAGACCCGCAGGACCCCAGACCCAGGTGGTGGAGGCTGGAGGGGCGGCATCCTACCTCCCCCCAGGGCTCGGCCAAAGGGGTCAGCAAGTTGCCCGGACAACTTTTCCCGGAGGGTGCCCCCCGCAGCGCCGGGGCCGGAGCGTCGGGGCTGCGAACACGGGATCCCTAGGGGCGCGGGTTCCAGTGGAGGAGGGCTCGACGACCCCGGCCGGAAGCCGGTCCAGTCCCGCCTTGCCCTCCGCAGGCCCCTCCCCACCCTCTTCTAACCAGCCCGCCTCGTCTCCGGCCGGCCGCGCCTCCTAGTCCTTCCCCAAAGTGTGGGGCCCAGCGGAGGTGCCACCCCTCCCGCCGGGACGCCGGCTCATGTTGTGCAACCCGCGCTGCGCGATCTTTCCCCGAAAACCCCGTCTCCCCCGGGTCCACACCGCAACTCCCGCCGCTCTTGGGAACCCTCCCCAGGCCGGCCCGCTGTTGTGCCCAAGCCTCGGACCCTGGAGACCCCGAGCAGACTTCCTGCCCACTCGGCGGCCCCGCGCCCTCGGCCCTCAGCCCTGGGCCGACCCCTTCCCACCTGGCAGCATCCTCGGCCCCCGCGCTCGGGTAACGCGCCGAGTCTCACCTGCTGGGAGCACACGGGTGCCGGGTGGTCCAAGAGCCTCGGGGCGGCGCGACCCAGGCCCAGCGCGCGCAGGAACAGGAAGAGGAGCAGGAGAAGCGGCCCCAGAGGAGACCCCGGGGACAGGCGCTGTCCGTGTCGCAGAGGCCGCATGGCCCCGGCCCTTCGCGGAGGGCTGCCGCCCGAGCTGGGGGCGCAGCGAGGGCGTGCCCCGGGCTTCCCCTCGGCCGAGTCCCAAGTCGCCTGCTTCCGGCTTCCAGCCCTGCCCCCGGCGGGCGGCGCGGAGAGGAAGGCTCGGGCCGGGACAGTCCTTCCACGGGTTCCTCCCAGACTAGCGTCCCAGGTGCGCGCTCCTCCCCGGCTCCTGCTCGCTCCCCTCCCCGCACTCCTCTGGCTCCTCCCCAGCTCCTCTCCGGCTCCTCCCCGACACCCCCAGGCCCCTCCCCGTGCTCCTCCTGCCCCGCCTGCGCTGCGAACCCCAGGCCAGCGTCTTCTGCACTCCAGCTCAGCCTGCTCGCGTATTCCACCCCCGCTCTTGCCGTCAGCCTGTAAAACTCTAACCCCTTCCCCTTGAGTTTTCTTTTCCGTCAAAGGAAGTCCTTTCCCGCAGTCCCTGTCTCTCTCTATCCTGGCTCTCTTCCCCCGATTTTGCTCGGCTTCGCTGGCTTTGCCGCCTCCTGAGGCAGGGACAGCTCTGCGCTCCGACGCTGGATCCGAGCGAGGGTTGGTGCGCTAGCCCTCAAGCAGCTGCGCGGGCTCTGGGCCTCATCTGCTCTCGGCCTTCTGTGCCCCCAGCCGAGCCGGCGTGTTCGCCAGAGACACGCTCTACGTCTGCTGAGGGTCCGCCTGGCTGCTCACCTCTACTTAGTCTCCCTTCCTGAGGAGCCTGGCTTTGGAGCGTGCGCACTGAGTCCGCTCCTTCCCGGTCCTGCAAGACCCCCAGTCCCCCGGGCGGCCTCCTTCCAGCCTCGGACCCTGCCATTTCATCCTACACGCTGACAATTTTGCCTCCGGAAAAGTGCGCTTTTCACCCTTTTTCTTTCTTCATCCTAAGCCCACCGTCGGCTGCATTTCCTTCCCTGTGAACTCTGACCGCCGCTGCTGGCCTCCGATGCCCGCTCTTAGCTTTCTGCTATGTGGACAGACCGACCTGCGACCGACCTAAGCTTCTGTGATACTTGACCCCAAATATTTCAGCAAGCATCTCCTAAGAGGAAGGACAGTTTGCTACCTGAACATAACACCTTATTACACCTAAGAATTTAACAGTAACTACCTAAGTTCAGCTCATATTCAGATTTCCCCAAATGTCCCAATGTGTGGAGTTTTTTTTTTTTGTTTGTTTGTTTGTTTTTGGCTGCCCCTCAGCATGTGGAGTTCCCAGGCCAGAGATCAGATCCGAGCCACAGTAGTGACCTAAGCCGCAGCTGCAGTTGCATGAAATCCTTAACCCACCGTCCCAGGCCAGGAATGGAACTTGCATCTTGTGCTCCCAAGATGCTGCTGATCCCGTTGTGCCACAGCGGGAACTCCTGACCCAACTATTTTTATAGTTGCTTTTCATAAACCAGGGTTCACTTAAGTTTTACATACTGCGGAGGTTATGTTAGGTCTCTTTAAATATAGGACATTTCCCTCACCATTTTTGTTTTTTGAAGGGACATTGAATACTTCACATTTTCTGTTTGTCTGGCGGTTTCCTCCTGATGTCTCTTTGTGTGATTTTTTTCCTATTTCCTGTACTTCCTATAGGATGGAAATGAGGTTGAATGGCTGGATTTGATTCAGGTTAAACAGTTTGGCAAGAGTCTGTCTATTTTGTGTGACATCACATCAGGAGGCCATGAGGTCAGGTTGTTTATTATTTGTTCATTTTGGGCAGCTTTGTTGAGAGAGAGTCACATACCATATGATCAAAGTGTACAGGCTGTGTTGAGAGTCACAGGTGTGTAACCACCCCCATGGTCTGTCTCACTATAATCCACCCTGAGTCCAAACACTTGGTTGCCGTGGTGACCAGCAAAGTGACGTAATTGCTTGAACTTTTGTTGGATTCTTTAGCCAACCCCAGCCTGAGGCCCCACACTCAGAAAGACCCTGGTTGGAGAGCTTGAGTGCGTCCACGAGATCTATGACAGGTTCCAGCGGGGTGGGGAGGGCGACAGAAGTCAGATCCCAAGGAGGCTGTTGGGAAGTGGGGGTCCCACAGCCAGACTTGATTATGATGCTGGGGTGATGGCTGGAAGCGGGCAGTGACCAGAGGTCAAAGCCGTTTCCTGCTCCCAGCCCCTGTATTTTGGGCTCTCTGCCCGACGTGTTCCTCTCCTAGGCCCTCGGACCTCAGTTCTGGTTTGCATAGCGCAGCTTTACCAGTGAGCTCAGGAAACCTGCGGCCGGGGTGAGTGGGGGCGGGAGGAAACCATATTTGCTGAGTGCAGCCCTGACACCCGGCCCTGGCAGGGCTCCACCCGGTTATCTTGTTCAGGCCTCACAACCTCCTGTGAGGTGGGGATTTTATGGACTCTTTTATAGACTCTGAGGAGATTAGATAATTTACCCAAGGCCGCAGAGAGCTGCAGTTTTGTGTGCATGAGAATTAAGTATAAATAATCAGCTTTTTCCCCCTAATGATTTAGTTGATTTACGCTATTATATTAGTTGCAGGTGTACAACATAGTGATTCAATATTTTAATAGATTGTACTCCATTTGAAGTTATTACAACATAAAGGCTCCACCCCCTTGCGGTACGTATATCCTTGTAGCTTATCTGTTTTATGCACAGTAAGTCGGTGCCTCTTAACCCCCCACCCCTCCTGCCCCTCCCTTTCTTCTCCCCGGCGGTGACCACTGGCTTGTATGTCTGTGAGGCTGGTTCTGTTGCGACTGGACCAAACTTGGGTCTACTTTATTGTCCACAATAAACCAATCTACTGACACCGGATTGTGGGGAAGGAAAGTACGGTGTTTATTGCAAGGCGCCCAGTGTGGGGCTGAGGTAAAGTTTATATTTTCAGGCAGGACAAGCAAAGTTAAACACAAAATCCTCTCTCTGCGTGTGTTTGGGCCCCCTCCCTTCCTGATGGGTGGCGTGTGCGTCTGCATCACACATTAACCAGAGCCCCTCAAAAGTGGGGGCCTACTTAGCCATAAAGATCTTGTTTTTTTCTTTCTCTGATGATGACGCTAGCAGTGTAATGTCTTAAAAGAATAGCGTCCTTTCCCAGCTCTGTAGGGGGTCATGGTGACTTGCTTGTCACTTTGTGTGTGCTTCCCTGGACTCGGTATCCTTGGTGACCTTTATGTAAAATATCAGCTTGTCATTTTGATGTATGATCCTTTTGTCTCAAAAACGTATATGACTCCTAACAGGCGGAACAGCTCTCATAGCTTTCAGAGAATCTGCTTTCCAGGTTATAATCCTCAGTTTGGCTCAAGTAAATTTCCCTCTTTTCTTCTTCTTCCTTTTTTGTCTTTTTGTCTTTTCTAGGGCTGCACCTGCAGCATGTGGGAGGTTCCCAGGCTAGGGGTCCACTGGGAGCTGTGGCCGCCAGTCAAACACCACAGCCACAGCAATGCGGGATCCGAGCTGCGTCTACAACCTACACACAGCTCACAGCAATGCCAGATCCTTAACCCACTGAGCGAGCCCAGGGATTGAACCCGAAACCTCATGGTTCCTAGTTGGATTCGTTAACCACCGAGCCACGACGGGAACTCCCATAGGCTGGTAGCTGTAGCTACAGTTCATCCCCTAGCCTGGGAACTTCCATATGCCGCATGTGCGGCCCTAAAAAGCAATAAATAAGTAAATAAATAAATAAATAAAACATAGAACTACCATATGATCCAGCAATTCTACTTCTGGGTCTGTACTAGTAAGAAGTGTCTTCAGGCGCCCAAACATATTTGTACACCCATGTTCCGGGCAGTGTTAGTCACAAGACCCAAAAGTGGAAATAAGCTAAGTGTCCGTGGATGAATGACTAGATAAACACGAAGTGGTCTGTACATACCCTGGAATATTAGCCTTAAAAAAGAAGGAAATAATGACATAGGCTATGACATAGATGAATTTTGAGGACATTATGCTAAGTGACAAACCATACACAAAAGGACAAATACTACTCTTTTCTTCCTTTCCCCTTTTTTTCCTTCATCCCTTTCTTTCTCTCTATCTCTCCCTTTCTTTTCTTTCTTTCCTTCTTCTTTTCTTTCTTTCTCACCCACAGCATGCAGAGGTTCCCGACCAGAGCCATAGGAGTGACAACACCAGATCCTTAACCCGTTGAGTCAACAGGGACTCCTATGTTTCTTCTTAGAGGAGTCAAATTCCTAGGGCCGGGAAGAAGGATGGTTGCTAGGAGCTGGGGCAGGGAGACGGGGAGTTAGTGTTTAATGGGGACAGAGCTTTGATCTTGGAAAACAATAAAGTGCTGGAGATGGATGGTGGTGATGGTTATACAACAATGAGAATGTACTTAATACCATTTAAGAATAGTCAATGGGGAGTTCCCGTTGTGGCTCAGTGGTTAACAAACCTAACTAATATCCATGAGGATGCAGGTTCAATTCCTGGCCTTGCTCAGTGGGTTAGGGATCCGGCGTTGCTGTGAGCTGTGGTGTAGGGTCCCAGACGCAGCTCGGATCCCGCATAGCTGTGGCTCTGGTGTAGGCTGGCGGCTATAGCTCCAATTCAACCTCTAACCTGGGAATCGCCATATGCCACAGGTGCAGCCCTAAAAAGACAAAAGACCAAAAAAAAAAAAAAAGAGAGAGAGAGAGAACAGTCAAATGGGAGTTCCTGCTGTGGCATGGCGGGTTAAGAATCTGACTGCAGTGGCTTGGGTTTCTGCAGGGGCGCGGGTTTGATCCCCAGTCCAGTGCAGTGGGTTAAAGGATCCAGCTGCAGCATAGGTCACAGCTGCAGCGGGGATTCAATCCCTGGCCTATGGGAATTTCCATGTGCTGAGAGCGCAAGGGTGTGGACATTTAAGAAAAAAAAAGAACAGTCAAATAGTAACTTTTTTTCTTTTTTGGTCCATAGGTGGCCAGTGCTTTTGTTATTATTACAGATAAAGTCTAGTGATAGGTATCCTGGGAAGGTTGGGAAAGGAGCAGAGAAAAGAGAATGCGACCCACTCAAGCCCAGGGCACCTTCTCACCTCTCACCTCACCCTACCCCTGGAGTGGCTCGCTGAAAACTCGGGTGCGGTGCCAGCAGCCTGGAAAGCCAGTCCGTCTTCAGGCTGCGTTACATGGCTCTCTCCCACGTGGCCTGGACACATGTGTCTGGGAGTCAAACGGTGGAAGGGACTGATCGGACTGCACCCTGGTCCCCCGCAGGCTGCTCCCTCCCGTGCAGCCACACCATCCTCCCATCCACGCTCCCTCCACCCCAGAGGGAGAGCTGTCCTCCGATAGGAAACCTCCGGACACCTAGAGTCCTCCTCTGACCACTGTAAGCAGTTAACCAGCCTTCGTGTTAACCTCTCCGTGTTTAGATTGCTGATGTGGGTTCTGTCCCGTCTTCAACCTGACCAGCAACCCCCACACGGACCCCCATGCTCATCTCTCTGCCTGGACGGGTCTTCCCCTGGACACACAGCTGATGGCTCCTGCATCCAAACACCTCTGGGGGAGGGGTGGTTGGGGAGGCACCCTGGGCTTGATCCTGTCACCTCCTTTGCTGTGGAGTTCGTTCTTTGATCTGACACAGTTCTGTGAGGTGTGTGGTCAATTACAAACCTGGGGGCTTTCTAGTGTTGGCTGATAACTGCATGGCGGAGCTCTGGGGACGCTGGGCTGCCCAGCGCTCTGGCTCATGGGCACCTGAGGATTTTTTTCCCCTTTCTTTCTTTCTTTATTTTTTTTTTTTTGTGTGTGTCTTTTCTAGGGCTGCATCCGCAACATATGGAGGTTCGTAGGCTAGGGGTCTAATCATAGCTACAGCTGCTGGCCTACACCACAGCCACAGCAACACGAGATCCTTAACCTACTGAGCGAGGCCAGGGATCGAACCCACAACCTCATGGTTGCTAGTCAGATTCGTTAACCAGTGAGCCACGATGGGAACTCCACCTGAGGATTTTCTAGCCTGACCTGCTGGGCTGATGTGATCAGATAGGCCTATGGGAGTAGGAGATGGAGGGTTCGTGGGGCCCACCTACCCCGCAGGCCATATGGAAACAGGGAGAGAGCCACATGGAGCTACACGGAAAGAAGGCTTAGTTCTGCTTGGGACTGGAGGCAGGAAAAATAAAGCACAGGACAGAGTGTCCTGGGCGTCCACTGACTTTCCACCGTGAGTAACTGACCCAGTTAATATCTAATTCTCCAACCAGTTGAAAAAATATCCACATGCCCCTTGTGGGGAGAAGGGGAGAAGTGGGCAGAAGCTCACCTGAGGGGGGAGGGCATGAAGGCCAGGCCGACAGGAGAGCAAAGCAGCAGGGAGGTTGTCTGCATTCCAAACGCAGGCAGAGCAAACTCACTATGGTCAGTCAAGTCTCTGATCTGCTCCAGCTGGTTCAGAGCCGCGTTTGCAAACTTTGGGACTTTGATCATTGCTGGTCCTGGGGGTCCTGGGGGTGCAGCCCGGGTTCTAGAGCTCAGGATCTGGCTGGGGCACAGGGTTGGGGCAGAGGGGCTCTGCAGAGGAGGAGGGTGGGGGCAATGACTGGAAACAGACTTCATCGTCCAAGGAGGGGACGTCATAGCTGTATCCAGCTAAGACACATTCTTTCCAGGACAAGTTATGTTACACAGGGACTTATTCTGGAAAGTTTGTCTCAGTTTAATAGCCCCCCAAAGAACCTTGCATGTTTGTAGTCTTCGAAGTGCCTTAATATGCACCATTTACTTCCCCTCCCCCTCCTTTCCCTCCTACACTGAAAACCAGTTTCATGCCTTTCCTGATACTGGATTTGGTGGCCAGGCAGCTCTTGTGTTTGGTGGACTACCCACTGAAGGCTTCCTATTCTGTCCTGTCAACCTTTGGCCATTTTTCTGTCCCCTTTCCACTGGCAGGAAGGCGTGGCGATGAGGCTAATTGCTGAAATGGGATTGGAGACAAGCCCTGGGCTCAGATCTCCCATGTGTGTCTGCCTTCCTCCCACCGGGAGGCAGAGCCCGGCATCTGGGGGCTGAGTGGGCCCGGGAGACGGCTAGGAAATGGGCTGAGACGGCAGAGGGAAGACTCTTGAACCAAAGTAGCCATTGTTAAGAAATTTATTTGCAATTCTTGTTTTTTGGGTTTTTTTGTTTGTTTTTTAAATAACATCATTCCGTAGATAAAAATGCAATCTTACAGGAATATACATAGCGTCTCACACAGAGATGGCCCTGAAGCTCTTCTCGTTCCCTGGCCTTTCTCCAGGTGAGAAGGGACGCAGGCGAGGCCGATGACACGGGTTATTTGATGATTACAAACTGTACAACCGTATTTACAACATGAGGCTGTGAAGCCAGGGGGCCCGAGGGAGGTGTGGGGTGTTGCGGGGTGGGGCGGGCAGCGACCGTCTCTGAGAACAAGCGTTGATTCAGCGGGTTGGGGATGAAGGTGGGCTGACTGGGACCAAAGGCGAGGAGGGGCGAGGGGCTGGGTCTGGCCTCTGGCTCGGAGGTCGTCCGCTTGTTGCTTGGGGGTGTCCAAATAAAGAGGAAAAGTCTGCGTGTAACAGACACTCCGGGGCTTCACCCTCCGGGGCCCTGCCACCCAGATTCCTGGTGGACGGGTGTGTTTCCCGTCACTGCCTTGTCCAAACCTGCTCATACCTTGGACAGCACCCCCTCTGGAGCCGGACCCTCTTCCCACGAGGCTTTGGGGCAGCAGTGGGGGCAGGGGAGGACATGCGCCTTTGGGTGGGGGTCCCGGCGACTGGAGCGCAAGTGGAATGTGCCGACTCAGGGCGGAGGGTGCGGGCAGCGAGGGGTCATGGCATTTGGGAGCCCCCCTTGCTTACAAACCGTCGGGTGTCAAGCTCTTTTTTCCCCTCTTAAGCCTGGGGGTGGCTTCTCCACGTTGGAAATCTTGGGAGGCGGGGGCACCAGTGACGCCTCGCCTCCCGGCTCCTGCCTGGTGCCACCTTTTTCCTCACCTCCCTTACAAACCCCTGGGATGCTGAGGACGGTGGGACACAGGCCCTCCAGGCCTCACGGTGACCAGGAACCACTGTGCCCACCTGTATCTCCTCCACAGGCACGACCCTCCCCTGGCCCACAGCGGCTCTGTGGTCACCTTGGTGAGACGCGTTCTCACCCACGAGTCATCTCAGGTAGCAAATTGGTCACAAACGCCTGATTCGTGTGGATTAAGCATCACACTACCTTCCTAGGGGCCGTATCCATACCAAGACTACTTAAATTCTGAAAGCTGTGGTGCCCGGACACCCCAAGAAGTGGAGGCGCCTGTGGCCAGGCCAGCGCCTGATCTGAATGTGACAGCCAAGGTCGTCCTATGATCTGGTCTTCCCTCATCTAGTGGAGAAAGGGGGTTTTCACGGTCAATCTCACCTCTGACTCTGCTCTCAGCTTCAACTCATTTGCCCATCATAAGGATACATGGGCTGCAGATGCCCACAGGCGGCTTTTCTAAGACACCAGGGAGCCTTCGGGGTTTTACCACCTGTCTGTGTGGACCAAAGCTCCTTAAGTCACGGGGGCGGGGGGAACACTCTTGATTGGCAGGGTGGTGGAATTTTCTCAGTGAAGAGAAATGATAGTTAGTTCACAGTAATAACAGGTCCCCACGGCTCGCATCCACCCAGGGGAGTGCCCCTGGTTCCCTGTCTGGTCAGCGCCCGGCCAGCGCCCGGCCATCTAAGACAAGGACAAAGCTGTGAGTCTCCGCTCAGTCCCGAGCTCCAGCACCTGCCCCCTAAGGGTGTGTGCGTGCCTGTGTGAGTGTGCATGTGGGTCAGAGTGTGTGAGTGAGTGTGTGTGTGTGTGCTGCTCAGGTGTCCCAACGGCATGGAAATCTGTTGGCTTGCTATCTGGCCCCACAGAGCAGTATTTCATGGCTTTGAAACAAAAATAAATAAATAAATAAATAAAAAGATAAAGTTAAAACCAGAGACGGCTTCATGAAGAAACTCTGTCAGAATCTGCACTCACTGACCTGGGGGAGGAGGGAAAAGAGCAGGGGAGGGGAGGCCCCACCCCAACTCAGATGCGGCCGTGGGAAACCCGGCCAAGCTCAGGGCCTCCCCTCTGCCTTCCATCCTGCTGGAACCCACTCTGGATGGCAGGCTGGCTAGCATGCTGAGGGATGGGGGATGTGGTGGCAGATACCCCATGCTCCCAGAGAGGAGGGGGGTTGGCTGGAAACAAGGCCAGAGCCCAGTTTTATTTTTCTCTTCTTCCAAAGTGGATGCTTGAGGGCTCAGCCTGTCCACTGTCCTGGGCACAGCGGGTACAGGACACTTTCTTCCATAAGATGAGACCAGACATAGGGGGGGGCAAGCCCTTTTGGCCCCCACTTCCCTGCAGGTCCTGTGCTGGCACCTTTCCCAGACCAGAGCCAGGTACGTAAAAAGCGGAACCAGCCTGGATGCTGTCAGCAGGTGTTTGACTAACTTGGGGGCTGAGAGGGTTGAAACCAGGCCCCTTTCCTTGACCTCTTTGCTGACCACTTCTGACTCTCAGACAGTCATGTGCCAGTTCTTCAGGTATCTCTCGAGGGTGGCCAGGCCATCACTTCCTTAGCTGCACCCGTGGTTATGGTTTACGAGGCTATGAGCCCTGCCCACTGGCTCCTCCTTGCACCTGCTCTAGGTTCTCCTATTTCTTGGCCTTTAGGGGTGGGGGCCTGAATGTATCAACTGGCCCCTGGAAAAGCGCTCCGATCCCTCGATGACCTCCAAGTCCTTCCCTTTTGGGTGCTCTTCTTCCTCAGAAAGAAGTCCCACTGGCCTTGGAAGAGGTACTTCTGCTGGGTCCCCTCAGCTGAACAGTTGGAGATATCCTGGAGACATGCTGGGAAGCTCCCCAGATGAGGCTGGGGACAGGAGCAGGGGCGCAGAGAAAGATAAAGATGAAGCGAGGAGGGGCTGTCCCTTTGTCCTTGGGTCTCTAGTCAGACTTAGAAGACCGGGGAAGGGACCAGGACAAAGAACTTCTGCAGCAAAGCAGAGAAAAATTCATGAATCAAGCTGAAATCTGGGGGAAAGTCTTCCTTTTTACTCTAAGACCAAAAAAACCATCTAGGAGGGGGCAGACAGGAGACAGCTGGGAATCAAACCCAGCAGGCGAGTAGCTGTTAAGACCAGGTTGGAGACAAGAGGCTGCCAGCCAGGGGACAACAAATCAGGTTGCCAGACCCTGGAACTTGAACTCTTCAAGTCCTTGGGGTCCTCAGGCATCATGGCTTTTCTCCCACCACTCAGGGTTTTCAGAAGACTTGCTGGTTCTGGTTTACGAGGTCACAGGGGAGGTTCTATTTGGATGCAGAGGTGGAGGCCACGCAGTGGAAGAGGCTCAGAACGACGTGTTGCGTGTCCAGCCCGCACTGGTCAGTCATGCACTCAGGCTCCCGAGACCCTCTCCTGCACAGGGCCCTCCCACCTGAGACACTTCCCTTCACGGCGGATGGAGTGCCCTTGCCACGCTGACAGCGTCCCCGCACGCAGGGAGGATGCCTAGGTCTGCCCGACAGAGACAGAGCTTAAGGCAAAGGAGAAGCAAACCTGCACATGCGCGCGGAGGGGCGAGGGTGGGCTCCGTGTAGGGTGAGGGTGGGCTCTGCGTGCGCCAAGCAGGAGCTGGCAGGTGATGCAGATGGAAAGTCCAAAAAGAAGACAGGAGGCAGCACAAAAAGGCCGAGTATGTGCATGTGTGAGGTCAGTTAAGGTTCCAATGTCTCTCCAGCGGCCAAGCATACGGCTAGGACCAGGCATTAACCCCAAAGGGCTCCTCTGTCCATTACAACTAAAATCTTGTGGTGGCACAGTGGGGGACATTTGGGGAAACACAGGACCTGAACTTAAATTCTTGAGATCTCGATGGCACCGACAAGGAGCCCAGAAAATGTGGAAAGGTTGGACTTGGAGAAACAGGGAGCGGCCCTTCGGTCTCCAGCCTGTAAGGTAACCTGGCAGCCTGAGCATCAGTCATCAGAGTAAAATCTTCTTCACTGAGGAGTGGGCGTCCCCGGCTTTGATTTCTAAACTGCTCACGTAAGGAGGTGCCAGGAAGGGCTGAAAGAGCCCCAGGCCTGGAGGAGGCTCAATGGGAAAGTTCCAGATGAATGGTTGGGTCCTGTTTCCTCCAAACTGGTCCCTTTCCAACCATCACTGTTGTAGTCTGTTTGAAGGAAGCGGCACCCTGGGTGACATCCAGGTAGCGGCAAAGAGACACCCCAAGAGGCTTCGGGTTCTGATCCCGCTCCCACTCCCAACATCCTGGTTTCTCCCTGGCTGCCACTTACGAGGGGCTGGCTGGAGCAAATCCTGCTCCAGAGTGAGTGAAAGGTGGAGAAGTGAGCAGGACGGCCTTGGCTTTGGACGGAAAGGATTTTCCCAGCTGCCCAGCTCAGGGACCTGGTATGAGCAGAGCGTGCCCGGCGAGGATGCCCTCCCCTCCAACCATTCCATCCTTCCGGTCAGAGAACACTTCCCTAAGGAACACGTGTGCTGCCACCTCTCCCATGGGGGACGCCGATGCCAGCAGGTGACGAAAGAGGCTGGTCAGGGCATCTCAGGGCCGCACACAGCTAGGAGCTCTTCCTGAAGAAATTACAAATCAAGAAAACTGGGGTGGAGTGGATGGAGTGGGTCTGGAATGAGTCCTGTCTCTCAAAGCAAGATACGGATGCACTGTCACTGAGTTTTGGGGAAAATGAGGGAAACAGAAGCGAACACAAGATATGCGCAACAGTGATGCTCAAGCCTGTGTCGGGACCCCCCCCACACACAAGTGGTGCCCACACTTGTCGCACACATGAAAGGAAAAGCTGTTCCCTTTTCCCGACCACATGTAGGAAAGCACTTAAGAGCTCAAAGGTAAAGCTTGTCACACTCCAAATACAAAATGATTTACTTACATGCAGCAAATATACAAGAAGTGAATTCAAAAACAAACTTAATTCAATTCATTATATTCGCTTGGCACAACTGCAATTCAGTTTTAAAAAAATATTTGTAAAATACTGAGACTGACCTGAATTCAAGTATAACGGTCTCTTCAGCAGAAACACCATCAATGCAGTAAAACATTACACGGAACAAATCGAAGCAAAACGCCTTCTGAGTTTTTCCCTTAAATTTCTGTGTGGTTTTTTTAAATACAGCTTTAATGCCAACACAACTCACAATTGTATTTTTTAAAATGAATATTATTGCATTGTTTTTGCATATCTTGTGGGACAGAAAATGCAAAAGAGTTACTGATTCCCATTTCAGAAGCAGAGACAGTGGTTTGTTTTTGCTTTCAAATGGCCCCAGATTCGGATCTCCCCACAGGCCTGAAACGGGAGCCGTGGGCTAACTGGTGGGCACGGACCACGTCCTCACACAGACACCTGCCACACACACAACACACACA
The DNA here is from genome assembly GCF_016906955.1 of Phacochoerus africanus. Taxonomy (NCBI): domain Eukaryota; kingdom Metazoa; phylum Chordata; class Mammalia; order Artiodactyla; family Suidae; genus Phacochoerus; species Phacochoerus africanus. The sequence continues at coordinate 73,225,432 of NC_062550.1, read as the reverse complement.
CACGCAGAGACCCTGTGTGTGCTTCGTGTGTGCTTCCTCTCTCGGGCACCCACTAGTACACACGAATGTGCAAGATCCTATCCGAGTGCACTCTTGATTACCTTTAAATTATGAAACCAAACCCCCAAATCTTGTCACCACCTAAGGAAATTATAACAAATTATTGGGCGTACACAATGGCTGGTAAAACCCTCCTACAGCGGCTCCCTTGCATCCTCCGTAGAAAAGGAAACCACAACCGTTAAGTAATACAACAAAACCAAACCCAATTTACATTTGCAAAAGTGAAAACAGGAAGGTGGGTGGCTGCAAAACTTTGTAAACACTCTTCTTCCTCCCCTCCCCCTGGCAAAACTAAATTAAAAACAAACACCCCCCCAAAGAAAACCAACATGCGGTCAAGAAAAACGTCAAATCCCAGAACAAAAGAGCGCTGGATGGAAGCTCAGCAGCACCCGGTCTTGTCCCACCGGCGTGCCCGCTCCCCTGGCCTCGATGCGATGTGCGCGCGTGGCCGTGGCTGGGCAGGAAAGGGGATCCAGCTGCAGGTGGGGTGGTGGGCGGTGGTGCGGGGCCCCTCCCTGGCTTCCTCTTCCAGCGTGGGTGGGGCCGGGTCCTCCTTCCTCTGTGAATCCGCGGGCCCTGGCTCTATGGGGACAGTGAGGCTCATACAGAATATGTGCAAAATGATTTTTTTTTTTTTTTACAAGCAAGGTTGAAAGACACCCGTTTGGCACAGGGTCCTTTTGGTGAGGGCTGGGGGGAGCCGGGGCGGCGGTGCGGGGTGGGGGCCCTTCCTGGTGCCGGCGCCCCGCCCCAACCGCTCCCCGCGGACACGGACTGCGGCTGCTTCTCTCCTGGCCACCTGACTTGATCTTGTCCCCACGAAATGAATGAAGACGCTGTTCCGGTTAACTCCAGGTCACGAGAACAGTGAGGCACTTCTGAAACGAACCCATTAGGAACATTGAAACAAATAAAAAAGCCGGCGTCTCCGGCCCGGCCGCTACAGGCTGCTGGCGAAGGCCCTGCTGTCCAGGAGCTCGTCCTCGCCCTGGCGGGGCTCGGGGCCGGGCGCCCAGGCCGCGTCCTCCGTGCCCCCTGCTCGGTCCGGCCCTGGGTCCCTGCAGTTTGCAAAGGGGAGCAGGGTGCCGTTGGGGCTCTGCCCAGCGCCCCCGCTGAGGATGTTGTCGGCGGCGCTCTCCATCTCCTCTATGGTCATGTCGCAGGCGTCGGCCAGCTCCTGGGTGGTGGCCTCCAAGAACCTGGGATCCTGAGCAAACTGCCCCAGTCCTTCTGAGATCAAGACCTGGGGGTGGGCAGAGAGGAACCAAGGAGGATGTGACTCCTGGGTCAGCTCTTCCCTGGGGGACCAGCACAGCGGGCTTCTGACTGCTCCCATCAGGAAGAGCCTGTGCACCTGCCTGTGCACGCCTGCTGGGAAGGGCATTGGGGGTGTGTAGGCTGGAGAAAGGACTTTGGGGTTGGGGAACCCGTCATCAAACACAGGGAACCTTGGCACACAAAGAGCGGTGGGGGCCTGGCCTGCCCTGGTCCCCTCAACCCCCACTGGGCCTCCACGGTGCCCCAGAGCCTCCAAGTCACTCTTTTCAGGAAGCCTCCACTCCCTTCTGGTGACACCTGGCCCAGTGCCCCTGGCTGCCTTTCTAGGGGTGAGGGTCCCGGGGACGGGGTGGGGGTGTGTGTGTGTCTGCCCCCTTCCTGGAGGCTGCTCGAGGAATGGCCTTGGGAAGAAGCAGATGAGCCTGGAGGACCTCCGCTTCTATCTGGCCTGCTCCCCACCAACCCTTGTCCTACTCAGCCTTCCTCATGGTTCTGCCTTCGTGCCAGCTCCCTCACCAGTGTGACCACTATTTCTCAGCTGTGGCCCACGCCTGGGTGCTGGGCGCTCACTAGGATTCGAGGCCTGAGTAAGGGTCTTTCTGGCCCAGAGATCTGACACCCCCTCTGCTCCGGAGAAAACCAGGGCCCCCTTCTCCTCTCCATTCCCAGCCACTCACCGCTTCCACCAGGCTGCTGGCGCTGCCGTGGAACTGCCGGCCCTGGGTCCCTGCTGGGCTGGGCACAGTGAGAGACACCGGCCGGGCCCTCCGGGGGCCACTGCCTGCCCCGCAGGGCGTGGGCTCCCCAGCCCGGGGGCCACAATGGACGGACGGGAAGCTGCTGGTGAGCTTTTCGCTGGACTCGGCCCCCTCCAGCCGCAGGGTGGGGACAGGCCTCAGAGGCCAGCCTGGGCCAGGTGTGGCGGGGGGCGTGGTGCATGGCAGGGGGAAGGTGCCGGGAGGATGGCTTCTCTGCAGGAGGGGGCTCAGGCCTGCCACCGCCAAAGCCTGCGGAAATAAGAGCATGGGCTGGGGGGCTCCGCTTCCCAGCAGCTCCTGCTCCAGTGGGCCCCACGGCCCGCCACTCACACCCTCTTGGTCACCCATTAAGACCCGGGGTTAGTCCCAACCACCCTAAAATAGACTCTGCACCTCTCTGTCTGCAGGGATCTTTCTCCTGTTCAGGAACTGAGGTGGGGTGGAGTCAAGGTCGTCTGCTGGCTAGCCCTGGCCCTATCCCCGTAGGCTGGGAATTCCCTGGATTTTGGTTTCCTTGGTAGTTGGAGAGAATCACACCTGCATCCCCTGCAGGTGCGGGACGCTGCCCTCTGGGTGCCTCCGTCGTGGGTCTGATGTGAGGGTCAGGCGAATAAGGCCTGGGAAGGGTGTCTGTGCACCGCCAGGAGCTAGACAGGTCCAACCCTTAGTGTTCTCACCTTGACGACCCTGGCCGGGGTGCCTGACGTCCTGCCAATCTCTGGCTCAGCTGGCCTTTGAACGTCCATTCAAATCTTATACTGTACTGTGATTAAACTATTTATACGGTTGCATCCTTCACTTACTGCTCTGGATGGTCCTGGGGCCCTGAGGCCCTGGAGCTCCAAGGGAGGTGTGCGGCTATGCTTGATATTTCAGAAAGCCCCGCGGAGACCCCATCTATGTAGGTGATGGCACCCAGGCTGAGCAAAACAGTGTATTTACTTGAGCGGAAATACCATCGCCCTGGTTGAGTCCCACTGGCTGTCTTACACTGATCGAAGCTTTGACTGGCATTGAATGCCTTTGGGGGTAAGAAAATCATTTAAAGCAAAGCCTGTGGTAAGAAAGCATATAATAAAGGAGGTAAACAGGAGTTCCCATCGTGGCTCAGTGGTTATCGAATCCGACTAGGAACCATGGGGTTGTGGGTTCGACCCCTGGCCTTGCTCAGTGGATTAAGGATCTGGCGTTGCTGTGAGCTGTGGTGTAGGTCGCAGACGCAGTTCAGATCCTGAGTTGCTGTGGCTGTGGTGTAGGCCAGCAGCTACAGCTCCGATTCAACCCCTAGCCTGGGAACCTCCATATGCTGCTGGAGCGGCCCTAGAAAAGGCAAAAAGACAAAAAAAAAAAAAAGAAGTAAGCAGTTTGAGAGTCTGGTTTAGACCCTAACTTGCCTGGAGGTGAGAGACAGGGCTTGGATGGTGATTCAACTGCTCTAAGGCATTAATAATACACTTGGTACTGGGGGCTGGGCTTTCCAGTCTCAGTTGGCATCACCCAGGCCTAGAGATAGCTCACTACTGAATCTGCCCAGACTTGCTTTCCTGGTATCATCCCTGCCCCGACCATGCTGCTGGACAATTCTTTGATCATTTCTGTATCTCAGCAAAATGTCCAGGTGTCTTGAAGCTCTAGGTATAACCTCATTTGCCCTTTCCATAGCCAGTTCTGAGGAGGGAACCTCTGGCCACTGTCAGGCCGATCCTGGAGCTGCAGGTCCTTCCAGCCTCCTGCCCTGGAGAGCGTGGTCCTTGCTCAGGCTCTCACCTGTGTGGGGCTATTAGGGCCAGGGGTGGGACACAGCAGTGGTCTGAGACAGGAAGGATGACTAGCATCTTGGGGATTTGTTCCAATCATGGGGCGGGGGGCTGTCTAGCCTGCTGGACGGGGGCAGTGGCCCATCCCAAGGTGTGGGCTACCTGATGGTGAACCAGATGCAGGGGCAGGACTGTCTTCTGAGAGACGTCCCCTTGATTCTTCTGTCGTTTCAGACACTCAAGGTGGAAGGAGGCCCGTCGGCCTGCAAAGTCGGCAGAGAGTGGGGTCAGCAGAGAAGGGGACATGGCCGACATGGCCACCACGGCTACCACCCTGAGAAGCACAAGGATTCAAGGCTTCCCCCTGCGCCCTCTCCTGGCCCCTGGCCCACTATTCCGTAGTGGTCCTTTGGCTCCGCCCTCTTCACCCCCCTACCTCTTCCTCGCCCCGCCCCTCTCTGAGACACAGCACCGAGAGCATGTCTCAGGTCCAGCCCGGGTCCAGCCTTGCCCTGGGGTTAGAAGTCCAACCTTCTGAGCCAGGCCACAAGGCTCCTCAGTCACTCCTGCATGCCTGGCCATCACCTGGGGTTGGGGACAGTGACCACTGGTGGCCTCATCTAGAGAGCAGGCTTACCCAGGGAGGCGGAGCGCAGGAAGCCCCTCTTCGGAGAGAGCCTGATGTCTCTCCTGTCCTCCTCAGGGGGTGTCAGCTGCCGGCTTTCGTCGTCCTGATAGGACAGCCTGGAACAGAGGATGCTTGGGACTTGTCCCTGGAGGCCCACAGGGCAGCTGTCACCCCCAGGAAATCTGCTTTTCTGCCTTAGTGAAGGGAATCCCCACTCTGTGCTCTCATAAGAGCCGTGGGGCAGCAGAGGCTGCCACCTTGGACTTGTGGCCCGCTCTCTGCTACTACAGATGTTTCCGCTCCTCCAACTGTGTCCTGTGTGTTTTCTGATGAGAGGCAGTGGGGGCGACCCTGGTCAATGTGGCTGAGAAACTTGGAAAAAAATTCTCGGCCCACAGAATGGCCTGGGCTCCTTCTTGGCACAGGAGGGTGCTGTTTACCATGGCCATGCCCCGTGTGAGCTCACGCATGTGCCCCCCACCCCCCCGGGCCTGCCCACCCTTGGTCACCAGGAGCAGATACAATTGCCCAGAACAAATGTGCTGTTGTCAGTGAGGGGCGGCTGGGGGGCTTTGGGTCAAGGGCTCCTCAGCCATTCTAATGGGGACTCGGCCAGAAGTAGCTTCTCATGGCCGCAGTGCACCTAGGGGGCCGGGATCCATGCCCACAGTTACCCTCACTGCACCCGCTGCGCTCCAGAACTTCTGGTCTACCTTAGTCTGTCCTATTTCATTGAAAAAAGCCAGTTGCTGCACACTAAGTTGATTCACAGTCCCTTGTGGAGCAGCCTGCATCCTAAGCCCTTTGTGTTACAGATGAGGCCACTGAAGCCCGGTGTGACTCCAGGTCCTTTGGGGGCAGAGGCTGTGCTCCCAGCAACTGTTGCTCCTTGAGCATTTGCAGATGAGCAGGGAAGTTTCTTTAAAAAACTCGCCCCGCCTTTCCTCTCGTTTTCAGCCTGGTCACCCTCGCTGTTACGTTTTCTTCTTATCCAAATTGTACCCACTCTGGAAGACTTGTCTTCTGTTTGACCTTGTGCCTGATGCCTGTTTTGGTCACCCTGACCTTGACCTTCTCTGAGTGTCTGTTCCCCTTGTTTGCACAACCACATGAGCAGTTACCTAGGATATCTCCTTCATTTTCCTCCTCGGAGATCCTCTTAGCTTCCTAACGAGTTTGTAAAGTCCCCTTGGCTGCTGAGGTTGGTTCATCCCCAGTCAAGCAGAGGGCCTGAAGCACCAAGCATGCACCAAGAGCCCAAATGATTGGAGCATCTGCTTTTCTTTTTTTTTTTTTTTGTCTTTTGTTGTTGTTATTGTTGTTGTTGCTATTTCTTGGGCCGCTCCCGCGGCATATGGAGGTTCCCAGGCTAGGGGTTGAATCGGAGCTGTAGCCACTGGCCTACGCCAGAGCCACAGCAACGCAGGATCCGAGCCGCGTCTGCAACCTACACCACAGCTCACGGCAACGCCGGATCGTTAACCCACTGAGCAAGGCCAGGGACCGAACCCGCAACCTCATGGTTCCTAGTCGGATTCGTTAACCACTGCGCCACGACGGGAACTCCAGCATCTGCTTTTCTGATTTCTCATGTGTGGTCCTATATTAATCTGAGTTCTCAGGAAAGCAAAAGCCTAAAAGCCTGGTCCTTCCTTATGATAAAGTGTTTCCTCTCAGGAAAGCTTCTCACACAGCTTCAATTCTGTGAATGCAACCCACAGTCACAAACATATTTCACAGGACTTGGCAATTAAGCAAAGGCTACACAAAATAATACTATGTTTGTGATACAGCATTTCTTACTGTCCTTTTCTATCCTATCCTATGCTATTCTGTGCTATGCTTTCTTTTAAAAGTGCTGATTGTAACTGAGCAAGCGGATGTCACAGCCTCCTAATGGAGGTGCAACTTAAAAATCTCTTCTTTTGAGAAATTTCGACTCTCTGCAGCTGCTGCCAACATCGCCCTCTGCTGGTAGCTCTATTATAAGCCATTTCCTGAATATTTGTCTAGTCAATATCTGCAGGTAGGCACTGAGTCTCTTTATAAACTATATTTATGATGGTTGGTTGCAGCCAAAAAAGCTTAGAAAACAATGTTAGATTTCTTCCTGAAAGCATCGTATCGTGAGGCAAGGCCAAACTAACCAAAGGCCTGTGTGTATGAAGGTCAGGGGCTTCCGCCTGCTCTGCAGCTGCTGGAGGAGTCTAGGGACTTGCCCATCACCCCCGGACCCTCCCCAGAGCTCACATCTCTGTGGAGATCAGGCTGGGCTCGCTGCCGTACTCCTCGTCCTCATTTGCCCTCACGTCACAGGTCTCGTCCCGAGAGGCCTCCTCCTGACACACCATGGCTAGCTGGCTCTCCTGGGAGAGGTGCCTGAAGCGTCGGGGACAGAGACCAAAGTCTGAAACAGCCAGGCTCCCCCCACACCCCGCCCCCAGCAAACAAGGCATCACACACAGAACTGATGCTGGAGCCGCAGGGCAGAGAAGTGCTACCGTGATTTGGGCTCCGTGCAGGAAAAAGGCCTTTGGGTTAGGATCCAAGGAGATCTGAGCTCCGACCCCAGTTCACTTATCCTCTGGCCTAAGTCCCTTCTGAGTCTGAGTCCCTCCTGAGCCTGACTCTCTCTGGTCCACCCAGGCCTCAGTGTCCCATCAGTAAATCTGGAACTGTGTGCCCTGCTCTACACAGAGGCTGGTTGGAACAAACAAAGTGGAGATGAGATGGTGCTTTGAAAGGTGGGGCAATCAGCTCTTATATAAGGGTGGGGGCCATGGAGGGGGCTGTCCAACCCACTACTACAGAGGTAGCTGAGCCTGTTGGGATTTGTTGGGCAGAGCTGGTAAGTACCTGGTGTCATATTTGACATGCCTCTGAGTTTGATGTTGACTCATTGGAGTGAAGGCACAGAGAAGAGTCTTTACATAGGGGTTTGTTCTGAGTAGAAGGGAGTGAGCCCGACGCCTCCTAAGCCTGAGTTCCCCCCATAATCCAGAGTCCCCTCTGAGCCTGAGTCCCCCCCTGAGCCTGAGTTCCCCTCCGGGGCCTGAGTCCCTCCTATGCTCAAGATCTTCCCACACCAGAACGTGTCTTGGACTGAGCTGCTTTCCCTCTGGGCTGTGGCCTTCTGCTCACTTGGCCATCTGTCTTCCTTTTTCCTGTCTGTGCCCAGCTCAGTGTCTTCTCCCATTTTTCTTCCTATAGATCCTTAGTGATGGGGCCTACTTCATGCTCAGACCCGCTGGCATAGAGGGGGATTATCCCACTTTATCCCCTCTGAGCTGAGTGCTGTTGTCAGTGTCCAGCTTTGACCCACTCAGGAAGGGTCAAGGACGTTCTCTAGGGCAGGATCTGACAGATGGCATCCTCCTCACAGCCTGAAGGACACACGAGATGTGGAAGGCGTAGGGGGGAGGGATGGGGGGCACTTGGCTGGGCACAATGGATGAGCTGGGATGAGGATGGTGGCAGGCAGGCAGTACCACCTTGGGGGCTGCCATGTGCAAGACATGAGGCCGGAGCTGCACACTGCCTTGAGCTGCAGCAGGATGACATGACCCAGAGCTAGCACCCAGCAAAGGGCGTGAGGAGGGCTCCTGGGATGTGAGCAGCTCAGGACACTTGTCCAGGGATCTAGAAAAGATCTTTCTGGATCATTTTCTGAGCTTGAGCGTCAGAAAGGAGGGCTGCCACAGAACCTGGCCTGCAGGGGAAATGGGGGAGGGGGGGCACTGGCCTGCTCTAGAGGGGAAGCTCAGTCAAGGGTGGAGTGGCCTGACCTGCCAGGCCCGGCCTTGGGAACCTGGAGCTGCTGATGTAAATGGGCTCGGAGCATGGAAGAGGCACCTGCTGTCCCAGAACATGTTAGCAGTGTGTCCCGGGGCATTAGAGAGCAGGGGGTGGGGGGGACACCACCAGGACTACCAGGAGTGATCCCACACTGGGGCAGGGCAGGCAAATGCCCCAGCAAAGGGCCTCCTGCCACCAGAACACCCTCCTGGGGTGAGAAGGTGATAACCAAAGGGTGTAGCCCTGTCCCATCCCACTTGGGCCAGAGGCTAGTGTGGGTAGAGACTGGAGAAAGGCCTAGGGGAACAGAGTTGGGGCCGAGGCTCCTCTGCTCAGGTAGGGGAGGGAGCAGAGGAGGCCGTGACCAGACCCTGCACCTCGGGGCCCTTGCTGGCCAGTAGGGCCACCGTGCCTCCCCTAGTGTGGCTTCAGGACCTGGGAGGCAGCATTCACAGCCCTCTGGCCGGGGTCTGGGCAGAAGCTTCCACCCCAGCCTGAGCGGTGAGGGGCAGGCCTGGGGGCCGAATGCTCCTCCCCAACCCCCTCTGGCCACAGCGTGAGGCCTGGAGCGCCCCCTGCTTACCTCTTGGAGCTTTGCCTCCATGCAGCCTCCTGTACCCGGACGGCGGGGGACAAGGGGGGCCCTCGGTCCTCCACGGTGCTGATCGCACTGGGGTGGCCAGCCAGGTGGGGGCAGCGGCCCAGGGCGGTGTTGTTGGCATTGTTGATGTTGGCATTGGAGCCTGTGGATGAGTAGCTACTGGGGGTGAAGGTGGAGTCCACCAGCTTCTCGTGGGAGGGCGACTCGGTGTCACCCTGGCTGTTCCCCGCTTTGCTGATGTGCAGAGGGCGCTGGGTGGTGAAGGTCTGGGGGAAGGCGCTCCGACTGTCGCTTGGATAGTAGCCCACATGGTTGCCAAACAGGCCGCCGGCCCTCTGCAGGCAGGACAGGAGGGGGTGGTGAGGGTACTGCCAGGCCAGGCAGCCTAGCTGTTGGAAAGGGAGGGGCCCATAGGTCCCCTGAAACGCCTGGGGAACAGGGTGCTGGGGGTGGGGGGCAGGGCCTTCTGTTGGAACCGGTGAGGCAGGGAGGCTGCTGCTCTGGGGGTTGCAGACAGACTCCCAACACTGGGATTGAGTTTCGATGCCGAGTTGGGGTATTGACCCTTCACTGAGGCTGCAAGGTGCTGTGGGGCCGAGGGTGGGCCTGGGGTTGCTAGGTTCTAATGAGATTTAAAAACTGGAACCCAGGAGTTCCCATTGTGGTTCAGCGGTTAATGAACCCGACTAGTATCCATGAGGACTCAGCTTAGGTCCCTGGCCTCGCTCAGTGGGTTACGGATCCGACGTTGCTATAAGCTGTGGTGTAGGTTGCAGACGTGGCTTGGATCCTGAGTTGCTGTGGCTCTGGTGTAGGCCAGCAGCTGTAGCTCCCATTCGACGCCTAGCCCGGGAACCTCCATAAGCCATGGGTGTGGCCCTAAAAAGACAAAAACAAAAGCAAACCCTGGAACCCAGCTGGCTCACTGAGCTGGAAACTGCACCGGCCAAACTGTTCTGAGTGTGAGAGCACCTGGTTACGACATCAGTTATACTGTGGTCCCCTTCCCAGCGGGAGAGGCCTAGAAATTTCAAATCAGAACCAGGGTTTGCCCCCAACACTCCCTCCTAGTCCTGGGCAAGTAGCCACCAGCAAGGCTGGGGTCTCTTGGGCTCACACTGACATGCTGCTGTGACCCTGAGGCCATTTGGTGACAGACATTCCACTGCGAAGAGGGGAAGGTGGGGGACGGGTCCCTCACTCGGTGTGTCTCCCCTGCCTGGGAGCCGGGTGCTTGGCGGGAGGCCGGGTGAGCAGGCCCTGGCACGGCTATAGCATCTCCCTGCTATAGGGTCCTTAGCCAAATACCCTGGGGATGAGTGTCGAGAGCTGGGTGGGAGGGCCCCAGAAGTCACTAGTTTTTGCTATTACAGCAGATGGCAGCCTCAGCATCTGAGAACAGAGGGGACTTTGGGACCTGGGGACCTCGTGCTGTATGTCGAGATCCCACTGGCTTCCCAATATTGTACATCTTCTGGTGATTTTGAGAAAGGCCAGATGTCTACATTTTATTTGAAGGAGCCATATTTTCAAATGTTGGCAAACAAAATAGGTCTGTGGATTACATGTGGCCCAAGGGCTCCCGGTTTGCAGCGACCGAGGTGTAAGTATCTCTTTGGAGACCCTTCTTTAGGAAAATGATGATTTCCCTCCTTCTCTGAGGGCCAGTGGCGCTCTGAGCTGCTCTGTCCTAGGAGCCCCAGCTTGAGAAAGACCTTCGCGTGGACGAGGAAGGGCTGGGAGAGGCCTGGGCGCTCTGCTGTGGCCTCAGGGCTTCCTCCCTGGACCAGGACACCAGCCCGCCCTCCAGCCTTCCGAGGCGCCCGCCTACCCTGAAGATGTCGTCTTCGGAGGCCGCGGACACGGCCTCCTTCATGGCCTTGTCCAGCTCTTCCTCCGCCGTCAGGTCCCCAGAGATGGCTCTTCGGATCTCGGGCCCGAGGTCGTGCAGGGTGCGCAGGCCAGCCTGGAGCCCAGGGGACATGTGAGGACCTTGACGCCCCACCTGACACCCCCCTGGCCCTCTGCTGCTCCCTGCGGTAGCCCAGCACGGGCACAAACGTGTGTTGTGTGGGGAGGGAACCGTCTGTCCATGGGGGGAGAGGGGAGCGGGGAGATGAGGGCCTGCTGGGAGGGGTGGTCTCAGGAGCTTTGGCAGAGCACCCCCCCCTCCTCCCCGGCCCTACCAACTCTCAGGCTGTGGCTGCAGGACCATGGTGGGGAGTGAGTGGAAGCAGGGCAGGGGGAAAGTCACCCCTGCAGGAGTCCACCTTCGGGAAGCCTCGGGGCTCTCTGGAAGGGACCTGGCCTCCAGCCGGCCGGTGAGAGATGTGGGCCCTGCAGAGGTCAGAGGAAGGTGACCAGGCCCTCCCTGGGGAGTGGCCCCTGTCCTCACCTGCAGGGACAGGGCGTTCCTCTGGGAGGGCTTGCCCACGAGGCCCTGCTCTTTGCGCTTCTTGAATTTCCGGAAGTACTCTTGGATCAGGAACGTAGCGTAAAACTTGCCAACCGTGACCTCATCGTCTGAGAGCAGAGGAAGGGCAGGGGTTGGAGGGTAAACAGGGGAGCTCAGCCAGGTGGCATGAACCTTTTTTGTTCAGTAGCCACACTTTAAGTTTTCTTTTTCTTTTTTTGTCTTTTCTAGGGCAGCACCTGCGACATATGGCGGTTCCCAAGCTAGAGGTCAAATTGGAACTACAGCTGCCGGTCTACACCACAGCCACAGCAACACAGGATCCGAGCCGCGTCTGCAACCTACACCACAGCTCACGGCAATGCGGGATCCTTAACCCACTCAACGAGGCCAGAGATTTAATCCACAACCTCATGGTTCCTACTCGGATTTGTTAACCACTGAGCCATGACGGGAACTCCCCGCACTTTTAAGTTTTCTAAATTTAATGTTTTGGAAGAGGCACTCCATTCATATAGTTCAAAAAGAAAAAAAATATAAAAAGTTATGTGTACAGTCAAAGGTCTCTCTCCCACACATCCATCATCCGCCTGTGATACTAGTCGGGTGCTTAACCCTTTGAGCCATGATGGGAACTCCTAGAGAAACTTTTGCATTCATTTCTTGAGTATTTTCCCAGAGATTCTTTACGTAAATTCTTCCTGCAAATAAGCAAATACATTTTTATCTCTTCTCGCCCCCCACAGAAGTAGCCTATCTGTCGAAATTACTTCCTACCTTGCTTTTTAAACTTTTCTGACTTGTTAATGAACTCTCATGTGATTCTGAAGCTGCAGGTGGCCACCATAAACTGCCCAGTCCCCTAAGGGCAAGCGTTCTGCTTAAAGGTTGGCAGAGGGGTTGATGGAAGGGGCCCGGGAGGCCTCCTGCCTCAGCTCGGGTGTCAGCTCCTGCTCTCACCCGGTGGCTGGGCTGGGACGCTGATGGGCTGGCCCCCAAGTTACACAAGACAGACGCAGCCTCCGCCTTGGGAATGAACTGGGGCTGGAGAAGGCAGTGGGTCCCCAAGGGGCGTAGTTCACGCCCTGCAGGCAGCCTCTCTGCTCTATTTCTTGGTTCTCGGTGGGGGCTGCTGGGCCTGGGAAAGGCTGCTGGGCTGGATCTGGTGCTTGTAATGGTTCCCGGCTCCTGGATGTCTTGTGAGAACTACCGTGTCCAAGGCAGTGCCTGCCTTCCACCCAGGGGCCCCATCCCCATATCGATAAGATGCCCCAGCCTGTCTGCTGGGAGCCGGGGGACAAGTGCAAGCGGGAGGAGCAGCTGGGTTCTGGGTCCCTCTGACCTGGTTCTGGGTCCAGGTTCTGGGTGCCTTGGACCTGGACTTGGGTCCTGAACCTGCCAGTCACTCATCAGCAGCCTGGGGTCAGCTACTCAGCTGCTGAACCAGCTCCGAGAGCAGACATCACAGAAAGGAGATGAGGGCAAAGCGAGGATGCATGTGAAACCCCAGGCCAGGTGGTGCTTGGCCTGTCCTGCCTCCTTTTCAGGCGTCCATGGTCACAGCAGGGGTGGAGATACTTTTAAGGAATGTTTTGGGAACAGATGAGATTTTCTCAGCATCCCCACACTTTGGGGGTGCTGCTGGCATTAATGACGTGCCTCCAGATGTGCCCCACAAAGCACAGCAAACACTAAACACTAGCTTAGCAATCTGCACCCTGCAGGGGTCTCAAGGTCATGGCCGGAGTGACCTTCTGGGTGGGGGAACACCGCTTTTAACCACGGACCTAAGACCCTAACTTCCCGCCATGTGGGACCTGCACTCCCAGGAATGTAACCTGGACTAAGTGGATGGAAGACTAGTTTATTTAGTTTCAACCTGACCCAGAAGGGTTCACAGTTTGGAAAACAGTAGCCCCAAGGGCACGACACCTCGCGTGTGGTCACCCGCTGGGCCGGACCCCACTGAGGCCCCGCACTGAGGCCCCGCGTGTGCACCTCCCTGCGTGTGTGCCTTAAAGAAGGTGTGGGTACATGTGAAATGTACCTTGGTGGCCCTTACATCAAAGTGACCAACACAAAAACGTCGAGAACACTCAGCACTGTCTTGCCTCCTTTAAACACAAACTTGTTCCTCACAAGTAGGTGGTGCAGGCAAATGTTTTGTCACTCAACTACGGCTTCTGGCACGGGTATGCCAGAACATTTACTTACTGAAAAACATTTGATTTTAAAATGTTTCCTACTAAAGTGTTATGCTCATATTTGGGCCAGTTTGACAGGGCCTATAAACACTGCCCCGAGAGGAACCAAAGAACTTCCACCAAGGAGGGCCCGGGGCTGGCCTTTCTCCAGGACTCGTCCCTCCTGCTGCAACTGGCCCAGCGGGTTATGGGAAAACCTCTAATTTTCAGAGTTTCCTTGGAGTTCTACCAAACTGCCAGGCATCCAAAGGCCTTGCCCGGCCTCCTTGGTGACCTGCAGGCTTGGACTGGGCAGCAGCCTGAAAGGACAGGCCTCGCGCAGCCTGGACCCTGGAGCTGGCCGCACACTCACCTCCGGCGGGGGGCACCACCTGGTCTAGCAGCTTCATGCTGGTCCGCTTCCAGATCTTCTTGATTATGGCCCGCAGCTCCTCATTGGCCTGTTCCAGGTTCCCTGCGTGGAGGGAGAGGCAAGGCCGGCTGACCAGTGGCCCCTGAGGGCAGGAGGGGAGGCTGCCGAGGGTGGACTCTGCCCCAGATAGCCATGACCACCAGTTCCATTTCTTCCTCCCTGGGTTCCCGCTGTCCCCCTCTGTCCCCTTCCTCCCTGCCTGCTGCCCGGTGGCCATGGCAACCCTACTTGCTGCTTCTCCCAGAGCCCCTGGGACTGATGAGGCTGCTGGGTGGAACTGCCAGGAGAGCACAGGGGCAGGGCTGCCAGGGACATGTGGGTGATCAGGAGGAATCGGGGTCTCCCCTGCAGACCCACATGGAGCGAGCTTGCTTGGGGCCTCCGTGTCGAAGCCCTTTGCTGAGCCCCCTGTGCTGCCGGGAGGAGGTGGCCAAACCTTGGCGTGGAAGCAGAAAATGGAAGATGAGGTCCTGAGGCCTGGGGCTTCTCGGGGTCTACTTTTGCCACTCAAAACAGACTGAATCAGGCCCTTCTCCACGCAGCCTTGGGATGCTGGCCTGACAGCCCTGGAAAGGGAACTGAGACCCAGCAGGAGAGGAAATGTGGGGGCCTGGGTCCAGTCGCCCCCAGCTCTTTCCCACCACCACTGATGCACACAGGCCCTGCCCTGGGACTGTGAACTGGGGATCTCACCTGTGGTCAGGTTATGTCATAAGGCACACCTGCCTTTCAGGTAGGGAGATTATCCAGTGGGCCTGCACCTGTTCCAGGGGATTTTTTAAAAATTTATTTGTCTTTTTAGGGCCGCACCTGCGGCATGTGTAGGTTCTCAGGCTAGGGGTCAAATTGGAGCTGTAGCTGCTGGCCTAAACCACAGCCACAGCAATGTGGGATCCAAGCCACACTGCAACCCACACCACAGCTCACCACAACGTTGGATCCTTAACCCACTGGTCCAGGCCAGGGATTGAACCCGTGTCCTTGTGGATACTAGTCGGGTTCGTTACCACTGAGCCTGACAGGAACTCCTTTATTTCCTTTTGGCTGGGGCTCTTTAAAAGAAGAGCGTTCCCAGGTGCAAACTCCCAGTTACAGAATAAAAGCATCCTGGGATGGAGACTGCGGTCAGCAATGCTGCACCGCATGTGCCAAAGTGGCCGAGAGAGCAGATCTTAAACGTCCTCATCACAAGGGAAATGACTGTACTGGGAGGTAATGGATGGCAACTAGACTTGGGATCATTTCATCATAGTAAATACGGCATCACCATATTGTTCACCTGAAACTGATATACAATGTTATTCGTCGGTTATGCCCCAATTAAAAAAAAAATACAAAACAAAAGTAATGTGTGAAGGGGCCAGAAGATGAGAGCTCTCAGGCTGGGAGCGGAGCTGAGAGGCAGCCTCAGGGCTGCCGGGCCAGCCCAGGGCCAGTCCTGCATATGCAGGGAATGAACTGCCCACCCCTGGGGTGAGCTGGGAGGGAGACTCTCCCCTGGTCCAGGAAGAGGACGCATCCTGGTCAACATGCTGACCATGGCCTGGAGGCCCCTGAATGGGGAACTTGCCATCCCATGGCGGGACCCCAGGCCTTCAAGTATGAGCCCAGAGCTGGTGGGGTGACTGTGACTCGGAAGCGGGACAGCACGGCAGGTGTCAGGGGCTGGGTCAGAGGCTCTGTTGTTGGAATCCGCCCCGTGGCCATGCTGGAGGGGCTCGCTGGGAAGGCGGTGCCAGGGGGTGGGCCCTGAGTCCCGGCATGCGGGTTGGGCTGCACAGCTCCGGGGGCAGGGGGCTGGTCCTGGGCCCCCCCCCTCCATAGGCAGGCCCTCCTGGGAGAGGTGGTTAGCCATTTCCGACATGGGCAGTGAAGCAGTCCCGGTTAATAGGATGCTCAAATATACCTCTCTTCCACCACGGGCTGAATGGTGCCCCCAAATTCACACCCACATGGAACCTTAGATAGGCCCCTAGTTGGAAAAGGGACTTCGCAGGTGTGATTAGTTAAGGTGTGATGCCTGGTGTTCTTATAAGCAGAGGGGACACACAGAGATGCACAGGGAAGGCGGTGTGTTAAGAGAGACCCAGCTACTGGCCCATGGGTGTGGTGCCTCCCGCATCACCAGATGCCAGGCAAGGGTGGAGTAGACCCTCCCTCAGCCTCTAGGTGGAACCAAGCCTGTGACACCTTGATTTTGGAATTCTGGCCTCCAGACTGTGAGAGAGTAAATTTCTGCCGTTCTAAGTCATCCAGTTTGTGATCATGTTTTACAGCCGACCTGGGCACCGATACGTCTTCCAAAAGGATC
This sequence comes from Phacochoerus africanus, assembly GCF_016906955.1. Classification (NCBI taxonomy): domain Eukaryota; kingdom Metazoa; phylum Chordata; class Mammalia; order Artiodactyla; family Suidae; genus Phacochoerus; species Phacochoerus africanus. The sequence continues at coordinate 73,209,209 of NC_062550.1, read as the reverse complement.
TGTCACATTTCCCCAAGACTTTATTTGTTCTCACAATGACTCACATAACCGTGGAACTTCACGGCGATTGCTTTATATCATCTGAGGGTTTCAGAACATCTTTCTTCTGTGCCCCAAAGGTTGACAGGTGTGGGACTGGACCTGGGGGTGAGGAGCACTGGTTCTCTGAATCGGGTGTTAATTTCTCTCCGAATCCTCTCATTTCAACAGTCCAAAGGGTGAGGACTCTGTGAGACATATTATCCCCAGTTTAAATGCTTTATCCCATTTCTTTCTAGTTGCTTCTAAGAACTTACCTTTGTCTTTGGGGCTTGAGAGTTCAACAGGTTTGAGGTGGGCTGTCCCTGAGTTGGCACCATCGCCCTTTGGGAGCTATTCCTTTTTTTATTTTTAGTTTTTAAGAAGTCTTATTTATTTACTTATTTATCTTAACTTTTTTGGCCACTCCCAGGGCATATGGAAGTTCCCAGGCCAGAGACCGAATCTGAGCCACAGCTGCAGCAATGCCAGATCCTTTAACTTACTGTGTGAGGCCGGGGATCAAACCTGCATCTCTGCACTGACCTGAGCCCCTGAGCCACTACAGTTGGATTCTTAACCCGCTGCACCATGGCAGGAACTCCTATTCTTTTTAAGATTTTTATTTCTACTTGTTTTTTGCTTTTTAGGGCCGCACTTGCAACATATGGAAGTTTCCAGGCTAGGGATCAAATCGGGGCTACACCTGCCAGCCTACACCACAGCCACAGCAACGTGGGATCTGAGCCATGTCTGCAAGCTACACCACAGCTCATGGTAACGCTGGATCCTTAACTCACTGAGCGGGGCCAGGGATTTAACCCACATCTTAATGGATACTAGTCGGGTTTGTTTCCACTGAGCCACAATGGGAAACCCCCTTTTGTATTTTTAAATTTGATATAATGGCGGTAAGAACATTGGACGTGAGATCTACCCGCCCAGCGGAATTTCAAGTGAACCATGCAGAACGGTGCCTCAGGGATGGTGCTGCTCGGTGGACAAACGTCTGTCTGAAGCTTCCTTTAAGTCCTGGATTGGCTTGTTCCCGTGCGGCTGGCTTCTCTCTGATCTCTGGAGCCCGCTTCTTCGGGATGAGCTGTGCACGCCTGGCTCGTTGACTGCAGCTTGGGCCTCTTGACGGTACCAAGTCACGGCTGCAGGCACTGGTGTTGCACCCTCCGTGGGATGAAAATTTATATCCTCACTTTGCATCAAGCCTGAAGGACCACAGCACGTCCCTTCCAGGGGTCTTTATCTCTTCCCTCCTTGGAAAAGGACACCTGCTCTGCTGGACAGAGTTGTTGTCAGAGTCATCGTAGAACATTTGGAGAGTAACACAAGCCAAGGATGAAGGTAAAGGAAGTGACTAGGAGTCACTGCTGATTCCACCACCGGTGACAGTTGAGGCTAACATGTCAGCGAACTTCCAAGTTTCCCCCAAGTTACACACATGTTACATTAAATGTGGGTCCCATTCTTTCCTCGTCAGAAATAGGCCGATTTACACCTGTTTAGACTAAGTTATGGCCTTGGCTGCTGAGGGTATGTCCTTTAGCCTTAGTGTCTTTTTGGTTTGGCATCAGAACTTGAACTATTTAAAAGTTTTTACATTGGCTCATCTTTTGACAGGCACCTCCTGGCCCTGTTCCTCTTTTCCTTCATCTCAGATGCCTGCTGGTTTGTGAAGGAGTAGCTGAGAGAAGGCCCTTCCTAGCCTGTCCACAGAACGGAATTCCACACAAGCAAAGAAGCCGAGGCAGAGGGGGAGCAGTGAGCATCATGCGTCATCAGGATGCGGCCCTGTCTCCCACCCAGGGCTCTCCAGACGGAGCCGTGGGGAGGCAGAGAAGATGCACGGGCTGTCCCATCTGTGTTTCTCTAACTACTGGGCCAGTGGGTTTCAGACCCTGCACACACATGAATCATCTGAGCAGCTGCTTCAGGAGGCAGATTCTGAGACCTGGGCTGGTGCTGGGCCCCAGCGACTCACACCAGCTCTAACGCCACAAAAGGCTGGAATAGGATGGGAGCAAACCTGTGGGTCCGTCTGGAGCCGTTCCAGTGCAGGTCAGAAGAACCAACTGGTTATAAAGACAGCAGGTCATTGCAGCCGAGCCGCTGCTGACGGCTCCTCCTTCTCGGGGACACAGACCTGAGGGGGCTCAGGGGGGTGGGGGGAGGGCCGTTACCCCCACCTGTGGGCTGGCTGAGCACCTGGGCCAGTATGGTCCTGGTGTGGTGTGTGCTGACCTCCACCACAGTCAACTCTGACCCCTTCCCGACCCACACTGCACTTTAATTTGCAAAGTAAGTTGAACATCTGAGACGATTCCGGTTAAAATGGGGCTGGGCACTGCTTCAGGTTACACGCATATCCTGCTTTTGGAGCTGCACCTGTGGATTTCAAAGTACCGCCCGGGGAGGGTTTCTAGGGTTTGAAACGATAGGCTAGAGGCCAGGAGGCCATTCAGGGCAAAGGGAACTGGCGCAGGCCTGGAGCTGCAGCTCGCTGCTGGTCTGCTTGCCTTTCTGGGCGGCTCTCCCCAGGGGCCGTGACCCTTACCTTCTGTTTTGATCCTCAGGGCCGTCCGGACAAGGGCAAACAGGGTGGCGTTGAACATGACGGTCCCGTCGCTGTTCAGGGGCATGTTCATGGACACCAGTCGCTGGGGAGGAGGAAGGGCAGGTCATCACAGCAGCGGCCTCACAGAAGCCTGAGGCAGCAGGACGCTGGGGGCCTCCAGGCTCCCCGGCCCATGTTCCTGAGTTGGTCCTCATTCGACCCTAGCTCCCACTGCAGGAGCTTAAGCCCAGGCCAGCCCCTTCCCTGGGTCTGCTCTGCCACTCGGGGTGGGGGCCCAGCAAGGCCCCATCAGGGAGGCGGAGACGGGAGGCTTGCAGGAGATGCCTGAGCCCGCTCTTCTGAGTACTGAAAATCATGCCTGCGCCCCCGGCCGACCAGAACTGCGACACCGCCTCCCCGCTCTGCCCCACCACCCAGGACGCTGCCACCACTGGAGCGCAGGAGCAGGCCCATGAGGACCAGCACCACAAACCCACTCTGGAGGGTCCAGACTGCTATTCATCACATCATGTAGGGTCCACCTGCTGACCAGGTTCTAATGATCCCAGGAACTGGATCTTCTTGAACCTCAGGGGCAGTGTGGACTGTATGGGACCCTGGGAGGATTGGCACCCTGTCCGCAGAGGGACAGGGCCCATCTGGGGGCCTCACGCAGGCTGGACACAGCCCCTGCCCTCAATTTCTCACATTTAATTAGTGCCCTTGTCTTCTCTCCAATGGGCCTCGGGTCCTAGGAAGGAAACTGAAGCTCTCCCTCTGAGGCTGAGGGTCCTCCAGACGCCTGGGTGCAGCCCAGAGTGGACTCTGACCAGGCCCTCGGGCAGGACGGGCCCCTCCCAGTCCAAGGACCCATATGTTGAAGGACCCTCAGCATCTGCTCCGGCTCAGCCTCTTTCTTTAGGCTCAGAAAATGCTGTCCTCATTCCCTTAAAGGGACAGTGGCCTGACAAGGTCACCAGTGGGCATCTGGCCTCCCCATCTTCCCCACGGACCCAGCTCATCTCTTACTTTGCAAGCCACGCGGTGAGGGCACAGCTTCCCGAAGCCCAGTGGGGGCTGGATCCGCCGGAGCAGGGTCACCACATCCAGGTGTTTGATGCGACCCCTGGAAGAGGCAGGAGACGAGGGGAGGTCAGTGGGAGGTCGCGGTCTCAGCCAGTGGCCCGGGACCTGTGGACTGGGGGTGAGGGTGTCCCTGAGAGACGAGCTCTCCTGAAGATCACAGCTGGACGCTGGTGACCAAACTTGTGCCTAGCTGCAGAACCGCACAGTCAATGCCCCAACCAGCAGACACATGTTTAGATTTTTAAGGAGCAGTTCTCCATCAGTGCTATGTTTAAGGTGGAAGGGATTTTAGCAGGTGACGCAAATCATCTCAGTATTTACTGTTGCTTCAATTAACTAGCTGACCGAAAAGTACTTCCCGAGTGTCAACCAAATGTGATGGATGGACTGATGCACCTGAGGCAGGAATGGAGTCAGGAACTGCCTGACCCCAGACGCCCTGACTTGGGGGCTTACTGGTCATTCCTAACACCAGGGCCTCTTGGCTGTCTATTCAACTGAAAATAGCAGATACATTCTTGACTTAGCCGAAGGCCTCCTATTGCTGGTCCTTGACCTTTGACCTTGGCATCTTGTGCAGCTTGGTGTTTGTATTGGATCTACCCGGTGCTCACCCATCCTGACCCCCTTCCACAGGTGGACACTCAGCCCCCTCTCGGCTTCGGGGATCCAGCTTCCCTCTGGGGACTTACTTGGCTTCAGGGTCATACTCCGCCCAGATTCTCTTAAATTCATCCAGGTGGTGGGGACCCAGGATGGACCAGTCCCTGGTCAGGTAGTCAAAGTTGTCCATGATGACTGCCACAAAGAGGTTGATGATCTGCGGAGAACGGAGGGTGCAGATAGTTGCTCCCAGAGGGCCTTCCTGCGCATGGGATCGGCAAGGCCCCATGGGCCGCAGCCAAGGTTTCTACAGACTAGCCGTGTGGCACCATGGAAAACACCGGCCCCTGCAACAAGGGTGTCTCGGACGTGGAATTGACCCGCTCGCCTCAGGCTTGTGCGGGTGGGGAGAACCCCACATGTGGGCTGCACGGCCTCCCTCTCCCAGCTGCCAGGTGGGGCTGCCAAGGACGGGTAACTAGCCAGCAGCTGGTTCCCCCACTCACCAGGAAGGCACAGAGCATGTAGAAGCTGATGAAATAGAAGACGGCGAAGCTGCTGCCACAGGGTGTCTCCCCCTCCGTGCTGTTGCCGGGCTCCGACTCGGGGGCGCACTTCTTCCCTGGCATGCAGGCCAGCATGATGTCCTGCCATGCCTCCCCTGTGGCACACCTGGCAGAGAGACCGTGCCCTGGAGCCACCATACCCTGGAGCCACCTCTCACGGCTCCTCGTCCTTGCTCCTCCCCACAGGAACCCCTAAATTGAGTCTGGGGTTTGTCAGACCCCCCCACGCTGGGCATTCACTGAATATGACAACACACGGCATTGTTTGACATTTTAAAACTTTTATGGAAAAGGTAACAAACTGTCACTTTTCTGCAAAGTCCCCCTGTTGAAAAATTTTTTAACTTTTTATTAAAGTATGGTTGATTTACAATGTTGTGCCAATTATATGCTGTAGAGCAAAGTGCCTCAGTCATATATATATATATATATATATATATATATGTATATATATATATATTCCTTTTTTAATATTGTTTTCCATCATGGTCTATCCAAGGAGATTGGATATGGTTTCCTGTGCTGTACAGCAGGACCTCGTTGCTTATTCATTCTAAATATAATAGTTTGCATTGACTAACCCTAAACTCCTGCTCCCCCCACGCCCTCCCCATCCCCTTGGCCCCCACAAGTCTGTTTTCCATGTTTGTGAATCTGTTTTGCAAAGTCCTTCTTTTTGCAATCCACGTTAAGTTTTTAGCCATGCGGATATATTTTAGCTCTAATTCATTCATTTTTTTTTTTTTTTCTTTTTAGGGCCGCACCTGCACATGGAAGTTCCCAGGCTAGGAGCTGAATCGGAGCTGCACCTGCCAGCCTACTGACACAGCAACGTGGGATCCATACCTCGTCTGCGACCTACACCACAACTCATGGCAATGCTGGATCTTTAACCCACTGGATGGGGCCAGGGATCGAACCCACATCCTCATGGATACTAGTTGGGTTGGTAACCCCCTGAGCCACAACAGAAACTCCTAGTTCATTCATCTTAACTCCTGTACAGAAGACCTTCTATGAATACAACTATTTAAAAACCCCACGGTCCTGTTAAGGCTTTTCCTTACTTTCCTGTCTTGCTGGCAATTCCACCTCTAAGCTGGTGTCCAGTCAGCCCTGCATGGTGACTGCAGGTTTCTTTGTGATGGCAAGACAGGAAAGAAGGGAAAAGCCTCACAGGGCACGGGTGTGTCTTTACTTTACTAGACACTGCTTGTTCTCCAGGTGTGTGTCCAATTTGTGCTGCAGGCATCAGTGCAGGAGGGACGCCACCGTTCTACAGACTTGGCAACTTTCTTTTCAGCTTTTGAGGCATAAGTGACAAACAAAACCAGTCTACTTAGGGTGTAGATGGTGACGGCTTGCTCTGTGGCACCATCGTGAAAGGGCGCCTCCCACAAAGCGAATGAACACATCCACCGCCTCCCATACTTTTCTTCTTTGGTGAGAAATTAGCGTTTAAGTTCTACTGTCTTAGCAAGTTTAGATGATACACTATCAGTGTTATCAGCTAGTTGCTATGTCGTAGCTTAGAGCTCAGACCTTATTCCTCTTATGGCTGAGAGCTTGTGCCCTTTGACCAGCCCCTCCCTTCCCCCCCAGTACTGCCCTCCCCCCGACTACTTTTCTATTCTGTTTCTGAGCTTGGACGTGCCAACTCTTGTTATCAGTGAATTTTTAAAAAACATTGCTTATAGGAAGGGTGGGAAATGATCATTCATTCCTCTTTTAATTTTTTTTTTAAGATTCATTTAATCTATAGGTTCCTTCTCTAGGCTTTTTTTTTTTTTTTTTTTTTAACCTCCCTTGCATTTCTGTGTGGGTTTTTTGTTTGTTTGTTTTGTTTTTTTTGTTCTTTAGGGCTGCACTTGAGGCATAAGGAAGTTCCCAGGCTAGGGGTTGAATCCGAGTCACAGCTGCTGGCCTACATCACAGCCATAGCAACCCGGGATCCGAGCTGAGTCTTCTATTAATCCTTTGTCTCTTATATGCGTTGCAAGCAATGTCTTCCAGTCTGTGGTTTGTCTCCAGCTTTATTTATGGTATATTTGTGATGAACCTAAGTCTTACCTTTCAAAGTAGTCAGAATCTAATTTTTCCTCTGTTTTTTCCTTTTTGCATCTTGTCTAAAAAATCCTTCCCTAGTCTAGGTCATAAAAATATTATCCTTTGTGTTCTAAAAGGTCCAAAAATTTTTTTCATAATAATTTCATACAGTAATGTGGAATTTATTTTTGGGCTCAATACAAGGTAGAAATAATGCTTTTTTTCTATCTAGATAACCAGTTTTCTTAATACAATTTATTGAATAGTTAATCTTTTTTTTTCTTTTTATGGCCGCACCTGCAGCATATGGAAGTTCCCTGGCTAGGGGTCAAATTGGAGCTGCAGCTGCTGGCCTACGCCACAGCAACGCCAGATGCTAGCCACATCTTCGACCTACTAAGTTTACAGTAATGCCATATCCTTAACCCTCTGAGCAAGGGCAGGGATTGAACCCGCATCCTCATGGACACTATGTTGTGTTTGTAACCTGCTGAACCACTCGGGAACTCCCCTGAACAGTGCTTCTTTACCCACTGATTTGAAATACCTCTTCTGACACAGAAGATCCTACTTCCACAGATGTGTGGGTCTTGCATCCCATTCTCTGGGTTTGTCTGTCTGTCTTGGTTCCAGTGTACCTGCTGTCTCAATTACTTCAGGGTTATAGGAAGTCTTTTTTTTTAAATTTATTTTTATTTTTTTTGTCTTTTTTGTTGTTGTTGCTATTTCTTGGGCCGCACCCGCGGCATATGGAGGTTCCCAGGCTAGGGGTCGAATCGGAGCTGTAGTCACCAGCCTACACCAGAGCCACAGCAGCGCGGGATCCGAGCCGCATCTGCAACCTACACCACAGCTCACGGCAACGCCGGATCGTTAACCCACTGAGCAAGGGCAGGGACCGAACCCGCAATCTCATGTTTCCTAGTCGGATTGGTTAACCACTGCACCACAACGGGAACTCCAGGAAGTCTTTTTTTAGGGCAGCACCAGTGGCATATGGAGGTTCTCAGGCTAGGGGTCCAATTGGACCTACGCCAGAGCCATAGCAACTTGAGATCTGAGCCACATCTGCAATCTACACCACAGCTCAGGGCAACGCTAGATCCTTAACACACTGAGCAAGGCCAGGGATTGAACCTGCAACCTCATGGTTCCTAGTCAGATTCATTTCTGCTGCTCCACAATGGGAACTCCTAGGAAATCTTGATCTTGTACAGATAATGAGTCCTTCTGGCCTGCTGTCCTTGAAAACCGTCTTGGCTTTTCTCTTTCCTTTGAAACTCCGTGGACACATTAGAATCAGCTTGTCAAGTTCCATGAATGATCCTGTTGAGTGTCTTACTGGAATTGCATCCAAATATAAATTAACTAGGGGAATTTGACATCTTAATGTTATGAAGTCTCCAAGCCACAAACCCAACCCATCTCTCCATTTATTTAGGTCTTTTGAGCCTTGAAAAATGTCTTTTAATGAAAGTTTATAGTTTCCCATGTACATCTTTTGTTAGATTATTTCTAGGTATCTTACTTAAATAAAATGCTGCTGTTGTAGACAGAACCTTGAAAAAGATACTGCAACAGATGCAACAGCTGTCGAGGGAATAAAGTTGACTTTGAACATGGAAGATTTGTTGAACTCTCTTATTAGTTCTGTGGTTTCTCTTGTATAGTCACATAGGCAACTGACTTTCTAAAAGATGTTTTATTTATGTACTTTCTTGTTTAAATTGTGGTAAAAAACACATAACATAAAATCGACCATCTTAACCATTTTTAGTATACTGTTCAGTGGTATCAATATTTTTACACTGTGGTGACAGCATCACCACCATCCATCTCCAGAACTCTTTTCATCTTGTAAGACTGAAAGCCTATGCCTATGAAACAATAACTCCACATCCTTCCCTCCCCCACACCCCACAGCCACCACTGCACTTCTGTGTCTATATTTTGATTATTCCAAGAGTTTCATGTAAGTGGAATCACACAGAGAACCTGTTCTTCTGTGACTGGCTGATTTCACTAAGCATCAGGTACTGAAGGTCCCTCTGTACTGTAGCAGGTGTCAGAAATCCCTTCCTTTTTAAGGCCGAATAATATTCCACCGTATGTATAGACTGCATTTTGCTAATCCATTCACTTGCCAATGGACACGCTGGTTGCTTCCATGCTTTAGCTATTGTGAATAATGCTGCCATAAACATATGTGTACAAATATCTCTTCGAGATCCTGCTTTCAGTTATTTTAGGTATATACCCATGAGTGGAATTGTTGGGTCATATTTTTAATTTTTTGAGGAACCACCATTTTCCACAGTGGCTGTTACCCTTTTACACTCTCACTGGTCATGCACGAAGGTTCCAATTTCTCCACATCCTTACCAGCACTTGCTGTTTTTCTGGTAGTGGTCATCCTGATAGGTGTGGGGTGGTATCTCATTGTAGTTTTCATTTGCATTTCCTTGATGATTCGTGATGTCAGGCATGTTTTCGTGTGCTCACAGGCCAGCTGTATGTCTTCTTTGGAGAAATGTCTATTCAAGTCCTTTGCCCATTTTTAAATTGGATTGTTCATTTTCTTGATGTCAAGTTTGGATCAATTCTTTTGGCATTGAATTTTCTTTCTTCTCTGATTCTTACCCTTTGATTTATTCATATCTTATTGCATTGGATACGACCTGTAGTATCAGCTGGTAGATAAGATCTCATCTATTCTATTTATGGATTAGCTATTACCTGTATGGACTGAATGCTCCTGTCCCCTCAGAATTTATATGTTAAAGCCCCAAACCTCAACGTGACAGCACTGGCAGGCACTTAGGCTGGGATCAGGCCATAAGGCGGGGTCCGCGTGCTGAGATTAGTGTCTTCATGAGAACCGGAAGGGAGACCAGTCTCTCCTCTCTCCACTGCGTGAGGACACAGCAATAAAACTGCGTCTACAGGCAGGGGGGCAGAGAGCACCCACCAGGACCAGACTGGAACCTTGATCTTGGACTTCCAGCCTCCAGGAATGTGAGAAAGAAATGTCTGCTGTTTAAGCCACTCAACCTACAGTATTTCGTTACAGCAAGTGGACTAGACTAATCCACCATCAGCACACAAAAGTGACTGATTGTTTGCCTTTGTTAACCACCTTTCTTTTTTTTTTGCTTTTTAGGCCTGCACCCGCAGCATATGGAGCTTCCTAGGCTAGGGGTCTAATCGGAGCTACAGCTGCTGGCTTATGCCACAGCCACAGGAATGCCAGATCTGTGACCTACACCACAGCTCACAGCAATGCCGGATCCTTAACCCACTGAGCAAGGCCAGGGATTGAACCTGCAACCTCATGGTTCCTAATCGGATTCGTTTCCATTGTGCCATGAGGGGAACTCCGTGTTAACTGCTTTTCTGATCCTGTGAATTGTAAAGGCTTCAGAGTTGCTTTGCTTGGGTTTTCTTTTTCTTTTCTTTTTTTTTTTTTAGGGATGCACCTGCGGCATGTGGAGGTTCCCAGGCCAGGGGGGTGGATCAGAGCTGCAGCTGCTGGCCTACACCACAGCCACAGCAACACTAGATCTGAGCCATGTCTGTGACCTATGCTGAAGCTTGGAATCCTTAACTCACCGAGTGAGGCCGTGGATGGAATCTGCATCCTCATGGAGACTAGTGGGGTTCTTAACAGGAACTCTCGCTTGGGTTTTCTACGTGGATTAGCTGCTGTTCATAAGCAATGATAGTTCTGTCTACACGTTTTCATGTCTATACTTTGTGCTTTCTTTCCTTTTTTACGGGCCTTATATTATCTTATGGAAAGGGGTTTCTTACCCTTTTTACTCCTCGAAAGTTTATGTAACACAGGAATGACTCCTTGATAGTTTGGTAACTATTATACATAAATATATTGGATCTAGGGCCTTTTTGAGGACTAAAATTTTGACTATGTTTTTGATTTCTATTGTGGTTAATTAAAAAAAATTATTTTCTTTCTGGCATGTGGAAGTTTTTGGCAGGGATGGAACCTGCACCACAGCAGCCACTGGAACTGCTACAGTGATTCCAGATCCTTAGCCTGCTGCGCCAAGGGTACTCCTAAAAATTCCTTGTGAAAACAATTTTTCTGATTTATATTTTCCTATATAAAAAAAAGCACCTACTTCATCTGGATTTTTCAAATATATTGGCAAAAATTTGTTCATAATATTCTCATCATTCTAAAAATCACTGCCACAATTGTGTAATTGTGTAAGCATAATTGTGTTGCTTTTCTTATTCCTGATGTGTCTTTTTAAAAAAATTGGGTGTGATGAAAGCTTCTCTATTTATTGGTCTTTTCAAAGAATTAGTTTTAGGGTTTGTTGATAAAATATTTTAGTTTTATATTTCACTAATTTTTGATTTTATTTTGATAAAGGTATTCCTTCATACTTGGAGGTTATTTTGCGATTCTTTTTTTCCCGTCTATTAGTTGACTTACTGTACATTTAAAAAATAAGTTAATTTTGTTCCCAGGCCAGGATGAAACCTGAGCCACAGCATAACACTGAATCCTTAACTGCTAGGCTAAGGATCAGTGAACTTCAAATCTCATATTTAAATGTGGCTCAGGCATCAGTGCTGCTGAGACGTTGTGGTTGACAAGGTCCCTGTGTTCTCACCACCGTGGCCTGACATTTGAGGGGCCTGTCATTTTGATTTAATACATTTTGAGCAATAATGACCCTTGGGCTTAGGTGTGGGGAAAGGATTCTGAAGTCATGGTGAAGGTGGAGTTATCTGATGGGGAGGCTCCTGGATCTTCTGGAAGGATCCCCGAGGATGGTAAGGGCTCACCACCCCTTCCAGCGCCATGGCATGCAGAACACACATGGCATGTGGAACCTCAGGCCACCCTGTGTGGGTGTGCACCTGCCCGCACAGACCCACCTGAAGAGGAGAAGCACGGCCTGGGGGAAGGTCTGGAAGTTGTTGTTCCGGTTGATCTCTGTCGTGTCATTCAGGGCGATTTTCCCAAAGACCTAGCAGGGGGAGGAGATGGGGCTCAGTGAGCCGTGGACGGAGGGCCCTGACCCCCGCATCATTCGGTGGACCCTCAGGGTCACCGCTGACCCCAGACAGGCTGGCTCATAAACTGGGAGGGGTCCCATCTGTGACCTGCAGGGCCTCGGGGTGGGGGCAGGCAGTGTCCAGCCCCCCTCCTCCCACCACAGTGGACCAGGGTCAAAAGAAAAGTGCCCCCGGTCCTTGGGGGTTAGGTGGAGGCCTCACCGCTACTGCTGCTACAGGGACCAAGGCTCACCGGCCTGCCTCTTTCTTTTTTCCTTTCCTTCCACACTCCCTTCCTTTCTTTTTTTTTCCTGCAGATTACTGAGAATGTTTTTTCTTTTCTCTTTAAAAAAAACTTTATTGAGGAATAGTTTATAGAAATAATGGCATGTATTTGCAGTGCACAACGTGGTGATGATTTGATGCCGTTGCAGAATTGTTACCGAGACAGAGACCGTTCACACGGCCGTCGTTTCCACCCCATTTTGTGGTGAGAAAGCTTAAGATCCATCTCTGGCAACTTCCAAGGACGCAGACTCTAATCTCTGTCAGGGCCTTTGCCATGTCAGCTATGAGGGCCCAAGCACTCTTCCAGACTCAGCCCTTGGATTTGTGGTGTGGAATAGTGATTGGGGCTGGGCAAGCTCAGCTCTGCCTTGAAATCAGAGGCCTCTCTGCTTCTTCCTGGCCATTTCAAGCTGTGCTTATCTTAGGAAAGGCAACCCTCCATCAGGGGGCAAGGTTGCTCTTTTCATCCGAAAAGGACGAAGCTTGTGGACCTTGGGGTCCTTCTGCAGCAGCAAGTGGGGGGCTCTCAGTGAAGGAGCTGCTGAGGGAAAGTGCCTTCCCGGTGTGGGTTAATGGACTGGGTACCCCCCCAGAGCCGGAAGACAGGCTGCAGACTGGGTCAGGGTAGGACCAGGTGCAGTGCACACCTGCTCGATGGAGAGAGCCCGCTGGCCACCCAGTCCCACCCCCCACTTGGTCAGACCTGGATGAAGAGGGGGTGCTGTGTGGCACACGCTCCCCGCTATTTCCTGCAGGGGACCTCTCTTGGGAGAGGTTTCCCTTTGGGGATCAGAACAATGGCAGGGGGCAGCACCTAAAGGACAGCACGGGGTGGGGGCAGCTCTAATGCTGGTGACCTCTTTGGCTTCAGAGGAGGAGGAAGAGGAGGAGGGAGGGTGGAGGGCGCTGGGGACGTGAGGCTGGGAGGGGGCGGAGGAAGCACAGGCAGAGGAGCCCTCGGAGCCTGGCCTACCTGCATCCCAATCACGGCGTAGATGAAGAAGAGCATCACGATCAGGAGAGCCACGTAGGGCAGGGCCTGGGGGGTGGTCACAGAGCGTGAGGCCGGAGGGTGGGGACCAGCGGGCTGGACCCCTCCCTGGGGCTGGTCTCTGTAGCTGCTGCCTCTTTGCGGAGGTATTTCCAGGAACCCCACAGACGCGGTGGGCGCCCAGGAAGGGGCGCCAAGCACCGAAAGGTGGGCGGTGCAGCCAGAGGAGTAGGCTCTGAGTGCAGGGGGTGACCCAGTGTGACCCTCCCTCCCATTCTCAGTAAAAACCATCTGCAAGACGCCCTTCTGCCATACAGCTGTCCTTGTGCAGCTGGAGAACACACCAGGGTCCCTCCTCTCGCACAGCGGGGAGCTGGCCCAGCATGTGTAGGAAAGTCGAAACTAAGGAAATGCAAACAGACATGGCAGCCTGGGCACGATCCTGACTCTGCCACTCTAGTTGTAGAGCTTGGGGCATGGACTTAACCTCTCTGAGCCTCAGTTTCCTCCTCTGAAAATGGGAAGAAGTGTAGTGACCTCAGGGGTTTTGTGCATTTAGGGTATTTTAGGCTCACAAAACGCCAGGAGACGCCTTGTCTGAGGCTGGTCCTTGTGTTCTCTTCACTCGGCATGACTTCTGTCTCTTGGAGGGGCCTGGAGGGGCTCAGGGCAGCTGTGGGACGGAGCCCATGAAACCACAAGGTGGCACTGAGGGACCATGGGGCGTGTCCTGCCTGGTGGGTGTTCAGCCCCCACCTGAGTCCGGGAAATGCTGGGGTAGGTGAGGAGGGGGTGGCCTGGATAGTCACTGCTGGCTGTGGGACCCCAGGGGTGCATCCAGGCCTGCTCCCACCCAGGGCAGGAGCAGGGGGCCAGGGAGGAGAGGTTCCTGGCTTGGTGGGAGGGGGGCTGCCTGGGGGCGCCCTGAGGGCAGAGCCCTTTGCTCTGGGTGCACTTCGGCAGGACCTGCCCTGTACTTGTCCCTGGGCCTCCATGGGGCCAGTGGGAGAAACTGCCAGTTCAGGGATCCCTGCAGTGGTGTCTCCAAAAAATTCAATGACCCAACAGCTGAGACTCTTTCAGCTGCAGGCTCACATAACACTCGTGAGAGGGGCCAGGGCCATGCTATTCTGCTCTTACACAAGGAAGTGATTGCAGGGAGGAGAGAGGCCTGCGGTCGGCAGCCTTGTGTCCACACGGGGACTGTGTGTCCTCGAGTGGAGTGACACCAGGGTCCTAGGGAGTCTGGCTAAGTCCTAAGCAGGTAGGTAGAGCAGATGATGCCCCGCTGGGAGGGGCCGCAGGGGTCATCAGACCACCTCTGTCCACAGCTTTCGAACCTGTCCCCTCACTAGGCCCCATTCTTGGGGGAAACCCAGGATGGAGAGCAAGCGGAAGCCCCAGCGGGGTCAGTGGGGTGCCTGGTGGGCAGGGTGGGTGCTACCTGGAAGGACTTGATGAAGGTCCACAGCAGGGTCCGGATGCCCTCCCCGCGGCTCAGCAGCTTGACCAGACGCATGACCCGGAAGAGGCGGAAGAAGGTGATGGAGATGCGGGAGTTCTCCTCCGCGTTCTGGGGCCACCGACAGGAGGTGGCAGTTAACACCGAGGGAGGGGTGCGGGGCGTGGCAGGTCAGCTGCACTAGCTGCTGGGTGCCCGCAGGTGGGTGCGGCCCCGGCCTCGTCAGAGCCCCGCTGTGCCTGGGCCAGAACCTCTCCCCACCGCCCCCAGTCTTAACGCCATCGGGGGAACAGGAGGAGATCCCGCAAGGAATTCCATGTGCCTTGAATCTAGGCCCAGAGCGGCCCCTGAGGGCCCTGCCTCCCTCATCCCCACTTGGCTGAGGGTGCCATATCCTGGTGGCACTGGTGGTCCTGGTGGGTGGGTGGGCTGCCCACGGAGGGGTCTTGTGCCCCGGCCATGACCCAGCACCCTGTTGTGTCACCCCTCCCCCCCACTTCCCACAGCCCCTGTGGCTGCAGGTGGAGCTTGAGCTGTTGCTTGGTGCTGGGACAGTGCCCGGCCTGTGGTCCCTGCTTCCGGGCATGCCCCCTGCCCCAGAGCCTCAGGCTGCACATACCTGGGGGGTTGGGGGTACGGGCAGGGGGAGGCAGGGGAGCTGAAAGTGAGTCCTGCTGCAGTTAAGACAAGACCTAGGGCCCTGCTCAGGACAGGTGGTCTCCCCAGGGGCATCCTGGATGGAGGGCGGGGTTGGGTGAAGAGGCCAAGGCCGGGCCAGCCAAGGGGGGCTAGGCCTGGGGCTGCTGGGTCTGAGGGACCCTGGGTCTGGCATATGCCTATCCAGGGTTCAGAGGCAGGACAGGCAGCCCGTGGCCCTCCTTCCAGGTCTGCGGTTGATCAGCACAGACTGACCCCTGACCCTCCTCCTGCCCACACTGGCGAGGGAGCTGGGAATGGTAGCCCCCAGGAAGCTAGCCGGTTCCCCAGAGCTAGTGCAGACCCCCAGCCCCACGGGTACCAGGAGAGAACGGACCTTCAGGCTTCCTGTTACTGCTCCTGCCGCAGACCCTTGCTAGGAGGCATCTCTGGGCTGCTGCTAGGACCCTGTGCCCTGCTTCCCAATTCCTGGCTCCTCTTGCTTTATTTCTAACCATCTCCAGGTCGGATCTGCCCTGACAACACCCTTGGAAATCCCCCCAGCGCTGGAGACCTCGCAGCTCCTGGTTCTAACCCCGTGGCTGGCTGATGGTCACTGTGTTGCCAGGGCTCCAGAGGCCTCTCCTCCCATGCAGATCACTGCTCTGCCCTGAGGGAGCACAGAAACCAGGCTGTGGGGAGCAGCACATGGTGAGCCTTCTATTTGTGAACCAGAGCTGCTCTCCAAGGCAGGCTGCTGGGAGTGGGGCGGGGGGGGGGGGGAGCTGGCAGCAGGCCCGTCTGCCCCCAGCCCTTCCTGCTTGTGTTTTGAAGTCTTTGATGCCCTTAGTCTTTGCATTTCTATCACCTGTGTTTCTACTTGAAATTCTATTTTCTCTCCTTCAAAGGAAAGGAGGTTGTGCCCCCAGAGGGGGCTGATGGCTTTGTAACTCTGGAAGGGAGGAGCAAGCTGTGTTACCCTCAGCTGTGAGCAAGGGCTTGGAAGTCGGTGCTGCAGGGGCAGGCGCATCTGACTAGGTAAAAAGCAAAGTCACGTTTGAGTCTGAGCTCCGTCCTGGGCCGGGGCCCTTGCGAGGCTGCTGTTGCCCAAAGCCCTAATGACCTGTGACAAGGGGCTCAGCCCTTCCTAGAAACACCACCTGCCAACCCCGTCTGGCCTTGTCTGCTGACTCTCAGGTCTCAGGGAACCAACCCACTCCCTAGTCCTTCTAGAAACTCACACTTGGCTCACTTTTGAAGTGTGTGACCACAGCCTTTCAGAGAGGGCTGTTCCAAAGACACTTCAAGGTCATACCAGGGAGCCTCTCTATCACTTTGACCAAAGTGAATCATGGACTCTTATGGCAGGCGTGACCCCTGACCAAACAGTTTGCTGCAGGGAAGTGGGTGGGCCTAATTGTAATGCACCTCACAGGGGACGCTGTCAGAGTGGTGGAAATCCAACTGCCCGCTCAGAAACCTCTTCCTGGGACCGAGAACTCAAGAGCTTGAGGGAGGCTGGGGACTCTGGACGCCTGGCGATTGGGAGGGAGCCCTGCCTCTCCGTCCTGGCTGCTTCACCTCTTCTTCCTCTCTTCCTGACAGGCCTCCCCATGGCCTGTGGCCCCATGCGAACCCCCAGATTAAAGTTGGAGAGATCAGCCAGCGGAGCCCTCAGGACGTTTAACAGGAAATGACCCTTGGGTCCTGTTCTCTCCCAGTGGCTTGTCAGACAGTCAAGGTCACAGTGAATTACCACCCACAGGAAAGCTCAGGGACGGAAAAGTCACAGCAACAGCACTTGACAGCTCACAGACCAGGCAGGCAAGGTGCACTGCAGACACAGACAACATGCATGGGAGCTGGGCTCCGAGAGACCGTGGTGGGGGGTCTGGGGGGTGTGAGTGGGGACATTGGAGGGGGTCACAGAAGCTGAGAGCGTGGTCTGGAGGCTCGGTCTTACCATAAAGGGAGAGCACTGCGTATGTTCAGCTGGCTTTAAAGAAAGGCAGACAGAGACAAGCTGTAACGCGTCTCCACTGAAGACACCGGCGTTCAGGTCTCGGTAACACAGGAGCAACACCATGGCAGCAGAGGGTAAGAGGGGCGCAAAGCACAGGCCTGGCCAGTTCTGGGTGTCCCTGCCTTGGGCTGTGCCCGGCAGGGCTCCCATGTGGCCAGGACCCTCAGGGGTTCTACCTGGAACGGTCGCTGGCCACAGATTAACTCCTTCACACCCTTTCTAGTGAGGTCTTCTGGATCTTGAAGATGGAGGTTTTGCTGGTTTTTAATCAGCTGTGTGTCCTAAGAGAGCCCCTGGGTCGGGGGGCACTGCACGCACCAGCATTGCCAGCGAAGGGTGGGTGGCCTCGCCTGTGTGCAGGGCAGGTCTTGGCCCACACGAGTTGGAGCAAAGGAGCCAGAGCAGCAGCCCCCAGGCTGAGGGGCGACTGAGGCTGAGTCACCACCAAGGACCATCTAAAGAGGTGGTCCTCAACCCCACTGCAGTAGCGGCCAGCCTTCAACGTGAGGCCCAGGAGGGAGGTGGTCCTGCCGGCTCCTGGTCCACAGGTGTGAAGAACCTCGTCCACTGGCAGGAGACACGAGGGTGGACTTGCTTTGTAAATCCAAAAGCCCTGCACACAACTGGACACCTCAGCAGCTGTTCTCCTGGGCCTGACTGCTGGCACCTTTGGGGACAGCGGCTGAGGAGCCTGGCCACTGAGGTCCATCCCGCTGCAACCCCTGTACCTGGAGGTGGCCTACCCTGGACTGGCCCCGACCCCTGAGCTGCTAGCTCTTTCTAGAAGACCATGACTTCACTCTTACGCTCCACTTTCAGAGGGTTGCTCTTGTGTTTCTGTTTTCAAAGTACAAACAATGAGAACGTGGAATGGGGCTTTTGAAGAACGGAAAGGTGCACAGTTAGACATTGGCTCACAGAATGAAAATACTTCTGGTAACAGATTTCTCAGCAAATTCCTTGTTTTCCCATGGCAAATTGGTAGGTGTCCCTTTTTAGGATGGCTGGAGAAACAGGGTGAGGCAGGGGAGGAAAAGAAGGGACAGGACGCCTCTCTGGTCATTTACGGAACAGGTTCTAGATCTGTCTCTGCTTCCTGGGGAGTAATCAGCGGTCAGGTGGACCCACGTGCCTAGAGGGTGTGGGGCATCCGGGATTGGGCCAGCAGGAGAACACAGAGACGGACAGGCACATGCACATTCAGGCAGGCACGCGCGCGCACACACACACACACACACACACACACACACACACACGGAGGAAGTTCCAGGAGGGTCAAGGGCTTGGGCGCCAGTATTAATGGAGCTCCGTGTTTCCGGGCTCAGTGGGGGAGGGTCATGGGGAGAGGTCCACACCACAGTTAGTGCTGGGGCTGCAGGCAGCACACTGGGCCAGTGCTCCCTTCTGGATCTGCCCTGAGAACCCCCCAAGCTGCCCATGACTCCCAAGAACCCTGGGCAAATGCCTCAACCCTGTCCTGGATGGGACCAGGTGAAGGAGACTGAGAGGACCCACCTGGGTCACGTGGCCCAAATGGATTAATCCCCAGCCATTAAAAAAAGTAAAACTGCTTTTTTTTTTTTTTTGTCTTTTTAGGGCCACACCCTCGGCATATGGAGGTTCCCAGGCTAGGGGTCTAATCGGAGCTGTAGCTGCCGGCCTAGACCAGAACCACAGAATTGCCAGATCTGCACCACATCTGCGACCTACACCACAGCTCATGGCAACACTGGATCCTTAACCCACTGAGCGAGGCCAGGGATTGAACCCGCAATCTCATGGTTCTTAGTCAGATTCATTTCTGCTGCGTGATGATGGGAACTCCAAAACTGCTTATTTCACTTGAACATTCAGAATCCTTCACTTGAGATTCTTAAATGTCTTCATTGTCATTTTTTTGCTGCTTTTGCTCTTTTATGCTCCTGTGTAAGATCTCATTTACTTAAATCACATTTTACTCCAAGATTTACCTTTAAGTCTGTCCTAATCACCTTGAGCATCTCTTACTATTTTAACAGTGTGGCCAATCACGTCATCCTTATGGTGCATCATTCCAACAGGAGAGCAGGAGGAGTCAGGAGGTACTAGGCCAGCCGTGGCGAGAGGAAGGATGGGGCCTCTGGGGACCCAGCCCAGGTGATGGTGGCACCCCAGAGAGCCTCGCTTTGGGAGAATCTGGAGACTCATAGGTCAGTTTTCTCTTGGGCCTTAAGCCTTGCTCTTTGGAAGGTGCTTCTGACTTGCTGGGGCAGGGCTGCCTGTCAGTCACTCGCACAGCCTGTTCTTAATGAGGAGCTGAGTGTACAAGAGCCACAGCTTCAAAAATAACTAAGAATTGTAATAGAGCCAGAAAGCACCTCGGAGCGACTTCTAAGTGGAGGGAGAAAGAAGAAGCCCATCACACGGCCCTGCCCTCAGAGGACCCACCCCGGACACCCTGGCCAGACTTTGGTGCCCTTGCCCGGCTGCAAGCGGAGTCCCCTGAGCTACAGGGGTCAGGGCACCTCATCTATGCTTTCCACCTGGAGGTGGGGGAGCACTGCCTGCCCCCTGCTGTGACCCCCTGAATCACGTCCTGAGGAAGCACCGAGCATCATCAGTCCCACCTTCTGAGCTAAACTCCACCTCCGACTCCTTCCCAGATTGGCTCCCAGCACCCCTGGAGCAGCCGTCTTCCTGGGGATGAAGGGGTGCAAGAACCCATAAGGTGCAGGGCCCTGGAGCCTGGTACCCTCCCTGAAGCCCCCAAGCAGAGCCCATCCAGAGTGGGGAGCAGGGAGCCCATGTTTGTGCAGCCAAATCCTTCGCCTCCATTTTCTAATGATCTGGTCATTTTCAAGTGTTAAGGATATTGGGGCAATGAACTTAATTTGTTCTTGCAATTGGTGGAAACGACATCAGGTTATTCCTGCTGGGTGGGGCAGAGGTGGAGCATTTCCAGAGAGTCCTGGCTGGTGGTTCCAGCTGACAGGCCCTGGCCAGCAGAGAGGACGGCCTCTGCCCTCACGTGGGCACTTGAATGCAGACCCCCAGGGTGCTTCAACTGCCAAAGACCTGGGGCGGCTTTGGCTGCAGAGAGAGATGGCCTCTGACTCCAGTTCAGGATCAGGGAGAAGCATCACCTCCGCGGATGAAGCCTTTGTTTCTGGAAAGCACTCCTTCTTCCTCTACATGGGGTCCTCTCTCTAGGATGCCAAGGGGACCAAGGGGACACCAGGTCTGCAGATGTTCTCCAAGGGCACTGATGCTTCCTGGTTCTTAACATCCCATGGTTTCTTGGAAAACTGAGAGGTTGTTGAAAAATCGCTCTTAAGGTGCGAAAGGGATTGCTTCCTCCTTGTGCTCCTCCTCCTTTTCCTTCTTCCTCTTCCTCTTCTTCCTCCTCCCCTGTCTTCTCCCCCTCCTCTGCCTCCTCCTTGTCTGCACAGCCAGTGGGCCAGGGTTACTGGCGATGCAGGGCTTCCAAGGTTTGAGTAAGCCACGTCAACTGGACATACAGTGGAGGGTAGGTGTCCTGGCCCTCAGATTTAAAGGGCAAGTGAAGAAAACATGCATGATCAAAAGCAGCTCGTGGAGATGCCACTGCGGCTCAGCAGTCACGAACCCGACTAGTGTCCAACGCCAGATCCTAACCCACTGAGCTGGGCAGGGATCCAACCTGCATCCTCATACTAGTATCCGGGGGGAGGATGTGGATTTGATCCCTGTCCTCATTCAGTAGGTTAGGATCCGACATTGCTATGAACTGTGGTGTAGGTCACAGATGTGGCTTGGATCTGGTGTTGCTGTGGCTGTGGTTAGGCCAGCAGCTGCAGCTCCCATTCAATCCCTAGTTTAGGATTGAACTGGCAGCGAGTGTGGCCCTAAAAAGCAGGAAAAAAAAAAAAAAAAAAAGCAGCAGCTCTTAATCAGAAGTTCCATTCTTTGCTATGAATGGAGACCTGGAATTGGATGTGAGGTGGAGGGGAGCAGGGAAGAGGAAGATGGGACTATGAAGGAGCAAGGCAGGGAGCAGCCTCCTCCCCAAGTCCCCCACCTTAGAAACCCTGGTGCTGCGAGGGGAGGATGCTGGAGGGGCTCAGGAGCAGCAGGGAGGGACCAGCAAAGGGAAATGGGGGTGTAGGAAGGTGGCAGGACCGTGTGCACCCCACCCAGCTTGGCCTGAGACCACCAATCCTGGTTTAACCTTCCCTGAACCAGCCCAGGCCACACGGACCCCTGTCTAGATAGTGGTGCCCAGTCTGGCCCTCTCTGCCTGGTGGGGGCAGGGAAGGCGCTGTGGGCCAGGCTGGGGTAGAGGGAGGTATGAGCAGGGCTGTGAGCCCTGACAGCCCTGAGGGATGGGTGTGCAGCAAATACTGACCGTGGAGACTGCTTCCCGTCACCCCTGGCCCCAGGCCCGTGCCGGGCAGAGCCAAACCCTGCATTACTTTTCCAGGGAGCAGTGAGGTCACCATCAGAAGTCCTTCTGTTGGTCTGGGTCAAAGGACCACTGGGGCAGCACCAGAGGCCCCGCTTTGTGCCCCGGACACTGACTGACAAGCCCCATTCCCCTAAGTGTTGCTCCCGCCCCCTCGGGTTCCCCCCATGTCCTCCTGTCCAGTGGCAGAGGAGTGGGGCAGTCTATACCTCCTGTGCCCATAGATTCTGAGTGCCCCCAGGGCAGGGACCCAGGGCCAGGGGCCCCCGAGATGTTGCATCCAGGACAGTCTACCTGAGGTGTGGCAGGTGGTGCCCCGGCGCCCCCTCACTCCCCAAGAGCAGCACCGTGACCCCCTCTCCCACTCTTTATCCTGAACCTATAGGCGGAGGTTGTCACCTCGCCTTAATGTCAGGCTTGGGCCACTTTGCAGTAGGGCGCTGTGTCCGAGGAAGTCCTCCAGGGTCCCTCTCTCTGAACCTGGTCCAGAGGCCCCTGGACTGGTGTGCTTTCCCTTACACAGCCTGTCCTGCTCCCCCACCTGGAGGTCTCCCCAGAGCCTGCCCTCTGGAGAATTTCCACGTGAAAATTCTGACTCTCATGGGCCTTGGACGCTCTAGGAAAGGACGTGCACAGCAGGGCCTGTGAGGACATGGGAGGGTCGTTGTCAGGAAGTGCCTGGTGTGGAGTTGTGGGGCCTCTGGGACTACCTGGGCCCCCGTGCATTCAAGGACATCGTGGCTCCAAGATGGGCTCACTCTTCTGGGTCACCTGGCTTCCTCATCAGTGACTGGGGACAGGGAGTCACTGGGAGGTTTGAGCCTCCCAGCATTTCCTGTTGTGCAGCAGATGTCAGACCCAGGAGAGGAAGATGGGGAGGCCATCGGCCCAGATGCCAGCAGGGGTGGGAGGGGGCGCTTCTGACGCCCCAGGAACTTCCACAAACAGTCACAGGGTGTCGACTCTGGGTTTTCCTTCCAGAAAATATAACTTCAAATGCAAGAGGTAGAGTCTTCCTTAGGGGGTGAGACACTAACTCTGGAGGTGTCAGATGGAGGAGGAGGTGATGCTGGGAGGGGATGGGTGCCTGGTCTGGGCACTGATGCAGGATCCAGTGTGACAGACAGAAGGTCAACCACAGGCAGCCCTGAGCACGGAGGCTGGAGGCCCCGCTCAGCCCTGCCCATCTCTCCTCCTCCTTCAGCGCCTCACCCGTCAGGGCCTCAGGCCTGTGACTACCATCTCTGTGCTGCTGTCCTCATGCCTGACCTCAGACCTCAGATGGGGGATCAGCTTGTCCACCTGATGTTGCCACTTGGCAGCCTAGGAGACATGCCTGGAAGCCCCGTCCTCCTCGTGCAAACGTGCTACCCCCGACTCCCGCCCAGCCGACACCAGCTGCACCCTGCCCCACAGGCCCCGAGCCGAGGCATCCGGGTGCCTCTTTCTCCCTCGCCCACGTCCATCCATGTCCAGTCTATTAGGAGGTGCTGTGGGCTCCACTTTCAGAGCAGACTGAGAGCTGGACCACCTGGACCCCTCTGCTGCAGCTCTGTCCCCTTTTATCTGGATGGCGGCAATGACCCTCCAAGTGGAGCTCCGGCGTTACCCTTGACCCAAAGGGGCCCCTTGGGTCACGGGACACTTTTTCTCAGAGGTGCAGTGTCTCCCCTTCCTGCTCTGGTTCAGACCATATTCCGGTGCCCTCCCTGATTGGCCGGACCTGAAAGCTCCCGTCCGGGTATGTGCACCGTCCCGGAAACAGCACCTGCCTTGTCTGCTCCCTGCTCCTCCGATCCCCTCACTGGGCCCTATTTCTTCCCGAAGTACTTATAGCCTCTCCCATGCTGGGTGATTTCCTTATTTTCTGTGCTCATGTCTGATTGTCCCCCTGCCTGAGGATGGGGCTCTGAGGATGGGCTTTGTTTGGTCCACAGTGGACCCCACGAGCCCGGCACACGAAAGGAGAGGCTCCAATGTCATGGGAAGCCTGAACAAAGTTCCTGGCATTGCTGGGCAATCCACTTCCTGAGAGGGCACCAGAGCCTGGCAAAGGCCGGAGAAGGGAGGGGCATTTGAACCAGGGAATATTTGCAGGGCGTCCGTGAGAGAAATAAGAACTGGTGTGTGTAGGTTTGAAAAAGTCAAAGATGATGAGCTGCAGGTGAAAATCCCTCAAGGATCCTCTGAGGCTGGAATGCAGCATCTGTCTGCAAAATGAGGTCTGGTGACAACAGTCAGCTTAGAAAATTCAGGGAGGCCAGGAGTGGCACCCGGGAAAGGCCCTGGGGCCGAGCTCCCCCTATCCCAGGGCACCCAGACCCCATGCTGCCAACGGCCTAAAGGCAGAACCACACGGTGGAGGGTCCTGCTTCCAAGACAAAGTGACTTTGCTCATAGAACTGGTCCCCACAATCCTGGCTGCTGTCTGATGCTGGGCCACGTCCGAGCTGCATGACATGCCCACCGGGGCTTGAGTTACGGGCAGTGGTCAGCAAGCTTGCTTTGATCTGGCGGACCTGTGGATCAAGAGTCCAGGTGTACACGGGATCCAGGGCTGTGATGCCTGTGGGTGGTCAGCTGTCACTCCACACACTGATGGTGTGTCTGCAGGAGGTCTGGAAAGAACGTCCTTTGCTTGGGCACCAGGTCTCTCTCCTTCACCAGCGCTTTACCGTTTAGGTGGGGCTTTTAAATGAGCTTCAAGGCCCAGCACCGAAGTACCCCCACACGCCTCAGGCAGAGGGAAGCAGGATCTGCGTGCTCCGCCTGAGCCCGGCCGCCCTGCCTTCTTCTCCCTGCCTCAGGTGACACGTGTGTCCTTTCTGTCCTTAAGCCATGGGCATGTGGGAGGGAGGGAGGGACAGTCTTGCGGAGCAGAGGGCCCCTGGATGCGCCTCTGCTTCTGTCCCAAGTGCTGTCCTCTGTTTAGCCCCAGACAACCCTCTGCGTGACTATTAACAACCTCCTTGTTCTAGAGAGTGGGGAGCATCCTGAGGTGAGCAAAGTGGGGATGGGGGGCTCCACCGCGGGGGTGGCTGGGCTGAGAGCTTCTGGTCCTTTCAACTCACAGGATAGAAAGCTACGAGAGCTGGATGCCGAGGCAGGTGTAATGGAAACCACTCCATGCACCTTTGGGGCCAGCACCATCCTATCCCAAGTGGCCACTTTGGGAAATCATCACTAGATGATTTTTCCTTTGTCACTGTTTTTCTTTAAACACAGCAGTAGTTTGAGAGAGAACTACAGGTGGAGTGATAACGTGGCCTCGCCAATCATGAGAATCCCAAGGACCCCGGGACTGAGGGACCCTTGGCACCCAATGAGCAGCCTGCTGTCATCTCCCTGTGTTTCCCTGCCATCAGTTCCAAGTGCCCTGGCGTGGGTCCTCAAGGGACCCACACTGTGGGCTGTGAAGACAGTCCCCCCCGGGACACAGGGCCCGTCTACCTTTCCCTGGTCCCTCCAGAGGGCCCCTTGGTCCGACCTCAGGGCCCTGACCGCCTGGGACACAACTTGGGGCTTGTCTAGCCACGCAGGGTGTGCTCAGGGTGGGGGTGGGTGCTGAGGGATGGTTTATGGGAAGAGGTCAAGGGATAGTGTATACACGCACACACACGCACACACACACACACACACACACACACATGCACGCATAGGACAAAGACAACCCTGGTCCCAGAGACAGAAGGGCAATGGACTCTGAGCTGCAGGGTGAGCAGGGAGGGGGTGAGAGGCTGATAAGGGACCTTAGGGTGAGTGTCCTCCCAACACCCATCTGCTGCGGGGGGCAGGCAGTGCTTCTGATCAGGGGGATCAGGAGGTAAAATTACATCTGTTCAATTGACTGGCAGCAATCGCAGGGTGGAGGGGCAGGTAAGGACACTCGGAGAGACGGTGGCCGTCATGGGGTCATTTCTGACACCTGAGATCAGAACTCTAGTGCCCCTGCTCCATGCTGTTATTCAATAGTTCAGTGCATCAAAGGTGGTACAAATGCTACCCAGTCTCTTAACCGAGGAACAATCATGGCGAGAAACTAAATCACACATGTTAAGGACCGACCGCAAGAAGGCTTGCCTATAGATAAAGAAGAAGGTTGAACATGCCGGGACGGGACATGTGCAGGACTGGGAGGGCTGTATAGGAGGAGGCAGGTCCGGGGGAGTGGGAGGCACAGGGCCTTGGAGGGGGGGCAGGGGTGGGGCCAGGGAGGGGAGAGCCAGGCAGGGCAAGGTGGGTTCTCCATTCTCTCTGGGCAGGTTCACAGGGGTGCTGGGACTCCCACAGCAAGTAGGAAGGCTGGCCTCTCACCCAGCCTGGGGCCTCTGCTGAGAAGAGGGCAGGCCATTCTACCCCCACTCCCAAAAAGGCCTGGAGGGGCTCTCAGCACGAATATGACAGACTGGCAGGGCCGGCCAAGTCCCAGCCCTCACCTGGTTCCAGGTGAGTGATCCTTTCCAGGACACTGGGGGCAGAAAGGCTGGGGTTGGGGGGTGGGGGAGGCCAAGGCCTGGGGGCAGAAGTGGGGGAAAGGCTTTGGGTTTGGGTCCGACCAGGACCCCGGGCTGCATCCTCCTGTACAGTGTGGGTCATGCCAGGCTGATTGTAAAGGGGAGAGAAAAGGATGCAGCGATCAGAACTCCAGAGGAAAGGGAGGCCTAGCTCGTTCCAAAAGTTAAAAGGAAAAGATTAAAATAAAGCAAAAAAAAACCCCTTTAAACCAAGTCAAACAAACCAACAGGAATTCCTAGGTGGAGGTAAGGGGCGGGGGGGGGGGGGGGGGGGGGGGGGGGGGGGGGAGAGGAGAAATAGATAGGAAGAGAGCAATGGCAGTGGCGTGAGAGCAGGCATGACGTCGCAGGGCAGGGCCGCGGTACTTACGTTTACCTCGGTGATCGCTATATCAACAATGCTACCCACAACAATCAAGGCGTCAAATGTGTTCCATGCATCACAGAAATAGTGCTGCATGGGCAGAGGAGCCAAGGGAGGGGGGAGAAAAACCGACAACAAAGAAAAACAAAACAAAAGAGGAAAATGAAAAAAAAAAAAAAAAGAAAGCATGAGAGAAAGGAGAGAAGAGAAAAAAATGAGAAAAGAAAGAGGTTATGTGGGCATACTGGACCCTCACCACTCTACCGTCTGGAGGCGCACGCCTGGCACCTACCGCTCGCGGAGCCTGACAAAAGCGGGATTAGTGGGGCGCTGGGTCGGCGCCCGAGGAGGGACCTCCCCCCTGCCCGTCCCGCGGCAGAGCGGGGACAGGGGGTGCTCATGTCCCCCAGGACGGCGGCAGGTGTGGAGAGAAGCATGACTGAGGGGAGAACAGGAAACCAAAAATAAACAAAAGGAGGCGGAGAGAGAGGGGGACGGAGGCGAGGAGGAGGCGTCCGGGCAGAGTCATACTCACATTGGTCTCACTGAGAATGACGTCAATTACGCTGCCAATTACGATGAGGAAGTCAAAGACATTCCAGGGGTCACTAAAGTAGCCCTACACGGCGGCAGGACGGGAGTGAAAAGGAAGGTTAGACAGACAAGAACAGAGCATGCGCACCAAAGAGCCGCCGTCGCCGCCGTCGCTGCCGGAGTCCGATCCCGGGAGGGAGGGGGGCCTGTCCCAGCTTGGGCCTGCCTTCCCTGTCCTCTTCCTCCAGCCCTGGCCTCCTTGCAGCACCCCTGCACCAGGCCCTTCCTACTTCCCCAGGGCAGGGGGGTGGCTGTTATGTGCAGGCCCCAGGCTGGATGGGGCTGAATGGGCCCTGCGGCCAGCACCTCAGGGGTCTCCAGACCTCCTCCATCAGAGGGATTGTCTGCAGGAAGGGAGGGGACACAGATGTGGACCTGGAATTAGAGAGCAGCCATCAGTGTGGTCCAGGAGGGTGGCCGGGCCCTCTGGGCTCAGGGGTGACTTGTGAAGCTCAAAAAGGCAGGGACCAGGTCCTCAGAGCAGCCTTGTCAAGGATGACAAGGTCACCCTCATGCCAGCCCTGGACGTGTCCTAGGGCTTCTGGACAAAAGCTTTCCTGACTGAAAGGACACAGAGGCGGGGCCAGTCCCAAGGTTTGGCAACGTGGGAGGTGACCCTAGATGGTCTCTCTGGGTATCTCCCAGGACGTCCCCCCTGCTCCCCTGCCCCGTCATTCTGACTCAGGACCCTGCTGCAATGCCACCCAGGAGAATGGAGTTCTCAACACCTTCCCTGCAGGCTGGTGGGGGCTAGGGACATAGGCATCTAAGGAAGGAAGGGCACCAAGGCAGTCTGGTGGGGTAGGGGTGGGGGCAAGACTGTGTTCTGACTCCATCCCTTTTATCCTGCACACACAGACTCTGTGTGACACTATATTCTGGGAAGGGAACAGATGAATGTTTTTAAAAGACTGTTTGAGGTACTTGGACAACTGGTCGACCAAGGGATAGGCTGTCCCAGCTGCTGGGAGGGTCCCCGAGTCCTGGGTGGGCAGACTCTGCAAAGGGAGGACGGTTCTTGGGTCTGGACCACTGCCTCTCAGAGTGCGGGGGACACCTGCAGTGGCAGTTGTACACTCAGAACGCCAGGGCCAGTCACCCTTCCCTGGTGGCATTTACTGCCCCTTTGGCTCCCCAAGGACTGTCCTGCAGAGGGGCAACATAGGCCTGGGCTTCCGGGAGATGGATGTGTTGGTGGGTGAGCACCCAGGGTCCCTGGAGATGCTCCCGGCTGCCTCTTCCAGCTCCCTCTGCACTTCTGACCCTGGCTCCATCCAGCTCCCTCGCCCTCACTTCCCAGCCATGCCCCTTTCAGAGGGTCACCAGCCCTGCGTTCCAGGGCTGCTGCTCTTAGTGTGGAGGTCAGGTCATAGAGAAAGGGGCCTCGTGGTTCCCAGGCACTCCTGCCACAAGAAAGCAGCCTGGGCAGCCTGCCCAGGAAGCAGGGGTTGGCCGGGGCTGGCATCAGGTGAGGGTCCTGCTGGCTTCCCAGAGTATTTTTCTGAATCTCCCAGAGCCTCTGAGGCAGGGACTTCTCTCTGTCTCTGTCTCTCTATCTCTCATTTGAGTCACGTGCTATGAGCTGGAAGGAAGCCGCTCCCTCCCAGGTGGGCACACACAGGGCATGATCTCGAGGGCGGGGAGGTAGAGAGTGAAGACCCCACAGGAGGACAGATACGCATGAGTGTTAAAACCAGGCTGTAGAAAACACGGCGGTTGTTGGGGGGACCTCTAGGTAGGAAAACCATCTTTGTGGGCAGAGCTGTTTGGAAGGAGGGAAGGGAAAGCTGGAACCACAGCAGAATCCAGGAACACTCAGCATCAGCCTAGGAAACCAGTAACAAAGCATTATTGGGGCCTGGGGGCAGGAGGAGAGCGGCCTGGGTGTCTTGGCGCTCAGGGAGGAGGAGGCGCTGCAGTCCTTCACTCACCAGAGGACCTGAAACAGATGGCGAGGCGGTCTCAGTCTGCAGTGTGGCTGAGGGAGAGATGGAAGGGGCGGCAGGCAGGCAGGCAGAGGTTAACCAGCTGGGGGCACCTCACATGGGGGGAGCCAGACCCTAGGGGACACTGCAGCCCCTCCACCCCGAGCATGCTGGGCACCCCCTCTCAGGCTCCTTTGTGTCTGTGCACAGGACAGTCAGCTCCTCTGTGACCACGGCCTCCCCCAGCCTTCCAAGGCCGGCATCTGCTGGGATGTCCGCTGGCTGGCCAGGCTCATGCCCCGCCCTTGCCCTCCGCAGGCTGTGCTACTAGAGGTGTTTGGTTGACCTCTCTGTCCCATGGGCCCAGTAGCAAGGCCCCTACTGGCTGCAGAGACCCACTGGTTCCCAGCTGGGGAGGCTACACGTGGCCCGAGTTGGGGGGCGGTGACAGGGTCCCTTTAGGAGGCAGCTTCCCCTGACCTGTCCGCCCCTCTTCCTGCCCCTCAGTCCCACAAGCCCGTCAGTCCTCTAAGCTGGACCATGAGCACAGTTTCAGGTCCTGCTGCCAGCCCTTCCTTCCACCCATTCCCTTCCGTGTGTGTCCACAGGTGATCAGGGAGACATCTGGCTGATCCCGCTCTCTGGAGCCTGAGGGCTCAGTGTCCCCCACTCCCCCCAACCTGTTTCCGCCCCTCTCCTCATTTGCTGGAAACCATGGGTGATACGAGGTGTGATGGAGGAAGCAGAGTGGGGAAAATATCATAGACTTCTCCTCTCATGAAATCAGTTTGACCAGGAGCCAGGTCATACCCGTCACTCATTCTTTTCCTGGTGATGGGGTCCCAAACAGGAGGGTAGAAGTCAGGCTCAGGGGAAGGGATTTCTGGGCTCCCCTGGAAGTGGTAAACCAAACCTCTCAGCATCCAGCTCCCCAGAGCCAGGCAGGGCTGACTGCCCGGGGACAGTGTCTGGGGTGAAAGCCTTCCCTCTCCAACCCTGACCCTGCAGGTCTTGGGCAAGTCACCGGGCTGATGGGAATAATTCCTCTCCCGAGTGTGCTGACCCTCCACTCTCAGGCTGCTGTGGCAGAGGAGATGTGTGACCAACTGACACATCTCCTCTTAGCACATGGTTACTGGGAAAAACAGCCGCCAAAGCATCGCCCGATGCAGTCCACATGCACAGGGCTTTTGCACGTTCCTCTGTTGGATTATCTGTGCCCTGGTTCACTCTGTCCTGGAGCAATTCCAAGTGGAAAGCAAAGCAATGAGGTGTGGTGGTTGGGGTGTGATCCCTGGAGGTGGCGTGTCTAGGGTCCAGCTCTGGTACTTACTGGCTGGGTGACCTTGACCAGATTACTCCCTCTTGTGCCCTGAAGAGAGGAGTGGCCGCTACATGGGCCCACGTTCCGTCTCTGGTCCTGAGAGCAGGGCTGCAGCAGGGAGGTCCAGGCATGTGCCCTGGCCCCTGAATTCTGGGCTCCCAGCCCCTTCCCCACCCAGAGCAGGGTCTGTGCTGTGATCTTTTCAGAGGCGACGCAAGCTCTAACACGGATGGTGTGAGAAGCCACAGAGATGTGCTCGCCAGGGCCGTGCTGCCCGCCCTCAGGAGCTGCGAGGCAAGGCTACTGCCACCGCTCACTTTCTCCTCTCCTCTGTTCCCTCCTGCCCTTCCACCTTGGCTGCCTCTAACAGATCCAGCAGAAAGAAGCAAAGGGACTCAGAGGAGGTGACTGGAAGATTTTCCTGGTGGGGACAGGTGTCTCGGACTCTGTTCAGGGTCACTGCCCCAAGACGGCTTCCTTCCAGGACCACACGGAGCTCAGGGATCAACATGGGAGGCTGTGGGACTAGACGTGGCCACATGAGACGGGGTGGGAGGCCGTCTGGAGGGAGGGAGGACAGGAAGGAATTACAGATGCTAGGGGAGGACAGGTGAGCAGGGTTTAATGGGAAAGGCCCCTGAAGGTGGACAAGAGGGAGGGAGGACCACTCAGACGCTGGGGATGGGGGAGAGGGAGAGGTGCAGCAGGGCCTCTGAGATGCTCTGCAGAAGCTGGAGGAAGGGGTCAAGGCCTCCGGGGCAGGTGGTGCCTAGAGTGGGAGGTTGGTGTGTGCTTGGTCAGGGAAGGGGGCCTGAGAGAGGCACTGGGTGAGCAGAGTCAGCGGGTGGGTGTGGGAGGCGGACCCCGGTCCTGGGAGCCCTGGTTGTTCCTGGGTTCTGGGTACCGGGGGGGGAGGGGGCTGGGCTCAGCTGGCAGCAGAGTCATACTGGTAACCGCTACCACGCAGAGATGA
Organism: Phacochoerus africanus; assembly: GCF_016906955.1. NCBI lineage: Eukaryota > Metazoa > Chordata > Mammalia > Artiodactyla > Suidae > Phacochoerus > Phacochoerus africanus. The sequence continues at coordinate 73,177,782 of NC_062550.1, read as the reverse complement.
TATAAATTGTATGACATTAGGATGCCATTCAGACATAACAGTAATCAGGGAAATGAGTGGCATCTGGGGGGAGGCATGGCTGGCGCACAGCTGCTCCCGGCCCCCAGCAGCCCTCCCTCAGCAGCTCCCACCCACAAACATGTCCCTTCAGAGGCTGCAGAATGTCACAGCACAGACAGCCTGGGACAGGGTGGGGGGCAAAGGGCAGCAGCAGGCAGGGGCCGAGGGAGGCCCAGGTGGGTGGTGGTGAAGGGAGCTGTGCCCTGGGTTCTTAGGGGAACACACCCTCTGAACTGGACATGGGCTCTGATTTTTCTTAGGAAATAAGCTTTTTCTCCCTTGGGGGACTTTCAGAGACCGTCACTCATTTATTGTTCTCACTGACACACAGTGAGTGCTTCTGGGCCCCTGGAAGTGTGCAAGGTGTGGGCAGAGCACGAGCCAGACCTGACGCGCAGCCCCCCAGTGGGGGTGAGGGGACAGGGCTGTCGGCTGGGCTCCTCTGGGGCCTGGGGAGGGTCGCTTTGTGCAGGTTCATGGCAGGATCCCACTGCAGCATCAGCCAAAACGGGGGTTCTAGGGGACAAGGCACGTGAAGACATATCGCAGGGATGCAGGCACTTTCAGGTCAAAGGGACATGGCGAGCACTGTAGAAGGGGACAGGAAGGCAGAGGACAGCAGCCTTGGGGAGAGTGGGGAGGACCACTCACCCCTCGCTTGGGGGTGAGCTTGGAGCTGTCTGGCCTCCTGGAACCCTCTCCTGGCCCACCCAGCAGAGCAGGCCCTGGGGAGAGTCCCCCAAACCTGGGCTGATAGTCCTACCCTCTCACCTCTGTGCCCTCCCCACCCAAGGACCTAAAGGGCTGGCGCCCCTTAGCGCTGCCCGGCCGGGCAGGTGTGACCCACTGCAACCTTGCAGCCCCCGAACCTGTGCCCACTTCCTAAGGAGTTAACAAGAGCGCCCACCTCCTCCTATGGGAACAGCGACCGTGCCTCCGGGGCTTGGCCAGGGTCAGGAGCTCACTCACGCAGCATGGCTGTGACGGCTCCCATGACCATCTGGTCTTGGCCTTGCCATAGCCTCTGTGGCAGGGAGTCCTTCCTCCCCCTCCAGCAGGGCCAGGCTGGATGCCACCACCTGCAGGTGTGGGGACCCCTCCCCCTCCCAGATGCGGTGGGTTCCTCTCTTTCTCTGTGGCGGGAACCCAGGGACTTTCCCACGGCCGCATCACACAGCGTGAATAATCTTCACATTAAATGATGAAACGTAACAGCTCACACTGTCTTTTCTACATGGAAGCTTTCCGAGTCTCCTGTAATCATTTTTCATCATTCCTAGTGACTTCTGTGCCCTCAGGCTCTAGGCAGGGGAGGGCCTGTCCCCACGGGAGGGCCTGTCCCCACGTAACAATACTCAGTCCAGGGAGGTACCCCAGCACAGCCCTCTGCACCCACCTGGCCTGGGATACTGGTGGGCAGGCAGCAATAGGGTGCAGAGGAACGGGGGCCACCCTGCAGGCCCAGGCCAGGGGCTGCCTGCCTCCCTTCTCTTCCCTCCTGGCCCTTTTAAAGGTGGCAGACACCTGGGGTGCAATTCTGGGTCGCAGGGGTCATGGGGTCCCACTGATGGTTTGGATGAATAGGTTTTGTGTGAAATTAAGTAAGAGGCTGATGAAGCCCTGCCTTTAGCCCAAGGCAGTGGCTCTCACAGGGAGCATCTGCAGGGCCACCACCTGCATTGAGGATTAGGAGGGTGGCGCCACGGATGCTGAATGTCCTGCTGTTTGTGGGACAGTCCTGTCCAGGGGAGAACGGTGCTGGGTCCTGAGGGACTACGTGGGTGCCGAGTGCAAACAAGGCACGTGGGTTATACTGACCTTGAGCTGGGATTCCGAGGCCTCACCTCTGCTCTTACTGGCTCTACGTTTTGTGTGGAATGAATTCTCCTGCCCTACAGATCTTCCTTCCCATTACCGTGTAACTTAGGAATTACATATGCAGTTTTATGTTAGTGTTTAGTTGTGACTTTTCCATACGTAAAGATTTAAACTTCCTCTGAATTTTATGTAAGGAAAAATAAGGAGGTATTTCAAAGTATTTGTTACAAAAAGGGAGCCTTGGTTCTAGATGGACTGAAGCCCACCAGCCTAAAAGAACGTCCAGGTTTCCACACAATTTTCAAAAAGGAAATGTTCTCGCTGGTTCTTGGGAGTTTTTAAGTTGACTTTTCTAGGTTGGTGAGGACGTGCATATTTCTTTATTGGCTACACCCTAGGCATTCAGAAATTCCCGGGTCAAGGGTCGAACCTGAGCCACAGCAGTAACAACGCCAGATCCTTAACCTGTTGTGCTACCAGGGAACCTCCAGGACATTCATATTTTTTTCTTTTTTCTTTTTTTTTAAAATGAAAGTTGCAATGTTTATTTCAGGTTCTCTCTCTTTCTTTTTTTGGCCACACCCACAGCATATGGAAGTTCTGGGGCCAGGGCTCAAACCTGCGCCACAAGAGACCTGAGACACAGAGGTAAAAACGCAGGAGGCTTAACCCCGCTGGGCCATCAGAGAACTCCCAACATTCATATTTCTAATGTACTTTATCAGCACTGAATCTTGGCGGGTAACCAGCCACGAGTCTCAGATTCTCCTGAACGGGACCTGCAGTTTCCTCAGGCAGACGTCCCCCAAACGCTTGTACACGATGCACAGGGAGATTCTCCCCTGGGCAGACCAGTCCCACACGTCGCGGGCACTTAGCAACCTTGGTCCCACCCACTCAATCCCAAATATCGGTCTTGCCCCCTGCAGATTCCCAAACCTGTGTCGGGAAGAACATGAGCTCTGTGAGACGTGACTGGCATTACACAAAACCAGTGAGGCAACAAACAAACCCGAAACAAGGATGGCCCTCCCAGAGCCTGGAGGGGCTGTATCTCCCAGCTGTACTGGGAGCCCTGACCTGGGCCAGCCCCAAGCGCCACACACCAGGGGCTCTGTGTCCCTCCCTGGAAGAGCTGCCTGCTGGCTTAAGGCACGGTCACCCTGCTAGGGAGGCCAGCCTCTCAGCTGTGGAGGCCTGTGCAGGTCTGCCTCCCTCGCCAGCAGCTCTTGGACGTGACCGGAGTGGCTGGGTGGAGGGTGGAGAGGGTTTCCTCCTAGGATGTCAGGGTTGTCACCCTGGGGCTGGAATTCCTTCTGTGTCCTGTTTCCCCAGGGTGCTCCCCTGACAGGTGCACAGGCTGGAATGGCGTTGGGGGCCCTCGGGGAGGTGACTAAGCCATGTCGGTGGAGCCCTCAGGAATAGGAGCTCCCTAACCCTTCTGCCTGTGGAGAATACAGCCCTGCTGGTGCCTCGACCTTGGACCTCCAGCCTCCAGACCATGAGAAACAGGTTTCTGCTGTTTCTAAGCCCCCTGGCCTGTGGCATCTATCACAGCAGCCCGCACGGACTGGCATGGCTGTGACCCCACTCAGGCCCTGCTAGGCCAGTCTCCCCACTTCACTGAGGGATGAACACGGAAAGGACAGAGCACGTCTGAACTGCGGGCCCCACCTGCCCTCCCGGCTCCCTCAAGGTGATGCTGAGCGAAGCTGAGCTTCCTGTCCTCAGCCTCCTAGAATCTTCTCTTGGTGGGATCTGGGGGCAGCAGATGATTAAGCAAGAAATAAACTTTGCTTTGTCAGAAATGAAGCCTCACAAAAATTACTGTCTCATGCAGAAACGCACATCTAACTTAGTTAGAAGGAGAATTACAGCGGGTGGTGGGGTTGGAGCCAGAGGTAAAGCTGGAGAGAGAGAAGATTTTAGCTGAGAATGTAAGTAGCTGCTGAAGACAAACCCAGTTTCCAAAAGAGGAAATGGCCCTGATTTGTTTCCTTTCCTGCCAGTCACCCCACTTTCTCCTCTGTCTCCTGGTCCTTTACTGGCTCTAAGGGGCAGTCTGGCCCCGGCACTGGGCATGAGAGTTCCTGCCTGTGGGGTCTGCTTGGCACCTAGAGAAGCTCGGCCCCATCTGCCCAGGCTGCCCCGGCAGGGTTCGGGGGCCCCTTCTCTAACTCAGGTCCTCGAACCCTGCCCCCGCCCTGGCGCTTCTGTTTCTTCATTTCAGAACCTCTCCTTGCGCGTGCCCCCCCGCTGGCAAAGCTGATGTGGGTGTCAAGGGAAATCACGGCCCAAGTAGGATGCAGTACCTGAGGGCAAGGTAGGAGGGCTCAGTGGGTGCAGATAGGTCCATTGCCTGGTCACCTACTGGGGGCTTGTCCTGCTCCTCCACCCATCGGGCCCCCTCCTGGGGCATCTTCCTCATGGAGGACAAGGAGACAGTGGAAATGGTGAGTCAATGTCTGAGCACTGGCCCTCCGCCTCAGAAGCCTCCCACTGCCTGTGTGTGGGGCAGGGGTGCCCCTGGGGAGCCCCAGGTGGCTGGAGGATGTGGTTGTGCGAGGAAGGCAGCTTGGCAAAGGGGAACCAGGTGCTTGGGTCTTCAAGGCAGGAGGTTCTGGATGCAGTAAAGCGGACGGGGTAGACGGGGCACTGGCTGCTGTTCTTGGCAGAGCCCTCCCTGACAGCTCCCTGCAGCCCCTCCCTGTCCCAGCCTCCCTCTGCTGGCCCAGCCCTCGTCTGTCCCTTTGCCACGAGCCCAGGGGAAAGGAGTCAGCTGGTGGTCACTCTTTCTAACATGTCCGTGTCCTTAAGGAATCCCCGCCCGGGGCAGGGCCAACAGTCCTTCCTTCCCAAGACAAAAAAAGCAGTTCTATGGATGACGGAAATGGCTCTGCTCGGGGGCACCACAGCCAGGACCCTCACTGCACAAGCGAGGCTGGAAATAAGATGAAGGCTACCTTTGAGGTCGGCAAGTCCAAGGCCAGCCGCCCTCCCTCAGCTCAGACTTCCAGACGAAGACCATGCTGGCCTGGCTTGGCCTCGCTGCTCAGGGCTGACCCTGAGCCACCACCTTGGCCTCACAGCTGGGCTGCTGCTCCCCTGGGCAAGGCCTGATCAGGGCCGGCCTGGGGCTGCGTTGGGGGAGTGGGCCCCGCAGGGAGCACCTTGACCTCCATGGTCTTGACCCACTGGCACCTCGACACCAGGTATCCCAGCTCCTAGCCCAGCAAAGCGCTGGAGGGGACCCATCGGCTTTCCTGAGACACGAGAAGGAGAAGTGTCTAGAGGGTCCACGCAACGAGATGTGTGCCGTGCCCGTAGCTGACTGAGATGTTGGCTGAATATTAATTCAAGCACGAGGATCTCGTCTATGAACAGGGATCTGATGGCCAAGGGCTGTCCCTCCCGCCCCCGCTAATTCCGGGCAGGTGAGCATCTGAGTGGAGATGGGATACCTGGCCAGGGCCCTTGCTGGTCGCCTCCTGCTGACCTGTGTCGCCTCTGGTAAGGCCAGTGGAGGTGCGGAAGAGAAGGCTGGGAGAGCTGCACAGCCCAGCCTCTTGGAATAAGTGCCCCTTTTCCTCCCCTCCAGCTGAGCCCCCGTGACGCCCTCTCAGGGCAGCCACCCCAGGTGAAGCCCAGCCCTCGAGCAGCACGGGTGAGCTGATTAGGGAGGGCACAGATAACCCAAGTGCCAGGAATCCCCCTGCCCTGTCTCATGCTGCCAACGGCTCTAATCTTCTCTTGCACCCCTTTTTTCTAGAAGCTGCTTACATGCAGCAAGGCACAGACATTGCAGGTACAAAGGGGCAACAGTGCAGCCCTGAGGTGGGAACTCCGTAGGCAGAGACACTGACAAACGCAGGCAAACGCAGCCCGGGCAGAGAACAGAGCCTGTGGGGGGAGGTCTGGGGGCTGAGCCTGCAGAGGTTTGGTTTCCAGTCTCTTCCAAATGGTGCGCCAGGGCCGGGGCGGGAGTGGGAGAAGAGGATCAGCCAACCTCCTGGAGGGAGGCTCTGCCCCGGGGCACAGACCGCGGGGGGCGGGGGGGGGGGGGCGAGATCCTTCAGGGGCTGGCCACCGCCCCCAGCCCTGCGGCTTCTCCGTCAGTCCTTCCCCGGGATCCCCGCCCCAGCCGCCGCCTCCGCCTCCGAGCCTACCTTGGGCTTGAAGGCGATGAGCTTCAGGATCATCTCGACCGTGAAGAGGCCGGTGAAGAGCATGTTGAGGACGTTCATGGCGACCTTGAACAGGCAGCTCTGCCCGTAGTGCTGCGGGGAGGCCGCGAGATGAGCCGGCTTCCCTGCCCCCGCCCCCGTCCCCGAACCCGGCCCAAGGACGGGGCACACCTGCGGGCCATCAGGGGGACTCAGGAGCCTGGGGGTCCCTCCGTTCCCTGCCGCCTCTGAAAACACGGGAGGCCGAGCCCCCACCTCGGGTCCCATTGGTGGACAACTGTGCAGAGACTCCTGGCTCTCGGGGTCCCTGTGGCTTGGACCTCTGAGGACAGGTGACACCTCACTGACAGTGACAGCCATTTCAAGGTCACCCCGTTCTCCATCTCATCAACCCGGGTCTTGTATGTCCTGCACCCTCAAGAGGAGACTCGTCTCTCTGTGAAGCTGCTCCTCCTGCCCCTTGGCCAGTGTGATGGCGACAACCGCCACCCCCCCGTGGAGTATTTACTCCCCCCGACCCCCCGCCACTGCCCTCGTCACTGGCTCTGGACTGACCTGCATGGCCAGACAGATGGTGTTGAGCAGGATGAGGACGAACATCAGGTACTCAAAGTAGGTGGAGTTGACCACGTACCACACCTTGTACTGGTGCTGGTTCTTGGGGATGTACCTCCGCAGGGGCCGGGCCTTGAGGGCGTACTCCACGCACTGCCGCTGGGGGGACAGGGGACAGGAACCTGGAGGATGGGGGCGTACTCCATGCACTGCCTCTGGGGGGCAGGGGACAGGAACCTGGAGGATGGGGGTGTACTCCAAGCACTGCCGCTGGGGGGACAGGGGACAGGAACCTGGAGGATGGTTGGGGGGGGATGCAGAGGAAGCTGCACACTGTGGGGGTGGTTTTCTGGGGTCTGAGAAATCATGAACCGTGTCAGTGCATTTATAGGCTGAGGTGCTCCCTGGATGTTTCCCGATATTCCATCACTCCCCTACCATGGGGGTACCCTCTCTAGTCAATGTCCTTCTTAGAACATACTCAAGGGGTTGGGGTCGCTTCTTTCCATCTCAGTGATGCCCGCCGCATCGTGGACACTTGGTGGCGTCGATAAACACCTGCTGCCTGCCATGGGCCTTCTTACCGATCGTCTCCTACCCCAGCCCTTGGGGCACTTTGCTCCTCATCTTTTCTTTCTGCCCTAATGGCCTAGTAGTAGCAGATCGTCCACACTCACTAACTGGCCTCCCTCCTTCCTGTCTTCGTTACAATCGGACGTTGGCCTGGGGGGGCCAGAAGTGAGTCTGAACTGGAAGCGCTGAGGTCAGCGCTACCAGGGGTCCGGCTGGCCTGGGGGGTGGAACTCAAGTCCCTCCCAGGTGGGGGGCCGGGGGCTCTCCTTGGGTGGCACAGCCCAGCCCACCTGTTGGCCTGGCTCCTCACGACAGGGTGCATCCAAGGACTGGCGCTGCCATGTCCCCCTGCTTAAGACTTTCCTCTGCATTCTAGTTAAGAAACAGGTTTCTGGCCCTCTCGCTCTTGTTCCCATTTCCACACATCCCCGCCTCCCCCGCCACGTGCCAGCTTCTAGGTGGGGGGCAAGAATCTTTCCCCATGGAGTCTACAGATGTGGGAGGCTGATGGACCCGGCGGGCAAGCGTTTGGAGCTGGGGCCCGCAGGGTTTGCCCTTGAGCCTGTGGTTCACGGAGGGGATGCGGGTCTGTCCTGACCACGGCCTCCCGGGCCGGGCTGGGTACCTGGTTCTTGTCCAGCTCGCAGTTCTTGTACTCCTGCTCGCCCTGCTCCTGGAAGGTGACGATGACGAAGCCCACGAAGATGTTCATCATGAAGAAGGCGATGATGATGATGTAGATGATGAAGAAGACGGAGATCTCTACGCGATAGTTGTAGATGGGGCCTTTGTCCTCCGTGTGGGAGTCGATGGAGCGGTAGAGCAGCCTGAGGGGACAGCCCCGCAGGGGAGGGGATGGCACCGCTGCTCCCAGGTGTCCCCAGGCCAGGGAGGTGGGAGACAGCTCTGAGCTGAGAGTCAGGAGGTCAGGGTTCGAGCCCCAGCTGTGCAACTTGCAAACCACCCAAACTCTCTGAGCCTCAGAGGCCTCATCTGCAAAATGGAGACAGTGATTCCCGACTTTCCTACCCGGCCGGGGAGCAGCTGTAACATATAGGAGGGCATTTTGAAACTGTCAAGAACTCTCTAGATGTGACAGGAGCCATGGGCATTGATTTCAAGTACTGGAAATATTGGTAAACATTGCAACAGCGTTGCTGTTTCCCTGGCAGAGACTCAGAGGAGGATGTTGCAGTGAACATAAAATAAATCTATGTGGCGGCGAATACCCATATAGATAAAAAACAGCGCAGGCTCATTCAGCAGTGGTGGGGCTTAGACTTGGGTCACCCGTGTCGGTCGTCCGCCTGGGCTGGGCTGCGCGCCTGGCAGTCCCGCTTCCCTTCGTGGATGGGGTTCCCTCCTCTCCTGCCTTGGATACACATGCTCTTTGCTCGCTGTTCTCCAGGTACTACTGATCATGTTGCCTTTTAATAATGGCGCCTCCCATCTAAGATCCATGTGCTATTGTTGACTTAGAAACATCTAGAATCATCTGAGTTAGATGATCGTGACACTGGGATACACATGGGGGCTCTGGGAAGTGGGTGTCTGTGCAGAGGTACATGGAGCACAGGGCACTCCTGGTGGAGGGATGCAGTGTGAAGGCCTGGGAGGGGCCTGGAGGGGACGTGCTGGTCCAGGCCTGGCAGAACTGCCTCTGCGGGAACTTCTCACTGTGAATACAGACAGGGCTCCTTCAAAGGAGAGTCTCATCAGTGGGCATCTCTGCTGTCTTCACCCACGTGCACGCCCTCTGGGAGTGTGACCTTGAATCCCCGGGTGACCCAAGGGTGCCCACCTGGGGAAACCCTCCCCACTGTCTCCCAGACGCCAGGAGGGTGATGACAGACATTGCTACATCAGTCTTGCTTGGGAAGGGGAGCTAAAAGAAGCACGTTTGGGGTTGAACTTCCAAAATGTTGACATCTTCCAAAAGAAGAAGAGGTATGCTTTAGCAGTGACTGTGGCCTGCAGATGGTTCTAGAAACACAGCCTCACTGTCTGGGGAGGCCACAGATAAGTATGATTTCTGGGAAGGAGGGTGGGACATCAGGAAAACTGGCCTTGATCTGTGTACTCACTCTGGCCACCCCTCAAAGGTGGAGACGGTGAACAGGGCCATCATGGCTGCCAGGACATTGTCAAAGTCGAACTTGCTGTTCTCCCAGCTGCGGGGCTGGATGATGGGGTGGTCAACCTCCCCGTCCTTGTATGTGATGTAGTTCCCCCTGAGAAAGGGGGAGAGAACTGATTCTGGGTTCTCCCCTCTCCCCTCAACCCCACCCACCAGGGACCCCTGGCTTGGGGGCGGGGTGGGATTGGCTAAGCTTAAATCCACAGATCCAGCCGCTGGGAAGGACATCAGCGGGAGAACGTTCAGGAATAGATGGTCAGTGGGAGCAGAGAGCCCACCCAGGGTCACTGTCATTGAGGAAAGAATGGGCTGCCCTCCTCTCAGGCCAAGCCACCCACCGCCCAGAGTCAGGCAGCCCGGGTACCGGTGCCACCACCGGCCAGACTCACTTGCATTCGGCCTCCGTCTGCTTGGAACTATCTGAACAGGTGTAGAGCTTGCCCTGGAAGGCGGAGGAGCAAAGTGATTGGAGACGCTCCTTCATCAAGACATCAGTCAAAGCTGATGAGCGGTCATCTCTGCAGCCCAGCTCTGCGCTGGCGTCTCGGGGCAAAAAGCGTAAGACTGCAGAGCCCAGACGGGCATCTCGGCTCAGAGAGAGCAGCCGGCCCACAAACACGCCCAGGGCCGCGGGGACTCAGCCAAAGGGAACTCCAGCCTGAGGAGGCTGGACCGCCCCCCTCCCAGGAAGGCCTCCAGAGGGAGGTGGAGCAGGCAGGGCAAGGAGCTGAAGTCTGTGGAGGGTTCAGGGGAGTTTTCCAAGGGGAGGGGGTGAGAGCCCCGCATGGAGAAGGGCAGAAGAGAAGGACTGAGGCAGAAAAGGGCGGGCGAGGGAGAGCGGCGTCCTGTTGCCGAGGGCCAGCCAGCAGCAAGGTGAGCCCTGGAGGAGGGCTCTGCAGTGAGGTGTGGAGGAGACTTGGTGCTGGGGGGAGCCCCTGGGGCCCTGCGGGTTTAGGCAGGTGACTGACACGAGGGGACAAAGAAGAGCCCTTCCCTTTTTCCGAGAGGGAGGGGCCCGGCTAAGGCAGAGGGCAGGACACTGGTAGGGCAGAAATGCCTCCACACTGGCCTCCCGGGGCTGGGAACTGGTCCTCCTCTGGGCTGGGAACTAGTCCTCCGTGGGTCTGGGAACCAGGGCTCTCCATGTCTAGAGCTTGGGAGGGGCTGTGGTGGAGGCTGCATACATCCCCCGTGTGACCCAGCACTGTCCCCTCTGTGGCCGCTGCAGCTCCGTCTGGGTCGGGGATGCTGCTGGGTGGGAAGCGGGACTACTGACCAGAGCCCAGACCCTACCTTGAAGAGTTGGACCCCGATGCAGGCGAACATGAACTGGAGCAGCGTGGTCACGATCACGATGTTCCCGATGGTGCGGATGGCCACAAACACGCACTGCACCACGTGCTGCAAGTGGACAGAAGGGGCTCGGTTCTGGGCCTGGCTGAGCCCCCTTGGGGGGCGCGTGGCCACTCTCACCACCCTCAGGGAATTCAGACTCAAAGAGGAAGCGCCGGGAGTTCCCATCATGGCTCAGCAGAAATGAATCTAACTAGAATCCATGAGGATGTGGGTTCGATGCCTGGCCTCGCTCAGTGGGTTAAGGATCCGGTGTAGCTTGCCATGGTGTAGGTCGCAGATGTGGCTCGGATCGGGTGTTGCTGTGGCTGTGGCGTAGGCTGGCGGCTACAGCTCCCATTTGACACTGAGCCTGGGAACCTCCCTATGCTGCAGGTGCGGCCCTGAAAAAAAAAAAAGACGAAAAAGAGAAAGTACCCTCTGGGGTCACTGGGTGATGGATCTGGTGGAAGCCCCACCCCACTGGGCTCTAGGTGACCCCAGGGGCAAAAGCCCTGCTAACTTCCCCGTTCCTGGGCAGCAGCACAGAGACCTCACCACACGTGGGCCAGGGTGGTGTGTGGGTCTCCTTCGGCAGAAGCTTTGCTGAGAAGGCGGGATGTGAATGGCAGCCTTGGTTATGGTTCCATTCCACAGGGAACCAGGACTGGAATTGGGCTGAGGGCCTGGCAGGAGGGTCCCAGCTCCCACCCACCGGTCACTTCATGTGGCCTCCACCAGCACCCCCCCACCTTTGCCAGCTGACGCTCCCTGGGCTGGGGGCTCCCCGGCCAGGCCTGCCCAGCTCACCTTCAGCCCCTTGGCCCTGTTGATGGCCCTCAGGGGCCTGAGCACCCTCAGAACCCGCAAGATCTTCACCACATTGATGGCGCTGGACCTGGGAGAGAGGACGGGCAGGTGAGGCTCTCCTGTTCCTGCAGTGCCAGGAGACAGTGGCGAAGGGAATGCTGGCGGGACGTCCCAGCCAGACTGGAGAAATGGGAAGCCTGCTCGGGACCTTCTCCTCGGGAGTACTTTCCACCCTGGTCTTCCTCCTGTAGGGACCGGAGCTGGCCTGGGGCCGGGCCCCTCTCGCTGTGAACCGGTCATGGGAAAAGCATTTACCACGAGTCATTAGCAGTGTAATGTGCTACTCAGGGGTGTGTACGGTGCCCAGGAAGCTGAGGGTGAGGCAAACCTCTGCCAAACCCCAGCCACTGAGGATAATGTTCATAAGGTTTCTGAGCCCATTTCTTCAACTGTGAAATGGGACGGCAGTCACTGCCATGAGTCTGTTGCAAGGATTGAGTGAGAAAACACACAGGAACCATCCAGCAGAACTCTTGGCACGTGTAAGCTGGCTCAGTGGTGGCTTCTATCACCATGAACTTGAAATACTGTAGGTCAGACTGAGGTGGGAGTTCCTGCTTCAGGCTGAGTGATTTAGTGGCCATGCTGGGATTAGAATCTAGACCTGCAGGCTCCCAGGTGGACAGTTTGGGGTAAAATGATTGACGATCACAGTAAAGGATCTCTCTCTCTCTCCTAAAGTCCCTGTCTCTGCTCCTTCTAGGCTGAAAACACCCTTAGGAGGAGCCCTAGGATGCCTCTGCTCTGCCACTAGTGTGACCTGAGCCAAGTGTGAGGTCCTGACCCCAGCCTTTCTGTCCATAAAATGCTAATAACAGCCCTGGCCTGCCTGCCTCATGGGTCCTGTGAGGTCACAGAATACGTAAGTCAAGGTCAAAGTCAAAGGACAGGGTTACTTTATCAGCTGATAGATTTGGGGGAGAAACCAGTAATCAGATCCTTTTAAACCTGAGCAAGTTCACAGTTGGAACCACATTTAAATCCCCTCCCCACCCGACCCCCAAAGCCCTGGCTGTAGCCCAGACCAGTTACATCAAAATGCTGGGCGAAGGATCCAGCAGAAAAGTCTTTTTAAAAGAGTTTCTCAGGTGACTGCCCTGAACAGCCAAGTATGAGAAGCAGCCATCCCTCTCCCGCCCTCTCCTGTCAGGTGCTTTGACTGCAGACAGGTGAGGAGGGTCGGGACTGGGCTGGCCAGGCCCTAGCAGGCCTGGAGCCTGAGGGTACCCAGGAGCAGGTGGGAGGGCCTTGGGGACAGTCCTCTCACTGTGGCTGGGCCCTCCCTGTCTGCTTGGCAAGACTCAGACATTGAAACAGATTCCTGCTGGGGTCAAGGTACCCCAAGCGTCACACCACTGGGGACACAGACACCACAAACCGAAGCCTCCAGGGAGGCCCTACCCCGTCCCTATCACAGCCCCACTGTGGCCGGGCACCTCCCAGGCTCCCGCTGTCCCCTCTGACACCTTCCTAGTTCCTGCCCCCTTGAGGACTGCGGGGACCCACTCACTGGATGCCGAAGGAGATGAGGGACACGGCCACCACCAGCAGGTCCAGGATGTTGAAGTAGTTGCGGCAGAAGGAGCCCTTATGCAGGAAGGCCCCATAGGCAGTCATCTGGGGAGGCACAGGGAAGCGTGGCGTGAGCGGCCGGGCTCCAGAGCCCTCGCCCCACCCCCCACATTACCCCTCGTAGGGCCCAGACAAGAGCTGGAAGGTGGCAGAGTGCTGGGGGCAGGCAGGACCGAAGGGGGAGACTCAGGGCCACAAACACTGCACCCCAAAGGCTCCCAGCCCTGGACGTGTCAGCGGCCAGGCTCTTCAGTCCCAAATCTGAAGCCCTTTCATGGGCCCCCAGCCCCAGCCCCACCCCCACTCCCCCTTAGCACGTGTCTGTGGCTCCAGCCTGAGATACTGAATCTGCCCTGGCCAGCGTCCCTGCACACTCAGGTCTCTGCCTCCTCTTCAAACCCTCTCCACCTCAGGCATCGGGGGACCAGCCACCCTGGCTCCCCAGGATTTTCCTGGTTTAGTCTCAGGCAGCCCCTCCGCCTGGGGCAAAGATGAACAGTCTGTCACTATGATGGCCAGGAAGACGTTCTCCTGAGAATGGCAGTCGGCATCTGTCCACCTCCCAGCCTCAAACACTGCTGAGGATCTGTGGCCAGTAGCCTGAGCTCCAGTCCAACGCCTGGTTCCAGAGCTGCGCTCAGAGGGGCTGGGCCGTGTGCACCACAGCAAGAGCACAGCTCTGGAGCTGGGCCCCCTGAGTTTGACTCCCACCCTGCCGTGTTTCATTTGAGTGCCTGGGGCAAGTTAACCAACTTCCCTAGGGCTCTTCTGAGAAATAGGATAAGGACACCTTTACCCTGCAAGCTTGTAATTACACCATCCTGCAGACGGAAGCTCCACGCAGGCGAGCTTCACTACAGACTGGACTCAGCCAGAGAGCCAGGATTTGAATTCTGGGTTCCTCCTGCACGGGGGCATTGGGGCAACTATTCAGTGTCCCCCTCCATGAAGCGGCATCCCCTTCCTGCAGATGCGAGGCACTACAGAAGCACTGACAGCCCTTTGGAGACTAAGAAGGGACCACGTTGGGGGGATGACTGTCGGGGGTTTGCTGTTACCCCCACCTCACCACCCAGAGCTCGGGCTAGAGCTGCTGTCGATGCTCCACCACCGTCTGTCCAGTTTTGCTCATGTGAATTAAGGGCCCATGTGAAGGGTTTCAACCCAGGTGAAGGGTTGAAAGGCCACGGGGCTGTGGAGCGACAGCCAAAGGGGGACATTTGGAGCTGAGGGCTGAGAGTCTGGGAGCGGCTCCCCATCACCTGCGGCACAATTTATCTCTTTGGAATCAGAGCGCGCTCAAGACAGCTTGTCCACAGAGCGGATCAAAAGCAAACACAGGGGAAATTGGCAAAAATAGCTCTTGCAACCTAATTCTTCCCACTTTTCTCCTGTAGGAGGGGGTCACAGGGGACTCAGGCAACTGTGTCCTGCAAGAGTTTCCAGAAGTGGGTGGATTATATAAAGGGCTGCAGGGGAATATAGTTGGAGGTCTGTCCCCAAGGCCCTCCATCTGGAGGGCTCCTTCCCTGTCTCTCAGGGGAGGTCTGGGCCCTGGGGGTGTGGGGGGACCCCAGTGCCACCATGGCTCATGTTAGTCAGGAGGCTGTGAGCTCTGGAGGCTTGGGCCTGCCTGCCACGCCGTTCTCAGTCTCAGGGAAGTGCTGGACATGGTGAGGCCTCACCAAGCTCTGGCAGAGCCATCACATGTAGAAGGTGTCCTTGGATAGTGGACAACGGGGCTCAGAGTATCCCCTCCACCCTGTGACTCTGGGCTCCTGTTTGTCAGCAGTCCTGAGAGTGTGTGTGTGTGGGCATGAGTGCAGGGAGGCCAACCCAGGCAGGGTCAGAGGAAGACTGGCTGCAGAAGCGCAAGTAGGCACTGGGAAAATGGGGCATTTGTGTGAAAGTGGCGTCCAGGGCGTCAGAAGAGACCGGGCTCAGGTGCTCAGTGCCATGTCCCCCTTTACCCTGTTTGCTGACTGCCGCCCTCCCCATTCCTGCTCCACAGGGTCTAACCTGTGCCCAGGAAAAGCCCTGCTGGGGAGAGAAGAGGATTGGACTCACCAGGTGGCAATTCTGCTCACTGAGTGCATCTTATCTTATAATTTCTACCCATGGGCCCTGGTTCCACCTCCTCCCTCCTCCGTGGAACAGCCCTTGGCATCATTCAGGCCCACTGCCATGGTCCGACAAGCCTTTCCTGACACTAGCCACCCTCCTGGACGCTAGGCACCTGTGCCGTGGCAGGACACCACCCTGCGGGCAGGGCAGAGGGGCCCAGAGGGCAGGCTGCAGGGGGTGCCTGGGTCGGGTTCTGTCCAGAAATACAGTCAGTGTAGAAGCAGGTAGAAGAGGGAGGGCTGGCCAGGAAGGGCGTGTAAAGGGATGAAGCCCTGAGGGAAAGAGCGCTGCTGAAACCTGCAACGGGGCTCCAAGGAGGCCCTGAGAACCGGAAAGCGCTCTGGACGTGTGTGTGTGCGGCCTCCCTGAGTCTGAAGTCAAGGAAAGTCCGCGCCCCACCCCCAGGGGTTGCAGAGAAAAGTGGTCGCTCCTGGTTACTCTTGCTTAGGGTCCGTTCAGCTGGAACTAGGGGGTCTGGACAAAATAAGGCACAGAAGGTGACCACTCAAGTGGGCTGTGCCTGAGGGCTGGGTGGTGCCTCAGGCCCAGAAAGGGGGTTCTGGGGCTGCAGCACATGGAGGGTGGGCAGGAACCCGGGTGAGCCTCTGGGAGGGCCTGAGCGGCGTGTGTGTCACAGCCCGTGGCCCATCTGACTGGGGCCAGGGTGACCTCCAAGAGAACACTGCTCACACTCGCTGTCCTGCCTTGGGTGGACTGGGAAACTTAGAAGTTATAACAGAGTAAATGTAAGCAATATATTAATCGTGTATTAATAGAAATAATAAAAGAAAGCTTAGGGCAAACCTCCGTCAACCCGAGCTGCTCAGAGGTGGTGCTACCGTGCTCGGGTGACAGGGCTGGAGTGGGTCGGTGGAGCTGTCAGCTCTGGGCTCCTGGGCTGCCTTAGCTTTTGGGGACACAGCCCCTTCTCCACCTGGGGCAAGGGGCGAGGCCGCAAGGCTTTCTTCAGGGGTCTGTCCAAAGCCCTTGGCTGGGAGACTGGCATTAGGCCTGCGATCAGTCACACAGACCCACTCCCGCCTGGTCCCATCCCACGGGCGGTGGTGACAACAGGCACTGAGGGCCCAGGCAGGGGGTCTCTAGAGCCCCCTGAGTTTTCCCACTTTTTGGTTTGTGGGGGTTTCCTCTGGGCAGGAGGGGCAAGGAGGGTTCTAGCTGGGGTCCGCCAGGGCTCCCGGAGGTGGGGCGGGGGTGTATGGTGCCCGGTGCGGGGCCAGCATCCGTCACTGCCAGCCAAGGGCCTCCCCTAGGCTGACAGGAGGGCCTGGGGCTGGGGGGTGGGTGGGGGCGGGGGTTTCTTCTGGCTTCCGAGCCTGAGCAAAGTGCATGGCACAAAGTGAGGCAAACAAATTTGTCTAGTTTCAGGCTTGAGAGTAAAAATGAGAGTGAAAGAACCGAGAGAGGAAAGAGACAGAGAGGGAGAAAGAAGGCTTTGCCGCGTGCATTACCTTGAGGATAATTTCTAAGGTAAAGATACTAGTGAAGACATAGTCAGCGTTGCCTAGGATCTGAAAGACAAGCACACCCGGGTTAGTGGCTCCCAGTGACCCCAAGACAGAAGCGTGTGTTAGGACAGAGCAGCCAGAGCCAGCACAGCAGGAGGACAGGAGAGGAGGGGGCGGATTACCTTCAGAGCAATTTCAATGGTGAAAATGGTAGTGAAAACAATGTCAAAATAAAACAGAATCTGCAAAACAAAGAGAAACAGGGTGGGGATGGGGGAAGCTGGGGAGGTCAGCGCGGTCCAAGAGGGGAGTCACACTCCCGAAGCACAGAGCCTTCCCGCCTGAGGCGTGGAAATGAATCTGGGGCCAGAGGCCTGGGCACAGCACTGGTCCCCAAGGCCCCAGATGGGTGAGCAAAGCTCCAGGCTGACTCTGTTGGTCCTGGGTCTGGGCGGGTGCTTTCTTCCTTAATTCAATTTATTCACAAACCCAAATCAGACACCTGGGATGCTTGTCAAAAGGACAGAGTGGGGTTTCCTTTTTTTTGTGTGTGTGCGAAGATGCAAAATGCTTAACCCACACTGGCGTGGCTCAGTTAGCCCCTCGCCCTGTGAGGCCTAAGCAGGTGCTGTGCCCTTCAGGGCAGGAGGGTGCACCCAGGGTCAGGGAGGCTCCAGAGTTCCTGTTTACTGGGTCTCTGCTGGTGGGTCACAGCGAGGCCTGCCTTTCCCAGTAGGCAGGCTGTGGACCATGCTGGCTGCAGGACCGTCAGCCGGCTTGGCAGGGGTCTGGCTTTAGGCTGCTGGACTCCTTGCTTCATGCCCACTTGGTTGTGGTCTGACTAAGTTTCCTGGCTTGGAGATGTTGAAATTATTTTTCTTGCTCACCAGAGCTTGGGGTGGGTCTCCAATTTGGATTTTACTCTGCGGAGCCTCTCCTTGGGAAGGTCAGTCTCATGACAGCACCCACCCGCCACTGCCCTCCAGGGACAAGGACTGGCCAGAGGCCTGGGGGCAACACAGGAAGTCAGTGGCCTCTCTCTACTAAGTTACAGGGCAGCAGAGCCCTGAGGAATCGCCAGGGCAATGAGTCCTGACATGCCAGTCAGGCTGGGCTGAGGTGCCAGGTCCACATTCTCTTTCCTGCTAATGGTCTGGGTTTCTACCAAAGCTCTCATCTCTTAAGGAAGCATCTGCTGTGCCTCTGATCCTGAGAGCTGGAGCTGCGCTCGGGTTGAACCAGGAGGTCGGCCAGCCATAGAAGCTGTGGGGGGGCCGGGTCACATTCGGGTGGGGTGCAGTGGGTGCTAGTGCAGGGGACAGAGGGGCGTACGTGGTTCCTGAAGGAGGTGTGCTGCACGGGGTCCTCGGCGGCCAGCGAGATGCTGCTGAGCAGGATGAAGAAGAGGATCAGGTTGGTGAAGATGGAGTCATTGACGATGCGATGACACTGGAGGCGGAACCTGCGGGAGGAGGGGATGTCACACGGGGGAGGGGCCCCAATCCACCTTGGCAGGTGGCGCTTGCGGGCTGGGCAGTGGGCCCTCCAGCCCTGAGTCATCCTGTTGCAGGGTGACCACATGACCACAGCCCACCCCACCACACCCCTCGGGCCTGCCACCCCCAGCTACACACAGCTGCCACTCTGGGGGCCATGCTGGAGACCTCTGGGAAACTCCACATCTTCTAATGCCTCTGGGATGTCATCCACTGGCTTTCGTTTGGGGACTTCTTTCCCCATCATTCAAAACGACCGCTTTATAAGATCTACTTCATATGGTTCTGTACGGGGAATGACAGAGCTACCCAGAGACGTGGATGCTATGAGGCTGGTCAAGCCTGGACTCAGAGGAGGTTTGCTCCCGAGGCAGTAATTCAATCCCACACCTCAGCATAGTTACAAAGGAGGACACACCTGACCCTTGGGAGATCCTCAGTGCCTAGGGTGTCTTTTTGCCATTTCTAGGGCCACTTCCGTGGCATATGGAGGTTCCCAGGCTAGGGGTTGAATCGGAGCTGTAGCCACCGGCCTACGCCAGAGCCACAGCAACGCAGGATCCAAGCCGCGTCTGCAACCTACACCACAGCTCACGGCAACGCCAGATGCTTAACCCACTGAGCAAGGCCAGGGACCGAACCTGCAACCTCATGGTTCCTAGTCGGATTCACTAACCACTGCGCCACGACGGGAACTCCTTTTTTTTTTTTTTTTTTTCCTAGGGTGTCTTATACTGACTCATCTGGGCAGCAGGAAGGGCGAGGGTGTGGCTATCATCTTCATTGTACAGCTAAAGCTACTGAAACCAGGATGGAGGGGCTTGTGCATGTAGCCTACAGACTGTGGATGTGTGTGCATGGGGGTGTGTCCGGGCTTGAACCAGGCCTTCAGACTCTGCCCCTGGCATGTCATTGACTAAATGTTCTGATGGAGCTTACTGATGCAGAAGCACCACATCCTGGAAGGAACGAAATCTCTGGGACAGTTTTGGTTCCATGAGAGTCAGGAAGGTCTGCAGTGACCCTCCCCTGAAAAAAAGAAACAACAAACCAATCTGCTGAGCTGGGTCTGTGTGACAGGCAGCCGGATGGGCAGAGGGGACTGAGGACAGTGGCACAGCTATCAGGAAGCCGGAGGGGCCTGGGACTTCTCGGCTGAGCCAACACCCTCAAGGAGGATCTGGAAGAAAGCTTCCCAGTCCTAATTTAGGTCCATGGGAATCTTGCCAATTAAGATGAAGTACTGAGGTCACAAGCAAAGATCAAGATCCCATCAAACTACTAAGATGGGAAACCAGAAGATACTAAAAATAAGTGATTCAGACCCCCAAAGACTGTGTATATTGGAAATACCGGATGTAGATGATAGAGCAAATATATTGGAAATATTTAATTGGAAAAAGAACTTGACCACAAAGCTGATGACTCAACAAGAAACTCAGATATAGACAGATGGATCTAGAAGACCAAGCAGCAAATGGAACTATCTGAAATGACAAAATATACCTGGATATAAAACCTGGTTTATGCAGTAACAGAGTTGAAGAGAGAATTGAGAAATTGGAAGATACATCTGAAGAAATGGCCCTGAACTCCAATCACGAGACTAGGAGATAAAAGACATGAACCCGTGAATGTGTGAGTCAGGGAAGACAGAAAGGAGGGACTAACACGTGTCAACCTGGAGTCCCAGCGGACCAGCCAGAGAGAAGGAAGACAGGTGGTATATAAAGCGACTATCCTACAACTTTCCAAGAATGAGCCATTCTTATTATCTTCAATGGCGTTCAAGCACTGACAAAAATATAGACCCATAGACCTAGGAAGCACAACATAGTCCAAGCAGAATAAATGGAAAGAAATCCACATCCAGACATCTGGCAGCAAATGTGCCCCATACCAGAGGCAGCAGGTGATGTTAAAAGCAGCAGAGATAAGAGCCGTGGTTTCCTACCAAGGAATGGTGGCGGGAATAATACATCTAATGCGCTAGGGCTAAAACCTGTCAACCAGAATGTGTACATACGGCAGAACTATCCTTCGAGAAGAAGAAATAAAAATAATTACAGATAAAGAGAGGCCAAATGAATTCGCCATAAAGGAACTAAAGGAACGTCTAAAGAATGTACTTTAGGAGCAAAGAAAGTGATTGCAGAAGGATGAACTGAGATCCGTGAAAAATGATGAACGAATACAATGGTAACCGTATGTAAACCCAAACAGACATGGTCTATGTGATGATAACGGCAATCACGTCTAACTCGCTGAAGTAGGCGGCCAGCACCAACACACTCATCAACCATAACATATAAGGTGGGAGAGGTGGGAGGAGTTAAAAGTGCTTTAACTATTTTAACTCCTTCTATTTGAGGGGAGAAAGTTTGGGATCTTAACTTTAGGCTTTAAGCGTAGTCACCAACAGAACAGAAATGCAGCCTACGCTATCAAAAAATGCAGAGAAAAGCAAACGCAGGTCTTCTGCTTTGGAATCCAGGACTCCCTTCCCTAAATCAGTGCCTGTGTACACAAGCTGTGCGGTGCTGGGAGAGTCCCAGGGGTTGGAGGCTGAGGATGCTGGCACCTGCTGGGCTTGGGTCATGGAGCAAGAGGAGCCCCACCTTCCCCACCATCCACACACCTGTTGTTGGGGCTGAAGATGAAGAAGGCACTGGCTTCTGGCATGGGCACCGCCTTCTCTTTCAGGTGCAGCTCGGAGAGGGGGCGGGGGCGCGGGCCCACGGGCATCTCAGGCTCCTCCTCGTCCTCTTCTCCTGCAGGAAAAAAGCACCCTTCTAAATAGGTCCATGGCTCCCACTTATTTTTACCACGGTGCTGCCTACTTCCAGACACCTTCCTACGGGCAGGAATCAGACAGCAGCTGTATCTTTGGAGACGAAGAGGCCAACCAGGACAACCAGCTCTCCCTGTGGGCCGGCTGCAGCTCATCTCCGCTGGAGGAAAACTTCCTGGCAGCACGTGAGAAGTGGGTCGTGGGGGGCGGGGGAGGGCGACCAACTCATGCTGGTTTGTCCTGGTTTTTAAACAGAACTCCCCACACCCCAGGAACCCCCTCGCCCTCCTGAAAATTGGGATGGTGGTCATCCTAGTTGTTGGGCCCTAAAAAGATGGCCAGATGAGACTAGGGCATTGCCAGGTGTGCTTGCCAGTCTGGGCTGCAGGTAGGGAAAGGGCGTAGCTTAGCTGACCTGACTCCCTGGCAAATAACCCCATCCTGAAGGCTCCAGGAGCTTAAAATCAACATTCTCCCTATTCCTGAAAATACAAAATGCTTCAACACTGTGCTGTAGAGACAGTGAGGCCGTAATGCTGCCGTAGCAGGCCCTTTGCCCAAAGGTCTAGACGTTGACACCAGTTACAGAAGCACTCTGTTCTCTGCGCCGGCATCCACACTGAATGCGGACCACAGGAAGACAAGCTCACTGCCTATGGAAGGAAACTGCCTATCCTGTTCGGTCAAATGTACTTAAAAATGTTAAGGAGGCAGAGTTCCTGTTGTGGCTCAGTGGAAACAAATATGACTAGCATCCATGAGGAAGCAGGTTCGATTCCTGGCCTCGATCAGTGGGTTAAGGATCTGGCGTTGCCGTGAGCTGTGGTGTAGGTTGCAGACAAGGCTCATATCTGGCGTTGCTGTGGCTGTGGCACAGGACCTTGGTTACAGCTCTGATTTGACCCTTAGCCTGGGAACCTCCATATGCCATGGGTGCGGCCCTAAAAATACAACAAAAACAAAAATGTTTAGGAGGGGATGGAAGTTAACAGCATGGGCTCTTCTGCCAATGCCTGGATCCAAATCTTGGCCCTGATTCCTTCTGACCGTGGGGATTTAATTTAGTGTCTCTGAGCCCTTGCAGTTTCCCCACCTGCAAGATGGGGTGACAGCACATTAGCACATACATACTGAGAATGATGTGTTTCGATATCCACCATTGGGAGACCCTCTTAGGCTGTAAATTATTGTCTAGCATCTTTCTCAGTTTGCTCTGTCTTAATTCCTGGACAGACTTTCCACTCACATCAAACTATTCTCTGAATGCTCACTGTAGTGGGCTGAATAGCATGTCCCCCGACTTCCCTGCAGATTCATGCCCACCTGAAACCGCAAATGTGACCTTATTTTGGAAAAAGCATCCTGCAGATGTCATTAGCTATGTGACAGTCATGCTGGACTAGGGTGGGCCCTGATTCCCAGGACTGTGTCCTAAGGAGAGGCGCACAGAGAAGAAGGAAGGAGGCGGAGAAGAGCCAACAGCCGAGGAGCGCCCAGGGATTCTCCCCAGAGCCGCTAGGGGGAGCTCGGCCCTGCCCACACCTGGATGTCTGGCTTCCCGGCTCCAGCCTGCGAGAGGATGAATTTCTGCTGTTTTAAGCCTCCTGTCCAGGCCCCTGGCTCAGCTGTTTCCCTGCTTGCACTGCCCGTTGGCCCTTCTTCCAAGTTGCACGCACCCCACCTCAGCCAGCACCTTCACATGGCCTTCCTGAACACCTGAGCCCAGGAATGACCTTCCTGGGAATCCCTGCAGCACCACCCGCCTCCTGCATTCACCTGGCACTCAGGACAAAATGCCTCGGATGCCTGACTTTAAAGTACCTGCTCCATCTCCTTCTGTGCCAAAAGCCCTGCAGAGAGAAACCATGCTTGGCACGTACAGCCCTTATTTCCTGGTGATGACACACGCCTGCACCAACATTTGCTGTATGAGGAAGGGGACTTAGCAGAAGGCTGGGGGGAAAGATGGAGAGATGGTGCTGGGAAGTTCAGTTCAGGGACCAGCCATGCCTCTGCTCTTTCTCTCCTGGTTACCAAGAAGCCAGGTGGTGCAGAAACTGGTTCTTTATCAAGCAAGAGGCATCTGGGGACCCTCGGCCTTTCTGGAGGACCCACAGATCATAGGCACGACTCCAATTCCTTCTCTCCAGTACCTGGAGCTGACCAGCAGGCAATCAATATTTTCAGCAGCAGAAGGGCACAGGATGAAAGACAGTCCAGACCGTGGCTGATGCTTTCTAACCAACCTTGGTAAAGTCTCCTATTAAAGCAAAATCAGTGAACCCAGAGTGGGCCTAGGTCACCACATTTCCATGTGGACATCAGCTGGAGGTTCTCAGGTCCCTCCTGGCTCCTTGTTCTCTTTTCAGTTTCCTAAATCCCTTTTCCCTTTTCTAAATGATCCAACACTTTCTTATTCACGGATATTTGCGAACAGGTAATTGAATGCTTATTTATTCATTTGTGTTTATAGAAAAGCACATCTGCCAGATTCGTGCTCCTCTAAGCTCATGATGAACTGTGTGTGCTCTTTCATCCTGCGTGTGAGGGTTAAGAGGAAACTACTTTTTTTTTTCTTTTTCAGCTGCACCTGCAACATATGGAGGTCCCTGGCCAGGGACAGAATCTGAGCTGCAGCAGCAGCTATGCCAGATCTTTAACCAAGTGCACCAGGCCGGGGATCGAACAGGCACTGCCACAGAGACAAGCCAGATCATTAACCCCATGTGCCACAGTGCGAACTGCCACCCATGGATTTTCACGCGATCTCGTCACCCATGGATTTTCACGCGATCCCATTCTCATCGCTGTGATTCTGCTCCTGGCTGTTCAAGCAAAATTCTAATACCTCAGGCCATGCTCACTGACCCAAAGCCGTGGCCTTACCCTGAGACCAGGCTCCGTGTGGCCCCAGATCCAGTGGCTCTAAAAGGCCAAACTCCAGAGCAAGGTCGGGGTTGCACTGCCCGCACTGGGTATCTTCTCCTTCCTGGCTCAGCTCGGCACCCCATCTCTCTCCAACCTCTCCGTCCAGCTGGCTCTGCCTCCCAGGGCTGCTCCCTCCATGTCCCCAGAGGTGCCCTGCCCCCTGCCATCATCCCACCTGGCAGGCTCCGCAAGCACCCTCACGGTCCCTGTTTTCCATCAGCTAAGAGCCTCCGGAGGTCACCACCACGTCAGCTCAGACCAGCCTTGCCCTGCCCTGTGTGGCCTTGGGGCTGTCCCACCTCCGTCCCCGGCCTCCGGGGACTCCCTGAAGCCAGATGCCTCCCCAGATGGTCCCGCCACCAGAAGGCTCTTCCTCAACTTCTCCACACCAGGGTTCAGCCAGATGTCACATTCTCAAAGAGGCCTTGGTGACACACAGCCAGGGCCTCCAGCCCGCCTGTCCATGCTCATGGAATCCTAGTTTTGCCATCTTCCCGATGTTACCTTTCTGGTTGGTTTGCTTTCTTGGAAATGTGGGCCCCTGAGAACAGCTGCCCCTCTATCTCCTCCGGAGCCTTTATCCCCCCCTGCCCACCGCCCCCCCGCTCCGCCCCCCTGGCAGGTCTTCCAAACAGTTACCAAGTCAATAAATGGATGCCTCCCGTTTTAGTCCAGCTCTGTGTCTGGGGCTGCAGGATGGTCCAGAAATAACTGGCTTTCCTCGCCAACTCTCCCATCTGCTCCCCAAAGCCCCCCACCCCTTGCTGCTCTTCCTGACCCCCCAGCAGGCCAGGCCGACCCCATAGGGGTCTGGCGTCATCACATTTCTTCTTCACAGTACTTGTTCATTTGAAGTTCTTGGTGACTTAAGAATATCTGTACATTTACTCAGGTAAACAAATCAATTAGATGAAAGCATCATCTTGGCACAAAGCTTTCTTTCCCGGGCGAGAGGTGTTTCTAAAACGTACTGTAGGCAAAGCGGGGAGGTTTACGCCCACCAGAGCACTTTGGAGATCAAACTGTGACGGGAGGACTGAACGCCAGGCAGTGTGGCCACTTTTTGTGAACTAGGCCCTTCCTGCAGCTGTTCTCGAGAGGGCTGGCTGAGGTCAGTTTGCCTTTGGGTGCGACCTGGATGGGTCAGACACAGCAGCCCGGGGAGAGCAAAGCCGGGCGGAGGCGGCGGGGGGGGGGGGGGGGGAGTGGGGCCCAGGGCAAAGGAGGCAGGGCAAGCAAGCAGTGCCCTCCGGTGGGTTGGGTCCTCACGCTGCTGCCTCCCCAGGGGCATCTGTGAAGGTGGACCCAGCAAGGCCAGCAGCCCAGAGGCCATGGAAGCAGAAGGGGCAGATTAGGGGAGAAACTGACAAGCCAGAGGGCCAGGCCAGGCCACTGCCGAAGGGCTCAGGAGCTGCCGTAAGGCAGGGTAGGAGCAGGAGGGCTGGGAAGCAGCGTGGACTCCTGGAGGAGGGGCGCCACCCCTGGGTGAGAATGTGGACCCCAGGAGATGCTTTAAAGGCTCAAGGGGTGCTGGGGGCCGCAGCAGGACGGCACGGTCACCAGCAGACCAGCGGCAGGAGGTGCCTGGGGTCAGGGGAAATGGAGCCTGGTCTGGGGGAGGTGGAGAAGGTGGCGAGGTGATGGGGCAAAGGCAGGGAGTCAGCCGAAAGTGGGAACAGCTGCTCAGTCTAAAACAAAGCTGCTTCTAGAATCCTCAACTCAGAGAGGCTTCTGGGACAGCTGGTGTGGTGACAGCCCCCGGGGGTCCTTTCCCCTCCACCTGTCCCTCTGATTCCATGGGGGCGGCCGGTGGGCCTCTGACATGAAACAGGAAGAGGAAACCATAACGTCTCAGAACAAGGAAATGTGAGGCTCCTGTGTCAGCATGTCTGCCGCCTTCTACACACCTTAGACTCCGGCCACAGACCCATCAGCATTCACAGCACAGAACCACGGTAATAATATGCTAACAAGACGAACAGAACCACTAAAAGTCAATTGGTTCCCAGTCCACATTCAGTTTTCCTTGATTACCTCAAAAATGTCATCTGAAAGCTTCTTTGTTCCTTCAGGATCAGGACAAGACCCTCCCACTGCCTTTGGTTGATATTTCTGGTTTGTCTTGAAATTCTGTGAGTTTCCACCCAGAAGGACTTTGAGTCCATGAAGGGTTTGGTCCCTGGCACAGGGACCCTTCTTTGCCCAAGCCCCAGGCAGTTGAGCCCTCTCTCCCAGCAGACAGAACTGGGGAGCTGGGCGGGGGGGCGGCGGTCACGACACCCTAGGTTCTCAGCCACCCACCAGGTTCTGACCCCATGCAGCCCAGCCTGCACGAGATGGGGTGTCAGTGAGACAGCAGTGCCCTGATGGTCTGCAATGACTTGGAGCTTCAGGCGGGTGAGAATACCTGCAATTCACAGTAAAAGGCTGGCAGGCCAGGCTCACACAGGGCGAGCGGTTTCCTAAGGCAGGGAAGTGACTCCTGAGGGCGGCCAGTGGGCTTCTCACGTGAAACCCTGTCCGGGGAGCCTGCCTGCGGATTTATGATGAGATGGCAGGCAGGACACTGAGTCAGGGAGAGCACTTTTTACAGGAAGAGGCCTGAGAGCAGCTTGGAAAGCAGTGCGTGGGGTGTCTGAGGAGGCAGGACCGCCTCTGGGTAAGGGTGGCACAGATCTGGGATTTACTGTTCTCATTAAGCGAGCATGACACTGCCGCATATGTTACACTAATAAGTTGTGTAACCCAATAATGATTTTACAACATAGGTGACAGTAAAACCTTAAATGTATGCAGGATCCAGCTTGCAAAGGACCCGAAGGCACCGTTCCAACATGGCATATTCTGTCTTCCGCTGTTATTACGAGGAGACCAGGAGCAGCGTTCTCCCCCAGCTGAGAAGGGTGAGACGGGGAAGCCTGGCAGGGCCAGTTCTTGCGGGGGAAACTGGAACCACCACGCAGCCACTTGCACACGGCTTCAGAATTGGCGTCCACCCCCAGCCTCCACCCCCCAGGCCAGGCAGTGGGCCGGTACCTGCAGTTTCTGGGTTGGGGTAGGAACACTTGTCCTCATTTTCGTTGGGCTGGAGGTCGTCCATGTTGATCTAGGCAGCGAGAGAGAGGAGGGGGGTCCAGTCAGAAAGGCTTGGGGTAGCCTTGAAGTTGCGCCCTAGTCTAGGTGGAGCGGTGGATGCAGACCCATGCCCGTCGCTCTGCAAAGGGCCCAGGACATCGACACGAGGCCGGCCTGCCTTCTCTCTGCACTCCCAGCTCTGCTGTCCACCCTCCTTCCCTGGGCCGTGGCCCAGCCACTGGAGGGGACGGCCCCTCACCTTGGTGGCGGGCGGGGACTCTCCGTCTGCCGTGATGGACTTCAGCTCGATTTTCTCCTCCTTGGTCTCCTCCACTGCTGGTTTCTCCACAACCTCTTGCTTCTTCTCTGGGCTGGCAGTCCTGGCCAAAGAAAGAGATGCTGAGTGGAATAGGGTGCTGCCCTGTGGTCCGCTGGGGCCAGGGGTGCAGCCTGCCGGGGCCTGTGTCCGCCCACCTTCAGGACCCACCCACGTGGTGGCCTCGCCTGACTCTGTCTGGAACTTGGTTCCAGCTTCTCGGCTGCTTAGTCCCTGGCTAAACCATCTAAAGGTGCCTCAGGACCAGCAGGTATGTGGCCTAGGACAGTCCATCTGGATAATGACAGGGACAGCCTTGGCCCCACCGTGTCCTCTCAAACGGGAGAAGGGTTACAGAACAGCCAGAGGGGTAGTTCTTCCTGAGGGAGCTGGATTTCGCCTTGGAGTGGCTGTCCCCATCTCTCCAGCTTCCTGGACGGGCAGTGGGGGTGGGGGGAACACACCGCTTTCCCAGGGACGGGGATTCTGCTGGTCCCCACTTACAGCAGAGGATTAGGGGGAGGCCCAAATGACCCTAGGGAGGAGCCCCAGTTCCAGGAGGGGTGGCCGGGCCGGGCTGGGGCCGAGGCTCTCCCCAGCACCCACGGGAGCACATGTCAGAACCAGGCCAGGGCCCTGAGGGGTTACCTGGCCAGCTTCTTTCTCTCCTTCTCCTCTTCCTCCTCCTTCTGGGCAGAGGTGAGGCTCTCAGCATCCGCCAGGTTGTCCACGGCAATGGCCAAGAACACGTTCAGTAGGATATCTGTTTGTGTCCATTCTTAAAGAAAATGACCCTTGGACTTGGGGTTTTTGGTGGGCTCAGGGGGAAGGACACACAGGACACGGAGGGGCTCCAAGCCCAGGGAGCCCCCCTTCCCTCCCCATCACCCTACTGGCTCCCCGGATTTTCTGGGGGTGGGAGGAGGCAGACTGCAGGCTGGGGCCGGGGGCGGGGAGGCAGGGAGCCCAGCCTTGCTCTTTAATTGCTGGTTTCTGTTTCCCTCAGAGATGCCTGGCTGCAAGTGACATTATAAACAGCCTTGCCTCCAGCAGAACGTGGCGCAGAGCTGCCGTTACCCTGCTGGGGAGCTGCCCGCTTGCCCGCCCACTTCTGCGGGAGCCCCAGACCCCGGCCAAGCTCCTAACTGGAGCAGAGTGTGTGGCCTCTTCCCCTGCCACCAATGTGGACGGACACACTTCGGGCCAGGGAACCACATCAGCCCCGACACAGCTCCCAGGTGGCACCGTTCCCCCTGGGAGGTAAGGGGCCTGGCCCCCGAGGGCAGGGGCTGGGCCTGCATTATTCTGCTGAACCTCGCCTGACCCTTAGGTTGGAGGCACTATTTTCACCCCATTTCCAGATCACCAGGGTGGACAGCCTTGGGTGTGCCTGAGGCTGTCTGCTGGCCTCTGTGTCCAGATCTTCTGCGATTCTAGTTTAGACCCATCTGCAGGCAAGCTCACAGGCTTAGGATGGGAGGGGGCGCCTGCCCATGGCTAACGTCCTGCAGGGTGGCTTCAGAGGGAGGGACCCTGGCCAGAGAGCAGGGCGAGAGGGGGAAGGTCACTTCAGGGTGGAGGCTGCGTCCTCCCTCAGCAGGGGACCAGGCCAGGGGAGCCGGAGCCTCACATGGAGTGGGAGTGAGAGGGTGCACAGCACAACACCAGGGCCGCCGCGCCAGGGAGTCACTGGGGATGGACTCGCATCCCACCCAGACCCGCCGGCACAGGCCTCTTCCTGCTGCCGGGGGCCGCAGGCACCTTGACGGCCCCCAGTCAGGACCTGCTGGGGACATACTGGCATTGCAGGCTGAGGGGTAGGGCAGCGGGGTGGGGGTCGGGGGGCAGGAGCAAAGGATACAATTTCCACAGATGAAGAGGATGATGAAGTAAATACAGACTAACATCCCTGGAAAAGAGGGGCCGCCATAAGCCATGATCCCATCATACATCACCGAATTCCAGTCCTCCCCGGTCAGGATCTGAATGACACAGTCCCACCAATAAGGGACACAGCGTTAGACCAACAGCAAACCCCGACACGCCCCTGCCCTGCCCCACTGCTCTGCTGACGCTCTGACCTCTCTCCTCCCGCCCTCCTCCTGCCCTCGGTTCTCCCCAGGACTCTGAGCTGCCACCCCTGCAAGTCCGACCCTCTCCCTAGACTGAGAGCGTGGCCACTGCATCAGTGGTTTGATCGACTGGAGGACTTCCTGAGCAAACTCCTCCTGCCCGCAGCTAAGTGCACAGCCACCATTAGTGGACCTGCGGGGTGGAGGGGCCACATGGTCCCCTGTTTCCCTCAAACATTAGAAATTTAGGTGCTATCTTGAAGACTGGGGTAACAGCCACATATTATTCATGTTACTAGGTAAACGGATCTACTTTTATTTATTTATTTAATTTTTTTGAAATCTATCTGCTTTCCATCTCAACTGCTACTTTAGCTTGGTTCTAAGCCAAGATATCACCAAAGTCACAAATCTGATGGTATTTTTGGGGGGCAAGCGTGATGGGCAGGAAAGACACCCACCACCCTCCTTTCCCCTCCCAGCACGAGCGGCCTGCTTTCTTTTGTTTATATTTTGGGATCTCATTGAATGAAGGTGTCCATGCCTAAGAAACAGTTTTTAAACTGCTTAATTGGATCTTTTTTCCCCAGGAGTCCATCCAACAGTGGAACTCCTTGCAAGGGGTTGGGGCTGGGGGGGCTACAGACTGGCTGACCTCCCCTCCCCCTCCCTGCAGGTCACAATCCCAGCAGAGAAGAGCCCATACCTGAAACACGGTGAGCAGGGACTGGGGAAAGTTATCAAACGTGCTCCTCCGGGTCTGCATCTCATCAAAGTTGAACTTCCCCCCAAAGAGCTGCATCCCCAGGAGGGAGAAGATGATGATGAAGAGGAAGAGGAGCAGCAGCAGGGAGGCGATGGAGCGCACGGAGTTCAGCAAGGATGCCACCAGGTTGCTCAGGGAGTTCCAGTACCTGCGGGCAGTGGGGGGTTAGCATCCTTCCTCTCTCCCCTGGACACACCCACCAGAGACATTAAGATCGATGACAACTCCCTCCTCTATCCCCTCTCCTTGGGCTGGGGCTGGTGTGAACTGGGCTGGCCAGCTCCTAGTCAGCGTGTGAGGGAGTTAACTCAGGACCAGGAATGTGTATCAGAGAACCTGAGGGCCAGGAGTCAGGAGCCTGATTCTGACTCAGCTCTGTAGGTGCCTTTGGGCAAGTCGGGGGACCACCTCCTTTCCGCCCTGCCCCCATCTGATAAAACAGAGGCAGCAGTAGCACACACTTCATTAAGTTATTGGGAGGATTCCATGAAATAATAATTTTTAAAAAGCCCTCCACCCCTGCCAGCAACAAAATAAAAAATAAACCGTAAGACTGAATTAAACTAAAAAGCTTCTGCACAGCAAAGGAAACCATCAAAAAAGCAAAAAGACAACCTACAAAATGGGAAAAAATATTTGCAAACCAGATATCCGATAAAGGGTTGATATCCAAAATATGCAAAGAACTCATACAACTGAAGAGCAACAACAATAAAACCCACAAAAAAAATGCCCCAAATAGTATGATTAAAAAGTGGGCGGAAAGGAGGAGGGGGTAGGGGAGGGATGGACTGGGAGGCTAGGGTTAGGACATTCAGGCTATTACATATGGAAGGGATAAACAACAGGTCTTATTGTGGAGCACAGGGAGCTATAGTCAATATTCTGAGATAAATCATAATGGAAAAGAATATGAAAAAGAATCTATATATATGTATAAATGAATCGCTCTGCTGTGTAGCAGAAATCAACACAACACTTTAAATCAAATACACTTTAATTTTTAAAAAGGAGGAAAAACTGCTCAGAATATTTAGATTCTTTTCCCAAGAAAACATACGAACGGCCAACAGGCACATAAAAAGATGCTCAACACCACTAGTCAGGGAAGTGCGAATCAAAGCCACAGTGAGGTATTAGCTCACACTGGTCAGAATGGCACGACCCTGAGTCTACGAATAACAAATGCTGGAGAGGGTGTGGAGAAAAGGGAACCCTCCTGCACTGTTGGTGGGAGTGTAAACTGGTGTAGCCACTATGGAGAACAGTACAGATGTTCTTCATAAAGTTAAAAATAGAACTACTGGCATTCCTGTTGTGGCTCAGTGGGTTAAGAGCAGGATATGGTGTCTATGAGGACACAGGTTCAATCCCTGGTCTCTCTCTCTCTCTCTTTTTTTTGTCTTTTTGCTATTTCTTGGGCCGCTCCCTCGGCATATGGAGGTTCCCAGGCTAGGGGTCCAATCAGAGCTGTAGCCACTGGCCCACGCCAGAGCCACAGCAACGCTGGATCCGAGCCGCGTCTGCAACCTACACCACAGCTCACGCCAACACCGGATCGTTAACCCACTGAGCAAGGGCAGGGACCGAACCCACAACCTCATGGTTCCTAGTCAGATTTGTTAACCACTGCGCCACGACGGAAACTCCTTTTTTTTTGGCCTTTTTGCCTTTTCTAGGGCGGCACCTGTGGCACATGGAGGTTCCCAGGCTAGGAGTCTAATCCGAGCTATAGCCAGTGGCGTACACCACCAGAGCCACAGCAACGTGGGATCCGAGCCACGTCTGCAACCTACACCACAGCTCATGGCAACGCCAGATCCTTAACCCACTGAGCAAGGCCAGGGATCAAACCCGCAACCTCATGGTTCCTAGTCGGATTTGTTAACCGCTGAGCCACGACGGGAACTCCTCAATCCCTGGTCTTGCTCAGTGGGTTAAAGATCCAGCATTGCCACAAGCTGTGGTGTAGGTCACAGATGTGGCTCAGATCTGGTGTGGCTATGGCTGTGGTGTAGGCTGGCAGCTGCAGCTCCAATTCAACCCCTAGCCCAGGAACTTCCATATGCCTCAGGTGTGGCCGTAAAAAAGAAAACAAAAAACAAAAAAACAGAGCTACCATAGGATCCAGAAATTCTACTTCTGGGGATATATCCAAAGGATACGTCCATTGCAGAATCATTCATAACAGCCGAGACATGGAAACAGCCTCAAGTGTTCACAAATGGATAAACGGATAAAGAAAATGTGAAGTACATATCAACAATAGGATATTATTCAGCCATAAAGAAGAAGAAAATCCTGCCACTTGCAACAATATGGATGGACTTTAAGTGCCTAATGCTAAGTAGATAAGCCAGTCAGAGAAAGACAAATACCATATTATCTCACTTGTACGTGGCATCTAAAAAATACAAAACCAAAAACAAACCAAAAAATCACCAAACTCACAGAAAAAGAGATCAAGTTTGTGGTTACTAGAGGTGGCGGGGGGGTGGGGGGTGGAGGGGGAGAATTGGAGGAAGGTGGTCAAAAGGTACGAACTCCCAGCTACAAGATAAAGCAGTACGAAGATGAAATGTGGAACGCGCTGAGTGTAACAGCACAGCTGAATGGTACACGGCAAAGCAGACAGGGTGGAACCTGGGTTCTTATCATAAGCATACTTTGTTTTCTTTTTTCACACTGTATCTATATGAAATGATATATATTAACTAAACCTACTGTCACAGTCATTTCAGTTTATATAACACAAACCATCCTGCTCACACCTTAGACACTGATATATTATTATTATATACAATTACATCAATTATTTCTCAATAAAACTAGAAAAATATATTTCTACCTCTCTCTCTCCTCCTTTTTTTTTTTTTTTTGGAGCCAAATCAGTGGCATATGGAAGTTCCCAGGCTAGGGGTCGAATTGGAGCTACAGCTGCTGGCCTAGGCCACAGCCACAGCCACAGCAACAGTAGTGTGGGATCCAAGTTGGTGTCTGCAACATATACCACAGCTCATGGCAACAGTGGATCCTTAATCCACTGAGCGAGGCCAGGTATTGGATATTAGTTGTGTTCGATTCTGCTGAGCCACAACGGGAATTCCTAATTCTGACTCTCAATTGAAAAAAAAAAAAAGGAGTTCTCTTGTGGCACAGTGGGGTAGGGATTTGGTGTTGTTACTGCACTGGCTTGGGTTATTGCTGTGGCTCAGGTTTGCTCCCTGGCCTGGGAACTTCTGTATGCTGTGGCTATGCTATAGGTCTGCCCCCCCGCCCCCTCCAAAAAGACCCAAGTAGAATGCCTGGCACACAGGTTAGTGATAATTGTTACCACTACTGATCTTCAGACAAAAAATGCCTTTAAGTTTTTTGCCAGAATGTAGCCCTCAGCCCAGCCTGGGCAAAAGTGAGGTCATCCTTGGGAGGCGGATTGCTGCATCCGTGGGTAAGAGAGGGTGCATGGTTTCCTGAAGTTTCCCAAGGTCACCCTGTTCAAAAAGCTTGTTTTTGTAAAAAGCCTCTCTTCTGGGGATTCTGATTCAATAGCTGTACTTTGGGGCCCAGAAATCTGCTTTTACCAAGGATCCGGGGGGATTCTAATAAGCAGGCAAGTTTGAGAAATCCTGGATGGCAGCAAACCCATCCCTCCCACAGGGCCAGGCCTGTGGCTGGCGGGGCCCTGTGTCTCTCTGCCATGAACATGATGCCCTTCACTGCTGGGATGGGTGGGAAAGAGCCCTCTGTTGGAAAAGTGGGTTGAGGCAGGGGGACACAAACGGTTGCTGTAAGGGGCTTGGGTGCCTGTGGCAGGGTCGGTACAGGATAAGGGACCCACTGCAGCCACCAAAGGGACTAAGCCTCCAGCTGGGCGAGAGAGGACTGTCTCAATTCCCTGCAGTGACACCTCTGGCTGCCTGCTTTCCGGGTCACGACCTTGATCTCTTCCGCTTAGAGCGTCCCAGCTGGCTACCAACGGAGACGGAGGATTGTTCTTACTGCCTAAGACAGCGACATGCAGCCCCGCTGTGGCCTTGCAGCTGCACCCCGGCACGGCCTCTCTCCCGAGAACAGTTTCATATTAAGTGACAGAAGCAGATGGGCCAACAGTTTGGGTGTAAACACGAACTTCTTCCCCTCCTGGAGTCTCTCACGCTCCTTTCTCCTTCACAGACCTGGCCTCTCTCCACCTCTAGTTTGCCTGCCCACCACACTCCCTCTGTTTTTGCAGAATATTAATGCACATTGATTTGTATCTGGTCTATAAATGCTCTTACACGTTCCTCATTTGCGACAGACTTGTCTCACCCAAACAGGCTTGAGTTCTTGAGGGCAGAAGGCAGAGGTTTTCCCTTCCACCCCCTCCACCTCCATCCTCAAATAAATTCTGTCTAAGCTGGTGTGTGTGATGAGCTCTGGGACACCCAGTGGCAGCCATGGTTCTGCTTAGAGCAAGGAGTCAGAACCTCTCTGGACTGGATCTCCCACCCCCACCACCCCAGTTAAAGTTCCCAAAGCTGCCTGGAGATGAGAAGCTGAGGAGGGACCATTTTCCAAATGCTGACTCCCGGCGTTGTCACATGACCCTCCAACACCTGCCAGCAAGCCGGGATTTAGGAACCAGTAACTCTGGAGCCTATGTGTAAGGAGAAGGTCCAGCCACATCACAGGGGAGAGAGTCCGCTTGTGGATTAAGGTCCCAGAGCCCCTCCGAGATCCTGTGTTTCAGTGGCACAGAATATTCTGGGAGAGTCTTAATGGCCATAAAAGATTGGGGCCTTAATTTTCACGAGGCCCGTGCCCAGGAGAGAAATACACCAGGCCTAGCACTGAGGTTCGAAGCTGTCTGCCAGGTGGGCACCAGCCCTAAGGGGAGCCGGCCGAGGATGCCCCAGACTCCAGGGAGAAAGTTGGTGTGAAAGGGAGGAGGGGATGCTGGGGGAGGCCTTGGGGGCCGGGGTTGTGGGGAGGGGATCAGGGAAGGCAGAGCTCCACTGGGGACAGCCAGCCAGGAGCAGAGCCTCTGGTGAGAAGGGAGAACTGTCTTCTCATGGCCAGAGCAGGCTGCCCGGGTAGCCTGAGCTCTTTCAGTGATTGCACTTCTCAGCAGAGACAGGAGCCTGCAGCCCGCCCCCCAGGGGAGCCCAAACCCTCAGTCCCTTCAGGCCTCTCACAGCCATGCAGCACAAGCCCCAGTGACTCCGATGGCCCTGCCGCCAGGTCCCTGCAGCAGCTCCCCCCACAGCTCGGTGAGGAGCCTCAAAGGAGCCATGGATAGTGTTCTCGGAGCTGGTGATGGATTATAACACACTGGAAAAATCTAACCCACGGATGTTGAATGGATAATAGGAACAAACGAATGACTGAGCAAATGAACTAGAAAATCACCTTTCCCAGTGGCCGGTGATCCAGGTACAGACCATCACAGGTGACAGGTCTCTGCGGGGCAGGGTTCCTGACATCTCTCTGGGTTTCTCCTTAATCACAGCTCGAAAGGGAACCTCACAGCAGAGGGACCTGAAGATACCCCTTGGCCACGTCCCCCCTTGGAGTTACCGATATCAGACCCACAGAGCTGCGAACTTCCTGGTGTCACCCCTGCAGTCCCTGTAGGCCACACTCGAAGTCCCCTCACCAGGCATCCCCCTGGTGACCACTCTGTCCCCAGTCTGCTTCTTATTCACCCATCACTGACAGGGTAAGAGGTCCAGACACCAGGCCTACCAGCTTGGGTCACATCCTCCGTGCTGAGAGCACAGCCCAAAGGAAGTGACTAGAGGGTTGGGGGGCTTGTTGGATGAAGGAATGAATCTTAAACATGATGCCTTTGTGCTTATTGGAGGGGCGGTGAGGGGATGGGGGTGACACAGACTCCTGTGTGTGTGTGGAGCAGGGGGGGTCACACCCACTTTGCCCAAAGGTGGCTCCCCGCCCACATCATCTCTAGGTCTGGGGGAGGGGGTCTGAGCCTCCTGACCGCCTGTCACCAGATCACCCACCACCAGATCATGTGTCTGGAGGATGGACTGGTGGTTCCCGGGGTGGCGGGGAGAACTGGGTGAGGGGACAAAAGGTATAGACTTCCAGTTATGAGATCAGGAAATCCTGGGGCTGCGGTGTTGGCATGGTGAGCAAGTTCATGGTACTGTACACTGGAAAGCCACTAAGAGAGAAGATGCTAAAAAGTTCTCAGCACAAGACAAAAAATTTGTAACATGTGTGAGGTGACTGATGTTACCAAGACTTAGGGTGATTGTTGCATAATATGGACATGGCTTGAATCCTGTGCTGTCCACCTGAAACCAATGCAAGGTCATGTGTCAACTATGGTGGATGTTTGGACAACTCGGGGGTTAGGGCACCCCCTACAGCGGTTGCAAATCAGAGTATAACAGTCGGCCCTCCCTAGCTGAGGTTCTGGGTCCCCAAATCCAACTAGCCATGGACCATGTGGTCCCACAACATGAAAAATATTTGCTTATAAGTGGGCCCGCACGGTTCGAATCCATGTTGTTCAAGGATCAAGTGTATGCCCCGATTTTTTAAAAAGGGAAAAAGAGAAAAAATCTATCATTCATTAATTTGCTGCACAGAAAGTAGGGTTGCTATAGCTTTGTGATGCTTGGGCAGGATTTCCAGAAAAGCATGTGAATCATATGCCTGGAGACAGCGTCCACCCTGGGGGCTCAGAACCAGTGGCCACAGACCTGAGGGCAGCTGCCAGCTTTGGTTCACAAGACCGACAGCAGCCAGGCCCCTGACCTAGCCTTCCTGCTCACAGACACGCCTGGGCTGAGAAGCCACTGTCCTTGGGCCAGGTCGTGGTAGAGGGTCTTGTTTGTGTTCAGCCTCTGGGCAGGGTGATGGGAGCACTTTAAAGAAAGTGGCAGTGGCCTGGCAGACACTGCCCCCTCAATGTCAGCCTGTTTCCTGACCCCCTGGCCTCAGGTCAGATGATGCTCAGGTCCCAGAACCCCTCCCTTTCAAAAGGTTTGTGGGTGATGAACTGGAGGGGTTAGTGGCATAATCACCATCCCTGGAGGCTTTTTTCCTAATTGATTCAAACACAATCACGCACCAAAAAGAAAGCTATGGTGAAAAGTCTTGAACCCTGTAGGGAAACAGGAAAACCAAGCCCCATCTCTTCTTCACGTGCATGAAAGAATCCTCCAGCATCGGGGGCTCGCCCCCCACCCCAGCACAAGGTGGTTCAGAGACACGCCTCCTGCTGCCTGCCATCCTTGGGGTCAAGGTCTCACTTCAACCCTCCTCTGGCTCTAAGTCACTCTCCCCAAAGTGTGTCCTGCTCACCTGCCCCTCCAGCTGCAGCAGGTGCACGTGAGGGCTTTTCACCCGTCACTTTCTTTGTTACCTAAACTCCCTGGCCTTCCTCATTTTCATCCCCCCGCCCCCCACCTCGGGCTAAGGGAACCCTGTCTGCATCTTGCTGCTGCTCTGTCTGCCTCAGGTTTGTGCCCATGGATCCTCCCGTCTCTGGACGATGGAAAAAACCCAAGCCTTGTTTGAGCCGGAAACATCCTCTTGTAAACCCAGGCTTCAAAGAGCTCAGGGCCACCCTCTGCGTTCTGGGTACAGAGCAGAGCCCCAGGCCTGCTATAAATAAAAGATCCTCAAAATAACGGCACCCACAGCTCTGGGGAGTTTTTCAAACTCTCCACCCCACTGCCTCTCTGTTCCAGAGAGGGTCACCGCTAAATTTATACTCGTCCCGACTGCTCTTGTTCCGAGGAGCAAAAAGGACCCCTCTCCATGCTGTGGCTTTGATCTATTGTGGTGGAGTATTTCAAAGCGAAGTCACGTGGTGAGTCTATGCTAGGGCTGCTGTCCCCGTTCCCGAGGGCGGGAGTGGGTGGCGGGATGCGGGTCAGGAGAGATAACCTGGGGGAGCAGATGGACTTCATTCAGTGGAAGCTCAGCTTCCCGTGTGCAGCTACAGGACCCATGGGTGGTGTCCAAAGACCACTTCAGTAAAGTAAGGCCCTGGTCCCGTAAGACCCCAGAGCCTGGAGGAAGGCTGGAGGCTGAACAGGCATATGCAGGGCCAGGAGACAAAGAGAATTCTAGATGATGGTGGTCAGGGCCCCGGGCAGCCTGGGGCTAGAAGTCAAACTTGCCAGCTTGGCTCCTTCTGTTAGCTGCCCACCCGTCCATTCCTGGGCCAGGACCCAGTTCTTGTCTGTCACTCCAGAGTCAAACCCACCTGGGTTACGGACCCCAAGGCCCCGTCTCCCCTGTTTGCATTGGAAGCCTTGGTCACATCGGGAACAGAGCCTCACGGAGATGTGACCTGGTCACACTGGCAGGGTGGCCTGGCCTTGGCCGTGGGGTTTAGCAGGTGCTTCCCTGAGAGTCTCAGAGTCCCCGCGTTGGCCCTATGGTTGTGTCACACTGCAGCAGGGGACACAGAGTCGTCCTCACCTGTGTCTTCTTAATCCCCAAGAATTGGGGCCCACTGACAGAGGCCTCCAGGCTCTGGATTCTGAGCTGCCTTCTTCACAGATCCTGGACCCACCCTGGGAACTGGGCAGGCACCAAAGTTCCTTTATGAAAATGGCCCATAGCCTCCCTGGAGCCCTGAGAAGACTAGGAGCTGGGAGGTGGGGGGTGGATCTGACACACACGGCCAGAGTGGCAGGACAGGGGGACACTGGGAGTCTGGAGTGTTTGCCAAAGGCTTGTACTTTGGGGCTCTGGGAGTCCCACTTGTGGTCAGCAGGAGCTCCGGGGGGCCTGCCTGTGGTCAGCGGGGTCTCCTGGGGGGCTTGCTCATGGTCAGTGGGGGCTCTGGGGAGGCTGCCCATGGTCAGTGGGCAGCAATGGGTCTGTCTGTGCTGAGTCAGCCCAGCCTCACTTGTCAGGGGAGGAACAGGAGGAGGAAGAAAAGGATTTAAGGCTTAAGAGAGGAAAACAGCAAGGGCTGGAGAGATTCTGCTACACTTGAAAACCATTGGTATGAAAAATGAGATGCAATTAGTAATCGGAACCACATCCAGATTTAACCAAACTGAAGCTCTTCTTCTTCCCCATAGAGGGAACGTCAGGCAGAGCTGACAAACAGCAGACCAACTAGAGGCTGAAACTAGGTAACACTTAGAGCCCCAGAGAACCTCAAAGCAGGAGAAAAAGCCCTCCCATCACGACGTGGGAGGCCCCATGGGTCATTTACCCAAAGATTTACCTTGGCCGTGTGCGCCCCTCTGTCTCCCTGTGGTACCCAGTCTTTGCTGCCCTGCAATCCCCCACCCACAGCACGGGAGTGGTCAGTGATCAGCTGACATTATTTTTTAAAAAATGAGACCCATAGGGTGGATGATATTCACACATGCTGTAGACTCCCTAAGGCATGCTTAGATTTTGACCAAACACCAAAAAATGTAAGTAGGCTCGTCGCTCAAGGTCATCACAGACCAAAGACTTGTGCTCCCACAGAGGCAGGGACGAGTTGTACGTCCACTGATTCTCGTCTGTTCATAAAAGCATTTGGGACCACAAGTGACCAAGAGTGACGGTGTTACAAGAGCAATATTGACTTTGCCTGTATTTAGTGTTTCGGAAAGAAGCCATTCACACGTTTAGGTGTTTCAGCTCAGTACGAGCAAGTTGCCTGAGACTCAGTGTTCGGCCGCTCTGGACGTCCGAGGGTCATGAGGTCGTGGCAAGAAGCGATGGGTGGGGGGAGACAGGGGGGCGCCCCCCCTCAGCTCTTAGATCACAGGCCCTGGGGAGGGGAGGGCCGCCTGGAATTGGAGGAGGGGTGTCTGGGGCTCTAAACAGAGCCTGAAACACGCACAGGTGCGTACGAACGAGCACAGAATCAATTAAAGCCTCTGCTGGGTTCACCCCAGCTCCTCCTCGCTCTTCTCAGTCGAGGCCCCTCAGAGGGAGGGTCTTAAAGGGGTGGGGGCTATAGTCTGGAGAAGAGAGCAGGGACCTAAGGACCCGGGTGTCTAGTCATACCTCAAGGTTTATCGGTCTAGGCAAGAAAGAAGATAAAAGGCAGGAAATCAGGTCAGAGGAGCTCAAAGCGAGCTCGCTGGGCCACCAGCTTGGAACCCCCCGGGAGCGGCGGGTTGAAATCCCTGGAGTGGTGGTGGGGGAGTTCTCTTGAGGAGTTCAACTAGGCTTGAGCGTCACAATCACTGGGTCAGAAAACATTAAAAATTGTTATCAGACGCCGCAACATTTTCTCCAAGAGAATTAAAAAGAAGAGGGGGAAACAGGCGGGACTGGGCAGAGATGACCTGACTCCAGGGGCTGCCACACCCCAGCTGCTAGTCCAGGTACTTCCTGGGCACCAGTGTGCACGGGGAACAGGTTTTGGGGGCGTGGGACCCCCACAGCTAGTCTTTTTGTTGTTTTGCAAAAGCCCCACCTCCCTGTCCCCCACCTCTCCAGAGGATTTGGGGACTGGAAACCAGGAAGATGATGGATGGCCTTTGCCAAAGTCACTTCCAATCAAATGATGATGCTATTCCATTTATAGACTTTATAGAGATCTGATAAGACCACTCATCCTTCTTGAGGGGCTGTGGGAAGCTCTTGGGTAAAGATATATTTTATTTGTTTATTTATTTTTGTCTTTTTTAGGGCCACTCCTGTGGCACATGGTGGTTCCCAGGCTAGGGGATCGAATCGGAGCTGCAGCTGCCAGCCTACGCCACAGCCACAGCAATGTCAGATCTGAGCCCTGTCTGTGACCTACACCACAGCTCATGGCAATGCCAGATCCTTAACCCACTGAGTGAGGCCAGGGATCGAACCTGCATCCTCATGGATACTAGACAGATTTGTTTCTGCTGAGCCGTGATGGGAACTTCAAAAGATAGATTTTAAAACAGTTTCTTGGTGATCGTTTCAGGTCAGAAATACAAAAATTGTTGATTAAAAAATAGAATGGATGTTAAATCTCTTCAAGATGCTCCGACAATATCTGGGGGCAAGAATTCTTTTCTGTAGGGATTTAAAAAACAAGAACAAAGCCCCAAACACATGGGTGTCCTGCAGCCCCTATTTCTGCCCCCCCACCAAGTTCAGAGTATGCTGAGCCAGACAGTTACATCCAGGGCCTGACCGACGACACCAACCCCACCTTTCCCAGCACAACTCTGGTGACGTCCAGTCTCCCACCCTCACACGCTAAGGCCAGAAGGCTTGTCCTTCTGGGGGCACAGTTTGGACCCCGCCCCAGGTGCTTCTGACGTGTCTGTCTGAGGGTGACCACAGGCCACCCACTGCGAGAAGCACATGTTATACAGAGACTCAGACACTACCTCCAGCACTTTCATGCTCACGTTCATGGTGGGGAGTCTGCTGTTTTCTACCCTGTTTCATCCTTTCATTAGGAACGAGACTGTGGAGAAATGGGAACCCTCAGGCCTCACTGCTGGAAATGGAAAATGGTCCAGTCTCACTGGGAAACGGGCTGACATGTCCTCAAAATCTTAGCTATATAGCGTTACCAAATGACCTAGAGACTCTGCTCCTCGATACGCATCCAAGAGACCTGAAAACATGTCCGCACAAAACCTGAACACAGATGCTCCCCGGAAAACACGTCCACACAAAACCTGAACACGGATGCTCCCTGGCAGAGTATTCACAGGAGCCAACAGGCAGGAAGGAGGCCACATGTCCACCAATGGCTGGATGAATAAACAGAATGCACTGTGCCTCCAAAGAAGGGAATGTAACTCAGCCATAAAAAGGAAGAGAGTTCGGATCTATGGACCACGTGGGGGAGACTTGGAACTATCACTCCACGGAAAGAGGCCATGAAACAGCACAAGTCACACGACCCTATTGACAGGAACTGTCCAGAGCAGGTGGGTCTGTAGAGGGGGCAGCAAACGAACGGAGGGCAGTGTGCTCAAGGAGGGTGGAGCGGGTGGGGGTCTGCTTTAGGGGATGAAAATGTGCTAAAACTAGACTGTGGTGGTGGCTGTAAACCTTGGAAGACACTTTTAAAAAGTCCCTGAATTGTACACTTTAAAAGGGTCAGTTATATAGTATGTGAATTAAACCTCCATAAAGCTGTTTAAGAATGATGACTGTGGCCCAACATGCTGATTTCACTACCCAAAACAGGTCATAACAAGGTGAAAAACTGCTGTCCTGGAGCATGCTGCCCACTCCTGCCCCCAAGGAGGGTTAAGGAGCCCGAGGCCTTAAGGTGGGTGGGGACAGTGGGCGGAGGACCCGGGCCTGCCTTTTGGCTGCACACGTCCAGCTAGAAGAGCGCGTCTGCCTCAGTAGCCCAGCGCCACGAAAACAGAGCTGCTGGCGAGCTTTCGGGGAGCCCAGCCAGGACAGCCCCTTGCTCCTTCCCTGCTCCCGCCTCAAACTCACACAGAGGGCTCGGCCCTCAGAAGCCACCTGTGGCCTGGGGAGGCAGCCCTGGGGCTGCCACCCCTGCACCATCCACTAGCGGCCAAAGGACCATCTGAGTGATGTGGCCTCGTGGCTCCCTGCACTCACACGCCCAGGGTAGACCCTTGGGGAAATGGCACCCCCACCCCAGCCCCATGTCCGGGGCAACGAGGCCCACCCACCGTGTGATCTTGAAGATCCTCAGGAGGCGGACGCATCTGAGCACGGAGATGCCCAGCGGCGACATGACCTTGGTCTCCACCA
Source organism: Phacochoerus africanus (assembly GCF_016906955.1). Classification (NCBI taxonomy): domain Eukaryota; kingdom Metazoa; phylum Chordata; class Mammalia; order Artiodactyla; family Suidae; genus Phacochoerus; species Phacochoerus africanus. The sequence goes on along the minus strand of NC_062550.1, from coordinate 73,134,996 downwards.
GGATGGTCTCCAGGATGCCACCGCACACGATGAAGCAGTCGAAGCGGTTGAACAGGGACACAAAGTAGGCCTGCAGCCCCAGGCTGTACATCTTGAGCAGCATCTCCGCCGTGAACAGGGCCAGCAGGGCCTTGTTGGCCGTGTCTGGAGGGACCCGCAGGGGGCGCTGTGAGTGTCAGAGTCCCCGCGGGGATCCCCTATGCTCGCCCCGCCACACCCCTCTCCCTCGGCCGCATGGGTGGGAAGGCCGTGCCCCTGTGTCCCCTGCTCCTCCCGGCAGCTCTGCCAGGCCAGGCGGCTGTTGGGGCCCATTTCGCAGGAAGAGAAGTGGGCTGGCCTGGCCAGCTCTGCCCTCACCACCAGGAGACGGCCTGCCCAGGTTCTGGGAGACTCCCCTGGGCAAGGCCAGGTCTGCCTGACCCCCTGGATCAGTGCTGAGGCTCTGGCCAGGGAGATCCCCCCCGGGACCGACTGAGTCGAGGGCAGCTTCTTGCACTCAGGCCACTCCTGTCCCCTCTCAGGCTCTGGGCTTGCCACACCCGCACAGGCTCAGGACAGCACACCCGGAGACTATGCTGTGCCTCCTGCTCCAACAACCCACATGCGGTGACCGCTGGGGCAGCAGACAGCTTGGGCCAGGCCGGGGGAACCCCGTCTGTTTATAATGAGCTTGTAGGTTGTACTGGCCTGCAAGCTGCCAGGCCCTCTGCATGTCTGGCGTGGCTGCCGCCGGCTGCTTTCCCATCGACCTCGTGCCCTTGGCCACGCCCTCCCTGAGACTGGGCTGGGTCAGCCTGGCGAGCACGGCCCTTTCTCACCTTGCACTTCTGTGAGCCAGCGGGGCTGGTTGTAGTGCTCGGAGGCGATGGTGAGCGTGTTGAGGAACACCAGGAAGATGACCAGCCAGTAGAAGATGCTCGACTTCACGGCTGCGCGGCACTTCCTTCGGCAGAAGCGGTTCCACCTGCGCCAGTAGCGGCTGGAGAGGGGCGAGGACGGGAGGGAGGCGGCTATGAAATCTGGGTCCCACAGTAGCACCTGGCTCCCTGAGCTGGCAACCCCGGGGTGAGGATGAGGGCCCCACCAAGGTTACCGGCTTATCACCAGTGTGGCCTCGGGGTGCCCTGCTCCACTGGGACCTCAGCACTCTCATCTGTGACACCGAGAGGGCCAGCCTGGTGTGGCAGGCTGGCCTAAAGCTGAAGGGACATCTTTTTTTTCTTTTGGGCTATGCCCCAAGCATGTGGAAGCTCCCTGGCCACGGATTGAACCTGAGCCACAGCAGTGACCTGGGCTGCTGCAGTGACAACTGCAGATCCTTAACCCACTCTTCCATCAGGGAACTCCCTGAAGAGACATCTTTTAACTTCACTAGAGGTAGTGCTGCAGGCCTTAGGAGCTTAACTAGTAGTGATGGCAGTACTGGGACTAGTGATGGTTACCATTAGTGACCCTCACGCCTGCCTGGTACCACATCAGCCCTTCTCAAGTCTTCTCCTAGTTCTTGACACAACTCTGCAAAGCAGCTGTGGGTCCTGATTTTGAGGAGAAAACTAAGGGCCTGGCCCTTGGGTTGGGCCCCTGGATGACACCCCCAGGGGCAGAGCCAGTGGCCTGTCCCCCTTCCTAGGTGCTCGACGCCTCCAGCTGCCTGGTCTGTGAAGGGCGAGGGGGAATCTGGATCAGAGGTTCCTGCCTTCACAGAGAGGGGAGAGGTGGGGAGCTGGAGAACCTTTTGAGAGTTTACACCCTCAGTCCAGAACAATAAGCGCCCCCGCGCCCCCCTCGCAGGCTCACACTGCACGTGGGCCCTTACAGTTGATTCCCGGGCTGCAGGACGCTACTTCCCATGGTCTCCGGGTTAGGGACGGTTGTCAGTCCTGGCTGTGCAGAGAATGACTGGGAAGAAACTCTAACACAATAACAAACAACCCACCAGGACCCAGTCCCCCAAACCCCAACCCAAGAGGGTTTGACTCTGGGGGCTGAGTAATTTAAAATAGCCCCCAAATACTGCTGGCAGGTGTTAGTGTCCCCAGAGTGGCTCTCATGTGTAACCAGGCTGATAACCGTGAAGCCAGATGATGCCAAGGAAACGCTCACATTCTGTAACCCACTGATGAACGGATTTGGCGTTTGTCCCTAATCTCATCCCCTTGATGCTGAGAAAACATGCAGCTCTATTTGGTAACTGCGCTCACCAAACATTTAATAAATGCCCACGCTGTGCAAGGAGAGAAGGACAGGTAGCCGGGGAGACCACGGGGCCCTGCCAAGCCCTCGAGAGGGGGGTCCACTTTTAGGAAAATAGCAATGAACAAAAGCAGCCTCTCAGCATCCAGCTGGAGGGCAGTATGAAGGCTCTCCGGTCGTCAGGCTGGAAATGATGGAGGCAAAGCCTCACGCTTGGAAAGGGACCAGGATGTGACACTGATTTCAGAGGCAGAGTCAGCAGTCCTTTGACCCTGACTTGGGTGAGGGTGAGAGAGAAGGGTGTGGACAGGCAGCCAAAGGTCCTGGCTGGCGTCTGGAGGAGACCCTGTAACCAGGTGGGCGCAGACCCAGAGAGGCAGCACTGGGGCCACGAGGTTGCTCTGCAGGGCCGGGTGGGAGCTCAACTCCGGACATTCCTCGATGGACTTGCAGGTCATGTCACTAAGGACACCCACCTGGCGGCAAGAACAGAGCCCCTGCTTGGGGACAGCAGGTGGGAGGGGAGACGGCCATCGTCCTGGACACCTGCATTCACATCTCCCCAGGGCTGCAGGCTCTGGTGCTCCAGACCTTCCACTCCCTCAACCCCAGACGGCCTACGGGAAGCACGACTTGGTGTTTCTACCCTGCTATTTCTCCCCCTGCGGCCCATGGGGATCCTGCTCCCAGACCTCTATGGGAATCTGCTCTGAGACTGGAAAGTGAGAGGCAGTCTGAGGAGGGGGCTGCTTCCTCAGACCCGCAGGAGCACCTGGTTGCAGGATGGGAGGGAAGGAAGGGTTAAGGGCACTGTTCTGACCCGACCTCCACCTCCCCTGCCAGGGAGCACCAAGCCTTGGCAGGGGATGCCTGCTGTCACTTGGTGGAAAGTCAATACACAGAGAAGAAATGCCTGGACTCAGAAAATGATGGTTTCCAAATGCACTGTGGGGACTGCCAACCTCCAGACACACCACCTGGGAAAGAGCGGGGGTGGGGGAGGAGAGGGGGGACAAGGCAGTGGGGCAGGGTCCCGGGAGGCCCCTGGTGGTGATGCTGGACCTGGCGGGACTCTACTTCTCTCCTGGGACTGTGTTATTAACACTGCAGACAAATTTGGTAAGGCTTTTTTTCCCCTGAAAAACAGTTTTCAGGACGCCCTCTCAACTAGCTTACATTGTACTTGTACAGAATGTGTTTTAGAGACAATCTCATTTCCAGAAATCACCAATCACTGTGATTCTGTGAGCAAAGGAGCAGAGGTTACTTTCTTCCACACTTTGGAGGAGCTGATTCGAATGTCGTCTAACACCCAGACCTCGATCACGCTCCTTCCCCGACGTGGGGGGACATGGATGGGGATGTTCCATGATCAGGCTGCCCCAGGGGTCGGGCAAGGCTGTGCTGGACCCTCCCACAGCTGCGGTTGTGACGTCCACACGGGGCAGCACCCATGGATCATACGCCCCCGAGTCAGCCACTCAGGGGGTCACGTGGCTTTGGGCTGGGGTGGGGGTGGAGTAATTACTATCCAGAGAAAGTATTTAAAGATAATTACACACCTCCCACTCTTCAAAAGATAGCTTTGCTTGACAACTGGTTTCCTGGCAACGCTTCCTACTGTATAATAAATGGAATGGTTTATTAGAATGTGTAAATTTATTTGTGTGTTTACATATGCATGGAGGATATAGAAATTGATAAAATAGGGAGGAGAAATCTGCTTGCTCTTCATGTTCCCATTCACACTCCCCAGGAAAGCCATTTACTCTAGAAATGAAACTTTCTGAACACAGACACAGGGGTGGCAGGTGGGATGGACATGTCTCATGCACCCCAGCTCTGCTCCTGCCTTTCCACTGACCGACCTGCTGTCCCCGTAGCAGGGCCTCCCCTTCCAGGCCGACCCAGACTCAGGGGCTTGGCTGGGGCACCCACTTAGTCATGGTGCACTTTTCTAGGTGTCCCAGCCATGAACTCCAGGCACAAGTATGGTCCGTGTTGCTCAGCTACACATTTGAGATTTTGTTTTTTGGTCTTTTTACATATGCGGCATATAGTTCCCAGGCTAGGAATCGAATCAGAGCTTCAGCTGCTGGCCTACACCTTCAGCTGCACCAAATCTGAACTGCATCTGTGACCTACACCATAGCTCACGACAATGCTGGATTCTTAACCCACTGAGCGAGGCCAGGGATGGAACCTGTATCCTCACGGATACTAGTCGGGTTCGTTACCTCTGAACCACAATGGAGAAAAGCGCCCTGTTTCCTGTATGTCAGTGTCTTTACTGTCTGGCTCTGCCTCCCCACTGGGGGAAGGGGCTGCATCCTGATCTTGGGTGGGCCCACACCCCACCGCACGCAGCAGGACCACCGGCCAGCAGGCGGCAGGGCTGTGGAGACACCATCTACACAGATTCATTCACTCCCCATTGCGACGGGGCTTAAGGGTCTGGACCTCTTGTGACCCAGGGATGGGGCTGTAGTGGGTACAGGGTGGGGCTCCTGAAAGTCTGCTTGGCACAAGATCTTGCACAAGTCTCTAGAATAGCAGACACCAAATGCTGGACACAGGATTCTTTCCAATAGCCAGAGCAAATTTCTGTCTTTTCTTTAACAAAGTTGAGAATAAGCAACCCAGAAAATCCTCACGTTTAACTATTTTATACAGAAGTCACTTAAAAATGGGCTAGAGAGACTGGGGCAAATTTGGGTGTGTGAATTTTGCTCATGGGACAGCAGCAGTAAAGGTGACATCGGAGGCACATTTCACTGAAAACGGGCAACAGAGCCGCGGCTTCAGACTGCAGGGCGGGGTGTCCAGATCCAAACCCCAACACTCATTTGACTAATCCCTTCCAGTTACCTACAATGTGCAGAATCTGTTTCATAACTTTTAATCCTATTCTGAGCCCCGAATGTCACAAAATTCCTCATGGTAACTAATTCCTCAAAGTAGAATCTGAGCTGACCAAGGGAATGTCCAAATGTTGCCTTAATATTATAAGTCCATTAATTGGTCAAAGTCTCCCTCAAATCTATGTTCTAATACTTCATTTAAAAACTCTGTGAGTTCCCGTCATGGCTCAGTGGTTAACGAATCCGACTGGGAACCATGAGGTTGCCGGTTCCATCCCTGGTCTCCTCAGTGGGTTAGGGATCCAGCATTGCCGTGACTTGTGGTGTAGGTCGCCAGCGCGGCTCAGATCCCGCGTTGCCATGGCTCTGGTGCAGGCTGGCAGCTGTAGCTCTGATTAGACCCCTAGCCTGGGAACCTCCACATGCCCTGGGTGCAGCCCTAGAAAAGACAAAAACAAAAACAAAAACAAAAAACCAAAAAAAAAATCACAAAAACCTCTGTGACTTTGTAGTATTCAGTCTTACCAATGGAACACGCCAGTTTGAAGCGCAAATTCTACTATTTGTCATTATTAAAGTGAGAAAATGATCAATACTTTGGGGTCTTTTTTGGCCACACCTATGGCACATGGAAGTTTCTGGGCCAGAGATCAAATCCGATCCTCAGGTGCCACCTACACCACAGCTGTGGCAATGGTGGATCCTTAACCCCCTGCACTGGGCTGGGATCCAACCTGCACCGGGTTCCAACCAGAGACAGCTCCAGATTCTTTTTTTTTTTTTTTTTTTGCTTTTGGCTACAGTCCTGGTATATGGAGGTTCCCAGGCTAGGGGTACAGCTGCCAGCCTACGCCACAGCCATAGCAATGCCAGATCCGAGCTGTGTCTGCAACCTACATCGAAGCTCATGGCAATGCTGGATCCTTAACCCACTGAGTGAGGCCAGGAATCAAACCTGCAACCTCATGGGTCCTAGTTGGGTTCATTTCCGCTGTGCCATGAATGGGAACGCCAACTCCAGATTCTTAACCCACTGTGCCACAGCAGGAACTCCACTTTGTGGGGTTTTTTTAAATTCAAATTTTAGATTCTTTTTTGGAGTAAAACAGGCTCTTCGCTGTTTACAAGGTCACTTCTGAGTTGGGAAAATTCTCTCTTTAATTTTCCCTTGTTCCTGTGGTCCCTTGCCTTCTCCATTCCATCCCACCTGCTGAAATCAGAGTGTGGGGATGGTTTTCTTGTGTCTGTCATGGAAACCTTAGCAGCAGAGAATGCTCCAGGTGGACCTTGACAGTTTTGATGGCATTTTCAATCCACCACGAGCCTCTGTTATTCCCTAAACAGATACCTCCAGCAGGCGGTAGGGCCATATGAGGCGGCTGCCATTGACCCTGTAGGGTCGCACTGCCTGGTACGGTAGCCACCGGCTGATCCAAACTGAGATGCTCAGTACACATTGGATTTCAAAGACTTAGTACAAAAAAAGAATGTAAAATATTTCATTACTTTTAAAAATATTAATATATGGAAATGATGTTTTAGACACACTGGGTAAAATAAAATGTATTAAGATTAATTTCACCTATTTCTTCTTACTTTTTTAATGTAGCTACTAGAATGTTTTTAAAAGAGCATGTGGGGAGTTCCTTGGTAGCCTAGCTCTTAAGGACTCACGGTGTCACTGCTATGGCTTGTGTCACTGCTGTGGCATGGGTTTGATCCCTGGCCTGGGAACTTCCACATGCTGTGGGCACAGCCGTGGAGCTCCCCTCCCACAACTCATGGCTGAGCAGAAACAGGCTACGGACCCTCAGATAGAACCCCATCACTGGGTGGCCCGGGTCCTGCGTGTCGAACTTGGCTTGGCTGCATGAGCCCCTCTCGGCCTTGGTAACCCCTACCCTTTCTCAGCCTCAGTAACCCTAACCCCAACCCTCTCTCAGCCTCAGTAACCCTAACCCCAACCCTCTCTCAGCCTCAGTAACCCTAACCCCAGCCCTCTCTCAGCCTCAGTAACCCTAACCCTTTATCAGCCTTAGTAACCCCAACCCTAACCTTCTCAGCCTCAGTAAACCCAACCCTCACTCTCTGGAAATGGGTTCGATGAAAGTGCCGACCACCTAGTAATAGGTTTTGGGGGATAGACACAAAGACTTCTCCCCACACTTCTGCTGCTGGGGAGAAGCCCTTTCTGGGGGTCCATCTGTACAACCAAGTCTCAGAGGCGGGAACACAGCCCAGGGGACCCCGTGCCCCCTCTTTCTTCAAGAGCACAGCATATGTCCTAGAACACTGGATGCAAACATCCCCAGGGCCATGACCCTGGGGTGCCCGTGCCAAGTACGAGATTTCTCTGCTGCCCCCTGAGCCCGTGCGTTCACTCATCCATTTGCTCATCTGCGATGCGCTCATTTTCATGTCATGAGAATGATGTTTTGGAAACATTTTCCAACATAATTTTTTATCCCTCTACTCTCTCCCTGTGGGGCTTTGGAACTGCGAGAAACACAAAGCGCTTGCTTCGCTTTGGCTGTAAAACAGAAATTTCGTCTGTGTCAAGCCTGTTGTCTTCCTGGGGCTGCACAGTCCCTCCGTCCCTTCATTTACTTGGCGAGTATTTATTGTATTTATTTAGTCCCCACTAGGTACCGGCCGCTTCTCCAGATGCCAGAAGGGAAGCAGTGAGATCCCAGCATCACTGAGAGAGAAAGGATTATCCGTATTTCTCGAGCTCTGTCCTGAAATGAGCTAGGCCTCGGGGAGTTGACTCTAGATTTTTTACATAAAGTAAGTCTCAGCTTGAAAGGAAGAGGAAGAGGAGGAAGCCTGCATTTTCCCGGCCCAGCGGAGCACGGGAGCAGAAGGTCGGACACCAGCATCCTCATTAAATTCTCCAGCCGGGCTCCGAGCTTTAGAAACACCTGAATAATCATGGGGAGGCCAGGACACGGGAGTGGGGGGTGCCTCTCCTGAGCATGGCATGGGGTCCGCAGGCCCCTTGGGGACGCCAGCCTTTGGCCTAGAGCTCTACCAGGCTGGGCAGACAGGGACAGGTGGCTGGCAGGTAGGTGAGCTCCCGATTCCCGCAGCCTGTCCTTGGAGGGTCTGGGGGTATCCGTGCACTCAAGGAGTCAACACAGCTGGGGGCCAGAGGTGATGACTTCAAGGTCAGAGGCCGAGGGAGGGGCCCAGGGACTCCGCTGGTGGAGGTCCCCTCAGCAGCCCTCGTTCAGAGGGACAAGCAGGGGACTCGGGGCTCCGAGCCCTGTGTCCTTCCTGGGGAGAGGAATGACGACAGGATGGATGTGAGCTTAAGGGGCTGTTTAAAATGCAGCCTTGGGCTACTTTGCTCTGCTGGACTAAAATGGAACGTTATTTATGCGCTTGCTACACAGCAGGTGAGGCTGGAGAAGCAAGATTAGATCAATTATGAAACATAAACAACCAATATTTTTGGCATGAACAAGCTTTGTGGGAGTATATTCCCATCCCACCCCTCAAATCTGTCCATTCCACACATGGGGGCAGCCTGCCGCCGGTCGGGCCCTTAGCGGGCTCCCTGCAAACACACCCTGGAGGCTTGCATAGCCTACTGGGGACACGGGACTGCATGGCAAGGTGGCAGAGGTCTGAGCAAACCGCTACAGGAATGGAAGGGAGTTTGCAGATGGTGTCAAGACACGGTAACACCTGAGGTCTTAACAGAAGCCTGGGTTCTCCGGGGGAGGCACAAGGACATGGCACTGCAGGTAGAGAAAGGGCTCCAGGCAAAAGCCTCAATGGGGACCTTCAGGAACTGTGGGAAGTTCCACGTGGTGGGAACAGCAGGTGTGTGGGCGGAGGGGCTGGAAGGGCCAGTGGGGCGAGGAGGAGTCCCGGGGAAGGTTCCGAGGCAGTGTGCCATCATCTCACTGTGTTCCACAAATGCATCAGTAGGCACCCAGCACCCAGCGTGCTACTCAACTAGCATCTTACTCAGCATCTCACACCCAATTCTGACAGTCGAAGGAAAGTCACCGAACCCCAAGCCCCGAGCCAACTCGCCTGCTCTGATCCATGAGCCTCCCTCTGACAGCCATGCAGAATGGAAGCAGCCCCTCTGAAGAGCCCTGCTCGGCCCCCACCCAGTGGGTACCCACCACCCAGCAGGAGAGGAGGGCAGCATGCAGCTCACTCACCTGAACTTCGACTTGGAGATCCGGTGGCTGAAAAGGAAAGGGGAGATGTTACCACATGACACGTTTCCCTGTTTCCCAGCCACTCCCGGGTGACCCCGTGGGTGCCAGAAGTCTGTGTGGCCTGAACAGAGCAGCTGAGGAGACAGAACCCCCGGTATGTTTCTGTGTTCGAAGGGAGACTGAGGGCTGACACAACCAGCCGCCTACAGATCCAACACCTTCTAAGTGGAGATGTGGTCCCCGGAGAAGGTGCCGTGTTCTCAGCTGGGCAGCGTGTTGGGGGCTGCACCCAGAGAACAGCTAGAGGATGAGGTGAGGCCCTCTCCCGTAGATGGGGCCTCACCAGCTGGACACCACAGGCGGGACACGCAGGCAGGCACCCAGCACTGTCTGAACAGGGGCCCAGCCCCACCACGGCCTGGCTAGGGGCTGAACCTGGGCCTGAAGAAACAGCCCAGGGCTGGGCACACATGCGAGGCTGACTGTGGTGGGAGACCCTGAGCACCTGGTCCTTGTGGGCAGAAGCCCCAGGAAGCTGTGCTGGAGGCTGACACGAGGGTCATCACGGGATGGGGGTGGGGGGAACTGGAAGGCGGACCCTTCAAGGAGGCCCCGAGGCCGGATGGAGGCGGGCTGGTGGGGCACATATGCAGGAACTTGAGACAGGCTGATTGAAAGCCACGTGTCGGGAAGGCCCTGGTGCCCGGGGAGTGGGCTGTGGTGGGACCTCAGGTGGGGTGACAGCTCAGATGGGCAGGCAGAGATGAGGATAGGGCCTCGGAGTGCCAAGCTGAGATGAGGACAGGGATGGGGACAACCTGTCCTAGCTTAGCACAAAGCGAGCTCTGCTGCAAGCAAGAAAACAACCCCTCTTGTTATTTTTCATTAAAAAAAATGAAACCAGAAGATGTGACAGGTGGCAGAGTCATCGTGCCTGAGATAATTATATCTCTGGGGCACTGACAACCAGAGCCAAGAGCCTCTGCTGCTCTGAACCATCAGCTAACAACCTTTCCCACCCGAAACTGCCTGCAGGGCTTAATCCCGTGCCCGCCCAGGGTGGGGAGGCACGCTGGGCATTTTACTGGGAGCCATGGTTTAATGTGGGAACCAATGCCTTCCAGCTGCTCTTGGGTGGTGGGGAGCAGGGTGCCGGCTCCCTAGCCGGGCCAGGCTCGCTGGGCAGCTGACCCCTCGCTACAGGACGTGAGCCAGAGTGGGTGGCCATGTCCATTAGCCTGTGGCTCTACCCCAGGGCCTGGACCCCATCTTCTCTCGCTGATTCCCAATGGTCTTCAATGCAGACTCCATGCCGTCACTGTGAGGTTCCTTCTCAGGCCAATGGTCATACGCAAAAGTGGGTTCTTAGAAAGTCCTATATGGGGGAACCGAGGTCTGAGTGTCCATCCCCAAGGAAGGGACTCGGACAAGGGTGTGGGGTCCAAGGCTCCTGTTTGAAATGTGGTCCCAGGGAAGCATGGCCACTGGCTACAGGTCCTTCCTGGACATTCTAGAACATTCTGAAGAGGAAATGGAGTGGATATTCTTGACCCCACAATTCCACTTCCTGGATGCCACACTGAAGCCTCTTTGCAGCACTGGATGACTCAGCACCAGGTAAGAAGTGGTCCTGCCTGAGGGCACGAGTCCAGAGGCTAAGCAGAGCACAGCACCCAATCTGCGGCCTCACGCTCCTGGTGCAGGAGGTCAGCCCCTTCCAGGAACCAGAGGGACCCGGTCTGCACAGCCTTTGCCTCCTGGGAGGTGACCACAGGCTCAGGGTCTGGAGAGCTGGTTGTCCTGCTGTGGGCTCACGGGCAGCGTCCGCACCGCCCCCCCCCCCCTCACCCTGCACTTCTGATGCATCGAAGCCGCTCCTGCTCTGACACCCCCCAGATTCCATTGAGTCCTCGGAAAGTGAGGGCCCTGTGGCTCCAGACCACGCTGGGGACACACCACTCTCTGCGGTATGATTCCCAGCCAGTGTCTCACGTGGATTCTTGAAGCACAGGCAGTGGAGAGAGCGGGACACTGGAGCACGAGTCCATGAGCACCAGGTTGGACCTGACGTTGGAGGCCTCTCCTGCCTCAGCCTCCGAGACAAACCCTTCAGGAAACCGTGATTGCCTCTGCTGAAAGCAACGTCTCAAACGAGACACACTCCAAACTCTCTTTGCTTCTCTCACTTACTCAATGTGCATCTGTCGTTATCAGACAAATATCTGAACTTCTTGGGAGCTCTTTCTGTTTTTAGCCTTTCTCCTTCTTAGAGTAACAAGCACTATACCTTTGCTACCTGCTGTGTGAAAATCATTCCAATTTGCCCCAAACAACAGCGAGACGGCACTGAGGTCACCACCCAGGCGGACACACGTTTGCATCAACCTCCTTGCCTCCTCGAACGACTGGTGCCACCAAATCCTGGACCTCGTCGTCCAGAGCATTGGCTCAACTGCCGGGGGATGGACTGCTTGCTTCCCATCTCTGGCCAGTCTGCTTCCCAGTTTCCTTCCGGCTCTTTCATGGAACCTGATCTGCCCTCACTACCCTCCCATCACCTCACCCTCGGGCCACAGCTGCCAGCCCCTCATGGTGCCCACATCGCCCACGGCACAGCCGCCTGCTCTCCCTCATCCCCCTGTGGCCTCTGCATCCACTGCTGCCTCTGCTTGGAACAGCTTCCTTCCCCCGCCCGCCCTTCAGTTCTCAGCTCAAATTTTAATTCTTCCAAGAAGCCTTTCCTGACCTGCAGGTCTCACTGGGCCTCTCCCTCCGTTATTAACCCTCCGTTATAGCTGCTTCTTCCAAAGGCTTATCCCGTCTTGTTCAGTGTCGCTTTCACACCAGATGGTGAGCTCCGAGGAGACGGAGATGGTGTCAACCTGCTCTCTGCTCCGTGTCCCCATGGTCCGGCACCAAGCTGGCATACTGCTGAACGAAGGTACAAGTAAGAGCCTGGGCTTGAAGTTCCTCTTCTGGTGGCTTTGGGCCCGTGCTGTCTGTTCCCCTGGCACCTCTCCATCTGTTACGTGTTCTTTTTCTTCTGTGTGTGGGTTTCCCAACCATCAGCCCTGGTGCTACGTAACTGCATTCATTGTTGCTACGCTGGTGCCTCCGAAGCATGGCTCTCTCCCCACTCAGAGCAGAGCCCCGGCCTCCACATCGTGCAGCCCTGCCTGTGATTCAGCATCCATATCATTTCTTTCTTCAGACTCGACGGTTCCTTCCTCTGGTCACCTTCCCTGCCCGCCTGCCCCCTCCCAAGCAAAACATCGCTTGGCAGTGCCTTTCTGTCTGCCTCGCACCCTTGGGAACCACGGTCAGCCTGGCCTTCTCCTGACATGCAAATCCTCGTGGGGACCTCACCTCACTGCACAGGCCATTCACTCTCGGCTTCAGAAACGCTAGCTTCGCCCTGCCCGTCACACCCAGCCCTGGCCCCCAGCCGGCTGGCAGGCTGCTTCTCCCACCAGGAATGCTGGCAGTCTTCTCCCATCATTGGGGCTGAGGGGTGGGGAAGACCACATTTTAGGAAGGACATACTATAACCCTGGTGCTGTAATGAGGATTTTATCTGCACAGAGGAGGTGCGTAAATGCGGATATTTAGGGGACCCTAGAGCTGCGGGAGCTGGCAGAGCGCGTCCTCGAGGAAGTGCTGGAGACCTTGGTGATGCCAGCCCCCTTCAGTCCCTTCTGGGGACAAGCTTGCCCTCCTTCTGGCAGAGCCTGGCCCTCCCGAAACACCCTCTCCAGCACGCAGCCCCTCTCGGTCTGCCGCTGGGGCCTAAAGCCAGAGGGCAGGTCCTTATCACCATCCCTCCGACCCTCCTTGGGTCGGGACAACAGAAAGGCCTTTGGGGGCCTGCCACCTGCCTTCCGGAGTGTGGCATCTGGGGCCCATGACCAGAGTCTCATTTGTATGGTTCCAAAAGGAGGGAAGAAGGGAAAGGCTTGGCCTGCTGCTCAGAAACGTAATTAGCCCCGTATTTTAACAACATTCTGACAGTAATTGCTTCCTAACCATGCAGACTCCCCGGTGCCACTGTCAGGGTGAGCGATGGCGAGGCCCGTGGGCCCTGGAACTGTCGCTCTGCTTCCCCTCCTTGGCTCGGAGGCTGGCTGGCTCAGGGCAGACTCCCCACAGCGTGACCTTCCCAAAGGGCCGGGTGTGCCCAGACGTGGAAGCCCTTCGGGGGGAAGCTGAGCCCAGATCATGGTGTACACGCGAGAGATTCAGGTGCTCAGCCCACTCAGGGCCGGACCTCCTCAGCGCCTCCTGGTCACCACGCCTCTCTCACACCTGCCGGGTGCCCACAGGGGAGCCCGTGCGATGCAAGGAGGCCTCCTGCGCAAGGTCGGCGTGACCCCTGGCGGGTCGGGACTCCACTCTGTGGGCTCTGCCTTTGGAGACACTGGGAAGGAAACCAGCAGTTTGCTTATTTGCAGTTAAACCATTTGCCCCTCATTTCTCTGTGGGGGGGCACCCCCCAGGGATGTTTCTAAAACTGAGCTAAGATGGTAATTGTTCCACTGCCATCAACACAAGCCAGGCTGGGGCTTGTGATGGCGGAGGGGCCGCTGTTTGGGCTGGCATGGGTCAACTTGCCTCAGCTCAGGCTACCATTCAGGCCCTGTGCTTGCCTTCCCTGGATGGCACACTCAGAGCTGCAGGTAAGACCCATGTGTTTCCGTATTTTCCTGCCTGTTTGCTTTCCTTCCAGGTCTTATGGATCAGAAATGAAAGGGTGTTGAGTGGGATCCGGGAGCCTGACAACACTGCCGTCTCTGGTGAAAGGGGGTGAGGGGCTGGGAAGAAACAGACTTCAAAGCCCCCTAGCCCCAAACACACTATTTCTCTGATGGGATGGAAACGGGCTCAAAATGCAAAAGTCAGACCCCCAGGAAGTGCAGGATTGGGGAGCAGCCTCCAGCTAGGACTCATTCTCAGCCAAGGGGCCACACTCCCCCTGGGCTTCACCCCACAAGCCCCCCCACCCACCCCACCCCACCCCCAGCCCCGCCGTACTCACGCCAGCCTGGCCCCGCAGCTTTCTCCCTCGATGTCACCTCCAGCCACGTTTTCCGTGTTGACAGACTCGGTCTCACTGGTGGGCATGCTCACTGCAGGGTGGAGTCAAGGTTGCAGAGCAAGGCGCGGAGGGGGAGGGGAGAGAGGCATTAGTGCACGACTGGGAGGGGGCGGGTGGGGGAGGGGGTGCTGCTGCAGGCAGGGAGGCCCTGGTCACCCCCGAGGGTGTGATGTCCTTGACCCACACACTGGCTGCTCTTCTGTTGCCAAGGACACTGTAAGGGGGACGGGGCAGGAGGCCCCTAAGACCCCGGAGTCCTCCTCTACCTCAACTCCATGCCCTTGGGAAACTGACACAGGCTTGCCCACAGTGTACCCTCCTCGCCATAAAGAAGAGCTTTTTCTTTTTCTGATTTCTTTCCACCCATCAATTCTAAGGGGCCTCATCCCCACACTTAGGGTGCAGCCTGTCTGTAGAAAGGGCGCCTTTGCCAAGGCCTACTAGATGGATCTGGAGGCATGTCTGTCCCTCGTCCCTCATCCTGCAGGCTGGGCCCTGTGTCGATTCTATCAGGCACTAGGACCGAGCCTGAAATACGGCTTGAAGGGAACGGCCGTTTCCAGCATCACGTACTGGGACTCAAGCTAGCGCTGCAGACATGGGACTGGGGGCCCGAGTGAATCCACCAAATTAAGAGGAAATGTAACCTAAAGGTGGGCGGCGAGTGTAACCCCTCCTCTTGCACGCCTGGACGGTCCCATCTCAACAGGCGGACCCGGGACATAAAGCACCTGGTTCCACTGTGACCAACCCGCCCAGTCCTGCCCCAGGCCCTCCCGAGGCAGCAGGGGTTGGATTTCCAGGGCAGCAGGAGCTTTTGAGCCTGAATCCAGTTTGGTGGCTTAGCAGAAGCCATTTCTTTTATTAGTTTTTATTTCCAATAAAAGTTTAACTCAAAGGAATTTTCGCTTTCCTTTTTGCCATCTGTTGCCCTTTAATACGACGCAACAGTGAACTCCTCATTTTCCCAGCCCTGATTCCTAGAATGGCCACTACTCCCCCTGTCCTGGCTCAGCCCTGCTGCGGAACCTGCTGTTAGTGAGGGTGTGGCATACGGCTATGTGGCACCTGCGACATGCCCCCCCCCTCCACACCCCCCCCCCCCCGGCTGGTACAGCCCAGGAATAGACTTCTCCTGGCTGGACAGACAATGCTGTCTGTGTGGATAAAGTCACTGGACATGGGGTTTTCCTGGCTTCTTTTCTTTTGGACGAAGTCAAGATGGGCAGGTGAGAGAGACATTTGAGAATGTGGAAGACACAGCTGGAAAGCCCACAACTCCCCATGCTTCTGACTGTCCACCCTTTTCCATCAAGTTGGGTGAAAACCAAGCCAGGTGTCATTTCAAGGAAGTTTGGGGCCAGGTGGGACTCTGGATGCCACCCAGCCCCAACTGGTTCCTTTCTCATCACAGGACAGGGACATGGGGTCCAGGGAACGGTCAGATGCCCCGGTCACATGTGATTTGGTGCTTGGCACCTGCCCTGTGTTCACTTGATTGCCCTCGGGCCACACCCTCACTGAGATGGGATTCATACAGCGAGTCAGGCTCGGGGGCAACACAGGCACGGTAGGCAGCCAAATGGAGCAGCTGGATCTTACAGCATTTACACTCTGTTTGTGGCCCAAGGTCTGAGGGAACCTCTGGGTGAGACTGGACCTTGGGGGTGGTTCTGGGGCTGGGAGCCAGGATTGGTCTGCACTGAGGAAGGCCTAAGACCCAAGAGCCCCAGTCCTCCCATCTTCAGCCATCTCTGACCTTGAACTCCTCAGGCATCACTGTCGACAGGGCTGGCATCTGCTTTCGTGACACGCTGGCCCAGGGAACCCACTCTGTGCTGGTGGGGGGCTGTGATGGCAGCAGGGCTTGGCCTGGGGGGAGCCAGGTCAGGAGTGGGCAGGCCAGGGTACCCAGAGGAACCACACTGCTTTCTAAGTCGAGGCACTTACCCTAAGCCCCAGCAGGGGACAGTGCTATGGCTTAATATGTTTGAAGGGATGATGAGGTGGTGGCTTTGTGTGGGACAGGTTTCTCTCTCTCTCTCTCACACACACACACCTCTGTCTTGCCCAGTGGACACCAGCACACACTCACACCCACGGGCACAGGGGACATCACCATGGGTTTCTATGGGTGATGAAACCAGGCAAACTCCCCTTCTTCTTAACAAGCCAGGCTGCTGGGCGCCTCCTGCCACAGACAAGATGTCAGTGTCAAAACCCAGGAATAAGACAAGGATGGAGAGGATGTAGACAGCCAGAGAGAGTGTAGACAGCCACGGGCAGAGAAAGAAACGGGGCTCGGCATTCATGTGGGAGGTCCCGCTCACCTCCAAAAACAAACTAAAGAAATTATACAAATCGATGAACCAAAACATAGCAATATAGGACCCAAACCCCAAATCACATGAATTAAGGATACAAAGCAAACAGTGGGTCCTGGGAAGAAGGAATTACTCTGGCAGAAGTGGCAGTCTACACTGGCAGGTGGGTAGTGGCTCTGAGGAGAGGGGTTCCCAGGAGGGGCCCCCAGCATTCCTGCTTGTTAGCAGGAATCCCAAAGACTATTCGTGAGAAGAGAGGGTCAGGCTTGTTTTTAACCTGTGTGAAGGGCCATTCTCCAAACACACTTATTGGTCAAATAGAAGCTTGAAACAACACAGATGGACTTGAAGGCATTATGCTCAGTGAAGTAAGTCAGACAGAGAAAGATAGGGAGTTCCTGTTGTGGCTCAGTGGTAACGAACCCAACTAGTATCCATGAGGACACGGGTTTGATCCCTGGCCTTGCTCAGTGGGTTAAGGATTCGGTGTGGCCCTGAGTTGTCGTGTAGGTTGTAGACCCGGCTCGGACACTGAGTTGCTGTGGCTGTGGTGTAGGCCGGCAGCTACAGCCCTGATTTAATCCCTAGGCTGGGAACTTCCATGCCCCACAGGTTCAGCATCCTCCAAAAAAGACAAAGATGAACAAAAAAAGAGAAAATATAACATAAATACTCTATGTTAACACTTACATGTGGAATCTCAAAAGTAAAAGAAACTAGTGAATATAACAAAAAAGAAAAACTCACTGATATAGAAAACAAACTTGTGGTTACAGTGGGGAGAGGGAAGGGGGAGGGGCAAAATAGGGGTAGGAGATTAAAAAATACAAACTACTATGTATAAAATAAATAAGCTACAAAGATATATTGTATAGCGCAGGAAAATAGCACCAACATTTTATAATAACTTTAAATGGAATATAATCTATAAAAAGATTGAATCACTACATTGTATAACCTCAAGTTAATATAATATTGTAAATCAACTATACTAAAAAAAAGGGAAATAGTTGAAAATAACGGTTCACACACCTATTTCCCCCCTGCCCCCCCCCAAAAAAAAACCAACACAAAGCTTGGAATGAACAGAAATTTTACAACCAGTAGCATTATTTTTTCACTTCTCAAAAATCCCATACGAAAAAAGCACTGAGAGAGGAGCTGGAATGGATGACTCAGTTCATTTTCCCTTCCAGGAAAAGACAGGTGTCAATTTAGGGTGACAAGGTCACTCAAGTGAGCACTCAGAGGTCTTCTATTTGGAGGTGGGAGGGGTAAGGGGCTGCCAGCCTCTGAGCGCACCTGCGTCCCTGGGCTGGGGCTCTGCCGTGTCCTGCTGGGGCAGGATGGCCGGCCTCTCCTGAGGTTTGCTGAGAGAAGGGCCCAGAGCTGAGGTGGGGGCCTCGAGAGCCGGGCGGAGACCTCACCCACCTCCTCTTGGTGGAAGAGGCTGGGCCATCAGGGCCCTGATGCAGCCAAGGTGGGATGGTGGGGTTGGGAGCCCAAGGAACTGAAGGTATTTCTCACCGAACCGAGCTTCTCCAGGGCCCAGCTCCTGGGTCAGCCCAACACTGGGATCCATCCCCCAGGCTCCTGTGAACTCTTGGATGCGAGTGAAGAATGGGCTTGGCCATTTACTGGGCCACATGTGCATTTTATCCTCTGTTTTGCATATGAGGGGTGTAATTAATATTCTTTCTCAGAGTTATGGTGAACAAGCGAAAGGATTCCTAATTTCCTGCCACACCGACCTAACCTGGAGCCCCAAACTCCATCCCAAATGTTACGGCTGCCTGTGTCCCCTCAAAACCCATAGGTTGAAATCCTGGTGATCCAGAGTGTGGCTGAGTTTAGAGATGGGGTCTTTCAAGTGCATTAGAACGAGGTCACGAGGGTGCGCCTAATTCATGATGACTGGTGAGCTTTTCAGGAGAAAACATCAGGGCGTAGACATGCACAGGGGGAAGGCGGCTGTCTACATGCCAAGGAGAGGGGCTACAGCTGGCTTGCCTTCACAGCCTCAGAAGGAACCAGCCTGCTGACACCTTGATCATGGGCTTCCTGGCTCCAGAGCCGAGAGAGGATGACTGTTTGCGCTGCCGGGTCTGGGGTACCTTGTCACCTCAGCTCTTGCTGACTTTCTTCCTGGGGTTCCCCAGAAACCCGCCCCCACTGTGCCTGGAATGTGCTGTTTCTACTCCAACCTCTGGGCTTTCTGGTGAGGCCCTGTCCACCTCCCCTTCGCATGTCCCAGGGGTCAGGGAACTTGGGCCCTTGGGCCAGCCCAGACAGCCACTTGTTCATCTGTTCATCTGTTACGGCAAAAATGAACTTCTGCTGGAGCAGGATCGTGCGGCTGGCATGTGTTACTACTGCTGCCTTCCTGCTGCGAAAGGAGGCTCCCATGTGGCCTGAAAGCTGAAACTCTGCCAGCTGGACCTTCCGAGGATGCATGCTGCCTCCTAAGCGTTGACATCTCACTCATTCCATTGGGGGGGGGGGCGCTCCAGGACACTGCCACCAAGACCCCTCTGCTGAGTCCCCAGAACACTGGGACCTGAGCATCTTTAATAGCAACCTGGATTGGAGCTACGGTTCCCCCCACCCCCTGCCGCAGCTGCCTGCCTCTGGGTACGTGAGTTAACCTTTCTGAGCCCAGGTTGCCTCATCTGCAAAAAAGAAGACAATGGTACTATGTCTCCAAGGGCTTCTGAGAAGGACTAAATGCGACAGCATTTGTAGGGTAACTTTGGAACATTTTTTTTTTATCTTTTTTAATCATATGGAGAGTCCCAGGCTAGGGGTCGAATCAGAGCTATAGCTGCTGGCCTATACCACAGCTCACTGCAATGCCAGGTCCTTAACCCACTGAGTAAGGCCAAGGATTGAATCTGCATCCTCTTGGATGCTAGTCAGATTCATTTCCCCTGAGCCATGATGGGACCTCCTATAGGGTAACTTTGTAAAATTCAAAGTGCCACGAGTTGCTAATACCACCAACTCATTGTAATCTGTTTTTCTTCTAGTTTGCTGCTATTTCACAAGCATTAGCTTTGTCCCCCTCCACCTCTCCCCACCCTTGACTAAATTAGATTTGTCTCAAGACCAGAGACATGGTGTTAGAATCCTCTGGGGCCCTTTTCAGGTCCACGGTTCTGGCTGTGGAACCACAGTAAGGAAGATTGGCATCTCCATGGGGTTTCAGGGCTGCTTCCACGTGCTGGGCATCTTCTGCATTTGTCCTTCAGATGCTCCTTCGAGCCTCTGGAACCCTGGGGGCTGACCTTTGCAAACTGCGTCAAGAAGCTTCCCCCCCAGGGTGTCCCACTGGCTGGTCTGCGGAGGCACAAGCAGGGCAGCACCATCAAAGCCTGTTTGGGGCTGTGGGGCTGTGGCCCCTTGCACCTGCTCTGCATGAGCTTCTCCTTTTTTTTTTTTTTTTTTTTTTTAGGGCCGCACCCATGGCATATGGAGGTTCCCAGGCTAGGGGTCTAATTGGAGCTTTAGCCGCTGGCCTACACCAGGGCCACAGCAATGTGTAATCCAAGCCGTGTCTGTAGCCTACACCATAGCTCACGGAAACGGGATCCTTAAATCACTGAGTGAGGCCAGGGACCGAACCCGAAACCTCATGGTTCCTAGTCGGATTTGTTTCCGCTGTGCCACGATGGGAACTCCTAGAGCTTCTCCATAAATCTTCCAGTTCTCCCGTCTGCTTGGCATCCCCGAAGCTGGTTAGTGGTCCCAGGTGAGGGCCGGTAGAGCAGAGAACAGCTGGCCTCAGGTCCAGCGCATTCCCAGCTCCATCAGGAAACCTCTGGAATAGCTTTGCTCACATAACCCATTCAGTCTGAGGGCCTGGGAAGTCGGTGCCGGGGGGGTGGGTGGGGGGGTGGGGGACACATCACAACTGCTTTAGCCCCAGGGGGCAGAACAGGATGGGACAGTCTGGGTGTGGTTACTGCCCCAGGACACTCCCCTGGGAGGAACTGTGTCACATCTCAGCCGGCTTCACCTGCTGAAAACAGAACTTGGAAGACCCAGCCGCTCACAGTCTGAGGCCAATGGAGCAGGAGCTCCCTTTACACATCTTTGCCCGGCCAGGGTCTCAGTGAAGCTCCTGGTGCTGTGGGTCTAGAAAATGCCAACCCTAGTCCCAGCCTTGCCTCAGAATTGCTCTGAGACACTGCAGATCACATGATGTATCAGAGCCTCATTTTCTTCGTCTCTTACGTGAATAGAGTGAGCTAGCTGGTGAGTGGAAGGCCTCTTCCAAGGGAAAGAGAGAGGCGGTGGAAAAGGAAAAGCAGGCTGTAGACAAAAAGAGGAAAGAGCTCGTGAGAGAGAGAGGGAGCGGGTGCTGGCCTCGGTGGCTGGTTGGGGCGGGAAGGTCACGCAGTCCCCAGAGCCGCCTCAGCTGCATCCTGCTTACCCGGCCCGGCAGGGCTGCCTCCACAGAAGCAATTAAAATCTGGTTGATTTTAAACCATTGGAAAGTAAATATAAAACAGGATTAAATATTAAGAAGCCAAACAAAGGGACCTTATTAAAAAGGCACAATATGAGCTCGACGTGCCATCGTAATAATTATTATTACCGCTATAAAGTGAAGGAGGCAGAATGCCCGTCCTTGGTCTGCAGCCACAGTCTGAGGAAGGAAACCAGGTCGCTGTGCTCCCAGCAGGCCATAAACACCCAGCGCTCCCAAGCAGAAAATCTCTCTCCGCAACGACGGCGCCGTCGAGTCGGCCCACCTCAGTTATGATGGGGCTGGTGGGGCGGAGGTGCAGCTGCCCCAGACCAAGCTCTGCCCTAGGGCCCCCCCCCTCCTTTCCCACCCTGCCCCACCTTCCTCAGGCCCCTGGGACCATGGGGAAACCGGTGTCTGGCCCCAGAGGAGGGGCTGGACGTTCCCCCCACCCCCAGGAAACAGCTCTCTGCAATCACTGGAGTGAGATGGGGTCTCCTAGACGCGGGTGAGCCTTCCTGCACGACTTTTCTCTGGAAACGAGACTGATTTAGGTACGAAGCTACTCTTAGGCTGGAGATAACATCGTTCTAGATCCCAAGGCCAGGGTTAGCAGAGGGTCACCATGTGGCGTGACATGAGAGGGAAAGAGACGGACTGTCCCCAACCCCGCTCCAACCCAGTCCAGTGATGTCTACTGGTCATCCAGTCGTTCGGGGGCGCTGACCCCTCAGAGTGCGAATACCCTTGGGATGAGTGGTATAATGTCATTTCTATCTGCGTGCTAATTGTAACCTTGTTTTTTCTGTCACTCATCACACTCCAGTTTCTCTTCTGCACACTTTGTCTATATTGACGGATTCAAGCCTCAGAACAACCCTATGAGAGATTACACATCCCCATTACACGTTGCTATTTTACAGATCAGGAAACTGAGGCTTAGAGGTTGAAGCCACTTGTTCAAAGTGAACCAAGCAGCTTGTAAGATCTGGGATTTGAACCCTGGCAGGTGCCATGCTAAGGCTACCCTCCTGTACATCTGATGGAGTCCTAAAGCCCTTTCCCAATCAGGAGAGAGGAGGGTCCTATGGATGTGCTGGGTCACTGGGAGGAGAGGGGCATAAAGTGTGGGCAGGGGTCCCGGGAGGAGCCAAGCACTTTATAATCCTGCCCTGGGCCTCCCGCTGGCTCTTCTAGGAGAAGCAGAGCAGATGGGTAGGAGCCTGGGCTCTGGACTCAGGTGGCTCGAGTTTGAATCCTGGCTCTGCCACTTTGGAGCCACATGACCTGAGGGGTGGTATTACCTCCCTCCTCTATTCCTCATGAAGCCCACCTGTGCTGCTGGGCTATAAGGCGCAGGCCAGCCCTTCTTTTTACAGGGGAGAATGGTAAGGTCCAGAGAGGGTCAGTGACTTGCTCAGGGTCACATAGCTAGCTAGTTGTGGAGGTATCCAGTCCCCTTTTTACCAGCTAGTGCTGCCTCCTCTCCTCACCTGCCCTTTCCTCAGGTCATGAGAGGCTGAAAGACCACCCTTGGTCATTCCAGCCAAGCACAGGCCCAGGGCTCCCTCCCCAAGTTCTGTGTAGGTGTGGCTCGCCCTGTGCCCCGTCTGTGCTGTTCACAGCAGTCTAAGAGCTCAGGATTCACCCTCACTTTCTTTCCTCTTGGGCTCCGTCTTCTCCCCATCTTCTGCTGCTCAAGAAACTTTTGGCCCAGGTCAGATTTCCCCCAAGGAGGCCCGACAGGGGCGCGCAGCGTGAGCCTGGAGGACATGGGTACCACTGAGGGGCCGTCTTGACAAGAGCAGTCCTGCTTCTCCAGGCCTCAGCCTCACCCCCTCTAGCACGCAAGCAAATTGCTGCCTTAAATTTCCAGGCTGCCTCCATTAACGGTGTTTATGGGAAGTGAGTCACTTTAGCTCTCAACCCCATGCTGCCTCTTCAGCCCCATAATTTCGTGCCTGGGTTTATAGGCAGCTGTCGGAATATCGACCAGCTTGTCCCCCTCTGCCCTGAGCCCTGTCCTTTAATTCATCTTCCAGCTCTGCCTGCTGGATGCTGCCCATTGTCACATTACTCTGTCCCGGTAAGGAGTCTATGTTAATGGCCCACGCCTTTGGTGGAGAAGTTCTCAGCAGGATCACAGGATGGCTCCAGAACCCTGCTCTGGCAAAGACTGGGAAGCTGTGCTCCACACCCCCTACCTCCCCCCCAACCCCGACCAATGGGTCAGACCCTCAGAGCCACATCCACAGGGGTGGCCTAAAGTCAAGTTCTGAGACAGTGAGGGCTGGGCCCATGGTCTGATGCCAGGAAGGTTTAATTTAGATGAGGTGGGCTAGGGGCCCGGTCACCATCTCCAGAGGCAGGAAAGTCTTTTCTCCCTGCCTGGAGTGGTCCTTCCAGGACCAGGCTCCAGGGAAGAAGGATGTGGGTGAAGATTCTGCCCCCAGAAGGCCTGCTGTCTGTAGAGAGCAGGAGGGGCTCACTGCCGGAAGCCGTCAAGCATTCTGCGGGGTCTGGGGGCAGATTCCTAAGGTTTCTTTCCTGGCTGTCTATGAGGGAAGGGCTCTGGGGCTCAGATCCCTCAGCACCACCCATGCCCTTCCTGTCATATCCTTATGGCTACCCAGCCTGTCTCCCCAGCCCCCTCTGTGATTCAGTCCCGCTCTGCCTGTCCACCTCCTCTTCCACATCCACTGCTCATCCTCTGGTCCAGTGCTCGCTGGACTCTACTCCCAGCCTCCAGGATGGCCACCTGGGTCAGCCTGGCTTGATACCTTCCTTGGAGGACCCACCTCGAGCAGGGCCTACAGGGACCCCAGCCCCCACAGGCCCCCTTCCCTGGAGTCCTGCCTTTGGAACCCCCGGGCCTGCTCCCTCCAGGGCACAGCTCGGGGCCTGGGTCCCATGGTACTTTTCCGTGTGGCACCAGCAGCCCAGAAGCATCCACCACCCAACCTCATTCTCCACCAGGGGGCGCCTGTAGACTACCTGCAGATGAGGAAGCTGCGCCTGCAGGGAGCAGCATCTGCAAAACAGGGACTTTCTCTCCCTGGCTCAGCCCCCGTCACTCTAGAACACAGGACTCACAGAAAGAGACAGGGCCAGCAGGGGCTCCCAGGAACAGGATGCTCAAGGAGCAACAGGAAACTAGAGACCACTGGAGAACCCCTTACCCGTCGGGGAACTGAGGCCAAGAGGGAAGGCTTTGTGTGAGGCCACAGAGCTGTTATCAGAGCGGAGCCCAGGAGCCAGTCTCCTGACCTCCTGGCCAGGGTCCCCTCTCCCTGCCACTCCCCATCACCAGGTATGTGGGGGTCGCCTCTTTCCTGTGTGACAAAAGAGAAAGAGGGTGACTCTTATATACAGACAAGCCTGGTGCGAGTCCTGGCTAAAGCTTCCAAGGGTTGTCTGGTCTTGGGAAGATTATCTGAACCTCTTCTTTCTTGTCGAAAAAACTGAAGCCTATTCTGGAGGGTTAAGTGAGGATAGAAGGTAACACGGCTAGAGGAGGAGCTAGTGGGGGCCGCGCCCTGACGTTCAGTACTAATTCCCCATGTGGGGAACACCTGACACTGGGCGGATTTAGTGGGGATAAAAAAGCCAAACGCAGGCCCAAGAGAAGGAGCTTGGGATCACTCGCCTTACATCTAAGGGTCACCTGGGGTCTTGGCACTGGTGGGCCATGATATGTGTTTGCCGGGATCCCCAAGGGGGGCTGCAGTGACCAGGTCCCCTTAGGGCCATTAGCTCCTGATGTCATCACCACAGGTGCAGGTCCTTCATGAATATTCATGAAGCCCCTACTCTGTGCCTATAGTAACTGCCCCAGACAGGGTCCCTGCACTGGAAAAGCTTCGCAGCTTGTGAGGAGACAACCTCTACATACATTTAACTGTGATGAATCACACACACACACACACAAAAGATTTAAGCACAACCAGACAAGAGCTGCACCAACTCCCTTTTGTGCCGCTTTAATTTTCCTTTTCACCCTGAACCACAGCAAAGGCCTGGCAGAGACTGTTCTGTTCCCCCCACCTGCTCGAGGCCGTGCCGGGACCACACCAGGGCCCCAGGGAGGCCCGCCCTGCCTAACTCTGGGGGCTTTGTTGGGTCAAGTGGGTCAGGACCCTTTAGGGATGGCCTGGCACTGCTACAAGATGTCTGTAGCTCATCTGGAAAGAATTTCTGCTTCTGTGACCCAGGGACACTAGTAGCAGATGAGAGGGGGCCTCACATCCAGTTTGGTTTTAAATAGATTTGGGGCTAAACATATTTTTTAATATGCAACAATTGGGTTAGTCTGATGACAAATGTCATCCCTGACCACTGCCAGAGAGGCATGCCACTTCCATTAGAGGTAATGCTTCCTGGCCAGATAAAGGTATGGAAAATAACTTTTGGTCACTAACAATTGCCTTCAGTCCCACTGATCTGATTAGACTCAGCAATGGAAAGAGGAATTCACAAATTAGATGCTGTTCTCTATTTATTACCAAGATGGCCGCTTTCCACTCCATCCAGGAGAGGCAGAGGAGTAAGTCTCAGCTTGGGCTAACATTTGGTCCAAAAACCTCTGTCCCCACCAGTGAGCAAGAAGAGCGCTACGCCGAAGCCCACGTGATGCGTGGGATCAGACCTCTACCCCTTGGAAGGGAGGTGACCTTTTCAAGCCTTAAATGCTTTCAGCTTTCCGGTCCTAAAGGAGCCACTGGGAACTGACTCTGGGTTCTGTCTTAACACTTTCCCACTACCGTGCGGAGCTGGCAAGCCACCCTCACTGACAGAGAAGTAAAGTAGGGATGTTCCCACCCTTCTCTGGATTCGTTTGAAGAGGAACGGGGTGAAGAGGTAAGTTCATGGAGAACACATGGGGGAACAGTTCACTCTCTCCCGGACGTCAGAAAGGCATGGTGACAGACAACGGAGGATGAGAAATTAATTTGTGTGTCTGAGTCATCACACACCCTCTGCGGGACCAGACCTGGTCCTCTCTGATTTTAGCCCGGCAGTGACAAGGCAGGTCCAGGTCACCTGTTCCCAATGGCGGGATTCCAAAGACTTCCAGGCCAAGATCTCACTTTTCTCCCTTAATTTCACCCTCCTTTCCAAGCAATAGTCACTCACTGTCTGCCAGGCTCTGTGACAATGACGGGGACACAAACATCCCATCCCTGACAGGTGCACAACCCCGCAGTGGGGAAGGTGGATACATAGCTCCCAGGCATAAGTACTGCCATGCAGGCGTGGAATAGGTGTTCTGGGAGCAAAAGGAGGGCGGGAGGAGGGCTGGAGCAGGGGCGGCTCCCAAGGCAGGTGGCCCAGCTGGCTTTCCAGGCAGGGAGGCCAGAATGTATAGAGGTGCCAGGAGGGTTTTTGGAAGAACCAGCTGGCTTATGGGGTTCAGAGAATCCTGCAAATTCCAGGAGACTGGGGACTCCAGGATTCTAGAATCAAAGGAATTCCTCTGGGTCTGATAGACCAGAATGATCCAGGTTTGGTGGAACCTCCAGGGCTAAAGCTAGTGTATGCCAGCTTCCAAATGACAGGAACAAAACCCAGAGCTGGAAGGCGGACTTGCAGCTTTCTGATCCGACCCCTCCCATCTGACAGACAAGGAAACCAAGAGAGGCAAGCTGCCCGTCAGTGACTGGGCGACCTGGAAGTCACTCGCCCTGTTCTCCTATAACTATCAGGATTGGGCAGACCCCAAACTCTGGCCTCCATCTAGGAGAAAAGGATGAGGGCCACTCACCCCCCCCATTGCCGTGCTCTCAATTCTTCTAATTGAGGGACATGACTCAAATAAGTAGAATCCATCCATTAAGGGATTATGGAAATCGTAATTAATGGAAATGATTTTAAACCATCTCAGAGACTCAAGAAGCAGCTCTATAAGCCTAACTGAAGCTTGGGATCTTCTTGGTAAAAAACCCAGGGTGCTCTGCCTGATGGTTCGTGACCGACCAGCTCCGTTCCCCAGAGGTGGTGGAAGGGCAGAGGGAACTGTAGGTCAAGCGGGCTGGGCCCCTCCACCACTGGCCTCAGTTTTCACACCCAGAAGAGGCAACCGCTACCCCCCACCCCAGGAGAGCACCGATCTTTTTCTCTGCCTCTGCCGGATATAGCAAACATCACGCTGAACTTCCCGTTAAGAGCCGGACCCGCTGACCGAAGCAAGTATTGGTAAATTCCACGAGAATTTGATTCTGAATACTTCTGTCAAGAAAGTGGTCCTCAGGTGGCACAATGGGTGAAGAATCCGACTGCAGCGGCTCAGGTCACAGCTGCGGCTCGGATTTGATCCCTGGCCTGAGAACTTCCATGGGTTGCGGGTGCCATTAAAAAGGGGGGGGCCCTCAAGGTCTTCCTGCCTATGTATATGGTGTGAGTGTACGTGCCTGGTGTGTGTGTGTGTCTGTACAGGGTGTTATTTTCTGAGAAGTCTGTTAATATAGTAACTGGCCTGATACTGGATACCGTCATCCTGACTTGCAAGTCAATGAAATGAGATACGAAGGTTAGAGAGGCTGATCTGAAAATTGGAATTGGTGAGATAAACAAAGGTTTCTCCCCTTAAAGTCAGCCTGGCTGGCATATGATTAGGGCTTTCTGCCTCCTCAGCAAGTTGCTGAGATCAGGTCTATTCTCTCCCCCTCCCTACCCCCAACACACACAGAGGCAAAGACAGGTTCCAGGGCTGCTGTCAGCATTCTTTAACAGCTTTTGGCCCGTATTTTTTATTTTATTTTATTTTTTGTCTTTTTAGGGTATATGGAGGTTCCCAGGCTAGGGGAAGAGTCAGATCTGTAGCTGCTGGCCTGCGACACAGCCACAGCGACGTGGGATCCGAGCCATGTTTTCGACATACACCACAGCTCACAGCAACGCTGGATCCTTAACCCACTGAGCGAGGCCAGGGATCAAACCTGTGTCCTCATGGATGCTAGTCAGATTCGGTTCCTCTGAGCCATGACAAAAACTCCTTGGCTTGTATTCTTGTCTTCTATTGACCTCTAATCTTGGGATGCTGTGTTCCCACATATGAGGCACTTGCACTTTCTGAAGCCTCTGAAGAGGACTCAGGGTATGTTTGTTAAAACCAGGGTTATATTTGGCAAATCATGTTTAGAATTTAGGAGCCATCAAAAGACTCCCCCTGTCCAGACATTTAAAAACATGTTATGTTGTTTTGCCTTTTTAGAGCCGCAGGTGCAGCATATGGAATTGGAGATAGAGCTGTTGGCCTGCAACACAGCCACAGCAACGCCAGATCCGAGCCACATCTGTGACCTACACCACAGCTCATAGCGATGCCAGATCCTTAACCCACTGAAGGAGGCCAGGGATCAAACCTGTGTCTTATGGATACTAGTTGGGTTCATTACTACTGAGCCGCAATGGGAATGCCCTAAAAATATCTTAATATCCTTACTTTTTCGAAAAAAAAACCCAAAAAACAAAAAACAAACCAAAAAACCCAACACTGAAGAACCTTGTCCAAGTTCAAATGCATATTTTTGGAAAGGATAAACTTTTAACTGTCTTTCCTTGGCGCTGTGACTAGTGAATTTCCCCTGTAGATCGCTTTGCTGGGGGTAAGTTTGGTCAGCCAGATGAGCTCATACGGATTAAGTCTAAACTGCAAAGAATGTATATTGCTATGAATCTGAGTGCATAGCTTTCTTTTTTGTCCTAGGCTACTATCTGGAGCTGTCACCTGGGATAGGACATTTTACTCTCCCTGTGCCTTTCTCAAAGGCCTTTGAGGACACTGCCCACGCGTGGACTACATTCCGAGAACAGGGTCTTAAGTGCAAACAGTTCTCTTGCTCCTCCTGTCCTCTGGGGGAGAGTGTGTGGATTCAAACTGGAGGCAGGGGAGGGAAGTTTATGGCCTTCACAGGGACGTCCAAGTACAGGCCTGAAATCAGGTGTTTGGAAATGAGCAAAACTGCTTGTTCTGTTCAGGGAGGGCCTGCCAGGTTCTGGCTGTGTGACCTCTGAGCACATCCTGTGATCTGTCCTGAGGCAGTGTTGAGAAACCTGCGTATATTTCTTAGGGGACAGGAGGTGGGTCTGTAAGGACCATGAGCAGGAAGAAAACCTGCCCGTTTCTGACTCCAGAAAACGAGCCTATCCGACAGGAGGCAGACCCCCAGGCACTCGCAGGAGGGTGAGGGTGACGGGCTACGTGGTTCTGTGCAGAGGTTGGGGCACAGGATCATAGGATCCCAGGATCATAGGAGTCTGTGATTTTCTGAGTAAGATGGAGCCATGCACTTGGCTAAAGAAGGAATCCAGGGCCTCAGACGGGGATACAGAAAGATCACTGCAATGGACTGAATGTGTGTCTCCCCAAAATTCATATGCTGAAACCCCAATACTGGTGTGATAGGATTTGGAGGTGGGGCCTTTGGGAGGCGATTAGGTGACAAGGATGGGGTCCTTATGAATGGGATTAGTGCCTTATAAGAAAGGGCCAGAGAGCTGGCTGGTGTCCCTGCTGTGAGGATACAGTGGAAGACGGCCGTCTGCAGGCCAGGCAGCAGGCATCTCCGAGGACACAGCAGCCAGGTGGGGGCAGGAACAATACTTCCAGTGGGGGCCCTGCCTCCAGCATCCCTCTTCTCCCTGCCTCCGCCCAGCCTGACCATCACCTCCTCTTGTCTGTGAGGGGCCCTCCACCCTCAGGACCACCCTTCTGCGGGGCAGCTCCCTGATGGTGGCCGCCTGCTGCTCCCAGCCCTGCAGCAGTGCTGGCCCTCTTAGCACGAGGCCCGCATGCGAAGTGGCCATGGTGACTGAGTCCAGTGCGCATAGCAGGTACGATTGCTGTTTAAGAGGATGGAATCTTTCCCAGCCTATGGGGCCATAAATCTCTTCTAGAGGCTCTGCAGCTGTCACAGAGGCCCGAGCTCGTCCAGCTGATGGAGCGACCCGGAAGGATGGAGCCAACAAAGCCCATTTGGGGCTGCTACGCAGCTCTTACCTTTTTTCCTTTCTTTTAGGGCTGCACCCACAGCATAGGGAAGTTCTCAGGCTAGGGGTCGAATTGGAGCTGCAGCAGCCGACCTACACCACAGCCATAGCAACACCAGATCTAAGCTGCCTCTGTGAACTACACCACAGCTTATGGCAACGCCGGATGCTTAACCCACTGAGCAAGGTCAGGGATCAAACCCACACCCTCACGGATACTATGTGGGGTTCTTAACCCACTGAGCCACAACGGGAACTCCATATTTTTTCATCAGCCTCTGAATCACAAGGGCAGGGATCAGATGTTGGGGAGCTCCTGGGGATTCCACATGTAGCACCTTTTAGGGTAAAGTTACAGGCAGGAGACTGTCAGGGGCAAAGGGCCCCACGGCCAAGCAGACAGGACAGGCCAACTCCAGGGGACCCTCAGGTCTGGAACAGCCAAGCTGCTTATTCCGGACACCACCACCTGCCGGCCTGGCCCTTCCCCGCCGTGACTCCACTTTAGCCGCGTCAGCCCCTGGGACCCCTGACCTCCCTGCTTTCCCCTCCCCACCCCAGTCAACTGTCCACAAAAGAAGCCCAGCGACCTCTCCGCCGAGGACTTGTCCCTCTGCTCAGATCTCTTCTGTGGCTCCTCTGAACCCACAGGATAAAGTCCACAGCTGAGACCATCTGGGGCCAGGTCTCGGCCTCCCCTTCTGGCGTGACCTTCGGTTTCTCCCCCTCGCCCCCCAACCGGGTGCCGGAAACAGAAGTTCGCCCCCACTCCCTCTACATGTTACCTCTACGCCCCCTCGGCTTCAATGCCCTTTCCCATCCCTCTGGCCTCGAGAGCTGCTACCAACCTGTGGGTATGTCCCCTCCTTCCCCTGCTTTGTCCCCGGGCACTTGGACTGCCCCGCCCTGCAAGCCATGGGCCCACAGCTGTTCTGGCCGGGGCCCCATGGACGGGCGATGCCCACACTCCAGGCCTGGCCTCCACAGGCCCTCCATGCGCCCTCTCCCTTCCCTGCCCTGCTGCCCAGACACAGGGGGTCCACAGAGGCCCCTGAGGCCAGTGTAGGGGTGTAATGGCGAAAGTCCCTCCTGCCAACCTGAACCCAGGTGGAACTGGGATCAAAAAGCAACCTTCACCCTATCAAGGGCCGAGACCTGCTTACAACACTTAGCCCACCTGACTGATAGTGTCACCCCCCAGGCAGGCCACCCCAGGCAGGAAGCTCCCAGGCAGGCCTTCCGCACCATCGAGAAGCTCTCTTCTCTCTCCTCTGCTTTTCTGCAGGACCTGTTCACACCTGCCTTCTCTGCTATAATTCGTCTACATGTGCACCTGTCCCCTGACCAGCCCCTTAGAACCCATCCCACTGTCCTAGTGAAGATGTGTTGGATGCACACACAGATGTCTCTCAAATGAGCAGGGCTGCGTGTCACTCAGGAGGGTCTTTCCTAAACCGTCTGACTAGTTCACCTGCTTTTTCCACCGGCCCCACGCCACTCACCCGGGGTGGACATACAGCTGCACGTGAGGCTCCCCACGTCAGCAAGTGGAACAGAGGCAGGGCAGTCACTCTCCCCCACTGACAGCCTTCTTCTGTGACAAGGGGTTTCACCTCCCAGTGTTTACATGGAAGTGGGAGCGGGGGCTGAGCCCTGGCTACGGAGGAAGTGGATCAGAGGGAAATTTAGGATGATTCATCTTCCCCCAGTGCCTCTGCTGGGCTGTTGCTTTCAGGTTGGCAAAGCATTACATTAAAATCAAATCAACACTTTGCTGGGTGGCTGCACGGGCAGGCTGAGTGGACAGAGCCATTTGTCAACAGGTTTGGTGGCCTCAGGGAGGTGACAGTATCTGCAAAGACACTAGACAGGAGCAGGCACAGTGAGGCTGCTCCTGGCTGGAGTCCCCCTCCCCCATAGTTCCAGGTTCCCAGGACCATCAGAGGCTCAGCCATGGTGACCACGTGGCACCACACGTCCTGTGTCATCGAAGGCAGATGACATCACACCTCCCGGGGTGCACGCCAAGGCAGGATGGGACGGTCAGGGAGCTGGGCTGCCCCTTCCCAGAGCCTTCTGGTTGAGCGACGCCCTCCTCTAACCAAGCTCACGGAGCCCAGAACGGAAAGAAATGCCGATGTGCCTCCTGGCAAGGGGATGGCTTCTGACCTCGGTGACCTTTCTTCACTTGAGCACGATGTCACCACGACCACCTTTCACGCTTCAAACACGGTTCTTAGGATCATGCTGCTCATCTCCCCGGCTTTTTGTCTTTTTGTCTTTTGTTGTTGTTGCTATTTCTTGGGCCGCTCCCGCGGCATATGGAGGTTCCCAGGCTAGGGGTTGAATCGGAGCTGTAGCCACCGGCCTACGCCAGAGCCACAGCAACGCGGGATCCGAGCCGCGTCTGCAACCTACACCACAGCTCACGGCAACGCCGGATCCTTAACCCACTGAGCAAGGCCAGGGACCGAACCCGCAACCTCATGGTTCCTAGTCGGATTCGTTAACCACTGCGCCACGACGGGAACTCTTCCCCGGCTTTTAAAATCAAACTCGGGACTATTTACGGTAATGCTTCAGGTCAGTTTTTCCACCACCAGCCCTCCTTCCTTCCCTCCGTCCCCCTGCTTTGCTGTTAGATGGACGGTGTTACAGACGCTCTGATGAAGGGGACGAGAGGGGCCCCTTGTAGCCCCTCTGCCTGGAGGAGCAGGCGGTCCGCCCCGCTGAGGGGTGAGGGAGCAGAGAGGAAGCCCCCCTCCCCTGGGGCAGCGCCGGGCTGCCCATCTATGGGGGAGGGGGTGTCAGTGCCCACGGGAGATGCCCTGGGGGTGAAACCAGACCATCTAGGTCTTGCCCACTTGAGCCTCCGCCCGGGGCCCTCGAGCCCATGAGAGCCCGCAGAGGCTGACACGTGTCCACGCCCAACCTCAGGGTCCAACAGCCCTTCCCCATCAGCTGAGAAAGGACGACGCCCTGGAGGAGAGAGTGAGAGAGGGGGCCGCCCTCGCTCTCCTGACCACCAG
Organism: Phacochoerus africanus; assembly: GCF_016906955.1. Lineage (NCBI taxonomy): Eukaryota > Metazoa > Chordata > Mammalia > Artiodactyla > Suidae > Phacochoerus > Phacochoerus africanus. The sequence continues at coordinate 73,101,863 of NC_062550.1, read as the reverse complement.
CTTTCTCTTTCAGAGGATCTGCAGTCCCCCCCCCCAGCTGCCTTTCCAGGCCCACTTTTTTGTCTTCTTGGGGCCGCACCCACGGCATATGGAAGTTCCCAGGCTCCGGGTTGAACTGGAGCTGCATCTGGCAGCCTAGGCCACAACCATAGCAACGCGGGATCCGAGCCACATCTGCGACCTACCCCAGAGCTCATGGAAACACCGGATCCTTCACCCACTGAACGAGGCTAGGCATTGAACCCGTAACCTCATGGATACCAGTTGGGTTCTTAACTGCCTGAGCCACAACAGAAACTCCAAGGCCCACTTTTCAAAGCTCCCAGTCCCTTCTGCCCAGAGTCCACTCTCTGAGGGCCCACCATGAGCGCAGCTAAGACTAGACGAGGGTCTTTGGCAACTAGGCAGGAAAGAAGAGACTAAAACCCAGTTCTCCTGACTCAAAGGGGACTCAATTCAGTGCTTCAATTCTGCCCGCCTGCATGTATTTGAAGAGCTCCTAGCCTCTCCACCCCGAGTCTGCTCCTCACTGTCCCCTTCAGGCTGTGGGGCCATCGGGGGCTCCACAGGTGACGCTGTGTCTCCAGGAATGGTCCCTGGCACGGTCTCACCATAGCCGTGGGGTGGAAAAGTTAAGTCAAGATGTAGCAGGGACCAGAGAAGGGTCGAAGGTTCCTGCTCCCGTTGTCCCACTTCTGTACCATGGAGGCGTCTGTCTGTCTTCTGGAGTTTGTGGGCGGAGGATATTCTTAGGCTCGGGGTTCTGTCTGCACCCTGAGGCCTCTATCTGGACACTGGTGGGGCCCTGTCTCAGGCTTCAGACGTGTGGCAGCTGTGACTGCGAGTCAGTCCAAGGAAAAAAACTGATTGTACCGATTAAAATGCCTTCAAAAAAAAACTCAGATGATGATGCATGAGCACTTGACCTGTACAGTGTGGACGGGTGATATTTAGATCACTGCTCTCCAGCCCCTGGACCCTTCACCTGCCCCTCCCGGAAGCCTTCAGATTCCCTGTTTCAACAACACCATCCCAGGCTTTGCAGGGCGGGCGGTAGCCGTGAGCGCTGTTGGTTGGTGACAATTGCAGCAGCGTTTCCTGAGAACAGAACCGAATACACTGGTTGTCGGCTCATCTACATGCAGACCGTGTTTCCCTTCCACCGTCTGTCTGTCCTTTCCACGCTCACCTGCACAAACGTTCAGCTTCGAGGCTGGGGCTGCATTTAAAGGGCCTTAATGGCATTAGAGAAAGATTGTCACGTGCAGGGATATTTAATCCACGTGTCCTTTGATCTTGAGGAGGAAAAACAAAGAAGAGAAGCAATTCTTGTCCCACCAGGGCAGGCATTTTTGATGACTCTGTTCATGGCTAGATCTGCAGGGCCTAGAACAATGCCTGGCACGGAGCAGGCCTTTAATTGGTGGATGGATGGGTGGGTGGAAGAATGAGTGAAATACACGTTTAGGTATTTTTCTACGACTTACTGGCCAACCCAACTGACTCTCATTATTAGAGAAAAGCTTCCACCAATGTCCTTTCTCCCCGTTGCCTTCCCATCCCTGCTCTTCCCATGTCCTCGGTGGCACCTCTAGCTTTTCCTGGAGAGACGAGGAACCAGGTGACCAGGTAAAGACATGTCCCCGAGCTGTTTCCACACTGGAGCCGTCTCACCAGCATGTGGCAACAGTGGCCTCTCATAAGTGCGATGCAGGTACACCTGGGGCCTGAGTGAAGCTGCCTGAGCCAATGGTGAAGAGTGAAGACACCCTTTTCCTCTTTTTCTTACAAGACTATCCAGTTTTTGAGCTGAAGAGAACAGCAAATACACCATATTATGACCTTTTAGCAACTTTCAAGGCCAAGATCCCACTTTGGTCAAAACACGTAATTTATAGCAACATCTCTTCCATTGTGTTTGTTTCAAAATTCTGACATTCTCAGGATCAGAATATAGTTTCTGAGCCATGGGCTTGCCTTTTCTGCCAGCCTATTAGTCTGTCAGTTCCTTAGCCATCTACTCACGTAAGGGAGCTCTGCTCTTGACTGGACTTCCCTGGAGCCCAGCCTTGAGACTCGCCTCCAGGCTCCATCCCAGTTCTTGTACGTTTCTATTTCACTCTCTGTCTTGTTTTTTCAGATGCTCATTCCGTGGTCCCAACCCCTAGAATGGCCCTGCCACCGTTCCCACGACGGACGGAAACAGGCTCTGTTCTGTCCTCCTGGGACAGGGCTGAGAACAAGAAGCAGACCCCAGGCTCCTCCAGCCACAAGGAAAGCGCGGGGGAGGAACAGCAGTGTTCATCCTGGTTTCATCCATATTTGGGCTCATGCAAATATTTTTTTTTTTTGTCTTTTGTCTTTTTAGAGCTGCACCCGCAGCACATGGAAGTTCCTAGGCTAGGGCTGGAATCAGAGCTGTAGCTGCTGGCCTACACCACAGCCACAGCCACACAGGATCCGAGCTGTGTGTGCAACCTACACCACAGCTCACGGCCACGCCAGATTTTTAACCCACTGAGTGAGGCAAGTGATCGAACCTGCATCCTCGTGGATACTAGTCGGGTTCATTAACCGCTGAGCCATGATGGGAACTCCCTCCTGCAAATCTTGGCAGGACTCCGTCCATTGGGGCGGGAGATTCATTATGCTCTTCCCAGAGCCAGGTCAGAAATGGAGGCGGGTGGGCCTTGTCCACTGGATCTGCTCCAGCAGCAAAGAATTCTCCATCTGGGCGGGACAGGGAAGCAGCGCCCCTGTCCTTGGAAGAGTGTGTCTCTGTGATGGCCACTATGTGCTGAGCAGGCTGTGGACACACACGTTTCTGCACACACATATTTCTTCACACACATGTAAGAAATATGCTCACTGCCACCCTGACCAGGGTGCACAGGGGAGCTGAGACGTTAGGCCCTGTGCTCCAGAGCACACGTCACTGCAGCTCTCAGGCCGGCTCACTTGTTTCCACACTGCTCAGCACCATGGACCATGGACCACCTGCATTTCATCCATAGCGTTAATAGATGCTGGGTGTCTTTCCAGGAAGACCCTCAGCGGCATCACTGCTTACTGTTATAATCCACCAAAGGCCTCGTCTTCCAACTTGCAGAACTCCTCAGAAGAGTGGGAAGGCCTCTCAAGGTTTCTGAATCACATTGTTAACGTCCCGTTGTGTGTGCGTTTTAATTTCGTGTTTGCGCCTTGAGCAGTTATCAGAAAGGGAAGCGGTCGGTGGATGTGGACGTGTGCAACCCATGTCTGGAACCAGGGAAGAAGGTCCCACCTTCTGCCAACACCTTTCCCACCTACCTGCTCCTGCTCCCAGATTCCCAGCCAGAGCCCAGGAGCTAAGGAGCAGGAACACACAGAATCCCGCTGGTCGGGAGTGTCAACACAATGGGTGTGACCAACGCTCACACACAAGGCCATGAGGCAGGATACAGTACACGAGCATCCTTGCACCATCTGGGCCTCCATAAGGACAGAGGGATGGCCACCCTGCTTCCCCATCAGCCCTCAGAGCCCCAGCGGGCCTGTCTTCTCTCTCTCGGCTTCCTGCCTGTCCCTGCCTGACCCCATGCAGCAAGTGGGGGTCAGTTTAAGCTGCTTGGCCCCTTGGCCAGAAACGCTCTTCCTCAAACACACCAAATACAAGGGAAGGGTGCCCACAGGAGGAAAGCATGGTCAGAGTCACAGCACAGAGGGCGGAGCCGAAGAGCCATCAGAGCCCACACGCTGGGTCCCATGTCCCTGCATGCCCAAGCACCTAGGGGCTGGTTAGAGCACAGAGCCCTGGGCCCGACCCCAGAGCTTCCAGAGCTGAAGATGGGCCCAAGTGCTCGCTTTTCTAGCAAGTAACCAGGTGATGTGGGTGCTGTGGGTCCAGGGCCCACACTGGAGAACCACCAGGCTTATCCGATGAGAGCCTGAATTTCCACGATTCATTGTCTTTCCCACACTTGCGAGTAAATATCATCCATCACCCTCGTTACCATCCTAGCAAAAGCCTATCCGACAACCTACCACGGGAAGCCCCAGCAGGAGGGACAGGACCCAGAGTCTGTAACTAATGCTATTCCGCCGAGTTCCTCCCAACTTCCCCGACCCAACCCTTCGCCCGTTCGCAGCTCCCCAGATCTCTGCATCTGATCTCCCTCCTGAGAGAAGCCTCTGGCTCTTCTCCCTGAGAAAGCACAGCGGTGTTTCTAGGTGGTGCCATAGAGACTGTCCCTTTTGAATCAGCCTAGAGCAGGAAGCCTGCGCCCCCCCACAACCCCCCAGCCGAGAAGGCTTTGCTTTGCTTCTCAGTGTGACTGGTTTCTAAGGCAGCAGATGCTCCCTGCCACAAGGCAGGCGTGGCTCTGTGCCCTCCCCCCCCACCCCACCCCCGCCAGGTGGCGGCTCACTGTTTCGGGGCTTCTCCTCATCCATGCCCTCGTCCTCGTTCTCGGGGTCGATGTCTTCGGCCTGAGTGATCCAGTCCAGGTAGCCTTTCAGGTCCTCTTCCAGCTGCTGCTTCTCCCGCAGCTTCTGGAAGTCGCCCCGTGCCTTGGCCTTCTCCCTCTCTTTGGAAAACTCTCTGGGGACGGAGGGTGGAGCAGGCAGGCCGGGGAGAGAGGAGACAAGAGGGACAGGGCATTACAGCTTTGCACAGGAAGCCCGCACCCCGCCCCACTTTGCACAGACACTCTCTACCCGCCCGGGGCTGATCTGCTCTTAGGAATGAGGAAAGGGTCCGGGAAGGGGGTCTTGTTGACTCAAGTATGGGGGAGACCAAACCCGCGTCCCTTCTGTCTGTGTCACGATCACCGGCCGTACCTCCTGGCAAAGGTTCTCCAACGACCTGGAAACGCCTTCCCAACGGTGACCAGGTAAAGCCCCACCACGCCTCCAGGGACGAGGCTGGGGCTGAAGCCACCCCCTGCACTGGCTCTGCCAACCCTGGGTGGCTGGAGATGGACCATTGGGTGCACGGCGGTTATTTACATGACAGGAGTCATCAGACACAAAGGCAAACCAGGGCTTTTTCCCCCTGAAGAGCCGAGTGTTAAATGTTTACAGGTACACCCCTAACCTAAGACCCAGGAGCCTGTGGCCTCCTCCAGCGCATTCTCCTTTCTCTCATTTCCAGGGTTCATCCTGCCGGGTTAGCATGCCTGGAGCGGTTGCCCGTCTAGAGACGGTTCTTTCCCATAAGCCGGGAGACAAGGGAGGACTCCGGACACAGGAACATGTCCTGGGGGCTGCCCTTCAGGTTCAAAAGGAAATCCAATCAGCTTGGAGAAACACATGAAATCAAGATGATGTGAAAGTTAAATGATGTGTTCAGTCTACGGTAAAAACGAGTAGAAATTGGAATTGGGTTGGGATTTGCAAGAAGAGGGCCTACTGAAAAATTTCTAAGAGTGGCTATTTCTTTCGTATTTTCTATGCATCTATCCTTATTTTCCCTCTGACTTTGAATTCACTTTCTGAGCAACAAGAGCCGGGCGGCCAAGAGGGAAATTGGGCCTGGTTCTCACTCTCAAAGCAAGTCTGTGCCTCTTCTTCCAAAATAGGGGCGTAGGAGCAGCCTGCCTCTGAGGTCCAGTCTGGGAAATGGGCCCTCAAGGAGAGTGAGTGTGTGTGTATGCATCTGTATGTGTGTGCGTGTGCATGAGTGTGTATGTGCACACATGTGAGTATATATGTGTGTGTATGTGAGTGTGTATGCATGTATGCACGTGCTGCACTGGGCATCTCGGTAGCTTCCTGGTCATGCCTCCTTCCCTCAGCAGAATCAAGGCCCCGTTAGGGCAGGAGACTGGAGTCCACCCTGAGGGACTTCTTGCTCAGCCGGATGCTCCCCTTGGAAGAGAGACACACCCACAAGCCGGAGTCCATGTGGTCCTGGGGTGGCTGGGCCCCCGTGTCCCCTGTCCAGGGTCTGCACTTGCTGCAGCCACTTCGGGAACGAAGATCTTAGCGGCCACCCTGTACGGTGAGGGGTGGGGTCGGGAGGGGTCCAGGGGACGTTGTCATCAGGAGACGTGGGCCCTGAGCCACGAGGTCTCAGCTGCCTCCATGGTGCTCTGGCTGGGAAGGAATTTCCTTCTTCACTTTGACTGAATCCAATTCTAATCGGATGGAACCTGCTCTTTCCTGGGCTTCCTGCCGGCGGGCTGTGCCTTCTCCTCCTGCCCAGGAAAAGGGCCAGGCTGATTGCTGACCCAGCCTTGCCTCCTGCAGTCGGGGAGGGCCTCCGTACCCGCCACTCCTCCCGGGCTGTGGGCAAGTCCGCTGGAGCCGGTCACTTCACAGCACAGTTCCCTGGCAAATCAGCCCAGCCTGCAGCTCGAGGCCCCTCTCAACTGTCCCACCCATGCCCACTCAACAACCTCCGATCCTTGTGCTGAGGGTCTGGATTGTAAGATGGACCAGTAGCTCAGAGTTCACTTTGGCCCTTTGGGGATATTTTGTAGAGGTCCAGTTCTAGTTAGAAAACACCCACCCATCTTTCTCCTGAGTCGGGGTCAGACTGGAGTGGGGAGAGTGGACCCAGCTGTGCATTACAGCATCAGCCCCTCGGAATGGAAGCTCACCTCCCTACCCCGTGGCCTCCAGGCATCCAGAATGAACATCCGAGGAGGAAAGGAAATGGTTTCCTTGGGGAGGGTGTGTGGAGAAGCAGCACCCCAGGCCCCACAGAGCGCAGGGCACAGCCAGGCTCTGACTAGATGGAGATGAGCAGGGTTCTGTCCCCAGACTCCACCTGGCAGGGGACCTGGGGGTGGCGGCACCTGGCTCTCTTAAACTTCTCGCCTGGACGCCAGTCATGCACTTGCTCAGGGGACAAAGCAAGTGGCAACAAAGGGCCCTAAACTGACAGCCACCTGGGCCCAAGGACCAAGCTGGCTGCACGGTCAGTCACAGTGGGACGTGTCCAAAGGCAGGAGCACGTCTGTATCAGCCACGGCCAAAGGGACAAACGTGGGAGAGTCAGGGTGTGGGTTCCTGCCTGTGGAAGGTCAGTCAGCACAAACACCAGGGCTCTGGGCCCTGAGATGACAAGTGCAGCCCACCCGCGTCACCTACTGACTCCATGTCTACTAATCTGCCTCCTCGCCAAGACCTATCAGTGACCCCCGGCAACGCCAGGGGCCTTTGCAGTCACTGTGGACACACAGAGTGGGGGGACGGGTGTCACGTCCTGCCCTCCTCAGCATAGCCCATACTCTAAATAAGAGCCTTTGAACTGTCCACTTGGAGCCGCAGCGTCCGCATCTGGTGCTTTCATGGGTGATTTTTTTTTATGAAAATGCTGTGCCGTCTGCGGCCCTGAGCGCTGGAGCTGGGAAGTGCCTCACAGAGGAAGCACGCATGTCAAGCGAGCTCTGTCTGGGCCTGACTTATGAACTGTTGGCTAAGAGCGAGGTGCAGACAAAGCAACACTGTGCATTGAACCCAGTGACTTCAGACAAAAGCACATATGCTGAAAGTTGTGTTGACGGCAACAATGTGGTGGCCAGGGGCTCCCGGGAAACTGACCCCGTTTTGCCCTGAGCAGAGGTCTGCTGTTCATGAATTCAGTGATGCTGGGGACTTCATGCAACAGCCCTGCCCAGAGTCATGGGCATCAGCCGCATTTGCCAACCTCTTCTGCTCCAGCCACGAGGCAGTGTCCAGGCACGTCTGCTTCCTCTGGGCCTGGATATAGCATCTTAACCGTGACCTGTGGTCAGGGTGCTTTCAGGCTGTAAAATGCTTGTCCCCAGGTCCCAGGCCCCAACTCCCAGGAGAACAAGAGCTGGGTGCCCACCATCTAAGAGACCCCGGGCCCCTTGGCACCTGAAGACACATGTCCTCTCTGTTTGCAACCACTGACCACCAAAGAGTCCTGGGTCCAGGGACTTTCACCCGACTGCAGCTTCAAGTGCAATTTCCAGAATCTCAAGATCACTGTCACTGTAGTTCTAATGGGTGGGAGGCTGAGATTTCTGGAAGGAGGGTCATATAACCTGGTTCTTCATTTGTTGTTGTTGTTGTTGTTGTTGTTGTTGTTATTGTTGTTGTATAACCTGGTTTTTGAATGATTGTTACCCATCCTGAGACTTCTGAGGACCAACAGATAATGAACGTGGAACCATTAAAAAAAAAAAAAAATCCACGAGACGTCCATTAACCCCAATCCACATGGTCTTGTCAGGAACAGAGACATGTGACGAGTCCAGACATGGCCCAACCCTCCGATGACCAGAATCTCTGGATCCTGCCTTGAAAAAGGAAGCTTTGCAGAGAGCCGCTCTTCTGTCCCCATGAGCAGAGGCGCCAAGCTAGCTGGGCATCCTTGGTAACTGAGGGCGGCGTTGATGAGGACGAGTTACCGTGCTGGCTCTTAACTGGGGGACGAAGGGTGTTAGCTCCCAGCTGGTGGAGCGTGGCGGACCGGAGATGAGGCTGCGGATTCACACCGTGTGGAGTTAACCCCGTCCACCGGGTCCCACCTGTGAGAACTGAGCTCGTTTCCGCACCTAAACCTCACTTCTCTGTGGGGTGGAGATGCGCTCACATCAGCTCCCAGTATTGTCGTGGGCAGGAAGTGAGTGAATCTGCTGCAAGCTCCCAGCCCGGACCCTGACGTCGAGATCCTTACGGCTGGTGCTGTCACCCAGAGGGAATCTCCAGATATTTCTAGATGCTCCAAAAGGCTGGCCGATGCCTTGTGGGTGGCCATCCTGACTGATCAGGAGGTGGTCGTGGGCATGCATGCTCAGCCAGTACGACCCTACCTCCGGGGGTCCTCACCTCGTGCCAGCCCTCTGGACAGGCCAGGAGAGGCCCCCTTAGCCCTGCATGGGGAGGGGCTCTGTGTCCAGGCAGAGGGTGAACCAGGGCCCAGGAAGCTTTGGGAGACATGCTATGGGAGGCACGGGGCAGCAAGCAGATGTAGGGAGGTGTCCGCGGAGATGAAGAAGGGCTGAGTGGGGTCCCCAGCGGACCAGGCTTTTGGAATCCTGTGGGTCAGGCAGCCCACACACATGCTCTTGCTCAGACTTGAGAAGGGCCAAGACAGGGCCTTCAAGACCACGCTCCTGCCCCTCCACAGTCTGACTCTGTCTGCCCCGGGAGGAGGGCTCCTCTCATGAAGAGACCACTGGGCAGACACCTGCTGGGGGGCTTCGTGGTCCAGGCCTCACTCTCCACCTGAGCTTCGGGAGGAGTTCACTTGCTCAGATGGCTCCTAATCTCTTGTCTCTGTCTTTTCAGATGAGTGGCCCGCATTCAGAGGCCTTCTACACCCGGCTCGTGTAGAGCAGGGTGATGAGCTTGGTTTTTCAGCGCTTTCCTAACCAGCGCTGCCCTACACACAGGGCATTTTCCTGTGTTAGAGACAAAAAATGAAAACCCTTCCACCTTCCAGGCAGCTGACCAGGACATCTGCTGTCCCGTGTGTCACTGTCACCCTGATGGGAGGTGCTAGTTCCTGTGTGGCTGCTCGCAGCGAAGTCCTCTGGTGTGATGGACCCTCTGACAGCCCCCACCCCACTGGGAAGGGGTGAGGATGGAGTGGACTCTGTCCCTCCCCATGCCCAGGGCTGACCTCGATGCTCCTGTGGCAAGAGGGGGTGGGTGGGAGCAGTCTTCCTCCTCTGCCTACTTCCCCCGACATTCCTATCCCTGGAGACCAAGAAAAGGCTATGAAGCAGCGGCCCTTCCCCCACGTGGCAAAGGCAGAGAGTGTCACCAGGAGCCTTCAGGTGATGGCCTTGGCGTGGCCAGTGAGGAAGACAGAGGGCCCAGGAGACATCCAGCAGGGCCATGGGGCAGGGGTGGCTGTCCAGAGGTGTCCCGGCCACTTTCTAACTTCATCTGAGCAAAGGCCAAAATCAGGTGGCCTGGTACTTGGAGTCACCCAGACAGAATGAGAGGATAGCGTATTCTGTCCCTCTGCCCTCCGATGACCAATGGCTTTAAACCACTGAGTGCCCTTCCTTTCAGAGAAGGTCTGCAGACATGGACACTCAGTCTGCAACCAGGGTCAGAGAATTTGAATTGTGTCTGTTTGGCTTGTTTGCATTTTAGCTCCACTCTTCGAACCCTAGCCCGGCCAGCACTGAGGCTTCACTGCCAGCTTGCCCTGGACTGTGGTCGGCCAGGCTGCCATGTGGATTGAAGCCCACGGCCCATGGAGCTTCCTCTAGTTCCTCTGCCAAGCCCACCCCAGAAAGGGGCTTCACTGCTCCGAAGGTTCAGGGAGAAGCGTCCTGCCCACCTAGACAGCCAGGGCGATGGGGCTGGCAGGAGACAGGGGCCCAAACCAACGGGCTCATCCTGGAGCGTCTGACCTATGCCCAGCCAGGCCAAGGACATTCACTTCAAGGCTCCTGGGGCGGCCCCATGTCCCAGGTTCATCAGAGTCAGAAAAAGAATAAAGCCAGGAAGAGCAGAAAGAGTAAATGAGATAAATGGAAAAATCAAGACCTTTTTCCTCGGTCCTGCTTACCCGCTAAGGACACCGAGAACCAAGTTAAGTACAAAAAATGACCCTATGATGATTAGTGTAACAAAATAGATCCAGGGCCAGTCCCTTCCCACGGCATCATTGACCTGGAAGAACGGAACCACAGTTAGTGGGGCTCGGTCAGCGCCCAGCACGGCCCCGTCCCCCTGGCCCCGGACACCGACCAGGCAGCGCCGGGACGGGGGTCCTCCGGGTTGTCAGAGGCCAAACGGCCTGCCCAGCCAGGGATCAGAATTTGCGGCTTGATGGAGACTTTTTCTGTTTTTCCTGGAACCTGGGGCCTCGCTCAGCTGCGTCGTAAAGAGGACACAGAAACGGTCAGCTTACCCGCTCAACACACCAAGAACCAGATTTAGAACGAAAAAGGATCCAAAGATGACCAGACTGACAAAGTACACCCAGGGTAACTCGTAGCCCATGGCGTCCTGCATCTGGAAAGACAGTTAGGGGAGAGAGAGAGAGAGAGAAGCAGAGTGCGTCAAAGCGAGGAGGCAGGGAGGCTGGGAGCAGAGGCCGGGGTCCACAGTCACCAGCACCGTCTCCACTCAGACACCCTGTGACCTTGACCTGAGCTGGGAGGACCCGGGCGGCTCTCCCTCTGGGGGATCTCGCCTGGCTGTCCCTGTTGTTTCGTTTCTGGAACAGTGTTTTCCACTCCCTTGCGTAAGCTGGGTCACCTCAAGAAGTGATTTCTTCGCATGAGATGATTTTCGCTCAGTTGGGTTTATGTGGCTGATAAGTCTTCCACTGTGACCAGCCCCGCAGCCTCAGCTCTGGTGGACGAGCTGTAGGCTTGGCACCTGCAGGGACATGTGGGGAGGGGACTTCCTGGCGGGGGGGGGGGACACCCAGGTCCCAAATTTAGGGGTGGACAGCACTGTGTCATCAGCACCATAGGCCACACTTGGGCTGATGTGTTCAAGGAACAGTTCCTGTGCCTGTAATTCACCAGGTAACGGGTACGCTGAGAAGGTCACATCCTCCTGACTTTCCCAATTCCCTGAGCCACAAGCTCCTGGAATGCCCCACATCGGTGCTCCCAAAGCGTGGCCTGCGGACCACAGCCTCAGCCCAGGAACTAGTGTGAAACCGCACATCCTTGGCCCACAGGCCCTGTGGGTGAGCTGACAGAGCTGAAGTTTGAGGACTGCTGGGTTACGTCACCCTCTCCAGGGCCCAGCCTCTGAGGCACCGGCTGGCAGGTGTTGTGAGTCCCTGCACAACTCTGCGTGCTGGGCCTCCGCGTGTGGATCACTGTGCAGAGTGGTCCCCCAAGTGGAGCTAGGGACCCACACCAGAGTCACGAGGGGCTTCTGGGCCAACCCCGAGACTCTGCGAGCTTGAGTGACTCTAGGGCAAGCTGAGGTTGGGGGCCCTCTGTCAGGGTCTCACAGAGCAGAGGTGTGCTGGGATAGCACCCCACTGCCCCCAGGGCCTCTCAGGCCCCCGGGAAACATCCTCGCGCCCAGGCCTGCGGGACGGCTGTGTGTTCTTTGAGAAGAACTGACCGGTTTGAGGTGTCACCTCCCATGGCCTTCCTAAATCTATTTGTACTTCTCCGCGTGGATGAGGAACACGCCCGACGTGCAGCCGTGCAGAGCACACAGCTGTGGCCTGGCCTCGGCCGCTGTTGGAGGAAGAGGGCTCCCCACACACCCTTCCCCAGGTCACAATTCACTCTGTGTACGCGAGTGTGTGGCACATCCTGCTGCCATGCCATCTGCTCTGCTCTTCCCACGCACCGACCACTTTCCCACGGTCTAACTCACTCTTGTCCCCTGCTGGTCCTCTGTGCTAGGAGGCCAGCTGCATGAGGACCCACGTCCCCAAGTGCCCAGAACAGTGTCTCATACAGGGTAGGGCCATCCTTGCTGAACTGCCCCCTGAGCAGGGTGGACAGGGATGAGGACAGAGGGCTGGTGCCCCAGCAGCCTTCCTGGGTCAGACCTCGCCCTGCTGGTTCCTTAGGCCCTACATCTGTGAATGTTTAAGGTCAAGGAAAATGCCATCCTCCAGGCCACACATCTCTGACTCAAGGAATTCACTGGCCTCAGAGGCTTCCTGGGGCCCAGTTAGTCTGGGTGCCCATTCTTTCCAGCCACAGGCAAGGAGAGTGACGTCCAGCATCATCAGGAGTTTCCAACCCATAGAGACCCCCTAGCCAGCCTCACGGTAACCCTGTGACCCCTAAATAACCTCATGATCCATACGTAAGCTTGTGATCCCTAGGTAGCCTGATGACCTGAATGTAACCTTATGATCCCTAGGTAACCTCGTGACCCACAGATGCCCCATGAAGGGCCAGGGTGGCATCCAGGGATGCACGGCCTCCCCCTGACCCTCTTCTACCTGCTGGTTTCATCCCAGGCTGCGGGCTGGCCTCTTGGAGGGTCAACATGGGGGGTCACAGGTGTGCGTGGGAGGTGGCTGGACAGGTGAGGGGTCCTGGGGGCCCCCACAGCCCTGAGCAGCACGAGGGGACTCAGTCTGGTCTGGCTGGCTCTGGCCTCCTGTTTCTCTCTTGCTTTGCTACATGCTCTAGACGGCCCGGGGGGACCGCATGAGGTGCAGGTGGCTCTGAAATAGGGCAGTGTGGGAGCAGAGATTGACGGCTTAAATCAGCTGGAGAAGAGCTAGCTGCTGAGAATAAAAGAGTAAATAGAGCCATATTTTAAAAAATGGCCCAGGTTGCTGACACCCTGACTTAGAGATGAAGAAGGATAGGCCTCCTCAAAGCACTGAAGCCAGACATTTCCTGGCCGCCTGGGAAGTCACCTGGAGAGGCTCTGGCATTGCCACCTACAGCCCCCGGGCCTCCGGGCGGGGACCAGGCTTTGCTCAAACACACGCCTTGCTCTTCCCCCACATATAATTCCCAGAGGGAACCATAGCCTTGAACCTTCAAATGCAAACAACACGTCTTCCCCCAAACAAAGCGCCGGAGGGACATCAATTCCAGCCCTATTTCCTTGGGCCGCTCTGCAGCCCAGCCCATTCCGAGAGCTTTCCAGGCCGGCACGTTCCCCTCAAAGGTCCAGCACAGGTGCTGTGGATCCTAAGGACTGAGCAGCTCAAGGGGCAGGAGGTGTGAGCCTGAAAAAAGTCACAGCATGTTACAGGGACTGTCATCTGAGGGCGGGTCTGCTCTGGCTGAAAGCCAGTGCCCAGGGAGATGGCCAAACAAGCTCAGGAGTGCCGAGACCTTTGGCCCCTGCCACCTTGCTGCAGGACATGGGGTCCGGCCGCAGTCACTGGGGTGGCCGGGGTGTTTCTTGGATCTGTTAGGAACCCAAAGCACTGTCCTCTCCAGGTTCCAAATGTCATAAAGCTGGCTTTTCCTTCTCTCCTGCTCCACATCCAGCTCAGGGCCAGCGAAAGCCCACCCCCTCCAGGAAGCTCTCCTGCTCTCATTGAGCCCAGCCTGTGTGGGAGCCACCTTCTTCTGTGTCCCCGTCTCTCTAGTTAGACCCAAACTCCTTGAGTGCGGGCCTGGGGACACAGTAAACACTCACTAAATGTTTGTTAAATTGAATTACTGAGTAATAAGGACTCATCTAATGCCAGCGAAATGAATAAAACAAAACCTAATAAGTAAATAAATAATAGCTCTGAGAGATGTGAATTCTCCTTCTTAATATGTTTATAAATCAAGGGCTTATTGTTTAGGTAACAAGTTCTCCGTTTAAAGCAGCATGGGTGCTAAGTGTTAACGCTCTAACCGAGGCAGATTCAAGGTTAAGGGCCAGAGGGTGCTGTGGAAACCTGATCCCCATAAGGGCCCCCTTCCGAGGGGAAGATGTGGCCACCCACCTTCCACAGAAACCGCCTCCTGGACGGGCTTTGCCCAGGGGCATCCAAGCAGCATCACGTGGATGCCTGCGTTAGACTCTGAGGGAGCCTAACCCCAGCTGGGGTGGGAGGAACCCCTGGGAGCTGTGCAGACACAGACTCTGGGGCCTGACCTTGAGCTTGCCATCCCACGGCCCCTCCCCATCAGAAAGCTACATGTCTTAGGCCACAGCACGCTGAGATCTGAGAATCTGAGTCTGGAGACAGAACCTAGCGGCAAGAAGGAGGAGTCTGCAGGGGAGAGAGGCAGAGGCAGAGGGAGGAGAAAGGGAGAGATGTCCGGGAAAGGTCGGAACGAGAGGAACTGTCTGAAGCAGGCGCCCTGGGCTTGGAGCCCCTTCCCTCATGAACACCCATGAGGGGACTTCATTTTGGTTCCAGGGGTATGTGTGTAGGTGTGCACGCAGGCATATATGTGCACACACATGCACACACACAGGCATGGCCGTCGAGAAGGGGTGCTGAGAACATCGGGGCGAGGCTGGGCTGCCAGCCCAGGGCTGCCCCTCACCTCTGATGCTCTCCATTCCTGCCTGAGCCTGTCACCTCCTTGCCAACCCACCCCCACCCACGGGGGGGAAAGCACAACACAGCTGCTGAAAATTGGCGGTTGCCATGTGTGCTCCTTGCCCCCACTCTGGCTGTCATGGCGACAGTGCTTCCCTTGGGCACATCTGGCTGGGGAGGGGGTGTACCAATGGCTGAGCTGATGGGGGAAAGGGTAGGAAGGAGCCATCAGCAAAGCAAACCACACCTACTCCCCCAGCCCACACCCACCCTGATGCCACAGGAGGCATTTCCAAAGCAACTCAAGGTGGGTCTGAAGCTCACGGGCTGAGGCCCCAAAGCCCAGTCCCACACAACCACATCTTCCATGGCCCCTCTGCAGAGGGCACTTCTGTTCTGGGCTGGCCAGAGGGACCGGCCAAGGTGGAAGGACCAGTGAGGGCCACTTTAGATTTCGATCTGCTTCGCTGAATGAAATTAAGTTTGCCTAGATGCAGTCGGCTCAACTCTCTTTATTGCACAAATTATTCAAAACCAAGTTCTTATTGAGTAGAAGCATGGGAGGGAGAGAGGGGTGACCTCTGTGGTTTGGGGGTAAGTGTTACAACATGGCTGCTCTGCAGGGCAGGGCTATAGCAGCAACACCACTGCTCAGTTCCCTATACTGAGCTGGGTGTTGTCTGAACACTCAGGACCCAAGGCACCCAGCAAGCAAGGACAGCTTGATACCATTTGCAGGTACAAGGCACTTGGGCAAGTTTCAGCTGGTCCTTGGCAGAGAGGGATGCATGTCATGGCAGTACTGGGCCGACTCTAACCCGAGAACTGAGGGAAAGGGACTTTTGAGTTGCTGAGAAGCAATTTAGAAGGACAATGCCCACAATGCACAGAACAGCTCAGAGGCATTCCAGAATGTCTCCCCTGGTCTGGGAAGGTCCATGCCTGCCCTGGCATTGGCTCCTCTGTCTGGCAGCTGGGCCCCTGGGGAGCCATCTGCACCCCTGTCCACCCTGAGCAGGCTCTGGGATGGTTCTCAGGATGGCTAAATCCATTCGGCTATTAGCAAAACACTGGGCGTGATGGTATTTTCAAGGTTGGCAATAAGCATCTTTTCTACTCGGATGCTGAAGCACAGCACAGGGCTCTCTGGCAAGTCATTTCTCACGCTGAAGTACGAGATACGACAAAAAATTACACTTTCTGGAGTTTTTACAAATAATGGACCCGAGTCTGCCAGAATGGAGACAGATCAAATATGGTGTGTTTGCTCGTGGGACAGGCTTATGAAAAGCTGGCACCCCAACAGCTCAAGTGCTGGCAAAGTAGTGTCAGCTGCCGGATGATAAGAGGGGCATCTTTAAGGTAAGAGGAGATTTATTGTTCATTGGCTGGCACCCAAGAAGTGGCATTTTTGAACGAGCATCATACAACCAAAGGAGTGTTTTGTCAGCAGTGAAAATGATGGCTGTGCATTTGTTAGATGGACTATTCTGCTATAACAAGGTAAGACTAACATGAGATATAAAAACACAATAGCCTGCCATGATGCCAACACAGCTCAATCCAAATGGCTTCCTCTTAGAAGACCACGCCTGCCTTTTCTTTTTAGCCCTAGAAATTAAACATTGTGTCCTCCAGCTGTCTTCTGGGGGCAGAGGCAGGATGTGGATGGGAAGGAGCCCTAAAGCGACATGGAGAACCATCGGGTCTGGAAGGGCCTGTCCCTCCCGGGGCGGGGGCTGCATGCCAGCGATTCTCTCTATGGAGAACAAAGAAGGCCCTTCTCCTGGACTGATGGTTACAGAGGGACTCATCAGGGTGCAAGTCTCATACTTTGTTTCTCAGGCAGACCTGGAAGAAGCTGATGGCCTCCATCAGCCATGCCACCCCATGCCCTGGGGGGGACGGGCAGACGGGTGTCCAGGGACAGCCGGCAGCCTCCCGCCTCCGCCCGACCCGAGCCACGTACCCAGTAGAGCACGTCGGTCCAGCCCTCCATGGTGATGCACTGGAACACGGTCAGCATGGCGAAGGCAAAGTTGTCGAAGTTGGTGATGCCGTGCTTGGGCCCGTCCCAGCCTGGCTTGCACACTGTGCCATTCTGGCACTGCCGCCCGTGGCCCGTCTCCAGAGCACAGGGGGAGGGGTCGTCTTCTGCTGGAACATCTCAAATGGCCGGGGTGGGGAAAGAGAAGGAAGCAGAGGGCGGGGAGAAGGACGGGCAGAGAAAGGAGAGAGAAGTTAGGGAGAAAAGTGACCGGAGAGGCTGGTGAGACGGCGGACGACCACAGTGACAACACAGAACAGGCTTACGCCAATGCTCCAAACATGAAGCAAACAAGACAAGGCACTAGGTATTCATGGTGGGCTGCCATTGATGGAGCTCAGTGCTTTCAACTGATGGTTGGGAAACACTTTTAACCTTGGCCATGGACCTGAAAGACAGGAGAGCCTGGCCAATGGCCACGGAGCAGATAACTGAGACAACCACTCTGGCGGCAAAGTTGCCGCTGCAGAGTCTGCATCCAGCCCGGACACGAACGCCACGGTTGTGTTCGGTGCGTGCCGCATGGAGCCTTGCAGATGACCCAGGCTCGCCAGCCACAGCACCTCTCAGAGGAGAAGAGCCTTCTTGACTTCCGATCAGGACAGAGTGGCCATGGGTGTCGGGGAGGGCGCTCCCCAGGTATGGAGTATTCTTGGATTTTTCAGGATACAGAGTAACAACATCTACCGTGACGGCAGGCAGTGCTTGGGCTGTGCCACACGCCAGGAGAGCTGCCAGGGAATTGGCGAGTTAAGATGTTTTTTGTGTGGAGATCACTGGGAAATTGAAATGAGACTTGCCTAGCTAAACATGTCCATTTTGGTAAAATCCTGAGAGAGTCTCCATCCCAACTATGGGAGGTAACAACGTGGAATTTGCAGAAATTTGTGAAATTAAGGACACAGTCTCATGCATGCAGAAAGAAACAGTAGTCAGAGAATAGATCTTATTCCTAACAAACACACGGCAGCCCCTGGCAGCAGTGAAGCTGTGTCCCCAGAGAGGCCCACCCATGTCCTCTCTGGTTTCAGAGCAATCAGGTGTCAAGGACCTCTGCAAGGGAGATGGTTCATTGGTGGCTGTTTTCTCAGTTGGGACTGGAGCTGGTCACTCCCCAGAGGAAGGCAGCAGAGAAATATGAACGCTTAAGTAAGAGGTAACTCTCAGAGGCCTGGAATTGAACCCTGTGGTTGGAGACATGCTGGCTGGTGTGCTGTGCCTTTTTCCCTTTCTCGCTCTTTCCCACAGCCTCACTGATACAAAACCTACACGCTTTACAAGTCATCAGCGAACACAGACAGCTCAGTTATGTTCTGTAAACTTCTAGAGTTGTGAAGCTGTCACCATGACCCACTTGGAAATGCTTCTATCATCCCAGGTTGCCGAGGCCCTGTCTGCATCAGCCCCCACTCCCCCCAGCCCTGCCTTCCGAGGGGTTTCACACCCTAGGTGACCATCCTCCTGCAGCAGCGTCGTGCTCGGAGGGTCAGAGGAGTCTGTTCCTTTCTGCGGCCACATATTCACTGTGCGCTTATCCGGTCACCTGCTGATGGGCAGTGTGTCGATTCCAGGCTGGGGCCCCCGTGAGCAGTGGGGCTTCCAGCTGGGTCCAGGCCTGCGCAGTGACCGAGGAGACCCCCAGGCCCTGCAGCACATGGGAAGGATGATGTCTGCACTGTTTCCTGCTCCAGGCTCTGGCCCTCAGGAGGCCTCCATTCCTGTACCTGAATTCCAGTCACCGTTTTTTTGAAATCACTGGCAATTTGGATGTGAGATTAAATAATGGGAAGCAACAAAAGGATAGAAACTGAAAAGCGAATCTCAAACCTAAGGAATGCATACAAGCGTGGATATCGAGCGTCTGAAAATTGAGAGGAGGTGGACTGGAAAGGCAAGAAGCAAACAGATCGTAAATTCTGTGCTGTACTCCCCCACCTGGGGATGGCATTCTAGAATGATGGGTTCAGTCACTGCGACCAACGTGCTGGGATGATGAAAGATAAGGCAAAAGGAGAGAGTGAACAAAATAGAGGGAAGCATACGTTTCCTTTTCGCCAGTCTTGCTTTCTGGGGCAATACAGATGCTGCTAATCTCTGCACTGTGACTGCTAATCTGACAGCTTTCGCAGCATTCTCCATTCCTAAAAACAGGGAGACGCTGGAAAAGGTGGAGGTTGCCAAAGTGAGCTCTGAGTGTCCTCACAGAAGGAAAACGTATTTGGGGGTTTTACAAAGGTATCTGTTGAAAAGAAAATGGCATCCAGCGGAATGTGAATTTTTTTTTTCTTTTCTTTATGGCTGCACCCGCAGCATATGAAAGTTCCCAGGCTAGGGGTCAAATTGGAGCTGTAGCTGCTGGTCTATGACATAGCCATAGCAACGCCAGATCCTTAATCCACTGAGCAAAGCCAGTGACTGAACCTGCATCCTCACAGAGATAGCATCCGGTTCTCAACCCACTGAGCCACAAGGGGAACTCCCAGGGGACGTGATCTCATTAATAAAGGAGAAAAGATGAGATTCAGAAGGATGCTCTAAGGGCTCAAGTGCTACTCTGCTAGTTTAAATCTGTCTCCAACAATTTTAAAAGATTTGGGAACAATTAAGGAGCAATAATGATCCGGTAAAAATAGGTGTCTATAAAAAGCACTAAAGGGGACACTTGCAAAATGTGAACACACGCAAGTTCACAGGTCCTGGCAACATGCACTCAACGGTGAGGAAAAATGAGCTGGAAGGTGAAAATGTGTTGGTTTCTCCTTCAGAGCCATGAAGACCCGGGGAGGAAAGTGGGAGCGGGAGGTGGGCTCTCTGTTTTAAAACAGAAGTGAAGAGAGGTAGTTGTTCCAGAAAGTCCAAATCCAGTGTGTGGTAAAATTACAGAGGCACAGATCAGGAGAGGTTTTGGAAGTGCAGTTCATTCCAACAAGGACACAGAATCTGGGAGCACGCCAGTTAGGGGTTCCAAGAAGAAATCGCCAAAGACAAAACCAATTACTTTTTTTAGGACCCAACCTTAAGGAGTGAATAGAATGAAAGTGATTTCATTTCTGGGCTTCGGCCAACCAATTCTATGCCAGTCTCGGGGGTAATTACTGTGCCTGGGAGAGCTATCCAGTGGCCTGGCTCAGAGCACGACCAAACAGATGGGCCAAGCAGAAACAAAGAGCACGGACATATGGCGCTGTATCTGTTGAGGAACAAGGCAGGCGCCTCGCAAATGCCTTGGGGATGGAGGAAATCGCCTCTTCTGAGACCACGTCCTCAGGGGCCGGAAGGGGAAGCCTGGAGGCAGAACAACGTTTCAGGGCAGCTCTAGAGCTTTCTTGCACGGATTTGATAAGAAGCATGGCTCAAAATCCAGCGTATTCTAAAATCTACAAGTACACAAAATAAGTGCAAAGTGTAAAAATTATTGTTATTATTTGCTTTTTAGGGCTGCACCCTGTGGCATATGGGGGTTCCCAGGCTAGGGGTTGAATGGGAGCTACAGCTGCTGGCCTACACCACAGCCACAGTAGTGTCAGATCCAAGCTGTGTCTGTGACCTACACCACAGCTCACGGCAATGCCAGATCCTTAACCCACTGAGTGAGGCCATGGATTGAACCCACGACCTCCTGGTTCCTAGTTGATTTTGTTTCCGCTGTGTCACGACAGGAACTCCAAGAGTGTTAAAATTATTTGATGTTCATTCCATTAAAAAAAATCAAATCAGACACAACTTAGAATAGATTTACAAGGAGATCCTGCTGAATAGCATTGAGAACTTTGTCTAGATACTCATGTTGCAACAGAAGAAAGGCTGGGGGAAAAATGTAATTGTAATGTATACATGTAAGGATAACCTGACCCCCTTGCTGTACAGTGGGAAAAAAAAAAAATCAAGAGTAGGACACACAAGTTTGTTTGCATAGTCTAAGTCTGCAGAAAAATACAGTGATTCACTCCAAAGTCTAAAGTTAAAAAAAAAATGACCCCACCCATTCCGAAGGTAATGCAACCGTCTCCCAAATGGGCGGGGACTGGGTTTGAGGATCGTGGGTTCCTGGTCACTCCCTGGCTGTGCCAAGTGCTCCCAGATCCCTGCACAGGACTCTCTTCTTCAGCATTAGGCACGGGGCTAGAAGGGGCCCACAGCAGCGGGGTCATGTTCCATTGGGAGTGATGAGAGGGTCCCTGGACCATCATCAGATGCAGGTGCAGGTGCACGGTGGTCAGTGAGCTCTGAGTGCAGGGTGCAGGCAGGAGAGGCTGCTGCTGCCAGTGTCCCGGCCACACCTGGCAGGAAGGCTGGCTCCATGCACTGCAAGGTCACCTTCCCGGCGGGGCTCTTCTCGGGGGCACGTCCCTGGTGTCTGTTTTTGGATACTCCGGCTCTCTGGGCCGGTGGCCCTTCCGTGATGGGGGCCAACTTCTCTTCTGAACTCAGTGGGGGAAGGTAACCCATCACGTAAATAACCGGGGGTGTTTTCTGGGAGGAAGCAGGTGGTGTTTACATACTTTCCTGGTCATGTTTACTTTCGGGGTGGACAGCAGCATGGCCCCAGGTTGGCCACCCCATTTGGCTGGGGCAGTTCTGATCGGTTTCCTAACAGCAGGGAGGCCACTGCAGGTTTGAGCAGACTGGTTCCCCGGGCTGCCCTGTCCGGCTCCAGCACAGAGGCTCTCATCACCCTGTCCATCACACCCACCCTTTTCTTGCCCTTCGAGACCACTGACGGTCTGACCTCAAAGTCAGAGACCTCCAGGACGTGGGGCTGTGCTGGCACAGGCCCCCATGGGATCTGGCTGCTGCTGAAACCCATTCCTGCCCTTTTCCCTGTTGGGTGGCAGAAACCAGGGGGCCATGGATGAGAGCTACACAGTTACCCAGAGCTGCTGAACTGATGGGGACTTTGCACTGCCACACGCCCACCTGCCTGAGATGTTTGGGTCAACAGGTCATTGATCAATTCTTTTTTTTTTTTTTTTGTCTTTTCTAGGGCCGCACCCACAGCATGTGGAGGTTCCTAGGCTAGGGGTCCGATGAGAGCCGTAGTTGCCAGGCTACACCAGAGCCACAGCAACATCAGATCTGAGCCACATCTGTGACCTACACCACAGCTCATAGCAACGCTGGATCCTTAACCCACTGAGCGAGGCCAGGGATCGAACCTCCAACCTCATGGTTCCTGGTCAGATTCATTAACCACTGCGCCATGACGGGAACTCCCTTTTTGTCTTTTTTTGTTGTTGTTGATCATTTCAATACATTGTCATCAACTTCAGACATTCTCCAGCCGGCTCTTTAGCAGGTTTGAGAATGAGCTCTAAGGAAGCCACATAATTAACATAAATATATTGTTTCAGGGCAGCTACAGCTTGAGGTGAACAAAAGGAAGGATTTGAATTACAGGACAGAATATTACTCATTGCATTATTGGGTATTTAAGCAAGAATGGAAATCTCAGAATTTTAACTAAAGTCAAGACCTAATTCCTTTAATTTTAAAGAGCTGTTTTTTTTTTTTTAATGTGACAGTTTATTTTATATAATTATGATCCAAGTAATTTGGAAATTCTCTCCACAGTGGAAAAAATGGTCTCCTCTTAGATTGCATTAAAAAAGTAAAAACAAGTATGAGTCTGTGACTACAGGTTTAGAGTATGGGCTTTTTTGTTTTGATTGTGGCCATGTGCAAAGGCCCAGACAATCCACCCCATCAAACCAGATCACACCAGCTGGGTGTGAAGTGGAATAATCCACTTAAATCCTTCTAGTCCGGATGCTTCCCGCCTTAGCACCCCCACCCCCACCAGAGCAGGGGGTCAAATTTAACTCACTGCCTGGGCTGAGTGGGAGCAAGGAGCAGTGGACACGGAGGGAAATGAGGGCCATCAATGCTTCAGACAGATGTACCCCTTTTTCCACCAAGATGCCAAAAACTAAGATGAAAGATTTGTGTGTGTGTGTGAAAAAAAGTCACATAAATTTAACACTGCTAACCCCTTTGGGGTTATTTTTTCAACAAAATTTTTGCGTTAAATTACGTGATATGCCTGCTTAACAGCCCTGTCAATGTCTGTCTAAATGCCTTTTAAAAGGTCAAGCTGAGAGTTTAGTGACTTAGGATAGCATTTGTCCCACACCCCACAAGCCCACACTCCAGTCCTGCCAGGCAGGCCCAGTGAGCAGCACTGAGTTTGCAGAAAGAGCTCACACAGAGGGGTCTCAGGTAGGACAGGGCTGGGAATGTCCTGAGGGACAGCCACACCTCCCGGAGGTCTGCCCGCCCCCAGAAGGGGGGCCTCCAACAGGAAGTAGAAACCGGGCAGATGGAGCAGTCCGGTCACCCCAGAAGGTGAGAAGGACCCAGGTTGTGACGGGAGAGTCCACCAGCCGAGGGCAGAGGCCCCCCAGAGGGGACTTGTGATGACAAGCCACTCGGGGGACGAGGGCAGAGACACAGCCTCCAGGTTAGTTCTGATTCTTTAAAACCATTCGCTTCCTTTAAAGAGTGCTCAGCAGTGCCGGACAGAGCGTGCATTTAGCTATTTTAACAGAGATTCACTTTTAGTAAGAAACAAACATTAGAAATGAGAGAGAAAAGTACAGTCCCCACTTCTCTCTGGGCAGTGGGACCAGGGGCAGGGCCCTTCCTCCCCAGCTCATGGGCGGGGGTAGGGCCATTGCGTGGATGGTCCCAGCCAGGCCCCTCCTTACCTGGGACGCCCTCCTGGTTGTAGCAGGTCTTGTGCATCTTCCCCATGAAGAGCTCCAGGCCGATGATGGCGTAGATGATGATGACAAAGAGCACGAGCAGGGCGATGTGCAGCAGGGGGACCATGGCCTTGATAATGGAGTTCAGGACCACCTGGAGGCCTGAAAGACAAAGCCCCGCTGTCCGCACACCGCCCTCTGGAGCCGCGCGTCTGCTCTGCTGGCAGCTGTCTCTCCGAGTCTTAAGTGAGGAACGAGAGGCCCCAGGCTATGGAGTCAGAGGGATGCGGGGGCGGGGAGTGGCGGGGGGGGGGGCTGCGATCTACATCCAGGGGGCCTGACTCCCAGCTCCCTGGGAGCCACAGGCACACGGAAGGACGTTGGATACAGGCTGTTCTGTCCGGAACTGTGGGATTTCGAATCCCCCATCCAGAGACCACCTAGCATCTTCTAGGAGCAGTGCTCAGCACAGTGAGAGCCCCTAGACCAGAGGCAGCCATGGGGGCTTCCTTATTACCCAAGGAGGGAGTCACTGGAGCCCATGCTGACTGTCAGCCGAAAGCAGGGCTTAGCCCGGTTGTGCGACGTCCAGAGGTGGGGGTTGCCTTTGCTGAAACTGACTCCCCTTGGGATACCTCTGGGTGACGGCCTGCCTGGGTGATGGCCTCCATTCAAAAACCCCACTGAACCGTGCATTTTAAAATGGCTGAACGGGAAACTGTGCTTTGCATAAAATACCACAATAACTTTTTTTTTTTTTAATGTATCCAGATCCCTTCGGGGGAAAAAGTAAATAAAAATGTTCTTTAGCAATGGGCCTTGTCGGAGCACCCCAGGGGTCTGCAGGCTTGCACTGTTGTCTACAGAGACTCGGCCCTCTTACTTAAAAGCTAAACCATGAATAACACCCCAGAATGTCCATTGTTTAAAGGAGATGTCACATCTGCTCATCTGTAAATGGCAGAGGGGTCATGCCAGCAAGGCCCCCGGAGCTCCCCCAGGCTCCAGAAAACCTTCCACCAACAGGGATGCACTGTCTCCATGTGCCAGGGCAGAAGTGGGGGAGGCCAGGCTGCCCTCCTCACCTCCAGGCCGGTTGTGCAGAGGACACCCCCCACCAGGGGGCTGCCTCGGGCACGCGGACAGCAGGACCCACACTCTGAGTCCCAGCCCATGGGCACTTTTGGGGTCTCTGACTCATCCCCAGCATGGGCATCTTTCCACCTCTCCATGCTCACCCACAGCGCTGGGCACTGCTGGAAGAAGGCTGGGCACCCCTCCCAGCCCTGGAGTGGTCTCGGGGCTTCGTCATCTGGAGGGGTGTCCACTCGTCTAAATGGGAGAACTCCCCAGCTACTAAGCCGAGCTGGGGAAGGGGGAAACACGAGGAAAGCTGGAATAATTTTACCTGCAAATCCATGGGAGGGATTTGTGCCTCCCATTAGAACAAGATGCTTTTGGATCCAAATGATTCCATTAATTAGCAAGTTGTATACACACCGTTAAAGCATGTGGAGCCCAGGAGGACGGTGACCGCTGGGCGGCAGGTCACCTTCGGGGTTGTCTGCTGGCAGGAGTGCCCTGATGCTGCTCCCAGGGGTGGGGTGGGCACGGAGGTCCCTTCATCCCACCACCCAGGCCAGAAGGGGCTCTGCTCCCAGGTCTCACACGGCAAGAGAACAGGGGTGGTGGGGAGAACAAATGGGGGGGCACGGATGGGGTTGGGGCACGGGATGCAGCAGCCCTTCCTGCCCTTCTAGGCCCTGGGAGGTCCACCCACCTCCTCCCAGCCCCTCACTCTCTGGACTCAAATGCACATGCTTCTCCCATCAGCCAGTGCTACTCTCTCGGCTGGAACGCTTTTCCGTAACCACCTCCTCCTTCTCCCTCCGCTCTCTGCCGAGGCATCCCCCTCTTCTGGGCAGCCTTCCCCGAGCTCCCAGACCAGAGACGTCTCCTTTCTTCTATGTCTTCTTGGGACCACTTCCTGGGTTACCTGTTCATTAAGAGGTTTTTGAGCATTTACACCCGTCTCTTGTGTTGGGCCGTTCCGGGCAGCTGGAACTGGGCTCTTTTGGCCATCTTATCACGAGGTCTGATCCTGATCACAGTCTAGCGCACTAGAGCTCTGGGCTTTGCGGCCCCACGGCCTGGCTGGCAGGCAGCTTTGCAGACTGACAGGTGAGCTTCTGGGGCCCACAGGCCCAGTGGACACTTCGCAGGCTGCAAAGGGCCCAAAGGACGTGGAAGCAGCCGTAAGGGTGTCAGAATTCCCCCTCGATGTGTCCCCTCCCATCCCTGTCCCCACCCTGAGCACCAAGACCAGCCCCTGTTCTCCAGGATCCTCCCTCCAACGCTTCCCTCCTGCCAGCTTGATTTCGCAGTGCTTTAGACAAGTAGAAATAACTTTATTGTATAGATAATACACACTCATTATAGGGAAATAACAGAGAAATTGGAAATCAGGGAAGCAGGAAGAAGGAAGAACCCATTCATGTCCCACTACCCAGAGGGAGCCGCTGACAGTCTGTACTTTGGATGCGGGTCCCTGGTGTTGGTCACTGGATGAGCTGTCTCCCTGCCATCGGTTCTGCCTAGTCTTCCTGCTGTGGTTGGACGTCTCTTCCCAAACCACAAGTTGGAATGTGTCACCTCCCTGACAAGCCCTCCAGTGACACCCTGTCACCTGCCTCCGTCCAGTCCTCTGACTGCAGCTCACACCTCACACTCTGGCCACAACCATGCCCTGAGCTTCTGCAGCCACAGGCCTCCCAGTCTCAGCACGTGCTATTCTCGCACTGGGCGCTGGGCCCTGCCCGACTGAGCGCCCTGGAGCCTCATGTCCTTTCATCTCTGTTGCTCGGCACAGAGGAGGGATCCAGCGCCCAGGCTGCCTTCAGAAGACAGAAGCCACGCCACTCAAGGGTCTTCAGAAGAAAGAGGTGTATCATCAGGGAAGGAGCAGTCCTGGAGCAGGAAAAGCATAGGCACGGAGGAGCTGTCGACAACCCCCCACCTCCAACCCACTGCTTTGAAGAGGAGGAGGTGGTGGAGTTCATTGTAACCACAGGAATGGAACCAGGACTGTCCAGAAAGATTTAGGTTCAACACCAATAGAAACTGTCCAAGAAACAGACCTAAGATGGAGCAGGAGGCTCTAAGAGGTAGTGAGCTCCCTGTTCTCAGAGGTATGCAAGCACTGACTGAAGAGGCTTTGGGGAGACATGCCTGGTGGGGACTTGGCCAGTGGAGGAAGGACAGCCCTGGGGCCCTGAAACCCGCAGCCCTCTTTAACGTGTTATGGACTTATCGGGGGTGAGGCAATGGTTCCGTTTCCTCCTGGCATGACCTAGTGAAGTAGGCATGTCATTAACTGTACGTGCAGGGAAGAGCAAGTTCTGGAGGGGTTGATGGCCTGTCTGCGGTGTCCCAGCTGGTGAGGGGTGGCGTGGGGTTCAGTGCCAAGTGGCCTGACTCCACGTCCCAGGGCCTGAGGACGGTGCTAAGTGCCTCCTGCACCCCCAGTGGAGGTTCTCAGCCTCCCCAATCTGTCTGACCCACCACACCTGCCAGAAGGCAGAGGTCTCACCCTGCTCCCGGGGGGCTCAGCTGCCCCCAGGCCCCTCTAGCCGGGTTTCGAGCTCCTGGCACTGTTCTCACAGCTGGCCGGGCGGTCACAGCCAGAGCCCATCTCTCAAACCCAATGCACATTATCGGCTTTCGAGGCCTCAGGGCAGGCACACAGCTGTCCTGAAAGAGCCCCTTCTGCTCAATCCCAGCTCGGAAATACAGCGGCCTCTCTCCATCAAGTGCTCTCCTGGGGTGGGCCGTGTGGGGCCGCCGAGCAGATGCCAGGCCCTCTGCAGGGTCCCCGACAGGCCTGGGGCAGCAGCTGCTGGAAGGTGCCCGTGTTCCTTGCCCTAAGTCAGGACGTGAGAGCTGACAACAGAGGCTTGTTCAAGGGTCCACGGGACAGGGAGCTGGCCATGAGAACCACCCTGGAAGACGCGGGGCGCTGAACATACAGTCTGGAAATCTAGTCTTGCACCTGTGGTTCGTGGAGGGGACCTGCTCATGGGGGCTGAGAAGACCCCCAGGGGGCCTGGCTCTGGGAAGCGGATTCCTCGGCAGCGGCGGCTGGGATTAGGATAGAAAGCCCTGAGCTGACTGCCGCGGCCTCTCCTTCCCTTCATGTTGCTGTGAGGTGCGGACCACAGTCCAGATTCCTGCCGGGGTCCGACGTGGGAATTCCAGGTCACGCCAGCCTCAGAATCAGGCTGCTTTCCCCTGATCACAGGAAGCAGAGCTGGCCTCTTCCCTCAGCAGGGTGTTGAGTGAGAATTTTGGCTCTGGCGGTGGGCGCACAGCTGGGGCACAGCGTGCCCTTCCGTTCTGTCAAAGAGCCTCTTGCCAAGCCCGCCCCCAGGAGGCATCGTCCGTGTGTCTGTGGCAGAGCCAGGCTCCTGAATTCAACGTCTGTCGCCTGGTGTGAAGGGGGAGGGGGAGACCACTGAAGACCCCACATGGAAGCTCTTTGCGGACGTTCGCCTGACCTCACCGTTCAGACTCCGCACTGACTCAGAGCTTCTTGGCTGGTGGGAACACACACATCACGTCCCAACTTCAGACTCCGTGGTTCCGGCCAAGCATTAGCAAAGCAGCAGAAATGACCAGGGAGGCCCAATCACGACTCCACAGGAAGCCGTGTTGATAACCACTGAATCGGCAGTCTGGGCTCAGCGTGGGGGTAGGTACAAGCTTCTCGCGGGGGTGCGGGGCACAAAGCTGGCCAGAAAGGGAAGGGGACTCCAGGACCCCCTAAGTCAATGCTTCATTTTCACGCAAAGGATGTTTACTGATCCAGGTTCCATGGGCTGCCTGCTGCTCCGGGGATGGAGTACGGTGGTCAGGTGGGACCTGGAGGCCTCGCCCTCACAGAACTTGTAAAGGAAGCCAGACCTTAACCAAACAAGCATACAATTGATACATAATCACAACTGTTTCAGAGGACCAGGAGGGGTGTGGTGAAGGTCTCCTGAGTCAGGGATCGCCAAGGTGTCCTCAGGAGGATGTCGTCCCTGTGAGCTGGAGGCTGAGCCCGTGATGGAGAGGACCCAGCCAGGTGCGCGGGCGGGTGGGTCCTGCAGGGGGGCCAGTGCGTCCGAGGATGAAAGCGGCCTGCACAGCTGAGGGGCGGCCCGTGGCTCCCCCATCGCTCAGGCTCACGCCTCCCCTTAGCTCTGTTCTGCCTCCTGGGAGAACTTACTGGAAGATCTGGGAAGCCAGGTGCCTGCTTCTGTTTGACTTGTGAAGAGGGAGAAATCACTTTCAGAGGAAACAGTTTGGGCAGGACCTGAGAGAGGCTCTGGTCATCCGTAAGGTGGAGGTGGACACCCTGCTGCGCCGTCGAGGGCGCTGCCGGCTGGGAGGATGGGTGGGAAGAAGCCCCTGTAATCTCATGCCCAGAAATGCTTCTAAGACAGGGCGACCCCACGCCTGATGCAGCAGCGCCTTCACACAGAGCTCCCAGGTCTCCTGCTGATGGCCAGCGCGTCAGGGCGGCCCCGCTTGGGGCCACACCCCGGGTTTCAGAGAACAGACACTTCGGTCTAAGCTGCTGTCCTCTCCCTGCAGAATGCTGCTCACCCCAGAGCCCCGATGGGCTGAACGCTGGCTGACTGAGGGGCCGGCAACCAAGTGCCTTTGCTCTCAGGGGTGGGGAGATGGACATGGAGACCACTGGCTGCAGAAGCGGGTGATGCTGGGCAAAGACCTGTGCCTCAAGGAGCGTGGGACATGGGGGAGGGAGGTGGCTCCCAGAGATGGGAGCTGGCGGTTAGGGGTGTTGGAGGGGGGGTGTCGGTGTGCGTGTGTGCGCGCGTGTGTGTTTGTGTGTGTGAAGCTTCCTTCGGTCCCCTCTCTGGTCAGTCTTCCTTGCTTTGTGTGGCTCACCCTAAACTCCCTCTTTCTCTCTAAACTTTCTCTTGGGAAATGCATTTCCAAAGGCTCGACAGTCGCCGCCATGAGGTGAGTCCAGTGGGCAATTACACATTCTTTGTCCTCCCTTCTCAGTTTAAGACGTGACTCCAGAAGCCGACTAGACACTCTCTTGGCTTGTCCTACCGTCTCCTCACACTCAAGAAACATGACCCTGCACTCACAGCCTCCTCCCGAAAACGGGTCCCCACAAGGCCCCAACTTGGCAGTCACCCGGCTTAGCAACCCACCAAACAGACAGTTCTCTGTCCATCTGTGGCACCCGCCCTTCCCCACTCACTGTCTCCCGCCTGGAATCGCAGGCTGAGTTCCTGGCTCCAGGTCCCGCCTACCCCCACCCATTCTGCTCATGGGCCATGACTCCGCCCACAATGGCCCTGCAGAACCTACAGTGGTTCCACGATCAAGAGCAGACTCTGAATCCCTCCTACATGGGCCAAATATGGTAGGTAGTCAAAACGTGTTTAGCAAAGAATGTAAACAGGTTACAGGTAGCAGAACAGTGGGTTCTAGCAAGAAACAGGTGGTTCCTGGGATCAGGAAGGAGATCTGTCGGTGGAGGGAGCATTGAGCGGGGCATCCTGTCAGCCTGAAGGAAAGGATCCGGGGACAGAGAAACCCTGCCATGGACTGAACCCAACCGGAAGGCAGGGGCAGGCAGGCTTTGACCCAGTAGTCAGCTCCTCAGGCCAGAGAGTGAAGTGGAGAAGGTGGAGAGGGGGTGTGGTGGCAAAGGGGACAATGTGGGGCAGAGTGAACACTGAGCGTAGAGAGGCTGGCAGGGTGTCATTGGTTTTCTATATGCACCATGACGTTCTATTAAGCCAGGAGCTTCTGAGTTTTATGAGCCAAATCCTCTTCTAGGGAGGGTGGTCAGATATGTGTCCTCTGACTCTACCTCAGTAGCCAGCACTGGGTCCTCATCTTCCACACTCATACCTGACTAGCGTCTAGTAATGCACACTCCTATCAGTATGTGTGGCTGCGACTACCATCACCATCATCACCCTCTCCTTCATCACCCTCATCAACATCATCGTCACCATCCCCACCATACAAGCACAGATATCACCATCACTAAGACCACCATCAACATCACCACCACCACCATCGTCATCACCACCACCAAGATCACCATCATTGTCACCAGCACCACCATCATCACCATCGCCAGCACCACCATCACCACCATCACCAAGACCACCATCAACATCCCCACTATCACCACCATCATCATCACCAGCACCACCATCATCACCATTATCATCAATCAGCATCAGCATTATCACCACCATCAAGGTTAACAGCACCCATCATCATCTTCACCACCATCAGCACCACCATCATCAGGTTGAAACAACTGGCCTATGCTTACTTCTGATCTACAGGAACCAGTTTGTACTGGCTAGGAATTGGAAGTGTGATAAATCTCACAGATCACGTTTTTAGGCTAATGAAGCAACAGACACTTTTTTTTTTTTTGTCTTTTCAGGGCCACATCTGTGGCATATGGAGGTTCCCAGGCCAGGGGTCCAATAGGAGCTGTAGCTGCTGGCCTATGCCACAGCCACAGCAACGCAGGGTCTGAGCCGCTTCTGCAACCTATACCACAGTTCACGGCAACACCAGATCCTTAACCCACTGAGCAAGGCCAGGGATTGAACCCGCATCCTCATGGATGCTAGTTGGGTTCGCTAACCACTGAGCCACGATGGGAATTCCAGCAACGGACACTTTTAATGGTCTTACAGGATTAGTAACTTTCAAAAGAAAATAGGTTTAGAAGTGGGAAGGCAGTGCTCTTCTCCTGGGTCGGGGAGTAAGCTCATCACATGGAGGTTCAAGGGTGCCTGATGAAGGGAGGAAGAACCTTTGCCTGGATAGCTTCCTACATTCTCAAGCTTTATTATTTTTTTGCATGTTCTTATTAAAAATGTCTTTATTCATTAGAGCTTTTCATTTATTTTTAATTTAACCTTTCCATATTAATAAATTTCTCCATCTCACAAGTGTTTTGGTGAGCACTAAAGGAGGGTTTTGGTCTGGGAAAGGAATGGTGGGTACTCTGCTGCCTAATAAATTACAAACTGTAAGAGTAATTAAAATATCAACCTTCATGTTGAATTAATTTTTGGCTTAACAATATGAATTGGAAAGAGAAGCTCAAAGGAAAAATAGGAAAACAATTTAGATATTAACAAGAAAATAAATTTGGCAAGATGGAGACAAGACTGAGCAACAATGATGAAAGCATCAGCTCCTGTTTCCTGAAGATCCAGCATGAGCTGAGCACAGTGCTGAGCACTCTACACACAGTATTTTTATTGAATTCTCCAAATACCTTGATAAAGGTATAGGATCTGAGGCTTGGGGAAGACAGGTGACTTGTCTAGGATGACACACCTGAGCTGGAATTAAAAAACCAAGCTGACCTGATTGCACACTTTCCACTCTCAGCCACCATCCAGGCAGATAGCAGATATACAAGCTACCCCCTGGCCCATGGCAGATGCCGGTACAGGGGGACCACAGCCTCTTTCCCTTTTGACTCCTTCTCAAAAATACACCTCTTTCAATAGTTCTAATCCAAGAGAAATGATTGCATCATGATTTTCCAGCCCATATATGCTGCCTCCCTACTGGTGACAAACTCTTTTCTGCTACAGGAAAAATAGGATACAGTCTTCTTTAGGCACCTGCCTATGATGTAGATGCCTGGGCCTGCATGTTTACCTCTGTTTTAAACATTTCTGGGAAAAAATTGTGAAATATCACATACATACAGAAAAGTGTAAAAAATAAGGATGTTACAGTGTATAATTTATCACAAAATGGAACCATGTAACTTACTCGGGTCAAAAAATAGAACATTACCAGCTCCATAGAAGCCCCTCACAGCCCCTCCTGGTAGTAATCCTTCTTACATCAAGCTAACCACTGATAATCAGCTCAATATAAAAAACAAGAAACCCAATCAAAAAATGGGCATAAGATCTAAATAGACATTTCTCCAAGGAAGACATACAGATGGCCAACAGGCACATGAAAAGATGCTCAACATCACTAATTATTAGAGAAATGCAAATCAAAACTACACAGAGGTATCATTTCACACCAGTCAGAATAACAAATGGAGACAGTGTGGAGAAAAGGTAACCTCCTACACCGCCGAGGAATGTAAACTGGTGCAGTCACTACAGAGAACAGTATGGAGGCTCTTTCAAAAACTAAAAATACAGTGGCCATATGATCCAGCAATCCCATTCCTGGGCATATATCCAGAGAAAACCATACTTTGAAAAGATACATGCACCCCAATGTTCACAGAAGCACTATTTACAATAGTCAAGACACAAAAACAACCAAAATGTCCACTGATAAATGAATGGATTAAGAAGATATGGTATACACACAATGGAATACTACTCAGCCATAGAAAGAATGAAGTAATGTCATCTGCAGCAACATGGATGCAACTAGTGATTCTCACACTAAGTGAAGTCAGTCAGAAAGAGAAAGAATAACAGCATATGATATCATTTATATGTGGAATCTGACGTATGGCACAAATGAACCTATCTACAAAACAGAAACAGATTCAAAGACAGAGAACAATCGTAACAGTTGTCAAGGGGGAGTGGCAGGGACTGGGATTTGGGGCTTAGTAGGTGCAAACTATTACATTTAGAATGGGTAAACAATAAGGTCCTAATGTATAGCACAGGGATCCATATCTAATCTTCTGGGATGGACCATAATGAAAAATAATATAAAAAAGAATGTATGTGTATAAATGACTAAGTCACTTTGCTGTGCAGCAGGAATTGGCACAACACTGTAAATCAACTATACTTTAATAAAAAATAAAAAAATTCTGTTTTCAGCTGTGCCAAATCTTTAAATCAATTCACTGCATTTTTCATATTTGCTGTTATATTCTTCAGTTCTAAAATTTACATTTGGTTCTTTTCCATATCTCTGGTTTTCTGGATAATTATCAATCTTGGCTTCAATCTCTCTGAGTATAGTAAATAACAGTTATTTTCAAGTCTATGTCTGAAAATTCCATTATTCAGGTCCCTCATGGGCCTATTTCTATTGTCTGTAGTTTCTCCTCCTCTTCCTTCATGTCTTGTTTCTTTGTGTATCTCGTTCTTTTGTACTGTGGATTAGACCCTATTTTTAAAAAAATGTTTTTTAAAATAATTGGAGAATTTTGATGATGTTATTTCTCCAGAGAGGATTCATGTTTGTTTTTGTCAGGCATCTCTTCCAAGTTTTAGAAAAGAGAAGATTTAGAATATTTTCCCCAGCAATTTCTTATTGTCTTCAGAAAGACAACTGATCCAAATTACCTTGCCTGCCATTTCAGAAAGCAAAATGACCAGCACTTCCTAAGGAAGAAGCTCCCCAAGGAAGTCTCCTCATTATATTTTTGTCCCCACCCCCACGTCAGAACCATGTCCCTGAGTCTTTGAATAAATGGACATATTCCTAAGGGCTGGGCAATCTCTGCCAGTCAGACTCTCTTAGTGCTGAACCCTGGGTGGGGCTTCTAGGAGTGAAGTTTCTGGGGACTGACTGTGTAGAGTGACATGCCTGATAATATGATTAAACAGGAAGGGATCATGGTTTGGTTACAGTTGCTGTGAGGTCTCACCCCTGCTCTTAGAAAGGTATAGAAGGTGTGGCTTTTAGGAAACTTGAAAAATATCTCCAAGATTTTGGTGGCAAATTAGACATACTGCCTACGAGTTACCAGGTTGGATGAGTCCCCAAGGTGGCCTTCATGACCCTGCTCTAACTCTCTTTCTGACAAATACATTAAACCAGGCAACTCCCAGCTTTCTCTTCCTGGCCGTGAGGTGGAGTTTAACAAAGAACAAGCTTATTTATTGTTGCCAACTTATGGCAACTCTATGCCATGAGAAAGAAACTTTTTATGCATGTTCAAAGGATTCCAGATGGGCCTCTTTCCCATATGGCTCAAATCACTAATGAATCAATAGGGACCTTGGCACTGGTCAAATTTTCTATAGAGGAAAAAAATCTCCAAACAGACTTAGTGGTTTTGTTTTAAAGAAATTTCAGATTTACTGGAAAAAAAATGCCAGGCTATTTTCTCCCCTCCACTAATAGCTGTGTGACATTGGCAGTCATGTCACTGTCTAGGGACTAGGCTTCAACATCTTTAAAATTAGGACGTTGGGTGAGAAAGCCCTCTCTGGCTCTAAAATTTGCTAGGTTGTTATTTCCCAAATATCTTAAGAAAGATTCTAGCACCTTTCCTTCCAACAACTACTACTGTCCCTTATACACAATACATCCTCAATAAATGTGTGATGAATGAATTCATGTGTAACTTGAATAATATGGGATTATACTATATTACATTAAAATATAATTATCTTGTATATTTTATTCCCAGCCATTTTGGAGGAACTGGTATCAGATAAGCCCTTTCACCATAAACATTAAACAACTGGACAACTGCTTTCCAAGCATGGACATAAAGCAGCACAGGCTTTAATCCCTGAGAGAACTGAACCTCATAGGCGAACACCATATACACCCCGGTTCTCTGACTGGGAACATTTCCTGACTGCAGCGCAAACTGCAGACAGACCACTGCAGTCCCTCTGGTCTGAGAATCTGGGCAGCTGGGGTGGCTGTGGTGAGACAGATAGATAGACTTGGGGCCCCAGAAGTTTGTGTAGGGCTCCCTGTATGTCCATGGCCCTGCACAGTGGGAAGATCAAGTAAATATCTCATTAAGACCTTGGGAAACCAACTGAGACATCAGAAAGGGAACATCTTAAGAGTCAGCATCTTACCCTGGAGTAAGACCCTCCTCTAGACCCATCCTGACAAGATACCAAGTTTTGACAAGATCTTAAAGGGAAATGAGCAGGGAGGTGAGGAGCTTGAGCTTTGGACAGATCTGCACCAACAAGTGCAGAACCACAAATAATGAACTAGAAGAATAATTGATAGAAATCATTCAATCTGTGGACACAGAAGAAAAAAGACTGAAGAAAACTGGACAAAGCCTCAGGGAGCAAGGAGCTAATAAAAAATGGCCAAACATAAGTGCATTTGAGTCCCAGAGAGAGAAGAGTGAAATTGGAGTTGGAAAAAAATATTTGAAGAAACAATGGCCAAAATCTTCCCAAACCTGATGGCAAGCTCCAATTATTTGATGAATCTGAGCAGCTCAGCAAACTCTAAACAGGACAAATGTATGACAAGATACATCATAGTCAAGTGCTAAAAACCAAAGACAGAGAGAAAATCTAGACAGAGTCAAGAAAAAAAGAAGCACATATACAGGAAACCATGATGAGAATGTTGGTGACTTCTCATCAGAAACAATACAGGCCAGGAGAAAGTGGAACAACATCTCAAATGGTCTGAAAGAAAACTATCAACCAAGACTTCTATATCCAGCAAAAATATTCTTTGAGAAGTGGATGGGACAAAGACATCTTCAGATAATAAAAGCTGAGATCACTCATCAGTGGCAGACCTGTTTTATAGAAATACTAGGGCATGTCCTTCAGGGTAATGGGAAATGACACTGGAAGGAAACTCAGATGTACAGAAAGGAATGGACAGCTCCAGAAAAAGCAAATAAGTGGACAAATATAAAAGGCTACATTTTACTTTTTCTTGTAATTTACTTAAAAGACAACTGACTGTTTAAAGCAGAAAATATTAACACAGAAGTTGGGTTTATAATACTTGTCTAAATAGAAGATGTGTAACAATCACACAGATAGATGGTATTGTAAGGCTCCTACCTTTGTGACTGTACATTTAAAATGTGTGAGTTGTACTGAATATAAATTTTGCTTTAATAAAGTGAATTTTAAAAAACTAAGTGTATATTCACAATAGTCGACACAAGGAAACAACCTAAATGTCCATGGCAGATGATTGGATTAGGACAATGTGGTACACACATACAAGGGAATACTACTCAGCCATAAAAGGAACGAAGTAATGCCACTTGTAGCGACATGGGTGCAACTAGAGAGTCTCACACTAAGTGAAGTTAGAAAGAGAAAGACTAACAGCATATGATATCATTTATATGTGGAATCTAAAGTAAAACACAAATGAACCCATCTATAACATGGAAACAGACTCACAGACATAGAGAACAGACTTGTGGTTGCCAAGGGGAAAGGGAGTGGGATGGGATAGACTGGGAGTTTGGGGTCAGTAGATGCAATCTGCTACATTTAGAATAGATAAGCAATGAGGTCCTATTGTACAGCACAGGAAACTATATCTAAACTCCTGGGACAGATCATGATGGAAAAGAATGTAAAAAAGAATGTACATGTATAACTATATATGTGTATATATATGTATATATAACTATATGTACATATGTGTGTATATATATATAAACCTGAGACACATGCTGTACAGCAGAAATTAGCAAAACATTGTAAATCGACTATACTTCAATAAAAATTTTTTTAAAAATTAAAAAAAGTCAAGAGTGGAAGTGCACACTCCTCTAATCAGTCCAACTTGGAGCCTAAGGTAGGCAGACAGGGAGTTGGACCCACAGGAACACCAGAAACTAAGATTTGCTGAACGCATCTTACATGTTGACCACAATTCTAAACGCTCTGCAAACACTTACGTGTTTAATCCTCATTGACCACGAGGTCAGTGTAATTTTAACCCCCACTTTATAGATCAGGAAGCCAAGGCACACAGCCAAGTGGTGGCTCTGGGAATGTACCCAAGGGAGTGGGACTCCACTGTCCATGTCCTCAACTGCGAATCCTCAGGAACCAGAGGGAGGGAATGGACCGAGCGTCACAGGTGACCGAGGCTTATGTTCTGCGTATCGATCCCTTCATGGGACACTGACCATGCTGTGTCTTCATTTCCTCTCCCCTCATTTTTATTCCCAGCCTTTATAGAGCACGGGTCACTTGTAAGCCTAAGTGGCCTTTATTATTAGCATTATTTTAAATTAGGTGACAGTCACCTTGCTGCTGGCTGTAGTTTCTGGTCTGGGATCTCCAGGGAAGGGCCAGGCAGGGAAGAGGATCAATGGTGAGGCTTCCCAGGTTTCAGACGCTTTCCCTCCTGCTAAGCGGCACTACTGCCACGGTCCTGGGCACAAGGTCAATGCCTAGGAAACGGCCCCTCTGAACTGACTGCCACCGTGCTGGGATCGGCAGAGGGTCATGCCCTGGCTGTGACTCTGTCTAGAATTAGTGATTCCAAAGAAACTCTCAGCTCACTGCCGTTCTCTGTCCCTGAGGCACAGTGATACTCCTCAGGAGCTACAGTTTAACAAACCTCTCCTTTCCCAGACAAGAAAAGTGAGGGCTGGAGGTTAAGTGGTGGGTCACACGAATGGCCAGACTTGAATGCCTGGAGTCTTCACTGCAGGCCCAGGGGGCCCCCCACTTTGCCATGAGGCCCTCAGGGGCATGGGCATCAGCCACTATGGCCAAGGTTTGGGGACCATCAAAATATACATAAACCGGTCCCTGATCTCGAGAGCCAGGTGGACACCTGCCATAAGGTGGCATCTCTGACAACAGAGGCACGTGTCCTGCAGGGGGTGGTCCTGCCCTGGAAAACGGCCTGAGCTTACTCTGCTGAGGGCTCTGGGGGAAGCAACTGGGGACATAGCTGCCTGTGTGTAAATTAGCACTAGCGTTCCAGTTTTCCTGGGCCACTGCGCCAGGAACCAGCCAGTAAAGCTCTTGAAACCTAAGAGTCTCACACAGATGTCCACTGTTGCGTTCAGCTGGTGGTGACCCTGGCGTCATTACCACCTGCATTTTGTTCTCAAGTCAAGAAGGGACATTTTTCTCCTGGGAGTCCGTGCACCTCAGTAAACACAAGAAGTTACCGTGTGACTGCACGCTGTTTTGGTCACGGTTACTTGTGAAGCGGCCGCGGGCAGAGCACGACTACTTTCCTAGCTGAGCCTGTGCTGCTACTGCTGCTGCATGACGTCTCAGTGAAACTCCGAGGCAGCAGGACTGGCACTTCTGGAGGGCACACGCTGTCTGAAGGAACTTGCTTTGTTGAGCTTCTTTTCTCAGGGCTGGGCGCTGGGGCTCATCCCCGTCCCATGACACCTCGCACAGGTGGGTTTGCAAGATTCTTTGCGGCTAGAAGCCCACAGGTTTTACAGGTAGAATCTCACCCCTTTCTGAGGAACACCCACCATTCACCCCACATTGCAGGGAGAGAAACTGAGGCAACGCGAGGAGCAGGGAGCAGAGAGGCAGGCAGCAGAGTGGGACTGACTGTGCCTCAGACCTCAGAGTCTGGGCCCCTGGGAGCCACAAGGTGGGGAATGGGGCAAGAGTGGCCAAATTGGGGATTGGGGGGATGCTGCAGGGGCAGCTTGGAATCCTGGGCAGCAGGGGAGGGCCAGCTTGGATTCCTAGCTGCCCAGGCGTGAGGGGTGCTGGGGTCAGGAGGGGGGCAGGGACCCCATCCTGATTCTGCTCTGCTTCCTGATGGGCAGGCCGCCCCAGGGAGCTGGCTTCAGATTTCTCTTCCTGCAGATTCCAACCTGTCTGGAACATTAAGAGGTCAGGCTGTGCATAGCTGTCCCCAAGGACTCTGTTCCTCGCGTGAACACAGGCCTACGGGCTGCTGGGGCATCCGTACCCCCGGCTGCTTCCCTCTCAGGGTGCTTGTGGAGAACATGCAGAGGGAGCTCTGTGAGCCTCAGGACCATACAGGCTGGGGCCCATCGTGACCACCATCCCCTTCTTACCCCCGGTGCAGGCTCTGGTACCTGGCAGCTGTGTGACCCTGAGAAAGCCATTCAGCTCGCTCGTCTGCAGAGTGGACACTTGGCTGGACTGGTGTTGACACCTGCTCACTGCCACTTCCCACTCAGACACCCTGACCAGGAATCGCACCATGAGATGCTTGAAGGAGGCAAGGGTTTTATTACATCCCCTTCCATGGAAGGTGCTGCAGGAAGGGTCCTGAGTGGGCTGGGCAGTGGCGGGCAGCCTTGGCCGTGGGAAGCAGGGTGGGGGATGGGCTGGAGGGTGGCCCTTTGCCCAGGCGTTGTCCTTGTAAGTGTCCAGGCCCCCTCCTTCTAAGTGTCCTTCATTTTGGTAAAGACCCCATGATATCTAAGACCTGTTTTGGACAAAAGGAATGAAAATTAGAGGAAGTGGAATTTGGACAAAAGGAATGAAAATTAGAAAGTGAGGGGGTTAGAGGGCCAAGTCCAAGGAGATGGAAGAGGAGAAGGGGGTACAGGGAGGGCTGGCACAACACAGGCATGGCGGGTGGGGTGTGAGACGGTGGAGTAGGAAGGAGATTCGGGGCCCCTGACGTCCAGGCCCTAGAAGTTACAGGTGGAACGGATCAGAAGGGGACCAGGCCTTCCCGGGATCGCTGGGCTGGTCCTGGGTAAAGTGACTGGAATCTGAGTTCTGGCTCGTGCTCCTCCTTTGTGGCGGCCTGGCTGACCCACGCCAGTGACCCAAACAAATGAGGTTTTCACCCCAAATGTGCTTTCATTTCCACTCAGACTCCTCTACATAAACCTCAAAGCTCATCTCATATCCTGCTCCTTCACAAAACCCTCTGGACTTGCCACTGTCAGGGGACCCTCAAGTCCATTTCACAGTCTGCACACGGGCCTCTCTGGGAGGCTTTGCTCGCACACTGCTATTTCGTTCTTTAAGAGTCTTTATGTTAAAAGCATAAATGCTTTGCCTTAACAGTGGTCTTGTCACATATTTCTCTTTGACATGCCTCACGTCACATGATGTATATGACATAACACAAGGGTGGCCGTTTAAACAAGGCACAGCTCAAGGGCTTTGCATGCATAAACTCACTTCATCTTCTTAGTAAGATAGGAAATAGTTTCTGTTATTATTCCCATTTTACAGATGGGGAGACTAAGGCCCAGAGAGGCTCAGCGACTTTCCCTGGGTCACAGAGGAAGTCAGTGGAGGAAGCCAGTCTGATTCAAGGGCTCTTGCCTAAGACCACCAAGGTCAAGGCTCTCTTGGAGCCGTCCACGGAGCAGCCAGTCAGCAGGTATGTGTGGATGGATTGGTGCTGATTGTTTTTCAGTAACAGTTCTAAGCTGAGCACAGGAACAGAGGAGGCAAGAGCCCGACCCTCTCCGCACGTGGTCCTTCTCACCTCTCAGTGAGAAGCAAACCTTGTTTGATAACAAGCTGTTTTCTACTCTGTGTGCTTCCAGAAATAACACTGCTACCTGAGAAAGAGCTGATCTCATAAAAATTCACATCCATGGAAATCCTTCAAGCATCTAGCACCCCAGCCGAGGGGATGGTGTCCTGCTGGTCTATGTCCCCAGCGCCCACCCAGAGTCCTGGCTCACAGGAAGTGCTTGAATAAATGCTGATGGGAGAGGCTGGCGCTGTTCCTCACATGGAGGGGGGACTGTGCATAATGTTCACTGTCCCTCATGGCTTCTCTTTGGTGCCACATGCCTGTTCCTCAGCACTTCTGCTGAGGGAAAGCAGGGCCTCCCAAGCAGTGGGAACTGATTTCCTTTATTGTGGAAATCCCGATGGAGCAAAGTGGACAAGCCTCAGTTACACAGCATCTCAGCGGGAGAGCCAGATGCTTTTTACCTCCACAGTGACATTGACCCGTTGCCTACAGTCTCACTGTGCACGACTCCAAGGCCCTAGCCACCCTCCTTCCTCACCCTGATTTCCTGGATGCCCCTCCTGTCTTATCCTTCCAGGTCTATTCCAAGTGCCACCTCCTCCACTTGCCTTGATCTCTATCCCCACTCTCCAAAGTACAGAGGTCCGCAAAGCATACCTGTCGCAGAGCCCATCACATCTTACTCAAGGTTTTTTTTTTTTCATTTCTCCAATTTTTGTTCTATACCATCATTTCTATGAACATTATTTTCTTTGGCATTTCAGCCTTTTTGAGAACACATTTTGCACCTGACTCATTTCTGTATCTGCTCTGAAGGCTGGAGAAGTATAGGAAGTGGGAATTCAGTGGGTTTTGTTGAACTAATTAATAAATGACTCATAGACGCGTACCCTCACAA
Source organism: Phacochoerus africanus (assembly GCF_016906955.1). Classification (NCBI taxonomy): domain Eukaryota; kingdom Metazoa; phylum Chordata; class Mammalia; order Artiodactyla; family Suidae; genus Phacochoerus; species Phacochoerus africanus. The sequence continues at coordinate 73,060,194 of NC_062550.1, read as the reverse complement.
TCATCTCTTTCCCTTCATAATCTTAAGATTTCACTGGCATTTAACACATACAGGGACACAAAATAATGGTAACTTTTGGGGTTTGGAATTTCAGGACCCTCAAACCACCCGTCAGTCTATTTGTTCTAGAAACAACCCCTTGCAGCACATCACCTATGTGGACAGCTGCACATCACACACTGTCATGAGGACCAAATAAGACAGATGGCAAAAACCCTTTAAAAAGGCTAAAGGTGGTGCACGTGGAGACTGCTTGCTAGGAAATGCGGGTGACATTGTCCTCGAAGAGATCAACCAGACAACCCCGGGCACTTAACCACCTTGGTCTACACCCTCAGCTATTTAAAAAGTTGCACATAACTGCTTTCTACTCTGGAAAACGAAATACAGAACTATCATGTGATCCAGCAATCCTATGCCTGGGTGTGTATCCCAACAAACCTCTCATTCCAAAGGTACACGCACCCCTGTGTTCATTGCAGCACTATTCACAACAGCCAAGACATGGAAATAACTTAAATGTCCATTGACAGATGAATAGATTAAGAAGAAGTGGTAGCTATATACAATAGAATACTACTCAGCCATAAAAACAACAACAGCAACATGCGTGCAACTAGAGATTCTCATATTAAGTGAAGTAAGTGAGAAAGGGACAAATAGCACTTACATGTGGAATCGAAAATGTGGTGCAAATGAACCTATCTACAAAATGGAAACAGACTCACAGACAAAGAGAACAGACTCACGGTTGCCAAGTGGGTGGGGGGTGGGGAGTGGGGTGGTTGGGGCTATTGGGATCGGCAGATACAAACTATTGCATTTGGAATGGATAAGCAATGAGGTCGTGCTTATCCAGGGAACTCTATCCAGTCTCTTGGGACAGATCATGCTGGAAAGATAATAAAAGACAGGGAATGTGTGTATATATATATATATATATATGTATATATATATATATATGTATGGCCAGGTCACTTTGCTGTACAGCAGAAACTGGTACGACATTGTAAATCAACTATAATTTTAAAAATTAAAAACGTTTTAAAATTTTTTTAAAGAAATAAAAAAGAATATTAAAAAAGAAAAAAGTCACACAGACACTATCCCAGAGAGAAAGGCTGGATCAGCCCTGTCTCTAGGCTCCAAAACAAGCTGTTCCCTTTTACCTTTGTTTACAGAAAACAAAGCCCAGCTTCGAGCTGTCTGTGGAAGCTGGAGCTGCCTGCAGGCTTCGCAGCAGCAAGACCACCATCTTTACCAAGAGAACATCCCCCTGAATTCATGGCAGGTGGTCATGGGGTCTTGGTCTTGATGGGAGAACTCTGGCCCACAGCACAGAGCTGCCGCTGTTACCGCACATGGAGAGGTGACGCCTTCCGGCTCCTCTGTCAACCCTGTCCCCTCGTCTCCATGAAGAATCCTGGAGCAGTGTCATTACTGTGACCAGTCCTATTAATAGCACCCCCCATGTCTCTTTGGGGGTAGTGGGTACTATTTGCTCACAACTCTTTACTTGTCTTTCCCTGTAGGGACAGGACACATCTGTGTCCCACCATCTCTGGGACAATGGCAGCCATGTGACTTGCTTTGGCCACTGGGATGTGAGCAGCTGGATAGAAGCCATGTGGAACGAAGGCCTAAAACAGGCTTGTGTGGTTTAACCGTGTGCCCCCGTGAGGTCTGCCCTCTGCCACAAGGACTCCAGGGACACTTCCTCAACCTGGGCTCTGAAACAAGGTGAGAACAGAACGCGGTCAAACCCAGAACCCGGTTACAGCCTCATGTAACAAGAGCCGAGTGAAAATGATTCTGGTTTTAAGTCACCAAGACTTTGGGATTCTTTGTTCCTGCTGCTAAAGTTGACCAGTGTATTTTTTATTAGATTCTCAAATTCCTTGAGGGAAGGGACCGTGTTTATTTTTCATGATGTGTCCTCAAACCCAACCCAATGCTCTAAAACTGTGGGCCCCTGATAATCACAGACCTACCTATCGGGTCAGCATCACTGCATCCATGGTAGCATTGGGTGACTGACCTGTGGGGTCCGTTTACAGTTCTGGTCACTGGTACATGGGCTGCACCATCATAACAAGCCCCTTAAAATAATGTTCAAACTCATTTTCACCCTGCCTCTCATTCCTTGATTCTGGCCTATTGAGTGATGATTGACCAAGAAAATCCAAATAGTTTAGGCTTCGCAAAAAGGGCCTTGGGTCTTAGCCACCAGGTACAGTTTCTATTCCTAGTGACCCAGTCGTTAGAGTCAAGTAGAGCGAATCTGCATCACAGCATGGTGTGGCCATGTCTATACTCGCTCAGAGTTAAGACAGGCCACCATTGTCCAGGGCCCCATGCTCCCGCCTCCGTCCAGCTAGGAAGTTCCCGCATCCCAAGCAGAGACCAGAGATAACACAGGGCACAACTCTGGGCTTCACAGGCTTGTAAGTTAATTGAAGAGGTGGGATATATGTGTAAAAGCCTGAGACGATCAGGGGTTACATACACTGAATCCTTTACAGGGGGTCATGCGGCGCCGTGGGCTGAGGTGGTTTAAGCCAGGAGGCCTGGCTTTCTCTGCTCTGCTGCCAGTTCCTCTGGGAGGACTTTCCACTATTTTGCACGTGCGTGGAAAGCACAAGGCCAGTCAACAAGGACCCTCACATCCCCACGCTTTCATGCCCTTTCTCATGCTCTGGTGCCTGGGCAGTATAAGGTGGGCATCCAGAGGACCTCTCTGTCTTCCTGGTCCGGCCCATCTCCAGGCTAATCTGGCCTCAGCCTGGTTTGGGGATCTCTTCCGCCTTGAGTTATGAGCCAGACCTGGTGGAGCTGACTCGAGGGTGACACGTTCCAGCACCCACGTCCGAATTAGGCTCGGTGACCACCAGCCGAACAGGAGGAGTGGACAGAGCTGTTGTAAAGCAGACCTAGCTCGGGAGCAAGCTGCAGCAGATGCTCTGCATCCAGGACTTGGGGCCCCTCGGTAATGGGGGGTCTGAAGGAGAGGTAGGAGGGGGGCTGTCCCCGGGACCCATCTCCTGACAGACAGTAACTCCGCCACGCCTGCGGACCAGGCTCAGGCGAGCGTTCTCCGCCCGTCGGCAGAACCAGCTCTCACTCTGACAGGCGGGAGTCCAAAAATAGGGCCTCTGAGGCAGGAGATGCCCCACGTGACATGAAAGGAGGAGAGGGCTGGGAGAAGTGGCAAATGGAACTTTCTGAACATCACTGATGTTTTTCTGATTGTTCTTTGGAAAAATACAGACAGAAGCACTAATCCCATTGGCCCCTAGGCCCTCAAGGTTTAGGGATTTGCTAACTGGCTCTTCTGCTGTGAATGTGCTTAAATCCCCAGCCCAGAGCCTGGGGGCTCCTCTCTGCGCAGCTGCCGCCGTCTGGCTGTGTGACTGCTGTCAACTCCCCAGGTGATTACAGGAGCAGGAGACGGGGGCCAGGAGTGTTTTAACGGACTCACATCAGTGCTGGGTCCTTCGGAGCAAAGGACCCATTCAAGAAAACCCTGTTCATAGGAAATCCGGTTCCCTGGCAATTCAGGGAGGGAGAAGGGGAGACACTGACAAGGTCACATGGCAAACAGGATGAAGTTGCACTTACTTGGGACCCCGGACACCAGCCGCAAGGGCCTCAGCACACGGAATGCCCTCAGTGCCTTCACGTCGAATCCAGCCCCTTTTCCGCCGAGAGCATTCGCCCCGTCGGCTTTGGTGGCTTGCTCTAAGATTGCACTGAAAAGCCTGGAAGGGAAGGAGAGAGGGCATGTCAGGGAGTCCTCCTTTCCCGCAGGGACAGTGGAGCATGCAGGCGCCTCCAGCCACGAACCAGATGACCCTCATCAGATGACAATCCCTCTGGGTGGGTCCCATCCCAGAGAGGTCTGAGCAAGGCCCCGGGCAGCCCTGTGCCCGTCCAGCTGGTTTCGTGGGTGCTGGCAGCCTGGGCAGAGCGTCAGGCAGGTGAGCGTGGCTGCCAGTGTCTGTCCCCCTGCGGTGCCCTCTGCCCCCCACAGTGCCCTGGCTCTGTCTGCATGTGTCCGGGACCCACATTCCCTCACGTCCTTCGTGACAAGCCCCTCGCTCTGATATGTACCTGGGTGCCACAAAGGGTCCCAGAGCAATCGACTTGGTGTGCCAGGAACAAGGACCGGAAACTGACCACCGACCAGCCTTAGAAACACAAGGGCCTCTGAGACGCTGTTAATGTCTATTCTGGTGGAGTGATGGGGATGAGAGCTGACAGACACATGCTCGAGAGAGTTTAGAGTGTTGGATGACTATGTCCAAAAGAAACAGCACAAGCCACGGATGTGGGCTGTGTGTGCAATTTAAATTTCCCAGTAGCCACAATAAAAAAGTGAAAAAGGAACAGGTGAAATGAACTGTGATGAGAGATTTTACTTAATCCAACATAATCAAGATACTATCACTTCAACTGTAACAAAGAGTTTTTAGTGAGGCATTTGTCACTCTCTGTTTTGTGCTAAATCTTTGAAATCTGATGTGTGTTCTGGGCGAACAGCACACCTCTGTTCAGTGGCCAGTGGCCACCATGGCTGGAGGGGAGCATCCTGGAGAAAAAGCCTTTCCTGAGGAATTTTGTAAGAGGCAGGAGAAGAAAAAGCTGTTTCCTGGGAGAAGGCGTGGAATCAGTTGTTCTTGTTTGTTTTAATTTTTAAAAATTTTAAAAAGCTTTTTTATTTTTTTCATTTTTGGCTGCCCCACGGCATATGGAGTTCCTGGGCCAGGGATCAGATCCTACATCCCAGCAGCAACGCAGATCCTCAACCTGCTGTGCTGGGCCAGGGATCAAACCCATGACCCAGCACTCCCAAGATGCCAGTGATCCCGTTGCATCACAGCAGGAACTCCCGCTTGTTTGTTTTAAAACAGGATCCTCTAACAGACAGATAGCAGACAATGCAGAAGTGAGGGGGCAGTTACTGGAGGGGTTGTACCCCCCCAGCAGGTGGAGGGTACAATTCCTACCGAGGGGCGCCCACCCAGGAGGCGGGAGGGTTCATCGGTTCAGAGAGGAGACTGCGGACAGACGTTCTCCCCCAGTGGCACCTGTTTTCTCAGGTAGCAAGTTATTGGCTGAAACATGAAAGGGGAGGGAGCCCCGCAAGCTTGAAGGGTGAAGTAGAGGTGTAGAAGAGCCACGGGAGAAAGTGGGAGAGTGAACAAGGTCCTGACGGGCAGGAGGGTGGCCAGTGTCATCCAAGACGGCCTCCCAGAGGAGGTGGTCACCGGGGAAGTGAAAGCATCAGCTCAGCCCTGTGTCTCCTCCTCCATCGGCACAGCTCTGGTACCAGACGTCTAGCTGGTCGGGTGTGATTTGAGTCAGTGCTTTTCCAGGTGAGCAAGTCAAGGAAGCGCAGAGAAAGGAAGCTGAGAACAGATGCAGTGAGAGATGATGAGGAAGGATAGGCACCCGTGCAGGGGGAGGAGGGGTGGACGTGACGGCAGGAGGCAGGTGTTGTCTGGTTGGGCTGCTGGCATCAAGGGCCGGAGGGAGGGAGCTGGAAGGATGGGCACTGCTTAGACACAGGAAATTGGCTGAGATGGTGGGGGAGGGGGTGGCTACTGGTCAAGGGGGGGATCCCAGCTGTGACCCAGGAAGTGGGCAGCTGATACAGGACAGAGTCAGGACCCCCGGGGGAAAAAGACAGCAAAGACCCAGGAAGCTTTGGGAGGCTGATGGCAGGACACGGCGTGATGGAGAGGGGAGAGAGCCCAGAGCTCACATCCCAGGGAGTGAGGAGACACCTGAAGGTGTGCAGAGGACCACGACTCGGAGAAGCAGGGGGTCTGAGGACACAAACATCACAGCTATGGGAGCTGGGGTGTGGTGCTCTGAAAGCAGGCTGACAGGAGAGCAGGCCCCCCTGAGCTGTGAAATGTACAGGGGAGAGGCCTTCTCTGGTGGGACTGCCTGGGAGAGGGTGCTGCAGGCTGGGGAAGCACCGGGCCACCAGGCCTGCATAAGACTGAACAGACTTCAGCTCCACCCGTCTACACACCGATGTCTTCTCCATAGAGCTGAATAGTTGGGACGGAGGCTACTGGCTGCAGAGCTGAGAACTGGTCTCTGGCCTTTATAGAAAATGTTTGCTGACACTGGAATGGGAAGGGATTGAGGGGAACACGGCCTCCGGGAGAAGATTTTGGGGGTAGGGGTAGAGGGAGAGGGATCAGAAGATGCAGTGAACCGGTGGGAACAGGAGTCTGGAATCCTGGCTACTTGTGGGAACTGAGAAAAGGCCCTGAGGACAACCTCTGGCCTCTGCACTTAGAGATGCCCCCAATTCACTGTGCCTGGGGCCAAGGAGGAAGGGGTGGCCTGGTCTTGAGGAAAAGGTGGGGCGCTCCTGTGACTCCTGCCCCGGGAGCTGGGACTGTGGACCGGGAGGTGCAGCTGGGGGCTTGGCAGCGGCTCAGATCCAGGCTGGCCCAGCCGCCAGGGAGCTGGTCTGGATTAGCCACGTGCACGGAAGCCCTGAGGGACTTGCTAGGCATCAAGGCCAGGGCTGAGAGGCTCCCCTTCCATCTGTTTCCTGCACGGGGCCTGAGCAAGGCTGCATGTGCACAGCGGGCCCTGCGGCCGGGAGCCTGACAGCTCCATCAGACCACCTCTGAAGTCCCTCTGGCTCTAGGACTCCTTCGCCCCGGCTGGACAGTTCGAGGGTTTCAGGTGTTGCTTGGTGGCACCTTCCATCCCAGGCAGAGGTCGCCAGGGTTGGGGAGCAGGGCCCCTTTCTTCCCAGAGAAATGGTCTCTCCACTGAAGCCCAGATCACTGAAACCTGAGGAGATGGAGACCAGTTTGGACATTTGTTGAACAACATTCCAAATACAAACCAGATTTGGTTCCTCGTATTTCCTGGAAGAAAGGAATACGCTTATCGAAGTACAAGATGTTCACAAAATGTTATTCAGTGAAGGGAACAGAACTTTCCTCTTTTTTAACCCTTAAGGGGAAGAAAATTCAGCAATGGGTCTCAGAGGTGTTCTCAGCGTGCAGGACCAGCGTGTTTCTCAGCAATCAGACATTGTAGAGGTGAAACCACTGCTCTGTACCCTCCTGTGCCTAAGGGTCAGGTCAGCTGTGGGTGTTTCGGGGGGACCTTCTCCAGGCGCTGTGCCTGTTCCTTAGCTGGACAGTAGAGCTTGTCAAAGAGGACAGAGAGGCCGCCTGTGAGCCCAGAGGCGGGGCCCCCACTGGGAGGGAAAGGGGATGAAATAAAGGCCTTTGAAGCTGCAGTAGGTGGTCTGAGCAGGTGCACCTATTGAGGACTCCTGGGTGCCTGGGTGGGGTGGGAGGACTCCTGGGTGCCTGGGTGGGGGTGGGAGGACTCCTGGGTGCCTGGGGGTGGGGTGGGAGGACTCCTGGGTGCCTGGTTTTGGGGGAGTAGCTCAGAGAGACTCTAGGGTTCTCTCCACACCCCTTCAGCAGCTCCATCGCTGGGCTCTACTGAGGAGACGCCTCCACTTGGGGAAGGCACGGGTCCTGTGGGGAGAGCAATGCTTTGTTTTGGCACTGGCCTTCGGGGTGGCTGGGCAGAGAGGGAGAGGGGCCCTCGGCCTGGCACTCAGGCTGGCAAGCCCACCTCCCCCAGGACAGGCAGACCCACCCCCTGGTTTATAGGAGGCCAGGGGCTGCTCAGAAGGAACCAAGGAGAGAGGTGTTTCCCAGGAGACAGGAGGGAGCTAAGGCCCATCCAGGAAGGAGCAGGAAGGGGGTTCGGCTGAAGAGAGGTGGTTGGGTCACAACCTCCATGCGGTGTGTGCCATTTTTTGAGTGAGAAGGATGGGTTGAGAATGGATAGCCAAGACCTGAGCTCCAGAGAAAGTTGGAGCTAAATGTGGCCGCTTGGCAGATCAATAGGGAAGAGTGAAGCATGAGCGGAGTCAGCGCTGGCCTTGTAACCCCGTGTTGTAAACGGCGGACTGGAGCATCCTTTGGACGAGTGCCTTCATCAGCCAGAGGCCGGGCCTGGGGAGACACGGCTGGGATCTGGGCTGGGCCTCGAGCAGCCTTCCCGCTGTGATTGTGGGAGGAGGCTGGGCCACACAAGTGAGAGATGGCAGCTCCAAGGTGGGGCCTGCTTCCTGCCCCAGGAGGTCTGAGGTCTGCCCGTGCCACCTGCTTCCATCCCCACGTGGAGGTTAAGGCCATGTCTGGGGCAGAGGGACATACAGACCATGCCAACTCATGCCTCACACAGGAGGAGACGTGGCTTCTCTGCCTGAACAAAACTGGTCCCTGTGAGGCACCCTCTTCTTTGTGTCGGCCCCAGAAACACCAGATCTCATTGCTGGGGCTCTTTCTACAAGTATGTGAGTTTCCTGGGAGATTGAAGCCTTGAGAAAGATGCTGAATTTAAAAGGATTGAGATGCATTAGGAACAACCACCTTAAAGACTTCTGCCGCGGTTGCTGGGTTAGTTCAAGGCATCTGTCAGTCACTCTGTTCATCCTGGCATGAACAGAAGTGACTGCACTTTCATCCAACATCCGCATGTGGCAGAGAGTCCAGCAACTTCCATGCCCCTGATGTTGACGCAGGTCACTCAAAAAAAGGTGACCAAAATCCTACAGCAGCTCCAAACATCCCTAAGACCATCCACGTGCCCACAGATAGGGACTTGCTCCCAAAGGGACCTGACTGGGGCGGGGGGCAGAGGGGCAGGGTGGCTTACTTACCCGACAACCACAATGATAAAATCTAGTAAATTCCAGCCGTTGCGGAGGTAAGCGTTGGGGTGAAAGAGGAGTCCATAGGCTATGACTTTTAAAAATGCTTCCACAGTAAAAATGATGAGAAAGAGATACTCCACTCGTTCCTAGGAAACAAAAGCAGATGAAAGACAGTCATTAGCTCGGGGATTTGGAAAGTTCTGACCTGCAGAGATCCCACTGCAGGGCGTGAAGGAGAAGCAGCCCCTCTGTGGTCAGATGTGGGGGACCCAGGGAGGGCCCCCTGGCTAAACCACCAGCCCCACAGTCCCTTCCTCAAGGGAGCTCCGGCCCACAGGGCATCAAATGTTAAAATGCAAAAACTAGGTAGGGGAACTGCACATCTTTGAGAAGCATCAGACATAAGCAGTGACCAGTTCCTTGCACCTTCCCAGAAGAGAACTCACAAAGGTGCCTGAGCCCCAGTTTTGAGTCACAAACCCCGAAGCACCAGCTGAGCCCTGAGAAGTGGAGTGCAAACCTCCCACAGCTGCGGAAACAGGAGACTGCGAGGCGCCAACCTCCCCAGGGAGAGCACGCTCTTTCCCAAGAAAGAAACTCTCTGTCAAAGATGGAGACAGGACGTGGGACCCTGCTTCCAGGACAGAGGTGGCACTTGGCGGCGCGGGGTCCGGGAGGGCTCTGCTGTGGGACGCGGCTCTGTCCCCAGGCCCTCACTCGGCAGGACAGACCTGGCAGCTCACTTAGAGCCGAATGGGGGCTTACCCACTGGCTGTCCCCAGCCCTCCCCCCCGCACCGTCCCCAGGGCAGCGCCTCACTGGCCCCACTAGGCGGGGTGGCTGGCTGCCTTCACATCCTCTGCCCGCCTCTGTGGGACCCTCAGCCAGACCCTGCTTCCAGCCAGGCTCTACCCACACTGCGAATAGGGGTGGGAGCGGGAGTCCCAGGAAGGAACACGGCCTGCCACTCAGCCTACTGCAGGTGCTCTGAGGCCAGGGGGTTGGGGTGGGTGAGATGGGTGGCCCTGCAGGGAGGTCTGCGCCCATGCTCCCAATCTGCCCATCCTCCCCAATCCCCTGGACACAGAGCCTCACCGGGCCCAGCTTGGGGGCGACATTTGGGACACAAAGCTACAAAGGGCGGCGTCCCGGCCCCACCCAGACCTGCTGGGTCTCCTGGCTGTGAGCCTGGCAATGCCTTCCAGACAATTTGCAGGTGTTTCTAAAGCACCCTGAAGTTTAAGAAGCACTGGCCCACGGGTGAGGAAGGTCCAGATCGGGCGGTGACCGTGGGCAGGGGATGGAGGCAGGCTGGTCCTGAACTCCTACCATCATGGAGCTGGTCTGGGATGTGGCTACTGGGGGCTGTGACCCAGGAACAAATCAGTGTGTGGGACTGCTGGGGTTTAGGAAGCGGGTGATGTTGGCTTAAAACATATTTCAGGGCAGTGATGAAGGGAAAGCACATTACATAAGGGCACAACACACCTGCGGATGCCTGAGGAAGGTGAGCTGTTGACGGTTACTCAGCCCCATCCCCATAATGGTCCAGAGCTCTCACGTTTAGCCCCAAGGGACAGGGCCACCTCCCTCGCGCCCCAGAAACCTCTGTGGGACTCACAAAGTTGGAGCAGGGATGAGAAGGGAAACAAATGCAGGCTGGTACCCACTTGGGTCAGGTGCTGTCACGTATGTACCTATGTCCCAGGTGCCTCCACCCCTGTCCAGTCACGCATCACAGGTGTGGCACAACGAGCTGAATCACTGGGAAGTGATACTGGAGCCCCTCTGGGCTGTCTGCATGGCAAGCTTGCTGGGACAGGGAGCACCCAAGCTCCAATCCTCTCCTCCCCTGGCAGGGAGGATGGCCACCCCCAGGGCCTGAGGGCCTCTGCGCTGGGAAGCTGGCCCCGCAATCTGCTCATTCCCTCACCTGCAAAGCTGCCTCCCCCGCCTGATCTGAGGCAAAGAGGAGGCCGTGGGGGAGAGGGTCCTGGTCCCTCCACTCAGGGCAGATCCATACTCCTCCCATGGGGTGGGGGACTTGGGGACCTGTGACTTCTCTTGTTGACCTTTGACCTTTGTAGCCTTCCTTAATCCATACAATATGACATAACAGGTGGAGACTCAGGAGGACCCACCAACGTGGCAGTAAGCCCTTCTCTCGCTGTCACACGTGTACATGCTGGGTGGAGATGGAAGAAACTAACCTCGAGGAGCTCTTGGACGATGGGGACAAGTGGATAGAAGTCAGCACAATGGGTGTGCCGTGTCCCAGAGGGAAGCACAATTTGCCATGGGTGGATGTCCCAGAGGCATGAAACCTTAAAGGATGAAGAGCTGCCAGGTGACTGTGGGGGCAGAGAAGCCTGGGGGGTGGGTGGGCGGGTGGGATGGAGAGGTGGCAGGAGCAAGGTGGCTGGGACTTTGGGGCCAGGCCTGGACACTCGGCTTCTGTTCTGAGGAGACAGCAGCCCTGGATGGGATGTGCGTGGCCCTCTGGCACTGTCACGATGGGGTGCTGCGGGTGGGGAGGTGACGGGGGGTAGAGGGCTGGGGTGACGCACGCAGAGGTCATGGAGGCGGAGCTGAGAACGGGGTGGGGGGGGACTGGAGAGATAGAAAGGGTGTGATTTGCTTTCTGGCTGCCTGTGAGGTTGGGGGAGAGGCAGTGAAAGAGGGTGCTGCCACTCCCTGGGGTTCCTCATAGGTGACACAGGTGTGAAGCCTCCCATTGCAGTGGGCACTTGAGGAGGAGGAAGTGGGTGTCCACTCTGGACGTGCTAACGTCAAGGCACCTGCGGGATGTCAGGGCAGCGCTGCTGCTGGTTTTGGGCATGGAGGGGGCGTCGGGGCAGACTGGGCTTACAGGGGTGGCTGAAGAGCTTGGGGACCAGAGGAGAGCTGAGGCTGGGGTCCAAGTCCCCAGGGGATGCACGTCCACATTATAGAAATTGTCTCTTAGGCAGAAGTGACAGGATCCTGCTCCAAGCCACGGGGTCTAGAGGTAAAAGGAACTTAGCGGTTATCTAAGTAGCCCCGCTGCTCGAAAGACTAGAACACTGATCAGGCACCCAGGCCAGCTGTCCAAGGTCCAGTCACATCATTGCCTCCCCGGGGGCCAGGAACTCCCTCACTGGTCCCGCTTAGCCCCTAAGACGCCTCAGGCTACCCTGTTTAAGGCCTGAGACAGACCTTGAAGGGAGCCAGGAAGAGAGGTCGGCACAAGAACGCAGGCAAGGGGCAGGAGCCTGTGGTCACTAAGTCTGGGACACTGTCTCCAGTGGTTGAGTGCGTGAGTGTGTGAGTGTGTAAGCGTGTATGGTCCTGCTCTTGTGGAAAGCACTGCATTCACTTTACGTCAGAGGTATGTGTGTCCTTACAGAATTAATTCCAACCCCCTCTTCAAAACCCCAAAACAAGCCAAAAAAACCATAAACAAATGAAACAGCTTGGTCATCCTTTCTAAATACTTGTGTGTTGCCATAGAAACATTCGGGGGTGGGGAGCAACGTGGCTGTGGAAGGCGTCCCCCAGCCTCGCTGGTGCCTGGTGCCTCTGGCCGCGTGAGTTCTGTCCCTATGGCCTCCTTGGACCTGCCTGAGTCCTGGGGGTCGCAAGCCCAAGGACGCGCCCAAGGGCAGCTTAGGACCTCCTGTATCTGTGCTCTTGGGAACTGGGCAACCCTGGAGGCCAGCTTGGGACAGGCGGATCCCGGCCCCGCTCTGTGTGCTGAGATCCTAAAGGCTAGGGAGGCAGGGGGACGAAGCTCAGACAACCTCAGGGATGTGCCCCTATGGGAGTGGGGGAGGGGCGCCCAGAGCAGGGCGGGGACCTTGCCCCTCAGACGCTCCGTCTCTCCCCTCACATCACACTCTCCTCCTGCCCAACAGATTCCCCCAGGGCATCCTTTCCTCGTCTGTCTTTCCTCTCTCCCTGCTCACTTCTTAGGGCTGCCACTGGCAGCTGGGCCCATGGGCACACCCATGTCTGACACTCAGAAAATTCCCCCAGAGAGCCCCTGGGCTCCCAGGAGCATCAGTGGCTGGTCAGGTGCTGGTGGGCACAGGCCACCTGAGGTTTCCATTCTCTTTCCACGCCCATGTGCCTTGCCTTTCAACCGCCTTATTAGCTTCTACACAGCAGACACAATTGTCTTTTGATGGCAATAACCTTGCCTCTGACAGCAGTTGGCTCTGTGTCTGGGAGAGCCGTTTACCTTCCCCTGATCCTCATTTGGAGAAGAACTAAAATTCAGCATCAAATAAAAAATATGGTGCCATCAAGAGCCCTCAGCTCCCCAGGGCTGCTTAGGGAGTGGATTCAGGTGTGTGTGTGTGTGGGGGTGCTGACAAGGTAGGGCTTCCCCCCATACACACACCCCCCCAACCTTGACCAAGAGCAGTGACCTTTAACCACATACTCAGTTGTCCACGGGTCCCACACAGGTGACTGGAGCCTGGGGAGCCCACACTGTGAAATGTGACAGAGTACACAGGCAAGGCACGGCCCTCTATCCCTGGCCCATCTGGGTGACTTGCTGGCTTTATACTCTGGGTTCTGCCTGAGATTTTACTTGCAAAGAGGAATGATTGCTTTTTTTTTCTTGGAACTTGGAACACCGCTTCTGAAGTGGTACATGCCTTCCAAAGTCTTTGCAAAGTTGTGTGTCAAGCCTGTGACTGGTCCGCGTGCAGTTCTGCCCATGGCAGTCAGACTCTCAGACGTGGAAGGAACAGGGAGTCCCTGTCCTCACTGTCCTGAGGGTCACTATGAACACAGACAGACCTTCTGGTGAAGAATCCTTCATTAACAAGGTTATTAATGCCTGTGCTTCCTGTGAGGGAAGCAGTGGCAGGCGAGAGCTCCCAGGGCCAGGCTGTCACGTGGGCACGCTTCTGCACACGCGCACATGCACACACATGTCCGTGCTGAACGCCGTGCAGTGGATACCTGCTCTGTGGCAGGCCAGGTGTGGATTCACACTCAGAGCCTCGGGCACCCGAGAAGTTCACCAAGTGCACTTGGTGAAGCTGCCAAGCCTGCGCCCAACACAAGGAAGCCCCATCGTCTGGCTCCATCTCAGCCCAAGGTGCGACGATGGTGGCACCATGGGCGTTGAATGGATTCATGGCTTAGGCGTCGTTCAACCTGAGCTCTCAGCACAGCCTCCCGCCTGCCCTCCAGGAAGGGAGATGGGAAAGCTGGGACCCCCGACTTTCTGCTCCCCTGCTCCGCATCCATTCAGGGGGTCAGAGACACCTCCAGAGGGCCCTCTTAGCACATAGATGGGCCTGCAGAATGTAGGGGGCTGCAGGGACCCTCAGAGGGACACAGAGGAGGAGGGGGCTTGTCCCAGCCCAGATGAGGAGCCCTGGGGTCACCGATGGCTGCAAATGGATGGAACCGCTGGGTTACTGTGTCCATTGGGGCCACCAGACAGTAAAGGGCCACCTATGTGCCGTGGCTGCAAGGGTGTCAGGAGGGGTCCCCAAGTCCTCCTCCTTCTCGGGGTCTTTAATGGTGCCCAAAGTCCAGCAATCAAGGAGCCTACCTTCCATCAGGAAAGTGTGGTGTGTGCAGGCGCAGAGGAATAGCTGTGTGAGCAGCCAGCCCTAAGAGGACAGGGAGGGTGTGTGCGACTCCACTTGTACAAAACACCCAGAACGAGAAAATTCACGGAGACTGTGGCTCAGAGGTTCCCAGGGCTGGGGAGGGAGGGGAACGAAAGGCTGTGGGGACAGACAGCAGGGATAGAGTGTAACTAATACCCCTAAAGTGTACACTTGAAAATGGTTCGAGTGGCAGATTTATTTTGCCACAAAGAAGAAAAAGACAGCATTCCCTTTGGAAGCGAAGATTTTCTAGCTTTCAAGGGTTTTTCCTAAAATGTCTGAGGTCACGTGTAAACCTGTCTCAGCTCCCTGTCCCCGGGTCGCTGGTCAGAAGGTCAACAGCATGTTGGAGTTCAAAGGCAGCCGCACCCCACAGCAGGCTCTCCCTGGGCCGACCTCCCCCGCGGCCCATGGGGCTGCCATCCGTCTGCGGGCAGTGCGGGTGGTCAGAGTGTGGCCAGTCCCTTCTCTCCCAGGCCATCGCTCTGGCTCCGGGATGTTAGCTTTGCTCTGGGTAATAGAGCAGGGAGGTGACAGGTATTACCAATCAGGCTCTGGGGGTCATGTGCTTAGTGACCTGTGGCTAGTGTGTCATTTCCCAAACAGAGGGAGGGTGAAGCAGGAGCCTAAAGGCTCTCTCCTAAATGCCGCCTTCTTGCAGGGAGTCAGACCAACAGCCGGCCCACAGAGCGGATCCTGTCTTTTCTGCCCTCGCTGCTGCCCAGCACACCCCTGCCTGGTGCTGGCTGGGTATAAGGCAGCTTCCCGACCGGTCTCGTTGGCATCCAGGCTGTTTCATTGCCTAAGGATCTCGCACAGCCCCTGGGCCTGGAATGGGGGTCTCGCCTCCCTTGCCGGGATCCCAGGCCTGTCCCAGGGGACCCCAATGGTCCCTCTGGCCTCATCCCCGGCCAGCAGCCTACGCTCCAGTCACACCTGAAGACCCACCACACCCAACCTGACCCTGCCCTTCTCCACCTGCAAACCCTCCTCATGCTCCCCACCCGCCGCTGGGCCCCTGCAGACAGGTTACAGCACCCATTACAACGTGTGTGTTTTCTGCATGCTTCTCCCTTGAGGACTAAGGCGTGCAGGATGGAAGCCAGCATCTGTGTCTCCTGAGTTAGGAGGTGTCTTTGAATGAAGGGCAAAGTGATGGAGGAAGAGGGCTTTGGGGTCAAGTGGCTTCCCTGGGACTAGACACATAATCTTGCTCACCAGGGAAGTGGGAACATTGCACCAGCTCCGGCGATTTGGGAAAGTAGCAGTCACAGTCAGCGCTCGGACGGCAGCCTCAGGCTCAGCAACAGGCATAGCGGGCATGCACACGTCAGTGGGGTGGACACACGCTCCAGGTGGCTTTGTAGGTCCCTAGAGGTCCTGCCTGGGCCGCTCCCCGCACGCACCCGCAGCAAAGCCCTGCTGCATCTCCTGTCCAGGCAGCATGACTCACTTTTAAGCCTCTTGACTTCAACAAAAACTAGAGCCTGAGGCTTCCCACCTGCTTTCTATTATTGAAGCAACAAAACCAAACCAGAAACTTCCCTGTGCGTTTGCTGGTCCCATGACCCTCCCTCCCCAGCCCCAGCCCCAGCCCCAGCCCCAGCCCCACAGTCACAGTTTCCACTCTGGCCAAAGAGACCCCAGCCCCACACTGCTGGCATTTCCCAAGGGTCTCTTGAAGCGACCCACTTGAGCCATGTGGACGAGGTGACCCACAACAGAAGTGCCCTTCAGGAACAAGGGTGTGGGTTCAGCAGGTTTGCAGATCTGGGCTCTTCTCCTCAGTGAGGGTTCGAGGGGCAGAATTTTATAGTTTACAAGGTGCCTCCCATTTTAAGTTGGGCTCACAACCACTTGGTGAAGCAGGAAGGCAGGTGATTTCTTCCCTGCTTCTTTCACCCCACATCCTTTCCTCCTCACTTCACTGCCAGGACCACCCCCATCACCGGCTAGTGCTGTCACCCTCACTAGCACCTCCATGTCCACTGCCATTGTCATCATCACCACCATTTCCACCACCACGGTCATCATCACCACCATCACCATTGTCACACACCATCATCACTGTCATTGTCATTATCACCATCTCCACCACTACTGTCACCCGTACCATCCCTATCACTGTCACTGTCACCACCACCTCCTCCATCAATCTCATGGTCATCATTGCCACCATCAAGCCACCACCATCATTATAACCATCATCACCACCGCCATTGTCACCGTCATCACATTACCATTATCACTGTCATCATCACTACCACCACCACCATTGCCACCATCCCCGCCCCCTCTATCACCACTATTGTTCCACCCCCACCATCTCCACCACTGTCACCACCACCACCACTGACTCTGCCTCCTCTTCCACTGCAGCTAGCCGCCAACAACTGAGTCAGAGCCTGTGCATTCGCTCTAATCTTAACAGTGACTGTATGACAGATAAGGAATGTTCTGTTCGTTACACACACGAGAAAGCTGGTGGGAAGGTCTGGGTAACCTCACAAAGACCTGCAGCCAGGGGGCTGTGGAGCGGAGACCCTAATGCTTTCCACCATTGTTTGCAGTGATGGAAGGGTGGACACTTTGACCTGGCACCTCTGCACAGGGACTTATCGGGGGCCACACTGATGTCTGATTTTTGTTGAAAGCCAGGAGTGTTACACAAGGGTCTGATATGCAGCACCTGCCTGGCCCAGGGCCCCCACTTCTCCTGTGTGTCACATGTGTGTACCTGTGGGAGGGGTTCAGGGACTCGTCTGCACCTCCTTCAAGGTCCCTTGACGACTGTGGTATTTGGTAACAGGAGGTACCTGATTCGTGAGTGGGGAGAAGCCAGGGAAGGAGTGAACGCAGGGGTGGGTGGGTGGATGGGGAGGCAGAGAGGGCTGTGGTCCCCTCCCCACCTCATGCACCCAGACTGGCTCAGGCCCAAGGCTGTCCAGGTCACGAGATGCTCTGGAGACAGGCAGGGCTGCATCCATTCTACGGGCAAGGTGAGGACACGCGCCACGTCCTCCTGGTCCCCTTCCCTGCCTATGTGGCCCCTCATGCAGCCTTGGTCTCTGTGTTATGTGCCCCTCCATGCTCTGGTTCCATCCTGGTGCCAGAAGGCCAGAGGCCACCAAGCCCAGTGGTGCACAGAATGCTCTGGGCAGGGAACCAAGGCTTGCCAGATGTGACGCCTTAGCTGCCCAGATGAGGACAAAGAGGTGGACCGGCCTGGTGAGGGGTGCCCCCAAAGCCACAGAGTGTAAATAATGAGGTAATAATGCTCATTAAAACCCATATGTGGACGTTCCCGTTGTGGCTCACTCAGCAGGTTACAAATTCAACTAGCATCCATGAGGAGGCAGGTTTGATCCCTGTCCTCGCTCAGTCGGTCGGGGATGCAGCATTGCCATAAGCTGTGGTGTAGGTTAAAGACACGCCTTGGATCCCACGTTGCTGTGGCTGTGGTGTAAGCTGGTGGTTGCAGCTCCAATTTGACCCCTAGCCCGGGAACTTCCATATGCCCCAGGTATGACCCTAAAAAGAAAAAACCGCAAAAAAACAAACACCCCCCCCCCCCCCTCCGAGTGTGCATCTACACTCTTCCTGGCCCCCAGCATGCTGGCAGCACCATCAGAACTTCCACCAGGACACGAGTGTGCCGGGCTGCACTGGGAGGACTTGTCGGGGGAATTTCCTGCCTTGTGCCGGGAGCACCTCCTCCTTCTGCTGTCACTTTCGCCCACCTGGGGGTCAGGGCCTGGATGTCACCCCTGTATCAGGCCCCCGAAGCCACAGCAGATACTGGTGGCAGAACCCGAGGGCTGATGTGCTTTCTGAGCCTCCATCTCTGCATCTGGAAAAAGGTAGCAGGGCAAGTTACCTGCAGGGATGTGGTGAACTTGCAGTAAGAATCGTAAACATACATGGGGTGGCTGCTGGACCGTCAAAGTGCTGTTACTGTTACACAGACAGGCAGAAAAGAGAACCTGCTCTAAACATGTGAAATAAGGGGAGAGACGCACTTTCAGAGGTCAGGGGCCTCGTCTTCCCAGAGCATCCTGTTGTGCCACCCCTGTGGCGCTGGTCACAGCCTTAGCCCCAGGGCAAGTCCTGCATTCATTTACCTCACCCTCTTGTCTCCTCAGTTACATCGCTGGTCCTTCCTGGGTAGCGCGTGTCTTACATTAAACTCAGCTCTGCCCCCAGCGTGGTCACAGGCTTTTCTCTTCTGCTCAGTGATGGATAAGATGTGAAATTCGCACAGGTCAGCCCTCCCAGTGCCTGACCCTAGCCCTGCACGGGGTACAGGATCCCCCCACCTTCCCAGGGGGACTCACCTCATTGTTCAGTCCCCTAAACACAGGCTTTCTAACCCGAGTCAGAGGCACACCCAAACCAGAGCAGGGAAAACCCCTGTGGCCAAATTCTGACTTGATCCCCAAGCCCCCTGGGACCTCTCGATTCCCCCCCACCACCATGATCTCTGGCTGCCCCCGGGGAACTGGCCTTGGACAATCAGGCTTTCTGTCGTTTTGGCCCCATCAAGGTCTTCAAAGGGGACTACAAAGCTGGGGGCAGCGATGACACAGATGAAAAGCTTAGCGTTGCAAAGGGCTGAGGTGGGGTAGGGGGAGTTGAGGCCGGCAGGGAAGCGACAAGTGACTCAGGCTGTCAGGGTTAAAATCAAGGTCTTCACTCCCCTGTCCACCCTCTGGCCTCCCAGAGGTTGGGGAGGGGTCAGCCCTGCGTCCTCCTCCCCATGTCACCAGATGATGCCACTGGAGCTTGTCTCCTGTGGTCCTGCAGCCCCCCAGCCATGTCCCTTTCTTTCCTAGAATCTTGATCATTTTCCTTTCTAATTGCAAAGATAACAAATTTTATATTAGAAATTAAAGGAAATTTGAAGGTGCAAAAAGGAAAATAAAAAAGAGCACTCTCGCCACCTGGCCAGCGTTTTGTCCGTTGTGGTAGTAATACTTCCTCTGCGTGAAGAGTCGTCCTCACACTGCTCAGCTTAGTTCCTAACCACCTTGCTTTTTGTTTAACAACAGGCTGTAAACATCTTCCCGACGTCTTCAGGGTCACATTCAACAGCCCTGGGGTCCCAGTGGCAGGGCAGGAGCCGTGATTTACGCATCTGCCCAGGGAGGCTGAGGGCGGCGGGCACAGAGGGGCTCCTCTGGTTGGCAGGGGGCAGCCCCATGGAGCTCCTGAGATTCCCGTGGTTCAGACACCACCAAACAGGAGCAAGCGCCAGTGTTTGGTGGGGTCTTGGTGATGCCGAGTCAAGCCCCCATTTCATAGGAAAATGAGGGGACAGCTTGCCCAAGTCTCAGGACAAGGTAGAGGCGGCAAACCTGGGAATCCACTTGGCGGGGGCAGGAGAAAAGCCCCAAACCAACGCTGAGGCTTCTGGTGCCAGTGGATGAGGGGTCCTGGAGCCATGGGAAAAAAAAGGAGCGAATGTGTTTCCTGCCCCAGCGTCCCTACTTCCCCCACCTTTCTTTTGTCGCCCCTGCGCCTCCAGCCCACGCGTCCTCTTCCCTGTAGCCCCTGCTCTGTCGCTCTCTCCACCTGAGGGAGGGCAGCACCCATGGGGTCACAGGAGTTCGGCTCACTGCTTATTTCTTACAAATGGATTGAAAAGTGTGCAGACCCACTGGGAATGGAAAAACAGCCTGGGACACTGACGAAGGCAGCCCACACTGCCCATTGGGTGTGGATGGGGGCTTTCCTGACCTGTGTGGACCTGTGGGTTCCCTCGGAAGGGCCCAGGTCCCATGGGAGCCCTCGTTGCCACTGCCTCCTCTGCTGGGGGATCTGAGGCCGGGGAGGGGGGCTTTAGGTTCTGGCTCACACTCTCCTGGGGCCAGATGGGCAGACTGTCGCCCTGAACACGGTCTTCTCTTATCCTGTTCTGCTGTGGATGGGACTCCTACGGCAGGTGGGAACAGTGGGTGCTGGGGTCATAGACAGACCCTGGGGTCCAGAGTCCTGGCTGTGCCGTTTACCATCTGGTTACCACCGCCATCACCACCTGCACCAGCTTATACCATCCTGCATATTCTAAACCCCGGCTGTGCTCCCAAGCACTTGCACTACTTCCTTCCATCTTCACATCAGGATACAGGAGTGTCACCTCTCCTCTCAGGTGAGGACGTTGAGACACTGAAGGAGCATCCACTTGCCCAGATGTTGTGGACCCTAAGAGCCAAGGCAAGGCTTGAACTCAGGCTGCTGGGCCCAGTGTGCTGGTCCTCACTCTCCCTTAGCTTCAATTTTTAAAAAATTCATTTTTTTTCAGCTGCACCCACGGTGTGCGGAAGTCCCCGAGCTGAGGATCAAACCCACGCCACAGCAGTGACAACACAAAGTCCTTAACCACTAGGCCACCAGGAAACTCCTGGCTTTAATTTTTTCACCCATCAAATGAGAAGAATGAAAACAGTCTGTGTCATGTGCTTGTGCTCATGTCTGCAGACGTGCTCTGTACACTGTAAAGTGTTGTGGAAATACCAATGGGCATCACCCCAAAGTGTAGCTTCCCCTTGGGAAATCACTGCAGGACCACACAGTCTTGGGGAAGAAGGGAGTTCAGGTGTCCCACTCGACACAAAATTAGGCTCAGAAACTGACCTGTGAGTGACCTGCTTCAGCGTTTGATGGAAGTGAGTCCCCCCTCCCCCAAGATGACGCAGGACACCAGGGCAGTGCGGGGTACAGGCTCCCATCTCCTGAATCCTGTCCAGTGCTCAAGCTGTGCCCCTCACATGCCCCACTGGCAGAGGCTGCTCAGCTGTCACTGTGACTTCTCTGGTTGACCCACACCGTGACCTCAGAATCCTCCTCCACCCAATGCTTCTGGCCACAGTGGATCCATCAGTGCTGACTCACAACTTGACTCCCTGCAAGATGCATGGGGTGACCATACAGTCTGTCACTCAAAAACGGGGGGTTTGAGCGAGAAGGAGGGCACTGCTAAGAATCATGTTGGGACACAGGTGCAAAGTGGGAACATCTCAGGCAAACTAGAGACCAGAGCACCCTAATCACACCTCATGGGGTTCCCGAAGCACCTGCCATGCCCCTGCTCCTTGTAGGTAAAGCGACCTGAGGAAGGCTTGGGGGTATCTTCCTACAGGATATGGGGGCTTGGGGGGAGAAAAGAGAGTCCAGGTGAGGAAGGACGAGGCTCGCCTTGGCATCGCAGACTTGTTTCAGAGGTGAAACCACCACGGGGTTATTCCTGATCCCCCATTATCCTCCCTCCTGCCTCCCCTCCTCCCATGGTACCAGCTCTTCACCTTACCGTGGAAAGCTCGCCATTCCCCGCCCCTGCCCCCTCCTGCCTCCCCCTCAGAGTGAATCATCGATTCCATGGTAGTTTAATCAGCCAGTTACGAATGTGTTGGGCATCTTTCGGAGGAAGAATCACCTTGTTTACTCGTTGGTAATTACACGGGCTCCATTTGATCTGGCAAGATTTATGGGCATTTTCTGTATCTAGATGGCAAAATTGAAAAATAAGTCTAATTATTGATGAATTTCCCCACGTAGAGAAAGAGAGAAAGGTATTTCACTCACTGCCAAGTTTACTCTGTCTTCTTACAGCCAGAACAAGGGGTGGAGAATTACATGACACGGGGACCGTGGAAGCCGGCGAGGAGAGAGGGAGAGGGCCAGGGGCCTCCGTAGGGGGGAACCTCTAACAACAGGGAGCTCGGCTGGTGGGCTGGGCCGTGTGCACCTGATAGTTCCTCTTGGATGACCCTGAGTTAGTGAACCCCACCTGTCCCTCAAAAACCCTCCACAGCTAAGGGGCTTAAGAGAGGGTAGGAAACTCTAGGTGTGGGAGGTCCTGGCCAGGTGGGGCCCCTACATTGCTTTGGGACATTAACCAAGTCAGTCGTGACATTTTCTCATTCATGAAGCAAAGTTTTCAAGTTCTCAAATTATCGGGTTAATT
Organism: Phacochoerus africanus; assembly: GCF_016906955.1. Taxonomy (NCBI): domain Eukaryota; kingdom Metazoa; phylum Chordata; class Mammalia; order Artiodactyla; family Suidae; genus Phacochoerus; species Phacochoerus africanus. The sequence goes on along the minus strand of NC_062550.1, from coordinate 73,037,900 downwards.
GAGCAGATCATCCCATAAAAATGTTTGCAAAGCTAGTTAACTGAAAAAATTACCTTCCCAACATGTTTTATAAGGTCCCTGAAAGGTGTTTTTGCTCAGCTTTACATGTTCTAACCTATGGGTTGGGAGGATGAGAAAAATAATCAGGGTATTTTATTTAAAGGCAAATAAAAGTGTCTTCTTGGGACGTCAACTCTGTTAGTCACCAGATCCCTTTTTGGCTATTGTGCCATTTTTAATCTGATTCAGGATCTGGCTGAAATGAGAGTGTTCCCTACCCTTCAGGGAGCGGAGTGGACAAAGGTCTTGGTGCACACACCTCACCCCAGAAGTGCAGGTGTGCACAGAGCCACCGCCCAAACACCCTTTAATCCTCACAACGACAACGGCTGCAAACGACTGCTGCTGTTTTCTGCAGGTGAGGCGGGCTAGGCTCGCTGGAGCCAGGCTGGGAGCCTCAGGCTGACTCCCAGGGAAGGCCTGGCTCTGCCCAGCGCCCCTGGCGGAGGCTGGATGGGGAGAAGACGGGGTCAACATGCTCGACCTCATGCCTTCATGTCTCAAAGTTCTCAGGGACATTCCAGAAACCCACTAAAACCTGTGGGCAAGTGAAGGGACACACTTAAGGGCTTGGGTCCCAGCAGTAACCCTCTCCTCTCACCCCTGGCCCAACCCACACCACTTTAGGGCTGAGACCCTGAAACCCCGGGTCTCCACTTGCAGGACAGTAGGAAAGGATAGGGTGGCACAGGGACTGTGTGGCAGAGGGACGTGAGAGACATGGTAGGATGGGGCCAGATCCAGCCAGAAGCAGCCATCAAAGCCCGGACCCAGCAGCTGCGAGCTGCACCATGAGTGGTTCTGAGACACTCTAGTCTTTAGAACGGTGGCAGAAGCAACCATCAGAGCTGAGCTGACACATGTCCGTACCAAGAAATTAATACTTCCATCTCAGGGGGCTTCATTTGGTAGGTGCTATAAATTCATACTGACACTTAAGCAGCAAAGGGCTCCAGAGGGTGCAGGAGAGCATGGCGTGGGGGGAGCGTGGGGAGTCATCCTCAGCTTATCAGATTGCATCGATTCATTCATTCACTCACTCCTTCATTCACTCCCTCACTCATTCATTCATTTACTCGGTCATTCATTCACTCATTCTCTGGAAGAGCACTGGGCAGGTGCAAAAGCTGACAGATGCTGGGAATGGCTCTTTCTCCTAGTCTCTTAGGTTGCATGATAAATTTCACCTACATTTAAATTTGGTAGATTTGGGCAAAAATGCATGTTTCTGTCTTCCCCCAGCGCTGCCTCATCTTATCCACACTGCCGTGTAGGAAAGTGTGCTGGGTCACGGGTGATGTTATAGACACCTAGGTTTGGATACTGCCTTTCCCTCAACACAGTCCCTCCTTCTGGCTTCAACGGTTTGAAAACGCAGTAAATGCATTCGATAGGCATCCATTAGATAGCTACTTATTTACATATTGGTCAAAATACTTATTTATTCCCTGGTTCAAGAGATTGAGATGGTTTATGAAGCACTCTCCGTGGGCTGGAGAGGATGGGATGAAGCTGATGTGCTCAGTGGGAGAGATGGGACCCTAAGCTGGTGGCAAAGCATGCCTGACACCCCGGCCCAGTGGTTCTGGATGCTGCCTGTCTCCCTGCTCCACCCCTGTCCCCCACATATGCCCCACAACTTGCAAGATGCAGGGAGGGCTCAAAAGACACCAAATGGGGTGGCTCGTCACCAATTTATGCCTGACACTGAGCTTCTAGGGTGCCCTCTCATGGGTACTGCACCCTGGAGATCTGCTGCAGGAGGGGCTCCATCATGCAGCCCTGGCAAGCTCATCCCGGGGGCTCCCAGGGGCCCCTTCCAGGGCAATCTCTCCAACGGTGCCCAAGAACTGGGCAGCAGAGCCTGGTCACCATAGACCTTCCAGTTTCCCAACCGTGCCTCTTCCATGAAAGAATATAGACATCCCTGGGCACCATAGAAACAGGGCTGGCTTCCTGGCTCCTCCTGAGCTGCATGCAAAGGCACAGGGCAGGGATGACTGGAAGGTATCTCCGTGGTGCTGGGTGGCAGCTAGGTTAGCCCAGCCCCTCTGCTGCTGGGGTATTGCAATTGTATTCTTGTGGGTGCCTCTCAGCAAGCTCTGCAGGTGGGGGGTGGCCGGGCCACCTGGTGGCTGGTGTCTGGAGCAGTGGGAAGGCCACAGCCAGAGGCTCCAGCAACCTCAGGGCCAGGCAGGGCTGGACAGGGGCAGGACGGGCTCTGGTGTTGCTTCTCAGGGTAGGGACAGTTCTGAACACACTGCCGGCCAAGCTGCTGTATCCAGAAGGATCAGGGTTTCTGAAGCTGTCTTCTGTGCTTTCTAAGCAGGGGGATGAGGCCTCCTCCCATCACCCAGCCAGGGTGGTCCCAGGGCAGACCTAGTGGGGAGCCTAAACTACCATGCCCCAAAGAGGAGGCCCTGCCCTGCTGACCTTCAACAGGGACTGCATGCAGAAGCTGGACTTCCGTCTGGAAGAAATGAGGCAGCACTCCTCTTGTCTGCTGGGCTGGTATCAAAGAAAACCAGCAATGACACGAGCTGTTAATTAACAACCAGAACATCCAGTTTTCAATCAAAATCACTCATCACACCAAGAACCAGAAAAATGTCAACTTGAATGAGAAAAGACAATCAACAGACACTACCACAGAGATGGCCCAGATGTTAGAATTATCTGGCAAGGATTTTAAAGCAGCTATCATAAAATGCTTCAACAGGCAATTCCAAGCATGTTTGAGACAATGAAATAATGAAAAAAAAAAGAAATAGAAAAGTCTCAGGAAAGAAATAGGAAATTTTAGACTTGAAAACTCTAACAAAGGAAATTTAAAAACTCAATGGATGGCTCAATAGCAGAATGGAAACAAGAGAGGAAAGAGGCAGTGAATCTGAAGACAGAACATCAGAAATTATGCAGTGTGAAAAACAGGTAAAATTATGCAGTCTTTAAAAAGTAAGCAGGAGTTCCTGTCGTGGCTCAGTGGTTAATGAATCCAAATAGGAACCATGAGGTTGCAGGTTCGATCCCTGGCCTTGCTCAGTGAGTTAAGGATCTGGTGCTTCCGTGAGCTGTGGTGTAGGTTGCAGACGCGGCTTGGATCCCGCATTGCTGTGGCTCTGGCGTAGGCCGGCGGCTGCAACTCCGATTAGACCCCTAGCCTAGGAACCTCCATGTGCTGCGGGAGCGGCCCTAGAAAAGGCAAAAAAACAAACAAAAAACAACAACAACAAAAAAAAGTGAAAACACAAGAGATGTAATATTCATGTCATCAGAGTTCCAGGAGGAGAAGAGAAAGGGTGGGGCTGGAAAAGCATTCAAGGGAATAATGACTGAAAGTACCCCAAATTTGGAAAAAGATACAATCTACAGATTTAAGAAGCTGAGTGAATCCCAAACAGGAAAATCCACATTGATGCACATCACAGTCAAATCCTGGAAAACTAAAGCCAAAGAAAAAGTCTTGGAAACAGAGAGAAATGAATGACACTCCATGCATGGATGGGGGCGGGGGGTGGTGGACAATTCCAATGACAGTGGGTTTCTAATTAGAGACCATTAGTATCAGAAAGTGGAATAACATTCTTCAAGTGCTAAATGGAAAGAACTATCAACCCAAATTCTATATCCAGCAGGAATATCCTTTGTGAATAAAGGGGAAACAAATGCATTTGCACAGATGAAGAAAAACTAAGAGATTTTGTTGCCAGCACATCTTCCTTTACAATAGCTAAAGAAACGTCTCTAAATAGAAGGGAAATGAATTTTTTTTTTAAAGAAAGGAGACCTACATCATCAGGAAGAAAGAACAGAAAGAGCAAAAACATGGGTAAATACTCATTCTCTTGAGTTTTCCACATTACATTTGATGGTTAAAACAATGATTATGACACTAATGTGTTTCTCCTGTATGTAGAGGGAATAGCTAAGGCAATTAGATTATAAAGAGTGGGGATAAGCAATTTGAGGATCTGGCATTGTCACCACAGTGGCTAGGTTCGATCCCTGGCCCGGGAACTTCCACATGCCATGGGCACAGCCAAAATTTAAAAAATAAAAAGGGAGGGTAAGGGGAAATAAAGTACCTACACCTTGCTTGAACTGGTAAATGTAATACCAGTAGGCTGATAAACTATGAGTATACAATGTAATACTGAGAGCAAGACTAAAAGAGCTATATAAAGAGATACAGTCGGAAACACCAGAAGGAAATAAACACAGAGCTCTAAAACGTTCAAGTGATCCACAGGAGGGTGAAAAGTCACTGACACAACATCCTTAAAATGACAAAAAGACAGAGATGGAGAATAATTAGTGCTCACCGGTGGTGGGGACAGTGGACAGAAGAGAGGTGTGAGATGAAGGGGCAGTGGAACAGAAATCTTCATGATGACAGGAGAGTCCTGTGTCATGATTGTGGAGGCTACACAGATCCACACGAGTGAACGATGTTTACACTGGCACCAAGGTCAGGTCCTGGTTTGATGCTGTACCATAGTTAAGTTGGATGTAACCACTGGGCATGGTGACCTCTGTCATACCTTTGAAAGCTCCTAAGAATCTACAAACATTACCATGAAAAGATCTTGAAATCATAAGGGACTTGGCTCAGTAGGACTACCCATGTCCAGCCACCCGTTGTCCTGTTGTCCATCAGCTAGCTCCTCCCCAAGGAGTCCAGACCGGGTGGCCACTGTGCCAGGCCCCTGACAAGCTAGGCTCCCAGGGCACTGATGTGTGTTGTGTGCCAAGCACAGTGCCTGGCAACCCAGAGGCAATTAGGAACACACGTGGCACGGATCCCTCCCCCAGATCCCAGGGCTTCACGGATCCCTCCCCCAGATCCTCAGTCTTTCACGCTCACTTGGCTCTTCGCAAAGAACCATCACCAACACCCAGCCACAAATGTGTGCTCTTTCACTGGGAACACAGTGCTTGGCTGCGCTTGGCTTCTTCCTGTAACGAGCAACCCCCAGAAGCTGACAGGCCGCTTGGTTTATCTTAATGTGGTTCGTTCACCTAATCTTCTGGAACCAGGGTCCCTCCTTCATCAGGTGGGCATGTGGCTCTTCCTGCCAGCCACGTGGGAAGAGGCCATGCACCACAGGCCAGAGCCCTGACTGGGATGGAGTTGAAGCTTCCGATTCAGCATCTCATTGTCAGGGCCACACAGGGGTGAATGTACCTGATTTAATCTTGCCTCATAAATATGAACTCTACACACAGGGCACATGCTGCACATGAATGGCCTGGGAAGTGGACCCTTTGTGACTGGGCCAAGCATCCGTCACCTTGGGAAGAGGGGCGCTTAGGATGCGACATGACATGGCAGGGGAGGGCAGGGAAATGGGCTGCACCCAGAAAGGGCTTTTGTTTCACCCTGTGACCCATGGACATCTGGTTGACATGGGGAGGAGGTACAGGGTGCATTCCTGACAGGGCTGGGTACCCGACAGCTGTGCAGGCTCAGGAAGATGCTAAGTCCCTGATGTGGTTTAGTTACTGTCCTTGTCGGAGGCCCAGGAGCAGGGTCAGCCTTTCCAAGTGAGGCCTGGGACAATAACATCCAGAGGGAGGCAGGCGGCGTGCTCAGGGTCAGCTGGAAGTGACTGGCCCAGGAGACACTATGTCCCTGGCCTTGCCTGGACCAAGCCTACAGGGGTGGGGGTGCCCCCATAACCAGCAAGGAAGTTCTGACAAGAGGACTTATGAAGAATTAAGTGTTTCTGAGAAAGCACCCCCTGACCCCCAACCTTCAGTGGGTAAGACATCTCAGGTTCCCTGCATCCCTGGGTGACATAGGGACATCTACCTGGGACCTGTCTGGCAGGGGAGGGGGTGGGCTGAAGAGATGGGGCCTCAGACTGCTCCGAGTCACCTCTCAGCTGGTATTTACTGTACTTGTCCTAATCATACAGTGTCAGCGTGTCTATAAATTATCTTGTCTCTCAGCAGCTGCCAGGAGTGATGAAAGCTGTCACTTAATCAAAAAATTTTAAATTAATTAAAGGGGGGAAAAAAAGGAAGCGAAGGAAAGCAGCCTCGAAACGGTGGTTCCAGACCTTGCTGAGTTGTCTTTGAAGGAACACCGGCGCAGGAGCTGCGGTTCCATCGCCAAGTTCCAACCCCCCCCCCGCCGGACCCTCAAGAACATCTCCATCCGCAGCCCACCCCACCTCCACAGAGAATAAACGGCAACCCACCCAGCTGGTCCTTAACACCAGATAGACCTTTGGCCTGCAGTTGTATGTGCTTCAACTTGATTCCTGGGGGTGGAGGGGTAGGGGGTGCATGGAGGGAGATGTGGGTCAGAAAGGAGTTAAGGGTATGAGAATCAGACTGACCTTCAGAAAATTTTGGGATGATAGACCTGTCCTGTATCATAGGACAGGCCAACATCTGTCCCTGTGTGTCCCTGTTGTCGTCTAGACACCCAAATCCCTGCCCCTGCCCCGACAAGGCCATTCTCATCCCCCAGCTCCATGACCCTCAGGATCAGCCTGTCCCTTTCAGCTCTCACTCCTATTATTTTTTTATTTTTATTTATCCTTTTGGCACCACACCCATGGCATGTGGAGGTTCCCAGGTTAGGGGTCGAATTGGAGCTGTAGACGCCGACCTACGCCACGGCCACAGCAGTGCCAGATCCATGCATGTCTGCAAACTACACCAGAGCTCGCAGCAACGCCAGATCTTTGACCAGCTGAGCAAGGCTAGGGATCGAACCTGCAACCTCATGGTTCCTAGTTGGATTCATTTCTGCTGCACCACGATGGGAACTCCCAGCTCTCTCTCCTTTTAGAAAACAAAACAAACTGGCTCCCTACAGGGGGCCAAATGGGCAGGAAAAAAATCTAAAAAACTTATTCTTCATTAGGTATTATAATTATTTAATTATAACTGACAATGGCTTAACCCCTAACTCTAAATAAATCCGGAAGGGAGAAAAGTTCTGGTGCTGCTGGTGGTGCTGCAGAACTTCCCTGCTGTCCCCAAGACCAGGCCCTGGAGGCTCCCACTGCCACTGGGACCCCTAGGCTGGCTGGTGATGCAAGTTTTTGCCAGCACGTGGCTGGTCACCCACAGCTCATGCTCTCAGTGAGACTGATCTCACGTGTGAAGTCATCAGAGCCAGCCAGTATTAATATCCCCGTTTCCCAGATGGGACCACTGAAACTCAGAGAGGTTAAATGCCTTGCTGAAGGTCACACAGCAGTGAGTGGCAGAGTGAGGCCTGGGAACCATCAGTCTAAATGCCACCTCCCACCTTCCCCTCCAGTTGGCTGGCTGCTCTTCCCCAGAGCTCCACGTGGGGTCTGCCTCAGGCCCGAGGAGCACATGGCACAGCCCCTTCAAACTATGCTCTTGGGCTGTGGCCCCTTCCCAGCCTGCTGCGACAGTATTCCCTGCTCCTCGTTCTCATCCTTAAAGGCCTGGAGCACAGTCAGAAAGGTCAGGTGCTGCCTGGATGGATACCCAGCTTTGATGAAGTCATGGGCCCAGGTGGGAATGCAAGGTTTTCTTGAGCCGGATGTGCCAGCACTTGAGGCGGGGGGGGGGGGGGGGGGGGAAGCCACTATCCTATATTCAGACCCGTAACCCGAATTCCACCTGCCCTGCCGGAGGTGCAGATGGGCAGCACTCACGCATGGAGCAAGGATTTGCCCATCACGCTCTGGCAAGGATTTCAAACCACCCTCGGGAAGCTCACGCCATGTCTGGAGCCTCCCTTAATTAACAGAAAACCGGGTGACACTCTGTTCCTTCCTCTGCATGACAGGGACGTTCAGAGGTTTGCACAAGGAGAGGACGTGGTGAAAGAAGCCCCATCTGCACAGCCGGGTTTGCAGTTTCATTAAGCAAACATTCAGTGCTCTCTGCGCACCAAGCATGTATTTATTAAGTTAACACTTGCTCTGCAGCTATTAAGCTCACTTAATCCTCACGATGATCCTATGAGTGCTATTTTACCCTTTTAAAAGATGGGAAAAGAGAGGCACAGGGAGGTTGAGTTAAGTTAAGTTGTCAAGGAAACCAAACTCAAGGGGGAGGGGGAAGCTGAGGTTTACGCCCAGGCTCTGGATCCATCCTGCCCACCCTTTCCCAACTTGGCTGCTCTGCCCAGGCAGTGATCAGGGCAGAGACTGGTTGCTTCCAGTTGGCTGGTTCTAGACCCTCCTACCCCTGCCTCAGTATCCCCAAGCGTCCAAGGGAACACCTGCCCCACCTACCAACCTCAGAGGCTGGCTATGATCAGATGGGACCATAGACAGGAATAAGTGCCTCTTCCTATAAGCGTGTGCCACGAACACATGTGCAATACATTCTCTATCCATCCATTCGAAGACGCAACTTATGTCTTCATTGGTGAGTCTGATTTGGGGTCTGAAATATGCAGTCAAGAGGTCTGTTAATCTCATTTGATTCAATATGTATCAGAGGACCATGTACATTATGGGCCAAATAAAAATTTGGATGGTGATGGAGCATGAAAATAAAAAGGCAAACTTTAGCTTTTTCTTAAAACAAAACAAAACAAAACAAAACAAAACTCTTCAACCTTGATCACGGAGCTTTGGATAAGCAGGAAAAAGGCCAGGAGGTCATCACCCACACCTGAGTGTCATGCCCTAAAACCCAAACAGGGACACTGGTATTTACCGTCCAGCGGGCCCAGGGCTCCTGAAAACCTGCTCCATGCTCCGCCTGGTACCCTGGCAGGTGATGAAGACAGTGTGGACCATATGAGCACCTGCTCCGTGGAAGCCACTTGAAGCCTGCTCCTCCATGGGCTGCCCCATTGCTGAGGACCTCGTGCTGTTAGCCTTCAGGTTAGGGCAATGAGATATGAAGGAAGACTGGTTTCTAGAGTCAAAGGAGGCTGAGTCTGAATCCAGACTACCAGTGACAATGTTATATAGGCCTCAGTCCTCACTTCTGTAAAATGGGTATAACATTAGCCATCCCACAGCTGGAGTGAGGGATGGGTGGGGTCAGGCAAAGCACCAGCACCTGACCTCCGCCCCGGGGCAGTTTCAGACACCTGCCCGCTTTGCTTTCACCTCCAGAAAGTGACATTTTTAACAGTGGGCCACTGCTACTGTAAGCCTCACTGTTTAAACTCCTAATTCCCTGCAGGGATCAACACCCCGGTGCTTTTGGGCAGAAGCTTTTGCATTAATGTTTCCAAGAAGTCAAGAGACAGGAAAGCCAGGACTCAGATTTTTGAGCAAGGAGCTTGTATTCTGAGTCGCTAATGATCTGAGGGCATCTTGAGCAGCTATTTAATAAAAGAGAGCATAAACCTGCCTGCATAGGGGAGAAGGCCTGGGTCAAACTATACAAGAGCTCTGTTTTCCTGGGTCTGTGGCACCAAGGTGGGGTCTGAGTTGTCACTGATGCACTTGGGAGCCTGAACAACCAGGGGCCCTGGCACTGCCCTTCCTCCCAGGCGAAGCATCTCAAAGAGGTGGACACGTGTCCAAACACAGCGCACGTGGTTTAGAGCAGCGTATTCAGTGTGACAACTTCATATGAGAAATGAAAACAGAGCTATTGCTTTTCTCATACAAACGTCACCAAGGAAAGCTTGATACAGTTTTCCTGCCAGGAGACAGGCCGTGGCGGGGGGCAGGTGATGGCAGAGATTCTCCAAGGCTAAGTAGGCCCGGCTACTGGGCTTTGCCCCCGGACAGCGGAACTCAGAAGATGACTTTATTTTTTTTTTTTAATTTTTATTTTTTGGTCTTTTTGCCTTTTTCTTGAGCCGCTCCCTCGGCATATGGAAGTTCCCAGGCTAGGGGTCCAATCGGAGCTGTAGCTGCTGGCCTACGCCACAGCCACAGCCACACGGGATCCAAGCTGTGTCTGCGACCTACACCACAGCTCACAGCAATGCTGGATCCTTAACCCACTGAGCAAGGGCAGGGATCGAACCCACAACCTCATGGTTCCTAGTCGGATTCGTTAACCACTGCACCACGACGGGAACTCCAGAAGATGACTTTAAAAGAGGTCTCTGGTTTAGAGCACAGAGGTGAGCAGCCCCCCTTCCCCCGCCCCCATGTAAAAGGGCCCCAGCAGCCCCGTCCTCCGCATCGTCCCTCCAGCCCAGCCTGGGTCTATTCCAGCCCTGGGCCAATGGGTGGAGGCTCAGGAACTGCAGGCCCAAGGTCTTTTGGACCAGCCCTCAGGGGGCTCACACTTCTAGGGGACCTGAGGGAGTTTGTTTTGGGGACAAATCATGCCACCTGCCAAAACCAGCCACCAAAACACTAACTCCCCCTTTTCTCCTCTGTCCTCATCTTCCTGAGATCAGAAGCTCTGATGGGTGCGGGGTGGGGGCACAGAAGATTTCTCAAAGGCTCCCAGCTTGAGAAACCAGCAGGGCAGGAAGCCCCCCTCGATGCCGACACCCTCCCCTCTAACGGGGTGCTCACTACTCCCCTCCCTCTACGCCACTCAGTTTACCCAGCTCCTACTTTGTTCAGACACTCTGTGCCCCAGTCCCCATCCACTGCTGGCCTTTTACCATTCGCAGGCTACAGACTGGGACTTGCCCAAGGCCACCTTCAAGGTGACCATGCTTCCTCAGTACGTGGCTCTTGCCATTAGCACCTGCTGAAAACCACTCCTGACTCCCACAGCCATTCCCGACTTGCCCCGAAGCCTAGGGCTCTGAGCAGCTGCCCACAGGGACTCTGAGCCTGGGCATTGAATTCCCTCTGGCCTCTGAGGTCAGCGGTGACTCTGGTGGTTTAGGCCCCATCCTGGTTGCTGGCATTTCAAAAACCAAGAACTGAGAAGCCTCTTGACTCTTCTTGGTGAGAAAACACTCCACCAATCCTGCAAGCAGCTGCTGTTTAGCCCAGGCTTCTCAGCGGGATCCCTCTTCAGAGGGCGGCTGTAAGCATCCCGTGACTCTAAGCAAGATGCTGCTTGCGTGTTCAGGGGTGCACTTTTCTGGGGAGAGTCCAAAGCTTTCTTCAGATGCAAAAAGAGGTTAGTGAGCCCCAAAGAGCTAAGAACTGCCAGCAGGCTGGAGAGCTCAGAGACAGATGAGTGGCACAGAAGTATCCAGAGGCAATGCAGCAGACCCCGGGCCTCCGGCCTGGACTTCTAAGAGACCAGATTTCTGGGTTTGGGATCCTTCAGCAGTTTGGTTTTATTAAGTGTTCACGTACTTCCGAATGGCGTGGCCCAGCCAAGCTTGGACGCCTGCCTTTGGAAAACCACTAATGAAACAGTAAATAGTGGGAGAGGCCTAGCTTCACGCCAGAGTTCTTGGCCCGGAGGAGGCTGCCGAGTGGCCACAGGCCGGGGGCTGCTAGGTCCCCAGAAAATTTAATAGGTGGTGACAGGGCAGGGCCTTGTGACAACAACTCACCCTCTTCACAGGGGCCTGAGGTTTCGGGAACCTCACAGGGACTGTGGGGGACCACAGGCCCGGGCAGCCAGCCATTGCTCAGCTGGATCAAAGCTTAGCACAGCCCCCAAAGGGTCTGCCCCAGACCGCCACTCCTGGTGGACTGCCTTTCTGCCCGCCACAACCCCCCGACCCCCAAGATGGAGAAGAGAACCCTTTGTGTCCTCAGACTTGGAAAGGAAGCAGGAACAGCTTTGCTAGCGAGACACTCAGCTGTGGCTAAGCTGCAGATATTTCCAGATTTCTCGAGGGGTCCCTGTCTTCACCTCTTCCTGGTCTTTCCATCGCAGGAGGCTGGGAGAGCAGGCGCCTGTCACTGAAGCATACACAACCCAGCACAGGCAGAACCACAGGGCACAGCCCACACCCGAAAACGCAGCCTACTTTCTAGAAGCTGTATGTGTTCAACCAGCGCGGTAGACGTGACAGCCAAGGCTGTCCAAGCTGGACCATTCACACGGCCTCCCTGTGTCAGCTGTACCCCTTCAACTGTCCAGGGCCATCTGCCTGTAGTTCAATATAAGGGAGCAGATCAGGCTGGGCACCCAGGCTCCAGAGAGACAGGACAGCATCTTCTAACCATGTGATCTGGACCAATCACTCTCTGAGCCTCCATGTGTCCATTTGAAAACTGGGGCCCTGAAACTTGATACTGGCTTAAGTACTAAACAAGACATGCCGGCCAGAGCCCAGCCTGTTCCAAACTCTCAGTGCAAGGCAGATCTTGCACTGAGACATGGGCTCCAGGGCTCCAACCTGGGGCTCAGGGATGGACACGGAGGTCCTGCCCTGTAGGGAGAGGCAGGAAGAAACCCCACCAGCCGGGCGTCTCTGAATCTCCCGGACATTTCCCACAGAACCTGCTCCCCGAGGACCAGACCGGAAGCTGGCTACTCTCCCTGCAGCTTCCACCACAGCCACCAGGGGCGCCCGAATTCCCTCCATCTTTCTCAGGAGTCCTGGAAAAAAACCTTTCCCTTCATTCAGCTAAAACAAGGCTGGGAATTTTCATATGAAAAATTCCCTAGGAAACTAAGAGAAAAACAAATACAAAATGTAAACATATGGAATTAGACAAGTTGACAGGGTAGAATTTGGATCCTGATTGAAGTAAAGTCTGCCTCAGACCAGCTTTGTACCTGCAGCTTGTGAACCTGGTCACATTTTGCTGAACGTGTCCGTGAGTGCGACCACGCGGGGTGAGGCCATCGATAACCTTCAACCAGTGCGCTCTCCTCCCCCAAGTAAAGGCCATGAGTGACCCCCCCACATGTACAACTCAGGCCTGACCTCCCACCTGCACATCCCCGACCTTGGCGCATCCAATGGAAAGGGCTTTTTTTTTTTTTTTGTCTTTTTAGGGCTGTGCCAGTGGCACATGGAGGTTCCCAGGCTATGGGTCAAATCGCCAGCCCATGCCACAGCCACAGCAACACCAGATCCGAGTCGTATCTGCGACCTACACCACAGCTCATGGCAATGCCGGATCCTTAATCCACTAAGCAAGGCTAGGGATCGAACCTGCACCCTCACGGATACTAGTCAGATTTGTTTCTGCTAGGCGACGACAGGAACTCCTGGAAAGACCTTTTTAAACCCAAGCATCTTGGAGATGAGTTCCCTCTGAAGGATAGAGGGCAGAGTGGCTTAGAGAGAACAAGACACGTGCTCTGTGCCCAGATGCAGCGGTTTCTCAGAAACCTGCCACCACCAACAGATACGCCTCTTCTTCCCTGCAGCCCTCAAGGTCTATTTGGAAGTGCCCAGGCAGGTGGGCAGCCAGCAGGGCCCCAGGGCTTCCTGGACGGAGGAGGCTAAGTTGCCAAATTGTTCTAATGAGCACATAACTGGGAAAGAATTACAAGAATTGAGTTTCTGTGCATGAACAAAGGCTAATTATCAGATGAAAATAGTTCGATAGTAACTATGAAAAGACTGTAAATAGATGGTTCATCAGAAATAATCCACTTATTTACATTTTTTTTCCTCTCTCTTTTCTTGTTTAACTTCATGGAGCAATTTATCATAGGCCTATGTTTGGGGATAAGGTCGACTTTAAAATGCTAAGAATTCTTCAGCACTTCTGCAAAAAGCATCATCTGGCTTCCTTCACTTTAGAGTTGGGTTGGGGCACCAGATAATGCTGAGAGCCCATGAAACCCGAAAAGGCAGAATGGGAGGTGATCAGTCTACCACAGATGTGGGGAAGCCTAGGGCAGCTCTGGTGAGGGACCTGCGCTTCGTGGGTGTTTTCTGACGTGCAGTCATGGGCCACGTGGCTACACACTCGATATGTAGCTGATGAGATGGAAGACCCCAGTTTTCAATTTTAATCAAATTGAAATTTGATTCAATGTTAATCAAGTTGGATGTCAATGGCCACACCCGGCTGGTGGCTGGGGCATGGAGAGGACAGGTCTATGGGGCAGTGGGAAGCCTGCATGACCCTCAAGAGCCCAGACTGGGCGGGCTTTAACTCACTGTCCATAGCGACTTCCTCAAGACTCTATTAACCTGGAAAGGAGCACTTTTCATGAAGCCCCAGCTCACCCTCCAGCTTCAGCTTTCCTCCTTCCTCCAACTGTTTGCAAGGAGCAGGCCCTTCCTTCTCCCCATCTCCCAAGCTCCTGGTCTGGCTTCCACCCAGTCACGGTACTAAAGCTTCCTCTGAAAGCTCCCAATGGCCATCTAGTTCTGAGACCCAACAGCCTCTCCTTGGTCACCCTGGCATCATGGGCTCTTCTCCCCCAGCTTCCTGGATGGCCCTCCCTGTCATTCACGATCCTCCCCACTTTGGGGTGAGATGGTCCCCAAGTCCCCTCAAGCCACCCTTGTTCCCTGACCAAGCTCTTCTACCACTTTGTCTTTGATCAACCCACTAAGGAATCAAACTTTTCTGCAGGAGTCGATCCCCCTTTTTGCCACACACGTGCCCCAAACTGCCTTCAGGAGTGTGGGACTCAACCCTGTCACCCCACGACTCAGCCAGCGGAAGTCCCTTCTCCTTGGTCCTCGTGAGCGGACCACTGGGATCCGGGCACCAGCGTGGCCCTCCCCTGTCTTGGCAGCCACAGTCTGGACATTTCTCTGCCTTTTCCTCCTCCTGACATGCCTCAGTTTGGGGGTCCCTGCCCCACTGCGGGGCAGAGGGTCTTGGGGCCGCCTCTAGTCCCTGCCCCGCCCCACCTTCACAAGACCTCACACTGGAGCAGGAGGAGAATACGAAGGCCCGGCACCAAGGAGGCCCCCAAAGGTGGGGCTCACTCCCAGCCCCGGCCTCCCCGCCCCGGGCCACAATGTGCTGGGCCGCATGCTCTTCACGCCCCTGCTTTGCCCCAGGTCTGCAGCCTCCCCGCGGAATCCTGCGCATTCTTCGCAGGCCCCTCTCGCGTCACCGCCTCTGGCTCCCCCCTCCATCACTGCTGCTTTGTTCACAAAGCTATTCCTTGTCCACACAGAAACCAAAGCTAGTCAAACCAAATCACAGCAAACTATATTCCTATCTTTCTTCCCTGACGGCGTCAAGGCCAGAACTGCACCTTGTTCACTTTGGTCCCAGCACCTGAAACAATGGCCCCAGAAAACTCTTGGAGATCAGCTCGTGACAAACAGTAAACTCTCACAAAAAGGAGTTTCTCAGGTTCTGTCTGTTGGACACATTGTGTGGAAGTGACCGCGAGTCCCAGCCAGCCCGAGGCCACCCCAGCTTGCTTCAGCTGCCCTGGGGTCCTGTGTGGTCAGGGTGCCTTTCATTCCTGCATGTCCACCCGTTTGAATGAAAAATTCCATGGCTGCCCTATCATAAGGCCCGAGTTGTGACTGTTGACATAGAAATCTTAAAGAAGGTCCATTTATAAAGAGTTTAGAAATCCAACTGCCGGAGTTCCCGTCATGGCACTGTGGTTAAGGAATCCAACTAGGAACCATGAAGTTGTGGGTTCAATCCCTGGCCTCGCTCAGTGGGTTAAGGATCCAGTGTTGCCGTGAGCTGTGGTGTAGGTTGAAGACGTGGCTCGGATCTGGTGTTGCTGTCGCTCTGGTGTAGGCCAGCAGCTCAGCTCCGATTAGACCCTTAGCCTGGGAATCCCCATATGCTGCGGGTGCGGCCCTAGAAAGACAAAAACAAAAAGAAATCCAACTGCCTAGAAGGAAGGGGATGGGAGGTGACCTCTCAACTTCCACTTCAGTAATAAGGTTCCCGGATTCTGTGGTTTCTGGAAGTATCCTTGAGAGAAGCTGTAATAAAAATGCAGCCACTTTAATTTCCTCAGCCTGGGAATGGGAGGCAACCCAGGCAGTTTTCTGTAAACTCTGATAATGAGAGATAAGCGAGGCCGGGACTACCTGCATCCATGCTACGTAGCTGGAACATGGCCGGGAAAGAAAGAGGACAGACAGAGGGACTGGGCAGGGTAGGAAGTGGTAGGCCGGGTGGAGCTGGGGCAAGAACCCTGCAAACACAGGGAATCAGGAGGTGTGGTGGGAGGCTGGGTTTTATAAACATCTCAGGAAAAGGAAAGATGAAGGCCCAAGGGGTGACGACTAGGAGGCGGCAGGGAGTCACAGAGCCGGTTACCAGGGAAACAAGGCTAAAGAAGGACGTGCCTGCGGCAGCTCTGAATGCCCATGGGGTCAGACACAGTGGTCACCACAGTCACAGTGTGACACTGCTGTCCATCTATGAAAAGGTCCCACGCTCCACGCTTCCCAGTTCCCTCCGTCCACTCTGGCCCCTGGGTCTCACTTCTGTCACCGGCTCTGCCCACGCCGGCCATGTCCTGAGATGTCCCCTCACTCTACTCTCTGGGTAACGGGTGGCCTTGGCTCCCATGGTTCAGTCACCACCTACAAGCTGATGACCCTCTGTCTATATTTGTCCCACCTCCCCAAGTCCAGATCCGAAACTCTAACTGCCTCTTTAAAGAAAACGCACTGGGGCTCTTGGTGGACTTGGCCAACCCCACAAACCCAGAATCAGGGCCCCAGACAGATCCTCCCCCTGGCCCTATGACTGCTTCTGGAAGTGGGCATTAGTCCGTAGGCATTAAAAGTGGGAGACACCCTTGGCGAGATGCCCAGGTGCCCAGGTTGGGGCAACATGTGGCCCCTCAGGAGCCTGCTCAGGTTTCTGTGGCTTCCTCTTCATTAGCACCTTTGGCAGCAAGGGAAGCGGAGGCGAGATGCTAATCAATTAGATTTCCTGCTCATTAAGCCTCTCGGAAGTGATCAGAGGAGGGAGTTAAAGCCTGGGTGGATTCCCCCCGCCCCCCCCCCCCACTCTGGCCCCTGCAGCTGGCTGTCCTGTCCTGGCTTCTCTGTGAAACTGAGGGGCAAAGGGCAGTTCGTTCTATTTTTGGCTCCTCTGTTTTGACGTGGTTTTGAGCGCTCCCCAGGAAGGCCTGGGAAAGAGGCCCTTTTCCCTGCCCTTCCTCTGATACTGAGTCCTTTCCTGGGCTGATGGTCGTGGCCGTTGGCCCTGTCATGACAGAGGAGGCAGGGATGGTTTGCAAGTTGCTCTGTTGTCTCACTGCCCCTTCCTCTGCTCTGGGAACCTACCCTTCTATTTAGGACTGGGGGTGTATGCTGCTCCCTCCTTCAGCCACACAGAAGACACCAGTGCTTAGCAACCAGGGAAGAGGGTGGGTCCCCCTGGTCACCCAGGAGCAGCAGGGAGATCAAGTGAAGGAGTGGGTGTGTGGCCAGGCTCCCTGCCCTCTCTTCCCCCAGCCCCCAGGAGCACAGATGGTAGTAACGGGGCCACACTTGTCAGGCGCCGAGGAGTCAGGCCCCCTTTGTATGGGTGGGGGGGTCTGAGGCACAAGAAGGGTGAACACATTGGATGGATCATAGGGCTAGTGAGCAATGGTTCTGGGTTCACCATCTGACCCTTAGCGACACTGCCACCCCAACTTCCACTCCGAGCTCTGCCCAGGTGATTAATACCGAGGCTCCGTGTAACCCCCTCTCCTGCCTCCTGTGGGACCCCAAGGACCAGCTGAGAGCAGCTGAGTAGTACATGGGTCTCAGGGTGTTTGATGAGCTCTGTTCTAAGTTATTTCCCACTGCCACAAGCTCCTTTTCAACTCTCATGGGTTATTTCCTGATTTAATGAGGACGTAAATAAGCCTCCAGGGCAAAATCACCCTGGGGGCTGCCAAGCTAGGCTCCTTTCTTGTAGGGAACGTGGCTGGTTTCAGCTTTTAGCGGACATGCCGTCCCCACCCCCGGCTCTGCTTCCCGGCCTGGGTGACACTCACACATGCTCAGGGTTCCACCGGGACACGAACAAGCCAGAAACAGCACAGGACTGAATGTGAATTCTTTTTTTGTTGCTGTTTCTTTGTCTTTTTAGGGCCACACCCTCAGCATATGGAGGTTCCCAGACTAGCGGTCTAATCAGAGCTGTAGCCGCTGGCCTATGCCACAGCCACAGCAATGCCAGATCCAAGCTGTGTCTGCAACCTACACCACAGCTCACGGCAACGCCAGATCCTTAACCCGCTGAGCAAAGGCAGGGATCGAACCCGCCAACTCGTGGTTCCTACTTGGATTCGTTTCCACTGCGCCATGACGGGAACTCCTGAATGTGAATTCTTGATGCAGAGCAGGGTTCTGCAACATTTTTTTGTTCCCTGGACGCCTTTGGCAGTTTTAACGATGCCTGTGGACTGCTTCTCAGAATAACGTTTTAAAGTGGAAATAAAGGGTTGCAAAGAAAATAAAGTATGGTGAAATACAGTTATGAAAAATAGTTGAAAGACACATTTGCAATGTAAAAATCTATGTGCTTTTTTATGTATCAAATAACAAAATCTCGTGGGCCACCAGAACTTTGAGCATTGATGCAGAAAAAACCATTCTTCTGAGCTACCTGCAACCTGCCTGACATGACAGGGAAATATCCATGCATTTCACTGGTGGATACTACTGCGGTTTACTGCCCATATTCATAAAGGAGTCACATGACACCTCTAGTAAGAAGTCTGTGAAAGAGAAGTTACCCGTCTAAGTTCCTGGACCCTCTGGAATTCCACCTGCAGACCCTTTGAACCTCAGGTAAAGACATGGTGTTGGAGGGGAGGGTTTGGGAAAACAGCAGAGAGAGATGTCTGTCCTCAGCTAGAGGCAGGACCTATGTCGAGAGGGCTGGTCCTGGACAGTCCTGGGAATCAGTCTCCCAGAATCTTCCCAGATGCTCCGATGCTCAGATAAAGCTGCTTCTATTTTCTCCCAGGATACTTGCAAGGACTCTGGAAGATTTTCTCAAGCAATCCCAATAGTCAACCTCATGATTACCAATTCATTAGTAAAATTTCAAGTGAGACAGGCTGCTTGGTGACTGCTCTGCAGATCAGCTGATCTGAGAAGAAGCTACAGGACACAGACCCTGGAGTGGGAGGGAGTCAGAGGCAGCAGTTGGGGGCAGGCTCAGCTCCGTACTGCAAGGCTGCCCATGGCAGGAGTGGTCTTCAGGGCTGGCCTAGGATCAAGAGTGTCCTGGAGGTCTTGCATCGAGATCATCCTTGGGAGGGGTACAGCAAGCTCCCAGAGGTGCAGCAGGCTAGGGGGTGACACCAAGGCCACCCCATAGTGGTTGCTGTGAGGTCAATGCTTTAAAGCAAGTAGTTTATAGGACATTTGAGCCAAGTGTCCATCATCTGTCCCACAACCCGACACATTCAGCTGGGCAGCTTTAAAATCATTCACTAGAGGAGCGAGGCGGACACAGGGAGCCTCTGCCCAGTGGCCTTAAGCTTCAGTCCAGGCATCCCTTGGAGAGTCAAGGGATGGACTTTAATCCCTGAAAAATGCCCAGAAGCCATTCGCTTTCTGCATAGAATTTCAGGAACTTCAAGAGCCCCTTGATCTAAGCCCCAGCTGCCCCAGTCATAGGTGACAAAGTCAAGACCAGAGAATCACAGGGCTGTCACATAGCCATGGGCCGCCAGGCTGAGCCTGCGACATTCCCACTGGTCCAGGGAGGCAGAGGGCCAAGTCACTGGAAACTGCCCAGGGTTGTCCCAGGCCTGGCCTCGAAGGAGGCTGCACCTCCCAGGGGTCCTGGAGACGTGGACGGTCAGAGCACCATCCGTCTGACTTGCTGGAATGAGGACACTGCCTTCCTCCCCACGCCCCACAGCGGGACTCCCAGAGAGCCAGCCCTGTTATTTAAGGCTTTATCTCTACACAAATAACAAATGAAGAGAGCATGGCACAGGCAAGTTAATTGGTATTATCATGGCTTTAATTCTAACGTTGTTTGGTGCCAGCTCCCAGCCCGGAACAAGCCTCCGTGATTCCCACTTGGACAGACCCGTCTGCAGGGAGGGCTGCTTTTGGGCAGAAGGGGAGCAATGTCTTTCCTTGGGGCTGAAGAGCCTCCGGGGGTGGGGAACTGCTTCTTGAAAGAGCGTGTCAGTGTGGGACCCCACCCCCAGGTGCCCAGGTCACAGCCAGAAGGGTCGGGCGCAGACAGAGATGCCCTGGGCACCCCATGGGGACAGGAGGGCGTGGTGGAACCTGCCAGACACTCGTGTGCTTGTTCTCAGGGTTGGGGGAGGGGACCCTGGGAATCTAACCAACCTACTTTAGGGCTGGGTTATTGGGGAAGTTGGCGGAAGGCTCCCCTTGGGGGTTCAGTGAGGGGAGATGAATGCCCCTCATCCGTGTTCTCTTCTTCTGGACACTGGGTTTGAATCACAAGAACACTGCCCACACAGCACTGTTTAGTTACCTGCCCTGCCTGCCACAGACGCTCAGCAGAGCAGAGACGGTACACGGTTTACCTTGACAGCTCTGACTGGTGCTGGGCACGCCCGGCCACGTGGGCAGAGTGTTGAGCTGGTGGTGTTGACCGGGGCAGCACTGGGTGGGTGGGTGTGTTGGGAACAAGCTGGGGAAAGCATCGTGGCAGCCGGTGGCGGGCCCTCCGACATGGGCAGAGCCCAGACTCACCTCCGGGTGTATCCGCAGCATGACCTCAGTAAGCTATCACCCTCAAGGTTTGCTTTTCCCACCCGTCACGTGAAGGGCGGGCTGGACAGGCTCTACCACACAAGCTTGTGCTCCCCCGAGGCCGGCCGAGGAAAAGCCGGTCCTCCCACCCTGCTCCATGCGCACCCCTCACCCCAGCACCCCCCGTGCGTGTGAGTAAAATTCTCAAGGTTAAAAGCTTTTCCCACTTATGCTACAATATGGAAGAGAAGGCCGATAGAGGGACGAGAACAGTCACTTGCGATTCCTCTAAAGGCTGGAGGAGCTAAATAAAGGCTCTTGATTATTAGCCCAGGACAGCCCTATCATCACGGCTCCGCGGACAAATTGTACCGCACGTCAGAGCCCACGGAAGACGCACAGTAATTTATCAGTCAGGGCCCAGAAAATTGTACCGTACGGGCACCTCTACAGCGCCACACACGTCCCTGCCAGGCCGTCCCGCCCTCCATCTGCTTAGAGGGACACCGCCCAGGGAGGCCCAGGATGAGGCCTCGATTTTAAAAAGCACCATGCAAAACCCCAATGAATAGGAATATTTTTGTGACATTTATATGTAAATAACAGAAAGAGGAAAACAGTATTTTCCTTGCTTGGTTTCCTGGGGTTTCCTACCACTCCAGAGGTCGTTGCCTAAAGGCAACCACAAAAAAAACCTAAATCTGTGTAGTAAACACCAGATTGACCAAGAAGAGTCACGGAAGTGACAGGCAGCCTCTGGGCTGGAAAAGACACGGACCCAACAGATGAAATATAAGAATAGCCGACTCGAAGGTTCTGTGGCTCTCATGGTGGAGGTGGGGGCAGGGAGGCGTCCTGCCCAGGGGGAGGGGTCTTCATCACCGAGGTGATTTAGCAGGGCAGGATGGCCCCAAAAAGCAGACCGCTGCCTGCACTGGTTCAGCCCCATCTATACCTGCTGCCTACACTGGTACAGCCCTGTCTGCACCTGCTGTCTATGCTGGTAGAGCCCTGTCTATACCTGCTGTCTACACTAGTACAGCTCCATCTACACCTGCTGCCTGTGCTGGTAGAGCCCTGTACACCTGTTTCCTACACTAGTTCAGCCCCATCTACACCTGCTGCCTACACTGGCACAGCCCTATCTATGCCGGCTGGCCAGACTAAATGTGCCTGAGTTTGATGGCCTTGGGGGTCTTGGGTAAGGAGGATGCTGCCTTTGTGGGGGGTCATCCTCCAGCCTGGGATGACCTGATGGAAAGTGGTTTTAAAGGCCTGCATGTGGGAGGGCCTGCAGGGGTCACTGAGCCTGTCCCCCACCCCCCCCCCGGCACAAAGCATCTGGTCCCCTCCTTCCTCCCGTGCTCCCTTCTGACACCCAGAGCCCTCCTTGCAGGCCACTTTCTATTTTCCCAATTGTTTCTCCCTGCAGAATCATCCACCAGACCTGGAGCTTCACTCGCTCCACGGCGTCACTAACTTCTGATGACTGACTGCGTTATTTCCACTGTCACCATTGTCATGGGAAGAAACTCAAGTCCAGAAAAGGGCAGGTGATTGCACGGAGCCCTGGCTGAAAGAAGTCACAGCTCAGCTCTGCCAAGGATGCACTGCCTGCCTTCTTCCCGGCTCTGACCACGACTCCTGCAAGGCCAGTGGCCCTGAACTCAGGTGGTCACCCAGAGGCCTCAGGACCAGACTCTCTGCTGGGTTCCCACGGAGGGGAAATGGTGAGGTTCTGAGGCCCGGGTCCTGCTCTGGGGGCCGGCGTGGAGAAGCAAGAGGGCAGACACACCTGTTTCACACCCTTCCTCACGCATGGGAGCTGTGGGGGACCCAGCCAGTCCGTGGGTGGTTACGTGCTATGATGACCCAGCTGCACTCAGGGCCCTGTACCCATGCTTGTGTTTTTTCAGTATGTCCTGTCTCCCCACAACTAGAGCGGCAGTTTGCATGATACTGACGGTAAATGACACAGAACCCCAATCCCCTCTGGGCCGGGGCCTGTACAGCAGGGCATAGGGTGCTGGGCAGGGCCAGAGCAGACGGTCAATCCTGGGGGCTGTCGGGAGGCTGGGGGTGCTGACACAGGGGCCCAGGCTGCTTTGCTTTCTGCCCCCTGTTGTCCAGGCCCTGCATGAAGCGTCTGGAAGGTGGAGGCCTGGCAGGGGCACTGACCCTCCCCAGCTCCGGCTGCAGTTTCCACGGCTGGGTTCCCGGCAGGCCATGGAATTTCTGCTCCTGCTGGCTGGGTCCCAGCCGTTCCCCCGCCCCCCCCCACCCCGCCCGCCTCGTCCCTCCTGGAGCATCACAGCAGCTGGGGAGCGGCCCCACCCTAATTATTACCCCGGAGCTGCCAAGATGCCGGCTCCACCAGCGCAGGCGGAGGGCGCAGCACAGAGCATGACAGCGCAGCAGCAGGTGGGCCGCAGAAAAGGCCAGATCACCGCCCTGTGATTACTGTCACCCATCTTCCCAGGCGGGCAGGCACTGCCTGAGCAGGCCCGGCCACTGCCTCCCCTCTGCCCACGGGGATTTCTGCAGGCAGGAAGGTGTGCCTGGGATGCCCTCTCCTGGTCAGCGTTTGGCCCAGAGCAGCAGGATCCAGTGAATCCCAGCTCCTAGCCGGGTATTACAGGGGAGGGGGTGGGGGTGGGGTCTCACCACAGTAGACAGAGGCACCCGCTGGCCTGTCTCTGGAGGTGGGACAACACTTGCTAAGTCAGGGAAGTTCTGCAGCACCCAGACCCTGCTGGTTCGTTTATTTGCCCCTCTGTCCCCATTTCATCATCTATCTGACCACTGGGGTGCAGACAGGGGGAACCCCAAGCTCGGGTGCATTTTGTAAGGGAGGGTGTTTGAGCTCCAGGCTGGGCTCCTTCCCAACTCCGTGAGGTCTGATGGGGTTCGCTCCTCCTGGGACAAGACAGCGGTCCCCCCACCTCTGCCCCCAGCTGGGACTCCAGGGCCACTCAGCCTTGAGCTCAGCACTTCTGCGAACCTTTATGGCTGTTAGTTAGAGGAAGGCGGACAAGAGTAGCCAAGGGGAGGGGAACCAGGTGGGCTGCAGGCCGAGCACAGCCCTTCACTGTAGGATGCTGGCCGGCTGGACCCCTGGACCCCTGGAGACTGAGCTGCGTGGTCTGTAAAACTATTGTGGGACCTGGCTGGTTCCCAGGCCCTGTGGGCTCCAGGACTCTATGCAAAAGGAACTGGGGTGTCCCTGGGGGGTGGCATGACCACATGCACCTGCAGGGGGAGAAAGATGGGGCTGAGCTTAGGAGCCTGAAGGCAGGGATGCGGGACTTGCGCGGCTTTCTTCCCTTGGCCCATGGGCTGGAGAGTGTGAGGGCAGCTGGGGTCTGATTCTTGCTCTCCTGCTGAGAGGCCCTCCATGGTTCAAACACCCACCCCTGGAAATCTCTGCTTTTTCCATGGCCGGTACCCTCCACTCCCATCCTGTTCTGTCCCAGTATAGACGGCCCCAGTACCAGTCACGGTGTCCTGCCAGGGCTGCCCTTCCTCCCGCTCATCCCAAGACAGGCTCCTTCCTGCAGGGGGCTCACAGTCACTGAAGGCCTCCCCGACTCAACCCACAGCACCCGCCATCATATTGCCGTGTTTTATCACATTCCTGATACTTCCTGTTAGAATGCAGGTGCCAGGAGAGAAGAAACCTATTAGTGCTTCTCAAAGCCCTAACCTCAGGGTGAGCACAGGGCTGGCCGGTGCTTGAGTGGACCGTGATGGTCCACCACTGAGGTCACAAGGGAACTGTAAGGCACTCAGGTGAATGGGGAGATCACGGCCCCCGCCTCACTGAGGGCCTTCAAAGCCTGTGGAGTCCTTCCTGTTGCGCATGATGTGGCTCGTGTCCTACCCTGCCTTCCCCGAGTCCAGAGGGTGAGGGCCCTGGAGCCACAGGCCGGCACCCCACGTAGCTCAGACCCAGGACTACACCCCACTTCTCTGGAGGATGAGCCACGTGGGGCCTTCAGACTGGACCCACAACCTCTCCTGGGGCTGCTTCTCCATTAGTTTGTTCAGGCTGCACACGGCCTCTGGGGTGACGCTTCACACAGGAAAGGCGGGTCCTCTGAGGCCTGCTCAGAGCTGCCGCCACGTGGCCCACACATGGGTCTCTGGCGGACGGGAACCTCCCCGCAGGCTGCCAGGCCTGCTGGCTGGATCCTCAGAAGGCGGGAAATAGGGACTGACCCTCCAGCTACACCTTAATCTGATGAAGACATCAAAGTAATACATTGGTGCACCATTTAGGTC
This sequence comes from Phacochoerus africanus, assembly GCF_016906955.1. Classification (NCBI taxonomy): domain Eukaryota; kingdom Metazoa; phylum Chordata; class Mammalia; order Artiodactyla; family Suidae; genus Phacochoerus; species Phacochoerus africanus. The sequence goes on along the minus strand of NC_062550.1, from coordinate 73,013,179 downwards.
CAAGAACATGCATGTATAATTGTTACCACTGTTCTACTGTGGTGACACGGGAGAGGCACGCAGGCAGGCAGGACTCGGAGGGTTGTAGGGAAACAGAATGTTTCTCAGGATTGCATGTGCTCCTCTCTCTCAGATTAACGCGAGATCACAGAAGCCACCGCCTGGGATCTGCCTGTGGCACAAGGTAACGAGTCAACCTAATGTTGCTATGGGAACTGGATTCCTCCCAGTGCCATGGCAACAAACTCCAGAGTGTGTCAGGCACAAGGTCTGCTCAGAGCAGCGGGGGTGGGAGAGGGTGGGGCTGGCAGTTTCTCCCTAAACCAATGAGGCTCCCTTTGAACTGAGACCCTCACAGAAGGTACAGGTCTTCTTTCAAATTAGAGACACTGGGGACACCGTCAAACTTCTGGGGCTTGTCCTTGGTTTTCTATGTCATAAACTGTTTTAACCATAATGAGGTGTTTACCAAGGAAGGCCGCCTTCTGGTGCAAAGAAAACAACCAACAAAACAAACCCACAAAAGCTCACGGTGGGCCTCTGAGGCCCGAGACCAAGACTGCATTTCCTTCGAGAATTTCTAAGGGACAATGAACTCCCCCTACCACACCAAGTAAGAGCAGCTGAAAAGGGACAGAAAAATTGCATGCCCTGCTTCCCAAGACACTTAACATCCGCATCAGGTCCCCTGGCTTGGTGATGGTGCTGCCTGCCACCAGCCCTCCCAACAGCCTGTGCTTTAATTCCACAGATTTCAACACAGCCAAGGTCATAGGTGAGAAAGCCAGCACTTGCCCGTGTCTCCCACAGGCCACATACATCCTTGCTGTGGCTGGCCTCCACCCCACCAAGCCACGGGCTCCCAAGGGGGGTGCTGAGGACAGTCCGGGTCCCACCGTTGAGGACCGCAGCTCAGCGCCTCCAGAAGAGGCCTCGTTGTAACAGCTAGTTCTCACCCACGTGGGTCTTGAGTTGACCTCCACTTAACTCCACTCCAAGAGCCACTCCGTGTCCTGAAGCTACTCAGGACTAGCGTGACTTTTCTCCCTGTGACAACAGCCCTTCATGCCATTAATGCCGTTGGTGATGCTGGCCCTGGATTCTCTCCAGGTGGGACATCCTGGGGTTTCTATGGGGGCTTATGCAGCAGGGTTTGCACATGGTCCCCTCATGGGACATGACCAAGGTGAGATGCGGGGTCACCTCGAGCCCTAGAAGCATGGCCAGCGATGCTGAGATGGGCTCCGACCTCACACACAGGGCTTTCCGTCCGCCCCACCTGGACACCACAGACCTGCCGGGCAGCCCAGGGCTGCTGGCTCACCACACACCTCCCAGCCTGTGGGCAACAAACATTCTCATTTTTTTAAAAAATGCAATTGTTAAGTCATTCCTCTTCCATTACTATTTTTGAACCTGAGCACAGAAGCTTACATTTCTAATAATACATTTTTCTCATTAGTTTTGGTCCAGAACTTTTATTCAGGCAATTGAATTTATTTTTATGCTGTATAGAAAATGTGATATTATGCATTTATATTTTCCTTTTTTTGTTGTTATGCTGTCCATATGTTTTATATCTTACTATTAATGCAAAATGAGCATTTTGACTTGTAAGTTTTAAAACATATTTTTATTAGCTCATCACATGAATTATAACACCATTTATTTAAATATTCCCCTTTGATCTTGGTTATTTTTAATTATTTTGCTGTTATACATAATGCTGCAATGAACACCATTGTACATAAATATAAATCTTTGCATAATTATTTTCTAGCCTAGATTCCTAGAAGGAAAATTATTGGCAAAAGCGCAGGGACATTTTGAAGACCTTGATATATATTACTAAACTGTTTCCAGAAAGGTGCACATTTTCCTATTTCTAACAGAGTACATAAGAGCCCATGTCACCAAAACTTTTGTTAATATATTGTTTTTTAAATAAATGTGTCACTATAAGTGAAAAATATCTTGTTTTAACTTGCATTTCTTTTTACTAGCAAAGCTGATTTTATTTTTATTTATTTATTTTTTTAAATTGTTACTTCTCCAATACAATTTTTTTTCTACCCTACAGCATGGTGACCAGTTAGTTCGTCCATGTTGTTCTATCCATGTTGCTGCAAATGGCATTATTTTTTTCCTTTTTATGGCTGAGTAGTAGTCCATTGTGTATATATATATCACACCTTCCTAATCCAGTCATCTGTCAATGGACATTTGGGTTGTTCCCATGTCTTGGCTATTGTGAATAGTGCTGCAATGAACATGTGGGTGCATGTGTCTTTTTTAAAGGAAAGTTTTGTCTGGATATGTGCCGAAGAGTGGGATTGGTGGGTCATATGGTATTCTATGTATAGATTTCTAAGGTTCCTCCATACTGTTCTCCATAGTGGTTGTACCAGCTTACATTCCCACCAACAGTGCAGGAGGGTTCCCTTTTCTCCACAGCCCCTCCAGCATTTATTTGTGGACTTATTAATGATGGCTATTCTGCCTGATGTGAGATGGTATCTCATGGTAGTTTTGATTTGCATTTCTCTAATAATCAGTGATGTTGAGCATTTTTTTAGGTGCTTGCTGACCACTGGTACATCTTCCTTGGAGAAATGTCTATTCAGGTCTTTTGCTCATTTTTCAATTGGGTTGTTAGCTTTTTCTGCTGTTGAGTTGTATAAGTTGCTTGTATATTTTAGCGATTAGGCCCTTGTCAGTTGCATCATTTATAAGTATTTTCTCCAAATCTATAAGTTGTCTTTTTGTTTTCTTTTCTTTCCTTTGCTGTCCAAAAGCTTGTCATTTTGATAAGGTCCCATTGATTTATTTTTGCTTTTATTTCTGTTGCTTTGGGAGACTGACCTGAGAAAACATTTGTAAGGTTGATGGCAGAGAATATTTTGCCTATGTTCTTTTCAAGGAGTTTGATGGTGTCTTGTCTTATATTTAAGTTTTTAAGCCATTTTGAGTTTATTTTCGTGCATGCTGTGAGGGTGTGTTCTAATTTCATTGATTTACATGCAGCCGTCCAGGTTCCCCGGCAATACTTGCTGAAAAGATTGTTTTCTATGTTCTTGCCTCCTTTGTCAAAGATTAATTGACCATAGGTGTCTGGGTTTATTTCCAAGTTCTCTATTCTGTTCCATTGGTCTGTATGTCTGTTTTAGTACCAGTACCACACTGTCTTTTTTTTTTTTTTTTTGTCTTTTCTAGGGCCGAACCCACAGCATATGGAGGTTCCTAGGCTAGGGGTCGAATCGGAACTGTAGCAGCCGGCCTACGCCAGAGCCACAGCAACGTGGGATCCGAGCCGCGTCTGCAACCTACATCACAGCTGACGGCAACGCCGGATCGTTAACCCACTGAGCAAGGGCAGGGATCGAACCCGCAACCTCATGGTTCCTAGTCGGATTCGTTAACCACTGCGTCACGACGGGAACTCCAAGTTTCTGGAATTCTTCTCCATGTAAAAGTTTTACACTTTTTATGAGTTGAACCTCAATCTTTCCCTTGGTGTTTTCTCCTATTGCTTTTTTTTTTTTTTAACTTTTTTGTCTTTTTAGGGCTGCACCTCCTGCATATGAAGGTTCCCAGGTGAGGGGTCTAATCCGAGCTACAGCCGCTGGCCTACGCCAGAGCTACAGCAACATGGGATCTGAGCCGCATCAGTGACCTGCACCACAGCTCACGGCAACAACGGATCCTTAACCCACTGAGCAAGGCCAGGAATTGAACTCAAGTCCTCATGGATGCTGGTTGGGTTCCTTAACCTCTGAGCCACGATGGGAACTCCTCCTATTGCTTTTATGTTTAGAAAGCCCTCTCTAATTGTGAGAGTAGTTAATGATTCATTTCCTCCCAGTTTTTATGGATGATTATTATTTCACATGTCACTCTTCCATCCATATGAATGTGTCTTGGCTAAATGTGTAAGGCAGGTGTGTAAAGTTATTTCCCCCTCAGTACTTAGCAATCTGGCCCCTTGACCTCCCTCATTTCCCCCAGGATTTCAAAGCTTCTTTTACCATAGGGTAGGTTCTCAGAGTCATAGTTGCACCTAAATAAAACACACCCCCATTGCATCTTTTTGGAGAAACATTTTAGAGTTCTTTTTACCATACCTGAATTAGAGCTAATTTTAAGCTAACTTTGCAAGGAGAAGCAGGTTTTGTTTTCTGGTCCACGGTATATGCCACAGGGGAGATGCAACAGGACGATGCAAGTTTTCTCCTGTGTTATTACTCGACGGCTCTGGCCGTCCACTGTTAAATGGTGCCACTGTGCATAAGGTCACAGCAACACATTTCTTTTCCAAGGTTTTCTTCCATACACCAGCAAACAACATTACTGGACTTTGCTTCCCAGAGGTTTTGCTTCTCTGCTCTACCTGTGGATCCCTTTACCCATGTTACTCTGTTTGACGGCCGTAACAGATCGTCTTAGACAGAAGACCCCCGCCTCACTAGACTTCTGCAAGTGTTTTCCTTGGTAAATTCTGCCTGTGTATCCTTCCAGATAAACGCTATCATTATTCTTGAACTTAAACAATTTTTATTATTCCACAAGTCCTTAATACTATCATTTTTTTTCTTTTAAAATAACTGTGTGTTGGATTCCTCAATGGTTATAACCTTATGTTATGGATTGTTTTACTTTAAATCTCCCTTTACAATATCATTATCCAATTATAATTATGTGCAATGTTGGCTCCAAATGTAATTTCCTATAATATTATAGATACCTAGGACAAATACTTCCTTTATTAGTTTCCAGTACTTCAAAGCAATTTATTATCATTACTTATGACTATTATTTTACTATAAATTTTGCTTAGTAGAAGAAGGAATATAATAACTCTATCATTATTTTTGCCAGGTACCCTCCTTCTTCCCATTTTGCTCCCCTGAAAAAAACCACCCAGGGCTGTTGACTGGAATTATTTAAAGCTACGAATTAATTGGGAAACATTTGGCATCCTAGAAAGGTTCAGTCTATAGAAACATGCTATGTTTCCATGTATTCAGACTGTTCTTTATGTCTTTCAGTTAAGTTTCATTCTTCATGCAGTCTAATGTATTTAATTTTTGATGCACAGAAAGCTATTGATATTTTAAAAAATATTTGTGTCATTTCCAGCCATTTTTTCTGAGTGCTTTTGTCCTTCCATTTTCAGCCAGATTTTCTAGGCCTAAAATCATATTGTTTGCCAATATTGACAATGTTGCCTCTTCCCTTCCACTTCCTACTTTGTCACATCCTTTAAATGTTGCATAATAATAACCAGCACTGGTTCTAGCACCCATGCTCCCCTTGTTCTTGATTTTAAAGAAATGCCTCCTGGGCTTCACCACTATATGTCTGCTGTTGGTTTGGGATAGATGTCCTTTATCAACTAGTAATCAGACTATTTTTTTTAGCATATATTAGCATTCAATATCCATTCAGTGGAGATAGATATTGAATTTTATCACGTGCAATATTATTTTTAGTTGATTTTATATAGTAATACTTTTCCTAATATTAAATAGTCCTTGAGTTCATTGGCTAGATCCTACTTGATTGGAACCCATTGGATTCAATTAAATTTCATCTGTATACACATGTAAGACTGTTGTAAATCTGTGTGAGTGACATCTTTGTTAGGATAATGTTACTTTTACTACATGAAATTTTAACTTTAATCTTTTTCTGATTTGGGGGCAAATTATCTAAAACTGAAATTGATATTTTTCCAGAAAGTTGCCATTGAGATTTTTTAATTTCTGAGCATTCATTCTCTTAACTTTGAAATCTCCTTTGCATATGCCATGGTTCATTATTAATTTTATTTTTCTTTTTTATTTCTAACCTTTCCAGAGGTCACCCAGATTTTTTATTTCATAGCACTGGCTCCCTGACACATTTATCCACTCTGTTCTTACACTGTTCCTTAAATTAACTAACATTAATTTTATTCCAGTCTTTCTGCATCACTTTGCTTTTACTGTATCTCTTGTGCAGGATATAATTGAGCTTTATTTTTTAACTTAAATCTGAAAGTCTTAGACTTTTAATGATAAGAACATTTAACCTACTTACATATTTTATCATAGTTGATGTGTTTGACCACTACTTTTGCCATTTGTATGTTTCTGAGTGTTTTTGTGCATGTTCATTTTCTCATTTTTTTATTTCATAGACTATATTTTAACATCTTGATGGTTTGAAGGTAGAAAACCTGATTTTTAACCTTTATGTTTATTATATACATATGCTGTAGAAATGCCTATAATTTATTAGAAGTCCAAAAAAACCCCCATAACTCCTGCTCCCCTCATTAAGACAAGTATATTTAATATATTTTAAGTACATGTAATACCTGCTTTCTTCTGGCACCCACTATTTCCTTGTCCTTATTAATTTAATCTTATATTATATGTACAGTTTCTTATATAATTATTTCCCAAAATATTTTTAAAAAATAACTTCTAATTTCTATTTTGTAACCAGAGATAACATTATTTTTTATTACTAATATTCATAGGATTGATAATCCTTAATTGTATTAATAATACTATTAATATTAATAATAGATTAATGGATAAAGAAGATGTAATATACACAATGGACAACTACTCAGCCATCAAAAAGAGTGAAATAATGTCATTTGCAGCAGATGGATGAACTTAAAGAAATTATCATATTAAGCAAAGTCAATCAGAAAGAGAAAGACAAATACCATACCATATCACTTATATGTGAAATCTAAAATACAATACAAATCAACATATTTACAAAACAAAAACAAACTCATAGACAAAACAGACTTGTGGTTGCCAAGGGGGCAGGAGTCAGGGAGGGAAGGATTGGGAGCTGGGATTAGCAGATGCAGGCTATTATATATAAACTGGATAAACAACAAGGTCCTATTATACATAAACTGGATGAACAACAAGTTTATATAAAAACTGGATAAACAACAAACTCAATAGCCTGTGATAAACTATAATGGAAAAAGAATATGAATAAGAAAAATATATATATATATAACTGAATCACTTTGCTGTACAGCAGAAACTAACGCAACACTCTAAATCAACTAGACTTCAATAAAATCAAAAGATATACTGATAAGAGCTATAATTTACTGGGTACATGCTATGTGCCAGGAACTGCATCAAGCACCTTACCTAGATTTTTTTACTTAATCCTTACAGAAACCCTGCTTCTTTGGTGAGGTTGTGAACAGCCCCACATCAGCAGGGAGGCAGAGCTGGAATTCATCTGCTGGTCTCTGATCCCAAAGCTTGTGCTCTTAATGCCCTGGCTCATTTAAACTGGGTTCAGATTGACCACTGGTCCATTTTACATCATCCCAGAGTCCTTGATCTTGATTCATTTCAGGCACCTGAAACATTAAGGCCTGTTTCGCTGTCTCAGGAGGAAGACATGACTGGTTTATTTTCTGAGACCTTGCACACCATCGTGTCTTTATAACATCTCTCCATCTGAATCACCTGGTTTTTAACAATCCAGTTCTTTGGGGGCTGTGGGCCAGTGCACGTGCGGCAGGCAGGCCGGGAATGTGCCTCTCCCTCCTCCATTCCTGCGGTGAGAACGCTGCTTCCTCTTTGATGTGTGCTCCTTATTGATCCGTAATTCACTTTGCCACTGCCAATATAAAACTCGTTGGAATACTTAGGGGTGTTTAATTTGGGAGTTCCTAGGAAGTGCGTTGAGTGTATTTGGTCTCCTGCCATGTTAAGAAAGAAGCCAGTGTGGATCTTGTAAATATTTTTTTCCCATTCATGGCATTAGTCATCTCCCAACTTTGCATCTTCAACAAATTGGATGTTTCCTTTTTGGCAGTTTCATTGCAGACTGTTGAGCAGGTGTGAGCCCCCTGGCATTGAACTGGAGGCCCCTCTCCAGATTGACATCCGTCTATTAACCCATATTCTTTGATTAAGAATTGGCCGATTATAAACCTTTTTCTCTATATTTTTTTGCAAAGAAACCATGATTGATGTTCTTAAGTGCCTTACTGAAACCAACACTATCTTAAGAATTCTTTTGAGCTAAGCCTAGTAACCCCACACAAAAAAAGAAAATTCATTATTCTGACGTGTTCCTAAAATTACTGATTCCTTCCTAAAACACAGACAGACGTGCCATCTCTCAGGGACGCTGTCCAGGAGTCTGTTGGGGAGTCCCACCAAGCTAACTCTTGTAGAGCTTCTGGACTTGGGAAAAGAAACACGTTTGCCGCTCTGGTCCCTATACCTGTCCTGTTACCTCACTGAGACCCCCTCAGAGGCTCTAAGGAAACACTGGAGGTCTGTCCACTATTTAGGGCAGAGTCAGAAAAGAAAGATTTGAACCCCTGAAGACAGGCGGATCCTGGGCGCACACCTCTCCAGTTCCTCTGTGGCATTCTCACTGTGCGTTCTGGCCAGAGGCCACCCTCAGTGGGAGGCCGAGCCCCCCTCCTGTCCCCTGTGTCTCCACAGCCTCGCTGATGAACTGGCTTCTCCAGAACCAGCTCCCATCCAGAGCCTCATGGAATCACAAGGCGGTTTTCTGCGCCTTGCGGAGAATCCTCGCCTGATGTCTGCGGGTTGCACTGTGTGTACCAGCTGCTCTGATGTGAGCAGGTGCCCAAGACCACTACCACTCTAGTCCTTGACGCCCTCTTTGCTCAGAGCAAGTCCTGCACAGAGCCCCCTCCCCAGGCATCCATGGTGGGAGCATATTTAAATGCTCCGCTTTTTAACGGAATGAGACTTCTAGCAGAAGTGAGACTGTTTTGCTTCAGCACCTATTCTACCAACCATAATCAGAAATTAGCCTTCGTGCCTTTGCTTACCCAGGCAGACTGTGGGACATCCCACAACCCAACTCACGCTCCTTCCTCTTCTGCATGGGGCCTCCACGCCCGGCTTTCCCAGTCTACACAGTAACGGGGGGCGGGGGGTGTGTGTGGGCACGCTGATGTTCACAGTCACTCCAGCTGCTTCCACTGAGATGCACCTTGTAAACTTAACCCTCCCTGCCTGGGCTTGACCAATGACAGAGCTGCCTGTAACTACTTCACTTCCTGTTTTGCATGAACATTTCTCATATGCATTTGTTTCTCATATCCTACATCATTATTCTCACGCACATTCACCTAGAATCACACCAAGCATGGAAGAAAGAGAGCTCAGAGGGGCCGTCAGAGGCTGATCCCACCTCTGACTGAGGTCCGAGGACTCACCCCAGAAGCATGGACCCCGGGATGGGGTCGGGGTGGGGACAGCTGGCTGACGATCAGGCCTGCCCTTGGAGGAGACCAGGTCTGTCCCACTCTCTGCTGACCCAGCTCTCAAAGCTGGGGGCCCGGAGTGGCCAGCCCAGGGGGTTGGGGGCCTGCCTGCTGCCTGGGCGCTGCTGGCCTGCCCCCCTCAGCACCAGCTCCAGGGACGCACAGACCCCCTTCATTCACAAGACCCTTTGCCTCTTCTTCTCCAAGAAGCCCAGGAGGACCTGGCCCCTGGGCTGAAACAGAACCCCAGGGATCGTCCTCGACCTCCCCCAGGCGCATCATGACCATTCTTTCTCATCATGGCTGTTCTTCTTCCTTCCAGAGGAAGGCCAACAGACCAGGCTGGGCCCCAGCGGGCCGGGAGGCTGGGAGAGCACCTGGGGATGTGGCGCCCGTGAATGGGCTCACTGATGGGAGGAGCTGGCGTGACTCCCCTCCGACAGCTCTGACTGTCCCAGCTGCACTGGCTGGCAAGTTACGTGAAAGGGCTGTGGAATTAGGAAGCCAGCTCAAAATGATGTGGGTTTTTACAAACCAGGAACCTAGAAATGATACAGAGGGAGAAGGATCATTCTGGTGTTTTTCAGGACTTCCCAGGGCACCATCGAGTCAGCCAGGACTGTTGAAGGCCTCCAAGGTGGCATGCCCCCGGCCCTACGGGAACTCTTGGGGGCAGACAGAGCTGAGAGTCAGCCAGCTGCAGGGCAGCACCGGGAGGCGAGAAGTTGGGCAGGTCCTCCTGGGCTGAGCCCTGGGTCCCTCTGAGAGCAAACACGTGGGTTTTAAGAGCTCTCTCCTGATAGAAAAAGACAGTCCCTCTCTGCTGCCTGATGCCTGCCCCCCGCCCCCCCACCTTGGTCCCCTAAGTCATTATCACATGCAACCAACAGCATCTTACAGCCCCTGGGAGGATTTCCATGAAGGAACTTCTGTGCAGAGGTTTCCCGAGGGTAAGAAACCGTCTCTTACCAACAGGTTCACACCTGGGGAGGGAAGGCTCCCCAAGTCTGCCTGGCCTCCTGGCCCTGCTCACCCCTCCCTCCCTCATCACACCTGTAGCCACGGGAGGAGAAGGGCTGCAGGCCCGACCAGGGATTGAGTGCAAACAATCATGCTTAACCTGCAGAACTCCACTTTCTCAAGAACAATACTGAGTACCCGCCATCCAGTCCACGCAAAAAGCACGACAAGACCTGGTCTCTGCCTCCAGAAGCTGACAGTCCAGCTGGAGAGGATGGACACGCACACACACCAGGAGGAGACTAAATTAAGCCTTGGATGGTATAATCTTGAAATAAACTCGGTGAAATGTCACAAAATGGCAGGAATAGCTGGGATGGCTCCAGGAAAGAGAAAGAGTGTCAGAGGGCCATGAAAACAGGTAGGACCAGAGGACAAGGGAGAGGCAGTCATCCAGGCTCTAAGAGAGACACCCCTCGGTATCTCATGCACCCAAGACCTCCCGAAAGCAGGGTCTCCTGTCTTCCTCTGCCTGTGCCCAGGACTGGCAGAGTGCCTGGAGCCAGAGGGACACAGAGACACACAGAGACGCACACACACATGCATAGCCACCACTTTTAAACACCCACAGTGAGCTAGGCACTAAATAAGACTCCTCATAAGTGGGGCATCAAATACTTAAGAAAAGCCTGTGAGGTAGAGATGATTGTTCCAATTTATAAGTGAGGAGATGAAGACTTGGTCAAGGTCATGGTAAATCGGAGGCAGAGCTGGATGTCACACCACCCTGTCCGGGTCCTTTCCTGCACTGGCTTGTCAAAGTTCTGCTGCATGGACAGTTCAGCCATGGCACTGCTATCTGAGCTGCCTTTCACCTTCCCTCTGACCATGTAAGCCAGCTCCTTGGAACCCATGTGTAACTACCAGGATTTGGTTCAGCTGCATAAATGAAACAACAATAATAGAAGCTTTATTTTTCTATCAAATGAAGCTGTTTAAAGGGAGGTTGGCTCAGATGGTAGCTGCATGGTCATGGATTCTTAGGCTGCTTTGTTCTGCTTCCCTGACCTCAAGGCCTGGCTTTCATCTTACGGTCTAATGTAGCTGCCAGAACTCCAGCCATTACAACTGCATTCCAGGAAGCAGGAAGGAGGAAGGCGGGGAGAAAAAAAGGCTCATCTACCCGCTTTTGGTGCTTTCGTTAAATTATAGCATACAGTTTTAAATTTCTCATTGGCCAGAAATTGTCACTAAGCCTTACATGACACAAAAATCTAGGTAGCCTTTGTAGAAATGTGCCAGATGGAGATCAAGGTTCAGTTACCAAGGAGAAAGCCTAGATCAGTTGCTGGGGTAGACAACTTGCAATTTTTCTTATACTCTATATAATTCCATTTTTAAAAAAAGTATCAGGGTGTGTGGTTGGTCCTCAATAGCTCAGAAGCAAAGTTAATAATTTCCCCAAAGCCCTTCTTCCTCCCTTTCTTCCTCTCTTTCTAACACTGCAGATTGGAACTCTTCCGACTCAAGGGGAGAGACCCTGCTGGGAGCTCTTGTGACTCACCTTTGAGGTCACCACCCCCCTGCAGCCTCACGCGCCCCTATCACCCACCTCAAGGGTCTTTCCTCCTCAGCCGGAGATGGAGCTCGCTAATCCCCGGCCTCCAGACTGACCCTGTGTTGCCTGTTATTGGGTCACCTTTCAGCCTGCTCTCCCACCAGTGAAGCCCAGCTCACCTGCCAACCCCTCCCAGTCCACAGTTATGCTCACGCTTTCCTCCCAAACTCTCCAAGTTCTTCCAGTGCCTCCCCCTGTCTTTGTTCCCAGTTCTTCCCTTGAACAGTTTGTGTCTTGAGAATTAAAAAAAAAAAAAAAAAAAAAAACCTGCTCCAAAAGAATTCGAAGGCTATTTTGACAGGATTAATTTAAGAAACCTCCTTGCAGCATCACAGCGATCCGGAAAGAGGGCAGGTTCCTTAAGAAAGTCTGAGGGAGGGACTACAAGGAAGGCTCAATCATTTCCATGGCAACACACCCCAAAAGTTTCTGGGCACTTTCTAAAGAAGTAAGGTGGGTCTACGGGGCTGGGTCCACTTGCTGGCCCCCCAGTGAGCCAGGAAGGACGGTCAAGCTTTTCAGCAGATCCTTGGGATGCGGACTCAGGGCAGGCTGGGACACTAAGACTCTGGGACTCGGCAATGGAGCCAGATGGAAGGGGGGATGCGGGTTGGTCATCCGTCACCCTGGCGACAGCCAACCTTTGCTGTCAGCACCGATCCCCTTTGGAAAAGATGTTTCAGCCATGTAGCATCTCTTCAAGGCTACGATAAGGAAGATCCCCTTGTGGGGAGAACAGGGAAGGGCCAGCTCAGAGGTCGGTGCAGACCTGTTTGTCCCTAGGACCAGAAGAGGGGATATGGTGCCCCAGGAGGAAAGGGTAACAGAGCGGGCAGGGAACTCAGAAAGGATTTGCCCTGAAGCCTCAGGGGCCAGAACAGTCACTGCTCTGCCCAGCGAGGAGGGGGCCGTGGTGCTTTGTTGAGAAGCTAGAAAGTGGGCAGCAGGTTCTACATGGTTCCTGAGAGGTGACCTTATAGAACCACTTGCGGTCACCATGATAATGCAGCTTCCAGGAAGTATCTCCTAATTTAGCACATTTCTCTTTCTGGAGACTTTCTTATGGGGCGCATTCATCTTCCCAATGAAACCGGCATGTATGAGTTACACATCCCAAGACTACAGGCACTGAAGCTAGAGACCACAGCCGGCTTCTGGTGCTGCCCCTTGCCCATCAGAGGTGCCCCGAGGAAGCCTATAGATCTTAGCCTCCATCTCTGCGCCCAATAAGTGGAAAGGGTTGGAATGAGATTTCAACAAGATGATGTAGCTGCACACCAAGAACTGTTCACAGGATAGGCGCACGTGGGCCTCCCTCTGCACCCTATCCCGAGGGGGAGGCGGAGGCAGGGACAGATGAGAGGGGAGGAGGGGACCCCCGGCACCTTCAGAGCAGACGGGTAGGACCCTGCGTACCCCACAGGAGATGGCAGCTCTTGGGAAGCCGCTCTGGGGCCTCCACGGTGATGGGATAAGGAATCCCCCGTGACCTTTCTCACATGGCTCGCACATGCTGGCAGGACTCAGGTGTGACCAAAGTCACTCCGCTGGGGAATTGCGGCATGTTTGGTTGTGTTTCTTTTCTAAGGAAGGACAAAAACAGGCTGACCTCTTTCTCCTCCTGTTGGTTCCACCCCACGTGGTGGCCCGACAGCTGATTCTGTGTGTTGGCCTCTTGTTCCCTCACGAGCGATCGCGAGCAGCTGGAGAGGGGATCGCTCACCTTGCAAGGAGGGCTGTGTCCCCAGAGAGAAGTCTTGGAGGAGAATAACCTCCCAGATACGAACCAAACTGAACACACCCCAGGTTAGGCACGGCCTTACGGTGGCAGGAAAAGAAGGCGGCTTTATTTGCCTCCTGTGGGGACAGGCCGCCCCTGCTTTAGGGTGCTTCCCACGCTAATGTCTACTCTCATCAGAAGTGCCGCTGCCTCAAAGCAGCTACTCCTGTCACATGAGATCTTCTTGAGCTGGGGGCGGGGGCCGGTGCTGGGGAACTGTAGGTTACTCTGGGCGGTGGGGGACAGACAGAAAAGCCAATTCAGACAAGAACACAAGCTCTGGTTCTAGTTGTGTCCGATTTGGGTTCTACTGAGTGAGTGGAAGAGATCTCCTTCCAAAGGTGGCTGAAAAACTCCTAGCCAAATGGTCTCATGTTTTCAGAACCTATGGGAAGGACACCGGATGGACAGATGCTGCCTGGTGGAGAAGAGGAAGGTGGGGAAGGGGCAGTTCCAGCTGCGGAGCCCCAGGGCCCCACATGTGGGACAAGGACGCTGACGGCAGATCCCTGATGCAGCTCGGTGGAGCACAGGTGGCCAGCCCCAGCCCCTGCCTCAGATCGGGGAGCCCTCCTTGTCCCCACTTGCAGACGAGGGAACTGAGTGCACAGTCAAGGTCAGGCCCTGGTGCATGACGGACACAAGCATTTCCTTCGTGGGCTGTGGTGCTGCCTCCTGGTGCAGGTGCAGGATGGTCCTGAGCTTCCCCAAGGCCTGCCCAGGACAAGCTGGGCTGGGGCCATTCTCTGCCCATCTTTCTGAGGGACTAGAGGGTAAGCGGACAGCTGTGTCACTGAGATGCAGAATCAGTGAGGATCCAGACGGACTCCCTGTCACCGCCCCAAGCCACAAACTGTTCACAAGTATACCTGAGCCCTCTCAGGGGCCAAAGGGCCTTCCTCCAAGCTTCCTGCTAGTGCAGCACCGGAAGGACAGCTGGGAGAAACCGGTGCACTTGCCTAATGACCGCGGGGCAGCTTACATGCATCTCAGTTCCATTCAATTTAACTAAATGCATTCAATCCAGCCATGTACTCAGGGGCCACCTAGGCAAGGACGGCCCTCCATCCGGGGGCAGGACCAGGTGGCTGGTCTGCCTCCAGGGTTCACAGATGGAGCCACATGGGGTTTCTGGACCTTGGTGTCATCACGTGTGGGGACGAGGACCCTCTGATGTGAATGTTCTGGCCTCTGCCCCCTGGTCCACTGCCTCTGCTATGACAGACACAGATTTCCCCAGGGTGGTGTCCCTGTGTGAACCACTGCTGTAATATGAGGTTAAAAACCAGCAGTTCCGTCAAAGAGGTATAAACCACATGTTATGGGGCAAAGAAGGGGTGACTACCTGTGACCAAGTGGACTATCTCAAGTGGGGAAAGGCAGGTCTGGTTGGAGCTGGAGGGACCACCACTCTGAAACGAGTATTTGGGTGGAACCTGAAAGGGAGCGGGGAGGAGCCAGAAGCCCAGGCACCAGCAGGTGCAGACAGTTCCATGTTAACTGCCCCGGGCAGGATGGCCAATGTTCCCGCCAGGCAAGGAGGAGATGGACCCCAGTGCTTGTCTTTTCCGAACAGGACACACTTCTCAACTCCAGCCACAGCCGGGAGGGCTCACAGCCCAGGAATCGCAAATCAAAGACGCTATTCGGTCCAGCACCATGTTCTCAGTCCCTTTTGAATATGTCCTGTCCCACTGGCATCTTGTAAGGACCACCTGGCGAGCTGTGTCCCTGGCTGGCAGCTTTGCTCTCCTGAAGAAACATGAGACTCATCAAAGTCCAGGCAGGCAGCTGGAGAGCCTCCCGAGTCACCTTGGGAGGCACAAAGGGGTCTGTTCCCCAGTCTCTGCTTTGTGGGGATCTGATGACGGCTCAGGTGAGGGGAGCAGAGAGGCGAGGGTTGCATCCTAGGGCAGGGGGGAGGGTCACCTGCAGAGCTGATGGGGAACAGCTCCCTGTCCAGGAGCTTCTGGGAAAGAGACCCCAACCATTCCTTCCTGACACCCCATTCCCTCCACAGCTACATTTTGGAAGCAACTCCCAGCCCGGCTGGCAGTGGTTCCCATGGGGTCCTGTCTCTGGACTCTGCTCTAATCCTGTGAAAACAGCTGCAGACTAATCGCTGGAGAACACGGCCAGCATCACTTTATAGCTCCTTTCCCTCCACACCCCTGCAGGGGACACTGAGACGCTGTGACCTCACTTCAGGAGCCCAAAGACCTCTCATATCTGAACTTGCTCCACATCTCTGCACATCTCTGCCCCAGCCAGGCAGGGCTGATCACACTCCCTGGGGAGACAGTCCTGTCATCCTGGCCTTGAGCCTGCTTCATATCCTGCCCCTTCAAATCCTGCCCCACTTCCTCCAGAAAGCCCTCCAGAGCAGACTAGCGTGCACTCCCCAACCCCTCACCACTGGGGGCCCCTCAACACAGCTCGGGGCAGGCAGTCAGCCAGCCTCCTCCCAGGGATCCCTGGGCTTTGCCGTGCTCAGAGAGGCCTCTCCACCCTGTTCTGTCCCATGGTGAACTCTGCCCTTCTCCATGCTCCAGGCCCTGATGCAAAGCATGGAGACCACTTCCCGGGAGGGTAATTAAGATGGCAGGCAGTGTATTCATGTCCCTGCAGGAGACAGGGAGGGAGTGCAAGGGCTGAGCCAAGGCAGGGCCCAGCTGCCCAGAGGGGCCACAGGCTTCAGAATTTCCTGAAACCAGGGCCGCTGCTCCCCTGGGCTGACCCAGGCAGAGGAGACAGGTGGCCTGGGTGTCTGTGCAGGGTCTATGCCCCCTCCGAGATCCTGCCAGGGCTCAACTTCTGCTCTAGGACACCTACCAGGCAGGCATCCCAGCCACAGGATCTGGTCCTGGCTCCCACTGGCTGCCTCAATGGGACCTCCCACCAGCATCCAGCACCCCAACTGCCTCTCGGCAGGCAATCCACCCCTCCCCCGAGGAATGGGCCCTCAGTCCCATCTGTGTATTGAAAAGGCACTTGTCTCACAGCTTCACTTGATCTTGGCCACTGCTCGGAGACAGGCAGTGTGGACATGGTTTCACGGACAGGCAACACGCAGGTTCAGAGAGGCCCAGGCCCTCAGAGCCCACATTGCACCGAGGCCAGGCCAACACCCGAGTGTACACTGGATCTGTTCCCCAACAAATAGTTTGGTGCCTGTTTGGCGACCCATGGAGAAACAGGGCCCCCACCCAAGGGTAGAGAAGGAGGCAGGGAAACAGCAGCAGGACAGGGAATCCCCGTGCCTTGCAAAGGACTTCAAACCTTTTTACCAAACCTTCCTGCAACCCACACACATCAAATGCAGGCAGCCTGCTTTGTATGATTGATGAAGACTTTTTTTAACCTAAGGATTTAATTACAGGGGAACTGCATTCCCAGAGGGCCTGTCAAGTGAGTTCTCACAGGCCTTCTGACAGCCTCAGGCAGCTGGGGGACCTCACAATCAAGAGGGGAGGGGGCCGGGAGGGGACAGAACATTTCGGTGGCACTGCCCAGGAGAGGTCTCTGGCAAAGGCCCACCGTGTGGGTTCTGGGTCTCAGAAGAGGGTCCTCTTGGTGGTACCCACTCTGCCCACCTCCTCACTGTGCAGCTGCAAACCCAGCAGAAGCACAGGGAGGGACTTTTGCGGCTCTGGAGACACTGGCGGCTGTGCTGCACTTGGGGGATAGGCCAGGGCAGGGGATGTTCCCACACCAGGGGCCGCCCGCTTGCTGGGAGAGGCTGGTGACCTGAGTCCTGGAAGGGCCGTGGTGCCGACTGGGGAAGGGCCACTTGGGACCATCATTCCATTCATGGGGAGGCCACACTATGACTGGAGCTCTTCAGACACAGCAGGTCACTGTGTTGGGAGGAATGGCTTCTGGTGACTAGTTGAGACCAACCCCTGGGGAGCAGAAGGTTGAGGAGACAAAAGTTGCCTTGGCACAGAGAACACAGGCTTCGAGATGAAACAGAAGGTTCAAGTCCAGCTCTGCTATTTTCCAGATATGTCTCAGTTTCCACATCTGTGAAGTGGGGACATTCACAAGACCTGATGCCCGGAGTCATTTGTGAAAGTTACCTGAATCAATCAAGTAACAGGGTACGATTCAAGTAAGCATCTAAACAGTGAAAACACTTGAGAACTGGTGGGTCCACAGCCTGTGCCCTCAGACAGCAGGGTCTCCCACCCAGGCTTCCTCACCCCGGACCTTCCCACAAAGCAGCTGTAGGCTGTTCATGGCGAGGGCCGTGCCTGAGCCCCATGCCCTGTTGGCACGTCAGTCCTGCTCACAGATGCCTGCGCTTCCCTCCTCTGCAGCCGGGTCCCCGGAGCCGTGGCGAGAGGCGGCATGCAGGTCATCGCCACAGGTGTCTGCTGTAACAGGCACCCGAGGAGAGTTAGTTGAATATTAACGCCACACGGGAGTGACGTGGTCTCTTATCTGTGGTGCAGACCAGCCGCCAGAGGAAGAGACAGGGAGATGCAGGTGGGGCGCCAGGGGGTCCCCGCTCCCGTGGTAAACACTAACACCTGGACGGGGCACTCGAGGAGGTCTCGCTCCATTTGGGTCGGCAGGGAGCCGCTGTCAGTGTGTCCTGGAAACTTCCTCTACCTGGGCTCTTCCCGGGGAAACCCTAACAGCTGGCAGCAATCAGCCTTAAAGCAGGACTCATGAGATCTCATTAATGGGCAAACAACGATAGCCTGGAATTTCAAGAAAGCCTGGACTTCTGGAAGATGTCGTTAGAACCTAATTGTGTGTCTTTTTTTTTGTTTGTTTTTTGTTTTTGTCTTTTGTCTTTTTAGGGCTGCACCTGCGGCATATGGAGGTTCCCAGGCTAGGGGTCTAATCGGAGCTATACTTGCCAGTCTACGCCACAGCCACAGCCACAGTCACAGCCACGCCAGATCCGACCCACGTCTGAGACCTACACCACAGCTCAAGGCAACGCCGGATCCTTAACCCACTGAGCAAGGCCAGGGATTGAACCCACAACCCCATGGTTCCTAGTCAGATTCGTGTCGGTTGTGCCATGACGGGAACTCCCCTAATTGCATTTTTAAGGCAGGTTGCACCCTGCATTTACTGCCTGAGGGACCCAGAGATTCTCCAGCAGTCATGGTCAGGGGGACGGTGTGGGAGGGCACCCGTCCTCTGCGTTCCCACCGCAGGGACCAGGGTGACCCCCGACTCAGGGACAAATCACTGTCATCTTGAGTAAGTCAGAGTGGCTGATCCTTGTTTGCTTTGAGCCTCGTCCTGTTCCGGCTCGAGCATCGGCTCCAGCTCCCTCCTTATAGGACACTGTGGATTTCCTTTCCATTCCGGCCACACTCCCACGCAGGCCCTTCCATCACTGCCGGTCCCAGACCCTCCTGCAGCCCAAGCTCTGCTCTTAGGGCTGCAGGTCAAGCACAGGACACAAGCTAGATCTGAATCTCAGGCAAAAAGTAATTCTCTTCTGATAAGCCTGTCCCAGATAGTACACGGGAAATTATGCATATGAAGAAAAAATTAATTTTTATCTGAAATTCTAATTGAAGTGAACATCATCATTTTGGTTTTTATTTGCTTTGTTTTTTTGCTAAACCTGGCAACCCTAGCTGCCACCATCCTCCTTGCTGATCCACCACTTTACAGCCCATCTCCACAGGGCCTGCGGCAGTCACTAGCCCCAGGGAGCAGGTGAGGGAGGCTGGCACAGGGAGGACCCAGGCTGGGAGCCAGAACTCTCTCTATCCCCCTCTCTATCCATGCGATCTCCGACTTAACTCTTAAAAGCTGTCAGGTTTTTCTTTCTCTCTTTTAATCAACAAACTGATATGATCCCATCTAACTTGCAGAGCCGATGTGAGGACTAAATGAAATAGTACATGTGAAAAATGCTAAGCAAAGGGAAGGCTTCTCACAAAGAGGCAGTTGACAGAAAAGGAAAATCAGCATCCCTCGGGTTCACTGCGAGGAAGGACACAAACTCTAAAAACCACACACAAGGGCCACGAGACAGCCTCCGAACTTATTTCATGCCCAGAACTCGGTGTGGCCCTGCAGAGCAGAGGTGACCTCATTGCACAGGCACTGGTGCTCGAAAGAATGGCCCCAAGGTAGCAGGAGAAGATTTAGTTCTATTCTACGTATTTGCCTTAAGAAGGCAGCCAAGAGCTTCATCCAGGCAAGTCTGCCCAGGCTCTAAGACTTCAGAATGTGACCCGGCCCCACCGGAACTGAGTACCTACTGTGTGCCAGGCACGTGCAGCCACATCCACACCCACGAGCTCAGAGGACGCTCTTTACGCAAAGAAACTAGCTGTTATCCCTCTAGTAAATATTTATGGAACGAATGAGGAAGCGGTGGATGAATTCCCAGGGTGAATTACAAAGTACTGGAGACAAAAAGGACCAGGATACTGGATTAACTCCCATATACTACAGGCAACAGCACAGGGCAGGGGGACAACCAGGCAGGTATGTGAGTGACGTGGAGACTCAGAGGGTTTTTTCATCACGGCAGGTGCGGCAAGCATGAAAGTTGGGATCACAACTCAGTGATCATGCCAGATTCAGCTGCTGGATCGACTATGGGGAAGACATTTCTAAAGATAACATCCGGGTGGTTCATGGTTACTGAGTCCCCTCCTCTAATATTATGACAATAACCTGTTCTGTGTTGTTTTCCCAAAAAGTGGCTTGGCCTTTGTCACGCCCATCGTTCTGACCCATCAGGACAGGTGCAGAAAAGTCAGAGCAGCTAGTGGTTGGTTCCTGTGGGAGATACATACAGACACAGACTAAACGGGGGCCTTGGGCTGTGCACATGGGCTGAAAATAGGCCAACATCAAGCAGCAGTGACCAGGATGTCACAGCTAGGACCAGCGAGGCTGACCCGCTGAAATAAATTCCCTGCAGGTCCAACTCCCTGTCAATCATCAACAATGTAGTTGAGCCTGAACAGGGTCTACTCCACAGGTGCTCACAGGAGGAGGTGGGGGGGTGCCAAAGGAGAGGAAATTCATCTTCTAACCTGGATGCCAAAAACCATGGAGGAAAGGAGACAACCGCAAACATCTGCCAAAGCAGCACGTGGACAGAAGAATGCGGGTGGGGCACGGTGGGCTGGGCAAGCAGGAGGATGCAGTGGATTAAGATGCATGTGGCCATGAAAAATCAAAGCCAGCAAAAGCACCTCTTTCTGAGCTGACCCACAGCTGCCGGAAATCTGTGCTTAAAGAGGCAGGACCTCACTCGTGCTAACTTGAAATCCTAAGGAAACCGGATCTAAAAGGGCTTTTAAAGATCAGATAATTGAATCCCTCATTTGAACAGATGATAAAGCAAAGGGCAGAAGAGAAACGATGATGGTGTGTCAAGCTGGTCACACGTTCCTGAAAGCGCATGGCAATTCTGGGAGGCAGACGCATAGTCACGGTACAGAACCCTTCCTCAAGCCCCACATTGAGGAACCTGGGGCTGCTGACCGGTGCCTAGGCCCGTGAGGGCGTGGGTGGAAGGGCCCATCCAGGCCCAGATTCTGGGCACACAGCCAGGCTCGTGGGGCCCTTGATGGGGCCCAGGGCCCCCAGGAGGTCTACACTGGCCAGTCATCCAAAGTCACAGCAGGTTGGGAAACAAAGGCCCTGGGACAGAAATTAAACTGATAAATGTTTAATATGACCTCCTTTCCCAAGGAAATTTCAGCTATGGAGCAAATCTACCTCATCTAAGTACATTTCTAGGAACTGTCCATACTCCTTTGTCACACCAGAATCTTGCTTAACATTGGGTGGAAATAAGCCCCCCCAACCCATCCCTGGGGTCTGGCCATGTTTTATTAGAGGTTCTACAGGTGGTTCTTGGGTTGTGTTTTAAAAGAATGAGGTCGGTTCAGAAAACATTTTCCAGTGCTGCGTCATGTTTGCTATTTCCTTCCAGACTAGTAAAGATAATGCCTGGCCAAGTGGCATGGGTCTGAGGAACCAGGAACTCCCACGTCTGCTGTTGAGAATCTAGATTTGGACCAACATTTGTGTTCCTCGCCAACACAGAGCGCGAGGCGTAACTGTGACCTGGGAATCCCACGCGTGGAATTTACTGTCAGGAAAAGGCATGTGCAAAAAGAGATGCACGTGGATTAAGGCTATCGATTGTCTGTGCTTCTCTGTGCTTCGTATCATTGTGCATATCGTAAAGGTGAACAGAGAAGAACACAGGTGATGAGTGAAGACAGCCTCATTGATCACACAAGGAACTGATTCAACACATTATGGCACCTTCGTGTAGTTCAATACTAGGTACATACTGAAATGACGCTGTAGATTCATACATACCAGAGAAGCACAGCCATAGTCTGTAAGTAAAGAAAAATCAGGGTACACAGCACTATGTAGCAGGTTCTTTTTTAAACACTTTAAAACTTTTCTGCATTTGTGTGGTTAAGGCTGGGAGGATATACACAAAAAGACCCCAGTGTCCCTGAGGTTTATGATTCTGAAGGGATTTCTCCCCCTACTTTTTAAATGCCTTTTAATTGTTCCATAATGATTGCATATTACTTATGTAATTATACTTCAAAATTTTTTTCTTAAATTAAAACAAAGGCTACGACTGAAATGTGGAAAACAGAGCGAAAGTAGTTTTCCGGTAAAACAACACTGTAGCTCACAGTGAGAGGAGTGAAGCCAGCTCACAGTGGTCACACTGCCGCTCTCTGTGGGGTGTGCTGGGGAGGGGGAGGCGTATGGAGGAGGAGGGGAGTCCTGACCTCTTCGGCCTCAGCCACTCCTACTCCACTTCCAGGGCCCCCCTCGGTGTCCACGGTCCCCTGCTCCTAACACCACAGGGCTCACTGGGCCCCACTCTCCTGGTCACTCTGCTCCAAAGTCCCTTCAAACTCTCCTCCCCACCCCTCAGGCCTCACCCAGCCTCTGGGGACCCACAGACCAGTTGGGATCACCCTTTTGTGGTCATTGTGGGGTGGGGAGTGAGCATCTCTGGTGGGGGTGGGGGTGTCTCTGGTTTGGGGGGGTCTGGTGTCTCTGGTTTTGGGGGTGGGGTTGTCTCGTTCAGGAGAAGGAGGTGTCTCTGGTTAGGGGGTGGGCATCTTTGGTTTAGGGGGCACGTCTTTGGTTTGCAGGCACTTTGGGCTCCAGCACACCTAAGCAATGCACCAGGTCCTGACCAGTGTGCCTTGACTAGACGTCGCCTCTCTCCCTTGGCACCTAGTTTAGGCAGCCTCTTGCCCACAAGGAGCCCACCCTGCGGCCTCATCTGCTCTTGACTCCATGGTGATGCCACTACGCCCACAGAGATGCCCACTTCTTTCAGATTCTCTGACTTACTGGTTCAGAAAGGGTACTGCTAGTTAAATAGCCCCTTGCCAGACACCAGAGAGGGTATTACAGAAAAAACCAGAGTTACAGCCCTCCCACCTGACACACAGCGGGGCCTGGGACCTATGGCTGGCCGCGGCCTGGTCCAGCACCCGGGGAAGGTCAGCCCGTCCACAGAGAACACAGTTGTTGCTGGTGAGCGGGGAGGGACAGCAGAAGGACCAGGCTGTGCAGAGGGGATCCAGTACTGAGAGCTGGACTTGATCCTGCGAGAGCCCTTCCAGGGGCCAAAGTAGGAAAAGGGCCCAGGGTGGAGAGTTGGGGGCAGGCTGTGGGCTGTGGGGGGCTGAGACCAGACCGGGGTTAGAGGAGGGTGGCTGAGGCTTTCAGAGAGACCAGGAGGCTGGCATCCCGCCTCACCGGCATCTTCCGTGGGTGCAACGCCCCCGGATGGATGGCACTGGGGGCTAAACCACACAGCCCTAGACAAATGTTGGCCATTATGATTAAACGGCTGAGACAGTATTTTGTCATCAGCTTAGTTCTGCTCAGTTGAACACCGTGCTGCAAACAGCTCACCAAATACCAAACAGGACTTTGTTATTTGGGGAAGAGATTCAGGAGCTTTCATGGAACACTGGAAAATCTAAACAGCGGCTGAAAACATGACCGTCCCCGCTCCCAGGAGAGGCGGGAGGGGGGCCACCTCTGATCACTGGGCCCCTTGGCCATGCCCAGAGGTACTTAGCACCAGAGGTCTGGGTTGAGGGAAAAGAGAAGGAAGCCCTCAAACCAAGGGCACTGGCTTCCTCTGGGTTTGCTTATCCCGTGAGGTACACGGGGTCCCTTCTACCCACATGAGCAGGGCCTGGACAGAGGCCAGCCCAGTTCCCAAGCTCCTGACAGCTGGGGATGGTAAGACTTAAGCCTTGGATGGGATCTTGTGGCTGGACTGTTCCCCCACTCCCACCTTCTGTAAGGGGCTGCTCCCCTGAGTCTGGCAAAGAGCCCAGGACACAATCAGCTTTCAAGTTCTACTGTGTCTACTGGAAGTCCGCATAATAGGATGGAGGGACGGACAGACAGACAGATGGTGAAAAACAATCTGGTCCAATCAAGATGAGAACATCTGCTGCTTCCCCTCTTTCAGAGGGACCACCTTTTCCTTCCCATTTTTTCTTCTTAGAAAAATCCCCTCCCCAGGACCCTCACCTGCCCAAACACCTGCTCCATCCCTTCCTCCAGCCCCTCTCCAGGTCTGCCTGTGGGACTCTGTTGACTCTAATGCTGATGGGGCCAGAAGGCTCTTCCGGGTGTGGGACAAGTGCTTTCAGGAGTGAGGGGAAAGCTCCCTGCAGAAGGGCAACAGATTTTTACCTAAACATTATGCTTCGTTTCCGTTTTTCACTAAGCACAAGCCAACCCCCCTCCCCCTTAAGCCCCATCTCCCGTCGAACAGACTATTCCTGCCCGTCTGAGTCATGCATCTCTGGGCAGCCAGACCCTCTGACTCACTGTGGTTGAGATCCAGATTCACAACATCGCAGAGCTGCTAAAAATAGGGACCTGTACCTGGGCCCCAAAATAGGACAGAGACAAACACGGCTCTTTAAAACACTACTGCCCTACCTGTAATGCAAAAAGCAAACAGGGGCTAGAACTGTGCTCTTTTACATGAACCTAAATGTAAAGAAGCCACCGCGAATCCTCTGGAAATCAACTGGCTATGTGGACAGGTACCAGAGACAGAGAGCAGATGGGCAGACTTGGAATAATTATACCTAACACATTCTGGTGTTTTTTATCAGAACGTTCTAGATCTTTAAATTAGCATGGGGTGTATCCACAGCAGGGGCAGGGAAACGAAACTTCCCCATTGGAGCTTTGATGGTACTTTCTCCCTTGAGAACCAATGTGCCTTAAAATAGTTGGGCAAATTGTCAGAGAGAAACAGAGGATGCTTAGGGTTTTCTGGAGGGTTGTATACTTCCTTTCAAGGCTTCTGAGGTCTCTCTGTATAAAAAATCTCATAGCTTTTCCCACTGCTTACGAACCATTTGAACTTGAATGGCCTTAGGACCAGCCTTGATTTTACACTAGCTGCACTTTCGAGAAAGACACCTACACCACTGTCATGTGTTCTTTTTTTGGCCAAAGTTGTGACAGCTTAACTTCATTCTGAATGTACCACGGGCTTTACCTGCTCTGCCTCATGCGACCTCACAGTGACCTGGGATGTGGCTGGCCCATGTCATCACTTTCTGTTTAAATGCCCAGAGGGAGAGGTGGCCCAGGGGCCACGACAGAGCCGGTCTCTGACCCAGGACCCCACTCCCGATGTCGTGCACACAGAGAAGGTCTGGGAGGCGAGACAGCAGCAGGCCTGCTCCCCAGGGAAAGGAGGGGGCCTGTGGGGGGAGGGCATGGTGCTCTCTCTGTCTGATGGGGGGCCCATCAGATAATGCCCCCCCCCCGCCCCTTGTGGACGTGCCCATGGTTCTGCATTCCAGGTCATTTCTTAGCTAAAATGCTCAATGTGGAGTAACTGACCTAAGGAAAACCACCTCTGGAGACTGTCTTCCAGAGGAAGGAACCGGCTCCTAACACAACACACTGCAGCTGCTTGTTTGATGGGTGTTTTTAAACCCCAATGATTTCCGGCAGGTGGCAGGCTGCAGCCTTGCAGGCATGGAGTCCCGGGTATGGGACAGACATCATCAGGGCTGCCGTGGGACCCAGGCCCAAACTCCGGCAGCCGAGGGAGGCTCGCCCTCCACTGTCACCCTGACGTCAGTGGCCCGGCCTCTAGCCTCTGTCTTCACCCTTGCTGGGGTGAGTCAGGGGGCTGCAGCGTCATGGCTGCTGGAGAGAGGACTGTCCTCGCACGGCCCAGACAGCTTCAGACTCTCGCTGCTGCTTTATTTGTTGTTGTTGTTGCTTTCTGTTTGCACATGGTCAAAATGCAGTATTACTGAAAACTACTTACAAGTAAGGAAAAAAGGCTACACCTGAGAGGCAGCCTCTTAAGGTTTTCTTCCGGAGCTTGTAATGCATATTTTGGATCTAATGGAGATTACGTTGCTGTCCTGTGTTTCAGGTATGCTGTGGGACACGGCGGGGTAAGCAGCATCTGGTCGCGCTGTCGACAATGCTCCTGGACGTCATTTAGGGCCACCCTATTGCACAGCGCTCAGACCAGCCCTGCTGTGAATATTTAGCTTGTCTCCAACTTTTTTTTCTTTTTGGCCACGCTCACAGCATCTGGAAGTTCCTGGGCCAGGGGTCAATCCGAGCCACGGCTGTAAGCTGCACCACAGCTGTGGCAACACTGGATCCTTAACCCACTGTGCCACAGCGGGAACTCCTGTCTCCGACTTTTTACCTTTGAAAGCAACACCGCAAGAAGGTGTTGTGCATAAATCTTTACACACCCGTATATTCTCTTTAAGGAGAAATGAGGTTAAAAGTTACAAATATTTTTAGGCTTCTCAATATGAACTGCCAAGTTGCAGTTCAGAAAGGGTGGGCAAAGCCACCCTGACAAGAGGATGAGAGATTTTGTCTGCCACATTGTGGTCCTCTCATTTGCTTGTTCTTGCTTCTAGAGGCGAAACAGAGCTCTTGCTACAGCTTTACTTTCTATTTGAAATAATTTCAAACTTACAGAAAACTTACAAGATCAGTAAAAGGTACTTTCACATACCCTTCTCCAAATAGCCCAGCTGTTAATGGTTTGCCATGTTTGCTTTATCATCCTCTCTCCTGAGACAGAGAGATACATGGACAAAGGGAGACATAGACATATACGCTAGCAACATACCACATACATAAATACGTATGTAATTTTTCTTCTGAGTCACCTGAGATTAAGTAACAAACACCTGTTTATATCTAAATACTTTAGGGAGCATTTTATAAGAACAAAGTCATTCTCACATAGTATGATTGGCAAAATCAGAAAATTTACTTGGATAAATATTGAATCTAATCTGAAGACCTTAAATTTCACCCAATGTCTTTGACAGAAAAAAAAATCTGGTCTGGGATTCAACCAAGATCATGCATCCCATCTAGTTGTCATGTCTGTTTAGTCTCTTTAACCCGGGACCATTCTCTCCATCTGTCTTTGTCTTTCATGACCTTACAGTTTTTGAAAAGGACAACCCAAGGTACTGTAAAATGTCCCTCAGTTTGGGTCTGACATTTCCTCAAGGTTGGGACAAGGTCATGCATTTGTGGCAGGAACACACAGAACACTGCATGCACCTTTGGGGGTCTGTGATGTTGGCTCGTCCCATCAGTGCGGAGCTTAACCTTGGCCACTAGTTAAGGTGGCGTCCAGGTTCTCTACTATGAAGTTACTATTGAACCAATACGCATGTTATGAGGAGAATATCCTGTCCTTTGTTAATGGTCACTTACTAGTTTTAGCTCTGCAGATTACTGCTTGAAGCAATGGGACAGTGACCTGGTGGCAACTTTCTAACTCCATCATTCCTTCCACATTTGTTAGCTACATTTTGTTATAAGAAAACACTGTCTCATTCTTGCTCATTTACCGACTCATTAACTCAGATCAGTATAGACTCAGAGAGAATTACTTTATTTAATCTATGGATGTCATTTATTGAAGCTCAATTATCTCAGATAACCAGAAGGAGGCCCCTCAAGCTGGCTCCTATGTCCTTGAAGTATCCCTATCATCCCAGGAACACCAGTTTCTGGCACCAGACGTTGCAGTATTCTTGTATGCATCTTTGCCTTTGATTCCTTGAGTGGAGAACAGCATTAGAGAACAAGAGCTGGATGCCCAGTGTGCTCATTGTTGATGGGGTGTCACTTGAAAGTTATTTCAGCAGCTATAGAACTGGGAAGTGTGTGTGTGTGTGTAAAAATCATATACATATATCTGTATATATAGTATGTATGCACATACATAATGATTTTAATGTGGCATTTATTTATAAATTAGTTTTAAAAGTTACTACTTAGGTTGAATACTTTTCCAAATGTTTATTAAAGTCTGGATGGATTTTGTGCCCTTCTGTCTATCAGACTTTTTGAATTTCTTATTCCTTCAGATGTCTTTTTAAACACAGATATTAGGCAAAATGTTACATTTGTGGTAATTCGTTTCTCAGATCCAAGGTTTGACTTTTTATTCTGATGTAGAGATTTTTAATTTATTGAAGTTAGAACTATCATCAACTTTTGGAATTTCTACCACTGTTTTGCACTACTGCAGCCCTCCCCCAGCTGAGGACTTGGTACTTACTTCTATTTTCTCCTTTTTCCATTAATCTATTTAATCAACTTGGAATATATTGTGGCAAATTGTATGCGATGAGGACCTAAATTGCTCTGATATTTTTTTCCAAGTAGCTAAACAATGGTACCAGCACCATTTATTATATAACCCTTCCCTTCATCACTGATTTATCATTGTTGTTTTTAGAAATTGCTTTTTGCATCTCCATCTGGCCAAGTGGTTTTCATAAAGGTTGCAGAGTAAACTGTTTTTTTTTTCTCCTAATCTCACATAATTTAGATCCTTGGGAAAGGAGCACATTGTCTAAGCATTTGGTGTCTGCACTGAAGCCAGGCTGCTGGATTCAAACCCAGGCCCCAGCTTCCCCACCTGTGAAATGGAGACAACTGTACCTACCACATAGGATACTGTGAAATTAAATGAGTCAAAACACTTAACATGTTTGAAACAGTACTTAGCACCTGGAAGAGCCCAGTAAGTGTTAGTCATTATTTTCAAAATTGCTTTGTTGCTGGTTTTCTTTTTTTTGTTGTTGTTGTTTGTTTGTTTTTGCCACCCCCATGACATGTGGAAGTTCTGGGGCCAGGGATCCAACCCGCACCACAGCAGTGACCTGAGCGGCTGCAGTGAGAACCCTAATCCTTAACGCGCTGAGCCACATGGGAACTCCTGTTTTGATGTTTTAATGTTACCTCTTTTATTTCTCAGATGAGAGACGCCCATCCTAGCACATCTCCCACAGAGGAGGCGAGTTCTTCACATCTCATGCTTTCAACTGAAGGAAAATTCTACTAGGAGAGAACGAGGGAGGTGGAGGGAGGGAGTGAGGGAGTGGGGAGAAGGCAATTCAAACAGTGCCCATGACGCATCTACCCCGACACTCAGCACACGGGTGTCCCCTGCAAGCTCGGAGGTACCAACCAGCTGGCCACCTGGTCTTTCTTAGCTCTGGTGAGCTTTTCCAAGAGGTAGCATCTCATCACGTCGGGTGGGTGGCCAGTGTTTAAAGATAATGTATTTTTTTCCAACAGCAGAACCCCTAAATGCAAACCAACAACTATACTTCCATCTGGGGCTCAACTGCTAACAATAGACTTCTACTCCGTACGGAGCAAAACCAGCTGTCCCGGCCTTACACAAAGACATGGGATGCCCTTCTGCACTTTGCTGTAGGATTTGGAAGGGAATTTTTATTCACCACAAAGACCATGATGGTCATGTCATGACCACCTGCCTGGTTCTCTGCCTTAGGTCTCCCCCTCCCCAATTCTTTTCCCCCAAGGAAACTTCTAGAGTGTGCTTGGACCGTAGCTTTCCCAGGCTTAAAACCTCTCACAGGTCCCATTTCACAAACCACACAGCATCTATGGCTGGTGGACAAAGATTGTTTCCTTTGGTCAAAATGTTAAAAACAAGATTTTTGTTAGGATTTGAAGTGTCTAAGGTGACAAGCTGGGCTGGATCACGTGGCAGATGCAGAATGGGACTAACTTTTTTTTTTGTCCCTGTCTTTTTGCCTTTTTCTAGGGCTGCACCCAAGGCATATGGAGGTTCCCAGGCTAGGGGTCAAATTGGAGCCATAGCCACTGGCCTACGCCACAGCCACAGCAACACAGGCTCTGAGCCATGTCTGTGACCTACACCATAGTTCACAGCAACGCTGGATCCTTAACCCACTGAGCGAGGCCAGGGATCGGCAACACAACCTCACGGTTCCCAGTCGGATTCGTTAACCACTGAGCCATGATGGGAACTCCTCCAAGGAACCACTTACTTGATGCCAGGCCAGAAGGTCGCTGTTAATGAGGTGGACACAGGGTGTCACCTGCCCTGGCGGTGGCCCGGCGCCCATGGCCATGCCATGACTGCAAATGAATGGGCCTTCCCCCGTGAGCAAGTTTCCCTACTTGGCTTGTGTGTGGCAAACAACTGATATAATCCCAAGACAGCGCCTCATTCTGGTACCAAGTTCCAAGTGTTTGAAAAATTGGAATAATTAAACAGCATGGAAAACACTGGTGTTATTATTCCACTAATCAAGACCATCTGCAATACTGCACAGGAAAAGGATGTGATTCTGAGACAGAAAACAGGTGATGCCGTTAGGACCGCTGTATCTGCATGGTCACCGTGGCCAGGGGTGGCCAGAGGGACATAGAAGCCACCGCACAAGGACAACACTCCCAGGCACTCATCTATTCTCTGTCACAAACCAGGGGTGCTCACAGCAGATTTTGTTGACACCCTTACTGCTGTTCCTGAACAAACCAACTGGGGTGACACCAAGCAGGACGTCATTGCAGCTGGCTTGTACACGGACAGCCTCCACATGGCCCCGTGACACTGCCTGCCTGTGGTCATCCCTGGAGGCTGCCCCCAAGTGGCCTTGTGTCCCTGCACTGTCTGTGTGCTGCAGGTGGCCAATAGCATAGTAAAGAGGACACGTCAGCAGGAGCTAAGACGCCTTCTTCAAAGGGCCGACACAACAAAAGCCCAGTCACCACTGTCTAATTGCACTGAGATAGCAAACCAACAGCTGAGACCAGCCCAGGGGTGTCCATTCACTCAGGACCCCTCTGGAAGAACAGAAGCTGCTCATGCTGGTCGGAAGACGGCTGAGCCACCACTGTCACTCGGGTTCCTAACGCCTTTCCTGGGGTGAGTGGACAGAGCAGACATTGGACAACCTGCCTGTGTTCAGATCTCGCTTTGAAGGCCCCATCCACCTCTCCCATCAGCTCATTCTTCTCTTTTTTTTTTTTTTTCTTTTTATGGCCACACCCACGGCATATGGAAGTTCCCGGCCAGGCCTACGCCACAGCCACAGCAACACTGGATTGGAGCCGTGTCTGTGACTTACGCCGGGTCCTTAACCCGCTGAGCCACAAGGGGAACACCCCCATCAGGTCATTTTAACACCCATTCTGGGCACAGAACTAAGTGACAAGTGTGGACAAACACCCATTCTGGACAAGTTTGGACAAATGTTTAGAACAGATAAAAACATTGGAATCATGGTGACTTCACTGCTGTGAGAACATCCCTGAGAACATTTGTGACACCTACACCAAGGCCCATGGGGCAGCCACTGTCCAAGCAGGGACACGCTGCTTAGACAGTGAACCATCTGGAGAGACCCAGCTGCTGGGACAGACCTTCAAAGTTCAGGGTCTGTGGGGGACACGGATATCATGGCCAACGTCCTCTCCACCCACCACGCTGCGGGAGAGGGAGCGAGCGGCCCTGCCTCTCTGATGGGTCGAACAAGACCGCTCCTCTGGCTGAGCTCTAAGAACGGGCCCTTATCCAGAGCATTTGGAATCCACCCTCCAAAGGAGGAATTACAGGGGCTCATTTCTGAATGAGACATTCAGGATGACAGATCTCAGGTGAAGGAGGAAGAGAGGGTGGGGTGCCAGTTGGCAGGTACAGCCTCAGCTCCCAGTGCCTGTAGGTCCCAAGGTCTGGTCACGCAGATTTTTCCTTTGGCGTCGTCGTCCCTTACGAGTTTGTACAGAGGCAACTGAACTGTCACCGTGCTCCAGACAATCAGCCCTCCCAGGTCACCATCTCTCTTCCATCACCCCCCAACCCACCTCTGTCCCAGTCCTGCACTAGCAGAGTTGCAAGATGAGCTCCCCGTGGGGTTTGCACACTCCAAACTCCTGCTCACCTTTCCCCCACCAAAAGCCTCTGAAAACTACGGTAAGCCTCTTGGCATATTAGAGATAGAGGGAACATGGACGTGCCTGGTCCCAAACTGTCCTTTACAGTGGCCCACAGGCAGCTGCAAGGCCATGGAACTAGTTACTGATCAGACGGAAACCCGAAGCCCTGACTCCATCAGTGGACTTCATCTTCTCTGTGTAGAAACAGGACAGGTAACCTAATCAATAATCGCTCAATCAATCACACAATCAGCGGAGGAGTGCCGTTCATCAGACCTGCCCAGCGCTGTGTTTCACTGTTTAAGATTTGCAAAGGATGTATAAGGACAGTGGTTCTACTAGAAAAGATTTATAAAGCTACTGAAAAATACAAGAGGAACAGGCTTCCAACACCCAGGATCTGAGTCTCAAGAAGGGGGTCTGAGCTTCCTTGTTTGTGAATTAAACAAAATAGCAGTTTATTTTTTCTTTCTTATGACAAAGTATGGAGGTAAATAGTCCACTCTACAAAGGTCACAGACACCAGAGGTTTCCAGCTCACTAGTCTGTCATCTCCAGAGTGTGTGCCTCTTACTCATGGTCCAACATGGTAGCTGGAGCTCCAGCCATCACATCCACATTCCTGGCAGAGGATGGAGGAAGGGACAAAGAAGGATGGAAGAAGAGCAAGAATGGATACTAGAGGGTAACTGATGGATCTGCTCAGCCCTATGGAGAGAATGTTCACCAAACCACAAGCCTCCTGGAGCTTGGCCCTGTGTGTTCTCAGAACATCTCCTAAAGAGTTGTTGGTGCATGGTCAGGCCCAGGTGGCCTCAGGGTTCACCCCAAGCTGGATCTGCAATGTTCCTCTGAGGTAGGATTCAATTCCTGTTCTGATACAGTTGGTTCAGCTTTAAAGGATCCCTCTGCCTAGAAAGCCCTTCCTTACATGACACGCAGCTCCTTTTTCCTCATTTGAATTTCTGCTTGAGCCCTTGGCCCCCACCCCATACAATTTACTGTCTTCTCAGCACATGTTACTGTCTGAAATCCCCTCATTTGTTTACTTGTTTCCTGTCTGTTCCCTCCACAAACCCTCATACACATACCACTCCATGGAAGTTCTATGTCACTGCTTTATCCCCAGAACCTAGAGCCGTCCATACCTGACACCCACAGTGCTCACCAGAATTAATGAATTAAGCAATTAATTAATGTCAACACCAAGCCAAGCGGGATTGCACTTAATCATCCCATCCAACCAATGAGGCGGGGACAGACTCCTCCCCGCCCCCCCGCCCCCTTACAGATGAGGAAGCTGGCAGAGATGCTGACCCAGGTCAACGTGGGCTGCTGGAAGTGGAGCTCACTGCGTAAACTGGAGGCAGAAGGCAGAAACCTCCCCCTCACTCCCATCAGACCCAGGGGACATTGGGAGCCAATGTTAGTAAGACACCTGCTCCCCCTTTGCCACGCCCCTGGGAGCCAGAAAGAGGTGCCCGGAAAGGTGAGAGGCCGGAAGAGCCAGCAGGAGCAGCTGTGACAACACTGGGGCCAGAGTGGAGCCTGAATGGGAGGCAGGGCTGTGCACACCTGGAATTTCCAGTGACTTGGCCACTGCAAATGCATGGTTACTGCTACAGCCTCAGCCACATACAGCCCCAATATGTTCCCACTGTGGTTACTGCTACAGCCTCAGCCACATGCAGCCCCAATATGTCCCCACTGCAAATGCATGGTTACTGCTACAGCCTCAGCCACATACAGCCCCAATATGTCCCCAGTGGTTACTGCTACAGCCTCAGCCACATACAGCCCCAATATGTCCCCACTGTGTCCAGGCGGCTGCCTGGACACAGTGGGGACATGGCCTTGATGCTCCTTCTCTGGTCCAAGGGCTTCTGGGGGACCTGGCAGGTCTGGCTGTCCCCCAGGACCTGTAACTATCCCTGAGCCATTAGTATGTTGAGGGGGATGGGTGTGGGGTGCAGATAGGCTGAGGTTTCCAAGCACGTCTTCTGCTCCTGCCCCTGCTGTGGCCTGAATGCCTGATGGAGGCTGAGGACCTAAGATGGGCTGATTTAATAAAGCACTGTCCTCAAGGGAAGCTGTATGCTGACAGTGGGTCCCAGAGAAGGTAGCCTTAGAGGGGGAAGGCCCAGAGAGCCAGCCCCCTCCTCCCTCCTCTGTGCCTCTTACAGCAGCTCCAATCCAGAGCGGTACCTGGAGGGCCCAAGGCTGCTGGCTCACGTGCACATGCCGCTAATTGCAATGACTGCTATGTAATGCTTTGTGTATATTTCCCCAGACCAAGAAAGCAGACGCCGCGCCTGGTGGAACAGGTCATGCTGGTATTTGGGTTGCTCTTTTTTTCTTTTTTGCTAAAAATATATATTCAACAAATGCATGGGAAATGAATGAAAGCAAGGCAAACAGACAGCCAGGGAGGGCAGAGGGCAGGCTGCTGTGGCTGCCGGGAACAAGGTTGAGGCTGGGAGCGGGGAGGAGGGGCCTGGACCCCACAGGACCTGGAGGCCAGGCCTGGAGCGCAGCCACGGGCTGACCCTGGACATCCGTTTTCTGCTCAGCTTTGGAGCCAGGGACCCAGAGGTCAGGCATGGTGTGGCTCTTCCTTAGGCAGGGCACGTGTCCAGGGGCCAAGCCCTGGGCCAGGTAGTTGGAGAAGCCCCAGAGGGCACGGTGGAGGGCATTGGTGGTCTGAGAGGGAGAGGAAGTGCCTGACGCAGAGCTGAGAGGTCCTGCAGCAAACCCCAGGGGCTGTGCTCTAGGGGCGTGTCTGGCACCAGGACGGAACAGCTGTGGGCTTCCTCAGCTCTGGGCAGCAGCCTGCATTTTCTCTGAAATGTTGGAATGACTCAGGCCCTAGGAAATGAAGAGTTTGCTGGACCCTCCACTGTAAGGGGTGCCTGGCTGTGTCTCCAGGGCCTGGCCCTGACTGCTAGCGCATCAGCCGCCTTCCTTCCTGGGCAAGGCCCCGCCCCCGCACCCCCTCCAACATCAGTAGCTGCAGCTGCGGCAGATCATCACATCCGCAGCCGAGATCAAAGCAAAGTGTGATGGGTGCCCGGGAGGCTGGTGCAGCCACGCCAGCTCGAGGCTCACCACTGGGTCCTGTGTGGGGACCCTGGGGTCCAGCCTACCAGCACCACCTGGCCCTGTCCCCAAAGGCAAGAGAGTGTGGGAAGCTGGGGGTGCCAAGGGCCTGCCCTCTGGACAGCTGGGTGGGAGGGACCCTCTCCTGCGTGGTCCCTGGCAGCTGCTCCTCACACAGGCCCCTGCAGCTAGGGGAGGGGCAGTGAGGCTGCAGTGACCCATGGGGACCCTGCCTAGCCAGGACAGGTCCCAGAGCTGTTGATCCACCGTGGGACACAGGCAGGAGCTGGAGCAAGAGACCTATCAGTGCCTTCTGCAGATGGACGGCTGGTCCTCAGAGGCGCCACCATTGTCAGAAAAGGAGCCAGACTTGCCTCCCCATTGCCTCCCCTCTAACCTTCCTCTCCCTCCCTTCTCCCCCTCCAGTCACCTCCCCCACCCTGGGCGCTCACTTCCTGCCTACCTGCCATGGGGGACCTGTAAGCGCACCCAAGCCCCGTGTCCCTACTGCCCAAGCAGCCACCCTGACTCCTCTCCTTTCTGGGACTCTCGGCAAGGATGCCTCTGGACAACCAGGCTCTTGAGGGCAGGAGCCCCGGTGAGACCTGAGACCGTGTGGCCCAACACAGCGTCTACAGAGAAAGCTGGGAAGAATGCAGCCGCCTGGAGGGTGGAGGGATGCCCAGAGGCAACCAGCAGGAAGGAGGCCACTTCCACTGGAAGTGACATTGCCTGAGGGCCGGGCACTGGCCATGCTCACCAGGGCACTGATGGCCCCCGCCGTCCCTCCCACACCCAGTGAAAAAACACTATCCAGGCATCTGCAGAGTAAGACGCCTCATCACCTCGTGGGTTCCTGACTGTGCGGTTCCCAGCTCCAGGGGCAGAAAGACTCACTAAGGGGCCTACGGGTAACTCCTCACACGCTCCTGAGTCAGCCCCGGGGGAGGGCAGTTAGGCCGCAACAACCCAACCGAGCCAGCAAGGGCCAGGCCCCTACACCACTAACAGCAAGTTTTAATTAGCAGAGAA
This sequence comes from Phacochoerus africanus, assembly GCF_016906955.1. Lineage (NCBI taxonomy): Eukaryota > Metazoa > Chordata > Mammalia > Artiodactyla > Suidae > Phacochoerus > Phacochoerus africanus. Next base: position 72,977,143 of record NC_062550.1, on the reverse strand, counting down.
GCTCGGGAACAGGAGGTCAGCTATTCATTCTCTGGGTGGCTCCCTCTCCAGGACGGGGCTGCTTTCAGCCTAATGATGCTTTCTCCCAGAATCTCTCCTCTAGACCCAGACAGCAAAGGTCCCTGGGAGCCACCCCCTGCCCCTTGGGAACAGCTCCTCTGTGTCCCCAAATCCAGTCACCAGTAGGACCCTCGGGCTGCCCTCTAACATGTTTCTTCAGTTCAGCTGGATTTATGTGCAGCCAATGTTTATTGAGTTCCTTTTAAGTTTTTCTTAAATTTTAAATTAAAAAAAAAAAAACTGTGGCAAAATATACATAAATACAAAATTTACCCTCCTAACCATCTTTAAGGGGGCAGCTCAGGAGTGTTAAGACCATTCACACTGCTGGGCAAACAGTCTTGCAAAAGAGAAACTCTGTGCCATTAAACACTGACTCCCCACCCCTCCCCTCAGCCCCTGGGAACCACTGTTCTACTTTCTGTCTCTACGAATTTGACCATTTGACCACATAAGTGGAGTTAAACTGTAGCTTATCTCACTGAGTATAATGTCCGCAAGGTCCATCCACGTCCTAGCTCGTGTCAGAATTTCCTTCCCTTTTGGGTAGATGCGCACCACAATTTGCTCATCCATCCTTCCATCCACGAACACTTGGGGTTGCTTCTGCCTTCTGCATATTTGAATAATGCTGCTTTGAACACAGGGGTACGAATATCTCTTTGAGACCCTGCCCTTACTTCTTTCGGGTGAATACCCAGAAGGGGAATTGCTGGATCATATGGCGGTTCTATTTTATTTTTTATTTTTTGTCTTTTTAGGGCTGCACCTGCGGCATATGGAAGTTGCTAGGCTAGGGGTCGAATTGGAGCTGCAGCTGCCAGCCTACGCTACAGCCACAGCAATGCCAGATCCCTAACCCAGTGAATGAGGCCAGGGATCAAAGCCGCATTCTCATGGATACTAGTAGGGTTCATGACCGCTGAGCCACGACAGGAACTCCTGGTGGTGATATTCTAAATGCCGGAGGAACTGCCGCTCTGTTTCCTGCAGCGGCTGCACCGTGCTGTGTCCCCACCAACGGGGCACAAGGGTTCCGATTTCTCTCCATCCTCGTCAGCACTTGTTACTTCCTGTTTGTCTTGGTTTGGTTCAGGTTTTGAGGGCAGGGTCCTAGCAGGTGTAAGGCAGTGATTTCCTCTCCTGGCTCAGGCACTTGGCTGGTGCTTGGCATGAAGCCTCTTGTTTAAGCCACAAGATCCCAGGACATCGAGTGCGGTGGTGGCTGCCTTCTTCCCTCATCACTGGTCATTTTTTTCATGCGAGTGTGCATTTCTCTCCCTAGCAAACCAGCCCTCTCTATGGCATACACGTGCACCGGGTGGGAGCCAGCCCGCAGCCCTCATGGATACCTGGCCGGAGACCTGGCCAGGAAGGAGCGAGCAGTGCTCCTGGCACCAGAAGCGGTGCGTAGTGTCTTGGGCCTCAGGGCTCTGTCTCCAGGGACCTGAACCTGCGGCTGCCTCTCCAGCCAAGCAGTGCCACAGGCTGCCCCTCCAGCAGAAGCAGGGATGACCAGCTCTGTCTGAGCACCCTTCTCAGCCCCATCTCGGCTGGTACAGGAAGCAGATGCTCGCCGGCATGTCTTGGAGCGGGTGCCTTGAATTCTCTCCTCCAACAACAGCCGTCCTGCCCTTTGCACATGCTGGCTGATCTGATCCTCACAACAACGCAGCCGAGGGAGCTGGGATCACCCCATTTTACAGATAAAGAAACCAAGGTCTGCGGGGAACACAGGCTTTTCCTCAAGGTCACACAGCTAAGAGGCCACAAAGCCCGTGCCCCTGGCTGCTCTGGCCGGCCGGTCGGTGCCTCACACGTGTCCAGCTTTAGGGGTCAGCCCTGGGTGAGTGGAAGGTGAACAGGACAGAGCCGGCTGCCTCAGAGGAGCCCATGACTTCCTGGGCGGCTCGCCTGCGCTCTGTGCATGAGGCCTGTCCTCTGACTGCAGCTTGTGACGAGTCTCATCCTCAGACCTGGTTCCCAGAGGCCAGGAGAGTCCGCAGTGCAAAGAGCCGCAGCCTGACGCGACCGCTACAGTCTGCTGTGACCTGTAGATGAGACCAGCCTCTGGGGTCAGGAACACAGACTTCTGACAAGGGCCACGCATCTGTGGCGCTGTCTCACTCTGGAACTAGGAGACCCAAAGACCTCTGTTGCGGGGAGCGAGCCAGAGCCCTTTCACTTGTTCCACAGGGAGTCATTCCGTCATTCATTCTCTCAGTAACCACGTCCCTGAACGGCACCCAGAACTTACTCTTTGCTCAATAAATAGATTCTCTTCCCTTTCACACCCTTGCCAAGGCCTCCAAGGATGGTAGATGTCGACACAGCACACAGGCAACCCCAGGGAGCACAGCGGTGTGGGGGGCAGGGCTTGATGGACCTTGGCCATGGGCCACACATTCGGTCTAAGCAAATGCTTGTTTCTCTCTCATTCCCAGACCACCGGCGCAAAGGGAAGGCAGACAGTCAGAGATGACAGCCGTCAAGGGCAGGCAGGAGTCACGCTGGCCCAACCCCCGACCCCACCCTGGTGAACAAGGACAAGATGACGGCTCCTGCTGGCTCGCCTGCATGTAAACCTGCAGAGTCACCCCAAGGCACCTGTGGAAAACCATCCAGAAGGAGCAGGTGCAGGAGAGTGGCGGGGGCGGGGGACGCAGCCAGTTGTTCCCTTGTATCCCTCAGAAGAAAGGGGCCTTCACAGGCTGAGGGAGGGCGAAGATGGACAGACCCGGACAGGCAGGGAGGTAGCCGGGTGGCAGCAGAGGACTGTTCTCACATTTTTCTACACTGAAAAAAATTCACAGCCATGCAACCACCTCAAGAGACCGGCAGCAATACAGCTCAGCATCTGCACAATTCCAGCCCCAGGGCACATGTATCCGAGGAGCAGGCACACGTTTGCTCTTCTAAAAAGTGGGCCAAATACCCATCGACAGCAGGATGGATAAAAACACCTGGTTATTGGTCCAAGGAATGCTATTCACAGGGGCAGGCAGCACCACAGGTACCGCCCAGGTGGGTCTCCCAGAATAACTGAGGGAGGGAAACCAGTCCCAGAACACACACTGCAGGATTCCATGTACGCAAAGCACAAAGGGGGCAGAGCTGAGACGTCTGCGTATCGGTTGGGGGTGGTGGTGACAAAGGCCACAAGAGGGATGCAAACACCAGTTTGCTTTGCAGTCTGGGCTGCACAGTGGTGCCCACCCTGAGACCCCGTCCAGCTGCCCCAAATGCTCCGAGGTCCTGCATTTTGCCATCTGAAGGTGACAGCTTGAGAAAGTCAGCAGGCTGCTGACTCTGCCCTGGGCCTCCCTGGCAGAGAGGGTGCCTGGTGGTGTGGGAGCTGCTCAGACAGGGGGCCACCGACCATCTCCCAGGAGGTGTCCTCATTGAAAAGGTGTCACTAGACAAGAGCAGTAAAAGCGTTTTCCGCTGAAAGCCTGGTCTCAGCCAGCCCATTGGTGTCTGCACCGGGGAGGCCCGGGGAGGAGGCGAGGGGGCACGTGGGGGGCCTTCTCGTTCAAGTCAGAAAATCCACTCCCCAGTCTTGGAAGCAAGGTTCTCAGCGAACCAATGACGCCAAACGCCCCAAACTGTCCCTCGCTGATTGCAGGGATGATGTTTCGTTCGTGGGGATTTTCCAGGCCCCAGTCCCAGGTCCCTTCTCCTTCCAGAGCTCCTGAGCTCCCTTCCGGCCAACCAGCACCCTCCTGGGGGCTCCTGGAGAAATTCCTCATAGCCCCGTCACCCTTGGTGAGTTGCTTGGAAAGAAGTCTGGGCGGCAAGGAAGCAAAGGCTGAACTCGGACCTGCAGTGAGGTGGGGTGACCGGCTCTCCACTGGTTAACTTGCCCCAAGAGTGTCAGGCACCCACCCCCAGGCGAGAGCCCCACTGCCCTTCAGCCTGCGTGGACGGCAATGGGCTGGTTCACCCGCCACCCAGCAGAGGCCGCATTCGGCCTTGGGAACAGAGTGGGGACATGCAGGCTGGGGGACAGGGCAGGTGGATCAGCTGTGATCGGTTCTGCAACTGACAAGGTGGCCAGAGCACCTCTATCACACTGCGATTTACAGAATTATAGCTCAGAGCTGGGCCAGGGAGCGCTGAGGGAATTGAGGTGTCTTGGGGGCCTGATTCAGCATAATGGATCACCCAAAGCCTGAGTGTCAACTTCCGGGTTTAGGTAAATAAATTTCCCTAACTTCAAGACTCAGCAGCACTTGCTCAGCAGCCACTCATGTCTTTAAATCTGGAGGATTCAGGCGACCATGAGCTTTTTTAAAGGCAAGAGCATGATGTGAGGGTTAAAATGTAACACAGGGCTGCACTGTTGGACATACAGAGGTCAAATCAGAACAGATCATAAGATCCCCTGAGCAGACAACTGGTAGGGATCATGTTTGCTTCCAGGCATCACTCAAAAAACCCGCTGGGGGCCCAAGGAAGACACCCAGGTGGGGAGGGTCTGGTCACAGGCAGAGGAACTGAAGCATCAGAGCTGAAGAATCAGGGGAGAATCGGAGGAGGTACAGATGGGCACAGAAATGTTATTTCCAAATTCTTAAAGCACTAGTGAAAGAGGAACTGGCACTTCACTCTGTGTTTAGAAGAGAGAGAAGAACAGGACCAACGAGCAGGTTACAGGGCTTATTTCTTAGTATTAGGAGGAATGTCCACTGAGCCCAGTGTGGACCCTGTGGCAGGTAAGTTCCTCTCCTCCTGTAGGAGGAGTTGGTCGGCTGAGATGACCTCTGACCTCCAGAGTCCCGTGCAAAGGCTGCCGTCCATAACGAAAGCAGGTACGACATGCTCCTGGCCAGCAGTCCTCCAGCTCTGCAGATGTGGGGGGTGAGGGGCTGGCCAGCCCAGGGCATGGCTTCCCGGTATGTTCTATGCACACCTGGGACACACCCTGGATTGTGCAGAACTGTCCCTGGATGCCTGCGTCACATGGGGGTGAGGACCCTCCCAGGAACCTCAGAGCTGACACCATCCCCGAGGGCCTTTACAGCCCAGTCACCCTGCTTGCTCATGTGGGATAAAGCACTCACACCTGAAACTGATCATTTTAACCCTTTTTAAGCAGACAGTTCAGCAGCATTAAGTCCATTCACGCTGCTATGTAACCATCACCACGATTCGTCGTCCAAACATCCATCCCGTTTTTGTGTCATTATTCCCCAAAGCTGTTTCTAGATTTCTTAGCCACAGTTTTCCCCGTCCAGCCATCGTGGGCGTGACTGTCCACCAGAGCACACTTGCTCTCCTAGTTCGATGGCTCCTAATAGTGACACAGCAAGTGGGAGGTTCATGGCTGTGGACGAGCGGGGCCAGTTCTGCTGTCCCTGCGTGGTCTGCCCTCTGTTTGCTGGGGCCGGGGCGATGGCTTAGAGGCCTCTTCTGATGTCAGGATGGATGGCTGCCGCTGGGGAAACGGGTCAGCCTGGGTCCAGTTTCACTCGTTTCTGAAGGTAAAGGGGGAAAGTCATAATCCTGGGTTCACCTACACTCCGGCTGATCTGCTGGCTGCATGTTAATGTAAACAGTTAATTGCAGGCTAGCAGGCCTTGGAGAATCCAGGGTAGCTTTAATTAATTCCAGTACATGCCTTGCAATGTTTACATTCCAAATTACCTTCAAGTCAGAAGTATGTGGCCCAGAACCACAGTTTGGGGGGAATAAAATTCCACTGGCCGCTGCTTCCAGCATCTGGAAGTCATTTGCTAAAAGAGACAGAGTTTGCTCTTTGGGAAAGTTCAATGTGCTTTGAGAGAGATGAGGTGTCACTTGCTCTCCCCAAGCTGCTGACACAGGAAAGCACCAGGCGAGTTCTGGAGCCAGAGTGATGTGCCGCGGGTTCTGAGCAGAGAGGGAAGCCACACCTCTGCCGCCCTCGGCACGGAAGGAAGTCCGGGACGAGAGCCTGGGGGAAAGACGTGACACTGACGACCAGGATGGCATTGTTAGACTTTATTTCATGCTGTTTCAGCCTTGGCTGTGCCTGTTCCTTACCCACCCCCACCAGGTGCCCCTTCCTGGAGTCATAGGAAACTCCGTCTGCATTGGGGAGGGTGATGGAGGCACAGCTGGTTTTCCTGTTGGGTCTGAGAGCGTTACGAGGTTGTCGCGTGATGTCTGCAGACGCACAGAGAGCAGGAGCCTGCGAGTGAATGGTTCTGGGAGCAGGAGGCTCTCCAGGCTTCCCTTGGAGGCCCCGTGCTCCCTTCCAGCCTCCACCCACATGACCGCCCCCTTCAGAGCTAAGGAAGGAGGCTGGGTTACGAAAGACACTTTGCATTTGCTCCTTTGGAGTCACATTTCCAAATGAGTCAACAAGGCTACAGGGCTAGCAGGATTTCTCGAATCAAATCAAAGCTTCACACAAGTCCTATTATTTGTCAAAGTCTTTGCCTCTCACTCACCCAAACCAAGACGGGTTTGCTGGAGACGCACTCAGGAATTCTCTTCCAGTCACTCTAACCCAGAGGGGTAGACTGGGTGTGGCCCTGTCTTCCTGGCTTTGGGGACAGAAAGGAAGTGGGCCCTGTGATCCAGCAGATCTAGACATGGACTCAAGCTCCATCTGCTGCATGTGAGGTGGAGGCGCTTGAAGGTCAAGGGTCCCCTGTGAGCTCCAGAGGTTGCCTGGGTGCCTGAGCAGTGAGCTGAGTGACTCCGGGGAGCGAGCATCAAGATGCACACGTGGACGGTGGACCCTGGCCACCCTGTCTGCTTGCAGAGGGTGCTGGGTGCACCCAGAAGCCCAAGAACCAGCGCCACATCTATGGCCGGTTCTGCTCCATGTCCCTGTCCCTTCTTTGTGGACTGCAAGTGGCCAGAAGACAGGGCCACATCTGTGTGACCCGCAGGGTGTGGTGCTTGCAAAGCCACCTGTACAGTGGTGCCTAAGAAGGGCTTTTTAGAATGACCATCAAGAAGACATGTCCTTTGCACCCAGAACTGAACGCTGGCCTCTCCTTCTCACCCACCTGGACAGCCATGGACCGGACACCCTTGCTTCACAGCCTAGCACGTGGGTGTTGGAATGATTCCTGTAATTAAGCAGTTTTGCTTCATTACTGTGTGTGTCAGCATTTCACCAAGTGGAGTCCAAGGATGAGCTGCATCAAAACCACATGGGGTGGGGGTGGAGGGAGGAAGTGTGCTGGTTAAAAATGCAGATTCCTGGCCTCCAGCCGGACTTCCTGGACCATCAACCCTGGGGACAGAGCCAGGGACCTCCCCTTGAAACAAGGCCCCTGGCATGACCTCTGGGATCTGGAGGCTTCTGTTCCTGCCCTTGCTTTTCAGAGTCTGCAACTGTGTGCATTTGCGCATTTGTCTTTGGAGTGGGGGGGCGGCCAGGTACTTATACGCATGGGCTAAAGCCAAGGGACGTGCACCCTCTGCCTGTCAAATACAGGGTAGGGAGGCCCTTTGGTGTGCCAGGGTCATCAGTGCAGAAAGAACCTCAATCCAGAGTCCCCCAAGAAAGAAGCATCTTTCCAGGCGACGTCCCGGGTCTGTCCTGCATGGTCTTCATGCTTCAGGATAGATGGCTATGCCACACAGTCAGATTTGAGAATCAAAGTTCCAGGCCTGCAGCTCAGCCCAGCAAGCTTTGCTGAGAGGCACAGTCATGCAGCTGTGAACCTGAGCAGTGGGGAGCTGGTTGTTGTCCTGGCTCTGGGCCTCTGAGGAGCTGTGTGACCCCCACATTGGTTCCCAGGCACCCTGGAGCCTTAATTTGTCTCGCTCTAAACTTAAACAAAGGGAGTCAAACAAAATCAGATGCTTAGAGATTTTGCTTTGGCAATGAAATTGTTGCTGCCAAAGCAGTACCTGGACATAGGAAACAGGCTCAAGTGCAGCAGCAAGCACCACCCGCGGCTGCCCAGGGGTGCTCCATCAGGACCCCAGCATGCTGAAGGGTGCAGCCCTGAACCCTCTGGGCCGGCTGCGTCCCCAGGCCATACCCCAGGAGTGGCTGGAAGGGCAGGTCAGCCTGTTTTTAAGCCAGAGAGCCTCCAACTTCATTCTGACAGATATTTTTTTACAAGTAAAGTTTATCTTCTATTCTCTGGAAGACTGTGCAACACACAGAGATAGTTCCAGAAGTGCTTGAGTGTGGGTTTTGGAAAAAGGCTGCTATTCTGAGGACTGAGAGGAGGGGAGAAGCAGGAGAGGGAAACATTTTAAAGGTTTTCCCTTGAGTTTTACACTGTGCAGTGTGGGACTTAACTTTATGACTACTTAGGTCCTAGGGCTCAAACGAGCTGTTTGTGAGGCGACCCCAGCCCCAGGTCCACATGTCTCCTGGCAAAGTCTCGGGAGACTTGCGCCCGAGCAGGGCAGTGCCCGCTGACCATCGGCATCTGGGCTGAAGGCTCCCTGTCCGCTCACCCCTCATCTCCCACCTGGGACCAGAGCCAGGGAAACAGCTGAGCCAGGGCCTGGAGCATCCAGTGCACTTTCACATCCCAGCAGCCCGTCCCCCACAGGACTCGGGCCCAGGGTCTTTCCTCTGGATTCCTTCCAAGGCCTCGTGCCGCCCCAGACGCCCTCCCGACCCTCACACACAGGCACTCACGTGCACACACAGGCACACAGGCACACACAGACATACACACATACACACACAAAGACACACAGGCACACATAGACATATACACACACACACAAAGACACATAGGCACACACGTGCACATACTGACACATGCACACACATATACATACACAAGTCTGGACTGACTAGTAACTCACTTCACCTCCCAGAGCTCAGAGCCCTGGCAGCCACCCTGTCTGTCCTCAGCTGAACCCTCAGCTCTGACAGCACAGGTGACAAATGCTACCTACTCCCCACTGCATCTGGCAGGTGAGGGGCTGAGCCCCCCAGGCCCATGTCACGCCTCTTCTCAGGAAGGACACATCCCATCAGGGAGGTAGCAAGGCATCTCAGAGGACAGGCTGCGATCCCAGGGCCCGTGCACACGTCCCCAGACAGGCCTACTCCCCTCAGTGGGACCTGGATACAGGTTATCCCATGGCTCTCACCCAAGGCCGGGCCCATCCAGACAGACCCACTGACGACTCTGTCCCTAAATTCACAGGACAAGGCCCGGACCCCTAGGATCCCCACATCAGGGAGACAGAAGTGGTTTTCGCAGAGGGATGAAGCCAACACGAGGTCCCCGGGCAACCTCACCCCACCTGACAGGTGTCCTGATGAGGAGAGGAAGCGTGGACACAGGGACAAGGGCTGTCCACACACCAAGGAGAGAGGCCAGAGGAGGAACACGCCCTTCAGACGCCCCATCTTGGACTTCTGGCCCCTGGGTGGACGGAGCACACTTCTGTTCTTAGGCTGCGGGTCCGGGGTGCTTTCCCCAGCAGCCCCAGCAAACTCCTTCTCTAGGCTGTTGGACACTGGCAGGCGAGGAGCCAGGGCCCCACCACTGGCCCACCACGGCCCAGGTTCTCGCTGAGGCCCTTGCAGCCCAATGCCCACCCTGGCCTGGACCAGAGGAGGTGGAGAGTCAGAAGAAGAGGGAGAGTCCCAACCATGTGCCCATGGCGCCTGCGTGAAGGTCCTGCCCAGGGCTTGCTCTGTGTCACAAGTTCGGCATCCACGAGGCCCCCAGACCCCAGCCAGCCCCTCCCCAAGGCTGCAGGCCTGGCCCCCGCACAAAATTAGAACTTGAAGGGCAGGGGAACAGAGCAACCAAAGAGCATTCTCCTCACAAGGGAATATTTACTGAATAGTTTACAGACACTGATGAATCTTATGTAAGAGTCAACATGTTCAAAGCACTAAAAATAATTCTGCACATTCCAGCGAACATGCTATTGATGCGCTGAACCCTCCTAAAGAAAGGGCGCCATATGGGGGTGAAGACCCCTCCTCACCTGCACCCAGCCAGCTCACTGGGGACTGTCACAGGGGACCGGCCACAGACCCGGGGAGCACAGACCCGCCCAGCAGAGCAGGGTCCTGGGGCTCCCAGGAGGCCGACTCTCAAGGGAAGAGCTTCTGGGAATGGGCGACTCCCTGCTCCTCTTGGGGAGGGGGCGGGAGGATGCTTGAGGCAAGGCTTCCACAACCCCCGCCCCAGCTTCCTCCTGAAGGTGAGGCCTCTGCTTCGCAGCACTGGGCAGCCCGGCCCAGCAGAAGGAAGGGAGCCACAGGCTACAGGCTGCCCCCACCAAGATGCAGGACAGGCCTCTCTGCCTCCCATCTGGTCCAGTCCTGGGAGAGGCCCCAGCCGAGGGCTGAGGATGGTGCTGGGGGTTAAAAAGCCAGGAAGAGGCCTTGGGTAGGAATCCACGGCACTCACTAAGGAGCAGAGGCGGCCAGATTTCACCTCCTAAACCCTTGTCCGTCACGAAAATCGTCCAGCCTCACAACAGCATCTTCTTCAGAAACCCAAACACCAAAGTTTACAAATTTCTTCCTAATAAATCAGTTGGATCATACTCTTTTGTAAAATAACAGACCCATAAACAAATCTAGAATGTCTTCAAAATAGCTTCCGGCCACACAGATAGCCCCTTCAACGGCAAAGCCCGCCCAGTCTCCCTCAATCTTATTTCTGGCGGATGAACCTCAAGGAATATGAAGCCAGGAACAGGGCTGGGCTCCCACCTCTACCCCAGGCCAGGCTGGGGGACCTCGGGAAACGCTCCTCAGCATCCAGGGCCACTGTGCGCCTCATGTGGAAAGTGAGAGGCAGATGGTGTCTCTAAGGCTCCTTCATGCTCAGCCTTGCAGGACTTTCTCTCTCTCTCTTTTCTTTTCTTTCACTTTTTAGGGCTACATGTGCAGCATATGGAAGTTCCCAGGCTAGGTGTCTAATTGGAGCTGCATCTGCTGGCCTCCACCACAGCCATAGCAACACCAGATCTGAGCTGCGTCTGTGACCTACACCACAGCTCCTGGCAACGTTGGATCCTTAACCCATTGAGTGTGACCAGGGATCAAACCCGCATCTTCATGGGTACTAGACAGAGTCATTACCACTGAGTCATCGTGGGAACTCCCACCACAGGACTTTCCTACCAGGTTTTCCCCAAGGGGACTAGCCAGGGACACGGCTGTCTCAGGAGCTCACAGGTGCTCTGCAGGAAGAAGGGCTCTAGGGTTGGGGGGCCTTCACTGTCAGACATCTCTGAACCCTGACAATGCTGGCCTTTGTGATTCTCCAGGAGGGGAATCAAGGCCACAGCATTCCTAACATGAAGGATAAAAGCTAACTGTTAAAAATATTTTTCTAAGATGGGAAAGCTTTTAAGACCCACAGACAGGAAAGCAGGAGATGGAGCTGGTCTTCTGAGTCACAGTGTTCTGCCAAAGTCCCATAGATGGTGGCACAGAGGATGGAGGCCACCTCAGTCCAGCCCTGGACGTGAGTGCCTCCCTCCCTGGGCTGTGCCCACCACCCCGGGGAGTCCCAGCAGGAAGCAGTAGATGCCCGCAGACCTCCAGGAGCTGTCCAGCAGCCACGAGCCGAATAACCCTGAGTCAAAGGGACCCTGGGCCAGCCAGCTGCTCATCACCCACTTCGTGGTCATGCTTGTCCCAGGAGGCCTCCTGGTGGCCTCTCCTGGGACTTTACTTGCCTTTGGACTTGCCTGCGGCCCCCTGACTTGACTGCTCCCCGCCCCAACCGTCTTCAGGGCCCACTGAGTCCCCGGCTGGAATCCTGTGTTTGAGGACTGTCCAGTGACACAGTGTTAGCTCTTCATTACACAGCCTCTGCTTCTCAGACCAGACTGCAAACAGTAGGCACTCAATAAACTGGTGCTGGTTAATTCCCTGTGGCTGGTAATCAGGACCTCACAGTTCTCCCACTGATGCTTTCCATTCTTCACAAATACATCCTGAGTGACCTGGGTGATCTTATTACTCCAACTGTCCCCAGAGAAGGAGGTTCTTGGTTCAGACACGTTAATCTACCCTCCCCAGACCCTGGAGTTGCTGCCGACGTCAGGGCCACATTTATGACTTTATCCTCCTTAAATATTATGCTTCTCTTTAAGGCCGAAGCTTTTCCTTGAGTCACAAAATGATGACACTGATGAGGATCGTCACTACTCACTGAGCATCTGCGGCAGCCAAACGCTTTACCCAAATTCAGCCATTCGCGCTTCCCAATGATTTTAAGAAGTGGGTCCCATTATGGCTCCCCTTTGACAGATGATGAAGTGTGGCTTAAGGAGCCTGGCTGTCTTGACCAGGCCCCCCACCCCCTCAGCACACACGCGGTCCATCTAGCAGACCCCAGAGCCACCAGAAGATCAAAAGGAAAGGTGTAAAATCTTCTTTCCTGGAAAATGAGGATTGAATCTTGGCCTTCCTGTGGTTTGTGAATCTGGCTGCTTATCAAAATCAAATAACACCAGCAATAATACTGAAACAATTCCTCACTCCTGCCCTCAGAGGTTCTATGTCAGCAAATCCAAGTGGGACCCAGGAATCAATATTTTCTCCAGGATCACTCAGTGATTCTGATGATCCCTCAGGCCTGAGAAGCACTGACCCAAGCTGCGCCCTTCTGTCCACAGGCCCTGAATCCACCCGGCCAGGTGCAGACAGGAGGCCCTGGTGAACACCCATCAAACACCCACCAAGCAGGAAATGGGAAACAGCTGGCTGGCCGCCCACTTCCCACCTCACCCCTTTCCTCCCATGTAGCCCAGTGGGTTTCAACCCTGCTGCATGTCAGCATCAATGTAAGAACCTAAAAAAAAAAAAACACTGATGCTGGCAAGGCGGGGAGAGCCAGGAAGAGGTGGGCCCAGCGCACCCACGTCAGGATGTTTAAACCCTCCCCTGCGATTCTCAGGCGCCTCCTGGGCACCTGTCTTTTCTTAGGATGAAAGACCCCGGCCATCCACCTCTGGTTTTAGGAAGCTCCTTTCTCACATAAGCAAGGTGAGTGGGGCAGCAAAGTCTCCCCCCCGCCCCGGTCCCAAATTCTTTCAAATCAGGAAGAGGAGTAAGACAGGACACATCCACACACACACATCCACATACATACAAATATACACACATACATATAAACACACATATACACAAATATACATAGACATACCATGAACACAGACACACACACACACACACACACACTGATCCCAGGGCCATGGCTGTCCTGAAGTCCATTATGAGCTGGTGGCCTGTGTGGTTGGTGTCACCAGGCACAGGTGGGCCAGGAGGCACTGGGGAGCCAGGAGGGGATGAGACCAGGACAGGACCCACCTCATGGCTGCAGCTGGCAGGGGCCCAGGGTGGTCACCTGTGAGGCCCCCAGGCCCTGATCCTTACTTTCCAAACGCCAGGCAGGCAGGGACAGATCGGCACTGAGGACACCCAAGGGACACCTGCACTTTAAGCTCTAGCACAAACGACCAGCTTCCTCGTCAAGAAAACTGGGGACCCTGTGGGCAGCCTCCCTGCCCACAATGTACCAGGCCAGCAGCAGGAAGGGGAAACCGAGGCTGCGGGTTCCAGCTCAAAGGTCATGACCCGGACCCCGGGGAGCACAACTTCTTTAGACAAGCCAGCCAGGAAGTCGGCTCTGGAACAACTGCTGGGCCTGGGACAGAACGAGGCCGCCACGGGCAGGGTCTTTCTTTGTGCCCCCAGCCTCCATGCAGGAGGCTGGGGCAAGGCACCTGGCATCACGTGTGAGTGGTGGTGGGCAGTGGGGGCCCAGGTTGAGGATATCTGAAAGCAGATCCAATTGTTTCAGTGCGGTGACCTTGGAAGGGAAAGAAAACTGGACCTGGATGCCTTTGACCCTGTGACCTTCCTCCCGCCTCTGACCAGACACAGTTCAGAGCTGCAGATGGCCTTGGACTTCCTGAGGATCCAGAGGGTAAAGAGCCACCCATTCCAGGGTTAAGTTCCCCTAAATATCAAATCTCTGGATCACAAAACCACAGGAGAAATGCAGCAGCCATGCTCTGCAGCCAGGATTTCAGGTTCCTCTGTCCCAAGGGTACAGATTCACCCCACATTTTTTAGCCAGGATTGGCCCCATAGCCGTCAGGGCAGAGTGGCCTCGTGCCCAGGCCATTAGCATGGATAAACACCTGTGCCGCCCTGTCATCTGTCAACACCTCCTTCCCCGCTCCCTTTTCATTTTCCCATCTTTACTCGGAGGCACAGGGCACGAGTCATCCATTTTCATGACACCGGCTGAGCAGCCTCATTTTTCTGCGCACTCTGGCATGTGACACCCCTTCCATCCTCCCCGCTGCTCCCACATCAGAGGGGAGGGCAAGACCAGTCACAGGGATAAAGAGGTGGCATGTCCACAAAGCAAAACAATGAGAGAGCCCCACGCAATCTACGGTGGGGGTCAGGGCGCATGCTGGGGTTGGGGGAGAGCAGCGGGACAGATGGCGGCCCACGCACTTGGCACTGATTTGTGGGGGCACACTGACCTGGGGCAGTTAGTGCAATCTGATCACAGAAGGACGGTACAGGGCCCAGCACTGGGCCTGACCCGTTGCCGTGAATAAGTGGTAGGTTTTGCTATTCCTGCTAAGCTTTTCCCAGTCCTGATACCACTTGGCATCTATTTGGCCCCCTCGGGCGAGCCAGAATTGTCACTATCAACACCCGTTCATGGAAGAGTGTAACTTTTAGGAATTCTGCAGATACCCGGAGTCCAAGGAGACGCAAGGAAACACCCTGCTACGGAAAGACATGCCAGATGCGTCGTAAGGGCCTCCAGACACGAGAGGAGGGCTGCCTCACTGAAGGTGTCTGCTTTGAATGAGACCTCAAAAGGCAGATGAGGGAGAGGCATTTCAGATGGGGGTTGGGGGGACCTGGGCAGGTGAGGGCATGACAAGAACAGGGAGTAAGCCGCTGACCCGCTCGGCCACGTTGGCGATTCCTGCAGGAGACTGATGGGGCATCAGTTTGGGGCTGTCAAGGGTCACCCCTCAGATCCAGGGTCTTGACTGTCTGGGCTTCTAGGAGCCAAAGGGGTTGAAAGGGCAAAGAGGGCTAGGAAGCAGGCCTAGCAGGGGCCGCACACGGGAGGCCAGCTGGGGACGACTGCAGAGACTCGGGTCCCGGAAGCGCGCTGGGACAGGAGGTGGGACAGAGGACAGGACGGGCCCAGACAAGCCTCCCTGGGAGGGAGCCCTGCCCAGCAGTGTAACCTGCACACCGAGGGCCAGGTGCACAGAGACGGCCAAGCCCACGGGGGTTCTGCTTGATGGATGGTGAAATGGCCTTGGCCTTGGTCTGGGTGTCCCTGTCAGGGTGACCCCTCAGCTGCTGACCAAGCACTCCTCCAGCAGCTCTGCTGGCCTCGCCCGACTTGGGAGACCCGGACCCCACCCTCATGGACTGTCCCCACTTCCCATCTTCAGCTCCAGAATGTGGCCCCAGAGTCAGCCTCCCCACTCGATGCTTCAGAGCAAGCTCCTGTCCTCTGACCCTTCCCGGGGACCTGACCAGCCTCCCAGGACAGACCTGGGCCCCAGGTACTCAGGGCCTTCTGGCTCCATCCCAGGGTGCACCCCAGCTCCCCCAGCTCCAGCCCCAGGCTGCTGGCTCAAGCTCCCCAAACACGCCGGCCAGCCTCACCTCACACCAGGGACACGCTCCTCCTTCTGCATGGCATCTTCCTCCTCCTTTCTCTACCTACCAGCATTTTATCCAACCAAGTCCTGCATATCTTCAAGATCCAGATCAAATATATTGTCTATGGAATCCGCCCTTTTATATCCGACCAAAAGCACTCCTTCCATGTAAATTATGAATACATGTTCTGTATCAATACATTATTAACTGATATTTCATTTTATTTTATTTTATTTTTTTAGGACCACACCCACAGCATATGGAGGTTCCTAGGCTAGGTGTCTAATTGGAGCTACAGCTGCCGGCCTACACCGCAGCCACAGCAATGTGGGATCCGAGCTGCATCTGCAACCTACACCACAGCTCACAGCAATGCAGGATCCTTAACCCACTGAGTGAGGCCAGGGATCAAACCCGCAACCTCAGGGTTCCTAGTCGGATTTGTTTCCACTGCACCGTGACAGGAACTCCTATTTCATTTTAAATTAAACAAAGGCACTACCTTTCTATCAGTTTGAATGTGTCTCCCTATGTGGATGGGGCCTCGAATTACCTTGGACTACCAGCACTTAACAATGCCTGTGCATGTTATTAACCAGTTACTAAGTGGTTAAATTGATATATTAGTACCAAAGAAAAACTGACATTAGAGAGTTATAAAAGCTCCCTGTCACCTCAAGAGAAAGGAGGAATTATATTATAGGCAATGGCGGAAACTGGAAGTGTCTCCGATCTATTGGCCATTCATCAAACACATTCTTAACACCAGTCAAGCGCTATTCTAGGCTCTATAGAGCTATGGATGAAAATAAGTGTATCATCTGGCTTGGAAAATTAAATACATATACATTTATAAAATCACATAAAACTTTGTAACAACTATATAAACTTATAACTATATAAAAATGTACATAAAATAGCTAACAAGCCAAAAGAAACTATTCTAAAGATCAAACTGTCGAAAGACTTGGTTTAGAGGCATTCGTGGAGTCATAGGATTGAAAGTATGAATTACACCAATGTTTATATCATTTATCCCTCTGCTTCCAGACAGAACCACACTTTTGTCAACACGTCACAATCAGAGGAATAGCCTGTACTTACAAGAGCTTATTGTTAACAAGCAGAGGGGCGTTTGTCTGTATCAGGGAAGCTATTCCATCTGTTCTGGCACCTGCGCTAAGACGGAGCCCATCTCTCTCACTTTCCATCTTCAGAGGACACAGGAAAAGTAGTGCTGTTTCTATTTACAAGAGGCCAAGACGTGGAAGCAACCTAAGTGCACATCGACAGAGGAATGAATAAAGATGCAGTATGTGTATCTACAACAGAATAATACTCAGCCATGAAAAGAACAAAATATTGCCATTTGCAGTAACATGGGTGGCCCTAGAGACTCTCCTATTAAGTGAAGTAGGTCAGAAAGGGAAAGACAAATACCGTATGATATCACTTACGTGTGGAATCTAAAATATGACACAAAGGAACTTATCTATGAAACAGAAACAGACCCAGAGACACAGAAAATAAACTTATGGTTACTAAAGAGAAATGTGGAGGAGAGGATAAATTAGGAGTTTGGGATCAGCAGATACAAACTACTATATATAGAATGGATAAAGAACAAGGACCTACCATACAGCACCGGGAACTCATTCAATATCTTGTAATAAATCTAATGGAAAAGAATATGTGACATGCATGTGTAACTGGATCATATCACTATACACCAGAAACTAACACGACATTGTAAACCAATTGTACTTCGATATAAAGTAGTGCGTTTCCTTGCAAGAGGCCCGTCCCTTGGCACATTCTGACCGTCCACTGTCAGGACACAGATGTGCAGACAACTGGTCAAAGTGTCACTCTACCCCGAACCTTGAGCCTTGAGGGTCCAGGTGTCCCCCCCACCACCCCAGGCCTGAAATTCGCATGCAGGGCCCCCAAGAAAAACCGAGTCACACACACACGTGTTAGTGCCTAGGCATAGACAAGAAAGGTACCGGGGAGCTACTGTGGGAAGTGGGATTTTCTGAGGTGCCAAGGGCTTTTCAAAATATAAATATGCCTGAAAATAAAAGACAGGAAGCAATCATGGAAAGCTCCTTGGCAATGCCCTGTCACCATAGCACTCAGCATAGGCCTGACGCTGCAGGGCACAGATGCGGTGGGCTGAGGATAGAGGCAGGGAGGGATCCTGAGACACATGAAACACCTCCCCGCCTGGCCCGTCCGCCTTCTGGGGGAGGTCTGCTGAGAGACGGAGGCCCTGCCACACAGGGCAGGTCGCTCTGTTCAGCCTGCTACTGCCCCTCCATCCTCACACCTGCTGTGCCTCCAGGCCCACCCGTCTCACAGTGGACGTACAACAGGGTTGGTGATTGGCTAAGTGAGGTGCAAGAGGTTCATAACGGGGTCAAGGTCACACAGCTGGTAAGTGCTGGAGGTTTCCAATGGGCTGGTTCCTGAAATGGTGCTGCTGACCCTTGCTGTGCCATGGCGGTGTGCGGAGGGGAACTGTCAGAGGGAAGGTGATGAGGGTCCCCAAACTTATCCTGCTCCAAATACTCAGAGCCTCCACAACCACCTTCTGCACATGGAGGAGGATGCAGAAGCATACATGGGACTGAACCAGCCTCTCAGAACCACATCTGACTTTGTCTCCCTTCCAGAAGGTTCCAGAAGCAAGCGGGCCTGTGTCCTAGGACCCCTTCCCCTATTTACACCTGCCATCTCACTCATGAGCCAGCGTCTTCTGAAGGATGAAGTTAGGCCTCCCCAGGAGCTGACACCAAGCCTGGCACTGAGGGTGCTTAACAGGTGTCTGTCTCCTTATTTCTCATCTTAGGGTTGCCCCCCACCGGTCCCTGCTGACCGCACACTGCAGCCCCAGACCGAGCAGCCATTTAGCCCAGCTGAGTGGTGACAGGCTCAACTGGAAAAAAGCCTCCCAACCACAATTCAAAACAAAACGTGGCTCCGCCTAGTATGGATCTCCCTTCCCCGCTTACTGAGGATTTCGGGAAAGGCCTCTTCCTGTGTGCGTACCGCTTCCCCCACAGTAAACAGAGCTGATGGCAAACAGACCAGCTTCTATACGTTGGTGACCGTCCCTGTCTCGCTTCTCAGAAGGGACAGCAGGGGCCCTTAAGTGGCCTGGGCATGCTGCCCAGAGCAAGCCTGTGGGGGCTGCCTCTCGGAAGTTGCTTCCAGCTCTGTCACGGCCGAATCCCGTGGTCTCCATGGCAGGATGCTGCTGTGACAAGTTTTAATAAAACTGTATTTATGCCGGACACAAGACCAGACCAAATCTCCAGATGCTAATGTCTTATTTACAAACATATCAATCTGAAGTCATCTAAACAGTCGCAAAACCACTGGTGACCTTCCTTTCCATCTTCCCACCTCCCGCCTGCTCACCAAGCAGCCAGGTCCAGGCAGAGGTGGGGAGTGGAGGGAACTTGCGAGCCCTGGGCCTGGGCTGGCAGGCCGACCGCCAGGTAAGCAGAGGCCTCAGATCAACAGCTGTCAGGCTCCAGCCTGAAGCGCTGAGGCTGGTGTTTCCAGATTCTCAGGCTCCCTCATGAAAAGACTGCTCCGTTTCCAAATAATGGGTTTTTTTTTTTTCAGCTTCAAAGGAAGGAGCTTTTACTATTTTGTTTTAACAAGGGTCACCATTTTAGGGCTTCCTATGAGCCAGAGCCACTGCTATGCTTCTTCGATACTATTAGGTGTAAGATTGCGTGAGTTAGCATCTCATGTCACAAAGGATCCAGGACTCCACGAGGCTAAGTGATCTGCCCTCATGGTTGGCAGAACGGAGAATTTATTTATTTATTTATTTATTTGCCTTTTTAGGTCATACCCACAGGGTGTGGAAGTTCCCAGGCTAGGGGTCAAATTGGAGCTGAAGCTGCTGGCCTACACCACAGCTCACAGCAACACCGGATCCTTAACCCACTGAGTGAGGCTAGGGATCGAACCTGCATCCTCATGGATACTAGTTGGATTCTTAACCCGCTGAACCACAACAGAAACTCCAGAATTGAGGATTTAAATCCAAGCTACAGAACTCCAATCTGTGCTGTAAACCACACCATTTCTCCTCCACAGGCTGGCTGACTCAGATCAGCCACCTGAGAAAGCCAAGGACGAGATCAGATTCTGGAGCAGCCAGGAAGCAATCCCTGCATCCACATATCCACATATCCCGTAGGCAGGATCAGGGACACTGGGAATGCCAGTCCTGGACAATTGATCCTTTCCCACATATTCAAGATCTTGTGATGTGCCAACCCTCTTTCTGCGCACAGCTTTCCCCTCTCATTCCCCATGACAATGGACAGAACAACCCTGGTCCAGCAGGAGGGGTCCCAGGCAGAGCAGCCCCGGGCGGGTTCCCTGGTCCCTTGTCACAGGCAGTGCAATGAATCACGTCACCACCGCAGCCGTCCCACCCTGCCTTCTGGTCATCTTTCCAGGTCTTCAGGGTTGAAGTTCCTGACACGGATTATTTCTCCCCAAAGAGAGCAAACTTTCTGCCTCCGACGAGCACTTTCTTCTCATTTAGGCGCTTCACGCAGAGTTGCCATCCCTGCAAGACTTCCCGAGAGGCCGGCACCACCCCTTTCAGAAACCAGCATCTACCCTGCTGAGCCTGGGGGCCCAGAAGACAGTGTCCTGACCTCAGGTCTCTCCTGCCTCCCCCTCCACCCCCATGTCACCATGACATTGGCTGGAGTCAGGTTGTGGCCAGCAGGCTCTCTCCTGACGCTGACTCTCCACCTGTCCACACTTACCCACCTGCAGACTTCAGCTCTGCGGAGCCAATTCAAACACTAACTCTTCAGAGTGAGAGAGCCCAGGGGGTTGGTGCCCAAGGACGTCCCCTGCAAGGGCTTCTTTTTTGTAAAGGTGACACAATGAGGTAAATCAAAGGAGTATTGAGTTGGGAGTCAGGAAGGCTGACTGCCATCCAAGCCTTACTGCCGACCAGCTGCATCATTTTGGCCAAATTCCTTAACTTCTCTGGCTCCAGTATCCTCACATTTAAAGTAGGAGACCTGGACCAGGCGACCCTCCAAAGACAAATATTTGGACTCTTTGTGACTTGATGCAAACCTCCTCTTCTCAGAAGAGTCCCTTCAGCTACATGAATGTGAGCATAAATGACAAAAACAGGGAGGCTGGTCTTTGGTAAGCAAAAAAATAAATGCAGCAGAGTATTTGGGTTGATCACCTAGGATCCGAAAAATCACTCCAAAGCTGGGTGTCCCCAGTCTGCACCCATGAGCCCCATGGAGCACTGCATGGGTGGCCCGACCCCCCCCACCCCCCATATTCAGAGAGGCACAGCCACCTCAGGGCCTTCGCACCAGCTCGCTGCACACGCGCAATACAAGCTTGTTGCAGGAAGGAGAGTCCACCGTCCAGGGCTGACACCTGAATCCACTAGAGCCAGGGCAGCAGACTCACATTTCATGGCCTCTGCAGCACATCTCCAACCCTTTTCTGGGGATTTCCACAAGAAAGCATTCTAAGGGGGCCTCTGTCCCAGGACGAAGAGGAGTGGTGGGAGATGAAGGCTGCCCTCCCAACCCATCCCTCCCTCCAGGGCTCTGCACACTCTCTGGCATGCTGGGCCTCTGCCATGCTCCCCACAGCCCCACTCGCCACTGGACAGCCCATCTCCCGCCCTGCCCCGCCCCCTGCACCCCCATAGCCTCGCCTGTGAGGAGCCCACCCCTCCAGGCCTTGGCTCCCTGTCTGGGGCTGGTCTCCCCATCTGGGCTGCATGTGGCACGAAATGAATCAAAGGCATCCAATTTCAATGAGGCCCGTTCTTTCCCCCCATCCTTTCACACGAAGGAACCCTTGCAACCTGCCTGGCAGCCTGCGCTTGGCATCCATGTCCTCTCAGGCAGACTGAGCCGGAAAATAGACTTAATTACAATTCACCTCCCATATGACTTGCCTGGTGCTTACGTGGTCATCCTCAGGTCACACGTAGAGGCAGCTTGGCCCTTGAGGCTGCACCACAGGGTTTGCTGGCTCAGGCTGCTCACAGTGTGGCCACTGAGTACAGGGCAGTGAGTGGTCCTGGAGGGACCAGGCCAGGGAGGCTCAGGTCCACCAAGGACATGACCCCCAGGACACGAGGATAGGCTCTCAGCCCAGCGCCCAAACTGGGCCTCGGCAACACGGAACCAAGCAGCAGTGCAGCCTGGGGCCAGAAGCACTGACGCAGGAGGAGGCAAGTGCGGACACACTGCTTGGGGATGGTGGGAGGGCGTCTGGGAGCACAAGGCAGCCCAGAGCAGACTGTGTCTCCAGGCCACCAGGGCCAGCTGGTGACCGTGCCTGAACTGCCCCCAGGAGGAAGATCCCACAAGAGCCTCAAGCCTTTAGAGAGCATCAACAGTCTATCCTCATGTCCCGGGCCAGAGATGATCAAACCTAACGGAGAAGCTGGCTGGAAGGGGAAGGAGGCTGAGGGAAGAGGCGAGGCCATCAGCAGTTTCCCACATACTCGGGCCCAGGGGCAGGGCTGAGGTTGGAGGTTTACGTGACCTCCCAGAAGTTCAAGGATAATCACCGTGTCCCATGTCCTAGACAGGACTGTGCCCCCTCTGGTGACCCAGGGATCAGAGGGCCCCAAAGGCCTGTCCACCCCTCCATATGGTGCCTTGGCACCAGCTGATCAGTGACGCAATAAACCCACAGTCTGAAGCAGCTTTTAGACGTGGCCCTACAACCGAATCACCCCGGGGGGTCTGAGAGAGGCCTGATGCCTGGTCACACCAGCAGAAGCTATCATCCGTCACATCACTGAGACCACACAGTGACGCTCTGGGTGCGGTCCCAGCCCAGCCGCATCCGGGAGCTTGTCAGAAATGCAAAGTCCCGAGCCCACCCCAGAACCACTGAAGCTCTGGGGGCCAGGAGCCTGTGTCTTCATCAGTCCCCCCCGGCGACTCTGATGTGTGGTCATCAATAAGAGCTATTAGAGAATCGCACGGTCACTGCCCACCACACACGAGCCCTTGATCCAGAACCACAGAATGGGAGGTGGGTCCCATTAGGGACGAACAAGCCCATGTCCCTACTGCAGGAGGAAGCTGCACCTCAACGCACTGCTCCCAACCCCCACCTCCCCAAATAACTGCTCGCGTCCACCCCTTTCCTCTGGGTCGTTGCTCCAGCGACACTGCATGAAGGACTGGGTGGGGACCTCAGTCAGGATGAGCAGGGACCACTTGGGCGTCCTCCTACCCCCCTCCAAGAGCTCCATGAGAGGGCACCCATTCCTGAAGCCCCCTCTAGAATATTCCTCTGGAAGATGCTGAAGAGGGCAGTAAAAACACCAGGAGACCACAGAGAGTGAAGAAAGTCTACTGCACATCCAAGGAGTGCGGGGGGCAGGCCCATCTGGGCCCTGGGGCCCCACTGCATAGGGTGACAGAGGCCGGGCCAGGCGCACAAGCCCCCACCTGTGGACTCTGGATTTCATTTCCCAAAAACTGGAATAAAAATCTGTTTAAAATTCCACTGGGATTCCAGGGTGCGTGTCCTGGCCAATGTCAGCACCAGAGGCACATTTTTTTGGAAGAGGGAAGAATCCCATTACCCTGTGATGAGTCTCATTCAGTAAGAAAAACAAAACAACAAAACTGGGGGAATGCCTCCCTGGCTCCACCTCCCTGTCCCCAGAGGAGAATGGCCTGTAAGACCCAAACCCCCCTGTTTCTTCGCTGCTTGCCCCTCCCCCTCATCCCGGCCAGCAGGCCGTCCAGAGCAGGGACCAACACCCGGCACGTCACCGCGTCCATTACCGCGAGCTGCTGAAAGAACCTCACCAGCCTGGTTTTCCAGCGGCCAGAGGCACCCTGAGGCCAGGCTGCAGCGGAAGAGTCGGCCCCTGGCTAGGCCCCTTCCCGGCCGCATCTCTGATCCTGGCCATGTATCCTCCAGACACTGGCCCCTGAGATCTGGCATCCCGCTAAGGTACGTGTTTCTCTGCCTGCTCCACTCCAAAAGAATCGTATTCTAGGAACACCAGCCACTGGGATGTTCCCTCAAGTTCCTTTATTAAAGAAGATCCTAGGGGGGTCAAGTTCTGGTTTCCTAATCCTTCTTGCGTAAACAACCAAACCTATTTCTCGGCAAGTTTGACATTAACTCTAAATGGAAAGTCAAACGGGCATCGAGTCTTAAAGTCCTTTGAAAAGAAAAAGGACAAGGAAAGACAGATACAGTCGGATGCAAATGACGAGGATGTAGGGCCCGGTCACTCCGTCCATCCGAACAACGCCAGCAGCTCCCGTGATCCACCCAAGCAGGGTAAGAAAATGGGCCAAGGGCCCAAGAGATCCCACTTCTTAAGGTTCAGTCTCCAGGAAACCTCTGTGGGCCTCAACTTCCTCCCTGTGACGCGAGGCCTGGACTAAGATTTTCTAGGGCAACTTCACACATCACAAAATCTGAAAAGCTGCACATTTTAAAAAGCACTCACCCGCCTCCAACAGAAACTGAGCTCCACCATCCGTGTGGTTGTCCTTGGATTTTTGACTTTGACCCCTAACAATACCCCCCCCCCCACACACGTCCCAAAACAGTCCCTGGGGAGGCATCCACAGTCTCTTCAAAGGAGTTGCAGATTGGGAACAAAGAGCAGAAAAACGGTCAGAGAGACAGAGTCTGGATGATAGGAGAAGGTGGATGGGGACAGAGAGAGGCTGGGAGTTCAGAATAATCATCTAGGAGTTCCCGCTGTGGCACAGCAGGAATGAATCCAACTGAGAACCATGAGGTTTCGGGTTAGATCCCTGGCCTCGCTCAGTGGGTTGAGGATTCAGCATTGCCATGAGCTGTGGTGTGGGTTGCAGATGCAGCTCAGATCCTGCATTGCTGTGGCTGTGGTGCAGGCCCGAAGCTGTAGTTCCAATTCGACCCCTAGCCTGGGAACCTCCATATGCCGTGGGTGTGGCCCTAAAAAGTGGAGGGGGGAGAAGAAGAAGAATCGTCTGCAGCCCAGCTTACTGAGCCCAGCTCTGAGCCAGAGGAGGAGGAGCCCCTGGAGTGAGGAAGGATCCAAAGAGGATTCTGGAGAATAGGCTCTGGGTTCTCAGAGCTGCTCAGTGGGGCCAGCAAGGCCGAGAGGCAAAGGGATCCCATCCGCCCCCGGGATCCCATCCGCCCCCAGGCTCCCCCAACTCAGCCACACCTTCACGGGCAGGTCTGTCCGTGGGCTCAACAGGGATAGGATGCAGCCTCTGCTGATTTCTGCGGTGTCAACGCTGCCACCAGGGCCCCTTTGTGTGGTGGATCTGATGACACAGGATGCACTTCAGAGGGATGGGTTCCCTTGGCTCCTGTGAGCCCCCCTGACCCACGTGATCCAAGGAAGGGAGGTGCCTGTCAGGTAGACCTGGCGTATTTCCAGAGCGGGGACATGGTCTGAGACATGCAGCCGCCAGCCCTAGTGGCCCCCAAAGGCAGCAGGCAGCGGGTTGGAGGCACCCAGAAAAAAGAAGCCTCGGGATGGCCAGTGGAAGTGGCCCACAGCCTCCCTCTGAGCAAGGTCCTTGAAGCCTGGAATTCAGGGCCCGAACAGCCATGTGGCCCAACTGCCCATGGGTCGGAATCTGAACAAAGCAAGGCCCCCTGGAGTGCGAGGCCCGGGTTGCGGTAAGTCACAGATGCATAACCGCTCCTAGGGGGACGTGCCCTGCCGCATACCACCTTCGCAAGTCCCCCCCCCACACACACACTGTGATCCTGGGAGGAAGACCAAGGCAGACAGTTCTCCCCAAAAGCTGATGGCACGGAGTGCCCACCCGGCCTGGCTCCCGCTGCCTCTCCCTCTCAGCAGCCCTTATTCATTCCATCTTGGCAGCAGCCTCTTGTGTAACTAAAACCGCAAGAAACTTTTTGTTTGGCTTTTAATTCAGAAGAAATTCCAGTAACTGCGTTCCCGCTACTTAAAAAAAAATCCCGGAGCCCAGCCCTGGAGGACTCAGCTTTTCCCCTGGCACAAAGTTTCACAGAAAATGCACTTCTCCCCCACCCCTTTCCTCCCTCCTCGGCTGGGGAGACTCAACCATTCAGCACAAGGCCCTCTGCGCAGCGCCTGAGGGCCCCAGAGGCCAGGCCGATGCGGGCTCCGCGTTCCTGCCTGGCAGCTAGAGCCAAGCCTTAAGAGCTGTTGAAAGATTTGCTTGGCTGGTCTCTCCTCTCACCCCATGTGCTGCTCACTTTGGTTTTCAGCAGGCAGGGCTCAGGGAGGCAGGAATGAGATCTGCAGGCATCCAGGTCCTGCCCTGGAGACGCATGAGGCAGCCCCCCTCCCTCACAGGTCTGTGTCCAGGATCTGCCCACATCTTTCCACACAACCGCTTGGCTGGGTGAGTCAGGAAGAAGGCCTTGACTTTGCGTGTCGTGGGCCCTTTCTATTCAAAGTGGGGTCACCGGGAGGCTTGTTCAAAAAGCAACACCCTGTGTGGAGGAAAGGGAACCCTCCTACACCGTAGGTGGGAATGTACATTGGTGTGGCCACTATGGAAAACAATATAATATTTCTTTTGAAACTAATTGTAGAGCTGCCATATGATCCAGCAATCCCACTCCTGGGCATATATGCTGAAAAGATGAAAAATCTAATTGGAAAAGATACATGTACCCCTATGTTCATTGCAGCACTATTTACAAGACAGGGAAAACAACCCAAATACCCATCAAGACAGGAAAACAACCTAAATATCCATCAAGACAAGGAAACAACCTAAATATTCATCAACAGATGAATGGATTAAGAAGATGTGGTACATATACACAATGGATACTACTTAGCGAAAAAAAGAACAAAATAATGCCATTTGCAGCAACACGGATGGACCTAGAGATTCCTTTTTTTTGTCTTTTTTTTGGGCTGTACCTGCAGCATATGGAGGTCCAAGACTAGCAGTCAAATCAGAGCTGCAGCTGCTGGCTATACCACAGCCATAGTAACGTGGGATCTGAGTCGTGTCTGCGATCTAAACCACAGCTCACGGCAACACCGGATCCTTAACCTGCTGAGAGAGGCCAGGGATTGAAACCGAGTCCTCATGGATCCTAGCCGGGTTCTTTAACTGCTGGGCCACAACAGGAACTCTCTAGAGATACTTATACTAAGTAAAATAAGTCAGAGAAAAGCAAATACCATAAGATATCACTCATATGTGGAATCTAAAATATGGCAGAACTGAACTTATCTACAAAACAGAAACAAACTCACAGAGATAGAAAACAAACTTAGGGTTACCAAAAGGGAAAGGGGGTGGTGGAGAGATAAATTAGGATTAGCAGATATCAACTGCTATATATGAAAGAGATGAACAAGGTCCTACCATACTGCATAGGAAACTATACTCATATCTTGTAATAACCCACAAAGGAAAAGAACCCGAAGCTGTACGCCTGAAACTAACACAACTGATTTATAGCTGTAAATCAACTATAATTTATAGTTGTAGGTCAACTATCATTAAATTTAAAAAATAAAAGAAAGAGGATTTGCAAAAAACTATCCTGGATCCCCATCCTGGGTGTACTGAATCAGCATCTGCATTTTTACAAGATTCCCCTTGTTTACCTGGGCGCACTGGGGCCACATGAAGCAGCACTGTATAAGAGGGTTGCTGGGACAGTTTGGTTCAGCAGACACTGTTGGCGGCCTGCCGTGTGTTGGGCGGGCACTAGGCACCATGCACGGTGCAAGGTTCAAGGTCAAGACAAGCAGTTCTGCAGTGGAGTCTCTGTCCCAATGAGTACACTTGCCCAGCACACATGCTTATTGCCCTGCGGGGGTCTGGGAACACAGCCAAGCAGGGAAAAAGCTCTTGTTTGTCCCGAGTCTACCTCGTGATGTCAGCAGTTCCATGCCTGCATTTTCCAGGGCACTCTAGCTGATGGTTTGCTACCCAAACTCTGTCTCTCCTCTTCTCTTCTGTCCCCCTCCACTGGAAAGGCTGAAAAGAGCAAGCCGCTCTGTCAGCTTCACTTGCAGCTAGCTGTAACTGGATGGCTAAATCCCAGCAATCAGTACCTTGCACTCAACATGCTGTTTCCAGAAGCACTGTCACACCCTGGGAGCTCAGCCCAAATGCAGAATGTCAGGCTCCATCCCAGATGGGCATCCAAGTCTGTGTTTTAACAAGATCCCCAGGTGATAATTATGCATATTAAATTCAAATAGTGTTATTCTGGGGGCTCCTGGGAAAGCCTCCATGTCCTGTTAAAAGGGACAGAGTGTCACTGGCACCACGCCTACCTTGCCCCCTAACCTACATGGGTGTGATGCCTGGGTCTGCATCAACCATGGGCAAGAATGAGAAAAGGAGCTGAGTGCGAACAGGCTGGGATGAAGAGGAGGGAAGCAATAAAGAGCCTGGGTCCTTAGCGGCACCCTTATGCTATTCTAGACCTCCTTCCTGTTACTTGAAGCTGCAAATATTCCTCATTAACAAGTGCTCTAAGGCCTCAGCATGAGGAAGGGTCTTCAAGGAGCTGGTCAAGCCTGCATCTCCCCCTGAGACTCACTGGTCCCCCTACTCCCCCCTTGTGTCTGGCAGGAACTGGGTGAGTCCCCAGCTCTGCAGCTGGCTCAGTAGGCACAGCTGGCTCTGACACTGTGCACAGGTATGCATCACACCTGTTCCTCATCCTCTTGAGCTCCTGAGCAGCCATGGAGAGAAGTGGTCATGCGACCGCCTCCTGAAGTCACAACCCCAGGAACTTCAGGGCAGCCTGAATTCTCCCCAGGTGTTTATTTGACTCTCTGTTTCCATCAAGTGAGTCCCCCCTCACTCCCAAAGCAGCCTCCCCGGGCTTTTCTGTTGCAGAGGAAATCTAAGCACTAGGTCCAGCAAGCCAGGGATGTACTCAGGCCAGCTGGCTCAGGACTATCCTTCCTTTGGGGACAGGAAAGAAGAAGAGGAAGCAGGAGGAACTGGATGCATCCCAACCCAGCCTCCAAAGGGTGATGTCACACAAAGTCCACCAGCTCCAGAAACATACCCTTGGAGTTACTCCCTCCAGCATCTCCACCAGTAGTGCAGCTTGGGGAACAGAGGCCAATGTCTCAGCCTGCAGAGTCCAGGTTGAAAAACTCTGGGTTTGTTTCCAAATAACAACCATTCTCAAGTGTTTGGGTAAATCTACCTAGGGTCTTCTAAAGGAAGGCAAGGGGCAGGTGGGGAGGCAGGAGGGCAGGAAGGGAGGAGGGTGGGAGGGCAGGAAGGAGGGAAGGGAAGAAGGAAGCAAAGCAGGCAGACCTAGGCTTTGACCTCCTCCCCTGATATGTGGCTCTCTGGACTAATTACTCCAAAGTCACTGGAAGGACAGATGTGCCCACACAATGGGATCCTCTCAGCAATAAGAAGGAATGAATGGCAGGCACATGCAGTAACGTGGACAGCTTGTGAACGCATTGTGCTAAGTTGAGAGAAGCCAGACTCAAAAGGCTCCATACTGAATGGTCTATTTATGTGATATTCTGGAAAAAGCAAAGCAATAGGGACGGAAACCAGGTCAGGGGCTGGGGCAGGGGGAGGGACTATAAAGAGGCAGAGAATGCTTTTGGGGACCAGGGAAATGCTTTCTCTCAATTGTTATAGTGGTTATACGATTATGTGAATTTGACAAAAGCGACATAACTGAAGACTTATGCTTCTGCCCAAGATGGGACACCCGGGACCAGACTTACCCTCTTGCCATTAACAGCCCAAAGCAAAAACAAAATAGAAAAAAAAAAATGGCTGAAACAAGAGTTTTCAGGACCTGGGATATTAAGCAACAGAGGGTGATCCCTGAGACATAGGAAACCAACCAGGGGGCCCCACGCCTGCCCACCTGCTGCCCTGGTAGCGTTTTCAGGCCATGGCACACACAAGGGACCCGATGGGGCCTCGCAGATGACTGAAGAGAGGGAGCTGAGGATCCAAGGAGACCAAGGCAGATGGACTTCTAGGACAGAATACTGGACAAGTGAGAGCCACCCTGCAGAGGGCCCCCTTGGGTGACAGGTGCATCCATGTGAGGAAGCCACCACAGGCTGAGGGGAGAACTGTATTTGTTTATTATTCCTGGGAAAAAAGTTCCCACAACCTTAGGGATTAAAACCAAGCCTGGGTTCTAGAGGCCACTTGGCCACACGGGATCCTCCAGCCCAGATCACAGAAGGTCTTCTAGCTCCAGTTGGTTAAACTGGGGTCATATAAAGCAGCTTGATCATATGAGTGACAAGCCATTATCCTCCATATAACATTACCTGGTCACAGAAGAGGTGTCCCATCACTCTGTCATATTTCATTCATTAGAAACAAGTCTCAAGTCCTGCACACACTCAAGGGGAATGGGCTGTACCAAGGCCTGAGCAACAGAGGCAGGGGTCATCGAGAGTCATCTTAGGGTCCTTCTGCCATAGGAACATCCAAAAGGATTAAAGGGAACAGTGTCCATTACCCATACAGAGCTGAGGGTAATGCCTATCAACCAGACTTTTAAAACTCATGATTCACAGAGTGCTGGTAGAGGAATCAGTTGTGGATGGTATTTATCCCTGCACTAAATGCTGCACTGATTGTGACTAACAAATCTTAAAATCAAGACAAAAAAGGATCAAACTGCTTCCAAGGAGTTTAACTGAGTCCCAGAAAAAAAGTTTGAAAATATTTATAAAACAATTTTGAATTAAATTTATAAGAATTCAAAATTATCCAAGGTAAAATTTACAATGTGTGGCATCTAATGCAAGAAAGCAGGAAAATTCAACCCCTAGCAGAGGTGAAAAATCAATCTAAACTGACCCAAAATCACACAGATGTTAGAATTAGCAGACAAGGATATTAAAACTGTAATCATAATGGTATTCCACATGGTCAAAAAGTTAAGAGGAGACATGAAAAACATTTAAAAGGCCCCCCAAAGTCCTTCTAGAGATGAAAACTACAGTGATCAAGATTAAAAAATACATTGGATAGGATTAACATCAGATTATGCATAGCCAAAAAAAATAGTAAGCTTGAAGATGTAATAATAGAAACTATCCAAAATGAAAGACAAATTTAAAAAATAAAATAAAAAGAAAAGAGCATTAGTGAGCTGTGTGAAAACGTCAAGTAGTTTATATACATATATTAATGTATAACTAGAATTCCCACAGGAATAGAGAAGCGAGAGATATAGAAATTTATAAAATCAACAGCCAAAACTTCACCAAATTTAATTTTGAAAATATAAACCCACAGTTTCAGGAAGCTCAATGAACAGCAAGCATAAGAAATACAAAAAATTTACACACCAAGATACATCATAATCAAATTGCTCAAAATCAGTGATAAAGAGAAAACATTAAAACTTGATAGAGCACAAAGCCACATTTATGTGGTGAAACAAAGACAAGGTTGACAGCAGATTTTTTGTTGGAAACAATTTAAGCAAGAGGTTAGTGGAACAACCACTCTAATATTACTGAAAGAATGTCAACCTAGAATTCTACCCTAAGTCAAAAGAGCTCTCAAAAATAAAGGAGAAAAAGAGACTTTCTTCAGACAGACGAAAGCCAGAGGACTTCATGACCAGGATACCTTCATCAACAGACATGTTAAAGGAACTCTTCAAAGCAGAAGAAAAATGATATGTGATGCAAATGTGGATCTACAAAAACAGTTAAGGTACCAGAAATGTATGTGTGGTTTTCCTCTAAAAGACTACTTAAATAAAGGCAGTAACAATGTATTATGAACAAACATTACAAACAATATATATGTTTACAACAAATGACAACAGTAACATACAGGCCAGCAGCAGGGAAGTGACAGAGCACCTGGAAGACCCCGGCCTGGGAAGTGTGGGGAGTGAGGCCAGCCTTACTGTGGGCTTTGGAGTAGCTGGGTTCTGAGCCCCAGGCGCTGGTGGCAGGGCCAGCCTGCTCAGCGCTGAGCAGTGATGACAGTCACCTCAGTGTGACCAGACTGCAGGTGGTGTCTGCATCTAACGTGCATGGGGACCTCGGCCCCACTCTGCTCTCTGTCAGTGCAGGTGTGACAGGATCAAGTGTAGGAGTTACAGACATTAATATGAAATAGAGAAGCACCAAGGATGTATACATGTATGTGTAACTGGGTCACCATGTGGTACAGTAGAAAATGGACAGAACACTGTAAACCAGCTATAATGGAAAAAAATAAAAATCATTATACAAAGCAAACAAACAAACAAAAAGAAGTACCAGAGAAAATATACCTGCGTGCGGTAAGCAGGGGTGGGGGTGGAGTGGAGAAGACAGGAGTCACCTGTCATTAGGTGGAGGGGGCACGAGACAGAGGGTCCCTCTCTGGAGGCGGTGTCCTCCTGGATGTAGTCTGGATGCCCAGAGCAAGGCATGTGGCCCCTCGGACATCAGGGGAACTGGGGGTCCTAAGAGAGCTTTGTTAGAGAACAAAGACAGAGCGGAGCTCAGAGTGGGTCCTGCTTTTCACCAGCCCTCAGAGTCAGAAAGAGAGGGCTATGTGGGTCTGTCTGTCTGCCTGTCTGTTGACCACAAGGAAAGAGAGGTGGACTGAGTGCACCTCCAGGACATAAGTTGATTGATGTGACTTTGGGAGTCACTGCTATTGATGGTGCTTCAACCCAGGGGCTCACTGGGCTCCAGAGGCCATGTTTCTACCTCTGTGAGATGGGGGATCATCATCATAGCATCTCATGTGGTACGAGGAGCACCAGCCAGGGTGGGGAGCTCTTATAAAGCCTCGAGGCGATTGTCAGCTTCAGCATCAGCAGAGGGCATAGCCTCTGACAGGCAGCTTCATGCTGTCATTTTCTCCAGGACCTTGTAGCCCTTGTGACTGTGGACCAGCTTGCAGGCCGAGGCCAAGGGGCAAGGCATGCACACTTGGGGTGGTGTCACTGGGCCACCAGAGTCTAAGTCTGAGACTTTCTGTGGTCCCTGCATCCTGACAAAGGTGCCCAGCTTCCAGGAGGCCCCAGGTTGCCCAGCACACTCCACCCAACAGGACCCAGCTAACCCTGCCCTTCCCAGGCCATAGACCCTTTCTCCGAGGGTCTCCTAATCAAAACTCTCCTGTTGGGAGGCCCATTCTTGCACAGTCCCGTCCCTGCTTGTAGTTACTCTGACAAACATGCCCACGCGGTCATGTCAAGGTAGGAGTGTCTTTATCTATTTATCTGTCTGGTAACAGGGACCCTGAATGTTTTCTCACTACATCCCATGGGCACTGGCGGTTCTGGACAGACACCTCAGGGTTCTGTGGAGAATCAGAGAAGTTCAACAGGTGGGCTCATGCACCTTCTTCTCCGTGGAGGGTTTTGTTAGAAGAATGGGTTCTTTGGATCTAAATGTTTGCTAATCCCTGATCTGCTCCAACAGGCAGGACTCCCAAGGGAGAAACCGCAGATGCACACGGGGCACAGTCTACCCCCATCTTGAAACTGCCAGCCCCTCAGGATAGAACACAGTGGAGATCCGGGTTCCTGTCCCAGACATACTGCCACCCAGCTGCATCCTGAGCAGGCCACTCTGCCACTGTAGGGCCCCGGCTTTCTCCTCCACATGATGAAGTCTCTGGGATCAAGGACCTCAGAGGCTTCTTCTGGCTCTAAAGCCCTTGTTTCTGGAGTGTTCGTTATGGCCACTGCCTCCCGTGAGAGCCTGTAGATGACTGCTCATCCTGGGGGACTACCAAGCATCTCGCCATCTCAGGGGCGGCTCCCTCTGCTCCACCTAAGCTTCCATGGCTATGTGCTGGCTCCCCTCTGCTCTTGGGCTGGCCTGAGAGAAAGGCCGCCACACAGCTGGACTAAGACACCACCTCCCAAGGACAGCGCACAGAGAGCTGGCGGCCTATGGGCAGGCAGCATTAGGCCCGGTTCTCTCGGTTTCAAGGATAACAGCTCTGTGAGCGGGTACGGGTGCCTGACAACAGATGGAGGTGGGTCAAGGGTGGGAAGGGGGACTGTGGGGGCCTCAAGCTGGGAGGGAGCAGATGGGAGGCTGTCTGAGGGGTGGAAAGCAGGGCAGCCAAGTTCAGGTCGTAGGTTCAGGAGACAGTCGTGGGGGCACCACTGCGAGTCAAGCCCTTCTTGGGGTCCTGGTGAGGAGAGGGCGGGGGATAGATACCCAGTCATCCTCTCCCCCTGCTCTTGACGCAGAAACTGACATAAATTGGGAAAAGGAGAGAAAAGTCACATTGGTTGGGCTTCTGCTACCGATGACAATCGCTAGCTAGCAGGACAAGGATCACACACCAATTGCAACTGTGGCAATTCATTTTCAAGCAGATCAAAATAAATCAGAAAGTAAAACCATTCTGACAGCAGAGAAACGTGGCAACGTGTTAAGAGGTAATTACAGTCTTTTCCCCCTTGTTTCACCACATTTTTGCTGCCACTGGTGCAGGAGCTGAATCCAGCTGTCACTCCCTGTCAAGGCCAGTGTGGGCTGCCTGGGGACCACCATACTCCAACAGATACATCAGTCCTGGGCCTGAGGCTGGGGTCCAGGGGCCATCGTGCTGGCCAGCTCTGGACTCCCCCACCACCTGCTGCTCCTCTAAGCAAAGCGAAGGCCTCAGCTCCACACCACACGCTTGAGGAGCTGTGGGAAGAACACAGCCTTGAATCAGAGAGGCCAGCCTAACCTCCAGATCCACCAGCTCCTAGGCAGGTGGCCTCTATGTCCCCATCTGAAAGGGGGACATAGAAATGCTTACCTTATACAGTTGCTGTGAGAATCAGGAATCACACAGGTAATTGCTAATCACCAGAGCAATGCAAATCAAAACCGCAATGAGGTGTCACCTCACACCTGTCAGAGTGGCCATCATCACAAACCCCAAATGTTGGGGACAGTCACCTTGGGTCATGGGAAGGTGGAACTTTCTTTGAATAACCCTGAATAAAAATACTCTGATAACAACAATGACATCACCACCACCATCGTCAGTTACTAAAACCGTGGGCACTGTGTGCCAGGTTCTAAGCATGGAACATACCTTAACACATCTAATTCTTGCTCCAGCCCTCTGAGGGGGGTACCGTTACCCTCACCATCGACAGATGAGAGGAATGGAGCCAAAAGGTAAAGGACCCTGCTCAAGGTCACACAGTAAGTTTTGCAGGCAGTGCCCCCAGGACCTGGCCCCTTCCCAGGCTCCCCTCCATGTCCAGCTGTGCCGTCACCTCCTGAGCTCGGGAGGACGGTGGCCGCTCCCTTCTCAGCAGGAGCATGACCCTGGTTCCTGGATTTGCAGGCATCCCTCTCAGCTCACAGGCATCCAGGGAGCTCCGTGTATGCCCTCTGTCTGGGCCTCATGTGCCAAATGACTACAAGGGGTCTACATTCTTCTTATGGTTTCACTTTGACTTGACTCCCAGAAAAAAGCAAGACACTCTCCCCAGCTCTGAAAGAAAGAGCAGGTGCCCAGGGGCCCAGCTGCCTGCTGGTCCTGCCCTGGCCCCCAAACAGGCCACCCAGGCTACGGACAGAGTCAGCCTCCAGGGCCCAGCACCCTTCCCTCTAGTTCTACGTCTTCCCTTCTGTCGTCCTGGGCTCCTGTCCCCCCTCCCAGCTATTGAAGTTTAGATCTGAGATGATCAAGGTGTCATCTGGGTAAATAAAACTTAGCAATTAGGCTTAGAGTTAATAAGCCAAAGTATCTGCTTGAGCCATAGGCTTCTAACGGGACAAAAGCAAAGTGTCATACATAACACAAGCAGTCTCTCTTTCAAAGGACCAATGTCAGAGTCTTACTTGTCTGTAAATTTATTTATTTATTTACCTTTTCTTAGGGCCGCACCTGTGGGATATGGAAGTTTCCAGGCTAGGGGTTGAATTGGAGTGGCAGCTGCTGGCCTACACCACAGCCACAGAAATGCAGGATCCAAGCTGCATCTGCGACCTATACCACAGCTCACAGCAATGCCAGATCCTTAACCCACAGAGCAAGGCCAGGGATCGAACCCACAACCTCATGGATACTATGTTGGCTTCTTAACACTGAGCCACAACGGAAACTCCCTAAATTGATTTCTTTTCCTATGAACTTATCTTATTCAAGTGCTGAGCCCAAGAGAACAAGTACTTCATCATACCGGTCATGACGCTGTTTCAGGAAAAGATAGAGCCAGAGGCGGCAGCCACAGCCCTGGTGACTGATGCCCTCTTACCGGCATCTGAAGTGCTGTTGTGTCCGTGTTACAGCAATGACGTATCAAGACAGACAAGTCAACTGCCTGGATGGGTTCTCCCTACAAAGCCAAGTCTGCACATCTCTGCAGCGCCGTTTTCTTAAGAAAGTGTTAAAAACACAGGTGGAAACCCAGAGGTAAAAGCAAGTCTGTGGTGGGGCCCACAGACCTCGCCGGGGTGGCTGATGTTTGCATCAAGGAGCAGGGAAGGCTGGGGGCCAGAGGTGGGGAGAAGCGGACTGTACCCCAGGCAGGCCGACTCAAGGTTTCTAGATGGAGAGGTGCTTGGCGGGGAGAGGGAGGTGGCCCCTCGGGGGCCTCCTGGATGTCCCTTCACTCTAGGAGGGCTGCCTCATGAGAACAAAGCAGGCGCTGCCCATGCCTGGGCCGTGCATGCAGACGTTCCGACTCCGACCCCGTCCTCGTGTGTGTCCTCATTGTACAGACCAGGACGCCAGGGAACCCTGACTTGGGTAACTGACACCAGCCTTGAACTCAGGGCTGTGCTTGAGGCCCGAGGCATCCCTGCCTGGTGGGGGAATTCCTCTGGGGTCCCTCCCAAGGCCTGGGCTGTCTCCATTCCTGTTCTGTGCCAAAAGGGAAAACGCCAGCTCCATCCAGGGCTGTGCCTTGGACTTCAATCCCCAGATATTTTCCCATTTGGGACAGAACTAGAGCATGAACTGGTCTGCACGCCACTTGCCCAGGCCCTTCCAGCCACCTCATGAGGTCATGGATGACAAAGCCCACCAGACCCAGTGTCCCCTCAGTCCTCATCCTGGAGAGCAGGCCCTAGGCCTCCAGCCCTCAGCACTCCCGTGCCCTCATCCTCACCCAGCCAGGGTCTGGGTGTTCATGACTCCAGGCCGCCCCCTCAGGAGGATCAAGACTTCCCAGGAGCAGGCTGACCGCTGCCACACGGGCCTCACGGCCTCAGGAGGGAAGACGCGGTCAGCCGCCGGTCAGGGAACACTGCTGATTCCCCGGCTCTGGCCTCGCTGCCACGGCTCCATCAGGTGCAGGGCTGGTCCTTCACCGTGGATGGCTTACTGTCACCTTCAGAGAGCCTGGGTCCATCATGGAGCCAGGCCTGCCCACATTCCCTTGCTGGAGAACTCAGGAGTCCTGTCAGCCTGGAAGTGTTGGGAAGATTCCCTGTGCCACTGCACTCTGTAACATATAGGGCCACACATAGGGACCGTCCTGTCCCTGCCCTCAGAAAGTGGACATACACCAACAAAGGAGGCGTATGTGGGGATTTCCGAGTTCCATAGTCTGTGCAGAGTTTTGCAAGGTGAGCATGCTAGTCTTGGGAACAGAATAATCTGAAAGTGGGTAAGCTCTTTACAAGCTCCCCTTCTCAGGAAGAGCTTTCCAGAGTTGGCTAAACCAGGCGAATATTACACATAAACCCTGCTCCCTGCTGAGGCCACCCTCCCCTCCTAGGTCTGTGTCTGGACCTATGGACCGTGTTTCCCTGGCTCCCCTGCTCTTTGGCTTTTGGTTGGTTTGGCTGATGAGGAAGGAAAGGGAAGCCAGGGCCCTTCTTTCCATGTCCCCCCTGAGGTGGTCCCTGGTCCCCGCAGGGCCAGTTTCCAACCCTCGGTCCTCCCTCTCCAGCTCTAGCAACTGCTGGGCTCGGGGAACACGACTTCCTCCGCTAGGTCCTCAGTGGGCACAACCCTGTTGCACTGGCCCCGGGCACCTCTGTAAACACGCCCCTCAGTGAGGCCTTGTCAGCGGGAACTGTGTTCCCACTGTGATGCCCACTCTCTGTAGTCCAGACCTGTCCTAAAGGGGCCACCAACACTCTCCCTTCTCAACTACACAGGTTGGCCCCTTTCCATTGTCGGCAGGACTGTGCGTGATGCTGAGTCCAGGGCTGAGGGCTCCCAGCTCCTTCCGCTTGACCCCGCTGGGTGCTCTGCTCCCCACAGAGGAGCCAGAACTCCCAGCAAATCCGGCCGGTCCCCGCGAGCACACTCGGGAGAGCAGAGTGCAGGCAGGCCTGGCCCAGTTTTCTTTCGAGAGCCTATAAATCAAGCACTAATCCCCATTACTCTCCTGGCTCCAGTATCCAATTCCTGCCGCGCTCTGCGGAATGTCTTCAGCGCGTTCAAGTCCCTGCCCAAAGGTCATCCTTTCCCGGGTAGATGCAGAGGCCCTTGTAAGTGTCAGTGTTTTCACAAAGTACCTTTAACCCTCTGCCTGTGACACCCCCTCCCCACACGTGGAGTTGCTGGTGCCAGATAGCAAGCACAGAGCAGGGAGCCCTGGGCCCTGCAGGGAGGTGGCCCCATCCTGCCAGATGCCCAGCTCACCCAGAGCTGTGGTCGCCTTTTCATCCACTCGGGGAAGGAATGCTGGCCCCCAAAGAATCAAGGTTAACTGGGACAGTGAGGACTGCCTCATCCACCCCCGCCTCTTCGGGGACCAGCGCATCCTTGGCAGACGGTGTTTCTAGCCACATCTCCCTGGGGAACCTACCCCAGAACCTAGCAACCTCTAGGCCCGCAAGGGCTCGCTGGGTTCCCGCGTGATGCCCAGATGCTCCCCTACAAGGCACCCAAGTGCCCCCTCCAGACTCAGCACTTGCTGGAGGAGGCCTTGCAGAGACAAGGAGGCCTTGCAGCTCAGGAGCATGGACACCACAAGCCCTATTATTCCTCCTGGGAGCGGCTGGCCTCCCATCTACTGATCTGGGCCCCTGCCCCGCCAGCCCTCCCACAGCCCCCAACCTGCCAGGGGCATTTCCTTTCAGCTACCCCCAAAATTCCCTTTCTTAAAAAGAAACAATTGTCTGAAGCCCAGGGAATTAATCCATGAAATCCTCTGGAACAAAAGCAGCTGGCCCCAGCCCTGGAGAGTTGATCAACTAACACGGCAGGGTTGGCGCACTCCGGCCCCGCAGCACTATTTTCCTCGGATCCTGCCAGTGACCCTGGCCTCTGGGGCGTCCTGCCCGCTCCTCCTCTCAGACCCTGAGAGCTGGGCTCTCCTCAGAGGAAACGAGAGGTCCCCCAACCCTAGTCTCTCCGCCTCTCAGAAACCACCTGATTCAAAGTTTCTGGAGCAAGTTAGGTCATATGACAGATGAAAACAAAGTGACCTCTTGCAAAAGACATGGGCTGCTCAGCAGGAGCCAAGGCCCAGCACAACGGTGATTCTGGGACAGAATCAAAGCCCTAAAAACCTGGGCCTTAGATGACAACAGGGAAAAAAACTGTTTTCCTCACTCTTCATTTTCCGTGCAATCGGCCCTGAGCAGAGGCAGATGTTTGGCGGGCGCTTGGAGAACAAAAGAACAGTCAGAGGAATAGGCTGGCGGCCAGCCAGACGTCAAGATGTCCCAAGAACCTCGGAGGGGCCCCTCCCAGCGGTGCTGATGCAAGGAGTTCAGCCTGGCCGGGCCCCCCTCACTGCCCCACCTTGGGGAGGCGGGAAGTCAATTCCTTCGCATGGTCTCCGTCAGGTCGGACCAAGCAGCGCCGCAGGGCCTTTCTCTGGGCCTCCGTTCCCCAGCTGTCAAAAGGGCATTAAACCATGAGGGGTACAGGGCACGTTATGTTTTGTGAGGGCGGATGGTGCCTCCAGTGGGTGCCCAGTTGCTTCCTCCCTGCCCTGTCCTGCCTACCAATGTCCAAGGAAGTCCTAACAGGCACTGAGCAATGGGGCTGATTTCCGCAGCTCCTGGCTGTGTGGCTTTGGGCACAGAGCCTAGCCTCTCTGGGCCTCATTCTGCTCCTATTTAAAATGGGAATAATAATCATGTGCACTTGACAGGTTTGTTGCGGGGATTAAAGGAGAGTCTTTTCTCCCAAACGAGGATTTCTCGAGCACATCTGGTGGCCAGGTGCCACGCTGGCTTCAGGACCCCAACAGAGACATCACACAAACCAATAAAGGTCCCCACAAACTTTCCTGCCCTCACCAGACCCGCTTTCCCAGGAGCCAAGGACCTGATGGCTACATCCTTCCTGCTTAAGGGGAAACTGAGGCCCCAGGTCACCCACCCCACATGCCCGCCTGTGTCAGCTCACCAGCTCCTAATTCTCTTGGAAACCAGCTGCCTTCCAGGCTCAAACACATCACGCCACCCCGTGGGCCCCCACGGTCCACCTCACAGGTGAGTCCTGGACCCGGAGGGAGAGAAGGAGCAGGTGCCGAGGCCTTGGGCTGCCCTGGATCCAAGTGCACAACTTCACTACTTCAGGGCCTGGCCATTGAGGGGGCGCCCAGCGGGCAGCCCCCCTCAGGGTGATGTCGCATGCCCTGACATCAGCCCTTCCAACACAGGCTAAAGAGCCAGTGAGTGGAGGGAGCATTCAGGGGAGAGGGAGGGGAGTGGGCTGGCTCTGGGGAAGACAAGGGCTCGGGGCAGAGACAGCATGCTTTTGCTAGGGATATGCCTGAGTCCACTGCCTGCCTGCCCGTCCCCCTTGGCAGCCTGTGCTTCTAGCTCTTTGTGGCGGGAAGGAGGGTGTCCACGGAGCACAAGGACGAGGCCTTGTCTCATGAGGCCGTGGAGCAGCAGTGGGGGTGTTCTGATGTCACTGGTAGGGGAGTGGAGATGCCCACAGAAGTAACACAGGATCCTCCAGAGAACAAGAGGACCACAAAGAAATGTGGGACAACTGAGCCAGAGGCCCTCCTAACACCCCTTCCAGGGGGAGATGGAACCCAGGCAGTAGAAACCTGCTGGGTGACGCGGCAAGGGAGGGTCGAGGGCTTGGGCCCAGGCAGCTCCTGCCCGCCCCCAAGGCTCACCCACTGCCCC
Organism: Phacochoerus africanus; assembly: GCF_016906955.1. NCBI lineage: Eukaryota > Metazoa > Chordata > Mammalia > Artiodactyla > Suidae > Phacochoerus > Phacochoerus africanus. The sequence continues at coordinate 72,936,443 of NC_062550.1, read as the reverse complement.
ACAGAGCAAGAGTGTTGGTAGAAACACAGCCTCATCTGCATGTGCAGGAAGATGGGCCCCAGGGTCCCACCCAGCAGCCAAAGACGAAACAGGCTTGAGTCCCTGTTGAGAGGGAGCAGGAGGAAGGGACCCAGGGCTCCCCATCATTGCTGACACCCACCCGCCCAATGGGCAGCAAGGGAGTCGAGCAGGACACAGCATAAGACAGAGAGGGCTCCCTGATCCCTGCTCCCTGCTTGGGGTGAACATCAGCACTTCTGGGCTCAGAGAGGCCAGGCCTGGGGTCTTTGGGAAGCAGTAGTGGTCCGCGTCTGCAAGCCCTGAGCCGCTGGCCAGGGTGAGGCAGCAGTTCCCTCCTGGAGCCCGGGAGAAGGTCAGTGGCCCTCTGCCCACTTCCAGAAAGATGCCAGCACGGATGCTGCTCCTCAAACTCACTGTCCCAGAATCCCTGGTATTGTTGCTTAATCCACAGGTCACTTAAGGGTAGGAATGACCTCAGCTCGTCAGGCAGACATCCTGGAGCTGATCTTTAAGGAGAAATCCAGAGGCTTAAATAGTAGTCAGGAAAAAGGCAGCTCAGACAGTTGGAAGGACAGACAGATCTGCAGAGAACAAAAGGGCCGAATGTGGGTTCGGGGAGACTGGAGGAAATGGCTCCGGCCGGGGCAGGGCGGGGAACACCCTGGTACAGAGCGACGCCAAAGAGGCACCATCAATTTTAAGGAAGTTATTTCGTGAGGAAGTACTGCTGCCAAGGAATCCATGTCTCAGACTACCATGGGGCAGCCAGATTGCCAAAAGGGCGGAGTGACCTCGGGCTGTCAATCACTCCTTAAGTGACCTGAAGGAGGAGGCTGAGGAGCAGGAAGAACTGGGCACACACGCTGTTTCCAGGCCAGTGTGGTTGGGAAGACACTATGCTTGGCACGGCTGTGAGGGTTAAGTGACTCGCCCCAGGCCCCGCGCTCCTAGCCTGGGGGTCACGTGGCCTCTCTGGAGCTCAGTTCCCGCATCTGCAAGAAGAGCGGGTTGGACAGGATGCTCTCTGTCAGCTCTGATGTTCCGCAGGTCTAATCGGGGACACTGATCTGCCAATTCCGCCTCCCTGGATGACCGCAAGCATCTGAAGACAGGCCCAGGGGAACCACAGTGCCAGAGGCCTGGTCGGGGAAAAGTGGAGCCTGCAGCGTCCCCAGCAGGTCCCCAGGACCCCGCAGAGGCAGCCCCACCCCCTCTTCCGAGATAACCAGACCGCGCTCGTCCATCCAGGCCGGGCAGCCCTGCCCTCCGCCCTGTGCTGCCCACAAGGGAGCACAAAGGGCCTGCACTTGGGGTTAACGCCCAGGGTTGGAGGCTGGTCTGAGACACCCTCTCATTTACCATCTGCTCCAGGACAGGACTTGTTTCTCCTTTGCCTCCTGTCATTTCCTGTTCTCCCTGCTCCAGCTTGGACCTCTTGTCATCACGTCTCCACTTGGACATCTTAACCTGACACGCCCCAAACCTGCGCCAAACTGTCTGGACTCCCAGGTGGCCCTCTCCTGCCCACTCAGGCAGTGGCTCTCGCCAGGCTCCCAGCTGCTCAGAGCCACTCCCGCCCCGGACCTCACGTCCCATACATCAGCACGTGGTTGAGGGCAGGGATCTTTGCCTGTTCTGTTCACCAACGCAACAAGCGGTGTGACCGCTGTACCTCACACAGGCTGGGGCTCAGTAAATCCTTGTTGAGTGAGCACTGCCCCTCCCCACTGGGCAGCCCAAGCACAACCCCACAGAAGGGCCAGAAGCTACGTCCCAGATCTGCCCTGTGCCTGGTGTCATCCTGCCTCCTCCAACCTCCTGGCCTCTTACCACTGGCCTACACTCTAGACCCCACACCCACGCCCAGCCCACCGCCTCCAATCCCAGGCTCTGACACATCTGCTGCCCCAGGTTCCTGGCCACTCACGACCCCCATAACCAGGTCCACTCACACCCATCATGGGGCCAGAGTCACAAGTATCAGCCATGGGGAGGCTGTGCTACTGCCCCTGCAGGTCCGAGCCCACCCCGACTGGTCACGGTCCCTGTTCCTTCCCTGGCTGGGAGAAACAGATGGGGCTGAATACACAGCAGGTGTTTAATAGACGGCAGAGGGGTGGGGCTCCCAGTTCCCGGCCAACACGGCAGCTTGAGGCTGCACTCAGCCCACTGCCTGCAGGATGGCTTCTGGACTCAAAGAAAGGCCACAGGAAGCGGCTGGCAGTGCCAGCTGACTGTCACGTGCCTGGAGGCTCTTGCCAGAGGACCGAGCACGGGCTTTGCCCGCATCTCAGGGCAGCAGACCACCCATGTGACCATCCACACCCTTGACCGCCGTGCTGTACTGACTCCAGGACTGGTCCGTGGCCTCCCAGCAGGAACAGGCTGTGCCCTCACGGGGTTTGGCCACCTATATTCCCTCCCCCAGAGTCAGCCAAGCGCCAGCACAGGGGTTGTGACCTCATGGAGGAGCAGACGTCTGCTTCCCCTCCTGGCAGGCTGAGGTTGCTGGGCCAAGTTTCTGAGGACATGGCTCTCCCAGACACCATGTACAATCTGGGGACGCCAGCGCAAGGACGGTGCTCTGAGTGCGACCATAACAACACCCAAGAAAGCCGGGATTTAACTTATAAGACTGGGACTTAGGATTTTTCTACCAATTAAAAAAATCATAAATTGACTAATTGTTAAAGATATAATCTTAATGAGTACAATTCTTGCTCTAAATTCTATGAAGTGACATACCTAGATCTGAGAGAACTCTCAACTCAACACTGCCAGGCTCCCAGACCACCTCCTCCCGTTCAGGGACCTTCAGAAATTCTGATCTGCTCTCACCCCAACACCTCAGAGCAACCTCTGGGCTTTAACTACTACTGATTCCTAAGGTTTGGGGGAGGGGGAGAATTAGGGAAAAGGTAGAAATCTTCCTCATTAGCATTGTTACTTGCTAAGGGATCTCTTAACTACCCAGTTCATAACCAAGTAAAGAAGTCACTTCCAGCTGATCTTGGAGGTCCTTTTAAGCCAAATGGTCACAACCTCCAGCATGCATTAGAAAACCCTGGTGGGGAGTTCCCGCTGTGGCACAGTGGGTTAAGAATCTGACTGCAGCAGCTCAGGTTGCTGTGGAGGTGAGGGTTCGATCACGGGCCCAGCATAGTGGGTTAAAAGATCTGGCATTGCCATGGCTGTGGCATAGGTTGCAGCTGCAGCCCAGATTCAAACCCTAGCCTGGGAACTTCCATATGCCATGGGTACGACCATAAAAAATGGAAAGGGAAGGAAGGGAAGAAAAGGAAAACCTGGTGGGATCCTTGGAACAAAGTATTGGGTCCCACCTGGGGGTGTTCTGCTCTGCCATCTGGGGCAGGACCCCGGAATCTGCAGTTCTAATTAGGTTCCCAGGTGATTTTCAATGTTGCTGGTTCAAGACCACATTTTGATAATAGCTGCTTGAAGCTACCTTTTCTGGCATCTTTGCGGCCCTTAAAATTTTTTTTTTTTTCTCCAGGAGGAAAACACAAGAAAGTAAAGGAAATACTGATTTTCCCCAGGCCCATGTAAACATTCCCAGGGAGGAAAAGCCATCAATGGTAACCATGTTCACTCACTAGTAATTCCATCTCCCCCACTGATTTTTGGAATTTAAGAGCATATACAAGTTAACTTATATTGAACCCATAACATCACTTTATTAATCCATCTCTCAAGTCTACTTTTTAAAAAGGCTTCTTGCCTCTTTTCCTACCCTCTGAAAACTTAAACATTCATTTTAAGGAAACAAAACTAACCATTTGATTTAAAAAATATACAGTGACCTCCTTTTAGTTAGATGGCGCTCATGCATCTACAATAATAAGATGGAAAATATTTGAGTCTCTTAAAATATGACTCTGGTGAAATTAAGAGGGAAGAGATTCAAGTGATGATGGGACGTTTGGGAAAGGTGTAATGGAAGACCACCAGGGTGCAGCTGGACCTGTACCAGTTCAAGGCACCACCTGAGCCACTTAATGGGCTCAGAAAAAACTTTTTTTTCTTTCTTGCTGTTTAGGGCTGCACCCACGGCATATGGAGGTTCCCAGGCTAGGAGTCGAATCAGAGCTACAGCTGCCACAGCCACAGCAACGCAGGTTCCAAGCTGCGTCTGCAACCTACACCACAGCTCAGGGCAACGCTGGATCCTTAACCCACTGAGCAAGGCCAGGGATCAAACCGGCAACCTCATGGTTCCTAGTTGGATTCATTTCCACTGTGCCATGACGGGAACTCCAATCTTTTCTTTAAAAAACATTTTTTTTTTTTTTTTGGCTTTGTTCACGGCATGCGGAAGTTCCCAGGCTAGGGATCGAACCTGAACCATAGCAGTGATAACGCTGAATCCTTAACCACTAGGCCACCAGGAAACTCCAAAATTTTTTATGCCTCTCAAGTTCCACATATATAAGACGAAGGTAGTAATGTCGTCTTCAAATGTTGTTATGATAGAATTAAAATTATTTCTTTCTCGCATCATTTTTAAAAAGGACCTGAGAATTTTTAAATCTCACATCTTTAGCCTTGAGACAAAAATGACAACTATCAAAAATTAATAACTAAAAAACCGTTTTTTAAATATACCAACCAGAAACATAGTACAATTATTCTGATGAATCATAAATGCCAGCCTGTTTCCTGGCAGTTCAACTAAAGAAGGAAATTATTATATAACTCTCATTATTTCGTTAATTGAGAAGCGGAAACAAATCAATTCCTCGAAGCAATTAAAAGAGATGATGTATGTGAAAGCTTCTAGTAAATAAGCAGAAAGAAGATGTCATCGTTTAGGTTTAAGGCAGAGGTGAGACAGGGCGGACCCCAAACTCCTCAGGGGGATAGGACCCCATGCAGAGAAAGCCAGCCACGCCTGCCCTCTTTCCTGGGTCTGCTTCTCTGAGACGTCCCTGCCTGCTGTGGACCAGAAGTGCATTTCCATCGCGGCCTCTCGGGAGAAAGTTGGGTGTGTGATGTTCCACTGACCAGAGGAAAATGCCAGGTCGGTAGACCAAAGTTCATATGGTTTAGCCTAAGGGGAAGCCCAAATGAAGGAGGGAAGAGCAGAGGTGAGGGGCAGGTGCGGAGGAAGTTTCAAGGCCCTCTGTGCGGTTCTGACAAGCATAAAAGCCAAGGCTGGAGTGGCATAACCAGTAGTGACCCTCACGGCTCTGAGCCTGGGGAGTCTGCAGGAGAAGGGATGGGCTTGGGGGACAGTTCACCACACCAGCCCCTCCACCCGGTCCCAGGGCTCCTGCACTCCCAGCGCCTGGCAGACAGCGTAGCCACAGGCTGACCCCTGGCCACTTCCAGGCCTGGCCCTGAAGAGCTGCACCCCAGCTCCCAAGGGCAGGGAAGCAGCTGTCCAGGGCAAAGCCTTGGTCTCCAACACCTAAGGGGCAGAGCCGCCGAGCCCCTGAGAGGGCTTCCGTGAAGAATGAAAGAACCCACCACATCTCAGGGCTCAGCTCTTAACACAGTTTGCATAAGAGAAGAATGGACGGGGAAAAGCATGCTATACATCATTTAAACAGACGCTGTTCTGGTCCTCAGACCTCATAGCCACTGGGGACATTTCATTCAGGGCAGATTCCCCTATGCCCCACACCGATCTCTTGAATTTTCCCAGGATATTTTTCCCCTTCTTTAGTACGTGTTGAGTCTGGTCAACAGACTGAGTCAAGAGACGGGTGGACAGGATGTGGCTGTGATGCTGCCCCTGCCCAGGTCCTCACACCGGATGCCCAGGACCCTCCTCTGCTCTACGGCTCAGCCCGGATCTACTAGCTGGTTAACTGTTGGGTTCTGTTAACCCAAGAATGCTGCAAGCTCATCAGGGGCCAGGATGATAGCTTTCAGATTTCTTTCCCAAGCAGGTGATCAAACGCTCAATCCACACTTTAGTTCCATTTCATTTGAGTAGTTATTTTCCATTCAACGAGGAGAAGTGGGAGGAAAGCGCTTATCTGGCAAGCTAGGCCCTGGGGTTGGACTCGCAAAAAACCATTCCAGGCACACACGTCATTCATGCTCAGAGCCAGTGGTGGAGGAAGGGGCTGGTCACTGCGCTCTTTGACACAAACTCCAAAGCACAGGAATCAGCTATGGAGCTTATTTAAAATGTGGGTTCCTGGGCTTAACCCCTGATATCCTGACCTAGTAGTTCCAGGTGGGCCCCAGGAATCTGCATTTATGACACACCTCCTGCCCCGGCCCCAATTCCTATGCAAGTGGTGAGACACCATGGGCGTGTGGACAGGCCAGGCCAGGTCCAGGCTGTCCAGTGTTAACCACGGGCCTCATGGCTGCCCGGCACACGGGAGGCCAGCTCTGCAGAGGGAGGAGACTCGGCTATCCGACTCACCCTGAGCACCGCCCCTCCTCCAAGAACGGGATACCAGGTGACTCCTCTGTCCTTTGAAGGCCACCAGCTCACTGTCACACCTGAGCACCTAGGACGTGTCCCCCGGCTGCCTTGGGCCCATCTGCTCCGGTTCTAATTGAGGAGCCAGCTTCCTCTCTCAACATGACCCGCACGTTCTGCCAAGGACCATCTGTGCCCAGTCTGCCTCCTCTGGGCCAGTGAGCCACCCGGGGCCTCCAGGGAGCGGGAGCCTGCCTTCGCCCTGCGGTGTCCCTGCCTAAGAACCGGGCTGTGTCTGGGCACAGCTCTGGGCCTCGGTCGGTGCCTCAGGAAGAGCAATGGCAGCCAGCGTCTTCATCCACGTCTGCAGATGGTGAACAGAGAGCAAGTCTGCCTTGCCCAAGGTCACACAGCAGGTCAGCTGTGAAGCCAGGGAGGGCAGCCAAGCTCTCGCACCGGCTGTACTGGGAGCTGAGGCTGCTCAGATTTGGGTTGTGGCCCCATCGGAACAGAAACACCAAGCTGGGCTTTGTCTTCTTCGTTTACAAGGCCTTTCGGGTGAGCCCCTTCAGGGGACTGCCCCTCCAGGGTACTGCCATTCCACTGCCACATGGTGAAGAGAAGAGAGGGGAAAGGCAAGATCTTTCTCCTGATGGAGCAAACCCTCGGGTCACAGGATGGGGTGGGTGGTGGGGCATGTGACCACCTGAAGGCCTCGTCCTCATTTCTCTCCTCCCCTCCCTGGACAGTCAGGCGGCTGACCAGGCCCACTGCCGCCCAGGCCCCACAGGAGGAGTGCAAGGTGCCGTCTGACTGCACATCCCCTTCCCTCCTCCTTCGGGGTGGCTGTCATTGGTAAAGTGGACTCAGGTGATCAGGAGAAGCCCGGACCTGGGAATCAACAGCTGCGGGTGAAGTCGTGCACCCTGTGCCAGGTCCCTGCTGCTTGGACAGGAAGAAGGGAGTGATGGGGCCCCCGGACCCCACACCTCTGTTCCTGCACCAAGGGACAACCAAGAAACCAGGGTCACAGATGGAGATCACACCCAGAGCTGGAGGATGGAAGTGGGGAGGGAGGGAAGGAGAGAGGAGGGAGGGAAGGAGGGAGAAAAGGAAGGTGGCAGGGGAGGAAGGACTCTGTAAGAAAGAAGTGAAAGGGCTGCTCTGGATGCCAGGGCATGAGGCTACCCCAGACTCGGGCCATGTCCTCAAGCCACTTCCTGCTGACCCACTCCTCCTGTGGAGCACAGATAAGCATGGGGCTGCCTGCCCAGAGGTCCCACAGTGCTGAGCCTGAGCTGGACACACACAGAGCAGGTCCAGGAGAACGAGTAGGTCGTGCATTTCAAGTAGGTGAGAGCAAACTGTAGGTTCCTGCGGGACCCCTCCAGGAACTGTTTTCAGGACCATGTCATCTGGCTCTGAACAAGGCACAGCCAAACTTAGGACTGTCCAGATGAGGCCAGCCAGCCAGCCGATACTCCAGGCTAATTGTGGCAGGCTTAACCATCCGAGGGATGGAGCCCAAGACCCACCCCACCCTCTGGATTGCCTCCCGTTCAGCCCTCAGCCCTCTGAAGTTCACTCTCTCAAAGGCCTATAAATCAGGTATATGCGAGATGAGGTTTCCTCATCATGTTTGAAGCTAATAAACTGCTCTCGATGAGATGAAAAGGCCTTCGATTGCAGGAGGAGGGATACATCTTAGACACCAGAATGAACTTTCTGACCGCAAGCTCCATTTAGCCAGGACACAGGCGACCCAGAGACAGGAGAGGCTACCGTGTATTGATGACCTACTTAGTGCAAATGTGCATTATTTCACTGAATTCCCAACGCCCTTGTCAGGCAAGCATCGAGATAAAGAAAGGGAGAAATAAAAACATTTCCATAGCAGCCCTTCTCAAAACACAGAGGCCATGGGCTTTGGTTCTGGAGAATTCTAAATAGCGCTCCAGGGGGAAGAAAGGGTCCATGGACGTCGCCTTGCCTCCTTTGCGCCCAGAGCAGCTGGGAGAGCCCGAACGTGCATGGATCAATGACCAAGGGGGTTGGGGCTCCGGTGGATAACACTCCTCTCTTCCCGTAAAGTTCAGAGCCAACTAAGAGATAAGGTATGGGAGGGACAAAGACTGCAATCAAGCTAAAAACTTCATTACGAACAAACTCTAAACAGGAGGACACGGCCTCTGTGTGCGGCTGCAAAGGGCTGGCTGCCTGAGGTTTCATCAGAATCGACCTGCTCACCCACCCGAAGAACAGGACCACTCTGGGCTCCCCACAGGCTGGAGGCAGCCATAGCAACTGGGGAGCCCCTCTCTGGGGACAAAGAGATTCAAGAGAGCTCCAAGAGTGGCTGGGTCAGATAACTCACTCTTCCTTGGCCAGCATCATGGGCACCAGTAGACCCTCCAGAGATGGGGGGAAATGCCCCTCCCAGGACACAGCAGCATGTGTCCCCCTCTTTGGGGGTCATCAGGGTTTTTAGGCCACGTGAGTGGGGGGCGAGTAGTGTAACGCATGGATGGCGTACAGGGACATGCTCTGCGATGATGCAGAGACCCAGGAAGGAGCCAGGAATGTCTCAGGAAGCATGAGTGGGCAGGATTAGGAGCTCAGCAAGAAAAGGAAGGGGCCCTGACTCAACAGGCCTGCGACACGCAGCTGATGTGTGCAAACACCTTGATCCCGCCCAGCATTTGCTCTGGGAAGAATCTAACAGACCTGCAGGACAGAGCCAGCCTCCGCCACCTACAGAGACAGCTTCGACCCAGGGGCCACCATGCTCACCCCACCCCCCACCCCATATGCTGTGAGGCCCACGTGAGGCCAGGCCACGGGTCAGGCAGAAGCCCACCTGTGGCTCTGGGCTGATTTCCTCTGCCAGGCCCCCCTCCCCCTTGCAGACTGTCCCCGAAACCCAAATGTTTGTGTACAATGTCAGCCCCAATGACTTGAAGAGGCCACTTGACTGTGGCCAGATCGCAGGGGCGGCACCGAATAAACCAGCCCTTTTTTGGACTTTCTTTTTCAGGCGCCCGAGTGTGTACAGCCAGGGAGCAGCCCACATGATGCATTCACACGAGCAGCCATCTCTGGTTGAAGAAAATCATTATTAATGCGGTCATAGCACCCGTTCTAACTGTGGCAGGAGCACAGGCCTTCTGAACTCCAGCGGCTACTCCATGAAGAGCAGCAAAAATCCTAAGGGTGGGACAGATGTGGCCTGGGCTGAGCCACCCACTCATCAAAGCACGTCAACCCCCCACGCCAGGATGCAGACTGTCTCCTGTGGCCGAGTTGCTCAGCGGGAGGGTGACTCTCAGGTGGCATCCCAGCGGGGCTGGTTCTTTAGCCTGTTCCACAGACACAGAACCTGAAGGTCAGAGAAAGGACGGGGTTGGGGGCCATGGGAGGTGGTGGCCCGAGTGTGCCCGAAGCCTGGTCTCTCACCCTAGCCCCAATTCTGTTTAGTTTCCTATGCATTGTCACTTCTCAGAGGCTGGGAAGACTCCAAGCTATGGAGCTCTGCAGGACCACTGATTCTCATTATTGGTGCAAGAGACTCATAACCAAAAGAGCAATTCGGTTATAAAATGATTTCTCATCTCCCACCAGAAGTTACGTACACTGGTTCATGTGGCTGGGCCAGTCCCGTGGGAATCGCTGTCCAGCACCAGAGGAGAGCTGAAAGCTAGTCAGAGCCACCGACTTCAGCAGTAGGGAAACAAGGCAAGGCCCTTCTGATGGGAAGCCCTTCTGATGGGAAGCAGGTGCTGTAAGGGGCTCCCAGTCCTGTGGGGGTTCCAGCAGAGGCTTCCAGCAGGCAGGTCAAGGCAGCAAGGCACCCGCATGGACTGGCCATAGCTCCTGAGCCCCCATCACCGACTTGATCCACGGACCCCGTCAGCAGGACACAGGCCCATCCTCCTCACCTCCCCCACCTGCGCAGGGCCTGCAGCCTGAGGCTGTGTCTCTCCCCTCCTGGGTACACTACTCTCCAAGCTCCTGGTGACAGTGGAGGTGGAGCCTAAACTCCCCGAGCCTCTGGACATTGAGCACCTGCCCAGCAGCGCCCAGTGGTCCTCCTCGAAGGAGGGACCCCTCTGTTCCCATAGCAGCCATTCCCCTCTCCATGTCCTCTCCTGCTGAGTCTGGACGTCACTTAGCAACACACATCACCTGTCAGTTCTTCCGGCACCATGGGCTCAACATCTCACTTGCAGCCTGCTAACTAAAATACAGGGAATCAACTGGCTCCTTCCCTGAGGAAAGGGATGTTCCCTGGCCCCGCTGTAGAGGAGGTTTCTCAGGAGGGGCGTCTGGGAGATTCCCAGCATACTCAAGTGGCTGCCGACTCCTCTGCCCTCCCTGTGGCCGGGAAGGAGCTGTGCAGGGAGAGGCTCAGCTCAGCAGCTGTGTCTGCCAACAAGAGTGCCTCAGCAGGACGTGGACGCCAGGTGTGGCCTAGACACCTGTGTCCCCCAAGCCCCAAGTGTGTTGGTCCCTGGAGGCACGGGGCTGGGAGGTGACCAGGTGTGGATGAGCTCATGGGGGTGGCCCACTGGTGGGACTGGTGACCTAACATCAAGGAAGAGATTGCAGAGCTTCCCTCTCCCCTTCTGCCAGTGGACCCAGGAGGGCCTCGAGCAACGTGAGAAGGAGGAAGTGGCCCTGGCCAGGAACCATGGCCGAGGGCTCCTGGACATCCAGCCCCCAGGAACATGAGAGGTAGAAGGCTATTGTTTAAGCCCCCCTGGGTGGTATTTTGTAAGAGTAGCCTGAGCAGCCGAGACTCAGTAAGAGAACGTCCAGTGTGAGCGAGCAGGGAGGAGCTGCTGTTTCATTACTTTACCCTGGACACGTGAGCTAAGCCCCAGGTGACCCATGTCAGGCGTTATTTCCCCCTCAGCAGAGGAAGCACAGACCCTTTACACACACACACAGAGAACTTTTAAGTTAAAAAAAGTCTGAGTGGACAAAGATACCCAATAACCCAGCCAATTTTAGAAACACCTTCTTTTTTTGAGAATGGAAAGAAAAGAAGTGTTTTTGTCCCCCTGCCCTGCAAAGGTCCCCAACCATCTGTCCACTTTCTGCTGGGGTCACAGCGCTCCTTCCTTCTCCATAAGGTTTTTCGCTTTGTTCCTAAAATGCAAGTTGTCTTCCCCTCCCTTGGGGACAAAGAGAAACAGCAGCAGGTAAGACAAGGGTAAGTGAAGGTGACAGAGCATTTCAGGAAGAAGGACAAAGAGGCTCGGAATTGAAGAAGAAAAGAGAATGCGTGATTAAAGACCCAAAAAAGTCTCCGGAAAGATTTCTTTTGTCCCTTTGCAAAGTCTTGCTGTCATATCCTGCAGGGAACGGAGGAAGAAGGGGACGCCCGGAGCCCAGGCTTGGGACAAAGTGCCGGCCAGGAGGATGAGGCCTGCAGTCACGTGCTCAACCAGGCCGGCCCATCACAATGGGGCACCGCCTGCTGCCCTGTCCCGGAAATCCCTGAGGAGTTTCCCAACAAAGGTTCTACCTCACTTTGGCACATGCAGATTTAGCTAATTAAAGCCACCGGAAAATGGAGTCCAAGGACAAAGGCGCCTCTGACTTACTGGAAAAAGGGCCCTGCCACAGGGCACACACGCATGACCTCCTGGGAAACAGCCAGATGCCCCCACTTCCAGGACGCACGAGCAAGTGTATCCCACCCCCACCCCCGCCACCCAGGGTGGGTTCAAGAAAAGAATATGATTTGCTCCTAGAATAATCAGGGTGAAAACCGGAAGACAAACTCCAAATGACTGAAGAGAAGCCATAGATTTTGGAGTCAAAGGCCTGAAGGAGGGAAGGTGATGTAGCCTTTCCAACCACAGCCCCAGCTTCCCTTAATTTTGCCAGATGTCAGCTCCACCTAACACCCAGGGCAGGCGCTATATACCATGTGGGAATCCCGGGTGGAGCGGGCAGGGGACACGGGGAGCTGGAGGCAGCATCTACATGGGAGCCGCAGCAGGGGACGAGCCCCATGAAGACACTGAATCACGTTTCCTAGAGACTGGCTCCTAAACCTCAGGACGCCCCCCCTACCCCAAGCTGTCTGAGCTGCCTCAGTCACCCCATCCACCACCAACGCATTTCCAAGGAAGAAAGGGGTGCTGGCCAAAATCCCAGAGCTGAGGGGTTCCCCAGGCCCAAGATGCAGTCAATCCTGGGTTTTGAGGAAGAACGGGGTGAGGCAGGGGGCTGCAGTTAAAGTACAGACGTGGCAGCCACGGGGGCTGGGTTTGCACGACAGCCCCTACTTCCCCATGCATGGGCATCCCCAACGCCTCAGTTTCCTCATCTATAAAACGGGGATAAGAGAGCACCTCCAAGTCGTGGGCTAGGCAGCTACAGCCCTAAGAACAGCGCCGATGCCATAGGGTGGCCTGTGTACCTGTCTGCTCTCTGGCCGCATCGTGCACAAAGCAGGGAGAACAGAGGGCCGGCAACAGGTGGGTTCTCCTACCGGACCCAGGATCTGAGCAGCAGCACACGGGCCCCTGATGTGGCGCGGCCCCCACGCTTGGCTGGGCTGCCTCTGCTGTTTGCTCCCTTTCCACAAGTCCACTTCCAAAGACATCAAACACACAAACACAATCGGGCAACCAGCTCAGCAGCTGAACCCAGTTTACAACTGTGTGAGGAATCCAGCCCAAATACTAAGGCGGGAACAGGATAGAGGCCTAGGACATGATGAGTCGGAGTTTACAGTTTACTCTGTTTGTTTTTGTTGATAAAAGTAAAGTCTTCCCCCAGTGTCCTCTGTGAGGAGAGCTCCTTTTTGCATAAATGAACCTAATCCTCCTGTTTATTAACATTAAACTTGACATTTATAGGCCCAAGTGCTTTACCGGCATTAACTGCTAATCCTCAGCGTGTTCCTGGTGGGGCCACGTGAGGCCCTGAGCTGTGGCTCCTGGACGGGACAGGGCTCTCAAGGGCCCCAGCCTCACACGCAGGAGGCCCCCACCAGATTTCTGCAGCCCTCCTGCCAACCTTGGTCAGAGGGGAGCTCAGAGAGTGGGCAAAAATGGGTGGTGTCAGGACATGGCTGGGCCGAGGAGGGGGGTGCCAGCTGGTCTGTGGGCTGCACAGGAGCGGCGTGGCCACAGTGCCTCATACAGTGGACAGACCCCCGAACCAGCAGCCTTCCCAGCCTGGTGAAAGAAACGGGCTGCAGCCCTGAGTGGGCATCAGCCACACGTCCCAGGGCAGGTGGAGATGGGCAGAGCGCCCCAGGCGCAGAGGCCCCTTCTCATCGGGATTAATGAGGGCTGCAGCAAAAGGAATCTTGTAGCAAAAGCCCAGTTGCAAAGGGAGGCAGCAAGAGGAAAGGGGGTTCCAGCAAAGAGGGGCAGGTGGGTGGGGGGCTGGGCTGCCTCCCAGAGTCGCAAACACCACCCTGCCCTCAAGGACTGCTCTTTGGTCCCCAGACTCTGGGATGCCCCAGACTTAGTCCACAGTCGTGGACAGTTCAGGCCTTAAGTTTAAACTGAAGGTTGCTCTCTCTCTGCCACATAGACCTAGTCGTCTTCTGCCTCTTTTCATTGTCTTCATAAAATCTCAAGTTGAAAGGCTCTGTTATAAAGGATGGAGAGATTTCACGGGCAACCTTGGCAAGGGTTCCATGCTCAGCCTGGCCACCAGGCCACACACGGGCCTCATGAGCATGGCTCTAACAGGCACTCTGGCCACCAGGCAGGCATCACGGCCTGCGGTCTGCGCCATGCTGTGCGTTATTCAGCCTCCTGCCCACCCCTTGGGGTCGCTTCCTTACTCTCACTTGATGGTGAGTCCATCCCCAATCCTCAGCCCCTGCTGCTTCTCTAACACAGAGGCCGAGCATCAGCAGCTGTCTGCCAATCTTCCTGCTCTCCTACTTTCACACAACGATGGCAATGAGCCATTGCTATGGGACAGTGAAGCACCACCCCTCCCCATCGCCGTACCTGGCCCACATCACCTGTGCACATCTCTTTGTCTGGCTCCCATAGGCATCTGAGTTTGCAACCTCTGACCTGAGGACAGAGAGACTTCTGCGAGGTCAGGAGGCAGGTCAACAGCAGAGCCAGGGGTGGGGGTGCCACCCGGGTGGAGGGAGGGATGTGTGCAGGGGCTGTTGCAGCTGCAGGGCTGCGGAGAAGCTGGGATCAAGAACAAGGCTGTGTTATGGGGCTGGGATCTTGGGTGAGGGTGGCAACTGCAGGGAACCAGGAGACTGGGCACCATGGCGCTACCTTGGGGTAGAGAGGAGGTGAAGATGCTTGTGTCTGAGAACAGGAGAAATGCTTTGCAAACTTGTGCATCCAAAAACATTTTATTGAGCACCACTGTGTCCCAGAAATGGGAACACACAGGGGATAAAGCAAGATAAAAAGTCCCTGCTTTCATGGCACATACAGCCAGGCTAGGAAAGATCATGCCACAAACCCCATTAATGTTTCTGCCCCATCAGCCAAGAGCTGTGGGTTGGTGCTTTGGAGCAAGGGCAGACAGACAAATGGCTGGGTTGGTGGTTTTCCCCCAAGGGGGTGGGGGAGCAGCTGAGCAGGGATGGGGAGGCCTGGCACTGCCCAGCCCGAGCAAGCACAGAGCAGCTCGAAACCCACTCATCCATCTTCTCAGACGTGGACCAACTTCAGAATCACAGCATAGACAGTGGGTCTTGCTGTTCCTTTGACCTATTTTTCCAGGCTTCTCACATTGTGTGATTGATCACATACACATTCCCCCACACGAGCTCTCTCCTGCCCGCCCGCACACGCCACACGCATGCGTGCACACATGCACACATGTACACTCACGGACACCCCCACCTTTAAGCTTTTGCAGAAGGTCACCTTGACAACCAGACGTCTCAGGCAAGCGGGCCTCTGCATTCAGAAAAGGGGGGAAACACAAGCCCAGCTCATGGCCCCTGATGACAATTCTTTCAGTTTCACTGGTGGAAGAGATAGAAAAAGTAATTATTGGGGCGTGTGAGGAATCATGCCTGCGTGCCTCTAGGTATCGAGGCAGAGGGATAAAAGTCAGGGAACAGGGGCCAGGGGCCAGGCAGGGAGGGATGTTTGTGGTATTTCTGCCCCTGAGAACAATCCACTAACAGTGTTCTCTGTGGGTTCCTTTTTGGCCACTCTGCGTGTGTCTTGCTCAGGAGCCTCTGGCAATCACAGAGCTGGAAGGGCAGGTAAAGGGGCAGCTGGCATGAGCTGGTGGTGGAGGGAGGGCGTGTGGACCAGGTAGGTGCAGTGAGAACATGGAGGCATCATAGGGTACTGCTCACCATGATATACACAGGGTACCTGGTCTCAGGCTGGCACCAGGACCCTGGTGGATACCCTGATGGAGGAGGCTGGAGAGGACATAGCAGCCTGCAGAGGGCAGGGGTGTGGCCTGGAGGACAAGGAGGTCCTACAGACAAAGGAAGTGATGTGGAGAAAGGGCGAGAGCAGGGCAGAGTCTGGAGAGGAGTCGTGTGTGTGTGTGTGTGTGTGTGTGTGTGTGTGTGTACATGTATGTGCGTGTGTGCCCATGTGTGCATGTGCCTGCCCATGTATGAGTATGAGTGTGTGCCTGTGTATGTGCGTGCATGCATGTGTGTGTGTGGGGGGGGGTGATGGGCGAGGGAGAGACAAGTACACCGTGTGGCATAACGGGAAGACCTGGACTTGATGTCATGTGGACTTGAACTCCAGCTCCCCTGCATGACCTTGGCAAGTTACTGCTTCGAGGTGTCCATCTTCTCATTTAAAAGGAGGGTCAGAGGAACCATGTCAGGTAGGCCATGCAGGACGCGGAGGGGTTGCAAGGGGCACTGTCCTTCTGCTGCGCCCTTGGCCCCAGCACCAGGCAGGTTAGGCTGCTTGACCTCCTTACAAGTCAGAAGTCCAGCCGCTGGGGACTTCCAGGGAAACCGCTCCCTCCCCACCCCATCACCTCCAGCATAAGGAGGGTCTCCACCAAGGTAGGTGGTCTCTGTCTGACATTATCGAAGAAATACTTGAAATCCTCTCAATGATCACTCCTTTTGGGTTAGGACACAGTCTTTAAGATCAAACCTAATCCCTGGGAGGGAGCCCACATTGACCAAAACACCCCCGAAGGGGGTGGGATGGGGGCCCCTCACCATGGGAACCCAGGCACCTGGGCATTTTTGCGAGGGGCCATCATTGTTGGGGGATTCAGAACAGGGGCCACTGATCACTAAGGAGGCAGCAGGGGTGAGAGCTGCAGAGTAGATGGCTTGGGGCTGTGGAGGCCAGGCGTGGGCAAGGCCGGGGGTGGGGGAAGGAAAGGGGGCGGGCAGGGACAGGGGCCAACATGCCCACTTTATCATCTGCCAAGAACCAGACACGAGGGGGACGCCTCTCATTCCTCTGCTCAAGGTCCATCAGCATCCACCATGCAGAAGGGTCAATTCCACGTGCCTGGAGTAGGGGGTGGGGAGACAGCCCTGCTGACGGCAGGCCCAGACCTTACAAAACATTGGGTTCCTTCGGGGGTCGCCGCAGCCGCTGGGGGTCAGACCCGAGTGTCCAGGCTGCAACCCCACCCCCCACCCTGTCACAGGTCCTGCCTTGTACTCTGGTTTTCGATGGACTGTGCACATCTCGGGACGGTGCAGATGCATCCTCGCACAGGATGGGCCCCGCCCAAAGAGTTCCACCTTCTTTAACTTCTTACCTGTCAAGCTGTTCAACAGCATGGACTTCAAGAGGTGGGCTTTTTTAGCAAAAGACAATCTACCCACACCCACCACCACACCCACCGTGGCCTGCAGATCCTGCAGACCCGGGCCAGGAGTCATCATCCTAGACTATCTGCATTTCGGGTAATAATGCCCCAATGATTCAATTAGCATTGATTCTTCAGCGGCAACAATATTTCCTGACCGACCCAGCAATTTTGCGCTCACTGTTGATTGATACAATTCTTATGAGTAATAAAGCAGCTTGAAAGAAATGCGTTCAGCTCTTCACAAATCACTTTTTTAAACATTTGAATTTTAACTTGATCTCATTTTCTACTTTCTTCCTGCCCCAGAGTCACCAGGACCCACTGGTGGGTCTCCCACCGGCCCCTGCAGGCAAGTCACCACGTGGCCAGGTCCTCCCTGCCCCCGCCTGGGCACCGGTAGGCTTCCCGCCCCCCACAGATGCTCGGGGCTGCAGCCAGAGGAACAGATGGGGCTAGACTGCTGAGCCTCGTGCCCGGTGCCGGCACACGGCTGCATGGAGATGGCTTTCGAGAGCCAGGCT
Organism: Phacochoerus africanus; assembly: GCF_016906955.1. Lineage (NCBI taxonomy): Eukaryota > Metazoa > Chordata > Mammalia > Artiodactyla > Suidae > Phacochoerus > Phacochoerus africanus. The sequence goes on along the minus strand of NC_062550.1, from coordinate 72,918,728 downwards.
TTTTGAAACCTGCCCTGGGAACACAGCTAACATGGGAAATGGGGTGGGGGGGGCGCAGAGGGGACGGCTGGCTGGAGGGAAGAAAGAGACCAGAAACAGAAGGGAGCTGACACCTACTGGGACCAGTGAGAAGCAGGGCTTCCCAGGAAGGGGGTGAGAGTGACCCTGGGACCTTGGGGACCAGGCAGCACCCTCTGTGGGCCATGTGCTACCTCTGCCCCCCAGCAGCCCAGACCCAGCTATGGCCCCGAGAGCCCTCTCGGGATGAAATAAGGTGCAGGGGAGGTGTGCGGCCTGGGTCCAGCGGATGCTGGGGATGGGGCCAAGCTGAGTGCTGTGGACAGAGGACCTCCCGTTGCTCTGCTCCTGCCCCAATGCCCCCGTCCTGCCCCGAGATGCAGCCCCTTCTCCCTGCCCACTGACACTGTAACACATGTGGAGGCAGCAGTAACTCGTGGACCGCTGAGGGCACTGTGGGACAGGAGAGGCTGGCTAAGTGACTCACACATGTCACTTCATGCGGGCCTCTCACTAACCTGTGGAACAAGCATTCCCCACTGGACAGGTGAAGGGGCTAAGGTGCAGGAAGGTCACACACTTGCTCAAGAACACAGAAGAGGCTGAGGGCCAAGCTGGTCCAAACAAGAAACTCTGTCTCTAAAGGCAGGGTCAGGGCCCCCACGACTGTGCTGGATCAGTCCCTGCATCAGCCTTTTCTCCAAACTCCTCCTCCTCTTTCTTCTCCACCTCCTACAAGTACGGCCTCCAGACTCTGCTTCTCAAAGAGGATAACGGGCAAGGATGCCCTTCAGACACAGTGACCTTCCACCCAAAGGACCAGGTAACCCTCTGAGATCGCCCCCCCCGCCCCCCCGCCCAGCACTCCTTGGGCCCATCCCAAGGTCATCCTGCACTAACTTGACTTCAAGGTCCCATCAGGACTACCCATTGATTCTGGCACAAAGGCAATCAGACAGTCAGACTGGTTCCCTTCCAATTTTCCTATAAGATCCAACGTGATTCTGGTGGAATTTCTACTGTACCTCCTCACTTCCCCAATCTTTCACCCTTCACCACGACAGCCAGAGAAGGGCTTCTGAGATACTTGGGGGTCCGCAGCCCCCTAACCTCACTTCAGGCGAGAGCAAGAAGACACTTTTTGACACACTCTAGGTCTTTCTAAACTTGGCAATGTTTTTCTTTGGTCCAACACCAATATTTCTGTGGGAAGATCATGTCAAGACGAACTAGTTACTCCATCACGGGAACCACATCTTGGTCGATGTACACACCACACTATCTACACTGGGGGCCCTGGGGGAAAATGCTTCTCCTACACCAGAGTTTTCCCGTGTCAAGTGTAGAAGCTTTGTTCCGAAACCTCATTCTGTCAGCTTGGAGGATGAAGACCAAACAGGGTCTCTGGAAGGAGCAGGACTGTCTGGCTTTTAAATAAACCTTCGCAAAATAACAGGCAGACAGGAGCAAAAGCGCATTTATTAATATTGGGTTTTCAGTATTAAAACTTGTTCCTTTTACATCACTTGAAGTGACCTGGGATAAGGGTATCAGAGTTTGGTGGGAGGCAGAGGGAAGCAGCAAGCAGGGTCTTAACTTTGACGGCAAACGTGCTCGTTAATGTTCTACCTAAGACGCTCTTTCCTAAAGGTCCTCTTGGTGGTAGGAAGAGTGCTGGTAATTAACACTGGTTTCTGGGAGCTTAGCTAGAAAATGAAGAGTAAGGTCAGTGAGATGGAATCAGCGTCTGGACCCAGGTCACATCCTGGTAAAGCAGCATTGTGGAAAATGAGACTCCACAGGAGCCCCGAAGGCCTGTCTTTCCTTCCCTGTTGGAAATGTCTCAAGAGGTCAACAGTTGACCGCTGGGCACAACCTGCTAAAGGGTGTCCACGTCCAGGAGGAGTCTTTCAAGGAGCCCAGGAGCCAAGCTCGTGCTTCTCAGTCCACTGTCCCCTTCCAGTCACACAATGATCACCAAAACCAGCACTCACGTTCCACTGGCCATCTTGGTTTCTTAGCTCTGCCAAACCTTAGGTCATCTCCTGGGTCTCAGGGGAGAGGCTCGGAGGGCTTCTCTGATGATGTCGTCCCAACAAGAAGGACAAAATGGGCCTCCTCTGAGCAGCGGAGGTGTGGCGGCAGGCCGGAGGGGCAGGGGGCAATGGGAGACTGTTCCAAATGACAGGAGGTCGCCATCTGCCTTAACTTAGCAAATAAAGCCCTGATCCAGTCAGTTCACACAGCGAGATCAAGAGTCCCCTGGAGGCCACCACGTGGGGGTTCCAGTCTGCCGGCCCCCTCACTACTGCATCTGCCATAAGCCCCATACTACCAGTAAGCAGACAAACCAGACTATTGACATGTTCACACAGCAAGACTCAGAGGTGGTTATCCACCAAAACTCGAACCAGAAGAACAAGAGGATTGCCAAGCATGGCAGCATTCTCCTGGTGCTGGTCATTTAGGAAGCACCTGAAGGCGGCCTCACAATTTCAGGGGGGGCAGCGGGTCCTGAGTGTCCAGACGCTTCAGAGCGAGGGGCAGCCCTCTTCCATAGGGAGGAAGATCCCACAGCCCGGCGAGGGCAGGGTGCCATGCCTCTCCATCTCTCAGGAGAGCAACTTGGGTCACCTCAACTATCAGCTCTGCCCAGGCTGCTGGGCACGATGGCGAATCAAAGGATGTGGTTACCAGGGTGACTCTGCTTTTGTGATGGAATAAGAATTAGTGTCTGACCCCTTGTATGTTGCCAGGGTGTGGCTGGGAGAACTGGAAATAAGGTGACTCAGACAAAGCTCAGCACTGAAACTGGCCCAGAAGCGCCAAGCTGAACAAGAGCAGGCCCCTTGGCTGTGACATGGAAGAGGAGGGCATACTCTCCACTTTCCATCACAGCCTAAGAAAATGAGCTTTTAAACAAACTTGATTACTCCCTGCACTGTGGTTCTTTTCTTTTCCAGCAGATCACTCATTAAACTCGTGCTGGTGATCCTCTGTGGCTGCAAGAGCCCTCTGTTTAAATGCCATGGTCTTCAAGGGCAACCTGACAGTGACCACCAGATGGGACAGTCAAGGCTCTTCTCCTCCACGTGTGGACCACAGGTCAGCCTCACGGACTGGTGTCACCTGGGAGCTGGCTGAAAGTGAGCCCAGGCCCCACCCCAGACCATTTGGACCAGAATCCACATTTCAGCAGGATCCCCGATAACTCCTACGCAAGTTGAAGTTTGAGAGGCACTGCCCTCAGGGACACAGAATTCTTCCACGAACCCGTAAGGCCAGGACAGAAAGGAACCCACACTTCCAACAACCTGCTTTTCCTACAGCAGACAGCACTCTGAGCCCAAGTGCCCGGGCTCAAACCTTCACTGCAGAAGCACGTGGTCGTGAACAGGTTTACAAACCTCTGAGTGCCTGAGTTTTCATCTGGGTAATAGCTTCACAGGGTCCTGTGAGCCCCAAATGGGTAAATACATGCAAAACACTTAGAGCAGCGCAGTCACCCAGTAAGCACTGCACAGGGTCAGCGGATAGATGATACGATGGACGTGAACTAGAACCTCAAAAAAGATCCAGGAGTGGTTTCTATGTCTGCTGTGCACCCCACTGCCTCCATCCAGCCTGACAGAGACAGTCCTCCGTCAGTCGTCCCTTCCTTTGTCCTCTCCCCATCCCCACCCCCGACAGGGCCCTGCCTTGTCCCCTGCGCCCAGGGAGCCTTGCAGGGGCTTCACACAGGCAGCATGGGTAGATGGCCCCTCCGGTGGCTGCACCATCTCCTGATCTCCTACCAATAAAAAGCTTCAAAATAAGCCAGCAATTTAAAAATATCTAACCCATGATTTTCTGGGTGAAACAATTAGCCCTGAGTCGCTCCAGCCCTTGGCATTGTCCTCCTGCGATGTCAGGTTGGTGCAGCGCCCAGCTGCCGGGCGGGTTGCAGGGAGCGCAGCCGTGCTGGATCCAGGCCAAGTGGCTTTTCCTGTCTTGGAAGCTCCAGATGTGAGCTCCTCATCGCTGCAGAGCGACTACGTTAAATAGGGACTTACGTGCAATCGAAATTCTGAGCAGGAGGGAAGAGCAGAAAGTAAAAGGCAAGGGGGCTGCCCTGTGCCCTGAACGGCACGTCCCCTCCAATCTCCTCTCCCTGTCTTCCCTGGGACCTGGCTGGGAATCATGTGCAGGAGCCACTGGAATGATGCTGCCGCAGACCCTCCCAGGGAGAGGAAGCTGGTCCCAACCCCGGCTGAGAGCACCAAGAAGCCAGCTTCCCAAGGACTCCAGCCCCGGGGGTGTCAGACGTCCAGGCTTCCCACCACAGCCTCCTGCCATTGTGCTCCCTCCCGGAAGAGGTCTTCCCCTCCCTGCCCTCTGACTCTGCCAAGCGACGCTCCCTCTTACTTTTAATTGAAATGGTTAAGCTATGTAGGTCAGCTCATTTGAATTCTCAAGGGCAGACCACCACATTCACACAGAACAGGGCATACCAAGCCGTCCTCGAAACTGGATTTCAAGTATTAAAACACACGCAGAGAAAACAGGCATGAAAAGCACCAGACACAACCTGGGACAGGCATAAAGACCCCTCTGCCAGGTTCGGGGCTGGGACGAGCCTGGTGAACAGCTCAGGGCTGAGGAGCAGCCCCCTGGCTGCCCAGCTTTGGCGCATCTGGCACATGTTCTCAGATGCCTGGGTTCTGTGTGACTTTTCAAGGAGGATGCGTGTGACCCCTGCTGCCCTCACCCTTCTGACCTGAGTCCTGGCAACAGCCTGAGCATGGCCCACGGGGCCCATCCTCCCAGCACCAGCAGCGAGGCGGCCTCAAGTGCACGGAGCATTTGCTCAGAGCCACAGAAGATGTAACCAGTAGGTGCCAGAGGGGACTGAGGAAAGGGGGCACCAGCCTTGGAAAGAGTTGTCAGCACTTCCATCTCTCCTCAAAGTAAGAGATGCTTCCGGATTTGTCGGAGACGGCTGCGCTGACCAACCCGCAGATTCCTCCTTGTGAGGGACACGGTTCTGGGCTGTGAGGGCGCCTCCAAGTCCATCTATGACTGAAAAGTTCAAGGAAAACTAAGAACCAGCCAAAGGGGGAAGCACTGGGACAGGGCCAGGTTGTATCAAATCAATTCAAGAGGTGGGAGTGAGGACAACACATGTTCAGGTGGCCTCAATCCACATTGCTGTTAGTCTCCGTCACCCTGAGCCCAGACCCACTTGACGTGTAGGTGGATTAAAGTCAGGCCACAACCTCTGAAGACACACCTTTGCCGAGGGATCCTTTCGGGGTCTGAGAGTGGCTGGAGAACACTGCTCCCACCCCGTGCCCAGCCCCGTGGGATGCGCACCTGGAGAGGGAGCCTGGCTCCTCAGCTGCTCTCCCCTTGCTGCTGGCAGATGCCCTTCCACACGAGACCTGGAGGGAGCAGTTAGACCCCAAAGGTCTGTCCAGGTCAGAAAACATACCCCAGCTTCCTTACATGAGGCCTAAAGGAGTCCACCACCTACAGGTGGAACCAAGCCGTGGGCAAAGGTCTTAACAGCACCATGAGGCGCTGAGCTGGGAACCAATCTCTTCATAGTCCAACAGCCCCTGAATCTAAAATCAAAGTCAAAATTCCCCCAGGCTAAATTGGCAAGGCTTCAGAATGCTAAATAATCTGAAAAGAGTTCTCCTAATTTGCAGTGACCAAAGAAAAAGAGTCCTGTCTCCTAGATTTAATGGAAGACACTGCATCATCACAAGCTCACTGGGGAGCAGACCTTTCCCACACTGAAACCCAGCACCTAAAAGCCTGGCACACAGAGAGTGAAAGAATACGCTGACCCATGACTTTAATCCAATAGTATTCTAAATTGCCATCAGATGGGTCACACGGACATGGTGACAGATTCTTAAGAAGACTCCAAGTGGCAGGGCCACAAAGTATGACTGCTCCATGGCCAGAGGAGGAGCTAGCTGACTGCCATTTACAATGGGAATGGACACACCGCTTCCTCTATGAAGGAGACACTAACGCCAAAAAGCAAAGGGACCACAGTGAGCATAGCCGGTGCCCAGGTTTCTTTCTTTAGGGCCGCACCCACAGCACACAGAGGTTCCCAGGCTAGGGGTCGAATTGGAGCTACAGCTGCTGGCCTACACCACAGCCACAGCAACACCAGATCCTTAACCCACTGAGCGAGGCCAGGGATCGAACCCGCAATCTCATGGTTCCTAGTCAGATTTGTTTCCTCTGAGCCACGATGAGAACTCCCCAGATTTCTGTTTTTAAACGCCATTCTCCAGAAAAAGGGACCACGGTTCCTTGGAGAGGTGTTGGATTCTGGGGCTCGGGAGGGAAAATCCAAGATGATGCTGGAGCATCCTGAGGTCCAAAAGCAAGAAAATGCTTGATGATGCCAATGATTATTCAAGGGATGGATAAACAACAAGGTCCTCCTTAGAGCCCAGGAACTCTATTCAATATCCTGTGATGAACCATAACGGAAAAGAATAAAAAGAATGTGTGTGTGTGTGTACAACTGAATCACTTTGTTGTACAGCAGAAACTAACACGACACTATAAGTCAACTGTATATCAATTTTAAAAAGAAAATGCTTGAAAAAGGGGGTCCTGTGGGAAGGCGGGAGGCAGTCTTGACAGACCAACAATGTGAGAACAAGGAAACAAGTGACAGAGGTGCTGGGCCATGACCCCCAGAACAGACTGAAGAGGAGATGATACAAACGAGGGATAAAGAAGAACTGAGGGGCGGGGAGGGACAGTCCTTCTGAATAGAAGAATCCCGGTTCACAGATGCTGGGTAAAGAGGACCAGAGGAAAATCATTGTGAGGCAGACACCATGGTGACAATGCTGTAGGCGCCATCCACGATGTGGCCTAAATCTGAGCAAAAGTTTGAGAAGAAACAATGTGTCCACAGGAGCTAAAAAAACCCTCTCCCAGATGATTTATTAATTAGGAATGGTGAAACAGCGGCCTTATGGTCAAGAAGCTCAATGGAGCTTAATAGCATCAGTAAAAAGACCCTGGTCATCGCGGGTCCCCATGTGACAGATGGTGAAGGGCAGGTGGCTTCTGTGATACTCAGAAGCAACGTGTGTGTTCGGGAAGCAAAAATGCATGACCCCTCCCCCACCAAATCACGATGAGCATCAGAGGAACGCGCATCCAGGGCTTCTGGCCAGACAAGACTCATCCTGTGCAAGTGTTTGAGGCAGAAATGCAGGGGAGACAAGATGACACCTGCCACGTGGTCCCCAATCAGATCCTGGGCCAGAAAAAGGGTATAGGTGGGCAAACCGGTGAGATTGAAACAGGCTGAATTTAACCATATGTACGGTACCAGTGGCCATTTCTGAGTTTTAACCATTGTATTATGATCACATGCAGTGTTAATACCAAAGGAAGCTGGGTGAGGGGTCTGTGGGAACTCTCCGTACCATTTTCCAATGTTTACAAAAGCCTCACTTTATTTCAAAATCATTGTAAAAGGGGGGAAAGCCCGGCAAAGGAAGCGTGTTCATGGATGCTGCTGTACCTTCTGCGGGACCAGCCCCCTGGCTGGGGCTGCATCTTGAGTAGAGCTGTGCCAGCTCATTTGCCATTTACCAAAAGGACAGGAATCTGATCTCCTGCTGCTTAAGCCCAGTGAACGTTACCGGGGCCTGCGTCCCAGCTTTGAACCCGACAGGTGTGGGTACTGCCACTGCTCATGGACAGCAAACCAGGAGATGGTGGTTCGGACATCTGCTCTGATAAAAACCAAAACAAAAAACCAGCGTTGGTGACCTTGGGCAGATCCCATCTCTGACCTCGGCGTTCTCATCATTGGCAACATAACCTGTCTCCTGCCACCTCACGGGGTTGGCTGGGAGGTGAGGTGAGCTAACCTGTATAGAAGATTCCAAAAAAATCACAAAAGGCTGATTCAACAGTAACCTTGGCTTATGATTCACATATTTAAATGTTCTCCTCTTCACTGTTGTTAGAAAGGAAAAGCTTACGGGGGAACTGGTTACCAAATGCATCCATCAACTTTAGAAATGATTTCATATTTTTTATGAAAATATGAGATTATGAGCACCTACCACATTTAAGGATAGGCTTAGGTGCTCCAGTGAACGGAAAATGAAATTCCCCAAGGGTGCCGCCTTGGGGAGGGGGTGACACACACCCCAGTAAATCACCACGTAGATATAGGAAGAGACAGAAGCCAACAGCTCTCTCCCCTGTGACCACACAGCTCCCGTGTGTCTATTTGCACAAATGATTTCCAAAAAGCCCTCACACGATGAAGGACAAACAAGTACAAGACTGATAAACGGCAAAGGGAGAAGGTTTCCGGGGGCAGAAGCAGGAGGTGGGATAAGGGCCCGGCCCCTCTTAGCTGTGGGCCTTTGGATGAGGCCCTTCACCTCAACTTCTTCCTCAGCAAAATGAAGATAATGACCACCTTCCTGGTGGGATGGTTCTGAAGATCAAGGGCGTTGACAGAAATCAAGTACTTGGTACCAAACGCGGAGGCACCACGCAAGAGTCAGTTGTTGGTGTTACTTTTCTTCTGGTCCTGGGGAAACGTACTCATGGCTTTGTGACTGACAGCAGGAGAAAGACCCACACAGATAAAAACAGAAAATTCTAGTTACAAAGCCCTCCTTGCTCCAGAAAAGCAGACTCCCTCAGGCGAGAAAGAGCATGAGCGGTCAGGTGAGCGTGGACCAGCCACCCAGAGGTTGCTGATGGTCAGGGCAGCTGTAACCCCCTCTTCGCCCGGCTCACCCTAACCTTCTGGACACTCAGGTGGGACTCTGAGTGTCAGGTCTGCAGAGGCTTCTCGGGGGATCAGCGATGCCTGGACACACCCCTGTCCTTTCTCTCTCTGATGCTCATCCCCGCCCCTCCTCCCAGTCAGCACAGCCCAGTGAAGCCACAGCGGACCCGCCTGCCCTCAGCACATCCGCCAGGCTTGCTGCTGTCACCTCCCCGCCCACAGTCTGGACCATGCAGCCTGGCTTCTGTGCCGCCCAGAAACTCCTCCTCTGCAGCTCCTTCACGCAGACAGCACCCTGTGCTTCCTGGGGACCCTGGACACATGACATCAAAGATCAGCAGATCACAGCAGTCATTTGACACGAGTTTAAGGGATTTAAACTCAGATTTTTAAAAACTTCTGCCATATTTCATCAAATTAGAGAAGTCATAGATTTTAAGGCCTGCCCGTCATCTTATGTACCAGTAAGAGAGAAAAATGCTGCCAACTCTTCTGCAACACACCCGCTATTGTAGACTGCATCCCAGGTTCAGAGAAATTAAAATTTAGGGGGAAATGTGCATCTCAAAACCACTGGAATCATTACAATATAGTGTATCAACCCCAAACCACGGGAGGGCCCCTCTCTGGTGACGGTAACCCCTGCCAGTAAAAGCACTTTGGTTCCTCCTGGATAAGGAGCCCTGTGGGGTCTTTAGGAGGGAGAGATGGAGCTGAAAGGTGGGGACACAGGCTGGGTGTGCAGGGGCTTCTAGACCGCATGTGTGCCATCCAGCAGGACAGTGATCTCCATTCTACAAATCCAGAAAGGCCAAGTGGCCGAAGGCTAGTGAAGAGTGGAGGTGGGCTCAGATGCAGGTCATGTGACCACAGAGCCCAGAGCGTGAGGCGCCGACTACACCCCCATCTGGGAAACCCTTCAGCCCCGCAGGTTGCACAGTGAGCACTGGAGTTTTGAAAGGCTCCTGTCCTTGGGAGAACCTGACACTGAAGGGCAGGAATTAGCCCTGTGCAGAGGGATAGGGAGCTGGAAGGACATCCTGGCAAAGGCAGGAAAGAGGATTTCAGCACAGAGGGGACAGGTGGCGGCCAGTGTTGGGTGAACCATGCGCTTTGCCTCTCCACACGGGGCAGTGCCAGCAATAGGGTACCACCCCCACTGGGCCCAGGACGGGTGGATTTTCTGGCCTTTGGCAAGTCTAGCATCTCCCACCTGGACAGGGCCCCAGATGTAGCCCTTCAGAGTCACATGCACAACGTGCTCATTACAAAGGAATCAGCTTGATGCCTGGAGTTTTCAAGAGCTCTCCTAGTGACCATAGCACACTTGAAACCCTTTCTGGAAACATCGGGGAGGAAGCTGAGGACAGGCAGGGGATGGGAGTCAAGCTCCATAAATTTAATAACCGCTTGGGACCCAGGCACAGTGAAGGGTGATCTGGGCTCCCATCTTCCAGCTGGAGCCTCCTTGGAGGAAAGGATGACATTATGTAATTATTAGCAGCAGTGAGTCAGGTTTTAACCACACTGTGTGCTCTGGTGGCAAAGAATAATACTCCAAATGTTTGTGACATTGAGAGGAAATCCAGACATCTGGTGGGGGCTGGACGCCTTCCTTGGAAGGGTCATCACTGGCAGGTCTTCAGATACAGGTGGCCCTTCCAGAGAGAAGGCCAAGTGCAGCTCAGGGATCTGGTCCTGGTCCTCAGTTTACAAGACAGCCTTGGCCAAGTCTGACTTCTGAGTCCCAACTGCCTCATCTGTGCAGAGGTGACCCCCAAGGTCAAGCATCGGTTGTCTATCTCATCAGTCATCAGCCTCACCTACATGAGAACTAGTTTGTGGTGTCAAATGAGATCAAACCAGTGAAAGGATGCTTTGAACTACGAAGAGAAGCACAAAGGGATAGCTCATTTAATTCCCTTTCTGGAAGGTTTACTACCCTCCTAGGAAGAAAACCCTCTCTATGTGTGTGTGTGTGTGTGTGTGTTACTGGGGATGGCAAACATCCCTAAGCAGAAGCAGGGTACAAATGAGTAAGCAGCCTGCATGTCATCAGCCCTGGCCCGGCACTGGGGGAGTGAAGGGCACTCTCTCGCTGGGCTAACCTTTCAGAGCCTTTAGTTGATGGGGAATCAGATGGACACAGACTTCTGAGAGTCCCCCAGCATGACATGCAGATGACCAGCTTGGCTCTCGTGCAGTGGCCTTGGTCCCCGGGCTCCATCCACATCCAGATTAATCTGAATCCCACCCTCCCTACATCCCAGGCTGACCACCAGGCTCAGGTGGGATGGTGGCAGCCTGCTCCCCAGAGCCGTACCCCTCAACACACACATAGCGGGCCTGTCTCCTTTTCAGGTCCAGACTTGCAGTGTGAGTCTGGGGGACAAGAGACACTGACAGAAGCCTAAAAACCACAACCCCAAGCAAAGTTTCCCAGAGGACCCCGCCCTCCACCCCAGGGTCTCCTTCCTGTGGGTCCCAATGGACCAAATCTTGACAATTTCAAAACAAGCTTCCTGTAGCACTTGGCTCCAGATAGGTGAGAACTTGCCAATCACTGACCTACATTTTTTTTTTTTTGACATGAGCTCCATCTTGACAACTGGACCTTGTTCCATGTCAGTCCTGGTTCATTATTTGTGTCACAGACACAAAGAGTTATCCTGAGTTGTTGCTCTCCTTGGCCGCCGAGTGTCTGCCTTTCTAAGACGATGTTAGGATATAATCTAGCAGGCAGGGCAGGGCTCTGGTCTTTACAATTCTCTCTGTGTCACTGTATGTTAAGTGCCGAATAAATGCTTTTTAATGATGCAGCAGCTGAAAGGGCTCCACACATTATCTTATTCATACTGAAGATATCCTGGCAAAGTGAGCAATGGCTCCCAGATGGAGACACAGAAAAGCAGAGAGGTGAAAGGACTTGCATGTGAACAGAAAGCAAATCGGAGCCGGAGGCTTGACAGCCTTTGAACCCTTCCATTTGGAGAGCTACTGTTTATTCACTTGCTCTCAAAGCCACAACCGGCAATAGCCACGTTCCCCCAGCCTGCAAATCTGGGTGTGACAGAAAGCACTTGGCAATTGTGCCAGAAGGAAAACAGCCCTCAGCTGGCTCCGGTACAGAGTCCTCTTTCCGCCGAACATCAGGAAACCAGCTTGTAAGCAAATATTCCCTTATCATCCCCTGGGCACAGGGCTGCCTACAGGAGCCCTCCCATCTCTGGACTCCAAGGTGCTTCATAATTGAATCATCTCCAACACCGATCTGGTCGCGCACACGGAAGAAGCCAAGTTGTCTTTCCTTCATCAAGAAATTGATGGCAAATGATGCCAAGGTCCCAAAGGGAGCCAACGAAAGAGCCTGACCTATAAAGTCACCTTTTCACACAAGACTCTGGCCCAGTTGTCCATCCCTTAACATTATAAATATACTGTTTGCAGCAACACGGATGAAACTAGAGATTCTCAAACTAAGTGAAGTTGGTTGGATGGTGGAAGACAAACAGTGTAGGGTATCACTTACTTACGTAATCTAAAAAATGGATACAAATGAACTTACTCGCAGAACAGAAAGAGACTTACAGACTTTGAAAAACTTATGGTTACCAAAGGGGACAGGTTGTGGGGAGGGAGGGGCGGACTGAAAGTTTGGGATGGAAACCTTCTAAAATCAGGTTGTGATGATGGTTGGCAACTCTAAATATAATAACACTGTTGAATTATTAAAAAATAAAATAAAATAAAGTGTGGCTGACTGCTCTTGTTCCAGCCAGGAGGCACTGAGCAGAACAGGTGGGTGGGCGTCCGGGGCCTCCCTGGAGGGGAGGTTGCGGGTGAGGGTGCCTCCTGCTCCAGACCTCAGTCTGAGGGCTCAGAACACCGAGTTCCGAGGATCAGCCAGGGGGGTCAGAGGTGTGGGAGAGATTCTAGAATGAAGGGGAAGTCACAGTCACAGAGAGGAGGCCCTGAGGGGCGATCAGGAGCCTCATCTTTTCATGTGGGTCCCCCAAGCCCACCATGTGCATCAAAATAAAAACTCCATTTCTGAGCTCTCAGTGGCAAATATCTTTGAGAAGCGGAACTATGGAAAGAAACAAACCAGGAACACGGGGTCTGTGGCAAGACTCAGCTGCCGCAACCAGTTCGGTTTACAACCCAAAGGGCGACGTCAGCTGGGAACCAATTTCCACCATCTCCACCCATCAAGAGCCCACCTTTTGGGCCCACCTCAACATCACAATAAGCTTGCTCTTCTGGTTTCTCCAAACGGAGGTGTTCTTGCCCTTTTTTAGGCTCCCAAAGGATGTCTCCTGTGCATCTTTTAAGATATGCATCAAAATTTGGCTGAGGTTGAACTTACATATTACAGTTTATTTGTTAATTACGGGCTGAGTTGTTGTTATAGACGTTAAACTCTTAAGAGTAATGTGTGTAAGTTTCTTGAGAGATGGAACCATAACGTATTCATTTTTGTCCAGGAGCTGTGCCTGGCTCAGAACAGGCGCTTGCTAATAAAAGTGCAATGGAACTGAATTCAAAACAATCCCTGGTGCTGGAAAAAACAGCTCAGTCAGAGGAGGTGGCAGTGCTCAGAGCATGAACCTTAGAGTCAGAGAAACCTGGGTTCAAGCCCCAGGCGAGTAACTTGGGCAATTTGTGTAGTCTTAGCTTCTTTTTCTGTGAAATGGGGGCAGCAATACCGAGATTAAGGGAGAAGACACCCGTAAAGTTCTTGGCACTGCACTCGGCGCAGAGTACATGTCATGAACAGCAGCAGCTCCAGCTGGAACCATCCTTCCTGGGCATCTTCCCCGAGGTTGGCAGGGTCAAGTGCCGCGGGAGGACCAGGAAGCAGCTGTTCACACAAGGCTGGGGCTCTCGTCTCCACTCGCTAGCAGCTCATCTGCTGATCCTGGCGTGTACTGTGTTTCCCCACCTCGGGGGCTGGGAGTCCCCAGAGACACACACCTGGTCAGGCCTGGCCGCCTCACCTCCTTTTCCCAGAAATGCCAGCTGAAAGCAGGGGCTTAAACCCTCATGCTCTAGCCCTGGATCTGTTGTCTAAACAGCTTCTCTTTGGAGGGTAACTCTCCTCGAAGATGCCCTGATTTGGACACCACCATCCAGCACACCCTGAGCCCTGAAGAGCCAGGCAGGATGTCCCTGGGCTTGAGCAACTTGAGAATTTAAAAACGAAGGGCCTGTGAGCTGATCATCTGGGTTTCTGTGCATGTCCATTCTGTACTAAGGACAGAACATTTCAGATCCCAGTGACCAGGGTCCTTAAAAACCAAATGTCTCCTTTAATCGTGTGGCTCCTTCAGCCCAGCTCTAGCTGGTACCTCCCTCCACTCAACTCCATGCAGACTCATGGGATGGATCAGCCGAACCATGTGCCAAACGGTGACCTGCCCAGGTACACCTGTGCCCACAGTTCAGCCTGCATGTGAGGACCCAGCCTCCATATCAACACTTACACTGTGCTTCCTCCTGCTGCAAAATGTTCCCCAACCCCACCTTCAACCCTCACAACTCCATGAGAGTGTTCTTACTGCTTCCATCATCACCACCATTCATTCCCTCTCAAAGCTGAAGCGGGCCAGGTCTGTGTGGCAGAGGCTGAGCATAAGGAAGTGGCAGAGCGGGGGCTCCAACCCCAGTCCCTCTGACTCAAATCCAAGGCTTTTCTCAACACAAACTCTCTGAATGCAAATGCTGCCTTGTGTGAGGCCGGGTGTTTAGAAGGGCCATTACTCATCCACTATCCACGATTCCAGTTCATACTCAGCCAGGGGAGAGTACCCATCACTAGGTTTTAAAAATAACACTGTTTTTAACTCTTGATTTCAAGATGTTTGTCGTAGAAAATGTGAAGGGATCATAAATATTGGGAGAAAGTAATAATGTGTCCTTCCATTCCTCGAAATGGCTTGTTGTTAATACTCTGCCATATGCCAGTTATTGGGACAGAGTATATTCTGTCCAGACCTCTGTGACATGTAAACAGGGTCTACATTTTACAAAACTGGGATGGTTCTACAGACAACTCTGTGATAGAGTCTCCCTTTCAGCCGTGGAGTTCACATCTCCCAAGCCACCAACTGTCCTGCGCTATCACCTGAACAGTGTCCCACCACCCACGCCATCACCTCAACAATGTCCCATCACCCACACCATCACCTCAACAGTGTCCCATCACATGTGCCATCACCTAAACAGTGTTCCACCACACCGGTGCACCCACAGTATGCCACCAGTCCCCCAGGGACAAGAAGAGGGAGGGGATAATTTCAAGTTTGACTCTCTCGTGAATAAGACTATAGTGCAATACTTGTAAAGAGTCTCCGTGTGTATTTCTGACTATTTCCACAGGATGGAATTCTTGGGCCAAAGGGGATAAACATGAAGGTTTCTTCCCGAGCTACCCTTCAAAGCCAGTAACAGTTTACAGGGCCCAGAGGATCGGCCAGCCCTGTCCATCCATCTCACCTCCACCACTGGCGCCCAGTCCCGGCTCCAACCCTCCTGCCTGACCGACTGGGCTCCCCACTGGTCTCCCCCCGCCCCCCCCCCCACACACACACCTCTCAAATCCATTTTCTAACCTACAGGCAGAAGGAGCTTTCAAAGTCAAACCAGGCTGCCTCTCCACGAGGCCTCATCTGGCCTCTGCCGACCCCTCTGACCTCCTGGCCAGCCACCTTCCCGGTCACAGGCTGTGGCCAGCCCTGCTCCTCTGTCTCTGACACACACCAAGCATGCCCTGCCTCAGGGTCTTTGTAGTTGCTGTTCCCCTCCCCAAAGGCTTTTCCTCTCCTTGCTGGTCCAGCTCCTTCCTGCCATCAAGGTTCCAGACAGGTCTTCCTTGGCCCCAGCTCCAAGTGCCACTCTTGCTATGGCCACGCAGCTCCATCACTTTGTTTGGCCTCTTAGATTTCTTTCTCCAGCTGACCGAAACACGAAGATCCCTTACCTCCCAGGGGTTCACGAAGATCCCTCACCTCCCGCATGCACAGAGGATGGAGGCCTGGCTTGGGGGGCTTCTCGGTCCACACTCAAGTAAACGAAGCTCAGGAAGAGGAAACACCGCGCTGCCCTAACCCAGCGCAAGGGGAGGACTGCGTCTATGGTAGCTACTCCTGCTGCCTTTCAGAAACCGGGAGAAAGACACGGGGCACCGCCGCCAGCGAGACCGGCGGGAACTGCAGAGCCTGGCTGGGGCTGCGGCCTCGCATGCCATGGACACAGCCTACCATGCTGGAAACACAGAGCTACGTCTGTTAGAAAGTCACGTCTCTAGGAAGTGACCACATGGAGGAGCCCGTCTGAGTGTGCGTTCAAGTGCTTCCATGCTAGAGTCGCAGGACCTGTCCAGCTCAGTGAGGCAGGAGTGAGCACCACAGCTGATCTGCAGGACCTTGAGATCCAACGCAGGAGTGACTCAAAGAGGTGAAAGGTACACATCAGGCCTCCCGACCACAGGAACGATCACATGGCAGCCACCGCAGCCCTGGCTCCCCAGGTCGCCCACCACTGAGCCCTTGGTGGGTGGCCAGCACTCCCCAGGCACCTGACTGCACGAGCACAAGAACCACAGCCCCACTCCTACCAGTCAGGAAATCGGGGTTTGCAGAGGCCACAAGTCTGCAGGGTCCCAGCGCACACAGACCAGACTCCCCCATAGTGGCCCAGGGTGACGATGGGGGGCCCAGCCCCTGGTCCCTCATGTCCCACCCTCTCCTGTGGAGTCTGGATGCCAGGGCAAAGAAGCACTTCCCTCGGGAGATCCCTCCTACCATTGAGACAGCTTTCCCCATCTGCATCTCCCATCCAGGTCAGCCACTCTCCTGGGTCCCCTTGGCCCTGGGTCAGCAGCCCCGGCTGCTATGTGTCCTCACTCACCAGGTGGATGTGGTGGTGGTGGGGGATGTTCCCAGGAGGCCCTGAGAGGAAGTGCCACAGTTCCTTGAGGTCGGCTTCCTCGTCTAGCCTGTGTCATGGGCGAGGGATAGACCAAGGTGGCCCTGAAGGCTAGTCGCAGCCCCCTCTGGAAGCCTATGATAAATCTGGACAGACAACCATTTTCATTTGCAACCCAAGAGGGTGGCAAGTCCTCAAAACCCAATTCTGAACAACAAACACACATGTCTGGTTTCTAGCCATCCAGACAGATGGTAAAGGAGCACTTCCTGGGTGGGGTGGGCACCCTGTGGGTGGGCCTCTGAGCGGAAGGAAGGTTGGGGGGACGGTGGCTCCTAACTTCACACCTGGACCCACAGCAGAGGCAGGACTCAGCCACCTGGAGCCTCGGGGCCAGCAAGTGGGATGAGGGTGGGTCTGTGGGCTCTGACCCAGGGCTCTGCTCGGCCACCACAGGCCAGGGCCACCCTTGCCACAGGGTAGTGACCATTAACCATGTGCTTAGGGTGACTGTGAAAATCAGATGCCATCGGGCTGGTGGGTAAAGCAGATCCTCAGATGCCTCCTTGCCAGATGGGCTGAACTCAGCACAGGTGTAGACCTGAGCCTCCCTTTGCATGGCCAGCACAATAGCACAGGCCACTCACAGGCCAGGGATCTCATATGCTCGAAGGCACATCCTAGACTGCACCTCTGAGACACGTGCAACCACACAGCCATGCTGAGGCCACTAGACACAGACCCGCTAACCCATGGGGGTCCACAGCTGCCACGATTCAACCCAACTGAAACGACCACTTCCTACGTGCTGTACCAGTCCCCGCCCCCAGCCCTTGCACTCCCATGGTTCCAAAAAAATAGATCTTCTTAAATATATTTCACGTACCCCAGCACCCCAGACAGGATCAAGTGATGCCCAGAGTGAAATTAAATACAGCACCTTGACTGGAACAAGCCAGCCTCACTGGATTTCCCACACAGACCTTCCCCTCGGCTCCCAGCTGGACTGCGAGCCTCTCTCAGGCCCTTGAACCAATCCCTCCTCTGCCCCATTCAGGCACTTCACTGCCCAGAGGGAAAAGTGCCCTCTGGCCTGGCGGAGCCTCTCCATGATCCTCACCAGCACAGCCTGCAGCATCAGCAAACTGACTTCCTGAGAAAGACAAGAGAGCCTCCCCAGAGGCTGCTGCGTGTCACCCCACGTCGGTGCATGCCATCACGTGCCGTGGCGTATTGTCACTGTCCACCTGACAAGACGGCGGCGGGAGGGCCAGCAGACCTGGTACCTCACGCTCGCTCCAGACCTGAAAGCCTGGTGCTCACTTCAAATGCAGCAGCAGGACAGACAGCGGGGACAGTGTGCCCCCAGGCCACAGCAGGGCAGAGTCGCCACGATTCTTAAACCTCAGAGCCCAGCTGCCCGCAGCCCCCTCTCCAGTGGATGAGATGCAGATTGGGCAGGTGGGGTCCTCCGGTCCTGCAATAGCAGTGCATTTCCTGGGGCCTAAGTGAGAACGGGGCAGTGCTGCATTTCCAGGACAACCCGAAATGAGGAAGCTGGCCCAGGTCACACAGGCCCTGAGTGTCGCAGCTGCAACTTGAACTCAGTTTTTCTTACTCCAAACCCAACTATACCATGTGGCCCAGCAAACAAGGGGTTTTCTTAGCCTCCCCAAAATGGCATCGCTAAGAAATAGCGAGAAACCACTTGAGTCCAACTGAAACCCGGGTGCAACGTCATGAGTGGAGAGCGATTCAGTGTGAGTGAGTATGTGTGCGTGCGTGCGTGCGTGTGTGTGTGTGTACCCACTTACACATACAATGAGAAAAGAATACATCTAAATATCAAGTGGCGATGTAAAAATTTTTCTTCTTTATAAATGTGTTCTTCCACAAAACAGAGACAAACAGATGATTCTTATTAATCTGAAATTAAATGTTTTTAATTGTGGTAAAATACACATAATATTTACTGTCTTAACCATTTCTAAGCGTACACTTCAGAGGCATTAAGTCCATTTCCACTGGTGTGCAGCCACCACCACCCATCCATCTCTAGAACTCTTCATCTTGTGAAACAAAAACTCTGTCTCGGTTAAAGGACAGCTCTTCCCTTCCCCTCCGCCAGGCACTGATACCCACTATGCCACCCTCTGTGTCTACGGATTTGGCTCCTCGGGGGCCTCGTGTGAGCGGAATCACGCGATACTCATCCTTTCGTGCCTGGCTTATTCCATTTAGCACAATGTCCTCAAGGTCCATCCACATCGCAGCAGGTGTTAGACCTCCTTTCTCTTCAAGGCCGAACAACATTCTCCTGTAAGCAGAGACCCTCCCCCACCCTCCACATTTGTCCATCATCCATTGGTGGACACTTGGTTTGCTTCCATTTTTGGCTGTTGTGACTACCGCTGCTGTGTACATGGGTGTACAACAAAGTTTTTTTTTTTTTTTTAAGCACCTAAACTTCTCAATTCCTGATGTATATTTCAGAACGTAGCACTGCAGGTTAAAGTTAGGACATGTCTTCCATTGGTCTAGGCCTGAGAAACAGTGAACTCCATGCTGGGGTCTGCAAGTCTGCCTCCATCTTTCAGTGGTTTATTCTGACTGCAACTGGGTTGTAGTGGTTCAACCAGTACGGCAATCACCTTGCGATGTTGGGCCCCACTGAATTCCAACCCCTGGGCTGAGGCAGAGGAAGTGGATATGTTTTGAACGTCCCTCCCCAGATAATTTTGCAGGCGGGAGAATCACTGCTCTAAACTCTCCTGGAGTGGTGGCTCTTCTCTTTATTTACAAAATCTCTGCCTTGCAAATAACTTCTGTCCTTTCCTACCATCAAAAGCAAAAATGGTTTGATAACCAGTCAATTATCCTAGTTGTTGGACTGATTATATTTCAACTGAGAAACGCCCACTCCAAGCATCACCTCCTCCGGTTTCAGCCTTTTATCTCTAATTGTGCATTAAGAGCCTGGGCCTTTCTTGGAAGGAATGCTGATATGAGGAAGCAGGTAGGAAGCACTTCGAGGCCTCCTCCGTCCTCAAGGGAATTATAATCCAGTCCTTCAAGGCAGCAGGGACAGGGAGGAGGCACCGAAGAAGTGGTCCCTGCCCATGTCCAGGGTAGAAGGAGCCGCCCAGGACTTGTTGGAAGTGTCCTCCCTTGAGGATTCACGACCAGGCCCTGATGACCAGCTGCATCCCCAGGCAGACCATGCGGGCCCAGTTGGAGGAGAGGCCTGCAAACCAAGACGGCGTCAGGGCCATGTAAGCAAAACTATAAACCCTCCATCCTCTCCTGGGCTCCAGGCAGAACCACTGTCCTGGCCGGGGTGGAACAGACACACCGAGAGCCTCACTCATTAACATGGGCGTTGCCATGACAACAAGCTGTTGCCAGGGAGCTGAGAACTAGGAGGAGAGCGAGAATTAGCGAAGCCTAAAAATAAAGCCGCTATGTCTCCATGTCCATGTGTAACCAGCAGCAAGCTCGCCGCCTCCTTCCCAGGCAGCCCCCACAGCTGCTCCTGGAGCCGCGCTGACAGGACACCAGGCAGGGGTGACGGCTACAGCCCAAAGGCAGAGAGCCAGCAGCCCCGAGAGGCTACCTCGCAGAGCCTGGGTAGGGGTGCTCCCTTGGCTCCAGGCACTGACTTCCAGGGTCGACCTCACCTCCACCCTGAAGCAGGGGCTGTCCAGGCAGCTGGAACTCACCCCACTCCTTGGCTCTCTGAGAACAGGAGGTACCATGGACCATTCCTCTTGGAAAATGCCTAAAGAGGCCCCAACCCCAAAAGTGTGGCCGTGGGAGGCAGCACTGGGTGGTTTATGGTTCCTTTTACGACTGTGACACCAGCAGAGCCATCGTGATGCTCACTCCAAAAAGTAAGGTGCCCTGACAATACAAAACATGGGGAAATTGCACACCTCCAAGGGCCAGGTGACAGAACCAGCTCCAGGGTCTTCCAGGTTGGTCCTGACATCAGAGCATCAGAGGAGAGAAGGCCTGGTGCCCAGCAGTTCTGTGTCCTCTGCCAGTGTCTCCCGCCAGCCTTTAGGCTCCACAAAGGCAGAAATCACGCCTAACTGTTCACCTTCCTAACCTCCGCTTAAGCATCACCCCAGATGCATAGCGCGTAATAAGCATGCAGAGGAAGGAGGGCAGCTGATCAGAAACAGCGGAGACCACACTCCAGGTGATGGCAAGATGCCAACAGCAGTAAAGTCTGAGCAGGACAAAGCACCCTCTCTCTAAAATGCCAAGCTCTGCATTCCAAGAACTAAGTCTGACTCCCTGAACAGGTCTCTCGTCTCAAGCACTGACTTATCGTGTGCATGGGTGCATCATGCTTTAAGCAGATCAGATCCGTTAAAATCCAGTATTCTGTTGGCAATAACTTCCTTTGCAAGCAATCATAACAGGATTTCGTCAAACATCGACCTGCCTACTTTTTCTCAGGTACGATTAATGTAACTCGGAGAATCTGTGGTCGTTAGAATCTGCTTTGAGAGAAGCCACAGCAGCACCTAAATTCCTGGCTTCTCCCCCTCAACCCCCTGCCACACTCTGCCTTGGGTTCTCTTCCCCCACAGCGGATATGCACTCAGCAAATGCAAACAACTGCGAATTTTAATACCGGCGCAAGGAGTTTATACTTAGGAAACTAAAGTCATTATTTCTCTCACTATCACTCCATAAAAGTAAGTAACCCAGAACAAAACATAAATTATCTCCTGGTTCTTCAACTGTTCTGGATTGCCCAGCCATGAATCCAAATGCTGGTTCCTGCCTCCAACCCCCCTACCCTGAGCTTGTGCAAATAAGAAGCACAGAGACAGGATGGCAAGTGCAGAAGCTGCAGGACGACTGGGGTCTTGGAGCAGGCCCGGCTGCTTATCTGCCCACATCCCAGACCAGTGCCCTGTGAACTGACTGACCGCCTCAAGAGAAGGACAGTCGGGGGTTGGTGTCTTCTTGAGTTACAAAGACACACGCAACTGGGCTTTTCTAAAGAGACTCCACGGAGGAGTCTCCTCATCCTCAACCCCCAACTTCACACGGTCCCCATCCCGGGCCAGGTGAAATCAACCTCTATGACCCTGATGATGCTACCTGAAGCCCAGGCCGACCCGGCTTTGCACTAGCCCCCTGATGTTCTGCTGCAAAAGTGAAAGATAAAAATAAAATCATACCAAGCTGGAGACTAGACTCCTCTCCCGCCTGTGTTCCTCCCAGCAACAGATAAACTTGTTTTCTTACTTTGAATGTGCCATTTTTAGAAAGGGCTGAAAGTAAAAGGCAGGGCTGCCCTGCAGACAAGGCAGCGTTATCGGTCTCCCCGTCTCCTCCCCTGCACTAAGCGTTAGGAGCTGGACTTGCTGCATCTCTGACACGAGCTGCTTCCACAAAGCAGAACCAGACACACATGGAGGGTATACAGCACTCAAAGTACTGGATTTTAAACCTTCTGGTTGCAGTTGAGAATGTGACTGGGGGCACTGGAGGGGCCCTGGCTCTCGCAAAAGCAAGGCAGTCACTGTCTGAAAGAGATGCATGAGGCACCTTTCAGGAGCCGCTGCCTGAAATGCAGAAAAATCTGACTTGCTTTTTGCCCCATGAGACCCTCTCGGGATACAAACATCCTTCCATGGATGGTTTCCAGAGATGAGTTTTCCGAAGCTCAGGACAGTTATTTTAAACTCCAGCTCCTTAAATTGTATTTCTAAAACAGAATTAGAGATTCTTTATTCTTGGCCAAACAACTGCTAATAGGGCCCTATGTACACGGTGGTGGGAGCCAGTAAAAACCTTACGAAACACCCACACCACAGGGCAGCGTGGACTCACTTCCCGGTCTGTGTCTGTCCCCTGTCTGTCTCCTTCTGTCCCTCTCTCTCTTTCTCCCTCTCTCTTTCTCTCTCTCTCTCTGTCTCTTTATGTCTGTCTTTCTCCCTCTCTCTCTGTCCCCCTCTCTCTCTCTGTCTCTCTCTGACCCTCTCTCTCTCCGTTCCTCTCTGTGTCTCTCTCTGTCTCTCTGTCTCTGTCCCTCTCTATCTCTGTCTCTGTCTCTGTCTCTCCCTGTCTCTGTCTCTTTCTCTGTCTCTGTCTCTCTATTTGTCTCTGTCTCTGTCTGGCTCTGTCTCTCTCACGTGCGGATGCACACAGATGGACACCACTGATCTCAAGAGCCACTGCATTTCAGGCACAGAACAACCTCCCAGTGAATTTCTAATTATTACAACCGCCAAACAGACCTCTTCTGACTGTCCATTTGTTTTTTTCCTGAGGATTGCTGGTGTCTGCTTTCCGTGGGTTTTCTATTGAGCTATACTGACACATAAAGCAATACTTACAATTTTTTAAGGTGTCTGATTATTGTTTCTATGAAAGCAAGTCCAATAACAACACACCTCCTCCTCCAAAAGCAAGACTGCGGCAAGGCCCAGGGTGACAGTGGAGCATGAGGCCCAAGGTGACACTTAGACCCGACCACCGCCAGGATGGTTGGGCAGGAGGGTGACTTGAACTTATACACGGCCTCCCAGCCTAACCACAGAGCCCATGGTCTGATGTCACTCAGCTCTTTGACAGGGCTCTGATGGGTGATCTCCTTCTAGGAAGAGTGGCAACCAGGAGAAAGGAAGGAATGAGGAGCTGGGGAGTCTCATGGGCTAAAAGCACACTGGCTTCCCCAGCCCCCAGCCCCTGTGGCCAAGACCGCATCCCCGGGGAGGGCTGAGTGTTCTTGGGGGTGGGTGTGTGTAAGAGGTCTTCAGGATGCATTCTGGGGGAAATTGAATCCGTCTGGTTCTGATTCATTCATAAGTCATTAACTATTTTGCAAGCGCTGTTTGATGTCCAAGAAACAGCCAGGCCTCCCCAGCCCTGTGCCCCTTTGAAGTGTGTTATGCAGACGTCACGGTGGCCCAGGCCCTGGGAACAGAGCCCAGGCCTGGCCCTGAGATGGGTGAGGGGCAGGCCTGACACGGAGACCCTACAGGATGGGGCCCCCGCCGCCTGGACACTGCTCAGTGATCCCTCGGCTGTGAGGACACACTCGATGCCGAGATGCGGGATCCACAGGAGTCGGGGGGCACCCATGCTCCCTCCATCAGTTGAGGGAACCTGTGTGGGTCCAGGTGGATGACATAAGGAAGTTTCAGAAAATGGCCCTAAAAACAGAGCAAATCAAGGACAGGCTCAAGCCTGGGACCAGGTCAGGCACCAGAGTCCTGACCCTGAACTAGCTCTGTGTCCCATGAGCAGGATGTCCCCGGAGGCTGGCAGCAGGGAGTGGGGCACCTGGCTGTCACCAGCCTGGCGGGGAACTGAGTGGGGGGCAGCCAAGGGTCTAGAGCCCCCATAGGGGGAACAGACCCCAATGACGAGCAGTCTCAGCCAGAAAGCCAACAGCACTGGGATGAGAGCACTTGGGACTGGAAGGAGTGGGCCTGAAGCCACATTGAGTGGCATGGGGGGGGGGTGGGCACAAGACAAGTTGTCAGGTGTGCCACTGGCACCACCTTCTTAGCCCACCTGTCCCTTCTCCACCCTAATGCTGCTTCCATCTGAACAGCTCAGAGGATCCCTGCTTTGGGGCAAACACTATCCACGCTTCGCTTCAAACAACCCTCAGAGTGGCAATCAAGTCACTTCCTAGACACTCTAGGGGACTTTGATGGGACCCCAGGATTCTTCCTGCACAGAATAAAGGAAACGTGTGGAGTACAAATAGCACTTCCTGGGTCTCTGGGATCACGCATTCGACTTCCAGAAACAAGGCATCTCCGCACGGAGAGGGACGTCTGCTTGGGAGGGGGCACGTGTCAGACGTCACCTGTGGGGCTTGGAGCCCCCATGGGGGCTGCAGCCGGTTGCCCGCGAGCCTCCCCTCACCTCTGACCTGGGGGGAGACGGCAGAGCCTGGAGTTTACTCACAAAACACTTTTCGGTTAAAAGAAGGGTCAAGGCCAGGTGGGGCGGGATGCTCTTCCCTTTGTCCCCAAGCGGTGGCTGTTGGGATGGTTGTGGGGGGCTGCCCCCCAGGAGACAGAGCACAGGAGAGACACCTCCTGGGGACAAGACACAGAGGACCCAGAAGAGAATTCGAGGTCTCCTGGCCACTACCCCAGTCACCCTACACCTGTTAATAAAGCTCAAAATGCCTTTCAAGGATTCGAGAAGACTTGGGCGAAATATCTGACATTCGCGCTAGGCTATAAATGACTGCTATTTGGTTCTTTAGCTCCTGAGGAGGTTTTAACAGAGAGAGAAACTTAAGTGCACAATAGCGGTGACTGCCTGGGGCAGGGAGACTAGGAGTCCCCAAAGTAGGAAGGATGTGAGGCACCCAAAGCTTCAGCTAAAGGAGCTATAAGGTCCCACCCCCGCTCCCGGCAGCTTGAGCCTCAGTTTCCCTCTTTGTAAAACAGAGGGAAGCCTTTACTAACGCTTCCGACTCTAAGGCCCAATTTATCGGGAGCAAGGTCTGCACATGGCCCAGCTGGGTCCAGCTCAGATGATGGGCAATAGAGGCCCAAAGTCATCAGCTTTTCATGCCCTAATTATCATAACATAGAAAGAAAAGGACACATATTTTGCCTGTGATGCAGGACTGGAGAAATATAATGGTCCAGGTTCTCTGAGTCCTGGTTGGGAAGGCTGGTGGCAGAACTGCAGCCCCAGGAGCGACAGCTCCCCTCCCTGCTGGCAGGCGCAGGTTCTGTAGGGTGCACCCCTCTGCCAGGGATCAAGTTCAATCCTGATGCAGCTGAGCAGCCTGGACAGTCCCATTCTCCTGGCTAAAGGGACACCTGACCAACTCCTGGCCAAGGAGACCTGCAGAGAGTCAGCTGGACGCTTCTAGGGAGGTTTCCTTGCTTGTGACAGGCCCTCAGAGAAGGGCTGCCTCCCACTCCCTGGACACTGGCCACTCCCCGCCAGGCTTCCAAGGTCCAGGGACTTCCAGGGGAGCTCTCAGAGGACGGCGCTGCCAACTCGAAGATGGCAGAGCACAGAGACCAAGCGAGACCACGCCTCAAGGTCCACTGGGACAGGATAGGCACAAAGACGGAATAACCTGGAGTTACGTACTGGCCACAGGGTCAGGAAGGATAGCTTATGAAGCCAATACCTAACCTACAAGGGCTTCGGGGAAAGGTGGAGCAGATTTCTGGATAACAGACCTTAATATGCGATTAAGAACAATTAAGGTACATCAAAATGCATTCCTCACTGAAAACTAAGATCACAGAAAATGAAGGTGTGGCTGAGGGCGTGCCTCTGAGGGGCCTGGGCTACAGTGCTCCTGCCAGTTCCTGGTCCTACACCCCCACTGTGACCCCTGACACCAGGACCCCCATCCAATCCTCCCACTCCGACCTTCCCCAGGTCGGGTGGGTGGGGTGGAGTTTAAGCCGATGCAGCCTGAGAGCTGCAGTTGGTAGGGAAATGAAGAGATTTCCTATCAAGGACACTGTAGGAAGTTGCCTTTTCCTCAAACATGGTTCGCTTTCTGTTTTTTAAACCAAAGTCCCCACAGTCCGACGACAGGGAAAAGCTGGCGCCCATGCACTCACATCTCAGGAGCTGCAGTGAAGGGCTAAAGGCTTGTCACTCTTGTGCCCTGAACAATTGGTCTGAGGGGAGGGCTCCGGGACCCACATCTCAGGGCCTGGCAGGAGCCACGTCCTTGGGGAGGCAGAAGCCGGAGGAGGCCTTGGGCGGCTCCCCAGGCCTAAGCCCTGGCCTGGGCTCCAGTTCCAAGGCCACCTCACTCTCTGGGGCCGGCAACCACACAGCGACAGAGGGTCATTTCCATACAAGTGCCTTCCGCTAGTGAAAACTCATTTAGGAGGAAATAAATTTGATTTGAATTCACTAAACTCAGAAAATGTAAATCAGTCACATTCCCAGTGAACCCACATCTTGCTTTGCAAAGCTCTTAATGTTGCATTTTAAGAGAGGGTGCACGGAACTGATTCCCTGGGAGGTTATTTACAGAATCCCTGCTCCTATCAAAGGGTTCTCAAAATGTCAGATTTTGAAATTAATAAAATTCATTTCACTTTGGTGCTTCTGATTCAAAAAACAATTATCCTCCAGTTTGGTCCTGGTCAATCATTGACTTAAATGTAAGAAAACCCCACTAATCTAAACGTTTTTGGAAGAAGGGAGGGGCGTCTTGTTTACACTGATGAGAAAATTCCAAACAGCTGATTTCTATGGAACAATGGTTCCAGTACTTGCAGCATTGAACATACAATAAGCTAAGATTTAAATGAACACTAATAAGTAAAATTAAGTCAGTCACTGAAAATTACAATCCATAATAGGCTTTTATTAAATAATAATGAAATACCTTATACCACTGAGTCTTAATTTTTTTAAATCAATGGGAACACAGACTGGGTCCGATTTCCTGGGGTACAGTTTAAGTCTCACGGCACTTTGGATTTAATGGACATTTAGTTACTGAAGCCACTGTCAGGTTCGGTCCTGCTCAAATCTCTGGATGCCTAGGTTCTTCTCTTTCTCTGCCCACCTTGCTGCTTTCAGCTCTGGATGGGCCAGTCCATGAGATATTTGAAATACCCAGGAAGAAATGGTTACAGGAAACTATCGGGGCTGCGCAGAAACCTGGCTGCTATCTTTGCTGTTTCCTGGGGCTGCGATGAACACACCAGTATAGCCTTGGCTCCTTCCCCATCTCCTTCTCATCAGAATAAAGGGGAATCTGACATCCTTCTCTTACACTTCAGGGTAAATATACTTATGTTCTGGCTGGAGCTGGAGCTGCTGAAGGCCCTCCTTCCAAAAGTGGTTCAAGACAGAGGGAAGCTGGAATAGCAACCCTATACTGCTCACTTGCAAAAAATATTATACCCCATTATGATCCTCAGCAACTAGACAGTGTTTCAGCCGTGTTATGGGTTAAACAGCCCAGCCTGGTCATCTAAATGCCATTTAAGATTGCTAAGTCTGAAACACGAACTGGACAATGCATAAAAGAAAGTTGGAGATCATTTATAAATTGCTTTTGTGTGAAAATGGGACCTCCTTCAGGCTCTCTCTATGCCTAGAAGTCTTGCCAGAAGTTGTGATGGTGTTTTCATCACCGTTTATCACCTGAGAAGTAACAAAGAGCTCTGCATTCATCAAGTCCCCCTAAAAAGGTTGTTACCTGGCAACCACAGGTCTTCAGGCTGGAGGGACAAGACCTGGGCAGGGGATCTCCCCAAACCAAGGAGGGCTAGGGACCCCCTGACCCAGAAATACGGCATTAAGACAGCCTGGCCAGTGAGCTTCTGCCCTGCCATCATCAGCACGTAAATAAGCCTCGGGAGTCTCCATCAGTTAGCTTGCGGCCTCTAAGGCGGAGGCACTGAGGCTCCACATGCCCAGAGGAAGCTCTGCTCTCCCGAGGACCAAGCCCTGCTCTCCCGAGGTCCAGGTCCGCAGCTACTGTAATGGGAAGGGCGTGCTTGGGGGCATAGCCTGGGAGCCCACCTGACTTGAAAGCTCTTCACAGAGGTCCGCCCAGAGCTCAGACCAGTGGCCCCAGAGATCTCTTTTCTCCAAGGCTGGGAGCTCCACTGATACCGAACAAAATGAAGGGGTGAACTGAATGGTCACTGGGGTCATTCTGGGGATCTGGTGTCAAGGTCTGAGTTGGGGCAGAGGGGAAGACCCTTACTGGTTGGCCAATGGCTGGCTCCAGGGGTTCTGAGGGCAGGACACAGAGTGAGGACGTGTGGTCCAGTCCTCCCCACCCCCTTCCTGTAGAAACCATTTCCGACCCCTGGCACCGACCTCATTCCCTTTGTCCAAGACCAGAGGACATTGAGGCAGAGCAATTTTTTTTTTTTCATGTGACAACAATGCTTTCCAAAGGAACCTATCTCAGAAATAACAGAGAATCTCCAACTGCAGAACTGTATGGCTAAAAACACTCTTTAGCCCAATCCCACCTTTACCTCAGGAGACACGGGGGCCATCTGGCCACTAGGCGGAAAGGAGCTGCTCCCTAATAGAGCAGCAGTGCTCATACCTGCGGGGGAACTGAGAGCTGGGGGTCAAGCAGCTTTCCAAAGAGGTGGTGGGACTGGGGAGGGGGCTACAGAGAAGGGGGGGTACCTGAGGAGGACGACTTCAGAGTCAGCAAGGACATAGCAGGAAGAGAGGACACTTCCTTCCATCCAGGGGGCACAGTGAAGGGCAGTGGTCTTTAAGGGAACCTGCCCACAACCGCAGATGTCCCCATGCCTTGAGGTGTTGGGGAGGGCAGATGCCCCAGATTTGTCCAGGCCACGGCAGGAGAGCCCCCTCTCCCGGATGGCCCCTGGAGACCCTCTTCTCATTTGCAGGAGAGAGGACGGTCTCGGCCCCAGGGCCCTGCCAGACCCTGATGACCACCCAGCTTGTCTGGGGCTCTCTTCCTGTAAAGAGACGATGAGGTGGAGGCCCCATGGGGCACTGGGACCCCAGCCTCTCCCCCATGGTCCCTCTCCCACACACCACCTCTGTGGACAGCAAGGTTGGGCAGGGCCTCCCAGGCTGGGTCAGCTGGCCAAGGGGACCACCGTGCTGCCCCCACCCCAGATGGGGACCCCTGAGCTCCCCCCAGCCTCTGAGGGGTGTCCCTGAAAATTCAACCTATCCTGCAGCCACATCTTGAATCTTAGGAAAACACCTCTGCTGAGACACATGGCAGTTTTCAAAGGTTTTCCTCCCATTTGCAGCTGATGTGCTGTGTTCTGACTTCTGAATGCAGAGGACGAAGGCCTGTCTCCTTAGAAAAATACCCGTGAGGCTGTGGGGTCCACTCCCCTCTCCAGCCCCACCTCTGGCTCCCCCCGCCCCACACCCTCCCTCTGAACACAGGACAGTGCGACGCTGAGGGCTGCAGGGACAGAAGGCCACGGGGCTGCCTTTTAATGGAGGGTGACTGTGTGCTGGGCTCCTGCACACCTGCATGTGTTACCTTCCGTAAGCCTCACAGCAACCCTGCTAATGGGGCAACACTCCCATCCGACTTTGGTGACGTGAAATATCAGAGAAAGAAGAGGTCTCTTAAGAGCTGACTCCATTTACCTCTGCCTTCAAAGTGATGGGGAAAGAAGTCTCCCCTGTGGAAGGAAATGGGCCCTGGTGGGGGAGACACGCTGGGGACGCACAAGGGAGAGTCCAAGCTGGGGTGGGGGGTGGGGGCAGAAGGAACGGAAGCGCTCCGTACAGCAACCGTGGGCAGGGGTGTCTGAGCTGTTCAGGGCAGCAGAGGTGGAAAAGCCAGAAAGAGAGAAAAGTAATAAAGTGCTGACACCCAGGCTGGGGAAACACCTGAGGGGCTTTTCAAGCACAGAAATCTCAAACAGCCGATATCTGTGACAATGATGTGAACTTCCCCAAACATGGGTATGGACTGTGCCACCTGCAGAGACCTGTGTGGGGGACCCGGTGGAAGGGTCCCTGTCAGGGCTCATCCAGGACAGAAAGAAGGGGTCCGTCAGAAAAAGTGGCTCCTGGTGAGCCTGCAGCCGTGGTGACCACAGATGGCGGGTCCCTCCGGACATGCACATCTCTGATAAGACTTGGGATAAAGGAGGAAGGTGACGCCTGGGACACATCACAGGCCCCAGGCCCAAGGTCATGGCTCCAGTAGCTGTGGGACCACACTTCAGTTCCATCTGACACACAGACAAGCTATTTCTTCTCCCTTTGCTCTGAATGTCTTCTCACACCTGCAGTCCCCACCCTGCACCCAACCCCATCAATTCACCAGCCCCACCCACCCCGAGGCTCCCCTCAGATGGAGGGGCTCCTGCCTCCCCAGGTGTGAGGGCTGCTCCCTGCCACGGAGACACCTGTTTCTCTCCACCTGTGCACACGGCGAACCTGCATTTCCCAGCCTCCCCTGCAGGGGGCAGTGCTGGGCCAAGTGTTCTAGACGGCGGGACAGGCAGGAGATGGTGGGCACCACTTCTAGGCTGGACCCTGAAACTCTGGGTGCCCCCCTTCATGCCCTCTTCCTTATCACCATCTGTCAGCTAGATCCAGGGGGTCCAGAGGGAAATCTCCAGGCCCAATGGGATGCACTGCCCCTAGACAGAAGAGCCTGGCCCGGAGGGACCCAAATGCCACTGTGCCAATCCAGTGGTGTCAGCTAGAAATAACTGGTGTCAGCAAGAAATAAGCCACCAGGGGTGGGGGACACTTGTCACAACAGACAGGCTACCCTAAGACACTCATTTTCATGGCCGCCACGAGGACACGCTCACCTCTCCACCACCCTCCTCACCAAGCAGGAACAAATCGAGCTGTTTCGATTTTCCACAAAAACACCCATTTCCCCCTGGGCTGACTAGCACTTGCTCTGCACCCTGAGGCCCTAGAACTAGAGTTTATGTCTGTCTTGTTAGGTGGGTAATCAATGAATGAATGAAGATAGAGCCCAGCTGAGAGCCCAATGTGTGTCTACACACCCTCAAAGTTCATTAAAAAGCAACAGCCCCAAGACCAGCTAAGCCACAGATGAAGGGCACGGAGGCCAGAAAACACAGGGGCTGGGTATGCCCTTTCCTCTGCCAGGTCCTGCTAGGCAGGCACCCCTGGAGGTGACAAAATGCACCCTCGGAGGTGCTGGCTGACAGCAAATTTTCACGGTGCTCTTCCCTACAGTATTTGAAATCCTTTGTTTAAATCAATTGGCAATGTTTAAACACGCCATTTCACACTGAAGTACAATATTACTAATTAGGCAATAAAGAATAAGACAGTGTCATTTTATGGTAATGCATCAGGCACAGAAAGCCCTCCCTTTTTCAAATAAATTTTCAAGGGTTTCACATAACCTCATTTTTAGTGTAGAAGAGGGGATTCCACCCCATTGACAAGGAGCTAATTCTGGTGGAGTGTTCTAGTCCCTTAATGCACAAATGCCAGGTATGACCCAAAAGATGCTTCTCGGGTTTCAGACATGCCAATGTCCAACCTTGAAAGACTCTGGCTCTGACCTTGATCAAGGCAACCACTCCCAGACCCCCTTTGTCCTCTTAGGTCAGGGATCTGAAAGGATCTGTATTTCCTTTCCCGGAGGAGATTTCCTGGGGTCTTTCTGTGTGTTTTCTTTTTTCTTCAAGAATCACTACTTCTCAGAGATGTCAATGGGTCCCAACCCCCTGCAGCCTTCCTGCAGGGGAGGGTTCTTATGTCAGGTGGTCACTGCTGTCAAGGGCCCCTCATTTCCTCTCCCCACAGGTCCTACTCAACCTCCTGAGTTGGTCAGCTGACCTCTACCTTGAAGTTGCCCTTTGGAAGACAGACCAGGCCCCTCATCCTGGGCAGCACGGCCAGAGCCTAGCTCAGTCCCCATTTCCAGGGACTAGACCCTCCAGCCTCCTTCTCTGTGTACAGACTTGGTTCTCTCCCTCCTCGGTACACCCCCAGTGCTCAATGTTTGCACACAGCTCTGGCGGTGCCTGTGTCATGGCTGTACCTGAGCAAAGCTCTCTGTGGAGCCAGGGAGAAATCCAGGGCCCACATGAAGCCAGAGCCACACGAAGGGGCCAATCAGAGGCTCAAGAGGAAGCAGCCCTCCCCGCACCCTGCCCTCCCTTCTGGACCAGAGCAGATGGAGACACTCATGAGAGGAATCCAATTCATCCCTCTGCCAGAGGGTCTCAGGTAACTGATGACGTGCTCCCTGCCTGGGATGTTTGGGAAGGCCCCACATCTCCCAGAGAACACCTCCTATATTTCATTGTCATAAAAACAAGACCAAGGAGGAGACAAGAAAACCTGCACAATTTAGGCCTAGAGATGGAACATCAGTTCCCTGAAGCCATTTCTGCATTTCTTCCCCTCTCTGGGGGTGGGGGTGGGGGGCGGCAGTGGGGGACAGAGGAGATTTTATCCATTAGGCCCAAGAAGCTCAATATCCATATCCCAGGAGCTATCCACTGTCCCACAAAAATACCTGAAGCTTAAAAACAAAACTAGATTGGGTCCAAAATATAAAAATTTGTCTGCAAAATGAAAATGAATATTTAACTCCATGTCTACAAAAGTTAACATTGTGTCAACTAGTGAAATGTAGCTCAACACACAGTCATCCATCAGTGTAACAGAGTTTATGACACAAGACCAAAATGAATAATTTATCCTTAATAAAACTTAACATTATGAAAAATACAACCATCTCTCTAATTTTGTTATAGCAAAAATACATTATTCAATATGGTTTGTGGATACACTTTAAGAGAGTTGATATGCTGAAGGGTAGAGCCACCAGAATCAGGTGACCTCAGGCCTGGGGAGGAGAGTCCTTGGGTATGGTGTTGATAATAACTTTGTCTGTTTTTGGTCTTTTCTTCTAATTCAGAGAATCAGGTTCCCACCATCAGGGGCACAGTCAGCTGGGGGTACCCCTCTCCTGCAGCACTGAACTTCGGGGCATCACAAATCTTCCCCAGCAGTTTAAGGAGCATCTTAGGAGACATACAAAAATACAGAGAACATTAAAAAAAAAAAGCCCTGTTCTCCTAAGCTCAGGGGTATGTTGAAAACAAGTCCCCTCAACTGCGAGACCTGGGTTTTGAGTTCCCCTCCTGCCTGCTCTCACCTGTAACACACACCCGAACTCCTGGCAATAACCACATCCCAGCCAGGAATCCAAAACTGCAGGCAGTGGGGGATGGGATGGACAAAAGAGAGAGGAGATTGGTTACAGAAAAGGATTGGACCAATTAGGAAAAATTGCAAAAGCTTTCAGACCATTCAGAGGCGGGCTCTCCTGCACACACACCAAACCTCTCTTGGCCTCTCTCTCTCAGAGGGATGTAATTCAGAACAGATTTCACGTTTACGGGAACCAGACGGAAACATTTTCCACGTCAGCTTTTCAGGCTGGTTA
Source organism: Phacochoerus africanus (assembly GCF_016906955.1). NCBI lineage: Eukaryota > Metazoa > Chordata > Mammalia > Artiodactyla > Suidae > Phacochoerus > Phacochoerus africanus. Next base: position 72,885,087 of record NC_062550.1, on the reverse strand, counting down.
CAACCAAGTATCTTAAGAACCTCTCGAGACAACTGAGGAGATGCCCCAACTGGTTCCCTTCCCGCCAGAACCAGGTGACCCACCCCCTGCCTTGTGTTCCTGCCACTCTCAGGGGTGAGGGGCCAAGGAGGAGAGCCTGGTAGTGCCATCTTTGGCCTCTGCTCTTAGGGGATAATCCGCGCTCCGGAGGTATTCTGCCTCCAAAGAGCTCCTTCCTGAACCCACAGCATCCACCACTGTCTTCAGTTCTGCACTAACGACCAACCCAAACTCAGCCTACACCTTACGACACCTTAAAACATAGTCATTTAGGAGCCATGGACCAGCATCCCTCGGATTCTGGCTCTTCTCTTAAGCTTCTGTGTCCTCATCGCTAACAGGGTAACAGTAAGAGTGATCACGACCTCGCGCGGTTATGATGGGGTTCAAGAGCTGTAATCCAATGACATCTTGGTCTGCAGAGACTCTGGACTATGAGCTGTCTAAGTGGATGCTCACCAAAGGAACTGCCCTGAGTCTAGCCTCCTCATCATGAGTTTGGGATCTAAGTCTCAGGCAGGTGAGAACCTCATGTCTCACCTCATGGTCTGTTTTGATCAATCTTAGGATCTTAGCTCTGCCCCCACTCAAAGGCCCAGGCTGCCCCTGCAGCCGTCTCTGGGTGTGTCCGGAGGTTGCCTGAACAGTACACACACGCGCTCAGAAACACCAGCCCCAGACGAGAGGTCGGGGGGATTCACTTGAGAGAGGATTTTGATTCAGCTGCTCCACATTTTACAGATGAAGACACTGACGTGCGAAGGACGACTTGGCCCTGGGAAAACCGCAGGGGTGGTGACTGGGCTTGCTGTGACCTCCCACCTGCCTGCAGGCGCCACCGGGGGTCTTCCCACCGCCTCTACACCCCTAGCCCAGGGCCAGGTGTATGGTAGGTCTGCAACAGAATCTCGTGCAAGAAGCGGATATGTGGCCTCACTGGGCCCTAGTGACAACACTCACTCTGAAAGGATGAAACCGAGCTAGACTGAGTGGCTGCTGGAGGTGCCAGGGCGCTGGGAAGCGCAGGAGCAGAACCAGGTCGCCCGGCTCCGAGCGCCTCAGCCCCTCATTTACCGCCTCCCTCTGGGCACAAACGTTCTAGAAGCAGCACTCTGGGCGTCAGGGAGCACCGCCTGCATCGCCCCCCTCTTCTCCTCCCCGGCACTTACCCGCTGCGCCCACGTCCAAATGAGCAGGACCTATGGCACCTCCGCCAGAGAAGCTCCCTCAGCCTTTCCTCAGGAGAGACTCACTCTGCTCCTTCCTCCCACTGACCCGTCCTGCCCGCCCGCAGGGATCCGGCTTCCTCGGGAGGGAGGGGGCTCCTGGCCTCCTTGTCTGCAGGGTCCCAGGCCCGCGCTCTCCTCCAAGCCCCGATCCTCAGCCTTCCCCGCATCCACACGGGGCTGTGAGAGGGCGTGCGTTTCACACTCAGAACCTGGGCTTCGTGCAAGCACACATTCGCTGACCTCGTGCTCAACGCGTGACAGAGTTTAGCGCAGGTGACAGGGACTGGGAAACGTGCATGTCCTAGCGGGCATCAGCCACGACTCCGGAGTAAAGTGCTCAGAGCGCCAGGGTACTCGCCTCAGCTCAAAGCCCCAGCACAGGGCGGAAGAACCGGGCCCTGGAGCCGCCGCGCGACCCTACCGCACCGCCCAGCCGGTCTCCATCCGCACATGGAAGAGTCCCAGAGAAGCGCTGCCCAGGGGTTCAGCCCCCGGCTCGCGCACGCAGTGTGGGGTGAGGAAGCCGCGCAGGAGAGTCGGCGCTCCAAAGAGGACTCGCGCCACATGGGTGGAGGGCAAGGACACTCCCGGTCACCACTGAGACCGCCTGTGGCTGTGATCAGACAGCTCTGCTTTGCGCGCGGACCCAGGTCCCCGCCACGTGGCTTCCTGGTGCAGCTGCCGTCCGCAGATTCCTCTGGACGTCTTTGCTTGTGACTCTCCCCCGGTTTATGGGTTCAGGTCTGGAGCCGACATTCCTGCAGCACCGCCCGAACTGCAATGCTGTATTCTATGCCAGTAATGCGAGGTCCATGCTGGGCACAGGGGCCGTGTTCCTGCACCAACTCCTAGTCAAGCGCTCAGTGGGCAATGAGCTGGATGACCTTGAAAGACCCTCTGACCTTCAAGTGTCTAAGGGTCTAAGGCACTGACCTCACTGATATGTTTTAGACAACTCGCTCCATCAAGAATCTGACCAAAACCGTCAGTTCACTAGCTAACCACCAGCAGCCCCAGAGGATGCTCAGGAGTCCTTGGTAACACGCCATCCCCCTTTGCTTCTGCTCTGTGCCCCCAGCTCCACCTGGCCGGATGCCTGTAACCTGTCATGGGTATTGGGAAAGACAAGAGAACATTCAGAGCATAAGAAAAGACTGGATTCTGAGTCCTCAAACGTTCATTCTAATGCTTGTTTAACTTGTTAAACAAGTGAGGTTGTTTCAGCCACAGAAAAGACCCCCATGGCGTCCATGTTTTCATTTTCCTCTTGGAACCCGTGGAATTCCTCTGAATAAAGAGCACACCCGCAAGCCCTTCTAAGAAGCTGGTACAAGCAGCCCCAAAGGCTCCCTGGTGGGAACCTGGTCATGAAGGAAGTTGCAGGGTTCGCCCAGGGGCCAGGAAAAAAGCGCATTTCCAGGAGCTGAGAGACATTTGCACCCTCTTGCAACAACCCAGAAAGGGCCCAAATTTTAGAACTGGGCATCCAGCCCCCAGACACAGATGCCCTGATACCACAAGTCAGCTGCGAAGTTAGAGTTCAACTCAGACCCATCCTCAGGCCTCCATGGACCTGTATCATCCACAGACAGAGCTCACGTTCAGCATCAATGCTGAGGCAGGCTCATGCCTCCTACGGGTATTCGAAAGAAAAACAGTGAGCCATGCATGACTCCTGGAGACACAGTAAACGAAGCAGCACCCTCTTCCCTTCCCCCCCAGGCTCCTGGCTCCTCAGGACGCCTCCTGGCGCAGGGCACCCGATGTCTCTCCTGCTTTGGCGACTGGTACAGGCAGATGCCAAGGATAGTCGTCCACCCCAAATGTCAGCTCCTCCCGCAGCAAGCAGCCTCCCTCTTAACAAGAGGCAGGGAGCCTCTTTCTAAGTCATGGAGTCCCTTCTTTGAAGAATCTGCTTCTCTTATTATGTCCTTTTTTTCTCTGCAAACCTATAGCTGGAGAAGCCCAGCCTCTCCCACCTCCTGCCTTGTCCTGGTGCATCTCCCCTTCACACTAGGCCTGTGGGAAAGATCTCAGAAGGTTACAGAGCAGTGCCCGAAGTAACGACAGGGGATGATGAGGAGGGAGGCTGGCAAGCTTTCTCTGAGGCAAGATCTACTTGAACTAGATTCAGATTAATTTTTAAATTTAAAAAGTCACTGTTTAAGTCGAGGTTGAGTCTCTCTCTGGCTGCTTTCACTGCAGATACAAACCCAGAGGAGAAGATGAAAGAGGGAAACAGCTACTTGACAGCCGCAAAGGCTGCCTGCATCCTCTCCTCTCCTGGTTGCTAAGCACCCAGAGATTCATAAGCAGCCTATAACGGGCAGGAGTCACAGGCACAGACAGATGCTCATCCACAAAAAGGCTCTCTGGATGCTGAGAAGGCAGCACATGTGCAAAGGTGTGCTCTAAGCTGCCTGGGGAAGTTGGGATGGAAGGGAAATGGTGCCCGGTCTACATTGTCAGGAGCCTCTTGGTTAAGCCAACCCTTGCTGTGGTTAAAGTGGTGACCCTGGATGGATGGACGTAAGGATGGATGCATGCATGCATGCATGCATGCATGGATGGCCTGTGGCACAGTAAGTGCTGGCCCAGCTCTGGACTGATGGGAACTCCCTGCTGGATGTTCCTGGCTAGCCACCACTAGTTCTTCAGTGATGCGGAGATATTCTGATAGACTCACAGCCAAGAAACAAGGAATTAGGTCAAGGGATAGCATTTCGCCATGGATCACACCTTTATAGGGGATGGAATTCCAATTCTCTGGGATGATGGGCATATAGTTGTTTTGTCTGGAGTCTGGAGGAAGAAGACTTCTGCCCTGGGTTTTGATGGCATGAAGCACTCAAAGTGCCAAGGAGAATGCCACACCTAGGAAAGTTCAAGGATCGATTCAGAGAGACTCATTTCCTGGAGTCCAGCTGTTAGCCAGATGCCAACAGATGAAGCCCCTTTGCCCCCCCCCCCTTCTGAAGGAAGGAAGCTCTCTGCTTTTAAGTCTAAACTCCAATCTGCCCTTACCTGATTATTCCATCATAAGTCAGGCCATATCATCCCCCGGCCCTCAATCCTCCAGTGGCCACCTATCTCATTCAGGGGGAAACCCAATGTCCTTAAATGGCCTAGAAGGCCCTACAGGATAGGCCCCTCCCCGTCCCCACCTCTGACCTCCTCTCCTGCTAACTCCCCCTTTTCCATCTCTCAGCAGCCGCGCAGGCCACACCGGCCACACGGCTCTGTTATTCCATTGGCCCATCTGCCTGGAATGCTCCTCTCCACCATGCAGATAGCCCATTTGTCACCTTTGTAACTTTTTGCTTAAATGTCACCCTCTCAGGAGCCCCCCTGACGCTATCTAAAATTTCGAACCCAGGAGTTCCTGTCATGATGCAGCAGAAACAAATCCAACTAGGAACCATGAGGGTTTGATCCCTGGCCTCATTCAGTGGGTTAAGGATCCGGCGTTGCTGTGAGCTGTGGTGTAGGTCACAGATGCAGCTCAGATCTGGCGTTGCTGTGGCTCTGGCGTAGGCTGGTGGCAACAGCTCCGATTAGACCCTTGGCCTGGGAACCTCCATGTGCCTCAGGTGTGGCCCTAAAAAGACAAAAGACAACAACAACAACAACAAAACCCAAACAAACAAACAAATAAATAAATAAATAAATTTTCAAACCCAGTTCCCATTCCCTGTGCCTCTTTGTCATCACCTAACACAATATATATAAACAGGTTTCTTTATTGTCTGTCTTCCCCACAGGAAGATAAGTTCCAAGAAAGCAGGGATTTTTCTCTGCTTTGTTCACTGCTGAACCATCAGGATTTAGAAAAATGCCCAACATACAGTAAGAACTCAATAATACCTGTTTAGTTAATTAAAGATCTATTCTCCTTTGCTAGGGCACCAACTCATTACTCTAAAAATTGATCAGTGATAGGAAAGCAATTGTCCTGCTTTATCTGTCAAACTGCATTTCAGATAACGAAACAGCTGATGGAAGACCTCTCTCTTTAGAAGACTTCCAGCTACTAAATGCAAAGGAACGATGCAATCAGAAATGGGCATTTCACAAGCTGCAGTGAACTCATGGGCCGGAGCAATGGTCATTCATAGTTGCTAAAATCATGAGGTGAGAGGTAGTGGGGAACCCTAGGGTGGAAGGGCTGGGCTGACAATCCCTTAGCCCACTCCCCAGGCAAAGCATCACTGAAAGTGGAAGTGGCTTTTAGCAGGAAAGAGCTCTTTGCAGGAGGCCCCTGTGTCTTGTCCCTAACCTTAAACCAGGCACCCCATGCTCTCCTCATCTCCAGCCCTAGCACACCTTTCAGATCTTTCAACCATACAACACCTCTGTGGGTTCTTTCTGTAGCGCAAAGAAGTAGAAATGAAGAATAATTAACACATGACCAGGTCTCTCCCCCAGGCTCCCATTCGATAATCTTGAGAACAAACTGTGAACAAGAAGGCATCTAAGAAAGATCATGAGGAGTTGACAAGCCTGCCTGCAGTGTGGGGGGGAGAAGAGACCACTCTCACATCGCCCCCCATCTCCATGATTAACTGGGATCACTTCCCTATTTCCCTTTCAAAGCTTTTATGACCGAGCAGAATCTTGGGGTGGGGGGGAGGTTGGGGGGACACTGAGTCCACCATCTCCCCAGATTGCCTGCATTTGGATTAGAAGCAACTTTCCTTTCCTTTAACATTTGTCTCTTTTGATTATTGAGCAGCAAGAAGCTGGACCCAATTCGGTATCCAAAGTGCTTCCTGATTTTCCCCACAGGAAGGGCATGGCCCCACCAGAATACCCTTGGCCCGCCAAAGCAAATGAAGCCTGAGCCTGGCTTCTAGGTTACAGAAAATAAGGAGGATGAAGGAATAAAAAATGACCAAATGAGGAGATAGGCAGCCAAATCGAAATGCAAGACATTCTACAGGCCAAGTGACCCAGTTTCTTCAGCAAACAAATGACATTCAAAGTGGGAGAGGGACATTTGCAAATAAAAAGGGATTTAGGAGGCAGACAGCAAATGTAGAGTCTGGACCTTATTAGGGTCCTGATGCGAACCAACCAAGTGGCAAAAGATATTTTGATAATGAAGGGAAATTTAAATATAAACTGAATAGTAGATGATATTAAGGATTTCCTGGGTTTTGTTGTCTGAGCTAATACATACACGTTTGGTTTTTTTTTAAGGCCACATCTGTAAGAGATGCATTCCAAAGTATTTACAGGTGAACTGGCATTTGTCTTCAAACATCTTGGGAAAAAAAAAAAATTAAAGTCTTGAGGGAAATAGATAAAACCCAATCAGCCAACGATGATAACTGTTGAAGCTGGAGCTGGGAGCGGGGTACATGGGAACCCGTCATCCAAGTGAGTCGCTTCACTTTGATCGTTTCAAATTTTTCCATCATAAAACCCTTCTTTAAAAATATACAACTTCCTGTTTTGTAGATGAACTTAATGAAGAAGAAAAAAAAAAAAACACCAAAGTACCTAGAATAGTTCTGTGCTTTTCTGGCTGGAGCCCTGAGTGCAGGGCAAATCCCAGGAGCAGGAGAGCTGGCGTCCTCTGACGAAGGATGTGCCCAAGCGCCTTGCCCCCGAGTTTAGAGAAAGGCCTTCTGGTTTTTCTCCTGAGACAAAGGCCAGCCCATCCTGTGCCGTGGAGAGTCTCTCCCTGCCTGAGAGCGTGGGGCAGCTGGCCGCTGTCCCTCTGGTCCCCGCCCACGTCTCCCATATAAGGCCAAGCGCCGGCTCCTGGTCAGCTTTCGACCCCTCAGCACCCCCTCCGTCCCTTCCTGAGATGTTCCTGAACCACGTCTAAATACGCTATGTCATAAATCTGTGAACTTGGGTGGAAAGTATTAAGCGCACCCTTTGATGTCGGCAGCAGGAGGAAGCAGGGCTGGCATGCACTGAATTCCAGGCCCATAAAAGGCAGGTGCGTGTCCCTGTGTCCCAGATGAGGGCACGACGCGGCAGGGCGGGGTGGGATGAGCTACCAGCCAGCGCCCAGCTCACCGAGATGAGGAGATGATACCAGGTCCTACACGGTGTTGGCGCTGTTCTAGGTACATCTGCATCGACTCTTGGTCCTCAGCAGCGCCCCGCAAGGCAGGGGCTGACCAGGACAGGGAGGCACAGGAAGGGGAGGTGACGTCCCAAGGTCACAGACCCAGTCAGCGGCCAGAGTGGTGGCGAGTGGCTGGTGGGGCTTGAGCAGGCCCTGACGACCCAGAGGGTGGTCCCAGGAGGAGGAAGGGAGGGGGTGGGCCTGGGGGGCAGCGGGTCCGGTCTCACGGTGGGGTCACCCGGCATCCCAGCTTAGGCCAGGTCAGTCTCTGTGTGTGCCTGTTGTCCCCACGTGACAACGAACCGTGAGCCCCTCCCTTTTCAACTATGTCCTAGTTTGGATGATAAATGCTATGGTCACCTGAATTATCCACTTCTCCGGGGTAAGAAAAGCACATAATAGCCAATTCATTAATACCTGTTAAGTAAAAGGTTAATGAATTTTTTTATGGCAAGAGACCTTCCTGGAAACGGAGGAATGACCCAGTACTGTCTTCCTGGTTTCCGTGGCAACTCTTGAATCCTGAGACTCAGAGCCCTTTCCTAGCTACTCCCCTCAGATGTAAATGCCCCGTCCAGCCAACAGCCTGGGACACCCCACACCATCTCTGGGTTCCCTTTACCTGCCCCTTCGTACTTACTTAGTCCCTTTCGGGCTCCTCACCAGCTCTGCAGTCACGGCCACGCCCAGGCAGTGGGGCTCCCCTTCCCTGGCCCCCAGCCCCACCCCATGCCCTCCCTCCTAGACAAGGTGCAGAGGGCGAGCTACCCACTCTCAGCATCTTGTAGTATCTAATTAGCTGTAGTTCTTTGTGTTTCATTTCCTTACTGTGGCATTAAAATAATCCCATTTCCTTAGTTCTATCACACTATTCTGCTTTACTGCTAGGAAAGATTTGCTATCCTTACGGGGTAGAGATAAAGACAGAGAGATTTGAGCCTTCAAGCCTGAAGCCGTTTTCCCAACTCCCCATTTCTTCGGAAGGCATGGTGGGTTGGCTAGGTGTACCTATATTTTAATACTGGCATGCGGAGCCCTTCAGGAGAAAAGCATGACATGCGACTCTGAGATTTCATTATCACCATTAATAATATCAATTTTTAAAGCTGAGATAATTTGGTCTTGACTCATCACAGCATATGGCACTTATTGGACAAGCACATTATTGCTTAATTCGGGCACCAAGAGCTCCTGGTGACGTGACAGCCTGCCTTTGAGTTGGCATCAGAGCAGGACAGAGCCTCCAGCCGAGACTGCGAAGGAGGTGGGGATGTGCAGCCGTCCCCTGGCTGTCCCTTCTGTGCCCAGGTTCTCACACTGCCACCTGCAGTGGCTGCACTGTGCTTGCTGGGCTGATGCTAACCCTGCAACAAATAAACACCAACACTTTGGTGGCTTAACACAATCCAAGTTTATTTCTTGCTCATGGTCCAAAGCATAAACAAGTCCTGAGAAGCTTTCCTGCACACAGGGATGCAGAAACCAGGCTCTGGGCCCCTCAGGGCACTGTGGCCTCATGCACACCCAGGGCAAGGGCTCTGGCTGTCCCTCCAATTATAACGACCCTTCTCCAGACCTGCGACAAGGGGCTGGAAGCCCAGACTCGCTGCCCAGGGAGGCTTTCCTGTCCCAGGCCCCCTTCACCTCTCCACCCGTGCTGCCCAGCATCCACCTCACTTATTAGCTGATCACCTATATCTATGGCTCTCCTGCCAGCAGAACATCAGCCTGTCAATACTATTTTGCACTGGATTTTAGCACTTTTATCCCCTGCAAAGCACTCAAGACATACACATGGAGGAAAAGGAAGGGGAGAGGGGATGGGCAGAAAGAAGGGCTAAATATTAAGTGACGTCCGAGGGTCACATGTCAGGAAGTGGCAGGGCCTGGACAGGATCCCCCCCACCTCCTGATGCTCCTCTGTCTACTCCAAGAGTCTAGGGAGGGGGGCTTGAGGGTCACCTGCACCTCCGCAGCACTGAGGTTGTGCGGGCAGCTGCACTGGCTCTTCTCAGCTCCCCCCCTTTGCAAGTTGGCTGGAGTAGGGGCCTCGTCAGCCCCTGGGGGGGAAGTCAACCCACTCGGTTCCCAGGGGAGCTGTGTCCCATCATACCTCTGCTCTGGCCAGGCAGCCCATCGGGGATGCTCCAGGGAAGACCCCAGAACCCAGGCCCAACTTGAGAAGCTTCCACTCTGCAACCAGCACGGGCCGGCAGAGCCACACAGGCTGAGGGACACAGAGATACCCGTCCCCTTCCCCTGTGGGGTCGGTCCCACTCCCACCAGTTGCCCCAGAGCAGCCCCAGGGGCCTTGGAGCCCAGGGGAGCAGACCCCCTTCTGCTGATACTCGCCTGCCTCCACTCCAACCCAGCTCAGCCTCCTAAGTGGTTTCTCCCACATTACTTCCCCCGGAGACTGGAGGGAGGGAGCAAAAAGCATGGGCAGCTGAAAGGGACCGAGGCCCCTCTGCTCCCCGCCCCCACCCCCAAGCCAAGTCCCGGGAACAGGAGCCAGGCGGCTTCTGCCCCAGCTCCTAACTCTTTAGTTGGAACACAGTGTCTTGAAAAGGGTGACTCACTGTCGCAGTGAAAACTGACTAATTATTTTGATCTTCTTGAAGCCACTTGCTCTAGTGGGTACTCTACCTCCAGGGTGAGACCCAGCCCTGCCTGCAGTCACGGTCGGCCCAGGCACCCACATGCCAAGTGGCACGACAGCCTGGCCCCTTACCTTGGACGTTTCCCTCTAAAATCAGGTGTGTGACCAAAAGCTCAGCAGGGAAATCAGAAATGAAGGCCCATCCCACACTGGCAAGGACACTCCTTTCCTCAGAGTCCTGTTCATGCTGAAGCTACATTCAAAGAATGAGACTGAGCAAAGATTCCACTATTTGAAAATGCTCTCTCTCAACGTCTGAGACTCACCCCACCCCACACCTGCCGTCCACGGTTCCCAGATGGAACCTGGTAAGTATGTCCTCAGACAACCCCTCCCCAGACCGCAGGCCTCCTCAGAGCATCCTGCGTGGCATCTGACACAAAGGAGCTCTTCGTATCCAGGAAGTCCAGGGCTCCAGGAAGCTCTGCTTTCCTCTTGGTCCAGAGCCAGGAAAGGATGGATTCAACATGCTCCCCCCCCACCCCGGCATCTACCAAGGCTCTCAAGAGACCATTACGGCATATCTTCCCAGCTTTCCCAATTCGGGTACCCCGACTGCATTGGGTCTGTATCACTGGTTCTGACCAGACCCATCTCCTTCCCTTTGAGGGCTGCAAAACTCAAAGCGAGATTAACAATCAGACCTTCCAATTCACATGGAATAACCAAATACCTGTTGTGCTGCAGCAGGTCTGAAAGGAGAGCCAGAGACCTTCGAAGGCTGTTCCCACCGTGGTTCATTCATGAGTGCTGCATTCTGCCCCCTTATTTTAATCTATTCACAACCATAGAACACCACCTAGTTTATTTTTCTTTAATGGGGTCATACAAAGTCTGGACTCAGAGAACTGTGTATAATCCTCTGCAAAACATAGCCTTGCAGAAACTCCCAGCTCCAGGAGGCCAAGTGAGGGCACTGGTGGGAAGATCAGAATGTTAAAGCTACAGGAGACATAACAACGAGCTAGCTCGGTCTGTCATCTTACAGAGGGGAAAACTGAACTCTACTTTACCCGTGAGTTGCCTAACCATCTTCCTACGCCTTCTGGCTTATCCTCCATACAGATGCCAAGCAATGTTTCTGAGACACAATTCTGATCATTTTCCTCTTCTGATTAAAAGCATTCCAACATAGCCTTCAGGGCAAAGCTCAAATACCCCAGTGTAACACATGGGGCTCTTGATGACCTGGCCTCTGCTTTTCTCTAAGTTCTGTGTCCCTGCCCTGCAAAACACACACACACACACACACACACACACACACACACACACACTCCCCTCCAACCATAATGAACTGCTTGGAGTTCCTGAAATATCTACTGTGGACCTAAATTTCTAGCTGTTGCATGGCACAGATTCCAAGCAACCCAGCTAAGATTAATAACTGATCAGAGATTTCAGTCTCTGCCCATAGGGCAGTAGAGTTTGGGGTTTGAGTTCAATCACATTCAATGCCTGCCAAAATAAAAAATTAACACTCTCCATAGGAACATAATAGAATCCATAGGCTCTACAACAGACCAAGGATAATGCCCAGAATATAATCCAAAATTACTAGACACATGAAAATATGATCTATACTTAACAGAACAGGCAATCAGTGGAGACCAACCCTTAGATGACTAGATGTTGGAATTGGCAGACAAGGTTTGTCACACACAGTGCTCTGTCTGTCATCCATGCCTTCATGGCGTCCATACCATCATTCAGCAAAAAACGCTCTCCCCTTGCTAAGTAACTCTCACTCATCTAATCTCAGGTGTCAACTCCTCCAAGAAGCCTTCCCAGTGTACTTCATTCTTCCTGATCACACATGAACTTGTGTCCAACTATCTGGTCATCTTTCTTAAGGGTAGAGAATGGGTCATTTTTATTGATAACATCAGTATACAGCACAAGTTGGATAATAAATGTGGACTGAATGAATGAAGCAATGAATGAAGCAACAGTGTGATAGTAAAGGCTTAAGTATCATTGACTCAAGGGTAGCCCCTCCATACCATGTCCACAGGCTTGAAACTACATGAGTCCTTTTTTCTTGCTGTGTCTGATGTAGGGCATTTCTGTGCAAGGATGATATGGATGCCCAAGTATAGAGATCCTGCACTTTCCCACATTTAGAAGGCTCCTCACTGGTATTCTGCCTGATCCCTATTTTTCCCAATATGGATCTTATTCCTTCTTAATATCAATTCCCAATATGCCTACTGAACCTTTCCCTTAGAATGTTAGTATCATCTTAGCTAAGTTTCACGGAATACCCTCTATAATGCCAGGCAGGCACATGTACCAAACACTAAACCCATTCAAGTCTCCTTACCTATGAGGGAGGTATTATTGTGATTACTGCCATTTTACTCAGATCAACACTGAGACTGTGAGCAGCTTTTTGATAAAAAGGGTACCAATTGGCAAACGCCTTTGCCCATTATACCAGACAAAGAAGGACTTCAAGAGAAGCAATTTTGCCTCTCATTTTGGACACACCTTAGGTATCTTGCTTGAATTTAAAGAGGCATTTTGAAAGAAAACAGCATGTCTACCCACCAGGAAAATCCTAAATACACACCAAAGTCAGATGAAGAATTGGTCAGCTGACCTACACGTAACCGAGATGATGATGCCTCCCATCCTGTTTGGGTTTGTCTCACTTTCCAGAGGGGTGTAAGGGAGCTAGTCCCACAGATAAGGATGGAGGCACTGATCTGCTCCTGATGAGGTTGCTGAGAAGGGGACAAGCTGGAGGAATATGGGTAAACCTGGCCTCCAAGCCCATTATCCCAACAGCATAGAGTGTCTGCTGGGCCTAATGGGATCAGGACCACAGTTTGAGGACTGATGTAACACAGTTCCCCAGGGATAATCCACCTCTCAGCGCTAATGGGATTAATAGGCAGAAGACACTTTGAGGCTCTTCCTCCACGAGCCACACACCCTCTGCAATGCACGCCATTTCCATTATTTCTTTTTGCTGAGTAGTTACTGACGTTTGGCATGCTGGTTCTCCTTTATCTTCTGGAATTCTTTCTGACTCTGAGAGCCAATGTTGAAACTCAGTTAAACATAAATTGTATAGACGTGTGTGATCTGGAAGTCCTAAGTCCAGCTCACCTTCCCTGATGGAGAGACATTACTTTGATGAAAGTCTTTTCTCTGTTTTCTGAAAGTCATTGTGTGCAGGAAAACTTTACAAATGTTTGAAATTCAGACTAATACATGTACACACTGGATTAAAAAGTACTACTCAGTATAGATTTTTTTTTCCCACTTAAACAGAAAAAGATCATCTAATATTCTATTTCCTCACTAGTACTCTCTAGAGCCAGTTACGTCCATCATGAGAATTCTGTAGCTGGTAAGACTGAGACACCCAAGGTTTGTAAGTGGCTTTTCTGGCATCTCAGGACAAGGCAATTAGAAAATTTTGATTTACACCCAGTCTTTTTTTAGCCTCCATTGCTGGATCACTGAGCCACCTCCTCCAACTTTAATACTTGAGAAGTTTCAGTTGCTTAAACCCAGATGAGCTAAGGGGGAAAAAACCTACAACTATGGGTCTGTTGCTTTCAGTAGTCCGAGAACAAATTGGAGAGTCCCTCTTTAGCAAATCACCTCAAGAATGAAGTGTCTCATTAAAACAGTTTCTTATCATTGAATTTGTTCCATTTTCTACAATTTGGTTAAAAAGTAAAGGTTTACACTTGATTTATTTGCGCTGGCAGGAAATAAGAGTAGTCTGTTTGAATCACTCACCAGGAATCTGAGATGCCAGAGAGTCAATGCGTGTTTTTGTAAGTCTCTCCAATTCCATAAATTATGGAACTCTATTAAAATGCCATCGTGCATAATTAGTACTGCTAGTGTTCTTATTAGAACTGAAATGATTCTCCTCAAATCATTACACTGCTTATTCAAATGATAAAGGCATTGTCTTAAAAACACAACCAACAGTTTACAAATGAAAGAGTGTTCATCCAAGGATTAGAAGACACACCCTTCTGCTTCCCAATTACAATAAGTATTATTCTCACCATGATTTACTGAGCACTTACACTGCCTGTGCACCACTACACCTGCTTTATCTCCCTTATTCCTCCATCCCTGGGTGAAGCTGGTATCCTGAACTCTATTTTGATGACAAAAGTGGTGTTTAACAAGGTAACAGACTCAAGACTGCACACCCAGCACATGGTGGGACGAGGATTCCAGGCAGGATTGCCTGACTCCTCGTCTCTGTTCCCTGTTCTCCCTAGGCCCTCCCTCTGAGACACGAAGAGCTTTTTAAAAAAAAGTTACAGGCAGCCAAGTCACAGGTGCCAGTGATAAGCCAAAGACATCTCAACAGGGGACAGTTCAGGGCGGGCATGCGGCCAAACTAGGAGGCTCTCTTGATTTATCAACCCATCATTCGTCCTAGAACTTTAGGTTTGGTCCCGAGATCTTCAGTTCAACTCTTTGATTTGACAGAGGACAGAAGCCCAGAGAGGAGGAGGATTTGTCCGGGTAATAAAACTGTATCTCTGGGTTCCCAGATCTTCTCCTATAACCCTCCCCCCCATGTTTCATCAGATGACTGTCAGTACATACAGCCAGTGCCCATATCTCGGACATGTGGAGACAGAGGAAAAACAATGCAGACCCAGGGTCTGGCCCCAAAGAATGTGGTCAGGACGAACGCGCACAAAGCAATTCACAACTAGCATGAGGGGTATTTAATAGAGCACCACCGTGAGTGACAGAGAGCGGGCCACCTGCACACCGGAACTGACACTCCAGAGAGGAAGCAGAGTCTTGCAGGCAAGCAGAGATTAGACAGACAGAGAGAAGATGGACCTTCCAGGCCTCGGGGTGGGAAGGAGAAACCGGGTGGCTTGGTTGAACATGGCAGGGTAGTCGACAACTTGATTCTGCAATCACTCAGGCAAACCTAAAGACACAGATGCAACCCTGATAACTGCTGCACGCAGCAAGAGGAGCAGCTCACCCATCAGCTTCCAGGCCCCAGAGCCTGAGAAGCCAGCCTCGCAAGCAGGTGGCTCTAGTTATGTTTTCCATCAGCCACAAATAGCCTTGCTTTGTACCAGGGCCATGACCCTGACAAGCCATCATCATCACTGGAATGCCTTCGAGGCCAAGGGAAAAGTAAGGAACTGCCAGAGTCATTGCAACATCCATCCAAGGTCTGCGGCGGGCGGGGGCGGGGGCTGGCCTGACGCAGCGTGGCAAACTCATTTGCCAAACTCTTCTGGCACCCGGACCAGACTCGAAGACATTTCTGGATCCCATTTTTCTGTGAACCTTCAACAAAGCAGAAAGCCATGTTTCCCACCCCCTTGGAAGGCAGAAGAGGCTGCACAGGATGCCTTCCATGCAGAGGTGACAAGAAAGTGGCTGTGCTCATTAGCGGGCGGAAGAAGCATCTCGGATTACAGGAAGGAGCCCGGAAGTGGATCTGAAGACCACGTCCTGCCTCCCTGTACACTTACTCTATGAACATGGCCACTTTTGCAGCAGTCTCCTCATCTTTAGGGAGGACACTCAGACCACTGCTGGGTTACAGGCTCTAATGAGGCTCCAATGACAGATGAGGAAATTCACTGTTAATTTTAAAGCATCACACAAATTTCGGTGGTCATATATATATTTTTTTTTCTGTCTTTTGTCTTTTCAGGCCCGCACCCACAGCATATGGAAGTTCCTAGGCTGGGGTCAAACTGGAGCTACAGCTGCTGACCCACACCAGCTCACGGCAACACCAGATCCTTAACCCACTGAGCAAGGCCAGGGATCGAACCTGCATCCTCATGGTTCCTAGTTGCATTCATTTCCGCTGTGCCATGATGGGAACTCCGAGTGGTCATATTTTTAAAGAGGGGTGGCATATCCATGGGTTTTCCCGACACATGGGCAAGTGAGGGACAGAAATTTTTCTGGTTTTAATGAAGATTCACAAGAAGGCCCTTTGCTTGGTGCTGGTTCGTAGGAAAGTGGTCCACCAAGGCACACTACTGCCAGGGAAATTGTTTAGTAGGAAAACCCTGCTAAAAACAACAGCCCACCTTGGGAAGCCCCTCCGACGGGCCAGCCAGTGTGCTAGGGCTTTGGTATTCCTCTCTAACTGATCCTCTTGTTTCTCCTCTGCCATCTGTGGAGGGCACTTCCTTCTCTCTCCCTATCCCCTGCCCAGGGCTCCCTATAGGATGGGTATCTGGGCTACTGAGCTGCACTCGGACATTCATGGGCAGGGCTAATGGGCTTCAAAGGCAGGCCCTCTTCTTTCATCTTTTGTTTTGCGATGATGAGAAAGAAAGGCTCCTATCCCTTGTTCATTTCCTCCAAACTCCTCTTGTGCTCCCAGCTTCCAGCACTCTCCTCCCAGCCACACAAACAAACCCTTGGTCTGCTCCTCAAGGGTGGGAGGGAACAAGGGGGCCCAGTGAGAGGGGCCAATCAAAGGCTCGCCAGGCTTTTGAAGGAAGACGTCACCCCCTCAGCCAGATCTCACTCTTTGGAAGGAAGATCCTTTCTGAGAGAGTCAGGAAGGGGAAGGGCAGAGCCAAACCTGAACCCCAAGCCCCTATCACTCACAGCAAACCTGCAAGAAGGCATGAATACCCACTTTGCAGACGAGAAACTGAGGCTTCCTGGTAAATACACAGAAGTCAGTGACCTCTGAATCTGGCTGGAAACACAAAATCGGACCAGGCCAAAGGAAGAGAGCACCCCACGGCCCAAATCTAGTGTTTCCCCAACGCCTGCTTCAAAAGGCTGCTCCTTCAAAACTAAACCAAAACAAAATCCCCAAACCATTTCCACCCCCTGAGTCACCAACCAGGAAACCGACCAGCAAAGCTTCACACGGTCTCCAGAGGGGCTTTCTCTGGTCTGGGCTCAGAAGTCAGAACCACCAGAGGCCTGAGCCTGGCCTTCGTGTGCCAACAGCATCCCTGCCTCCCTCCACGCACGTGTCCACCACCCGCCCCCCCGCCCAGCACCCAGCTGTGCCCAGAAAGGGCTAGTACTTGTACAAGGCGAGAAGTAGGCCACTGTCCCCGTCATTTTTCATGTCGTGAGGCTCCCATGCTCTGGCCTCGCTCGTCTCCTCGGAGCATTAATCTCTGTTGCCACGGGGCCGCGTGATGGGGTCTGAATTGGGGGAGAGGTGACGCAGGCCCCCCAGGCTGCCCTCAGCCAGTGGCGCAGTGGATCTGCGGTGCTCTCAGCTCCATGCTTCCCTCCTCTGCCCTCAGCCCCACCGGCCACAAATCCTGGGAGGGAGGGAGCACACGGAGCCCTCAACTCTTTCCCCAAGACCCTGTTCACGTCCCACCGCCCGGCAGTGCCTTTGCCAAGGTTTTGCCACCCAAGGACATGGCACTGATGCCTGTGACCTCCCCCTGCATCCCTAAACTTATCACAGATAGATGCCACCAGCCAGGGCCCCTCGTCAAGGTGGGGCAGCCAGAGCGGTGGCACCAAGTCAGGACATGCTCTGGCCGCTGAGCGCACAGAACCCTGACATTTACAGACTCTTTAGAGCCTTCTCTGGAATAATGGGCAGTTTCCATTAGGTGTTTTGAAATATTCAAAAGAACCCTCTGGCCATCATTATGCCCTTTATGAGATGTTAGAGTGTGAGGACGTCAGGCTGGAAATTACCACAAGAATGGCTCATGGTATTTTTCCTCTTAGAGGCATTTGTACTTTCCTTAAATTCCCAAATACTTTAAGACTCAAAGAATTGAGCCTCAAATCATCAGATTTCAGGTAGCAAGAATGTAAATATTGGGCAGTCGTGGGGGCTACTGTAGGCCTTCCCTAATGGCCCTGTTCTGCCTGAGCTAAGGGGTGCTCTGGGGAGGCAGGAAGGTAAATACTCGGTCTACACTGAGGCTAAGAGACAGGAGAGCCTGTCGGAACCACTGGGCTCAGCATCGCTGAGGACCTATATGTGCCAAGAACTGTGCACAGCAAATATACCACAGTCTGGGCCCTCCAGGAGCTTATGGCTGGGGCCTGCTTCTTCCCTTTGGAAGAAAAAGCCAAATGGGCCTGAAGGAGGCATGTTGGCCCTCCGCCTCCACATCAGAGCTGCAGCTACAGCCAGCAGAGATCCGGGACAGGCCACCAGCAGGAGGGTCTAGATGGGGGCAATGAAAAGAGGGACAACCTCTGAAGAAAGAAGTTGCCTCAATGCCTAGGACGTAACAGAGGATCAAGAAGAGGTGTGTGAAACGACACGGGACTCTCATTTTATGTGACATAATTCCAAAGGAGATAGCCACCTCTCGGCCATAAGCTATGACATTTTTCCAGTTTTCATTTTTATCTGTTACACAGCCACATAATTTCAAGTCAAACAGCTCCCAAAGGCTCATCGCAAAGCAAAGACAAGTCCACAGTTCTCTTCCTGATCACACATTTCTGCCTTCCTAACAAACACCACTTGCAGCTCCTTAGCTTTTCTTTGTATAGCTAATACCGTACATATTTTTTGCCATGCCTGTGGCATGCAGAAGTTCCCAGGCCAGGGATAGAACTCATGCCATACCAGTGATCTGAGCCACAGCAGTGACAACACTGGATCCTTAACCTACTGTACCACCAGGGAACTCCCTAATTCCTTTTTTTTTTTTTTTTTGGTTTTTAGGGCTGCACCCATGGCATATGGAGGTTCCCAGGCTAGGGGTCTTGGAGCTGTAGCTGCTGGCCTATGCCACAGCCACAGAAATGCGGGATCCGAGCTGCATCTGTGACCTACACCATGGCTCAAGGCAACGCCAGATCCTTAACCCACTGAGCGAGGCCAGGGATCAAACCCGCAACCTCATGGTTCCTAGTCAATTTGTTTCCCCTGTGCCACAAAGGGAACTCCTAATTCCATATTTTAAAATCATATGCTTATATAACCTCTTACCAGATTTTAATTTCTCTTCCACAATGGGAACTGAGAATTTCTCTCTCTCATCCTCCCCTGCCCTCCTCAATAGCTGTATTATAATTGAATTGGGATCAGCATCCTATTCTGTATCATGATAACTAGGAAGGGGCCCCAGCACAGATGCTCTTTGCTTTTTTCCTGTGCTGGATCCTGTCCTTCCTGAAACCCATGTTTGTCTTGGTTTACTCCTGCCCCATGGTGGAGAATTTCCTGCAATAGCTTCCCTGCATGGGAGCTAACCTGGTTTTGGTTTGGGGATTTTCTTTTGTTTTTGTTGTTGTTAGAGTTGAGATTTTTGCTCATCTGAAAATGTCTTTGTTGCTTGAGTGGTAGTTTGGTTGGGTATAACATTCCCAACTGGAAATCATGTTCCTTCAGAAGTTTGAAGGCACTGCTCCAATCTTCTAGCTTCCCATGTTAAACACCTGACAACAGCCTGATTCCTGATCCTTTGTAATGTATTTATTTTTCTCTCTAGAAACTTGTAATATTGTCTAATTGTTCCCCTTTTCTGAAATTTTCATGATGTGTCCATGTGTACTGGCATTTCACAAGCCCTTCAACCTGGAAATCAATGGCCACTAGTTGTAGGAAGGATCCTAGAACTGGCTCACTGTTGGTTTCCTCCTGCTTTCAACTCTGTGATCTCTTTCTGGAACTTCCAGCAGATGCTGGATTTCTTGGACTGGTCATCTCACTGTCATGGTTTTTTTTTTTTTCTCCTAATTTCCAGTTTAATTTTTTTGCCCTGCTTTTGTGGATATTCATTAATTTTGATTTCCAATGATTCAGAGCTCTCAGCTACAACATATTTAGTTTCTAAGAGTTCTTTGTTGCTTCTTGAATGTTCCTTTTTCATAGAGATCAGTTTCAGTTTCAAGGGAAGTTACGTCTTCTCTCATCTTTATAAAGACAGAAAAGAAAGTCAGTGGTGCTGGTGTGGGTTTTTTCAAGGTTTATTCTTTCATATTCTGTTTTAAATATGCATCCTTTGCTTGTTTGCTTTGGTTTCTATTTTCATTTTAAGGGACATCCTCAAATATTTAGGGGATCTTAATTGATGGGTCACATTTAAGAGTGAAACAACAGAAAACCGACGGGGCGGGGGCGGGGGGGCTTGTCAACTAGACTCAGCTAGAGAGGCAGTGGCAGAATTGGTCTGCTGGGTGGACTCTGGCGGGTCCTCAGGGCTTTCTTTTCCAGCCTGCCTGCTGGAAGGATGCCTGGAGGATATTCAGATCTCCAGCCTAGAGACCACAGGCCAAGGGGCTTCTCTGTGAAAGCTGAGCGGCAAGACAACTGGGAATTCTCAGCCCATCGCCCCCCCTAGAGTCCTGATCTTAGGTGTGCCAGCCACACCACAGCCAGAGAGATTCCTCTTGGCCTTCAATAGAGGACAGCCGTCCAGTCTCCCACTGAAGTGGGGAGGAGTATGGACTGCTAGGAGGGAGTGGGGTTCTGGGGTCCAAGTCCTTCTTAAACAGATTTGAAACAAATCTCCAGTTTTCAGCTCTGTTTCCACCACTCCTTCCAAAGATACCTGACCACTAATTGCCAAACCCTAACCCTAATGCTAACACAAACCAACCCTAAGCTTAACTCCCTTTTGGGAGTTGTGAGCTGCAAGTTTGTCTCATTTCTCCTCTCTGCAGCTTAGGATCCAGTCATCTCATATGGCTTCCAGCTGTCGAAGCTGCTATGGTCTCTCCTGGGCACCACTGGGTTGCCTGGAGCCAGGGCCTCTTAAGATGGCAAGCTCTGGATTCAGCACCAAACTTAACCCACCACCATGGTCCAAGAAGGCATTGCTGGGAGTTCACATCGTGGCTCAGTGGTTAACGAATCCGACTAGGAACCATGAGGTTGCGGGTTCGATCCCTGGACTTGCTCGGTGGGTTAAGGATCTGGCGTTGCCGTGAGCTGTGGTGTAGGTTGCAGACGCAGCTCAGATCCCACATTGCTGTGGCTGTGGTGTAGGCCAGTGGCTACAGCTCCAATTCGACCCCTAGCCTGGGAACCTCCATATGCCACAGAAGCAGCCTAAGAAATGGCAAAAAGACCAAAAAGAAAAAAAAGAGAAGGCATTGCTTCTGGGGTGAAATGGACATCAGTTCAGCTTTAAAAGAGGTGATAAAGATGCCCTCACCCACCAGAGCCCTGCTTGAGCCACACGTGTGTGTTCCCATCCAACTGTGGTGAGCCTACAGAGAAAAATCTGGTAAAGGGACTCTGTGCTGATCACGGATCCGCTGAACTGAGGCTGCTCATCACCAAAACTAGAGAAACAGAGAGACCTCTGCAAAATCATCAGCGAGGCAAAGCCCTATAAAGCGGTTGGTGGGTTGGTTGTAGCCACGTGGTTGTTAAGGATCACGGCAAAGACTCCAGAGCCCTAAAGGTCATCAAAGTCTATTTCAAACACACAAAAAAACAAATAAAAACCCTGTCCTCCAATATATACATGTGTGTGTGTGCATATATATATATATATATATATGCACACACATATGGTTGCTGTTGTCTTATTTTCCATTCATTTTATCTTTGTGGTTTATGCATATTTTAAAGATCCTTTACCATAATTTTAGCGTGATTTTGGAGGAGAGCATTCAATCACAATGTCTAAGCTGCTGTGGTTTTTTTCCCTCATTACCATGCCACTTTATTCTACTTTTATAAAACAGAACATATATTCAGGATAGTGCATGAAACAGATTTTTACAGATTAATGAGTAATCGTAAAGCAACCTCTCTTGTGACCACCATCTAGATCAGGACACACACACTGGCAGCACCCCACATGACCCTCCCCAGACGACGCCATCCCCCCTCCCGCCTGCGCCACCACCCACTTTTGCCATCCCCATTTCCTGGCTATTCTTGAAGGTTTCACCACCTATCCATGTACTTTGAAAGACGGTTTGGTTCTGCCTGTTTTTAGCTTCATAGGGACATTACTGCTACATCTTTCTTCTCTCATCCCACCTTACATTTGTCAGCTCCATCCTTGTGGTTTTACCTCAACTACGTATTCTTTTCCACATCTTTACCCTTTAGTGAAAAATCCTTTGCAGCATTAATAATAAAAACAAGGGGTGTTAGGGAGCTATGGAGTGAGCTATAAAGAAAGAGAAGTTCAATAACTTGCCCAAAGTTTAAGAGAGAAGATCCTCAGATGCACAAATGCTTCTCTCTGAAGCATGAACCACCGTTAGACTTTTCAAAGTGAGTGGAAAGCTCTCCTACAATGGCTCTGAATTGGCAATGTCTTCTAAGACGTGGCTGGTGTCTCCCCTCACAATCCAATATTCTCCTGGCACAGCTGGGAGCTGTGGGTCCCACCACTGATGGAGTCTTTACATGAGGAAAGTGGACCAAGGGCAGCCACACCTTAAAAAGCAAGCCAGTTATTCCAGGCAGTTCTAAGGAGGCCAAAGCACAGAGAGAAAATGGCAATCAAATCTCACTTATAGAGCATTCTGAAAATGTCCTTAAAGACCCTTTTAGGGTAATCTCTTTGTTTGGATAAGGAAACTGAAGTTCAAGTGAAGTAGGGTTAACCTGTCTGAGCCACAGGGCTTGTTGGCCTTTTATGTTCCATCTGCAGGACAGGTGACCTCTCAGGTCCTGGACACTCTGACATGACCCCTGTGAGGCTGACTCCAAAGCCAAATCCGGGCTCCAGGCTGGGGAACTGGGGTCCTCCCTCCCAGAGTCCATCACGGCCACTCTGGCTTCCCTCCCTCCCTCTAACATTTTGCTGACCCAACGCATGGAGTGGCTCCAGGAGGCTGGATGCAGTGACCACCACGGCTACAGCAGGCCCCCCGGCAGAGATGCCAGCATCACTCCAGGAGCATCCCACCCACCCTGGCCACCTGCTTGCCCAGCCACACAATCTCAGGCCCCAGCGCTGCCCCCTGCCAACCAGCCCCGCCCATGCCCCAGGCAGAGGGCCATCTCAGCTTCAGGCCTGTCACGGGGGGAGGTGACCAAGCCTCCAGCTATCAGAAAGAAAGAACCCAAGTTTCTCAGATGGAGGATCACGGGGAAACCCTCTGGAGAAGCCTGTTGGAGTTTATGTGGGAAATCTCCCCTCTCCCTGGTCGGAGAAGAGACCTCAGGAATGTCCCTGCGGAGAAGGCAGAGGATGTAAGAGAACTTCCACCCTGTACTGAGGGAGGCAGGACACATCCGAGGATGCTGAGAGGGCCACGGAAGTGGTGGAGCTTGAAGGGGCTCTGTGATTATTCTGAGACAGTTAACACTGCATATTCTGCCAGGCACATTCCAGCTGTCTTACTCATGGTCCACGGCTGCACACCAGTCCCCTCCTCCCCAGGGAAGGGACGTGAGATGGGGGAGGACACTTCAGCCCAGGGCTACCTCCCCGCCCAGAGGGAAAGCAGAGCTACAGCGTGGGGTCTGCACATCCCCAGAGATCACAGAGCCCAGTCCGTCCTGGCTGGGGCCCCCGCCACTTCTCCCCAACCTCCGTCCAGGGGCCTCCAGCCACAGAAGGACCAGCGCTGTGTGCTTTCCTGAGAGGAACAGGAGGAGCCAGATTCAGAGACAAGAAGGAGACTCAGTGTTTACTGGGGACAGAGTCTCAATCTGGGGAGACGACCGAGTCCTGGAGGTGTTGCTGCTGTCGGCTGCACAACAATGTGAATGGACTTAATGCCTCGGAGCTGTGCGGACACTTCCAGATGGTTCAAATGGTCAATTTTATGTCAGGTACATTTCACCGCAATTTTTTTAAAAGAGGAGACACCATCCTAAAATGGAGAGTTATGCAAGCAGAATACTTGCCTCCGATGAGCTGAGCGCTATCTTTCATTCCTCTCAGGAGGAAGGGCCAGATCCTCAGGCAAACGGCAAGAGGCAGTTTGAGGATGAAACGGCGAGCCAAGTGCTCCGTTGACTCACTGGACATGAAAACTCACGATTAAAGTTAGACCAGAGGGAGGATGTCTCTGGTCTTCCCTCTGCCGTCTGTGCCACACTGACCGGGAAGGGCAGCTGGACCCCAAGCTGGTTCTTCTGGAATTAACTCCAGCACCTTCTTTTCCCGCCTCCCAGCCTGACTGTGTCTGTCACTTCCCAGCACTGTGAGAATCCGGCTGGACAACAGCCCTCGTGCCACTGAGCACAAAGGGCTGTGGGACCAGCGTCCGGAGCTGGGGGCGGGGGTGGGGGGATCCCACCCTTTCTCCAGGCACTGTCCTCCACGTGAAACAGCTCCCTGTTCTAGTGGCCTTTCTTCTTCGTGTCGCTTGGTCTTGGCCTTCTTATCCAACTGCTATCTTTTATTTTTTTTAGAATCAATGTTCCCAACAAGCAAGGAATAGCCTGAATTATAAATCCAGCTGCAGGGACAGAGACCAAAATAACTGCGCTCACTTGGGAGTGGCTCACCAGCTCCCCGGAGGGGGCCAGGCTGGTGGGGGAGCTGACACCAGCGCCCCTCACTGTAGCCCTGCCGTCCCTCGGGCCATGCTTTGTTCTCTTCTTCAGGAGGGCATTCACAGCAGCAGGAGGCAGGGAGGGGGGGTGCCAGCATCCTGTTCGCCAGAACCCAGCCCCAACCTCACCTCCCAAGAAAGACACTGTCCTGCAGGCTCCAGGGATGGACAACAGGGAGAAAGGATGCTGCATGACAGGGTCTTTTCTGTCACTGGTGACATCTGGCCCTCGTTTGTCTGAACCACCCCCCACCCCCAACATGCATGCACGGTCCACGGAAGGTGGGCTGTGGGCCTGGGAGCCCAGCTTGGGCTTCACCAGGGGCAGGATGTCACCATGGGAACAGGAGGTGGGCATTCCTCGCTCTGCTCCATCCCCGGGGGTGGAGGTGGGTCAAGTCCTGTTGGTCAGTCAGTTACTGAACACTTGCTCTCCCAAGCAGTGGCTCCTCTAAAGACCAAGGCGGAGACCCAGTCCTGCTCTTATGCTCCCGCCAGAATCCAACTCAACCTGCAGGATCCCGGCAGCCGAATGCAAGACTGAGGGCCAGCCCCCCCAGCAGCACAGGAAACCCCTGCTGATAGGAGGTGCCAGCCCCTTATCTTCTGTGCTGCCCACCCTCCTGCCTGGTCCTGGTCCCTGCCCCTGCCATGTGCTCTCTGTGCCCGAGACCCCATCCCCGGTTGACCCAGCCTGGGTCCTTAGCCAGCCTCCTGCCGACAGTCTCGTCTTGACTTGGAAAGGTGCTCTGGTGCCCTCAGGGTCCTGAGCCACTGGCTGTGCCCACGTCCCCTCCCCCCAGGCCCCAGCCTGGACCCTGCACCTGCCCAGGGGGATGTGCCACCCAAGTCCAGGCCCCGCCAGCTGCCCTCGGCTGACACAAGCCTCTCCCCTGCGCTCAGGCTACCAACCCTTCCTGAAGAGGGCCAAGAAAGTTTCCGGTGCAGCGGATGGTTCATAAATAGGAAAATTAAGATACTGTTGAAAACCAGAAAAAGCAACAGCCTGCTCTCGCTACTAGAAGATTCCCACAGCTGGGCATCTCCTAGACTCCTGTTTTCCAAAAGCCATCAGTAGAGAAAATTCTTGCACTCGAAACGTGACATAGGTCCTGGCTTTTCAAGTCAGTCCAAGAGGAAGGGCCACGGTGTTCCCGTGCTGTTTGCCCTGCCTTTCTCCCTCCCCTGGCTTGGAGCCTGGAACGGACGCACATCGGCCCGGCAGGCTTCTGAGCATATGCGTTTGTCTGAGTGTTTCTGAAGGGTTACAAGCACAAAGCACACAATCCCAAAACGGGTCAGAGCCGCCCTTTCTTCCTCACCTCAGACATTCAAACGTCCCTTGTCAGCTCGCAGGCCCTGCAGACTCGTCAGTTTCTTTGTTAATTCCACAGAAGCCCCACATGTCATCTGGCAAGGTTTCTGCCACTGCAGGGGTGGCCGCCAAGACCACATCTTCCCATATGCATAGCATCATTTCCCAAGGGACCCCGGGAAAAATCAAGTCCTCTGTGGCACGTCCACTGGAAAGGCCAAGAACATTTTTCAGAGCCGGCCAGAGGGGATGACAAGCAGTAAGGCCCATGGACACAGCCTGCCCGGAGGCAGCTTCAAGTTACACACGGGCTGCAGCCGTCTCGCCCCTGGTCTCAGACCCAGACCACCCTGCCCCTGGCTCCTTGGTAACATACCTGGGCTGGACATGGTGGCAAGCGTTTTGCGTGCTGGAAAAGAATAAGCAGAGTCACACGGAACGTGGTTCCCCATGACCTGGGCCAGGTCACCTTCCCCTACACCTGCTCCCCTGTTTGCAGACTAGAGCTGGAAACAGCAGAGTCCCTGGCACAGACACCTGCTGCAGAACTACAACCACGCAGCCATTATCAGTCTGACCAAGGAAGATGGGACTCAGACCCCCTGACAGGATGTGTTCCCAAAAATAAGGGCCCCAGCCTTGCCATAGAGATCTGGCTAAATATGAAACGTGAATGGTGGGGTTAACACATGGGTCTGTGAGTGGCGGCTAGAAGACAAGAGCCAAGGCCCCTGGCCTGTGAGTGAGATCAATATCTCCGTGGCAGGTCCTTTCAACACAGTATTTTAATACGAAGGCAGAGCTGACAGCCCCAGACAGACTGTCACGCAGGAGGGAGTTCACTTCACGAGAGATTTATCAGATTTCTGGGGTTGCGGGGATGATGGGTCTGCTGTGCTGTGATCTGTTTAGGCTGTTTTCCTCCTCCGTCCCTACTCAGAGGGCACTTCAGAGATTTCTTTATGACTTTCTCATGGGAATTCCTTCAGAAAGTTCTGAAAGCTTTGACCGTTTTCCTATAAGTGCAAGTGTGTATGTGTGCAGGTGAACACAGAAGCAACAAAGAAGCCTTAGAAGTTGCCCCCATGGACCGCCCTCCCACCCCCGCATCCTCCTAAACGGTCCCAGATGCGCTAAGGGCACATTGCTTCCCACAGGGACCTGGGAGACCGACACGGGTGATCCCAGCACCCAGAATGGAAAGCAGGGAAACCCACGTGCTTGGGGTGAAGTTCCCAAAATGGTTCATCTGGGGGAGAACTGCTGCCTATTCAGTTCCCCAGAGAGGTTCCTGAGAAGGCCTCCCTTCGTGTCCCAAGTCACCTCTCCTCGCCTTCTGATCCGGAAGCTGCCTTGCACTTTTCTCTGCACCGCCTCTCCTCCTGCCTGCTCCTGACAACAAGCCACTGGAAAGCACCGGACTCGCCCCAAAGGGGTCAGCCCTGGGAAGGACTAACAGATCGTAACTCAGGTGAAGCCCCAACACCACTAAAGCAGAGCGCTGGCTGTGCTGTATTTGGCGTTTCTCACTCCAAGCTTGCCCGAGGAGGCTGGTGGTAACCCCCTCGTCCTGTTAACGTCACGCACACCTGCCTAGAAGGAGCCAGGCAGCCGGCACCTGCACCCCACCCCCGGCAGCCCCAGCTTCCTCTCTGCTCAGCCCCCTTCTCGTAACTTAGCCTCTGTGACCCGAGTCCTCTGGGGCTCCTGAAACACTCCCCAAGTGGGTTGCAGTGTCTCTGTGCCCTGGGCTCATTCTCCAGATGTCACCCTAGTCCTTAAGCCCAGAACTGTGTAGACGTGGAGTTGGGATAATGAGGGGGTGCAGATGGGAATTCCCGAACATGAATGTGCTCTGACCCCAGGGGGACCCGTCTGTCCTCTGCCCACATCTGGTGGACTCCTCCCCCACAACCCCCATTCCTGGCTCTACGCGGGTCAGTGTTGGCGACCATTGAACTGCTGAACTCTGCAAAAGGCAAACTTGGCGCTTGTGCAAAAGCACAACAAGCTAAGGACTGCTGACGCAGAGTTCGAAGGTAGAGGGTCTCCTTCGAAGACAAGGTAAGGGAGTTACGCCTTAACCACGAGCAGCTGCACTATGCCCTAGAGGTATGCACCTGTAACTGGGTGCTAGTAGTTTCCTTTGTTATTCACTAAGAGGTGGCTTTGTCACTGCCTGCACCTGAGTTTGCTTGTTAACCTACATCACCTTCCCTAACAAAAGTCAGGAGGGCTAAAGCCTAGACCCCGTGTTCTGTGGAACTGAGTGCCTCCTGGTCCCCCACCTTCTAACTGCGAAAATCTTGTGTGTTTTGTTACACTGCGTGCTGTCCCTCTTTTAGGATCTCCCACTGCCCTGCAGCGCTGGACACAGCCGATCAAGTTGATCCTCAGACCTTGACCTTGAATGAAAAGTCACAGGAAGTCACAAAAACCCCTGTAAAAGGAGGAGATGGTGAGAGGACGGGCGGCATGACGGTATTTTTCTCGTGCTCTCCCCACCCGCCGGGAAACAAGACAAGGTGCGGAGAGCAGAAAGCAACCTCTTCAAGCTTAATGGGAAAACGGGTAATTACATGCCGGCAATGAACAGAAATGTGGACTGGCTTTCCAGATGGTTCTGTGTCTGTCTGGACCCTGCCCTTCACAATGACCTCCAAACCGGGCGCCCCTCCCCGTTTCCCACAGCACTTCCCACACCTGCCCTGCAGGAAGGAATCCTGTCTGTACCTCGGACATCTTTCCATGCGACTCCCCACCAAGCCGCCTCCTCCGCCACACATGGCTGCTCAGCAAAGACTTATTAATGACAATCGCGAGAAGGTGATTCTGGTTCTGATGATTCTGATGAAGGCTGACCTCACACCTCCTTCCCGTCTCTCTCAACCTTTACGTGATTCTCTTGTGGGTTCCCCTCACCTGAATCAGAACCTAAACTCCCAGAGAGGGGACCCTGCCCAGGCCTCCCCTGTGCAGCTGGTCCCTGGTCCATACCCACCCACAACACCTGCCCAGGGACAGATATTACACGCCCGCTCTCCATCTGCCACCAGCCTGCGTTGGAATTCGGGGGCCGACAGTAATCACAACAACAACACTTTCCATCTGAATAATGCCACACGGTTTCAAAGAGCTTTTAGAAACATTCTCCCTGGAAAGCCCGAGCTGGAGGCTCGGCACGATTCGAGATGAGGAGTTGGTGGAAACCGAGGCTCAGGGAGGCCGGTGGCCGCAAGGGGATGGGAACTTCCATATGCCATGGATGAGGCCCTAAAAAGCAAAAAAATTCTATAAAAATAAACAAGCTTTACTAAAAATATCTGGCTACAGGGAGAGAAAAATGACTTTGGCAACAGAGAATTTCAAATCATCCTGAGAGGTAACGCATGACATCAGGCAGCATCTTCTCAACAGTAAAACATCCTTTAAAGGCAGGAACTTTTTTGCACATCATTTTCCTGCTGAATGATCTCTCCAAAGTGGTGCTCCCTCCTGACCCCAACATGGCAAAAAGCTGACAAGCTGTCTCCATTCTGTCCTTCCAGAACCTTCTCCTTGCACCTGACAACAGGTGTGACCTTCCTTCAAGCAACAACCACATACCCTTCCTCCTCATTTTTTTTTTCTTTTTTACAATACATTTTTCTGTTTGTTTCTTTTTTGGCCACCCCACAGGATATGGAAGTTCCCAGATCAAGGATCAAATCCAAGCTGGTGCTACAACTTACAGCACAGCTGCAGCAACGCCGGAGCCTTAACCCACTGTGCTGGGCCAGGAATCGAATCCATGTCCTTGCTACTTCAGAGACACCATCAATCCCACTGCACCACAGTGGGAAATTCCCTCCTCACTCTTAACCCCTCTGATCCAGCAAATCTCAAGGTTTAAGTTCTAGGGGCCATGACAGCAGGATTAAAAATTCCACAACCTACCCTACAGCATGGCATTCACCACAACTTCAGAGATTTCATGATCCAGCCCTCCCTACTAGGCAATAAGGCGATCATTAGTTTGGGTTTTGTGTTTTCAGCAGCCTAAATGAAATATTAACTTACATGTAGTCACATCCAAACCTAAACATACATATCTGAGAGGCCAATTATAATTGAGTGATCTGTCTCTTAATTAGATGCTGGCACTGCTCCCTGGAGTGACGCCTCGTGAGGGCATCTGCCTTAAGCACGGCTGTGTCTTATACAAAGCAGGTGCTCGGTAAGCATTTATGGACGAGTGAATGCAGATCACTCCAAGAATGTCCCTAGATCGAACCATGAGAACCTAGGTTTCTAGGTTGAAATCATACCTTTTGCATGGCATCGTATCTCTTGTTTTTCTTACCTGCAATCTCGGCATTCCGACCATTGGGCTGGCCCATTTGCCCACAAGCTTCAGGCTTCAGGGCTTTACCTGGAGAACTTCTCCCAGGAAAACCTTTTCTACCACTTTTCAACCTGCCAGTCTTTGGGGCTTTCTACCAATCACGTTAGTATCTCAGAATCCTGCATTTGGCCCCTGACTTTCCCCTGTCTCAGCACTGATTTCTCCATGCTTGTATGGGACGTTTCTGCCTGAGGCCCACCTGCTGCGGACCACAGGCAACAGCAGGGCCCAGCTCAGTTGTGCTTGGATGGACCAACTAACCAGCCCACCATGGTCACTGTCTTCAAATTATGCAACACCAGCAATTACAGATTTATACTCCAATGTCTTTAAGCAAATTTAAAGCAAAGATACACCTTCAGCATATATATATGTAGCATGTCCCACTGGGGATGGGGGTGGGGAGTCAGCGTAAGTTTAGGACAAGCATCTCCTCCAGCATAACTAGACTCCCCCCGACAAACAAAGCCAGGAAACCCCACGTCAACAGTCTTCTCAACAAAGCTCTTTAAAGCCCCCGCAGTATACAGTCTGCAAGGGAGAACAGTACCAAGTATCTTTCTGATTTTCCTTCATTTTGGTCGAGTCCTAAAAATAACTTTTGTCCCTGATTATGCCTCCATGTCCTCCCTTTGGCAAGTGGGCGTGAGTGCTGTCAGCTTGTGCTGCGATGGATTCAAGGAAGAATCCATACGCCTTCGGGGTCAAAAAGGACTCACCTTTCCAACCCCACCTTGAGGATGCAGACGCTGGGCCTGGCCACGTGTCAGGGCAGGAGAGGAGAGGGTTTGGGTTTGGGCACCCATTCGTCCTCACCACCCAGCGTAGCACCAGGGTGTTTCTGGTCACAGGGGTGACCGTCCCCTCCCTTCCCAGGTTGCTGGAGGACTGAACGAGGTGCCAGTGGGAGGCACGGAGCCTGGGACAGAAGCACACACAAAGGTCAGGTGTTGTGCCCAAGGGCCCAGGCCAGCAGTGGCCGTGCAGGACATCCAGCCCCAGCTCAGTGCTCACTCCTGTGCCTGAGTTTCAGGTCAACCTGGCCTCCCACCCCCAAAGTGGGGGGATGATGCAAAGGATCAGACACCTTCGGGACCAGGACAGGCTGTATTCATGTGCACTGGGCCCTCGGCCTAGAGGCAGAGATGGAGACCATGCCCTCCTCCTCTGAGAGCAGGAGCTGAGGCTGGAGCCCAGGAGGCATTGCAGCTGGGCGGACACGCCTCTCCAGCCCCCAGGGGGAGTTGGGACCTGTCCTGTGGGATGGCAGATGGCTCCCTCCTGAACCTGGTGCAGAGAAGCTGCCAGGTAACTAGGGCAGCAGTGCCAAGACCAGAGCCTCCAGAGGCACCCCGGTGTCCCCGAGGCATTCTCACGGGTGCCCTCAACGTGATTCTGTGACCCGCACCTTCTGGGGCTTCTCTTCTTGGTGACATCCACCCAGGCCACAGGCGGCACAGAAGGTCCCAGACGTGAGAAGACACAATACCTCTCACGATGCCTCCCTATGCCCCCCTGGGGGGAACCAAGGCCCCCCCCATCCTCACCCTCAGAACAACACCCCACCCTGCAGCAGGGCACGTGAGCATCCTCAGACCCAGGCTCCAGGGGCCCGTGCCCCCGCCACTGCTGCCTTGACTCCTGCCTCACCCTCACCCGCAGCTAGACCTGGGGGGCCTCCTGAGGACACAGCGGCCATGCACGTGCCGGGGAGAGGGGGGTGACCAGGTACTGCTCGCTGTCCCTGAGGCGGGGAGGGCCGCCCCGTCTGCTTGTGGGGCCCCCTCATCCACACACTGTAGCTTGGTGGGTGGGGGGACTAGAGCCACCTCTCGGCCTCCACACCTTTTTCCACAAGGGCTGACAACCCCCCACACACCTCTCCCCCCACTGCTGGCACACACACCCTGTGCCCCGTTACTCTCTGGGCCTCCCCCTTGTCTCCGGAGACAGGCTGTTTCGGACCCTGACTTTGTGCACAGACCTCAGACAGACAAGCCTGTGTTTCAGACATTTCCTGCATTTGAGGAGGCCAGGCAGGCCGCAGGACCCCGGCAAGGGAAGTCCTCACAGCCAGAGCACTGGACTAGGTGCCCGTGAGGGGCCGCTCAGAGGGAGGGTCCGGGCCTCGCAGGAAGCCAATGACTCCCGCTGGCCCCCAGCCCCCACCCCCACCCCCGCCACACCACTCCCATCCAGCCTGGAAAGGTCAGGAACTAAATTGGGAGCTTGGCTCTGAGCTCTCACATCCCTAAGTCGTCTTGAGAAGAGGCTGCGGGAAAAGTTCACAGGGGAACCTGCCAGGAAAGGGGTCAAGGCCCCAGGCAGGGCACGTCTGTTCCAATGACAGAGTGCCGACTGCCATCGTGAGAACTCAGCTCCACCCCCGGCCGCTGGCATTTCCATCTTCTCCTCTGGGACCAGCCGCGACACCTCCGTGGGAGTCACCACCTTGGTCTGTCCAGGAAGTGGAGTGACGAGGCCACAGACGGTGGAGCCGGAACTGGGGACGATGACCCCAGCTGGGGTCACTGCCCTTACACCTGCTTTGAGATCACAGCTCCCCACTCATCCATCTCCAGCGCCTTCCAGATAGCACTGAGGGGCTCCAGACACCCCCAGACTCACAGACACAACACCCCCTGCGTCACTGTGAAGAGACCCTCACGTTCGTGGCGCACTTGCTGCGTGAGGTCCCGATGACGGAGGCAAACACCCTCCCTGAGGCCACGGAGGGCCGGAGCCATAGGCATTAAGGGTCTTGAGACTCATGCACCTGGACACCTGGGCTGGAACCCCTGCTCCCCTGCGTCATGGCTGTGCTGCCCAGGGCAAGTTCCTCCACTTCTCTGTGCCTCATCTTCCTTGTCTCTAAATTGTGGTAGTTCTAACCCTCAAGGGTCTCCCAGGGGTGCAGAGAGGGCCAGGCCAGTGGGCACTGCCTGGTTCTCAGAGCGGTGCCTGCGGTATAGCGTGGCCGCACAGCGTGGACGTCTCTGTCATCATTAGGGGGGTGGCTGAGCTAACACTTGTCACGGAGAAGCAGGAACAAAGGGAGCAGAGGGGGACAAACTCCTAAGAAGCCAAAATCGACGTTCTCAGGTCCACAGGCAGGAGCTGACGCACTTCACTCCTGTGAGCCCCTCGGTCCTCCCGCTCCCACCGAGCACACGGCTGGATGGAGCTGCTGACCCATTTCCAGGCCACAGGAGCAGGGGCACACATCCTGAGGCCCGTCCCTGAGAAGCACGAGGGGCCCCTCCGGGACCCCAGCTCCAAGACACCGAGCTGCCCCCTGCCTCACGATGGCTTCGCAGCCTGACAGCAGGTTCATCACCCAAAATGTCGGAGGCTGGTGCAGCACTGGAAAGGGGTGAAATAGACCCAGAATTTCCTTTTAAAGATCCGGAGATTTGACATTTACATTCTAGAAAGACCTTCCTCAAACACACTTAGGTTAAAAGGAGCTCAGTGCATGAAAGGCGTGCCATTACACAGCACATGAATGCATCTGTCGAACAATCCCCCCAAATGAAGACAAATGGATAAAAACAGAGCAAGAGGTGTCACATACTTAGACTTCAAAGCCTCGTCCCGCTCACCCTGTCCACTGCCTACTGCAGAGTGGATGGTGCCTCTTGCGCTCGGGAGGGGAACCTTCTCATTGCGCACGGGGCTCCCTCTGCCTGTCAGACACCTGGCCTGGGTGCAGCTGCCCTGCACTGGCTTCCCCACGCATCCTGCATCTCTCCCCATGGCACTGGTCCTGGGGACAGGGCTTCTCCACCGTGGGCGGTTCTAAACCTGGTGCTGTCTGTGATGGTGAAGGCTGGGAAGGGGATGCCCGCCCTGCCCCGTCCAGGGAGCCATGACGCCTCGGGACATGGAGGCAGCGGTCACAAGACATTAAGGACGCAGGCCCACCCCCACACCATGGCGTCTGTGTTTCAAGGGCAGACCATCTCCTTCTCTGGTGTCAGTGTCCTCATCTGAAAAATGGGATGACAAGAGCAAGGTCCCAGAGGGTTATTAGGAGGCTTAAATGACTGGGTAGATATGGCACTGTGGCCAGTGTCTGCACACGGCTCTGTGGTCAGTGTCTGCACACGGCACTGTGGTCAGCATCTGCACACGGAGCAAACACATACACAGGGCCCATCAGGACTGAGCTAAGAGACTCAGGGTCAGCAATCCTGTGACTCGAGTTACCTCAGTGTTTACCCAATTTATTTTGCAACAGAACCAAGCTTTTGTTTCATACAAGTTAACGCTGCCGGGGGTGTTTAATCTCTGGGGCACCTTCCCTTCTCCCTCCTGCTCTGCTCACAAAGTCCCTCATCGGCAGAACACAGGGTGGGAGCCACCAGCAGCCCTCACGCGCCAGTCACTTTGCTCCTCTGAACTAAAGGGAGACCATCTGGCAGGGCCCTGCCTCTCCCCCCACCACCTCACCCTCCTGTCCACTGGCTCAACAAATATTTATCAAGAGTCCGGCGTATGCCAGCTCCTGCCCCAGGCACCGGGGAGAGAGCAATGATCCAGTTTCTACCCTCAAGTAAACAAGTAAATAGATATGATCATTTACTGTCAGGGATTAGAAACCATGTGTGCAAAGCACCGGCGCCTGGTGGTCACTCGATAAAGGTAACTATAATAACTAAGCCGTATCTGCGGCCCCCACCTGCCAGGAGAGATGCAAACAGAAAGGTTCAGTGACTGAGGGAAGCCACACAGTCCAGGCCTCTCTCTCCGGTCAGCCCCTGCGACCCCGGCCCAGAGCAGTTCAGCTGCACCCTCCAAGGGGATCCCTCCCGGATGAAGCACCTTCCGGAGGCAGGAGGACCAGGCAGGCTGCGATGGGGACCACGTGGCCCATACCCTGTGGTCACCTGTCCCTGTGTTTCACAAGCCCATCTGCACAGAGCTTGGGCCTCTGTGTGAGGACACACCTGCTGACAGCGGCCCTGACTCTCCCTCTGCCGTGACTGTGACTCGTGATGCGTGGACACCCCACAGAGACCTCTTGCCCCAGAGCAAACCTGAGGACAAAAGTGTGCCCTCTCCCTGCAAGAGGACTAGGGCTGAGCTGGCTCTGCTCACCCCTCAAACACCAGCTCTCACCCGCCTCGGGGCCCAGGGCTCCTTCTCTAGCCACGGAGGCCCCTTTGCCCCTCCCTGAGCAGTGGGACCAGAGCATACACACCCAGCCCCCCAGGTAAGAGTCGCCAGAAACAAAAGCCTCTGCCCCCTCTCCCACAAAAGCTCTTCCGGAGAGCCACGGGGGTGACCTGCTTCCAAGACCAGTCTCAGTGGCCCCCAGCCTCCGGCCGGGAGCTTTCCAGGCAGCACACACCATCCTGTGTGGGCTCGGCTCTAAGGGTCCATGTGCCTTGACTCACCCACCCTCATGGCCAGCCTAGGCTACCATGCTCACTGTCACCCCCAATTCACAGTATAAGTGGGAAACCAGACAACCCAAGCCTTCTTCCCAGCACTCAGGCCCCTCTGACCAGCACACTCCCCTCTCGACCGCCCATGACTCCTCTGGCCTCCTCCCACCTACCTCCACCTCCAGGTACTGCCTGGCTCTGGCTCCAGAAAGCACACAGCCCTATTCTCTGGACAAGGTCAAGTGTCAAATATATCCTCTTCATATTTCCACTTAAGCCAAGTCTGTGTGGACCTCAGGGCTTGCAGGAAGCTGGGAGGTTCCCACACACCATGAGTCCACTCTGCTGGCAACAGGCTCAAGAGACGTGGTCCGATTTACCTGCAGGGCAGTGGCGGTGGGAGGGGGTCATGGTGCCATTTCTATGGGCTGCTGTGCGTGGCAGGCAGCACTGCCAAAAACAAGACTGTGAATGATGCAGAAAGAAGCGTCATGTCATGGACCAGTTCCCGTTTCCTTCTGCTCCACTAGCACCAGGAAAAGATAACAAAGATGAAGGATTTGGGCGCAACAGCCTATGTTAGATGGAGCATAAAACAAACAGAACCTTACTTAAATAATGAGGAAAAGACCCGAAAAAATGCCATACTAGAACACTGTTCATCTCCTGGAAAGAGAAGGGAGCAAAGTGCTAGGAAAATAAACGGGGTTCTATTAAGCAGGTGGGGGAGGAAGGGGCTGGAGAGAAGGGAGGAAGCCAAGAGATTTCTCAGAGAAGCCACCCAGGAGTGGCGGTGAACCCACAGTGGGCAGGGGACCCCTCCCCACAATGGTGCCAGTGTCTCTGCTAAAAGGATTATTCTTGGACCCGACAGTCGGAAACCTCTAGACAGTTGACGTGTCTTTTCTTTCTGTTCAGATCCTGAGCCGTGGGGAGAGGGAGCGCTGATGGGGACCCACCCACAGGACATAAACATTCTGGTCACTTTTCCCAAAAGGCTTAGAAACACCGACTCCGGGGGCAGGGGATGGTTTGCAGGCATTGTAGCCCACTCCCCAGGTGACTCTCAGGACTCCAGAACTGCCACATCTCACTATAAAACCAGCTACGAGAGTCGCTGGGAATTCTCCAGCTGCATTTCAGGGGACCCCGTTCTGGTGTAACAGGGGGTGTCTCTGTCATCAAAACTCAACACATCGTTGTAGCACCTCCTCCTCAAGGACCGCTGAGGCTGCAGCAGGATCTCCTCCCTCACGGAGCCCCAAGCCCAGCTCACGCTGTGGTCCAGCCAGAGACACAAGTGTGAACCACCGCCTGGTTCATTTTGATGTGTTCAAGTCTCTGCTCTTTTAGCTTCTGAGACTCTGCTCTCTCTGACTTCCCTCCAACTCTCTGGCCAACCCCCCAACCAAGGGCCTTTACCCTCCTCCTCCTTCCCCCGAGACCCACACGGTCCAGGCTCTCCAGGCCCCGCCCCTCCCTCTGCACCTGCAGCAGGTGCTCAGAGCCAGGCCTGGGGTTCTTCCATCCATCCACCTATCCCCGTCCCTCTCCAGCAAAAACTGCCACCAGAGCTTAGACCCACACCTGCCCCAATAGGACGTCTCCTCCTGCCCCTTCCAGGGGCTCCTCGGTTGAACTCAAATTGTCTCCCTCACTCCCTCCCTTGCCCTTAAATGTGACCTTCTCCTGAAGTCCTTCCCCTGGCCCACAGCACCTAGTGACCACATCACCCTACCACGAAGAGTTTTAAAAATGCATATTCCTGGCCCATGCCCCCGAACTACTAAATCTGAGTCAGATCTTCCAAAACGTTGGAGTCTGTGCCATTCGAGCTCTCCAGGCATTTACAACAACCAAGCAGGGTTGGGAGTCACTGCGCTGGTCCATGGGCCTGGCCAACCTGGGAGATGCTGGTCCAGGCCTCTAGAAAGAGCTTGGAGCCAGAGACATCGTCTACAAACAATTTCCGTAGAAAGGGAAGGAAAAATTGCAGAAGTAACTGAGTTCACCGAGGGAGAGGACAGAAAAGGAAGATGAGAGGCGCAGACAGAACCCCGGTCCAAGTCCGGGAGATGCAGGAAAAGGAGCTAGAAGAAGCAGTGAAATGGTGACAGAGGTGACAGGGACTAGATAGTAACTGGGTCCCAAAGCCACAGTTTGGGGGAAAGTTTTGCAAAGGGGCTTCTGATGACAGAAACTCCTGCAGCAGGAAGAAGGGGCGCATCCTGACCAGGACACCCATGGTGCAGCATCCCTGGGCAGGTCAGCATCCTGATGCATCCGCCGTGGGGGCTTCATCCGCCACAGGGCAGGGGGGCGGGGGGGGGGGGTGAGGCGCTCTGCTTGGTTGTCTGTTTAGGGGTTTTTTTATACCTCTTGCCATTCGTCCATTGGCCCTCACTGCCCCAGGATAGAGCAGAAAGGAGGTCAGGGTGCAGACCCTTCCTCAGGGAGATTCCTGTTAAAACATTACACATGTACGTGCACGTGTGTCCATCAAAGGCTCAGGGATAGAGCACAACCAGGGAAGCACTTCCGTGTGTATCTGTGTGGGTCTGCGCATGTCCGTGTGTTGGTATCTATGTGTGTCCGTGTGTTTGTGTATATGTACCTGTGGGTCTGTGTGAGTGTGTATATGTGTGTCCATGTCTGTGTCCTTGTGTGTGTGTGTGTGCATGTGTGCACATGCGCGTGCCTGCCTTTAGGGTGGAGGAACCACTCCTCTTCCCCACATGCTTCCTTAACTAAGTCACTGCCCAACCTCTCAAGAGGGGCAGCAGCTGCCTTAGCAACGAGAACCCCTCCAGCCCCTCACTCTCTCGGGCACTCCCAGATCCCTAGTGTCACTCCCCAACAAATCCTGGTGGCCCTACCTCCGCTCTCCCTCCACCTGAAAGCCCCCCCTACTGCCTTGACAGGTGTGGGCCTGGTGCCTCTGCCACCCTTTTTTCAAAACAGCTTTATTGGGGTACAATTTACACACCATGAAATTGGCCGGACGTGAGTGCACGACCTGAGATCTTTAGTCGTCACGTTGTGCAACCATCACCACCACCTGGGTCTAGAGCAGGCCCATCGCTCTGGGGAGTGACCTCCAAACCGCAGTCCCTCCACTCCAGCCTGGAGGTGTGGGCCCAGCACGCCAACCTGTGCGGCATCCAAGCCCTGCTAGTCCCCAGCTCTGGGCTGAGGGGCCCCAATGCTTCACTGGCTTCCAGTTGCACACGATTCTTCTCTTCTCGGTTTCAGAGTAAGTGTGAAGCTACAGGGGTTTGGGGAGAAAAAGTGACACCAATGGAAGAGGCTCCTGCTTTTCCAGGGGCCATCTGTGACACTCCTCGTGTATTTCTGTCGACATAGCAAAAGTTTCTGGCCTGTTAGGAGGCGAGGTCACACCCCAGAAGGCTGCATGAACTTGGGCCAAGGCTCTGGCGGCCGTGTCCTCACTCCACTCACCAGCCAGCTAGGGGTCTGACCCCCCGCTCCACCTCCCTGAGATGGGCCGGCAGCGCACCGAGCATCAGAGGGACTTGCTGAAGGGCCCAGAAAAAGTGTCAATGGCTAAAAGGCAGGAAAACAAATCGCCCCAGGACATCAGGAGAAGCCAGAGACAGCGGAGGATGGCTTGAGACCCTTCCGCTTCTCCCAGAAACTGTCACAGGACAGTCCAGTCTCACAGACCAGAGGAAGGTGCAGACAACAGGAAGGATGCGCTTTGCAGGGGTCATGTGGGCGCTATAGTGCCCTGGGAGGGGAGGGCAGAGGCGGGCCAAGCATTCCCGGCGCCCGGTTTGGCCAGCTGCATTCCACAGGCCTGCTCCCCCCGTGCCCAGACGGCGCAGAGGCCTTTGTGATGACTTCACCCTCGGCCCAAAGTAAACAGTCTCCACACTTTTTCCATGGACACATACTAACCCCAAACTGCCAGCCCTGGCCTCCCCACTGTCCAGATGGAAAGTTGCCTTTCCCAAGAACATTAAACCTTTTACACTAAACAGTACATCTTGGCTGCAAACACAAACTTTCCTAAAAGCTTCCTAGAAATTATTTACCGTGCGCCGATCGGCAGATCACCTGAGCAAATCCCACCAGCGGAACAGAGGCCCTGCAAACGACGCCCGACAATCCCGAGAGCATGCTGGCCCCTGCAAACACCTGCCCCTGAGGACACAGACACTCCCAGCACCCACGGGCGCGCCCAGAACACACACTCATGCACACCCAGCTCAGACCACCAGAATGCAATCCTCTCTCTGAAAACAGGCTAACCTTAGACACGTGCCGATTTGAACAAAGAGGTAAAGAGACTTCGAGATGGAGCTGGGCCGACCTCTGTGCAGCGAACATGGTCTGGCTTGAATGCACATGATCCAAGCTCAGGTCTGCGCCGAGGGGCAGGCAGAGACGCCACGGTGCACTTACCAGGTTGGAGTTGGTGGCGTTGGAGTCATCCTCTGGAAAGGGGATATAGATCGCTAAGGCCACGCAATTGGCAAAAATGGTTAGTAAAATAATGATTTCAAATGGCCTGAGGGAGGGTGTTAAGGAAGGTAATGCCACGGAAAGCACCCGTGAAACAAACATACACAGATATATATTTTAAAAATGAATCAAAGGTTCGTAAGAATTTTGTTTAAACAATACATTCCAAGCCCCTTGTATTCTGAGAAGAAACATATGCCTTTTTAAGTGCTTCTCATGGGGCCCTGCCAAAATTTTTCCTAATATGTCAAAAGCAGTGGAGGCCAGTCGCGTGCCAGAGTAAACACAGATTTCTGAAACTTTTTTCCCTTCTTTTATTTATTTAGATTGAGCCGAACTTCATTTTCCCTCATGTGTGCTCGGAGTTGCTTTTAAAGAGCGGGGCCTGTTCCACCCAGGACCGCCAGCCCCCGGCAACCCCCTCCTCCAGCTCTCTTGCCTGCACAGGGCTCGACCAGCCTGGGGTGGGGGAGGCGGACCCCGCCCATTCGAGGCAGAGACCTGACCTGAAGACTTTTCACTGGAATTTGGAGATAGTATTTTCAACCTTTCTCCTTGAAGTTCAGAGTAGTGGCTCTGTTCTTGCCCCTTGTTCTCTGGCTGCTTCCAGAGAGCCTGCAGAGGGCCAGGGGCTCTGGGTCCAGGACCTGAGCAGTGTGCACTGCGAGCTCCAGAGGGCTGCCGTCTTTGCACAGAGGCCTCGAGCAGCTTCAGTCTGCAGAGACCCTGGGTCCCAGGTCTTCTTGACCCTCCCGCGGGCCGTGCTGGGGTCCAGAGGGATAAGCCAGGGTTCATTCCCCACACCCAGGGAGGCCCTTGTGCCCGGATTTCTGCATCAAACTATCAGGATAGACACCTTCTTGAGGGAAAAATGGGCAGCTATGATAACACCCCTTCCACCCTGAATTCTCAATTGAGAGCCAGGGGGTGGGGTGGGGGTGGGGGGCTTCAGAGAAAGGGCCTGGTTCCTGCTCTTCTGGCTCCACTCCCCCAACCACGGCCAATTTCCAGCCTTGTCTGTGGAGCCTCACAGGGGGACGAAGAAGACAGGGACAGATGTTCCTGGAAGAAGGGACCTCCTCCATTTCCTGGGGAAACCTGCGCTCACAAAGCTAACCCATCCTGAAGCAGAATGAGACCTCGGAGGTCGTCACATCCAAACCTCTGAGACCCAGAGAGCCTGAGAAACCTTCCCGAGACACACAGCAGGCACTGACCAGCCAGGACTAGAACCCAGATCTCTGACCACAGAGTCCACAGTTCACTGCTTGGCTGTGGATGGCCTCTGGTCTGTGTTACCAGGGCAGCTCGGGCTGGCAGGAATCTTAGTGATTACCTGGTTCAGGGCCTCCTGGTCAGTGTGCTGTCCAGCTCCTCGGCCCCATGGATCAACTGGGGGTCCACTCCCCCAGCATGCCCACCAACACTGTCATTTTCTGCACAGCCTTGATAGCAAGTCCTGCAGTGGGCCTGCTCAACCTCCCAATTGGACAGATGCAGAAATAAAACAACCTCTCCCAGATCCCGGACTGGCAAACTGCAGAGCCAGGTCCAGAACCAGATCTTCTGAATCATCTTTTCCGATGGGCCATGCTGCCCTTCGCGTTGGCCAAGGAGCACCCGGAGACGAGGGGACCTTGACGGTGCCGGCAGAGATGCAGAGAGCACAGACAGGGCTGACACTTGCTGAGGGCACACTCTGGGCCAGGCCCTGCTCTGTCCACGCCCCACATATGTACACCAAGGGGGACATGCCATTATCGCCCCATTTCTGAGTGAGGAGGAGGCCGAGGCACAAGGGCTCAGAGTCA
Organism: Phacochoerus africanus; assembly: GCF_016906955.1. Taxonomy (NCBI): domain Eukaryota; kingdom Metazoa; phylum Chordata; class Mammalia; order Artiodactyla; family Suidae; genus Phacochoerus; species Phacochoerus africanus. The sequence continues at coordinate 72,843,287 of NC_062550.1, read as the reverse complement.
GGCCGCCTGGGTGGGGTGGAACAGGGGGCTGAGTGCATCAGGACTATTCTATGCTGCCCATCCTAAAGTCACCCTAAGCGTTTTTAGGAAGTCAGCCCTTTTAGGCCCCCCTCCCTGCCCCGCCCCCCCGCTTAGGAAAGTGACAGCCCCGGACTTTGGTCCAGTCATCTGCCCTGTGCTTCCCCATCGAGGGCAAGTGCCTCTCAGTTCAGTTGAGACCTTCTCCAGCCCTAGACCCCAAATGTTAACCCATACCCCAAAGTGGGTGCCTCCTATGCTGTCAGTCCCCAGCCCCTCCATGTTAAAGTCGGACACTGCTGGGAAGAGACTGTGCAAGGAAACCACTCAGGCAGGTAAGAAAAACTGCTGCCTGCAACATGGAGAAGCCAGGTCAGCCCTGTGATGCTGTGTCACCCTGGGTGGCCCAAGCATTTTTAAGCTGGCTTCTCTTCTGTGACAGCATCCAGGGAGCGCTGGAGGGCTGGCACTCAGGCCACCTCCTTCTCTGGCCAGCCAGCCCTCCCTGCAATCTGGGGATGTCACCAATCAGCACCACTGAGGCTGGTCCCTGTCCTTTCCTGCCCACCTTGGGGAGCTGTGGCTGAGACCCACGGCGGGCACCTTGTTAACACTGCGGCTGCCCCATCCAGGGCCTGACTCCAGCCTCCTGGGACTCGAGGTCTCTGTGGATAGCCTGTCACGCACATGCATGACGAAGGCCTGCTCCTGCACGACTCCCCTCCTGCCCTGAGTATTCACCCCCCTCCCCAGGCTGTGGAGTCACCTGGCCTTTTATCGAGTGCCCAGGACTCCTTGTCAGGTTAGTCAGAGATAGGAAACCACAGCCCTGGGGACTGAGATGACCCATGACCCCTCAGAGCTCAGGTGGCAGAGTGGATCTGGGTCCCGGTGTGTCCCTCCGGGCTGGGTGGCATCCCCCGAGCAGATCTGGATTTGGGGCACCCAGATCTGGATGCCAGCCGTGACCTGGGTGAGTGCAGCTCCTCCAGGCCTCACGCCCCCTCTGGGCATCCTGACCCAGAGGCCCCAGCTCCCCTGTCCGTCACTGACCGTGTGGCTCTATAGGTTCGATATCATTATGGGGAAAGTCAGGGGCCTCTCCATGTCCCCCATCCCACAATTCCTAGATGAGAAGGGGCTGGCAATTGCACGGTGAGAGCCCAGCCCTTCAAAGCCATTTTCTTTGCAGGCCCCTCTCACTGGGTCCCACGCAGACCAAGGGGCCTGTCTGCAGGACCGCAGGCCTGTGCTCTCTGCTTCAGCGGCACCTGGACAGTTTAAACAGGACTGGGCGCAGCTCAGGCACCTGTGCTTTGTCCCACTCTCCCAAGTGATGCTGATATGCTCCAAACGTGGACAGCACGGAACCAGGGCTGGTGCTGACCAGTGCCCTCTGGCCTCTCCCAGGCTTCTCTGCCCCAGAGGGAAGCACCTGCGCCAGCCCACCACTCGGCAGGAGCGGAAGAGGCTGGGGAGTGTCCACCCCGCCCGTCAGGGGGTCAGCCTGGTGACGGGATACTTCACCACCACTTAGGCTTGTTTTCTCAAATACTGTTTCTTACATAAAAGAAAAAAAAAAATCCCCAGGGAGCTTGCTATTCACGCAGATTCCTGGGCCCCATCTCCAAGCCTCTGACTTGTCAAGTCTGGGTAGGGCCTGGAAATCTGCATTCAGACAGCATCCGGCTGACAGAGGCAGCAGATCTGAGAACCCCCCACTTGCCCACCTGCCTGGCCAGCACAGCCCACTGCCCGGCGGGCCTGGGGCCCCCCAGCCGCCCAGCACAAAGGATACTTCCACTCGACAATGCTGATGCACGCCCTCCGGATGGGGTTCTTGAGAGTCAGGCAGAGCAGGGCCCGGGGCGGGCGGGTGGCGGTGGTGCTGCCCTGCTTCTTGGGCTTCCCATACTGCTGCCGCTTCCGCTGTGTGGAGCTGACTGTTGAGATGGTCGCGTTGCCGCCACTGCCCATCAGCTTGGCCTGCCGGGCTGCGTCGATGGCTGCCTGCCAGGACAGGGCGGCCCCCGGCGTGGGGATGTGCTCGGGGGCCAGCCCGGCGGCGGCGTTGGCGTTCATGTTGGCGTGAGCCGGGCGTGGGCTCCCATAGCTGGGTCCTGCAGGAGGAGAGGACAGGGGACAGCAGTTACTTGGGAGAACACAAGAGAGCCTGTGATGTTCTCTGGATCCCAGACTCACCACTCAAAAAAAAAAAAAAAACTTATTTCAAACTACTGCAGGAAACAGGGAGGTGGCACACAGAAACATCAGTGTGTGATGCTGGGATTCTGTTCAGGTCCTAGATCAGGCTAGGTCAGCTGTGTGACCTTGGATGCGTCATGCCCTGCTCCAGTCTTACGGCCTCATTTTAGGCGGACAAGACATGAGACGTATGCATTATAGCACTTATGGACTTAGAAACACCCTGAGGAGAGGATGCAGAAAAAGACAAATATGCAACACACATCAATTAAATGCATATTTCTAAGAACACATACAAACAAGCCGAATAAGATGGATGTTTATGGAAGGTGAGGAGGAGAATAGGATATGAGGACAGAAAAGAAGAATGAATGGACGAGTGCAAGCCACTGCATGAATCAAGGCTGACATACAATGAATTAAAGGCTGTAATTCACTCAAATCTGCACCTGAGTCCACCCAAATGAAAGTAAGTATAATCAATGAAGGGGTCAAACCAAAACAAGGTCACATCCAGGTAACTCAAGCCTGTCTGATGGGTGTTAGATAAGAGGAGTTGGGGGCCGTGATGGGGTTTTTTGTTTGTTTGTTTGCTTTTTATGGCCACACCCACAGCATATGGAGGTTCCCAGGCTAGGCGTCCAATCGGAGCTGTTGCTGCCAGCCTACGCCAGAGCCACAGCACCACCAGGTCCAAGCCACATCTGCAACCTACACCACAGCTCACCACCATGCCAGATCCTTAACCCACTAAGTGAGGCCAGGGATCGAACCCGCAACCTCATGGTTCCTAGTCGGATTCGTTTCTGCTGCACCACAACAGGAACTTCAGGTTCTGATGGTTTTAAATCATGTCAGCAGATTCTTTGACATTCTCTCCCTGAGAAATAGGACCTACACTCCCTACTCCTGAAAGGGAGCTGGCCTTTTGTGACTGTTTTGACTCACAAGGCTCCGCAGAGGCAACAGTAGATGTGATTTTCTCAGCTAGGTCAAAAACACGCAGCATCAGCCCTGGGCATCCATGCTGTGGGGAAGCCCAGACAGCCTACGGGGGGTTGGGGGGATTCCCAGCCCCTGCAGCTGCTCCAGTCACCACCTGACTGCACCTCCATGACAAACCCCAAGCCAGAACTGCCCAGCAAGCCCTTCCTGAACTCCTGACCTGCAGAAACTGCGGGAGATGGCGTGATGTGTGCTATGGAAAGCCACTAGTTTGGGGTGACTCATCATGGAGCGTTTGGTACCTGTGAAACCACACTGTGTGTAGCAAGGGTGACCAGACAGGGGTACAGGGACACCGTCCAGAAGGAAACCTGGGTGGGAACCAGTGAAATCCAGAGTGGAAGCATCTGCGCTGCTCGGGTTTGAAGGCAATGGAAGCCTTCAAGACTGTCTCCATGACACAGCGCCTCGCCCCAGAATTCTGCAAGGTTTACCAAGTGATCAGCTCAGCCTGGACCCCAGGACAGACGTGTGACCTTGGCTGGCCAGGTGCTGCAGGATCAGGAGAAGTGGCAGAGAAAGGGTACTGTGGACAGAGAGCCTGGCATCTGTGCCAGAGCCAGACCAGTGGCACAAACATCACTTGCAAGCCCCCCCAAAAGTGATCCTCTTCTCTGCTCAGTACACCAAGGCCCTTTCAGGGAAGCTGCTGGTCCGTAGCACAGTGTCTCGCAGGCCCTTCTCCCTCCTCACCACACGGCACTGGATCCAGATGGACATTTGGTGCTTTGCTTGGCCAGCTCCCCCCAACTCTTCTTTTAGGTTTGACCTTCAGGGCAACTTTTGCTCCCTCTCACACCCTACTGCCTGATTGGGACAGTTCTGAGATGAGCACATGACCCCTCCTTAGCCACAGAACCCAGAGACATCATCCTAGAGATAGACTCTGAGAACAACTGGGCTCCTGGATCCAGCTACACCTGATGCCAGAATTACCCTGAGCTTTCCAGTTTGATTCCTTAGGTAGCTTAGCTTAAGCTAGTTTGAACCAGCTTTCTGTCCCTTGCAGCCAAAAGAGACCAAATATGCATGCTCAGTGCTACAAGCTCATATCTGTCTGAGCTGTCATTCCTGCCAGATTCCAAAGTCTATGTCCTTTCCACCACTACAGACAGGGTAGGTGTCCAGTCTCATGGCAACTGACTGATGTGGCCATCCAGAACAACGTATCTCAAGGATTGTAAGGCTTATCTGAGCACAAGGGGAAAGTGTAACATGATAGAGGAGTGCTGCCTGCCATAGGAACAGGAGGTGGGCAACTGCACCCCCAGCTGCCTCCTGTACTGTCACCGTCTGCTCCCTGTGGCATGAGAGCCCCGCACCCACTCCTGGCCTGGAGAAGAGCCTCTGCACTCAATTCTCGGTCTGCTCTCAGCTCATACTGATTGCCATCACCCTTTTCGCTGTCCCCAGCCGCTCAGGCCACCCGCCTGCCTGGGGAGCCCAGCACTTTCCAGCAGGGGTCCTGGATCTCACACTCCCCCATGCAGGTCCAAAACTTAAAATAAGGGAGACTGCAGCAAGCCGGCCGTCACCTTTCTTACGAGACCCCAGAGGAAAAGAGTGAGAGAAAGGTCTTGATGATCAAGGCACCAGCAGGTTGTCAAGATGACTTGCTAGCCGCGTCCACGATGGCCTCACCCGCCCCCACAGACCCCACGTGCTTCACATGCACGCTCATGTGGCCACTGGAAAAGCACTTCCTGCTGAGTTTACGGAGGCCTGAGATTGAGGGGGCTGCATTTTTGACCCCAAGAACACCTTAAGTGTTTGATCTGACATTCACGGGATGCCGCCCCTCGCCCCATCAGCCCAGCGCCTCTGGGATGAGGAGGGTGGGACGTGTCCATTTCCACCTGCTGCCCTGGATATCGTATGTCACTGGGTCACCAGAGAGGGCTGAAATTCACCAGCATTTGACAATGCTGAGTAGCTGTTGGAACTCCTGGACCAACCCCTCCTCTTGCCTCACAATGTAAAGCAGCGTGTCTCCAACCCCATCCGACCCTCCAACTCCGGTGTCTGCTGACAACAGGGCCTCTATACCTCCACACCCCTTCGAAGGTCACTGTCCACACTTGTCCTTGCGGGCCCCAGCATTTTCCCAACCCCCTCTCACAGCCCTGACCACCTCCCGCAATCCTGGAGGCCATGGGTGACATTTGAGGCTCAGGCAGGAAGCAGCAGCGAGGAGACATCGTCACGTGGGAAAGGCTGTTGTGAGCGCACCCTGGGTGCCCTGAGGTGTTGAGACCAGGGCCCTACAGAGGCCAGAGGTGGTAGGAAAGCCTCATCCTGGTGGGCTGACTTCGGGGCCACCCCACACTGCAAGTGACCTCACTTACACCACAGACCGTTCCCAGAGCAGGAGGCCCTCTGGGGAGCACGCCATCTGGAGAAGCACAGACGAACAAGCCCAGGGGGGAAGGGGGATGTCAGCCCCTCCCCAGCTGGGCGATGAGAAAACAACCTGCAGTATTTTGGTCCTGGCAGCCCAAACACTGCAGCCGTGCAGTGTGACGAAGAGTGCAGTGAACGCACACACGTACGCACACACACACACATACACATGCACACAGCTGTGACCCTTGGGCTGGCCTCCGTCAAGGCTGTGCCTCAAGGCCTGGCTCAGCCTCCACTTCTCTAAGTGACTACCACCCCCTCAACTGGGACAACTCCCCAGCCAGGCCCAAGGCTCTATCAGGACCTCCAGGCCCCTGACAAGCGGGCACAGTGACCAAGAATGCCAGGAATGGAAAAGCTCCCTGCCAAGCCCACTGTGTGGACCCCGAGCAAAGCCATGGAGGAGGGGGGACAGCAGTGTTTTGATGGCTTCTTGTAGCACGAAATAACCACCTGATGCAAAGAGAACAATTTTCAAATTATAAAGCTAATTCAAAGCTCCGTCTCCTGGCTGCCAGCAGAAAAGATGCCACCACGTACATCGGCTCTGGCTCCCACCATCCTGGCCCAGCTGCACTGACGCTCTGACCCCGAGCGAACCCCAGGGCGGCAGCTTAGACCGGGCCACACACAGCGGAGAGCCCACTCTGGACTCTTCCTCCCATAGGAGAAAGTGACTCCCACATGTGAAACAGCCCAGCTCCTCCCTGCACACATGGCTGCTGCTCCCAAGGACCAGGACCAGCCAGAACCCCAGCACACACAGGTCAGCCTCATGACAATCCATGCAGCCAGGGTCCAGGCGAGGAGACGTACACAAGCCATGTGCTCCCTGGGACCCCAGTGATGGAGGCATGGGGCTGGGGCCGGGAGCTGCTCAGTGATGTAACATTGATTTTTTCTTTAATCCGCCTCCACCCATGCACCTGCTCCAGGGCTGCATCCAGAAGATGCCAATATCTGTTGGCTAAGCTTGCGATGACAATGACGTCATAATAAGCATGACCTGGGAAACATGGCTGGGATCAGTCTGAACCGTAAAGGACAAGCCTTCCTAGGCTCCCCTGCTTGCTTCTTGGCTGTGACTGTTGAGGGTGGGGGGCATGTCAGAGGGAGAGGCTGTGATTTCCATCAACGGTGCCACCACTCTGGTCCAGGCCACCACCCATTTCTTGCCCAGGATGCTGCAGGAGCCCTGACCTTTCCCTCACTTCTCTTGCCTATCCCCAGTGCCATCTCCATGCACAGCCAGAGTGACCTTTTAGAAATATAAGTCATGACTCATGCCCTGTCATCCTCCCAGTTAAATCTCCTTGAAGTCCAGACTCTGGACTGTGAGCCTATGTGGGCCGGTCCTGCCCACTTCTCTGAGCTTCTCAATCCAACGCACGCTTGCTGTCCGGGTCCCATTTCACTCAGACAAGCTCAGTGTCTCATCTGCCCCACAGGACCTTTGCATGTACTCAGCATGCTGTTCACTCTGCTCTGTGCTTGGGGAATCCTTCTCAAATCTTGACATCCCCAGTATAAACAAGCAGACCTCAAACCTCAGCAGCCAGCTTGCTCCCTGTCTTCCTGTTTCCACATTAGCCCAAACCCCTGGCATGGGGACCCCAGTTAGCCATGTGTGTGGAAGAGGCTGGGGTCGCAGGCCAGCTTTGTAAGCACGACCTCACTCTTTGGCCTCATTACCTTCAGCCATGCACAGAAGCCAAGCTTTGTACACACAATGCAACCTCAGCTGATTTATGGAGATGGGAAGCAACCTGCAGTGTGAAGGAAGTGCTTCGTCTCGGGCCAACTGCCACCCAGAAGCTTGCATCTCGCCGCAGGGATGAGGGGCCCACGTTCCCTTTAAGAGCATCGCGGCTGACCTGAAACAGAAACTGAGCTTTCTCTGCCCATTAAAGGCCAAATGAGCAGAAAGCAGGAGGCCATTAATCTTCTCTATCTAGTGCGCTCCCAAGATGGCCAGCGCTCACCCAGGGAAGACGCTGTGATCTCAGAAGACAGCCGCGGTCTGGACCTCCGCTAGCCCGGGTGCTCACCCTGCGGAGGCTTGGCCCTGCCCGGCCCCGTGCGGACTGGCTGGTGGACTAAGGACCTAGTCGCCCAACATCCTCCTCTGCGCCGTCCTGTTCCCAATCTCCTGTGACCAGACAGATGTGACCATGGGGTTGGCCAACTCAACACCGGAACGGGCACTGAGTCCAGGGGGAGGGTAGTGATTTCCCTCCTCGTGCTCTGTCAACAGAAAGGCCCTGGCAGTGGGTTCTTGGTTTCTGAGATGTGGATCAGGTGCTGAGATCATGAAGTCAGCTCTCGGCATAGTGACGTCCAGGACCCCCAGCTTTCTAATAACAGCAGAGCCCCAGTCCTCTCAGCAACTCAGCTCCACCATGTGGGGCTCTGGGACGACCCCTGGGGGCCTTGCCTAGACCCTGCTGTCCCAACACTTCCCATTGCTTTGTAGGCCCTTAAATACGGCATATGGAGGTTCCCAGGCTAGGGGTATAATCAGAGCTACAGCTGCCAGCCTACACCAGAACCACAGCAATGCCAGATACAAGCTGCATCTGCAACCTACACCACAGCTCATGGCAATGCCAGATCCTTAACCTACTGAGGGAGGCCAGGGATTGAACCGCAACCCCATGGTTCCTAGTCGGATTTGTTTTTGTTGTGCCACCAGAGGAACTCCAATATCTCTCCTCTTAAAATGGCCAAGGCAGTGTCCACACTAGGTCTGACCTTGAGTGACACAGGCAGCTCCAGCAGCACTGTCCGAGAGAACTCGCACAGGGACAGACAGGCTCCGTCCAGGAAGGTAGCCACCAGGCACTGGCTTGAAGCACTTGACACACGGCTAGGGCAACACTTGAAATTGTCTCTCATTTCAGTCAATTTACATTTAAACAGCCTCCTGTGGCGAGCAGCTACCAGTGTGGACAGCACGGTCTATATTAAGGCGAAGTCGTGATGGGAAGTGCAGGATGAGGAGGATAAGGGGTGAGAAACGAGAGCGCACAGCAGAGCCCTAAATTCCAACTTGTGCAGGGACTTAAAAAAAGCAATCAAGACCTGATTCAGAGGCTGCCGGGTGGGTGGATTTTCTGATCAGGAAATAACCACCCTATGCAGAAAGACATATTTTCAAAGCACAAGAGAGTCTAAGATCCAACAAACAACACAGAAACAAAAAGTCATTTTTTCAGGGGTTAATACTCAACGGATGAGAGACTAGTTTTCCCAGGGGACAGGTGGGGAAGCTGATGTCTCTCCCCATGTTGGGCCCATGGGAGCCCCAGGACATCCCAGCTGAGAGGGAAGCCCCCTCCCCAGACTGAGCCCCACGAAGGGACTTCTAGGCATGTCAACCATGAGCTCCTCCTCTTCCCCGAGCTATTTCCGCATTATTCTCAACAGCATCCTCCTGGTCCCTTCGCCCTCCTCTCCCTTCATCCTTCTACGGTTCATGGGAGGCGGGATGCTCAGAACAGGAATCCTCCAGTGGCCACAGGAATCGAAGCTGCCCCTAAACAAGGCACAGTGAGGGACCCAGGACTTCTGAGGCCGTCTCCTCGACTCAACCTATCAGGCGATGCCTTAAATAAACCCATCTCTTCTCTGTGCACCATCCCACCTCTGCTGATGTCGGGCAAAGGCTGAGAACCTGGAGCCATGCAGAAGCCCACCAACAGGAAAAGCGTAAGAGGTAGAGGACCGGCGTTCCCACTGTCCCGAGATCCAGCACGCCAAGCCTGCCCTCTGCTCTTACAGGACAGTGAGTCCAAAGCAGGGAAGAAGGGAAAGAAACCCTGAGAGGAATTCTCAGAGGAGCACTCAAGCCTCCATCTGCAGATGACCCTAACCAGACGGCCATCCCGTGGTGCTCAAGGTCATACTGACATCAGAGAACAGAAGGAAGAAGAGCCAGGAAGCAAACAGAGAGATCCGCATGGTCAACCCTGCCCTCCAATCAAAGATTATCAAGTGCAGTCACAAGGACCTACTTCTTGGAGTTGCCTGGTGGCTCAGCAGGTCAAGGATTTGGCATTGTCACTGCTATGGCCCAAGTCACTGCTGGCACAGAAACTTCTGCATGATGTGGGCGTGGCCAAAAGAAAAAGGAAATGCATCTTCCACTCACTTCCCAGCAGAGGGAGGGGGACATCCCACCCCCTGCAATTTGAACAAGAGCACCTGTCACCACCTGGTGATGGCAAACCCAAATTACAGGACCTAGATGAGCATTCATTCAAGGCTACTGAAAGTCAGCATTTCAGCTTTTTAAGTGTCACCACAAAGTAGTCTTTGTAGTACAAATGTAGATCCAGCCCTGACTGAGGTCAGATACCAGCTAGAAAAATGGAAAATCCTCCAGGTTGCCGATGTCTGGGGACAGGCAGGGTGCAGAAAGTGGGAAGAAGGCCACGGTGGCCTGGAGCAGCACCCACAGGACCCAAACCCAGCCATTCCTCCTGTGCTGTGGCCAACCAATGCGCAGGGGGTTACACTCCAACGCCCACCCTCTTTGGACTCCAACCATCCGTAAGCCCCTTGAGCATGGGAACACACTCCAGCCTCAGAAATCCCAGCACAGGTACCAGGCGGGCTCCAAGCACAGCGGCTGCCTGGACACTCACTGCAGAATTCTCCTTGAGGCTTCACAGATCTCTACGTGGAAGTTCACAGAGATGCTGTTATTCCTGCATTTAGATGAGCGTGTTCGCCATATGCTAAGCGCGCTTATGTCCTTGTAAGTGGACGTCTGTTTCCTGTCCCCCACCAGAAGGGAAGCCCCAAGAAGCAGGGCTTGTCCATCCTACTCACCACTCTGCTCCCCAGGGACACCTGGACGTGATTCGTGAGCACAAGCTGTGTAAAACGAACGCATGAGTGGAATGAATGCAGAATGCAACTGTCCTAGGGCCCTGAGGGGTCTGCTGCTTGGTCCCTGTCACTGGCAGAAAGACAGACACAGACCACAGGACTTTCCCAGCCACAAGGACTAGACCATCGATGAGGGGCCATGCTGCTTTGGGAGGACAGCTTTTAGGAGATTCAGGGGCCCCAACCTCCTTCCTTCTCACCATCTGGGAGGGCAGGGGACAAGAGGGCTGGCCTCCTTGATACTCACCTGCCCACTTTCGTCACCAGGAGGGGGCAGGCACCTTTGGGAACCAGCAGTACCTCCTCAGCTCCACCCCCGTGCCCACGAGCACCCTGGCAGGATGCCCCCAGCAGCAGAGGTGCAGCCCTGCCCAGGCGTGGAGCATCTCTCTTGGCCGAGAGCACTCCTGCTCCACAGGAGAGAAGGGCTGGCCATGCCCAGAGCCCCACCAGCCCCACCAGGGACAAGGAAGCTGAACTCTGGAACTCCGCCCAGGCCTCTTTCACACCCAGACGGGAGCAGGAGCTGACAAACCTGGTCAGGAGAGCCACTCAGCCCTAACGAGAGTCTAGGAAATGCAAACAGTCCACACCCGTCTCAGCAGCCATCCTAAAGGACTCGACAGGGCTCGGGCAAGCAATGAGCTGGGCAAGTATTCACCACGGGGTGAATTACACCAACATCAAGCCAGAAACCCCCCAAAGCCCACCACAGGGGGGACTGGCTGGACAAAGCAATGCATGGTCACATGAGAAAATTGGAAGAATCGCATTTTGAAAAATAATATAGAAAAAATTTCACAACATAACATTACGCCACAGAAACCGAGTCCCAAAAAAGCACCTATAGTAGAACCCCAATGTTATCAACACATTTCTTTTCCCAGAAGAAAGGCTAAAAGGAAACTAGCAAAACGGAAATGGTACTAGTGGAGACGAGCGCCATCCATCTGCAGAGGGCAGGTCAGCCTGGCACACGGGGCTCTGGCCTGGGATTCCAGCCAGGTGAGGGGAGCCATCACGGGACCTCTTGGTCCCTGTGATTCCTCACTTGCGAATGGAGATAGTTTCGGAGTCCATCACACAAGCGAGTTGAGGAAGGTGAAGCCCTCAGCACGAGGCCCGAGAGGAAGACCCTTGTAAGGACCACTTTCGTATTACTGTGTTTTTCCAGTTCTGTACAATACATAATTTGTCACTAATCAGAAAGAAAAAAAGTTGTGACTTCGTTTGACTGTTTAAGCACACTTCCAAAATTACTGTGGCCGAGCCAGCCCTGGATGCTCGTCCAGCTGCTGACCAGCCACGGTGGGTCGGGGTGCCCAGAGACCCCACCTGTAGCCTCTTCCTCCCAGCCCCCAGCATGTCAGGGAAACCCAAGCAACCGAGACCACTCCCTCCCTGCAGCCTTCTGCCGATCCCAACCGAAGCGCAGGACTGAGGCTGGTTCGCACCCTGTCCGCAGCTACAGCTCTCTGTAAACAAAAGCCTCCAGCTTGCGATAAAGTGAAAATGTCGCTTTGAAAATTAGCCAAGAAATACAGGCAAGCTCCCTTCTTTTGCCTTGTCTTTTGATTTTTCGGAACAACTTCATGTAGCATCAGTGGGGCCCTTGAAGTATGAGCAGCTATGTTCACACGTGGGGAAAGGCATTAGGCCCCGGGGTCGGGACACCTGGATTCAGCCCCCAGGCCCGAGACCCCGCATCATGGAACTGCAAGCCCTTTGGAGAAGTTCATGCAGCACCAGGCATCTGAGGGAGGGAGGGAGTGGCTTTCCTCCAGCTGCCCAGCGTCGCCGTATCAGAATCCAAGGCCCACCAGCCACACTGTGGAGTACCAGGCAGCGGGCGCTGTCCAAGGCCTCAGTTTACTCCTCCGTGAAATGAAGGTGGTAACACAGTCTCCCCCTGACACTCTCAGGACTGAGACTCTGTCTATGAATGTTCTACCCAAATACAAAGTATGGCTTAACAAGGATCACTGCACCCATACAAAGCCTCAGGCCACCAAAGGAGTGGAAATCATCTTTAGTGACGTGAAATAAAACACAAAAACTGTTCTATTAAAAATAGCTTTTTCCCAGACGCATGCCCTCCTTGTTAAGCAACCCCCTCTTAAAAAGTGCTGTATCTCACACACATATAGTAACAGCATCCGTCTGCGAAAGAGTGAATCTATCCAGAGAATTCAGAATACAGAGGTTTCCTGAGAAGCCCATGTTCCGTCTTCCAAGGCCCCCCTCTCGGAAGGAGGCTCTGAGAACCTCCCACTGTCAGTGCGACTGCACTGGTGGGGGGTCATGCGTTTACATGCTACGTGCGTAATACAGATACACCCAGGCACGGCCTCTGTCCTCTTCCTGGACATCGCTTTTTCTCATCCAGAGGGAACAAAAGAAGCTGATTCCGCTATACTCGCAGGTCGCTTAATAACCACCCTCTGTATGAAGCATAAAGCTTCTCGCATTTGGAAAAGTCAATGCCGTTTATCTCATTAATCCCCACGAAACCTCTGCCAGACAGCAGGCAGACGGGAAGGGGGAAGGCAACAAAAAAATAAGCAGGTGGCCCCGAGGCTGTCATTCCTTGGTAAACATTAAGCTGCAAACAGACACGACGCCACCTTCACTCTCTCCCGGGCTGGGCGGGGAGGAAGCGAGCCAGAAGTCGAAAGAGCTGAATTCCAGGCCCAGCTCCATCGGCCATTTGCTCTGGGCACTCGGGCGAATCACTTTCCTTCTTTGGCTCTCGGCTTCCCCTTCTTCGAGCCAGAAGCCTAAGCCAGACACCATAAGAGGCCAGATTCTCTGCTCCCAGAACCCCGTGATCCAGGCATCACCCACCCCACCCCCTAGCCGGTCTAAGTGCCACCGAGTTCCCGGGTGCCCAGCTCTCCTCCCCACAGACCTCGGGACAAGGGCTGATAAGGGCTCGCTGGCTGGCTCCTGGATAGAGGGGTGGCCTGGGAGGGGGAGTTCAGCTGGCCTCAGTGGCTGCCCCCAACAGGCCTGGGCAAGTTCAACCTCAGGGCCCCACCGCCAGGAAGGGCAACAGAGGGGACAACTCCCAGCCCCCCATTCTTTTCTAGTTCATTGTCCCAGGGTCTTCCCAGGACTTTGGGGTCTCCACAAGGTCTACATGGAAGCCCTCAAGGCCCAAGAGGGCACCTCAAACCCACTAGGATGGTGTCACCAGGGAATAACAGTGGTTGGCAAGGGTGCCTGGGAACCAGAACCCTTGTGTCCTGCTGATGGGAAGGTAAAATGGCACGGATGTGGTGCAAACAGCACGGTGGTCCCTCAAACAACGAAACCATACGATGCAGCAATCCCCCTTCTGGATATTTACCAAAAGAACTGAAAGCCGGGACACTCCTGTTCTCAGAGCATCATTCAGGATAGCCAAAAGGGGGAAACAGCCCCAGTGTCCACTGACAGGTGACTGGATCAACAAAATGTTACACGTACAGCGGACTACTATTCAGTCTTGAAAAGGAAGGAAATCCTGACACGTGCTTCAACGTGGAAAGTTGAGAACAGCTCGGGGAAGAGGCCAGTCACAGAAAGACAAACACCGCATGTCTCCATTTACAGGAAGGCTTAGAGAGTGAATTCATAGACAGAAAAGAAGGGTGGTTGCCAGGGGCTGGGAACAGTGACTGTGTGACCTTACGTGGTAGCAGAAACTGTGCAGGTGTGATGAGGGGGAGGCTTCTGAGATGGGGGGTGTTGGCCTGATTATCCAGCAGGCCCAATGGACTCTCTAGGGTCCTAAGAGGAGGGCAAGAGAGCAGAGAGACCGGGACAGCCAACTTTGCAGGTGGAAGAGGGGCCTCCACAAGCTGGAAAAGGCAACAGCTTCCCCCAAGAGCCCCAGAGAGGATGGAGCCCGTTTGAACCTCTGACCTCCAGAATTAGTTTTTTATACCATGGCATATGGAAGTTCCTGGGCCAGGGACTGAACCCACACCTCTCCAGTGACCTGAGCCCCTGAGGTCATATTCTTAACCCACTGCACCCACAGCAGGAAGTCCAGAATCATGTTTTTGAGGCCACTAAGTTCATGATAACTTGCCACAGAAGCAATGGGAACCAAATACCCCCAGCATCTCACCTGCGTAAACTCATCAAAAGCTTAAAGAACAGGAAGAAGGCAGAATTAGTGGTCAGAGTTATCTGGCTAACAGAGATAAGCAATCCCTACACCTGGGACTTCCCGAGGGCGATGTCCCTGGTTCCCTTGGCCTCTGCTGGTGCTGAACTGGTCTGGCCAATGCCAGATGTCTGGGGGCATGGGCGGAACAGAAACAAAATCTTTGGGTATTAATTAAAAATATATCACTTATATCTTAATCTAATATATGGCACAAATGAACCTTTCCACAGAAAAGAAATTGTGGACTTGGAGAACAGACTTGTGGTTGCCGAGGGGGAGGGAGTGGGATGGACTGGGAGTCTGGGGTTAATAGATGCAAACCATTGCATTTGGAATGGATAAGCAATGAGATCCTGCTGTATAGCACTGGGAACTATATCTAGTCACTTGTGATGGAGCATGATGGAGGATAATGTGAGAAAAATAATGTGTGCGTGTGAGAGAGAGAGACTGGGTTACTTTGCTGTACAGCAGAAAACTGAAAGAACGCTGTATACCAACTATAACAGAAAAAATAAAAATCATTATAAAAAATGAAAAAAATGGACAGATGACTTGAATAAACCTTTCTCCAAAGATGATACACAAATGGCCAATAAGCACGTGAAGAGATGCTTAACATCACTCATCATCAGGGAAACGCAAATCAAAACCACCCCGAGATATCACCTCATACCCATTAGGATGGTTACTGCCAAAAACCAAATACAACACATGTTGGTGAAGATGCAGAGAAACTGCAACCTTTGTGTTGGTGTTACTGTAAAATGGGGCAACTACTCTAGAAACAGCATGGCGGGTCCTCAAAAAAGTAAAAGTAGAACTACCATATGATCCAGCAATCCCACGTCCAGTTATATAGTCCAGAAAATGAAAGCAGTATCTAGAAGAGATCTCAGTAAACCCATTTCACGGCAGCATTACTCACAACGGCCAGGAGGTGGAAGCAACCCTAGTGCCCACTGACAGGTAAATGGATGAGAAAATGCGGTCCATCCACACAATGGAACATTACTCAGCCTTGAACAGGATGGAAATCTTGCCACCTGCTATAACGTGGATGAACCTTGAGGACATTGTGCTAAGTGAAACAAACCAGACACAAAAAGACAAATAGCGTATAATCCTCTTATATGAGGTTCCTAGAGGACTTGAGTACATAGGCTCAGAAAGTAGAAGCATGGTTGCCAGGAACTAGGGGGTTGGGGGGGACAAGGAGTTGTTTAAAGGGGGTAGAATTTCCATTTCCCAAACTGAAGCATTTCTGGAGCTCTAGTTCACCATGACGTGAATATACTTAACACTACTGAACTATACGCTTGAAACTGGTTAAGATGGTTAAATTTATGTTTCATGTTTTTCTCCACAATAAAACAAACAAACACAAAAACCCATTATGTTCTCTGAGTGTGTGACACGTGCAGTGTAAGCCCAGCACAGCCCTGTGAGGGTTCCCATCACCACGTGAACCCAGCGTGCCACACCTGGTCTGTTTATTGGTGTGTCCCCGGAACCCATGAGCTCACCAAGGACAGGGGTCAAGTATGGTCACTCCAGGTGCCGCCCCCCGGCACCCGAGCCGTGCTAGACACACAGGGGGCGCTCCATAGACACCCGCTGACATGGCTCTTTCACGAGAGTGTGGCCTTAGCTCCCTGCAAATTAATTCTAGTCTTCCACCCCCCACCCCATCCCTGGCTCACCCCAGGGTGCGAGCCCTAGGCCAGGGGACACCACGAGGGGCAGGAGGTGGACTGGGGCTCGAGGGAGGCCCCGGCTGCCAGTAAACACAGCACAGTTATCCTCCACATGCTCACATGCCATCCCTCCTCTACCCAGCCCAGCCTTCCTCACACTGCATTAGACTGAAAGGCAGAGACTCAAGGCCACACCCCAGAAGCTCAGCATGGGTCTGGGTGCTCCGGCCCCCACCAGCATCTCCCGGACTCATGTGAGAATGGGGACGGATCCAGCTGCCTGGTCCGCTCAGGCAGGGGGCTCCTCTGACGCTCCCTGAATCCTGTGATCCCCTGTAGCAACCACTTCCACAAGTGCCAGAAGCCAAAACGCCATCCCCTGGGCACTGGCGGTCACCCTGCCACACAACTCGGGCAGCATGGGGACAAGGCAGGGTCTTTCTCCTCCTGTCTGCAAGCCCAGGTCAGCCCCGGGTCCTTGGCAGGGACAGGAGGGGCTGCTCAGCAAGTCACAGGACAGAAAGCCAGATGGAGACGCCTTCTGAAACCCTCGCTTAAAAATAACCATAATCCCTACAGAGCATCTACCTCAGGCCAGGTCCCCTTCTCACAGCTTGGCCTGTGTTAGCAGACTCATCCTCCCACATCCTCAGGAGCAAGCACCACGGTTACAACCACTTCCCAGCTGAGAAGGCTGAGGCCCACGGAGCTCCTGGTGCAAAGCCCCCATCTCAGCAGACGGCACCTGCAGGCCTCACTGAGAGCTGTTTCTAAGAAGAAATGTTTGCGAAGAGTTTGGTTCAGGGCAAGAACCAAAGAACCGTGCGGAGAAACGTGCCTCTCCATGCACCTGGTACAGGATGTGTCCCCTCTGTTTTCGGAAGCTCATGATAAATGTGAACAACTTCTCACCCACGGTGCCTGCAAACCCACCCCCACTTAACAGATAAGCAGACCATCCAAAGATGGGAGAAGCGACCTGCCCAGCAAGTGGATGATAAAACAGGTCATGGAATTCAGGCATCATAGTTCTTGAAACCTGACAAGGCATTACCCCTTCCTCTTATGAAATCATTGGGAAATATCACCCAGAGACAAATACTTTAACTATAAGCGTCTCTCAAAGGAGGCGTGAGCCAAAAACACAACATGGGGAAAGATTTTGAGGTGCTCTTCTAAGGGACAGGCTGGGCTGTCCTACTCACGGTCTTTTCTAGGAAAGCACGTGACTTAACCTCTCTCAGGAACCCATCCCCAGATCCCCAAATTCTAGAACTGGCAAATCTTTCTTTGTCTCTTACCTAAAAATTCCACGCTAAAAGATGAGCTAACTTCCTTTTCAGAGAAACAAAAGAACATCTAGCGCCATCACCTTTAAAATAATTTTAAACCAACTTTTGACTTATATTTAAAGATCGGCTCTTCCCTTCAGGCTTATCCCTGAGATCCACGGCACCAGCTTTTGGCTTCCCAAAGCTGTATTTTCCACTGTCTTACTTATTTTACGGCTCTCATTGCTATTCTTGGCACTCTCTGATTATCTCTCAAATAGTTTCAATCCACCCCAGTACTCATGGGAAGGACTTGAGCACACCAGACATCAGAAAGGACCCCCTGCTCCGTCAGGTTGGGACTTGGACCGAGTGAACTCTCATCCAAGAAGAACACATGGTGATGGCAGGCAGCTACCAGGCATCAGATGGTCCATCCCAGACACGTGAGCAAGGCAAGGAGGGTTGCTAGGAGACCAGAGAGATAGGGAGTCAAGTCCAGCCAAGTCGGCAGGCAGAGAGAGTTGGGTACAACAGACCAGAGGGTCTGGAGAACGAGAAGGCAAAGAGCAAGCAGCACAGCCCAGGCTGGGAGATGGAACAACCACATGCTCGGAGCACGGGAAGAGCTGGGACAAGCAGGGCTCTGGAACACAGCCCGGGACATGTGGGGTCAGCTGAGCCTGAGGGTGTGGCAGGAACCCTTAATGCAACAGTATCTGTGCCCTTATTCCTCCGGGGTCACAGGGAGCCCACAGTTTCCAGTCTCCCAGGCAGCTGGACACAGCCTTGGGACAGAGTTCCGACCAGTGAGATGTGAGCAGAAGTGATGGGGCTCCACCCTGTCCGGCAGGGAGCCTCCCACACCAGCGCTGTCTCCCAGCCACAGGCTGCTCTTTCCCACACATCAGCTGCATGGGAAGGACTCTGGTGCCCAAAACCAGGATAGCGCACAGACCCAAGGGGAGCCTGGGTCACCAAGCCCCCTGTGGAGGCCCCCTGGCAAGGAGCGCCCACATCCTGGCACCCCCGAGAAGTACTCTGTGGGAGAGAAGCCTGTGACCAAGCATTAAACGTGCGGTGGATAAGAAATCAGATGATGTGGATGAAATGTCAAAGCACCCCTTTTCCAACAGAATTACAAGGCCAGTGAATTGGGGGTTGGTGGGGAGATGCCACAGACACAGACCCAGAAGAGCCAGGAAATGATCACGCAGTCCAGGTGAAAGAGGAAATGATTGGGTCAGGCCACCAGCTCCCATTTGTTCAACAAACCATGAACTGGGCCCCAAGCTGGTCCTGGGGCCCCAACCACGTGGGAGAGGCAGACAACCACTCCTCCACCATGTGAGCCGGTCACTAACAGATCCACCCCCAGTGTTTCAGCAGCTCAGAAAAGGGACCCCTACCCCCACCTGGAGCGGTCAGGGGAGGAGCTGCAAAGCAGAGGGTGTTGTGATCTGAGTTCTGAAAGTCAGTCAACTAGAAAGTATAAAAGGAACAGCATGTACAAAGTACACATGAATACCCGCATCCGGAACCAGCAGCAGGTGGTTCGCCGGGAGCATGGAGTTGGCAGAGGACGCGGTAAGCGCTCAGGCTGATGAGGTCAGGAAAGGCCAGGCTGCCGAGGTCCAGCATCATTTCCCGTCAACGCGGACCCAGCACAGGACTCAAGGTAGAAAACCAACATAACTCGATTCTGCCTTCTGGCAACAGAGTAGAAGATGAACTAGGAGGAGTAAGACCAGGGTGGAGAATCTCTAAGACCAGATAACTTAATCTGCTGTGGAGTGAGAAGAAGACCAAGATGTGGAGGATGGGGCCCTGTGTCCGGCGTAACCAACGCGGTGGTGCCATTGCTGAAACAGTGATCACAGAAGCCAGAAATGGAAAAAGGCTCTCTGTCTGCTTTGGCAGACAGAGAATGAATTGATTGAGTTTGAAAAACTTGAAACATTCTAGCCATGTCCAGTAGCAAATTAAAAATGCAATCTTGGAGTTCCTGTTGTGGTGCAGCAGAAACGAAACCGACTAGGAACAAGGAGGTTGCGGGTTCGATCCCTGGCCTCGATCAGTGGGTTAAGGATCCGGCGTTGCCATGAGCTGTGGTGTAGGTCGCAGATGGGGCTCAGATGATGCGTTGCTGTGGCTGTGGTGTAGGCTGGCAGCTGTAGCTCCGATTCGACCCCTAGCTTGGGAACTTCCATATGCCACGGGTGTGCCCTAAAAAGAAAAAATAAAATAAATAAAATCAAAATACAATCTGGAGGCAGACATGTGGGCTGAAGAGGTAATTTTCAAAGTCAGAACCCCACCAACAATGGGTTCAGCGGTGAGCGTGGCTGACCGTGAGAACTGGGAGGAGGGGTCAGAGAGAGAACTAATATCAGCAATGAGGCAACACACTCGGGTGGATCTGCGCTTAGTGGATGCACAGATGCCCTGCGTCCAGGCACAGGTGTTTGGAGCACAGATTCACAGATGCATCTAAGCTTGGAAGGTCTCTACTGATGTGACCCAGGGCTCTGTCCTTGGCTCTTGCTTCTTAAACACTAAATTACAAATTTGGACGAAGGCAAATTTGTCAACCGTGCTGCTGACACAAATCTAGGAGGAACCACTGGTAAGTTGGAAGGTTGACCCAAGATTCGAGTGACCTTAATCCGCTGAGACTATGGGAACTTGTCTGGAAACCTGTTCAAACTGACAGGATGAAATATAAGAGGCACGATTATAAAACCCCACGTTTACATGAAAAATCATCACTGCCCAAACGAAGGCGGGAGGCCCCCGGCTTCTCAGTAATTCAGATGACAGAGACCCCCGGGGTTGGGAGACCGTAACTCACTGTGAGTCCACAGTAAGCTCAGCTGCCAAAAGCAAAACCTGTCCTTCTTCTGTAATCTGCATTCAGAGCCAGACCCAGGGATGCAGCACAAGTCAGCCCCCAGCTGGAGCCCCCCCGGGCAACGGACTCCACCAGGCACCCCAGCAAAGGGCAGGAGATCAGAGGAGGGTGAAGAGTCAGAACAAAGCCACAGAGAACTGGGTGGCAAAAAGGGCAAGAACCCTGGAAAACATCCTTAGAAGAAACATGGTCACATTTCCGGAGGGAGGTCAGATGGGTGGGCGGAAGTCTTAGGGCAGATATATTTCGACTTCATCTTATTTCAAAAAATAAAGGCTGTTCAAAACCCGAATGCCTGTTTGGCAAGTTGTTTGGCTCCCTTCCCTGGAATCAGCAGAGACGAAATCAGATGACCACCTCTCAGGAATGGGAAGTGACTCTGCAGGGGGCGGGAAGCTGGCCTGGATGAGTGGTTTCTAAGTTTCTGCATTTCAAGGACCAGTGAGGTCTTTTTTTTAATTTGCTATCTGAGCAATCTTTCAAACTCAACTATCATCTACTATCACCATCATTTCCTTAAAAAAGACATTTATCACCAAAGAGCAAGAAAGACATTATAAAGCAGAAAGGGCAATCCTTTACATTGAATAAACTTAAGTTTCAGAAAAACGCACCTTCCTTCTCTGGCTCTGGGAGCCCAGAGAAAACATTAAACATGAGTCAGGGGCCCGTTCACTTGCAGCCCCAGTGCCTGGCATCCAGCAGGCACTCAACAAACGCCTGCTCAGGGAGAGACGTACATTTGTCACATAAAACCCAGCTTCCACACAGGGCCCAACAGCTTCTCCACCTCCTCACTGATCAACACCTATGGATGCTCTCACCGTTTCTGGCACTGAACAATGGGACAGCAAGGGCCACCGGCCTCCCCTAGTCCATTCTCCAAGCACCAAGAGTGACAATGCCCACGTCAGTGTGCGTTGTAAGCGTGCAAACCATTTCTCGTGTTGTCATCTCACTCAGTTTTCTTGACATGAAGAATGACTGATACCCTGAATTGACAGCTGGGGAAACCAAGGCTCAGGCTTTCCCAAGGCTGCATCTGGGACGGTGGAGGCAGAACCAAGCCCAGCTCCTTCCACTGCTGAGTGGACGCCATCCCACCTGCCTTGAGCCATCTCCCCCAGGAAGGCGTAAGCCGACCCTCCAGCTGCCCTGTCCAAATGGAAATGCTCCGTCTTAGCCACAAAGGACACGGCTCAATGCCGCAGGTGCCCAGAACCCACAGCCAGGGCCTCTGGGCAAGAAGCAGAGGAGAGGAGCCCATGGCTTCCATTAGCAGCAAGCACAAGCCCTTGTTTGCCTCCAAGTCACCAGGCTAGCACGGCAGCACAGACCCCTCTCGGAGACAGATAGGCTCTCAGGTCTACTCAGAAGCACAAAAACACAAAATGTTCCTGTGGGAATGGCAAGGAGTGAGAAGCCAGAAACCTAGCACACGTCACATACATATTAACATAAGGGCATTCAGAGCTCCCCTTCCCTCTACGAGCAAGTCAGGTGGAGGGGGCCAGCCGAGGAAGTGCCGGGGCCTGAAAGCACCTGGCCATGCAGGAGCCAAACGCGGGGCTATGATTTAACCAAGCAAAGGGGCAAAACACAAGCTACCTTCACAGACTTAACTGGCTTATTCGGCATATAGAGAGAGACAGAGAGAGAGAGACAGAGGCAGAGAGACAAAGAGAGAGACGGAGAGACAGAGACAGACAGACACAGAGAGACACAGAGACAGACACAGAGAGACAGAGAGACAGACAGAGACTCTCAAGTAGGCCTTCCTATCTGAAATGTGAATCTGACTGAGCCTCCTTGAGTGGGGCCAACCCTGCCCCTCCTCCAGTGTGTGACTGGAACAGGGTCCGGTGTAGCTTAGCAACCCCAGGTGCTGGCTGTCTCGTGGACACCTCCTTGGGTAAAGAAACCTGAGCTCTGAGACCACGCATAGCTGCAGGGCCCTGGGCAGCCCGGGGCCCTCCTGTACAGGTGGCCTAGCAGGTGTGCGGGTGGGGATTGGCTGAGGCTCGTCCTCCCTGCACCGCTGGCCCCTCAGTGCTGGGACGGTGTCCGGGGCACCACGCACACACTGGGGAGATGGTTCGCCCCAGCTTGAGAAACCAAAACCAAGAGGCAGGCCTGCTGGCCTGCGACCTGCAGCGATAGCACAGCTGGCACATTGAGTCTGAGGACACCTGTCACCTGGGAGACCAGACACCACGGGAGAGGGCTCGCGGGCATCCGTGTACAGAAGTGCAGAAGGTCACTTGCCCGGCAATGGGCAAGTGGGGACTAAGGGTAGAGGATCCAGTGGCACTCTTCTGATGCTGTGACACCAGCCAGCATGCTAACCTCAACTGGGTCGCTAAGTCCCCTTCACCAAACACACTATTGCTGTGCATTGCCTTGAGGGGTGGGGGTACAATGATAAACATACCCCGTTTCCTCGCCTCACAAAATGGGAGCGATGCCTTTTCCGTAGGGTTGCTTCGAGATGAAATGAGATAACAAATGAAAAAAGAATTCGATACACATTAACTGTTTCCCTAGAGTGCGCATGACCAGCATCCAAAGTCAGTGTCTGGATATTTCTCTTTTGTTTTGAATTGTGAAGGATTTTAAACGAGAGTTCATTATTCCTCTGAAAATACCAAGACCTCAGAAAGCATTAAATTCTGATCTTTGCACCCACCCCATCTATCACTAATCTTCCGCCATATTATTGCTCAACGTTCAAAACGACCCTGTTTTCAAATCATCCTAAACTGTAGCCTCCTTTTAAAGTAAAGAACCTATGAATGCTTCGTTATGAAACAGGTCTCTTGGTAGCTCTCAGCCACGATCATTTGCGAGGTAAATGCTCTCAGTCTTTGTTTATGGGGGAAAATGCCTTTTCATCCTAGCTCTCGAGTGGTAATCGAGCTTTGCAGAGAATTCGAGTTGGATATGGTGTTAGCTCATTGTCCTCTGACCTCCATTGTGGTTTTGATGATGTGTGCTCTTCGCCAGTGATCTGTCTTTTCTCCCTGTGTGCTTTTAAGATTTTTCTCATTTTCTTTGGCACTTGTGCAGTTTTCAAGCCTGAGTGTCTAGATGGAGATGTATTTTTAATTACCCTATCCACTATTCAGTGTGCCACCACAACCTAAAAATCAACATTGCTCTTCAATTTTGGAATGTTCTTCTAAAATAATGTTCTTCTTCTCTATTTCTCCTGGAGCTCCATTTACACATGTATTGAATCTTTTCCTTCTAGCCCCTGATTCTTTCAACTGCTCTTTGCCAGAGTCAATACTCTATCCCTCAGTGCTGAATTCTGGGCAATTTCCTCAGGCCCAACTTCCAGGCACAGACTTAAGCTTCTGCTGTGTCTACCCCAATGTTCCCTCCATTCCATGAAGTTCTTGACTTCAATGACTGCTCTTTAGTTCCAAAAGTACTGTGTGGGCCCTTTTTTCAAACCTCCTCTTTTTTCATAGAGAACAGTTCTTTTTTTAGTTTTCTATTTCTTCTGTCTCTTCGATTGTTTCACACGAGTTTATCTTATGGTCCCTTCAAACCACCAGTTACTTTAGTTCTTGGGGCACGAACCCTCCTGCTGTTGTATCTGCCAGTTCTTCCTCGTGGATGTTTATTTTCTTTAAGGTTTGTGTTTTCACTTGTTCGCTTGTCTTCAGCCAGGATTGCTTATTCTATGAAAGTACTGAGGGCCCTAGATATAGAAGTTTCTTCAGAGTTGTTTCTGTTTATTTTTGAAGGACTATATGGGTACCAATTATCCTGGACCTAGTTTGTGTTGGGGGTAAAAAACACAAAATGTACCATCTTCACCATTTTTACGTGTGCAGCTCAGTGCTGTTAAGTATATGCACACCTTGGTGCAGCTAGAACTTTTTAATCTTGAAAAAGGAAATTCTGCTCCCATTAAACACTAACTGCCCCGCCCCTCCCCCAGCCCCAGGCAACCACCAGTCCAGTTTCTATTTCTGAGAGCTTGAAGACTTCAGCACCTCATAGGAGTGGAATCATGCAGGATTTGCCTTTTGGTGCCTGGTTTGTTTCACGGAGCATGATGTCCTCAATGTGCATCCAGGTTATAACATATGACAGGAATCCCTTCTTCTTCAAGGCTGAAGAATATTTTCATTGAACACGTCTTAGTCTGCCTGGCTGTCATATCAAAATGCAATGGACTGGGAGTTCCCATTGTTTCGCAACAGAAACAAACCCATGAGGTATCCATGAGGACATGGGTTTCATCACTGCCCTTGCTCAGTGGGTTAAGGATCGGCATTGCCATGAGCTGTGGTGTAGGCCACAGCTGTACAGACGAAGCTCTGATCCTGTATTGCTGTGGTCATGGCATAGACCAGCAGCTGTAGCTCCAATTTGACCCCTAGCCTGGGAACTTCCACATGCCTCGGGTGCGGCCCTTAAAAAAAAAAAAAAAGCAACAGACCGAATGGCTTAAACAACAGATGTGCATTTTTGCAGAGCTCTGGAGGCTACAAGTCCAAGACCAGGTGACCGGTTCCAGGTGCGGGCCCTCTTCCTGCCTTGGAGACAGCCACCTTCTCACTGAGCCCTTACAAGGTGGAGAGAGAGACAAGTTCTTGTATCTCTTCTTACAAGGGTACTAATCCCATCATGGAGGCTCCACCCTCAAGACCTCATCTGACCCCAACCACCTCCCAGGGGCTCCATCTCTGGGTACCATCACTTGGGGGTTAAGGTTTCAACATATGAACTTGGAAGGGACATAACTTAGTCCAAGCAGTATCTGTACATAACATTTTCTGAATCCATTCAATCATCAACGTCTAAGATAAGAGTTTTTATGTCTGCTTTTTAATCCTAGTGTTCCTGGGATAAGCAAGTAGCACAAATCCAGACTCCATTCCATGAGGACACAGGCAGAGCCCCTATTTCCCCCCCGGGTGGGCCAGGAAGCCCCAGAACCAACAGTGAGCAGCCTCACTGTCTACTCCAGAGCAGTAAACAGTGTTTCTCATCTTCCTTTCTGGAACAGAAAGTTCTTTTAGGTTCTGGGCCTTACCAAAGGGCTCCACTCCTGATCCCCCAAATGTCACAGGCCTGAGGCCATGACCCTCATCCTCCACCCTCAGACCCCGTGCTCCACTCCCAGAGCCAGACTTGGCTGGAACACCGTGCCTCTGGCCATGTTGGACCTACCATCTCCTTGGTAAGGTTAAAGCACGCATACCTACAACACACGGCTGCTTTGAGAAGTAAACTATGCAATCCATGTGAAGTTCCTGATACAAAGTTTAGCATACACTAACAGTCAATGAATTGTGGCTATTTCTATTTCTCAACTCAACTCAGCCCCATGGAGCCCCAACTACTAACCGTGCTCTTTAAAAAAAAAAAAAGTAGGAGTTCCCGTCGTGGCGCAGTGGTTAACGAATCCGACTAGGAACCATGAGGTTGCGGGTTCGGTCCCTGCCCTTGCTCAGTGGGTTGACGATCCGGCGTTGCCGTGAGCTGTGGTGTAGGTTGCAGACGCGGCTCGGATCCCCCGTTGCTGTGGCTCTGGCGTAGGCCGGCGGCTGCAGCTCCAATTAGACCCCTAGCCTGGGAACCTCCATATGCCGCGGGAGCGGCCCAAGAAATAGCAACAACAACAACAACAAAAAGACCAAAAAAAAAAAAGTAGCAAAAATTCAACCTGTATTTCACACTGTATACCTTGGATCACTTCTACATAAACATCTCTCCACTCTCTTGAAAAAGATAGGAGAAGACAAAAGTAAAAGACATA
The DNA here is from genome assembly GCF_016906955.1 of Phacochoerus africanus. NCBI lineage: Eukaryota > Metazoa > Chordata > Mammalia > Artiodactyla > Suidae > Phacochoerus > Phacochoerus africanus. The sequence goes on along the minus strand of NC_062550.1, from coordinate 72,816,952 downwards.
TCTGCAGTCAACTGCAAAGTCTGACCCCAGGATCATTTTATAGATGAGACAGCCTCAACATGAAACACTGTCCAGATTAGCTAATGTTCCAATTCAAACAAAATGCACAAAACGCTAACCAACCTACCACATGTCCATGCGCACACACACACACACACACAGCTCTTAGCTGGACCTAGACTCCGCTTTGGACAGCACAGATACAAATGTCCATCCATGCCCCAGGTGGCAGTGTGTTGGTACTACATGGAACACTGTTCAGCCTCGTGGCCAAACATGACGCCTTTGGCTGGTTGGCATTGGCTCCAAATCGAGGGTCCCACTGGCCAGTACTTCTGCCCTCACCTGGGTTCCTTGGCGGATGGCCCATGCTCATTTCTCAGTTTCCCCTCCTGTGGCGGGTACAGCAGAGCAGAACCCCCATCTTTCCAGCACAGCCTCCCGCACTGAGGGCGGGAAGCTTCCTGGGCCTTCCCCACAGGAGGTCCAACTAAGAAGCCCCCTACACAAAGCAAGAGCTGGGTGGAACTGAGTCATCTTACGGAGATCAGCAATGGCCTCATACTGGCATGTTCACCTCTAGAATAAATGGGAATCAAACTGGGAAGAAAAGCCAGAGGCAAATAATGTTATGATGGCAAAACATCTGACGCAAGAGATGTAATCGCTGTGCCCTGTCCTGTCCTGTGGAAAACTGTTTTATCTAATGAATGAAAAATATATATGAAGGAGGGGAGGGAGGGTGGGGAGGAGAAGGGGAAAGAAGTGTGGTTTATCCCCCAAAGCAGCCGGCTCCACGCGGGGCCGGCTGCCGCCGAGATAGACGTGTGCGCTCTCTTATTTATTGTATCCTCTTGGAGTGCGTTCAAAGCAGGAACATTAGGCGTGTGTAGTATCCAGAAGTGAAAACAGCCCCTCTTGACATTGCTCTGCAAATTTCTGCCCTAAATGAGCCAGTGAATTGGGAGGTTACGCGTGCGGGCGGGCTGGGGAGAGACAGGACAGAAGGCAAGCCTGCGAGAGGGTGTTTTTGCAAGTCAGGAGAGGCAGCTGCAGGCTGGTCTTGTTTGCCTGCAGTGCAGACAGTGACAATTCCAAACCGATAAAGAAAGACCCTAAAATAGGCCCTGCATATCAGGCTGCCCCGTATCCCTGGGAAAGAGCCACTGTGTCAACGGGATGTCAACCCCAGCATTTCTTGCTGACCCACCTCCCTGACTTTTATCTCTGAGAATGCAGATAAACACACAGGACAGTCCCTAGAGATTAGTTCTAAATTTACCACCCTCTGTCTGTACCAGAACGGACTCCCTCCCTGCTAGCAGTCTCCCCAGCACAGGCCCGGGGGCACCCCATCTCAAAGGAACCTGGGGCAGAGCACAAACCAGACTCTCGGACCCGGGGTCCTGCTGGCCTGAATCTGAGGTCTGGACGAGGCCACTGCCATGAGCACACGCGTTCCCAAGCCCAGCCTCCCTCCTGCTCGGGGAGGTCTGGGCAGACCCACGGGCCTGTGCTGCCTGCGAATGGGCTGCCATTTAAGTTACTGAGAAAAATCTCAAGAGGCCAATGATCTGGCCAGATGAGGAGGGAAACCACATAATCACGCAGGGCTTTTCCAGGACAGGGGCTCAGAAAACAGCCACTAGGTTCAAATTCCAGCACCACTATTTACTCACTGTGTGATCTGAGGCAACTTCCTTAGGCTCTCTGAGCCTCCGTTCTCTTTTTTGTGAAATGGGGATAAGACGACTCCTAGCTCATGAGTTGGAGGTGAGGATTCAGTGAGACGGTGGATGAGGCACACTGAGCAGGGCGCCCAGTGTGGGGCGGAGTGGGGGCACGAACACGCTGGAGGAAGGGAGGAACCCCTTGTAATGTCAAAGTCCTTGGTTGTAGAAACAAATCCACATTGAGGTCTGGGCTGGGAGAGTGGGGGAGAGAAGACATTGGCTGTCATGACACTAAACTGTTTACAGTCAAAGAACTCTCAGCCAAGATCTGATTTATGTTAAGAGGCCTCACATTGCTGGACGTCTCCACACACCGGTGCTCCCCACCGCCTGCCACTTAAACGTACGGCTGGATCTGGGTCCCCACTCGGGTGTTGGCAGGTTGAAAGGCACTTCCAAAGCCAACCGGCTCAAGAAAGCCAAATATGGCCAAGCTCAGACCACTGTAGGTGGACCAGGAGGCCCGCGGGCGCCAGGAGATGGTGAGGGGTGACTCAGACCCGCCAGCTGACAGTTCCAGGGTACGAATGACTATGGGCTGCGCTCATTCCCAAACAAAATTTTCCATCTTATAAACCCCGAAGTATTTTATCAGAGCAGTGGGGTCTAAGGCATCAGCCTACTGCTGAAAGGGGCCGCTGAAGCTGGCGTCAATACTATTCTGAGGAGTTCCCGTTGTGTCGCAGTGGAAATGGATCAGATTAGGAACCATGAGGTTGCAGGTTTGATCTCTGGCCTCACTCAGTGGGTTAAGGATCTGGTGTTGCCGTGAGCTGTGGTGTAGGTTGCAGACGCAGCTTGGATCCCCCGTTGCTGTGGCTGTGGTGTAGGCTGGCAGCTGCAGCTCCGATTCAACCCCTAGCCTGGGAACCTCCGTGTGCCACAGGTGCGGCCCTAAAAAAAAAAAAAACAAAACAAAACAAAAAACACACTATCCTGAGCGGCTGCTCTGGCCAACAAACTCCAGCCCCCAAGAGAGCACAAAGCAACAATAATCACCTGGGTGGAAATTGCCTCCAGACCCCAGCGGAGACATAGACCATTCAGAGAGCAAAGGAAGGAGTGAAGGATCAGGGCCAACCATTCACCTGCTTGTGATGACTGGTCAGGTCACTTCCAAGCATCACTTTCTATCACAGGGATCGAGGGAGGAAAAAATGAGATACTATGTGTGAAATGTTCTGAAAACTATTTAGCAAGACTGTGTAATAAAACTATAATAGACGGCCATCTAATAACTCCTTCAAGAAAGTCAGACTGGAAGTTAGAAGCTCTCAGATTTAATTCACTTTTTAAAATATGTCTATGATTTACCAACAGAGCTGAATAACAAGCAAAAAACAGAATTTATAAAAATGGGTACATTTTTTCTCTTTCTTTCATGCACTACACCAAACACATATTTCAACTGATTTTTTCCCACTGATTGGCTGTTTGACAGAACTGATTGAATCAGCTGGCTGTATGAAATACAGCCTAATCATCTGTCCAACTCTACCAGGCACAGCCGAAATAATAGGTATGCCAGACACCTTCCCTCCATCCTGGGTCTAGGGCAGACATCACCAATCCATCCCTGCACTCTTTGTCCTGAGCTCAGGCTGCAGCTCAGAATCCTTTCAACACTCAGCACTTCAGGCACCATAACCAGGCCCAAATCCACAAGGGACCTGAAACCTATTTGTCATCTAAGGTTTGATGAGCCTTTGGCTGATTGAAATTGAAACCACAGGCTCAATAATCTCCATCTTGGAGTTCCCGTCGTGGCGCAGTGGTTAACGAATCCGACTAGGAACCATGAGGTTGTGGGTTCAGTCCCTGCCCTTGCTCAGTGGGTTAACGATCTGGCGTTGCCATGAGCTGTGGTGTCGTTTGAAGATGCGGCTCGGATCCCGCGTTGCTGTGGCTCTGGCGTAGGCCAGTGGCTACAGCTCCGATTCGACCCCTAGCCTGGGAACCTCCATATGACACGGGAGCGGCCCAAGAAAAATGGCAAAAAGACAAAATAATAATAATAATAATAATCTCCATCTTACTAATTCCTCCTGATGCTTGCTGATGCCTGAAATTTCTGGGAAAAAAAGATGAAATCTTTCATCTCGCAGTTAAACAAAAGCCAAATACGCCAGAGAGGGTACAAAATGACTTGAATTTATACAAAATGTAAATAGTTGATTCCAGCCTCCCTTTGAGCAGGGTCCAGGCGGCCCTGCTCCTCCCGGAGAAGGTCTTACACTGCTCTCTGCATCACGGAGGCTCTGGGTCTCCAGGGGCAGCAGCGGTCACTCACATCATCCACGGATGCTAGGAAGAGTGGGGGCCACGCTGCATGGTGCTGCGGGATCAGAACACTTTCCCGGGCATGTTTATACAGGAGGAGAGGTACGTACAGGCAGAGGGCTCTGGATCCTGGAGGGTGACGTGCAAAGTTCCACAGCCTGCCAGAAGCTCAGAGGGGGACAATGACAACCAGAGATACACCTTGGGGACAGAGACAGCCACTGAGTCCACAAAGCCCTTGTTCATGCCTGTTTTCCCTTGTCCCCAGAGCTGTGCCATTCCTGGCCTGGTTTGTGTTCCACGTGGTCCTGGATGGGGACGGAGCTTCGTCCACACAGGGGGCTCTGTCAACAATGAGCGAGACTTCCAGAGTCTGCAGGACCCACTCACTCATCAGGAACACACACTGCCACGTCACACCACGTGGCCACCACGGGGAGGGAGGACGTCTGTCTGTTTCGCACCTCCCTGCCTCTCACTGTCACCCTAACGTCCAGTGGACACCACGCACGGCTGTCAAAGTTGCCTATGCTTGATTTTGACTGATGCCAAGTGGCTACTACAGTGCCAGCTCACAGGAAACACACCAAACACTGACTGATGGCAGTGTTTCATTGATTGATTGATTGAGGACTGACTGGTAGCCTGTCCTGTCTCTAGTTCCCAAGTGAACACAGGAGAGTGAGCCCCCTGACACACACAGTCTGGACCTAATGTGCCTAATGCACTTTATCCAACAGATACCTAATGTGCCTAATACATATTCTATTGTACACCCAATATTCAACATTTATGCAAATGATATAAAATGAAGAAATAATGGCCTGATATCCTGCAAGTTTAAAATGCTCTAAATGAGTAAATTCCAAAGGACAGACTGGAAACCATTAGATGCCATACATGGGAGGTGAGAGTTCCAGGAGGTAAATTCTTACAGCAACATGTCACATTGGTCTCTGAGAGTTTCCCCTTTGAAGTACACTTTGACCAAGTGCCCAGTTCAACAGAGGGTCATTTAACAAACCAGGCAGAGGTACACTTATAAAAATTTCTTCCCTATAACGTGTCCATACTTTCAAAGCACATCCATACCCACAGCATCTCTGTGACGGAGGTGGAAGGCTTCCTGGTAGTCTATGAAACACAGGTCCAAATGTCCAGTCTAGTGGTATGGCAGGCCAAGCTTAGACCACCAAGAAACAGGGGATTCAGTCTTTTTATGATGCAGAAAAATGCTGAACAATATGAACTGAGCACCAAAGGAAGGGGTTCTTCAGTCCCAGGAAGGAAGGACATGTGAGTAAGGAGCTGAGACCCCACTGCTGTAATGGCCGTGGGAGGCGTAGGGCTGGGACTTAAACATCCACACAGGACAGCAGATGTAGCTGAGGGGCCCACAAAGCTGAAGGCTGGAACTGAGGCCCTGGCACAAAGCTGAGAAACATGTGCTCCCCAGAAAAGAGAGTCTAAAACCTCTGCCCACCTGCCCCAGAAAGGGAAAAGGATTTGGGCCACCTGATGGTGACTGGGACTTCTCCTGGTGTCCTGGAATTCCAGCTGAAGTCAAAGCTAAGAACAATAAGGAGAGGTCCTCTCAGCAAACAGAGGTCCCAGATGCATCCCTAGAGACCGGATGCCTGTGATAAAGAAAGCCCAGCCCTCAGCGATGCCCAGGAAGGGGCCCACCCTGGTGCAGAGCACCAGGCCTGGGAAAGCCTTGACCCACGTCTTCCCGAGTCTGGGGTGCACACACCCGAGGGATGGTGTATGCTTCCGGCCCAAAGAACTCTCCAGAGGCACTGGGGCAGCTGTGCAGACAAGGCAACAGGGGTGGAGAGCAGCCTGAAGCTCTGCTGTTAACCGAACACTGGCCACCACTGGGCTGAGCAGATGACGCATAGATGGCTGGATCTGAGCCAAAGCATTCCACCCCAGAGGGATGTCCCAGCAGAAAGAGGCTGTGAGACTTACAAGAGGCCTGGTCACATCACCCACAGCAAGGACGCCACAGGGACCTTCCAAGAACCCACAGAGGTGCCCCAAGAAAGAGTCAGCACTGAGATGGCTGCTGTGGCAGAGAGCATGACAGCAGCCAGCACCAAGCAGAAAGCCATGAGCCCTGTTTCCTCTGAGCCCCTCTCCTCTGCCCTAGTCCTGGAAGTCCAGGGTGGGAGGACCAGAGGAAGAAGAATAGGTCGTGCAAGCCTCTTCCTCTGCATAAATCTGAAAGCCTTGGGTAAAGTCTGAAATTGTCCATGGACTTTTGAATGTCTGTAAAAGGAGTCCTAAGTATTGAAATGTTCTAACAATCAAATGTGAGTGGAAAGCTAGGATGGGCTGTGATGGTGGAAAGACCAGGAGATGGGGGTCAGCAGAGCAGGTCTGCCCACAGCAGTGCTGGAAAGTAAAAGGTGTCCTGTTTGTAGGAATCAGTCCATCCTTTACGCCTGTGCCCCTGCCTCTGACTGAGATTCTGGGTGTGAGAATTGTTTCTCATGGTACCAGGATGCTCTGGGCCCTCCAAGTCAAGGAGAAATATTAAAAATCTGCTTCTAGACCAGTGAAATCACCAAGATTACCCACTGGAGGCAAATGTAAAAGCCACTATAGCATCACCTCTACAATCCAGTGGCTTAGAATCTCATGGAGGAAAAACTTGCAAAGAAGATGGGCTGATACTCAAAATGTACATGCCACAGAAGGAAGTGATCCACCATCAGTTAGAGTCAGCAGGTACAAAAAACAGGATAACCCCTCCCCAAGGGCTGAAATGAATAAAACAATCTGAAATAGACTCTGAATAGCATATATATGTTTTAAATGATTAACAATCTAAAATATGGAACAGAAATCATAAAGAGACAAAATACACTATGAGAACAATGAAAGGTTTGGAAAAGAGCAAAACAGAACTGTTATACATAATCATTAAAAATGAAAATAGATTTAAAGGTTAAACAGCAGCTTAGATACAAATGAAGAAAAAACTGGTGAATTGGAAGATAGACCTGAAGAAATTACCCAGAATGTAGCAAAGAAAGATAATAAAATATAAAATATGAAAGAGCATTTAAGAGAAAGGGTAAAATTTAAAAGATCAATACATATGTTAATAACAGAGTTCCAGAATAACAACATAGAAAGGCTAGGGGTGAAGCAATAGTGGAAAATGACTGAGAATTTTCCAGAACTGGTAATGATACAGATCTTTAGGTTGAAGCATCTCACAAAATCACAAGCAAGATTTAAAAAAAAAAATCAATGCATTAACACAACATTGTAAAACTGCCCAAGACTAAAGACAAAGCGAGCATTTTTTTTTTTTTAATCAGAATGGCGATTTGGACTTACAGCAGACTTCTCATCAGCAGCAATGGAGCCCAGAAGATAATAGAATATCTTCAAATTGCTGAAGGAAGACGACTGCTCATACAGAACTCTGTACCTGACTAAACCATTACTCATGAATGAGGGAGACAACTGCTCACATAGAATTCTGTACCAGACTAAAACATTATTCATGAATGAGAGAGAAAGGAAGAAAGATGGAAGGAAGGAAGGGAGAAAAGCAACTTCAAAGACTAAGGAATTTTACCACAATAGACCACTGCCCCAAAACTACAAAGCATTGCTTCAGTGTTAAGGAAAGAAATTCAGAAGGAGGGAAGAGAATGCAAGATGCAATAAGGCTTCTTCCTAAAGACTTTCTTGGAAGCAGGCATGATTCATAGCCACAGCTATCCCTTGTAAGATAAGGCACCCAATTTGAGCTGCCTCAGTCATTTCACACACAAGGCAAAGGAGACAAAGGACACCACCAGGGCTTTAAAACCCAAAGCATCTTTTCTTTGCTACTATTTTTGAAATCAAGAAGCAGGATTGTTCCGCATTCTTCCTGCCCCTCCCCCAAGACATTCTTTCTCAGGGAAAACTTAGAAACTCGCCTTACAAATCTGAGCCTATGTGATCCTGTCTCCATGTAGCTGACAGTACACACAGGACCAGACGCACAGAGTTTTCCCCAGCTGTATTTCAGTTAATCCCTGTGCAATATTCAAGTCATAGTCATTTATAAATGGGGTTAAAAAAATAAACAGACTCTCAATCAGGCAGCTGGGGGTAGCGGGTGCAGTTCCCCAGACACAGGGAAGGTGAGCGATTAAAAAAACGCCAAAGCAGGAGGCAGAGGGACAGCCACACACAGATCTCCTGGGGCCCAGACACGCCTGAGCCCTGGCAGCCCACTGCCCTGCAGAATCAAGCTCAGTCCACTGCTCTCTCTCCTCGGCACTTCTCTCTTACACACGTGCACACACCACACACCAAAGATCTTGTGTGTGGCCCCAAGTACAGAGGGAGCACTCCGTAAGGGTCTTTGGTTTACAGCTTCTGTTCATTTGCTTCTGAGCCTACAAACACAAGTAGATGACCTCTAGTGCCAGGTCATCCTCTTTGCCTTTCAAACAGACCACAACCTAATGGTAACCGCTCAGGAGGCTCTGGCCTATGCCCGTCCACGGCCAGACCTGCTTGAACGTGACTTCACCCCAGATGTCAGTGGGTGTTTCCATTACCGGGCCCATTCCATCACTTCACCCAACTCGGGGGCATTTTCCTTCGGGTCATTCACTCTTGAGATTCTCCTCTCGCTTCCTCTACTCTATCAAAGCCAAGGCACACTCCACAGGTGCACACCTGGGGCCTGTCGTCTGGAAAGTGACACAGCTAATACTGCACTCAGAGCTTCTTCTGTAGCCAATGCTCTGCCCTGGAGTGGGAGAGGGAAACCAGAGCGTCTTGCTGCCCAGACCCAGCAAGACATCAGGCTGGGGTCAGCACTGCCCTCCAGGCTCATGAGAATAAGGCCACGCTCTGCAGGCAGGTATCCAGGGAGGGCCACACAGAGTGACAGGGTGCCAGGCCCCAGAGGGGGTGGCAGCATACTGCCTCTGGGCAGACAGACGGGCAGCTGTGTCACTTGCCCAGCCAAGAAAGGCAGAGAAAATAGCCTCCAGGCAAAGGCCTCGGCCCTCCCTGGTTACCCACCCCTGTAGTCAGGTCCTCTAAAGTGGAGGGGGTAGACGGTAGGTACAGGAGCTGGAGAAAAGCAACAGGGCTCTGGGCCTGGGACCGTCTGTGCATTTCACCTGCCAGGCAGTGTGGACAACTCAGGTGCAAGTGCAGGACTCTGCAGCCTGGCTCTGCAGCCACCACTCCTACAGACTCCAGGAAAAGCCTTCCCGTCCAGCCATGTGGACCTCACAACCAGAGCCCCTGCACATGAGACAGCCTGGGGCAGAGTCCAGGGTGCCCACTGGTTATGAACTGCCCCCTGGACTGAGAGTAAACTCAGTGTGGCCAGCAAGGGGTGTCTCCCCGGCACTCCAAGTGTTACTGTCCTTCCACTAAACATTCAGGATATTTGCCTTGGTTACAGGGAAATTCGGGCATGGCCAAGCTCAAATAGGATCCGAAGTGAGATTTTCCAGTGGTTTGTAGCATTTCTCTTGCAGGGTTATGAGGGAGGAGAGAGTAAAGAAAAAATGTCAAAATGTTCTGTTCTAAGAAATGTGAGATTCTGATTTAATTATAAGGATATCAAATCACAGGGTTTAACGCTTCAGGAGGCTAGCCAGTCCTCCAGAGAGCCCATGTCCTAGGCTGGGAAGCTCGGCTAGTGTGGACAGGGCGTGGGGGTGGGGGTGAGAACACCCAGAGGTAGGTACCTTCTCCCGGAGGTAGGTATCATCTCTTTCAGCTGCACGCCCCACCCCCGACACCAAGCCACAGCTTCTCGTCCTCTGCTTAGCTGCTCAGGTCTGCTTCTGAAGCCAGAATCCCTCCTCCCCAGCTGGGGTTAACCCTCCACTCCTATCCTGACCCCACTGCCTATGGCTTTCTTCCGGATCTGCCTCATCCACACCCCCGCCTCCATTTCCAATCTCTCCTGTGCCAGCAAATCCATCTCCTCTTTTCTCACTCAAAAGTCAAAATTCCTGGAAGAGCGGTCCATGTGTGCCCCCCCTCCACTGCTCTCCCTCTGCTCAGCAGTTACCCCAAACCCACTCTCAAGGTCCCCTGCGAACCAGGTCATCAAATTCAATGGGAGGGCTCTCAGTTCCCCTCCCTCCCCATCGCCCCATCCCACTCTGACAGTGATTGACTCCCTTGGCCTCTGTGACCCCACAGTAGCAAGGCTCTCCTCCACCTCTCTGACGCCTCTAGCTCTGGCTCCTCTGTTTTATTCAATTCCTGACCTTTAAATATGCGGGCTCTGTCCTCAGCCCTACATTACCCCTTTCTCAGTTCTCTCACCCTAATCATTTCATCCATTTCCACAGTTTCAAATATCAATGAACTCTCATGCTGCATGCTTGCTGGGTATCCTCGCGAGCCCTCCGGGTCCACCCTCTACTCTTCCCACCTAGATGACCCCACCCACCTGGATGGCCCCACCCTCCTAGACAGCCCTTCCCATGTATATAAAGGGCTTCCTTGCCCTCTAGCTTTTGTTCAGAAAATCCTTTCTTCCCTCTCTTGCCTGGGCTGTGACAACTGTGAGAACTGTCCCTCCACTTGTGGGTCTTAGCACCCCCACTTCATCCTGTACCCTGCTGCCTGACTAGCCTTCTGGAAGATCAGCTCTGGTCACACCACTGCCTCACTCAGACACGTCAAATGGCCTTCGCTGCCCACCAAACAGGACACAAACTCACTAGTTGACTCACCTCTCTCCACGCCTGGCCTGTGCTCTGACCAACCTCAACTCACCGCTCCTTTAAAATCCACATGCAGGCCTGTCCATGTCACTCTTTCTGTTGGGACCATGCACCCTCGTCGCTACCCTATTTCTGCCCGACCTCCGAGGTTCAGCTGTCACCACCGTGGTACATGCTTTCTCCGTTTACTCCAGCAGACTGCATCCCCTCCTTCTTTACACTGGGAGCCTTTCATCCTCACCTCCCTGAAATAGCAAGCATGTCCTGCCTGTTATTTCACTTATGGGTGTCTCTGCCTCTCACCTCCTACTAGCCTACACACTCCCCAAAGGAAGGGATAACTGAGGGGCTGTAACCCTGAAGGCCTCCTCGAACTCAGACTGCCCCACAGATGCTCAAAAGCACTGTGCGAATGACTGTCCCAATTCTGGAGGGGGAGAGACAACTTGGCATTGTTTTCATCACAACTGGCATGAGCCTCCCCATTTTCAGGGCATTTCAAGTCAATTTATCCCGAGAAAAGGCTCCTCATCCCCTGGTCTTTCAGACAGCTGGGCACAGGTCAAAATTCTTGCCTTTTAAATAACTGAAAAACAGAGCCACAGGATCTTATCCACTGCACACCAAATGTGACATCTGAGTCACCGTAATCCCCTCAGATGTGCAGCTCGGATCCCCAGGAGGTCCTGGGCAGCCAGACATGGTGGCAGAGGCTTTGACCTTGGAGAAACACCATGCAACATTTCAGCTCTGGACAGCAGCCGAGACATACCTGTAAGCAGCACCAGGGAGGGGACATGAAGGCAGAACCCACAAGAGGGGGGATTCACGAAAAGCTGGATGAAACTAAGTGTATCGGCTGCAGAGGGCCCAACCTGCACTCTGTCCTAGGCAGTGGAGCTCTGCTAACGTGAGAAAGAACACGGCACACCTACGGCCCAGCTGACCCTGAGGGTCACGGAGCTGGGCCTGGGGCAGAAGCAGCTCACAGACACAGGACTGGAGGCCTGAGCCTCGGCAGACACCGCGCCCCTATGGACGAGAGTCAGGCTGTAAGAGGGGCTCAGCCAAGAGGCAGGAGACAGCAGTTCAGCTGTTCTGGGGCAGAAAGCTGACCAACCTGAACAGGTTCCTGGAGGCATCAAACAAAGAACACACGTGAGCCCACGAAGGTAAACGAGATAAAGTTCAACACAATATTCTCCCCAAAAACAAACAAAAAAAAAAATCGCATGTGTTTTTGTCCCCCTTCCCTAACCAGGCAAGTTGTTCAAATTCTCTTAAGCCCAGGGTTGCTTATCTGAAAAAATGGAAATAACAAAGCATGTCCCATTGCTTCGACGTTTTCTTTTCCTGGAAGAACTGTTGATGTAATAGAGGTGAAAAGGTTTTAAAAGCATTTTAGAACAATCAAAAAGTAAAGGGATGTTGTTTACACATCACCTTAAGTAAAATGTAGGTAAAATGGTTATAGAAAAAAGGTAAGTTTTTAGGTTAAAAAAAAATTATCATCCCAAGACTGAAAGGGTTTCCCGAGTCACTAACTGGCCATCAGTCCCACTCAGGGCCACCAAGTGTTACTGTCCCCTTCATCTCCTTCCTCTTTTCCTAACTCTCTCCCCCCACTCCTCCTTTTTCCTTGTATGTTTTTCCCTCTCTTTCCTCAACTTTAGCTGTTAAAGAAGCTGGCGAGGGCGTGGACATGGCTGTCCCCCAGACAGCCCCAAAGCTTGACACAGGCCCCACGCCAGCCGCCACCTGGCCACACTGTCCAGCCCCGCAGGAGCCAGGCTCTCTGGGGGCCCTCACGGTTCCTAGGCGGGGGCATTCCTGGACTCCAGACAGGCAGACGGAGACAGACAGCCTACATCGCTCTGTCTTGCCAAAGTCCCATTTCCTGTGGAGTTACGACGCCTAGTTGGCAGGAAGGTGGGGCTGAACTGGATCTAGAGACCCTCGTTTTTTGTGGAAGGGGCGGCATCCAGGACCCTCCATCAGACGCAGGTGCTGGACTATTACACACCTCATGAGAGTAAACATTCTAACATGGGCCCTGCGAGCTAAGGGAAAGTACTCGCCCCTCACTACTGCCACAGTGGAGTCTCCTAATACTTCACACCCTCCTCTACACGGGATTCCAAGTGCGGAAGCCACACAGGAAATGGGCTCTTCTAACTAAAAAGCCATAATTCAGACCCCAAAATTCCACTTCAAGTATCCACCCTAAAGAACTGAAAACAAGAACTCAAGCAAGATACTTGTGTCCTAACGTTCACAGGAGCATTACCGCCAGGAGCCTAAAGGTGGAAACAGCCCAAGTGTCCATCAATTGACAAATGGATAAGGAGAAAGTGGTCGGATCGTTCGATGGAGTATTATTCAGCCATGAAAAGGAATGAAGTTCTGACACCCATGATACAACATGGATGAACTTGAGAAGATTACGCAAAGTGAAAGAAGCCAGGCACAAAAGGACAAAGATTGTATGATTTTACTGCTATGAAATATCTAGAATAGGCAAATTCATAGAGACAGAAAGTAGATTAGATGTTACATAAGGCTGAGGAGTTATCAATTAGAAGTTACAGAGTTTCTGTTTGGAATGAGGAAGGAGTTTTGGAAATAGCATAGTGATGATGTACAATAATGTAAATTTAATTAGCACCATTTAATAGTATACTTAAGAATTGTTAAAGCAGAAAACTTTGTTATACATGTTTCCTAATAAACAAATTTTAAAAGGTCATAATTCACATCTTCAACTAGTAGTAGATGTGACTTACAGACTTAGCTTTACCACGATAGTTAAAAGAAATAAATCTTTTTTTTTTTTACGGCCACACCCCTGGCATATGGAGGTTCCCGGCTAGGGGTCTAATCAGAGCTACAGCTGCCAGCCTACACCACAGCTACAGCAGCGCCAGATCCGAGCCGCATCCTCACCACGTCTGCAACCTACACCACAGTTCATGGCAACAAAGGATCCTTAACCCACTGAGCAAGGCCAGGGATTGAACCTGCAACCTCGTGGTTCCTAGCCAGATTCGCTTCCTCTGCATCACAATGGGAACTCCCCAAGAAATAAATCTTAAAGCCACTTTTCCCGTAACTCAAAGAGAGTGCTTAATCTCACCTGCAAATGACACCTGGGTCCCTAACTAGCCTCCTTTTAACTGCCTCATTGGTCACGCAAATCATGTATCACATGAATCGTCACAACATGCTTTGACGCATGGGATGCAGGGATGCGCCACTCACAGGGAGACAGTACAGGTGAGCCCCAGTGACAGAATTATCATCACTGCCCAGGATGCATGAGAACCCACAGTCAATCAGGGTTGCAGGGGCCAAGGCGTGGGGGGTGGGGAGTGACTGCCAGTAGGTATGGGGTTTCTTTTGGAGGTGATGAAAATGTGCAGGAATCAGTGGTAATGGGTGTACAATCCTGTAAAAGCACGAAAGATCACTGCAGAGTACACTCTAAAGGTGTGTGAAATGTCTCTTTATCACATGTAAATGATAGCTCCACAAAGATAGTCTTTAAAAATAATCAACACCTGCAGTCCAGGGAGCGCAGCTTGCAAGGAGGGTCCTAGAACACATCGGAACCTTGTTTGGGGCCAGAGAGCACTTATTCCCTGGGAGGGAATAACCTGGGACACGGTCCAAGGATAGGGTGAAGGCCATGCCATGGAGCCATCGTCTCAAAGCCAGGTTGGGCAGATCCGGGTCCCCACTGGGAACTGAGGACCAGGGAGGCCCAGGCAGGAACCCCGGGGACCAACAAACAGCTGGAGGAGGGGACAGCGAAGGGAGGCATGTGGAGAGACCACAGAGGGAATCCAAGCCAGGCTCCATGAGGTTGGCTCAAGGTCGTTTCTTCCTCGGCCCCACATGGAGAGAGAAGAGAAAGAGCACGTGCTTGGAAAGTCTAACAGAACTGAACTTAATTCCCAGCTCCAACACTGTCTGGATGACCTTGGCCACAGTACTCAAGACCACTGGTCCTCAGGTCCCTCATCTGAAAAACATCATGAACGCCCTCCTAGAAGACGGGTGGAAGGATGCAACAGCACTCGGTGCGTGGAGCACCAATGATGTCGCAGCTGCCCCTTGCCCACCCTACACATATAACACAGCTGATGCCACACAGCCCTATCGATTATTTTCAAAATGAAGATGAAAACATGAGTGGCCCCAGAGATCACAGGCCCAGTGGCCAGGAGAGGGCTGGTGAGGGGGCAAGGCGCAAACTTAAGTGCATGTGCCCCAGCAGGCTTGGTGACAACGAGATTACTTTTGCTTTGGGAAACTAAAGGCAAGGCTGATCCCGAAGATGTGAAAGGAAAGCCCTTTCCTCTTTTGACAAGTATCTCAAGATGCGATTGGGAATGGCTCCCTCCCTTTATCCACAAACCTCCAGCACTTCTGCTATATATTTTAGAAAATTTAGTTTATTTTTCAAAGCCAAGGGTTACAACTGAAGCCAAGCTTTCTTTGTCAGGAAGTCTGTCCTTTACTGAGGAGTGATGCTTAGGCTTGTATATTCCCCAAAAGAGTTTCCAAAAAGTAAGTGCCTCATCACACACGCCTGTCTGCCCCTCCTGCTCTCTGGGGCCCTGCACTCAGACATTCGGACCCTCAGAGGACTTCCGGCCAGTTTGGAAGGCAGGGCCTGGGCCTCGAGCTGCAGGCGGGAACCACGTGCCATGGCTGAGAGGTGGCAGCTTGGCAGGGGGGGGCGGCTGCTGGGTACGAGGAAGCCCAGCCTCCCTGGGCCCAACCCTCCAGCTGGAAACAGCGATCCAGATGGCCCCACGGTCCTGGGATCCTGCCGGTTCAGTGTGGCTGACACTTGTCAAGAGAATCCAAAATTCCAGGCCCCTCTGGTTTTCCCTTCATCACTCAGTATCAGCCAGACCGACTCGGCCTGTTTCTCTTTGTTCTACCTTTCCATCCTTGAAATTTTGAAAAATGTCAGCCATCCAACACCACCTACAAAGCTGCCTGGATGGCTTTGGAAGTTGTCTCGTGGCCACTTTCTCCAACTCCAGGGTCCTGCTCTCTGCTAAGAACAGCTACCACCCCCATAGTGGAGGACAGTCCCACTCCTGTGTGGAGCCTCGCTGCTGCCCTGCAACACCGGCTGCCCCGGGGGTTACTGCCTCCACTTTACAGGTGACAACGAGGAGACGTGACTCTTTAACACTCACAGAGAAAGACACCAAGTCAAGAATGTGACCTGAGTCACTTGTCTAGGTGTGGCCTTATTTCTCCTTCTGTCTCTCTCTTTCTTTCTTTTTTTTTTTTTTTAACTTTTGCTAACATCTTTGAAAAGTTTTAGCCCAACATGGATTATTTTAGAAGGAAAAATATATATATAAATGACTGAACATGACACAATGGTTACAAAGTAAATAGAGCTTAATTGAGTAATCAAGTCAACATTTCTCAACATTTCTGCCCACAGGCAACACGGGGGAGAACATTCATTTACTGTCTGGATTTTGGCTTGTCTCTCTAAAGGACAGGAGACAAGACTATTTCATTTTCCTTTTAGCTAGGTTCCAACGGGCAGCACCACGCCTAGCCAAGTGTATTGAGAGAAACCCCTGTTGGCAAATGGGCAGCTTGAATATTTCATGAAATTATGGCAACACTGTTCTGAAATGGTGGCTTCCTCCGGGGACCTCGGAGGCCACATGTCTGAGTCAGGCTCATGTCTTGTCTTAGAGCTGGAGACCAGGTCAGCCTCAAAGGCCTTCCAGTTTCTGGGAACATGAAGGCAAAGGCCGCAGGGATGGTGGGAAGGTCAGAGGCAGGCCCTAGCTGATGCGCTGCCCCTGCCGAACACAGACCTCTCCTTACTTCAGCCTCTCCTGGTAAGAGCAGGGGTCTGGGGGACCAGCCCTGACCAGGGAGCCAGGAGCCTTTGTTCTCCAAACTCAGTGGACTCCAGGCAGCCTGGCCTCTGACAGCTGCAGCCTGACTGCCCATGGTTTCTACCTGGTGTCCTCGCCTGGCCGACAGCAAGGCTGGCCAGTACAGAGCACCCAACCCTGGAGGCAGACAGCACTGCCCAGCCTTTCTCCCTCTGGGGCCAAAATGAGCCCTGATGGGCAGAAACAAAGTGAGCCAATTAAGAGGCTGGGGGGCATGTCTGTTTACAGACAAAATAGTGATCTGAGTTTTGTAGGAGTTTCTTGTGGACATACATGAACTTTGCAGTCTAAGAAATGCTTAAACCTGGAGTTCCCGACGTGGCTCAGTGGTTAACAAATCCGACTAGGAACCATGAGATTACAGGTTTGATCCCTGGCCTTGTTCAGTGGGTTAAGGATCCGGCGTGGCCGTGAGCTGTGGTGTAGGTCGCAGACGCGGCTCGGATCCCATGTTTCTGTGGCTCTGGCATAGGCCGGTGGCAACAGCTCCGATTAGACCCCTAGCCTGAGAACCTCCATGTGCTTCAAGTGTGGCCCTAGAAAAGACAAAAAAAAAAGTTTAAACCTTTCTAAGGAGAGTGACCCCCAATTCTGTTTCAAAATCTAATATCTCAGAAGTGACTTTAAGCCAGAACAAAAGTGGAGTCAGGACAGGGCGGGTAGGGACAGGATAGGAGTTTCATTCAGCCAAGTCTAAGCAGAAACAGTGCCCTGAGAGGGTCCGCATACACCAAGTACGGGCAAGGATGCAGGAGGATGGAGAGGGCAGGCCAGGCTCCATTATGGACCCTCCTGAGTGACCCTACAGGGGCCTGTGTTCTCAATCAGAAGCAGACTTTGTTCCTAAGGTTCCTTTCACCAGTAAAACATTCTGATCCTAGAGAGCCAGTTCCCAATGAGACATGCATTTACTCTGTCTGCTTGACAACCCTTCAGAGAACATGAATCTGGGCCCGCCCCTCCCTCCCCTCTCACTCGAGTGTGCGCGGCGCGCGCGCGCGCGCGCACACACACACACACACACACGCATGCTCACGCTCACACACAACACCCCACCAGAGGACTACCGTGAAGAGGCCACAGGATGGAGAGCATAGCAAGGGTTGGGGACCAGGTGCTGTGGCGTTTCAGGCTCTGGCCAGTTAGCCCCCGTCTCCCTCACCTCTGTTCAAAACCAGATCAAATCAACTGTTCCTTTTAGTTCCTGGGTCTCCGAGGAAGTAAAGGGCCTACTTTCAACCTCTGTTTGCCTCCTAAGCTGCAGGCTCAAGCTGCTCTCCTCTGTCCCTTAAATTCCCACTTAAGTTAATCCAGATCCACCAGCAGTTAACTGTGTGCCCCCCAGGTCCCCCCAGACACCTAATGAGCTGGGCCTCCCCCTATGCCCCCTGAGGCCCCCAGCCATCCCACAGCTCTGCTCTTCCAGGTCCCCTGGCACCCCCAACAAGTCCCCCAGCCAGAAGCAGCAAGGCCCTAGGGTTCCCAGGCTCCTGAAGACCTGATGCATCCTTGACACCCACCCCCCCAGCCTGAAGCAGCTGCCTCTATGCACCCCAGAACCCAGAGAGAAGGCAGCAGGGGGCAGCCTGGCCTTGGAGCAATGAGCGTCCCATCTGGGACCTGAGCCACAAACATAAACATGCACGGGAATCGGTTCAGCCTCCATGGTGCTTGGCCCGCAACAGATCGGGGGAGTCTGTGCCTGGCTTTGAATCCGTGCAGAAAGCCCTTGGCTTTCCCAGAGGGATTTTATCGCTTTGACTTGTTTTGTACAGTAGCTAACCCTGAGGTTCATGTAAACAGGTGTTTACTAAATTATTTTAATAGTGACAGCCATGGCTGGGAGGGTGGTTTCATTCTCAGAATGTTTAGCATTTATGTCACTAAATATTTAGCACCTGATATTTTGCAAAACAATTCCCCGTGCCTTTTTTAAAAAAAAATCAGTCTTCTGCTCTCCTCTGCAGAGCCCACCGCCAATTTGGGCAACAGTGAGGCAGAACCTGAAACAGACTAATCAGTGCGATTACCTCGCTAATTGGTCTTGTTGTTAAGTCTCCAGGTATCTCCCAAACAATCTATCAGCTTTCTTTAGTCCAAACTGGAAAATAAAATCGTCTCCTGATTTTGAATGCAGAGCACTGACTCCAGAGTCCCAGCGAGGAACAGCGGGACACCGCTGGCTGAGGGGTCACCCGAGTGACAAACGGTCCGCCTGGCAGGAGGATCTGGGGGGGCAGGGGGAGGGCACTGAAGCCTCCCCACTTACATTCTCAGCACGGACACAAGGGTCCTCAGACCCCAGGAACTCACCACAACAACCAAGAAAGCCAAGCGAGGACCGGGATAGAAAAGAAAACATTGGGAGCTGGAAAACATCACTGGAAATTAGCACAAATCTCAGTTACTTCCTAACCTAGGTCTCGGGAGCATTTCTGCCATTACCCAGCAGGAGACCAGCCAGACTCATAAACAGAAATCAGCTGTGAAGTGTACCCAGTCGTTTTTGTGTTTTTCCCCTAATAAAGTTAGGAAACTGCCTTCTTGCCTTTTAGCTGACAGGCTCTGCAGCCCTACAGGCCAGGCTTTCCAGCTCCCCCATTCCGACCAGCCTCACGCCCGGCCTGGGACCCAGCAGCCCCTCTGGTTACCAAGCCCTGGCGGTCAATCAGGGAGAAAGCTAACCCAGGACTGTGACAGGGGCAGCTGAGCGGGATGCTGCCTGGGACGGAGGTCAGCAGAGACTGGGGTAGGAGAATGATGGGGCAAGTGAAATCCAAGCAGGTTCCTTACCGAGAGCAGCTTGGGGGGCAGGGGGTCAGCCTGAGGTGAGTCACGCTACCCCCCACCCTCCGGCCCCTGCATGTGTGTTGCGGGACATTCAGGTCTGCCAATCTCTGCCCTGGGGCCGGCAGGCAGAGGAGGCTCAGCAGCAGGAAGTGCCCTCCTAAGCCTCTGTCCCTCTGGTCCAGCCCCGCCAATGCCCCTTCCTGACTCCCAAGCCCTGGGGCGCCACCTCCTGGAAGAGGCAGAAACCACACCCCCTCTGGTCTGGGGGCTGTGCTGGAAGGTGGGGGAAAGGTCAGCAAGGCCTCAGACCCCCACCCAGGACAGGCCCAGGTCTCCCTTAGCATTCATCTCCCACCCAGAAGAACCCACCGCAGGTGGTTTTAAGTCACAGAGAAAACTGAAGGAAGAGTCCCACGTCATCACCAAGACTCAGGGCCTGGGGCCACCATCAAGTCTGCAAAGCCTGGTACCCACAGGGAACCGTTCACCCAATGTAAGGCACAGCTGTCAAACAGTCTCCGGGGGGTGCATCCCCAGGATTCCTGGCTGCTACGGCCAGGCCCCCAAAGGGCATTAGGCTCTTGTGCAATCTATTTGAAATAGCTTTTCCTTATTCGGAGGGTGTGTGTGTGTGTGTGTGTGTGCGCGCGCGCACATTTAAACACTGTTAGCATGGGCTCCGTGGAAATAATGAATAATTGATTCTTGTAATGTATTCTATTGTGTAGTATTCTGATACACTGAAAGTAGCTGAGCAGTCCTGGGAACCATATTTGGAACCTCAAGAGCCCTTTTTCTCTGTTTCTTCCAAGCAGCCTCCAAGAGGAAGACGCGAATGTCACGCTTCCCTCAACCTGCACAGGCTGAGAAGCCGGCAACAGTGTTCTCTGACCAGTGACCATCGTTACCATCATTTCTTATGGTCATCGCTGTCTGCTGCATTGCTAAGCAGTGCTCTGAAAAGAAAACCACGGTATGTCTTCCTCTCCCAGAATGCGTTGCCCCCTCTGCCTTGTCTCTAGCAGATAAGCGACATTCTGATGTTTTATTTGTTAAATGGTTGACTATTAAGAAACTCATTTGCTAGCGGGAGCCTGCAATGGAAAATCAGCCCAGAAAAGTGGGAGGCTGACATGCGACCAGCACAGATAGGGCGCTGGAGGTGAGGCCCACGAGCCACTCCCAGCCTGACCCCAGCAGGCTGCTTCGACCCACCAGAGACCCCAACCCTCAACTCATGCACACACACACAGCCCATTGCAAAGCTGGGGAGAAAGGCCCGCTGCACTCAGTGCCTCTGTGAGGAAGTGTCTGTAAGCCCTGCCGCTGGCAACTTTTTGGGTCCTCCATACACCCCAGGTAATCATTTGCTGGTCTTCCCGCTCTGTTCCTGAAACCCCAACCCCCAGGTATGTTTCATGGCCCCTTTAGTTATTAAGCCACAGCAACCCACTCCCGGAAGACGTTCCTGCTTTCAGGTCTGCTCCCCACCTCGTCACCCTCCCCCTTCCGCCCCCAGGAAGACCCCAGAAATGCCAAGGACAGGGCACAGGGATGAGGGGAGACAGGGACCCTGGTACTCTTTCACCTGAGAACTGCATCCAAGAAAGAAGGCAAAACTGCTCCCGAGAATTATATAACCACTGCAGCTTCAAGGGAGAGGGCTGGAATCCAGGTTGCCATAGTGGTTGTCGGCTGTGGCTGGGAGAGCAGAGCTCCGGCCACGCTCGCCACTGCCTTTCCCTCCATCTTCCTCACAGCCTCGCCGGGGCCAGGCCGCTGCTCCTACTTTTAATGTCTGCTCCCCGAACATGTGTGGGGAGGAGATGTGGGGGGACAAAGGGGCAAAAGGAAGGGGGGAAAGCGCTAAAAAGGGTTTGTCCTGCACTGAGGGGAGGCCTCAGGAACTAAGACCATCACCACCATGTGAATAATAATTATGACCACAGCCCACTGCCATTGTCAGTGACAGCGGGGACCAGCCACTGGGCCCTCCTCTTGGAGGCTGCCGGGACTGAGCCGAGAGGCCGGAGGGGAGAAATCCATCCCTGCTCTTCACAAACGTCACCCTTTCCTTTGTGTCTCTCCTGGCCTCCCTCCTAATCCATCACTGCTTCATCCGGAGGGGGACGGGGAACAGGTGAGGGTGGGGCACGGCCTAGAGAAATCCAGGGACAGAAGTTGCCCTTGTGACCCCAAAGCCCTGGCTCACCCAGGACTCACGACCCTGGACAAAATTCTTTCCACCAAAAGAGGCCAAAATCCCCTTCCTGCCAGCCAAGCTGGAAATCAGTTTCAGGAGAGATGGAGGCCAGGGAAGCTGCCTGGCGGCCTCGGGTTCTACAGGGTAGGGGCTCTGCCTGATACCACGGGGATGGGGGCCGCAGGAGGGAGGAGGCTGGAAAGAGGAGGCAGAAACAGCTCCTCCACCAGGCTGATCCTCAGAGGAACACTTTAAGTGCCCAGGAAGTAGCAGGACCAACAGCGACAGGTATTGAGAAGGAAGAGATTGGAAGGAAGAGTATAAACACGGAGGCTCAGGAAACCAGGAGAGACAAGGAAGAGCCCGCACCCAGAGACAGAGAAAGCCATGGGGGAGGCAGAGGGAGCTGGGGGCCGCCACAGGCCAGCAAGACTTGTCCCTCTACACTCCACCATAACCTTAACTGCTGAGCAGTGCCAAAAAATAATCACTTGTTAATATGGGGGGGGGGTAGAAAGTTTCCAGGAAGTGGGGAGTTGCTTGAAAGCCTTTCCCCCTCACAGGGGGAGCTGCTGACACTTGATGCCAAGGATGGAGCTGCTGGGAAAACACTGGGCGATAGTGTGCAGCCGCGTGAGCTCGGCACACCCTTTCATTATTGCCTCAAAACATGAAAAAGCAGAGCCCACACACCGCCCGCATCCCAACCGCTGACATCCTCAGGTGCTAGCCCACATGTGGGTGCGAATCCGAACACACGGGGCGTGGGCGCGCTGGGGGTCAGCGGCAGCAGCGAGGTGGGTGGGTGTAGGTGAGCCAGAGAAGAGGGACACAGGGAGGGAGAGAGATGGGGGGGGCGGGTAGTCCACTGGGAGAGGGAGAGGGGAAGGGAGAGGCGAGACTCCCAGACTCACGGCTGCCTCCCGGCCCCCACCCGCCACCTGGAGCGCGCTGCCGGGGCGGGGGCGCGGGGCAGCGGGCGGGGGCGCCGGCCGGCCGGGTGCCGGGGGCGCGCGCGCGCTCCCAACCGCGCCCCGGGCGAGGCGAGGACCCCGGCCGCCGGGCTGGGGCTGGCGGGCCGGTCGGCGGGCTCTTCCGGCCAGCACGAGCCAACGAGGCAGGAGCAGACACTTGGGAACTTTTCCCCCTGCTTGGAATTTCTCCGGACGCCCGGCTCGGGGGCCGCGAGCGGGGGAGGGGCGGGGATTTTCCGCTCGGGCTCCGCGCGGTTCGGCCTGGGTCCGGCGGGTTCCCGGCCGCTCTGGGAGAAGGACGCGCGTCGGGGACCGGCTGGGGCCGCGGGGCGCGCCGAGGAGCCGGCGAGGCTGGCGGGCGCGGCGGCGGGGTCTAGCCTTACCTTGGTGGTTTTCCTCTGGAATGTACATCCTCGTGTTTTCATTGACCATGGACCAAGAATTGTTTTAAAGGGAGAAGAAGCCACAAAGAGGAAGAAATGTCAAACACCCCCAAGCGGGTCTGCACTAATCCCTCCTCCGAGGTCGGCGGCTTTCGTGCAAAATTCGAGGAAGCCGTGGATCTGCAGTATCTCTTCTTTCCTTTGGCTGATTACCTGATTCCCATTATTGCATCAAAAACCAAAAACTGATCCTTTCCACTACCGCCTCCTTCAGTGAAATTGTAATGCATCCTCAGCACATCCGGGCCCCTTCCAAGAATTCAGCGCCGCACCTCTGGCGGCCACAGCATTTGAAAAAATAAATGGAGAGGCAGAGCAAGAGGAGGCGGAAGGGGGAGAGGGGAGCGCGGACCCCAGGACGGGAGGGGCCCGCCGGCCGCCGGCCTGAACCGTCTCCGCCCGCTCTCGGCGCGTCCTCCCGGCTCTGCTCCGCTTTTTCTGCCCAAAGGTCCGGCGAGTCCCGAGGGCGAGGAGGCAGGAAGGCGCCGCCGCTCCGGGCCGCGCCGCGCGCCGCTCTGGCAGAAGCTGTTTCTGCAGAGGCGGCGAGAGGGAGCCGCGGGCAGGAGCGCGGAGCGCGGCGCTCACCCCGCGGCCCGCCGCCCCGCCCGCCCGCTCGCCCGGCGCGCCCCAGGCGGACGCGCTGAACGCTTCCAGATGTGGCGGCGGCGCGCGGGGCCAGGCGCACGGCGCGGGGCGCGCGGCGCGGACTTGAGCCCGGCCTGAGCCCCCACTTGCCCGGCGGCCCGCGCCTCTGCCCACATGCCGCCCGGACACACCCCTCGCGCCCCGCCCCGGCCCCCGGGGCCCGCGCGGCCCCCACAGCGGCGCGGCCTCTGGCGCGCAATTCCTGGAGGGGCTGCCGTCTGCCCACCTAGAGTCTCTGCAGATCGGACCAGTGAGCAAAACAGCAAAAGGAGCCGTGATCCCACAGCTCTGTTCGATCGATTACGATCAGAACGGGTGCACGAGTGGCGTGGAGAGGCGAGGGTGGGAAGAGGAGAGGGCAGAGAGGGAAAGGGCCCGAGAGGCGGAGCCTCCTGGCAAGGCAGTGGTGCCCAGATGTCTGAGCAGATTAATAGACCCGGGGTTTCTCAATTCCTCCGAGGCGGGCCGAGCAGCGTGCTGCTAGGATATCCTTACCTTCTCCTCTTAATTATTTCTGCCACTCCGGCGGCAATCTATTGAGCGCCTCTCCTTCCCGGATCAGCAAACCTTTCTCCCCGTGCCTCAGGCAGACAAGGAAGGTCCATGGCACCCCCTGCAGGCCCGGGCTCCTGAGAGTAGGGCGGCCTGTACCCTGGCAGGGCGGCCTGCAGCTCCCTCTTGGGAAAACACCCACTTCCTGCGCCCAGACACCACTCCCCAACTGCACAATTCCCCGGGGCGAGCCCATCTCTCTCCCTGGCCTTAAGCCACTGTCCATAGCAAATTTGTGTCCTCAGCCCAGGCCTGTCTTCCTGAGCGCCAGGCTACACAGCCAAATCAGTGCGAACATCTGAACCCTAACAGATCCAAACGCAGAATTCTTTCTCTTCCAAGCAATACCTGCTCCTCACCTGCCCCTCCCCCATCTCCGTTGATGGAACCAAAACGCTGGGGTCGTTCTTGGGTTCCTTTCTCTCATCCTTACACCGATCCTCTGGGAAATACAGAAAAATTCTGAATGTGACCAGTTCTCATGTCCTATCTCGGGCCTGAGCCAACATCCTCCTGTCCTTCACCTGCGTTTCTGCAGAGGCCGGTGGCCCCCTCCCCTCCTTTGATATTTTCTCAGTGCTACATTTAGAGCCACACATGCAAAGTGTCGCATCCCAGCACCTCTGCTCAAACCCCCAGGGCTCCCCAGTCCACTTGGGCAAAGCCCGTGTCCTCAGAGGAGCCTTCCCGGGGGCCCTGTGAACAGCGGGGACAGCTTCTCTCAAGGCCCCTCCTACTGATCTCACACTTGCTCCAGCCTCACTGGCCCCGTGCTGTACCCCAGGGTTTCCAGGAAGACTACTCCCTTTCATGGGCGCGTGGCGCGCGTGTGTGCCCACACAAACACACACACACACACACACAACTGGCGCCCTTTGCTCTAGCTATCCCCACCGCCTGCAACACTCTCTCCTCAGATATCACCTGATAAACTCCCTCACTTTCTTCAAGACTTTGCTCAAATCTCACTTTCTCACGAAGATTGACCCTGACCACCATACCTAGTACAGTCCAAAGTCAGTATCCACAGATTGCGAATCTGCAGATGGATCCGCGGTTGGTTGAATCTGCGGTTGAGGAACCGCAGATGGGGTGAGGGCAACTAAGGGACACCATCTTGTAAAAGGGACTTGAGCATCGGGAGGCTTTGATACACATGGAGGTCCTGAAACCAACAACCCGCAAATATCAAGGGACCACTGCACCACAAGCTGCCGAATCGGCTCCTCTAGCAACTCCGATCTCCCCTCTCCCTACTTTTTATTTGGTATTTAATCCCTCCCTGTATAACATAGTATATAGTCTACTTGTTCATTAATTACATTGTTTATTGTCTGTATCCCCCACTGATTCAATGTCAATCCCATAAGGGCAGGGCTCTCTGTCCTTTTTGTTCACCAGTATATCTCAAATGTACAGAACAATGTCCAGCAGAGAGCAGTTCCTTAATAAATATGTTTGGAATGAGTGAATGAGTTCCTGGGATAGTTTCAAGAGTGCCACCATTCACCACACCAGAATGCCTCTGTAGGATCCCTGGTTGGTGTCTGAAACTCACAGCTCCATCTCTGCTCCTTTGGCCAAGTTTTGGTGGAGTTTAAAATGCAAACGCCCCTACCAGAGGCATTAAGCCTTATCTGTCTTTCTACTATGAATGATGATCTAGATCTTGTTGGCTACAAGAGAAATCTGGCCTCTTCATTCTGGTCTGTTCACACTCCATTTTCAAGCTAAGAGAGAAAATCAGAAATGACATAAATCCAAATAGCTCCTCCATTTAGCTTTAGAATGCATTATAAGCCTGTGTTTCAGAGGCCCATGAGCCTGATTATGTGTTTAAATGAATATTAAAATTTGTTTGCCCCTTCTTTACACAGGGCAATACAGGAATAATAGTGACAGTTAACACTGCTGAGTGCTCTGTGTGGGGGGGTGATAGGTGTTTTACCACTTTATCTCACTTAATCCTGTTGCACAGAGAACAGACTTGTGTTTGCCAAGGGGGAATGGGGGGTGGGGGTGAGGAGGGAGTGGGAGGGACAGGGAGTTTAGGGTTAGCAGATGCAAACTGTTACATTTAGAATGAATAAGCAATGGGGTCCTGCTGTGTAGCACAGGGAACTATATCTAGTCTCTTGGGAAAGAACATGATGGAAGATAATAGAAGAAAGGGAATGTATGTGTGGATGACTGGGTTACTTTGCTATAGAGCAGAAATTGGCACAATATTGTAAATCAACTATACTTTGATAAAAATAAGAAAGGCTCTAATCAATAATCCTCATTGCAAGGATAAGGCTGGTGTTGCTGTTGTGATTATTATGCCCATTTTACAGATGGGGAAACTGAGGCTTAGAGCTTTAACTTACATGTCCAGAGTCATCCAGCTGGTAAACTATGGAGCCTGGACTTAGCCCAGGAGGGTCTGGCTCCAAACACACGTTGATACCATGATCCTACTCTCAGAGGGGTGACCAAGGGTGAGCTGGAGTTAGGCAGGGGACCAAGCAGATGAAAGTGACAGTGAAATGACCGCACCACATGCCTTAGGGAACTCACCGGGATTATGTGGAATTTACAGCCAGGCTCTTTGAAAGGTAGGCACTGTGTGAATTTGCCAAGTCAATATTACCTTCATGCCTCTCCAGTTTCGTTTTTCACTTCTCTTTTCAGCTAAGATATGTTCTTTCCCTTCCAGAAAAAGTTACTTCCTAAATATTTGGTCTTGCAACGTGTACCCAAATCTTGGCTTCTAACTTTGGAACACAGCCCTCGGTGCTCCCTTTCCAGGTAACAGATTCTCCACATGACAAAGGGAAACCAAGCACAATTCCGATTTGGGGTTTGGGAGGCGATGGGAATCTTTCTGTCTGTCATGGCAGGATCTGACTCTCTGTGGAAGGGGCTGAAGTGAGCACTCTCTCTGCCTGTGTTGTGATACCTGGATGTGAATGCACCCTTTCTCCTCCCCCCTCCCCACGTCTTCTAACATCTTTGGGAGGAGAACTGTGTTCATTTTTCTTTGTGCAAAGCATAGTGCTTGGCATGTGTGGACACTCATTGTATGTCGAATGCATGATTCACTCTGGAAAAGACTCCTTAAAGTGACCATGAATATTTCCTTTGGGGGTAATTAAGAGCACACTGAATTTGTTAATTATAGTACATTTGTACGAGTGAAAAACTTGGAAACATCTAAATATCCAACAGCAAAAAAAAAAAAGTTGATTAAATAATAACATTAAGAGATTATTACAGTAGTCACAATAGAAAATAGTATGGAGGTTCCCTTAAAAACTAAAAATAGAACTACCATATGATCCAGCAATCCAACTCCTGGGCGTATGTCCAAAAAAGATAAAAATTGTAATTCAAGAAGATATATGCACCCCAATGTTCACAGCAGCACTATTTACAATAGCCAAGATATGGAAGCAACCTGAATGTCCATCAACAGATGAATGGATGAAGATATACTCCCTAATATACACTATGGAATATTACTCAGTCATAAAAAAGAATAAAATGATACCATTTACAGAAACAGACACACAGACACAGAAGACAAACTTATGGTTACCAAAGGGGAAGGGAAAGGGCTAAATGAGGATTTGGGGACAAACAGATGCACACTACTACAAATGAAATAACAAGGTCTACTATAGAGCACAGGGAATTATATTCAATATCTTATAATGACCTATATATGAAAGAGAATCATAGATATACCCGAATCCCTTTCTGTACATCGGAAGCTAACACAGCATTGTAAATCAATTCTATTTCAATTAAAAGCGAGATCATTACAGCCATTTGCTCCTCAGCACAGCTCTGTAAGGGAAGGACTGCTAGCCCCATTTTATAGGTTGTACTGCACCACGTTATATAGGGGTCATTTCACAGAAGGGTAGACTTCACAGCTGGTGAATGTTGCAAGACGTGGGATCTGAACCTCAGCTGTCCACCCTCAGAGCCTCTGCTGTTACCCAACTTGTTGATAAAGTAGGGAGCATTCATACAATGCAACCCTACACAGATGTAAACCACATTAAGGAATAATATTAGCAACATAGAAAAAAGACTATTTACACCAAAATGAAGATAAGCTATGACATTTTATGTATGCTATGACTCCATTTTTCTTTTAAAGACAGGTGTATAATTTGAACTAGGAAAAAGGGGTCACACCAAAATATTGACAATAACTTTCTTTGGGAGGTGGGATTATGGGTAAATGTTCTTCTTTTTTCCTGCCTGGCCCACAGCTTCGAAAGCCAGTTGGGCAGGCAGGCACCATACCTCCCCCTGTGAGTCAGGAACACCTGTGAGGAACCACCTGGAATAACGCCCCCAACTCCCACGTCGAAGGCCCAAAGGGTCCCTTCCCTTCCTCTCCCTCAGCACGAAATGCTGCCACCACCTGCAGAAATTACCTGTCCAGCATCTTGAGTGCAAATGCTCAGGGGGCCTTTGCTGCCTGCCAAGGTGCCTGCTGACAGGAGGAAGCCGACAGCACCAGGGTAGTGGGTGCATTTGAACAGTGACCTCCTGGGAGTAGGTTTCATCCTTTCATTTCTAAGCCAAAGGATTGTCTGTGTATACATATGTAAGGGTGGGCATTTCAGGGAGGGTAAGAGTGATGGAGAAACCGAATGGCCCAGCAACAAGGCACCTTCCAGGAGGCTGCCTCTTTACCTCCCCATGGGGCCTTCTCAGAGCCCAGCCTGAAACTTCAGGGTGCTGGGTTTTGCAGAGAGTCACCTTAACAGAGTTGGAACTGTTTCCCAGAATGGCCTTCCCTGTGATGTGTGCCCCCAGCTTCCCCAGCTCTTCCCCTCAGCTGCTCAGAGTCCTGGGCTAAGGGCACGCCAGGGTCTGGGGTCAAGGGCACAGCCCCACACAGTCGAGGGTAAAAGTGGGGAGGCAGCAGGAACGCCACTGGTCATGGGGTCAGTTTAGATCTCACTCTCTCCTAGGTCCCATCCACCTGTGCCTCTGGCTTCTGGTCCTCTTACCCTCGGACACTGAGGCAGCAGCCCACAGACTCCCCACCACTCCCACAGCTGGGTAAACAGTTAGTCACTCACCACTCCCCCATCCAGCCTAGGGACACGCCCATGTGGCATTCACAGCTTTACCTGGGCTACTTGCTTAGATGTTTTCATGAGTAAGTGGCTAGTGCCCAGCTGTTGAATCCATCCTAATGACCATCACTTCCAGCACCTGCGGGGAGGAACCTGGTCTGTGCAGATGGACCGGGCACAGACCCGGGCTCCCCACCATGAGCTCTGGAAGCTTGGACACCTGACCTCACTGCCTAACGCCCGGTTTCTACAGCATGGAGCTAACCGTGGTACCTGCCTCCCTGGGGTACTGGTGAGAGTTAACTCTAATAATCCAGGCGAAGCACGTGGATGGCTACCACCCTGCATCCTGCAGGCAACACGACGTGTCACGTGGCTCCTGAGGGGCCTGACCTCACCCAGCCCTGCCCATGAGGCTGACCACCCCCATTGTATAGGAGTAAAACGGTAGCTAAGAGGTTAGCTTTCCTCCCCAAGACTGCTCGGGCAGTGCCTGAGAGACCTGGGCTTCGAACCCAAGTCAAGGCAGACCCAGAGGCCACGCAAGACACATGCATGCTGGAGCAAAGATGGAGGGGGATGAGGGCTTCCAGAAAACTCCCCCAACTCACCGTACAGAGAGCAGGGCTGACGAGCGCGACCCCCCTTCCTCACATGGGATGTCTCCTCCTCACCGGCTTGTCCAGAGGCCACAGATCCCCGCAAACCCGCCGGCTGTCTTTACAAACTGCATTTAAGGCAACATGGTTGGAGCTCAGCCCCATCTCAACGCAAGGTGGGGCCAGAGTGTTCAGAGTGCGGGGACCGGCGGCAGGGGGTGGGGGTGGGCGTTCAGCCATCCTCATCCTGAAGGCCCCTCAGATCGCAGGTGCCAATACATCCCCCCTGTTCATTTCCAGTGACCTAGACAGACCCAAGACAGAAAATGGTACCATCGTCGATAGCCTGCCCCTGGCGACCGGCCCTCCTGGGAGCAGAATTCCTGCCCCATGTGTAGTCCAAACTGGGACATTGTCCAACCTGAGTCACACAGCCAGCTGGTGCCCCTCACCTGCAAAATGGGGCCCCAGGCCCGTGGCCTTCAGCTCTTTGCAAAGAGGAGCTGACACCAGAAAAGAGCTAAATGGTTGGAGTGATTTCTTGGTGCTTCGTCAAGGCCCTGGGGAAGTTACCTTGCTGTGGGTGACCTGATGACCCCAGAAGGAAGCCCTCAGCCCTCTTCAGACCCAGCCTCCCACTTGTGAGGGGCTCAAAGGCCATTATGAACACACGTTGCCTGCATGTGCCGTGTCCTGGGGCTGCCCTCAAATCACCACGCATCAGGTGGTTTAAGACACAGATTTTTCTCTCCCTCAGCTTTGGAAACTAAAAGTCCCAAATCCCACAGGGTCACACTCCCTTCACAGGCCCCAGGGAACAGTCCATTTGCCTCCTCACCTTCTGGTGGCTGCTGCTGCCTTCAGCTTGTGACCACATCCACTCCTGCTCTCTCTGGGTCCTGTAACCTCCTCCTCTCCAGTCCAGTGTCACAAGGACACCTGTCATTGGATTTAGGGCTCCTGGATCATCCAAGATGACATCTTCTTCTCATGATCCTTAGGGTAATTAAGTAGGTCACAGTCACACGTTCCAGGGATTAGGACCTGGACTATATATATATATATATAGGCTGAGCCCTCGGCATGTGGAAGTTCCCAGGCCAGGGATCGAATCCAAGCCGAGCTGCAGTGAGAACGCTGGGTCCTTAACCCACTAAACCACAGGTTACTCCCTGGATGCATATTTTGAGGGACCACCATTCACCCCACACGTGGCCTTAACACGCCCTCAGGTCTCCTCGCCACTCTCATTTGACACTCAAAGACAGGAAACTTTGGCACCACCCTGCCCGGCTCCCTTTTTAACTTATAAAATTGAAATTGGGCTTATGTGAAGACTTAAGTGAGTGGTAAATAAATCCAGCATGACTGCTTACATAGAAGGATGCTTACCCATCCCTCGGTATCCCATCTCACACTGGGACAGCCCTGTGGGGGAAACAGCACCCCCCAGTTTTTGAATTAGGACAACTGATTGCCTGGGAAGGGGGGTCATTTGGCCTCATGGATCAGCAGCCAGGAGTGGACCTGACTTTACTCCCCGAGCCCCTCCCGCCGCCTGCCTCCCCAGCCCTTCACCTTCCTAACTCTTCAGGCTGGAGAGAAACTGTTTTCTCAACGTATAGTGGAAGACGTCCCTTCAGCAGGCCTTCCAGAACCTTTCTTCTCTAACTAGCTTTACAAAGGTTCTCGCCTCTCCTTCTACCCTCTCTGAATGCATTCTGAGTTCTCGGTTATCGTCAAAACATGGTCTGAGAGTAAACACCCTTCTCTGGCCATGGGAAAGCAGCTGTCAGCGCTCTTGTCCAGTTCACAGCCCTCCTAGGAATGTAGCTCTCGGTCCTTTCAGCTCAGCCTTGCTGTTTCAGCTGGCTTTCAATCTCCTAGGCCTGCACTCTCTGACCCCTGGTTCTTCTCCTTCTTGCCATGGATGGCAAGAAATGATCACTCAGTTCACGTCTGTGCTCTGAGTATTCTTTCCCGAAGGGTCACTTTGCATGGACCCCTCCTAGATCCGTGGCATGAATTTCCAATTTGTTTTCCTACAATATCAGAAATCATGGTAGACTAGAAAATCTCTAGTCTGACATAGGTCAGGTAACCCTTTGCCTGATGTTCGGAGCAAGGGCACCTTATTAAACAAAAAAGGATCCTTGTTCCCTAAGCCCTCTTTTTCTGTTTTTTTTCAAAGATAGTGCTCTGTTTGGATTATGGATTCTAGGGATCTGTTAGAGGGACACCCTTGGGTCAACCTAGAGCAGTGCCTTCCCTGTGTCAAACTATAAGAATACTGATACAGGCCACACAGAAAGGAAACGTTTTAAATATTTGCATTCTCAGAAAGGGACCCCACTAACTAATTACACTTGGTACCAGAACTGGCTTAGTCACCTTGTCTTCTGAAAGGTGATTTTCCCAGTCCTGGGGGTGGAGAAGTTGTCACTAATAACCAGCACCCACACAGTGAGTTCAGTACCTGTAATACATCTGGACACCAACTCAGAGAAAGCCAAGTCCGGGGGCTTATGTGGCCACAGACTCCATGTCTTCTGAGCCGTGACATCGTTAACTTGCCAAATGACTTCTGTTCAACAGCCAGGTAGAGCCTGGTGCCACCAAGAACTTGACGGTGTTCGAGCGTGGCAGGACATTCCCTATCATCTCTTCATGAGACCCTGCAGAAGTAGCTCTGCTCCTAGAGAGGTTATAGGTCAAGGTCATACTTGAAGACCGTCATTCCTTCAAAGTTTACCAGTCTTGCCATATTCCATAACAGAATCAAATTTTCTGCCCTTCTCATGTTTAGTCCTGCTTCAGTAATCATTGTGTGCAATAAATATAACTTCATTATTTTATTATTAATCACCAAACTGTGGCAAATTTTTTCTGCAAATTGGCTGCTGCTGCTTATAAAGTAACACCTCTGTAAACTTCTAACTACAGTTTGGCTCCAAGAATATTCTGTTTTCCTCCCCTCTGGGCACATGGGACGGTGTACCTCTCAACCTGTATTCGAATACACTACTGGGCTGTTCAGACCAATGATATTTGAGTTGAGTGACATGTGTCACTTTCAGGCTGAAATAATGAGAGGCCCATTGTGATGCTTCTGCTTCTTCTGCCCCAGAATCCAGATGGAGCAGGTACAAGATAAAGAAGCATCCATCACCTGGGACCCCTGAGTGGCTTCATGAAGCAGAACCTCTCACACTGACCCTATCTGGACATAGAGCATGAACAAGAAATAAGCTTTTTTTTTCTTTTTTCTTTTTTACATTTTTAAAAATTAAAGTATATTTGATTTACAACACTGTGCCAATATCTGCTGCACAGCAAAGTGACCCAGTCATACATTTTTAAATATATATATATATTTTTTCCCTATCTCATATTCTCTTCTATAATGTTCTATCACAAAAGATTGGATATAGTTCCCTCTGCTATACAGCAGGACCTCATTGTTTATCCATACTAGATGTAATCATTTGCGTCTGCCAACCCCAAGTTCCCCGTACATCCCACTCCTTCCCCCTCCCCCTTGGCAACCACGAGTCTGTTCTCTATGTCTGTGAGTCTGTTTCTCTTTTGTAGATAGGTTCACTTGTGCCATATTCTAGATTCCACCTGTAAGTGCTATCACATGGTGAAATAAGCTTTTATTCTATTAAGCCCCAAGAATTCAGAAGTCATTACCAGCATATATAATTGCCTGCCTCAACCAAAAGACTGATGTGTAACCACAATTCTGTGTGTGATCCGCGTGTGATCAGGGATTTGCCAAGTTCTGATTAGTTGAATTGGTTTCCACTCCAATCAGCATAAAATCAGTCAATGATTCTAATTCATAAGAGGGAAGGTCACAACCGTGATGGTTTCATGACAGAGGAATATTGAGAGCATTTATAATTTGTGTAGCATATCATTGCTTTTATTTGTTCTAGATAAATCAATGACAATTTCCATTTCAATCGATTTTACAGATGAAATACCCCCAAAACACATTTCTTTCTTTAAATCTGCCAAAAGTACAGGTATGTCTATGCCTATGTTTATATCAAATAGCTTATGCAGACTGCTTTTATGTGGGTGAATCAGAGCATGTTAACAATTTCCCAAGTGGGCTTAGAAAGTGCTTGGGGTTGTTTATGGCATCTCTAAACAGCTGTATGAGTAACCCATGTGATACATGAGTGGTTTTCAATGGAATGTGTTTCTAGAGCCTCAAATTTCATACATACTCAGTCTTAACACTGGATGGAGGACCATGTGGAACTGAGGTTATCCTTTCTCTTCTGACCTCTCTCAGCCACCTTCGCCCATTGCAGAGGAGAGACACACCTGTCACCCCATTCACACTCCCCATCCTTCCAGGGTCCATTTCCTAGTGACATGGTTCCTTCCAGGCACTGAATAAAAAGGTGTTTCACACACTGGTGTCTAGAAGGCCTCCTTTAATCAGGCGGGCCCTTCCAAGCATCCATCCCTTTATCACATATTTCTAATACTATTTACATTTTATATTAATAATTACTTTAAAAGCTCATAATACAACTTGTAGTTTTGCTCCTGTGTACACTGATACTATTTGGGTTAATAATATTCTGGGTCCAGAAGAAATCTGGAGCATGGAGCCTTGTAGTCACAGGAAGTTTATTTTGATTTAAAGTTCAATGTATATATCTCTTTGTTGCAGAGTCGTATGATAGCGGGATCAATGAAAGACTTTCAGGCGTGAAAATACATTGTATCAGGATAAAGTTTTATGGAGAAAATAGCATGGAAATATGTTTCCAAGGAGAAAAAGAAATGATGCAAAATCTTTGTTTAAAAAAAGAGCTCTCATATATTTTTGAATGGATAATAGAAGGTTTCAAATAGCTCGGGTGTTTATACTTCATTGGAAACTTTTTGAAGAGTGATGCAACAATTTTATTTTACTTTAAACTGTCAAGATCTACAAAGCACCAGAAATTGCACCATTTACAACCATTTAAACTTATCATGAAAATTTGGGGATGTCAACTTGAAGTGTACGATAAGGCACTTACTTTTCAGAACCCTTTTGGGGGCGTATGCAAGCCAAGCAGTGTGGAGACTGAGGACGCTGCACAGCCCGAGCCCCGGGAGGCCCCAGGCCGCCCAGCCTCTGAGCCTGTGTTTACATTGAGTGAAGTCGGGCTACCAGGAGGAGGCATTCGCCGTGTGAGGACACGCTTGTGCAGCAGGTGAACAGCTCTGGTCTTTATCCACTCTTCTCACTCTGTCTTTAACCCCAACACCATGTTGAACAACTGGCTTCCCTTCTCAAGGCTTTTACCCTGAGCTCCTTGGAGAAAGAAATGCAGTGTCACATTGTCACGTTATCCCAGGGGGCTCGTGGTGACCCAAATACTCCCGAGGGGTCTTCTTGACCCCAGATTATTTGTATTTTACCCCATGACAGAATCGTTCCATTTTTGAGGATGGTTTGCACTGATAAAGGACAAGCACAGCAGGTGGTAGGACTTTGGATGATTTGAGATTGGATTTTCTCAGCCTCAGAAGAAATTCTCTCCTTTTTCGGCCTTCAGTCAGGATTCACTGGACAGATCTGAATCCGTCTTATTTTCATTTACCAACTGGGAGCCAAAAGGGTTAGGCATTGGGATGAACCCTGGGTTCAAGGCCTGCATCTTCCCCTGCCCAGATGTGTCACTTTAGTCAAGGCTCTCATGTCCTCTGAGCGTCAGTTCCCTCTACCAGCAACTGGGAAACCCCAAGGAGGGGGGTCTGAGCGTAAGATGAAGTATTAGTCTGAAAATGCGTGGTGAGAAAAGTATAGGCACAGCAGGATATTTATTACCAGGAAGATGGAGTCTTACATCATCTTTGACCATCTGTAGCGGCTCCCAGGGACCATGCCTGGTCCAACCTCAACATCATTAACCACAATTCCAACCCTTTTCTTTTTTACCCCTCTTTGGAAAAAGAGAAGAGTTGGCTTCCATCTCTTCCATAAGAGCCCGCTATCTATTTGAACCAATCCCTTGGAAGTGAGTCAAGAGCACTCCACATCTCCACAGCACCAAGCCTGCACTAGACCTCGATAACCAAATTCTGCCAAATTTCTCATGAAAGGCAAATTAAATTTCAACAGTTTCATCCATGTAGTCTTTTTCAGCTGGAAAAATTTCCCTTAAAATTCTGAAAGTAAATCCCGGAACAGTAGGAGTTAGATTAACCAAATTATTTGCCGTCAAGTCTATGCATTGAGCTAGAGCCCCATCAGGATGGATTGTTCTGCAGAAGCCAGAGCAAGCTTCATTTCCGGGGATCTAGAATGTCATTCGAGGTTGGTAAGCATGGAGCTAAAACATTTCCCATTATACAAAGACCTCTTCCATAGTTTTTAAAATGCCCAAATTATGAGTGTTACCAAAAAAAAAAGATGGAGTTTTACTGTCCAACCTCGGAAATCTGCTGGCTAACCCTCTGAGGGCCAGTGTCATGGGGGTGA
Organism: Phacochoerus africanus; assembly: GCF_016906955.1. Lineage (NCBI taxonomy): Eukaryota > Metazoa > Chordata > Mammalia > Artiodactyla > Suidae > Phacochoerus > Phacochoerus africanus. The sequence continues at coordinate 72,780,492 of NC_062550.1, read as the reverse complement.
GCCTCCACTGGACAGGAAAGCAGCACCTGGTCGGGGGGTGGTGGGGGGGGGGGAAGCTGAATGAAGAGGGGAGGGCTTGAAAGAAAAAGCTGGTGCTGTCATGATTCCAACCAAGTGACCAAGCAGACAAATGGACCCCTGCCTTCCTTCATCTCTTTGCATAAATCCTGCACCCCACCTCTCCAGAAACGTCTCTCAACACACACAGGCATCCAACAACTATAAGATGTTCCGAGGAAACCCAAGGTCTATAGTCCCCTGCCCACCTCAGGGTGCTCCCTCCTACCCAGAGGGCACTGTGGTCCAGAATAACCCCTCATTTGGTCTCTCCCACACCCTGCTTTCCAACCCCCATCCTCTGCCTCCTGTAAGTCTCAGCCCCAGTTATGTCCAGAAGCCACCTGCTCAGGTGGTTCAGACGCCCCTTCCTCTGCCCCTGCCCCACATGGAGCCTTGTAGTTTTCTGTATCAAAGCACCAGTTGTATTTCTCAGTATTTATTTGGACTTTTGTTTACCTCCTGTCTCTTCAACGGGACTTCGAGCATTTCAGAGGCGAGAACCACATTCTACTCGCCTTGAAGTTTCCTTCCAAGAATAGTATATGGCTCATAGTAAATGCTTAAGAGACATGTGATAAAGGAATGAGGTTCTCCAATCCCTGAAGGCGGTGAGGCATTAAGGGATGTCTTGCTAATGGTCCCCAGCAGGCAGAGGAGATATTTCGGGACCAGGAGCCCTGCCCTCCTTCCATCCGTCATGTCCCCGAAGTATGTACATGAAAGGCTGGCCTTGACAAGCATTCCTCTCTGGCCGATTTTAGAGGGAGGTGGCTTCCCTTGTGCCCCATGGTTATTCAGTGGGCTTCCTAGCTTTAACAGACCCTCTTCCAGGGGCTGGGCCTCTGCGTGAAAGTTGGGGCTCTTGTTTTTCTGGTATGAGGTCCATGTTACATGCAAGGACTGACCCTGGCCCCACAGACCATCACTCAGAGTATTTTCACTGCCCCCAAAGCCACTGATCTTTTTATTGTCTCCAGAGTTTTGCCTTTTCCAGAAAGTCATGTAATTGGAATCATACAGTGTGTAGACTTCTCAGGACCCTACAACTTTTAACAAACAATTTCCAGAGCGAGTTGGGTCCCAAATACACGCTGAGCCCCCAGCTAACTCTGGTATAATAATTTGAGGAGGGCCGTCAGCAGAGAGTAAGCCCGGTGCAGAGTTTGATGATACAAATAATAAAAGCAAGAGAAATTCTACAATCTCACATTTACATGTGCAGAAGATTAAAATTCCCTGCATGCCTGCCCAACAACGAACTCTTTTTTTTCCTGTCTCCTCTTAGAGCTTAAGAGCTTGAGGAGGTAAGAGTAGCCGAGTGAATGACAGGTTAATCTGTCCCATGATCGAGTCAGTGGCTGCGGCCGTGTTCACAAGGGAGGCTGGTGAATCCTTTCCTGGGATGACCATCCTGACCAGCCTCCCCAAAGCGACACAACTACTGCCACCTGGAGCGAGCCGCGCTGGCTCCTTGGGACCTGCAGACCAAGGGAAGCAGACGCAAATGCTTTTGAAAAACTGGGAATTCTTTTTTTATTTGAGTATAGTTGATTTACCACATTGTGTTCATTTCTGCTGCATAAAGTGAGTCCCTTCTGCATATATATGCATTCTTTTCTAATAAATGGTTTATTAGGTGATATTGAATATAGTTATCAACTATATTACAATAATAATTTTTTAAACATTTTAAAACCTGGGAAATAAGCAAACTTTGTTGTCAGCACCCTCTGGCTCCTAGTGTGGCAAACTTCCACTTCCAGGACCCCGAGTCACCCCTGCGCCCTCCTGTCTGCAGACCGAGGGGCTGCTGTGATGGCTTCCCTCTTGGGTCACAAAAGCTACATGAAACGGCTTGAGGTCTGCCCCTTCCCAGGGCACTGGCCTTAAAGGTAGCTGTCAGGAGCTGCAAATGGGGGCGGCTCCCACACAACCAGACTATCCTTCCTCAGCAGAGACTCTGAGAGGTCTGGCTTTGAGTGACCGCAGCCCCCGGCCGTTCCTTCCTCCCTGGAGTCCCGCACTAGGTTCCTAAGGGAAAGACGGCTTTCTCTCTTTGTGGCATCATTTCACCTTTCAGCTACCAGCTGGCCATGCAGCAAACCCTGGGTATTTCCACAGAGCCTTGGGCTGCTTGGGGTACCTGGAGAGCCCTTTTACTTTGAGGATTCACAGCTTTTAGAGCTGGAGGGGTCCTGGGGATCTGTCCTTCACTCCATCCCCAGGTTTACCAATAAAGGGTTTACCGAGAAGGGTCTTACACAGAAGAGAGGATCCTCAGGGCAGCAATATCAGGACCAGACCCCGCCTTCCCTGAAGCAGAAGGCCCCCAGCATCCGCCCTTAAGGAGCAAGACTTAAATCACAAGCCAAGGGATTCAGATGAGGTATAAAGGAGAATCACTGGAAATGAAGATGATTAAATACTGGAACAGACAGCCACAGGGATTGTGAAACCGTCCTCCCTGGAGATCTTTTAAAATAGGACAGTTAACCATCTGTCTGAGATGGTTTAAGTACAGTCCTGCCTCGGAGGCAGAAAAATAATGCAGGACCCCTCACTGTCACATGGTGGGGTTCGTGATCCCACCTGGGTGTCGGGGCGCTAGGGGGCCCCAGTGGGTCTGGGTTGCCCCCCACTGGGAATCAGATGCTGGAGCTGCCCAGAGCGGGACTGGAGGGCACAGTGCTGTGTTTGGATGAGGTAGGACAGCGGCTGCACAGAGGAGGCTTGCGCCGGGGCTTCAGGGGGAAGAATGGATTGCAAGGACAAGAGGGGTCTGTTTTCCAGGACCCCCCCACACACTGCCTGCAGCCCCTCCTAACCCCTCCAGCCACTCCCCACCGCACAAGTCTGGAGGAACCAAGGACTCTGAGAAACGCAGGAAGGAGTACGGCAGCCCTGCTTCATTTTCAAGTGACCAAGCATAACACCCCATGGAGGAAAGAACAGTCCCCCTGTTTCTTTTTAAACGTCCAGAGCAGCTCTGGACTTCTGGACTCGTGACTATTTCACAGGAAACAGCTCCCACTCAGGACTTCACTGAGGAAGTTCTGGAGCCACAGGGGACAGTGCCTGGGAGACAGGAGCCCCCTGTCGGGGCTCACCCTGCCCTGCAGGGACGCGAGGTCCCCCTGTGCCAGCGGCGGCCACCACCTGAGCTGTGGCCAAGCTGCTGGGCCCCAGGGTACCTGAGCACTGTCTGGTCCCCTCCCCTCACCACCCGAGTCCCCGCCCTTTGCTCAAAGCTGGAAATCTTAGCATCCTGTGCCTTCCTAATCATGCCTCCACGCAGAATTCAAAGCACCTACTCACACATTGCTTGGCCCTGATGGTCTGCAGACTTCTGGAGGACAGGCCTGTGTCACTCACCGCCGTCTATCAAGTCCTGATGCATGGAAGGCCCTCAGAAAAACCCTTGTCGGGTGAATGAATGAATAGGTAACTGCCAGTTTAACACACTGGATGGCACAGTTACTCCTTGAACGGTGCCCAAGTGATTGAATGTCAGCCTACATGTTACTTTACTTTGACCTTCTCTCTGAGCTTGTTGCCAGGGGTCACACTGCAGAGAGCAGTAAAGCCAGAAGGTTCACTGGGGCCATCTGGACTTCCTTCTTATGACAGTAAACAATCCCACCGCACCCACAGCCCTGGTGCCACAGCCTCTGCCTACAGGCCTCTGAGGGACAGGAACCTCGGGGCTGGCCATGCTCACTCATCTCTGGGCAACTCTGGCAAGAAGCAGGGCTCTCCCCCACACTGAGCTCCATCTCAGCTCCTCTACTGTCTTTCCTGCGGTTCTCATTCAGCCTCGCCTCGCACAGAGAACACGCCTTCTTCCAGACACCAGGGAGACCCAGAGAAAGGAACATGGCCTTTGGATCTAAGAGGTGAATCTTAGCTTTGCCACTGCTAAGTGTGAGATTGGGCAAGTCACAGAACCTCTCCAGGCTTCAGGGTGGTCATCTGCATCAAACGAGTAATGATGCCCACCCAGGGGCTTGTTGTGGGGACCAAAGTGACGTAATATACTCCAAATCTGAGACACAGCACCTAGTCACTCTTCCTCCTGGCTCCATGCGTCTTTTCTTCTCCAGGCCAAACCATGAGCTGTTGTCACATCCTCTGCCATCCTCATCTCTTTCTCTATCAGGGTTTCTCTCGAAACCTGCTGCCTCCCAGGCAGGTATGACTAGCTCAGTGCAACCATCACCTCCTCTGTTTGGGATGCTATCCCTCTGTTAATGGAGCCTAAGGTGATGTTAGCCTTATTGGCAGCTGCGTCTGCTGTGGTTCCTGGTGTTTTGACCCTGTTCCTCTCATCTCTATAGTGAGATGGCTGCTGGAGATCTGATTTGGGGGTGATTCACTGAGGAGGAGCTAGGATTTATGGCTGTTTTTCTCATCTGTTTTAGTGTGAGATTGCCAGACATTTTTGCCCTGGCAATTATAGTACAGGATTATAGTATAGTACAGTATAGAATTATAGTACAGTCATATTCGAGGCCCTGAAGATCATGTCCCTGACCCTGCAAGGACAGTGTAAGACCCTGGGAGACATTTGGCGCAGAAGAAGGGGGTGAAACAGTTTTCCAGGAAAGAAGGTGGAGCTAGACTGTCAGGTTTTGAAGGTGGAAAAGCAGCTGGGTTTGGAGGGAAGGCGAGCTGTGTTCTGGGGTCCAGAGGCATCAGGCGCTCGATCCTGGGGCACTGTCCCTGTAGGTTTGTGGCCCAGGTGGGGGCTGCCTGTGTGAATAGGCTGAGGACCACTGGGGGCGGGCATCACTGGTCAGAGCCAGCTGGACACAGCGATGGCGCTCCTGCAGTGTGGGAAGGTCTGCCCACACATTCTCCAGGGGCCCCTGTAGGTTTAGGAGCGGGGAGCCCCACACCCTTTCCGGGCCAGTGGTACACCCCAGGGACGGTTCAGCTGTGTCTGTCAGTGCATTTCCCTCCAGCACCTCCATGTTCAGTTTAAACCCCTCTTGATCAGATTGGCAAACCCTTAATTTTTCATAAGCAGCCCCCCTCCAGAAGCACACACCGTGGGGGTGGGAATAGGAGGAAGATTCTCTCCTTCCTGATTTGTGTTATTATTTCCAGCACAAGGGCTTCAGCGGTTGTTAAATCAGAACCTAATTCTATAAATACCTCTGGTTTGAAAAGCCACATTCCCTTTCTCAACATGTGAATCCAAGCCCAGGATGGCAGCAGCGTCTCAGGGATTTGGATACAGAGAAAACACAGCCCACTTGTCAGCACCGCCTCCCACTGTCCATCCGTAACTCAGAGGACAGGGCAAGGTCACTAATAAACACCACTGAACTGTGTCTCCTTTCACGCATTCTACATAAAACATTGCCGCCCCGGTGCACAGCCAACAAGTGTAAGGGGCACATCTGAACACCTGCAAACATAGCCTAGCGACACGGCTGTTTCCAACACACTCACGCACTCATCACCTACTCTGAAACATCAGTTGTCCTAACTTCAGTTAAAGATGCATTTTGATAGGTTTAGTTAGCAAAAGGAGGAAAACCAAGATGCTAACTCCACTCTTTAAAAAATCCTTTTCAAGGGGAGCAGAGCTGCACAGGTGACCGTAAGCAGAGGCTGAGTCTCTTGGCTGGAGGAGACCCAAAATGTGGCAGGTGACAGGTTGGTGTTCCTGCTGGGGACTGTGTGAGCCTGAGGCTGATGGAGGCCAGGGTGACAGAAACGCTAAGATAAAACCTAAAACCCAGAAAGAACTGCGGCAGCGACAGATGGCTGTGAAGAACCACGGGACAGTCCAGGCTGTGCCCAGAACATGCCCACCCTCTCCAGCTACTGGGACTCCCCTGGCAAGGCCCCCTACTCCCGTCTGTGTCACCCCTGCACAAACCCTGAAGCGTAAAGGGGTTCAGGTGAGAGTATGGGGCCACCCCTCTTACCCCCAAATACACATAAGCCCGCAGACACACACAGACGGAGCAAACGTCTGTCTCGGATGGAGAGAGCGCAAGCCAACGTGAGGACGCCACACTCGCCATCAGACCAGCCTTCTCCCTGCGGCTCTGCTGCTCTCCTCAGTCACCCTCTCAGAGCCCCTGAGGGAGAGCTGGGTAGGACTCAGAAAACAATTCAGGGAAACAAACGAAAGGCACCAAAGAAAGGCCCCGAGCTCTTCTTGGGTGGTGAGAACATCCACCTGTAAGAACATCCACCAAGACGGCAGAGCTGTGGCCCCGCAGGTGGCCGGAGGTGCGGGGCAGGGGAAGGTCAGCTGGGCCACACCCCTGATGAGGACATGGACACTGAGGCAACAGAGAAACCAGCTACAGCTCCTTCAGCAAAAAGGTCGCAGGAAAACAGACTGTGCTGCAAACAGTCCTCCCCCACCCATGGACCCTCCCACCCCCATGGGGCCCTGGCGGCTGTGGGCGGAGCCAGCCTCCAGCCTGGGGCTCCTCACCACCCAGCTGCCTCAGGTACAGGGCTGACTCGCTGCGGCCTGTCCCCGTGACCCTGACCGGAAAGGGCCGGCAGCCCGTCTGCCCAGGCTGGTCCATCCCGACACGTTCCTCAAGGGTGGATGGGGTTGGGGGGGACGGGGGGCTGCGCACCAGGGAGCTTGAACATGGGCCCGGGACTGGCCCAGAAGGACCCCCCAGGCCAGCGGGGGCACCGCCTGTCTTCAGGGTTTCAGGTGTCCAGTGGCCCATTCTCAGCAAAAACCTTTGCTGCAGAGGAAGGGGGGCAGGAAAGGAGAAGGGGCAGAGCCCCAAGCAGCCCGACTTTCAAATTTCACTGCCAGAGAAAATGAGGGCGGAGATTGAACAAAGCTCTCCCGTCCGTCCTGGACGGGGAACCAGGCAAGGGAGGAACAGGGAAGCACCATCTTCTGTGTGGTTGAGCCTGAAGAGCTCGGCTAAACCCCCAACTCAGCCTCCCACCTATGCCCGGCAGCCTGGCCCAGCAGGTAGCAGCCCAGACTCAACTGGACGCCAGGGCACTCAGGGAAGGGGAGCAGGACAAGGCCTTTTTTCCCATCTGCAGGCCACGCTGATGAGGAAAGACAGGATCCAGCTGGGCCCCTAGGTGGTGAGTGGCTGGCCCTTCAAGGATGAGGGAGGGTCTGCTGGTGACGAGGACCCAGGACGCCTCAGCAGGTAAGCAGCAGGGCTCCAGATGCCTGTGTTACAAGAGAACCAAGTCTCCTGCCAGCAACTCACCTCAGGGGACCTCTGAAAAGTCTGTGCCTCTGTCCATCCTTAACCAGGCATGAGATGCACCTGTGCAGACCTGACTTGCCTTCCTGCAGCCAACACACACCTGCAGGTCCTTTCCTGACACAGGGACCAAGGGGAAGGTCAAGGAGGTCAGGGCAGAGCAGGTCTCAGCCTTGGGGCTTAGTGTCCCTAATTCGCTGTCCTCTTGCTGGCAGTCCAGCACCCACCTGCCTCGTATCTTGTACAAAAGCCCATGTCTGACCCTATCTGCCCCTGGCTACTCTCACTCAAGCGCGTGCTGCTGGACGTACCGCACCTGTCTCCCTGCCCACGGCTGTGGACCATGGCCTCGTGGCTGGGCCCTGATCCCGTCCAGGTGGCTCTGCCCACTGTGCCCCAAGCCTGGGCTCTGGGAAGATTAGCACAAATAGGCCACCAACAAGACAGACTTGGCTTCACACACATCACAGAAACCAGGATGCAGGCTCTTCACGTGGACAAAATGCAGCCCCAGGGCCACCCTGAGAACCATGGAGCAGGGCCAGCGAGGTACAACCACAGCCCAGATAAACACCAAACCCGTGGGATCTGGCTCTAAAAATACATTTTTGGCAAAATAATCTATGAAGTTCTTGGTTCTCGAAAGTTTAAGGAAATTAAAACGAAACAAAACAAAACCTATGTTGGGCAGTACTTTATCTTGACAATGTTCCTTTAACTGATATAAAATGTGAAGACACGGTCCTGACGCTGGGCGTTTATTAGGGGTTTACATCAGCCAAGGCAGCACCACTTCATTCTTCATAAAGCTTGAAACTGTTATCTTGCCTGTAATTAAACTTGGTCAAGGAATAATTGGGAAGAAATGTCAGAGAGAATATGCCTCTCGTACTCGTTCTAGAAAGATCAGCCGACAGAGGCCCCAGGGAAGAAATCCACGGTTTCAAACATCTGAGCTCAGGTCAGCACTGGTCTCCCCATTTGCTCCTTAGACATTTAGAAATTCAAGTTTGCTGCAGTGCTAGGAGGAGGTTATACAACTGTTATGATGCCAAGTTCAAGGCAGACAGCTGCCCATAACTCAGAGGCCGAGACAGACAGGAATATATTCGTAGTGGCCATAACATAAAGATAATTCATTCTCAGTATCTGGGAGCTGAGGGGATCTGCAGGTTGGCTGTTGAGCATTTAGGCACTAAAGCAGAGGAGCTTCACAAATAGGGAGAGCCCGGGTTTGGGGCGGGGGACATGGGTGTCTTCAGAGACAAAGGAGCATCTGAATCAATTAACTTAAAAACAAGTATGTGGTTTGGGCAACACCAGACACAAAGGAAAAGCCATTGTCCCCAGCTCCTTGTTCTACCATTTGGGCAGCGTGTACCCTCAGGGGGCAAAGTGCTGCTCTCAGGCTGGTCTCAAGCTGGAAGAGGGGTTATGTGGGAAATGCCCTTTCCTTCGCCCCCAACCTCCCAGTGTCTTTTTCCAGATTGCTGGCCTGACAGCAGGAAACAAACAACCCCAGTTTGAATTTAATCAGACATCACAGTATCTTTCTTGGGAGAATGGTAAAAAAGCATTAGAAAGCTATTCCTCCACTTTTTTTTTTTTTTGAACACATAAAATCTGAAGGAAAACAATCATCTTGCAGTTTTAGCTTTGGTTTAAAACATAGCAGAAACACATTTTTTCTTCCTTTTTAGAGCTGCACCTTAAACATATGAAGTTCCCAGGCTAGGGGTCGAGTCAGAGCTGCAGCTGTCAGCCTAGGCCTCTGCCACAGCAACACGGGATCGAAGCCGGATCTGTGACCTACACCACAGCTCATGGCAACGCCAGATCCTTAACCCTGTGCGTGGGGCCAGGGATTGAACCCGCATTCTCACAGACACTATGTTGGGTCCTTAACCCACTGAGCCACAGTGGGAACTTCAAGGGAACACATTTTGATGGTATTCTCCCAGAATGTGTTTTGTGCACACCCCAAAATGTCATAAGCAATACTTTTGTTCACTTTTAATAGATTTATTACTCCAACCACCAAAGTTGAAAACAGTGTTTTGATGTAGGAGCCAAAAAATATCACAGAAGTTCAGTGTACAAGTCATTGAAAGTAAAATAGATTGATGTCATACGTTTATTAGTATTTTGTGATGGACATAATTTTTTCCTTGGTTTTTGTTTTGTTTTCGTCCTCTTTTAACCCAACTGTCCTGTGTGACAGGGGAGTGACCTATTGAGATTATTGGTGACTGACTCAAGGGGGAGTACAAACCAGAAACCTACCCGCCGCCTCTTCGGGGGCGCACTGAGAGATCACCCTAAATGTAGTTCATGCCACACATAAAAAATGAAACAGCCAAGTGTCCTTAATAAAACAAGTTTGACCACCATGCAGGCTGGTCCTCAACACCGCACAATTTTGTACTTTGCAGGAAACTCCCATGTGAAGCTTTATGTTCAACTCTTAGAAATAGCAATACTGGAGTTCCTATTGTGGCTCAGTGGAAACGAATCTGACGAGCATCCATGAGGACGCAGGTTCAGTCCATGGCCTCGCTCGGTGGTTTAAGGCATTGCCCTGAGCTGTGGTGTAGGTTGCAGATGCGCTTGGATCCTGTGTTGCTGTGGCTGTGGTGGAGACCAGCGGCTACAGCTCTGATTTGACCCCTAGCCTGGGAACCTCCCTCCATACGCTATGGGTGCAGCCCTAAAAAGACAAAAAAAAAAAATCATAATACCAATGTGGTTTAAATCTTTGGAGTTAATGTCAAAAACGAAAGGTTCACAAAGACATATATCCTTGTCACAGTGTTTAAGATCAGTGGAGGCTCATCAGACATGAGGTGAGACCCAGCCTCGGGGAGAGAAGCCTCAGCCTCAGGTGTCTGCAATGTCCTTCGTCCAGCTGGCCTGCAGACCAGCCCCTGGGCTCAGTCCCACGGCGGTCTCTCTGCGCCCTCATCTCGCCAGTGTCGTCATCCAACCAGAACCCATCTCTAACGACCCATCCGTCTGCATCTCACTCCCCAGCCCCCATCAGTCTATTTTCCATGCTGAATCCAACATCATCTCTCTCAAACGCAGCCGTGATCACGCTTCTCCCTCCTTAAGAACCTCGGTGGCTTCCTATTACACACAGGATCATCCAAGCCCCTGGCAGGGCCTGTAAGTGCTGCGCCAGCTCTCCCACCTTGTCCTTCCAGCCTGGCGTCCTGCTCATCTCCCTCTGTCTCCCTCAAACACACACAGACCTCCAGCCCCACCCCCTCCGACATGGGCACTCCTGTGTCCCCTCCCTTCCACCTGGGAGGCAGTGGACACTGTTGGCTTCTGCATGAGACTCTCCGGTCTCTCCAAGCATTTACACATGTGTCTGTCTCCAAGGAGAGCAAGGCTTTGTTCTGCTTCCAGGAACGCCGTCCCTCCCTGGTCACCTTAGGGAGGCACTGGGGGGCATGGCTGTCTCGTCACCCCGTGTCTAGCTCGGTCCCCACACGAAGGCCCAGGGAGTGACTGCCGAATGTGGAAATGAGAGAAGCTGGGCATTTACAACTAATTGGTGTGAAGTTAAAGACCTAACGATAAGGATCAGTGGCAGTTCAGCTTGACCCAGGAAAGAAACCCAAGAGAGAACTTCAGAGGCAGGTGTTTGGGGCAGGGCTCCTCTGAGAGGGGTTTAGCATCTCTGTCTCCCCGGATGCGCGGGACTTGAACCAGAACACACACACTGGAACCGCCTTCTGGGAGAGACAAAAGGGAAGCAGGAAAGCTCAAGCCACCCTTGGAGGCGAAAACCAAGGCAACCCCAGAACCATTTTTGGAGTCTGAGAAAGAAAACGTCTGCCGCCTCCACCTGCAGAAAGCGCACCCCACTTTCGCCCGCACACCCCCACACCGCCCACCAGACATTGCCTCAGAGGATCAGACGACACCGCTCAGCTATGCTTGCAGAGGCTCTGCTGATGCTGGGATCAGCTTCTTCACGTGGTGCAGGGGACAGGAACCGCAGAATGCTTCCCCGAAGCCAGAGGTCATTTTTTCTGCTCTGCCTCCAACCAGGAAGGTGTTCTTCCCACCAGAAGGGGCCCCTTCCCTTCACTCCAGCACAGAAGCATGGATTCCATGTGAAGAGGCAGAGAATTCAGGTTAGAGGAATGGGAAGCCCAGTGTCTGCAGAGGACGTTAGAAAGAAGCTAAGCCACTCTCCGTGGAGCCGGTTTTGAGAGACCAACTTCAACCAGGACGTGATGAAGTCTCAGGCCTGATAAGATGCGTTGCAAAGTAAGAAGCCAGCACACAGCGCCATCCAACAAGATCCCGCGGGAGGAGGAGACCCAGACCTGCAGCCACGCTGGCTCAGAGGGAAATGGATAGTGGGGGCCCTGAGCCACTTTACTCTCTCGCTTCATTGCGTGAAGTTCATGTACTAAAGCACACAGATCAGGCGTGCAGGTCCCGACAGACCTTTTGTTCATCTTAATCAAATCCCAAGATAAGGTCCCACGTCAGCTGCCACCTGCCTGCCTGCCAGCATCCGTTGGTGGCTGCAGGCCCCACGGGGCTGCACAGGGTGAAGGTGACGCTTCCTCTCTCCCAAGGGACCGAGTGCTAACGGTTGGGCTGGGAGGGGAGGGGTGCAGCCTACTTCCTGCCTCCCTTCCTTGGTCCTGTCACCTGGACTGTGACATGGTCAAGAGCCACCTGGTGCACAAGGTGAAGGCAATCATCCAGGAGCAGAGGCACAATAAGGGAGAAAGGGCCTGGGGGCCTGACACCCGCCGGGTAACCTGGGCTGCTAGAAAGGAATTAAACATCTGCCTCCATTCAAGTCTCTCTCCTGGGAGTCTAGACCCCCCCCATGGAAGGACGTCCTATACAAACACCTGCCCAGGGGGACTCTGCCTGACAGTCAGAACTCAGACCCCATGCCCTAGGAGGGAAGTCAGGAAAGCAAACACTACTGAAACTTTCTCCTAACACATCCCCCCACCCGCCCCCTGCCCGCCTGCCCTCGGATGCAGCCCTTGAAGTGCAGTAAAGACCTCAGAAAACACTCCTTTGTTGATTGAAGCCTGTGCGCTTGAGCCAAGAGATGGAAACTCAAGCTCAAAGTTTCCCAAATACAAAGCCTCATAAAGTCCCCGAGCTGGATGTGACATGAGGGCTTGAAATTCACCTTCTTCAATCCCTCTCTTTACCAGGAGCCCAGCTTTCCTATCTCTCTGTCCAGTCTCTTTCCAGACTCCTCCCGCCCCTCTGCAGGCATCCACATCTAACAAGCTGGGAAACTTCCATCAGGCGCCTGATGTCCCAGACAAGGTGCAGGTGGGTAAAGGTCATCCCTGCTGTTGGGCCTTTTTCTTACCTGGCATCCCTGGGCCGAGGCACATCTACTCAGAAAGGCACATTTTCCTTCAACTGGATTTCCTAAGGAGACTGAAAGCAGACATCCGGGGAGCGCAGACCTGACAGCTTGGTCCTGGGACCGGCACGGAGAACCAACTACTGTTCTGGGGCCCCAGGCCCGCCCTCGCTGGGCGCTCTGCAGGCCCAGGAAAGATGGAGGGAGCCGGCTAGGAGGAGGCTCCACTCAGCAGGTGAAATGCCTCTGGGGCAATCCTGGAGGCTCCTTGTCCCTGTCAACTGCTATAACATGCCCATAAATTTCCTTAGACAGAAAACAGTGTCAAAGGAGTAGAAAGTAACAAAATCCTAAAATGTAAAAGCATCTCTGTCGGAACTCAGTGCGTGATCCCCGCAGAACACAAGGTACAAGGAAGGAGCCGGCCTGTGCCCTCGGCCCAGCCGCCCACCTGCAGGGCCTCCCAGCTGGTGGGATCAGAGTCACAGATGGGGAGTGGTTCCTAGAGGTTACCCCAACAGTAACTGTCAGACGCACAGAGCACTACACGCACCCACCACCAACATAGATAGTTCATCTGTCAGGGGGATTGTTTGTGTTCAAAGCCAGACCCAGAACTAGTTAATGATTTTCAGGGCTCAGAGCAAAATGAAAATGCAGGGCTCCGTGTTCAAAATGCATCAAGAATTTCAAGATGAGGATAGCAGAGTATAAACCAAGCTTGGAGCCCTTCTAGGTGGGACTGCACAAGATACATGTCCTCGAACCCAGTGCTAGATCCGTGTCATTCTCCTCCTTACCAGGTGGAGCGGTTTTCTGTTCAGGTCTCCAGCTCTGGGCCCAAGCTGCCTGGATGCAAATCCCAAACCCTCCGACTATAATCCTGGGCAGGTTGTTTGAGCCCCGAACCTCAGTTTCCCTACTGTAAGGCAGAAATGACAACAAAGGAAATGACACGGACCAAACTCCTGGCTGGTCGTAAACACCCAATCAACTATTATTATTCCTACCTGGTGGGAAGCCAGTTGAACTGAACAAGCGTCAGTGATTGGGAGCATTGGTGAACTCAGTATAAAGGAAAAACCTTACCACTGGGGAAAAACAGTCAATGTGTGGGTGTTTCCTATTCTAGGAACTATGCTGGGGATGGCCCTGGGAGGTCGGAGTCTGGTTTTGTACAAGGAAAAATGCTCAGGCACCCTCTGTGGAGATGTTGTCATGAGTCCTCTGTCTTCAAGGGCATCCAAGGAGGCTGAGCATGTCCCTTGTCAAGATGCAGAGTGAAGGTAGGGGTTAGGCAGATGGCCTGCAAGTTCCCTTCCAGCATGGAGGTGCTGTTGATTCGTGGAGTTTCTGCTTCTCTTCTTGACTCACTGTCTAATTTTATTCCCTTTGCGGCATCGACCAAACCAGACCTTCTGTCTTCCCTCCTTCCCATTCATCCCTTCACTCCAGCCAGGTGCCCTTACAGACACCGGGGCCTTCGAGCATTTCCAGCTTCTCTTCTCTCCCTACTGTGTGCACTGTTGCCTCGGCTAGCCCACCCCTCCCACTCCCTGGTGCTTCTGTTTTTATCCTTTCATTCTCTAGGTTCACCACCTAGAGATCTAGCTTGAGAAACCTGTCCTGATGAAGTGATTGGGGAGGGAGGGACTGGGGCCTCACGGCTCAAGAGCATAGGTTTGGACGTTCCTGGCCCTGAGTGCCTGCAACCTCGACCCTGGAGGGCTCCCCTCATCATCCTGAAAAACTCTGGATGGTAACAGCACCCAACTCATATACTTATTCTGAGTTGGAAATGACGTGATGCATGCAAACTTGCTCAGCAGGGTGTTGGGCACCTAAGTTGTCCACAGTTGTTTTTACTGACGTCCATTTGGTATTTGCTGGAGTTTCTGTCATGGCTCAGCGGTTAGCGAACCCGACTAGCATCCATGAGGATGCTAGTTCAATTCCTGGCCTCACCTTGTGGGTTAAGGATCCGGCGTTGCCGTGAGCTGTGGTATAGATCACAGATGCGGCTCGGATCCCGAGTTGCTGTGGCTGTGGTATAGGCCACCAGCTGTTATCTCCGATTGGACCCCTAGCCTGGGACCCTCCATATGCCGCCGGTTCGTCCCTAAAAGGCAAAAAGACCAAAAAAAAAAAAAAGGTATTTGCTGATGTGTTCCGGTTCCCTCCTTTCCTTCAGCTTCCAAGAGAAGTGAGTGTGTGTGTGTGAGAGACAGAGACAGAGACAGAGAGAGGGGCTCTGAAAGAATCATGTACCTTTTAATGTTGGTCTTTGGCACTATATTACAGATGACCCTTATGTTCATGGCACAGGGATAAATGGTAAGAAACGGGGAAAAAAATTAACACATGGTTCCTCTCTACAGAAAGTTGAAAAACATGGAAAATAAGTACAGGCAGACTTCAGAGATGTTGCAGCTTGGGTTCCAGATCAGTGCAATGAGCCAAATACTGCAATAAAGTGATTCACACGAATTTTTTGGTTTCCCAGTGCATGTAAGTTCTATTTACGGCTTAAACAGAAGTCTATTGAGTGCAAAGAACAATGTGCATACCTTAACTAAAAAATACTTTGTTGCTAAAATATGCTAACCATTATCTGAGCCTTCAGTGAGTTGTAATTTTTGGTTACAGTCACATCAAAGATCAGTGATCACAAACCACGATACCAAATATAATAATGACGAGAAAGTCTGAAATATTGTGAGACTCAGCAGAGTGTGACATGAGAAACAAAGTGAGCAAATACTGCAGGAAAAATGCACCAGCAGACTCACTCAGTGCAGCGTTGCCACGGACTGTCGTTTGCCGTGTGTGAGAAGCACAGTGAAAGGAACTGTGCCTGGAGAAACACCCCCTACCATCGCACTCGTAAGGATGCCATTAAGTGGTAGCTGTTAAATATGTATAGGTATATATTTCATATTAAATCATAGTTAGTATATTAAGAGCACTAAAGATGGACTCAATCTGGGCAATTCCACCAGTGTGATGGCTCGAGGTATCCCCTTGCACGAAGAACAGGTAACTGGAGGCCACCTTGTCCCACCTCCATCCCCAAGCATCCAACCTCAGCTTCTCTCCTCTTCCTCCCTTTCTACAGAACCCTCCTTTCTGCACCATTTGAGACTCACACAGTTTGGAGCCAAAATAACGACCCAGGGAGCCACAGTCTGCCTTCTACTTTTTTTCCCTTCAGTCGTAGCCACAGAAATCAGGAATCCTGCCGCTCAGTGGAGGAGGATAGATTTTACTTCCTCCTTAGCGGTGTTGAAGGGAGGATTAAGTGGCTTTTAAAATTGGGGATGTTGGAAGTTTCCATTGTGGTTCAGCGGGTTAAGAACCCAACAGAGTCTCTGTAAGGATGTGGGTTCGATCCCTAGCCTCCCTCAGTGGGTTAAATATCCAGCATTGCTGTAAGTTGCAGTGTAGATCGAAGATGCGGCTTGGATCTGGTGTTGCTGTGGCTGTGGTGTAGGACGGCAGCTGCAGCTCCAATTGACCCTTAGCCTGGAAACTTCCATATGCTGTGGGTGCAACCATAAAGAGACAAAAAAAATTAGGGACTTGGGACCACTGCTTGCGCGCTCATAAGAGAGCTAAATTAGGACAGAGACCCAATGTGATGGTTAGGGAAAGGCTCTACCTTTTTCTTTTCTTTTTTTTTTTTTTTAAACCAGAGTAGTTCTACTCATGTGTACATTTGAGCAGTGTGTTTAAAATCAGGTTTGCCACAAATTAAGTCAAGTTCTCTGTTCCTGCCAGGTATTGGTCAAACGAAACTGAGTTTTCTTCCCAAATTGGTTGAGTCGTACTTGCTCAGGTAGAGGGCCCGGATTCCCTCTGCACCATCACCGCTCTCCACACAAGGCCAGGCTTGGCGCCATCCCCACTGACTTTGCAGGTGTCTTCCCCAGCCTTGAACTTCGTGGTTCCTGGCCCCTTTGCTTCAACCTCAAAAGCCTCTTCTCCTAGAGGAGATGTGTAGGGGCAGACTTGAACCAGCTCTGAGAGGAGATTTTAAATTTTCAGATATGTGAACTGATTGTCAGATAGAGTGAGCATGAAAATGGAATTGTATTAATTTATAATTACATAGATTTTTTTAAAAACAAAAGGAAGAAATTCTAAAAGCTCAACCCTTTCTGACCAGTTTACAGCATTAGGCCACAACAGCTCTCCCCAGCTCCAGGGCCCACAATGTGCCTGTTGCAATTTAAGATCAAATCATGGTGGGAGGGTTTACAGCAGGGAAGCCAGCAAAGGCTACCCATCAGCCCTGGGTGTGCTGTTTTGTTCATTGTTTAGACCAGGGGTCTGCAGCCCCGGCCAGCGGCTTGTCTCTGCCGACCCTTGAGCTAAGAATGGTCTGTATATTTTAAAGGGCTGAAAAAAGTATTCAGAACCTCACCCTGGTGGAGACATGAATGTTGTTTGCGGCCAGTTTGGACGGCAACCTATGGTTTGTCTAAGTCACATTGAGCCTCCAGAATGCCTGGCCTTCTCCCTCCTCTGACTGGGTGACAGGTGGGCTTTAGGACTCGGCCAACAGCTGCATCAGATAGCACACCAGGATCTCACCGCCAGAGGCATGTTAGTTAGCGCCACAGACCCAACAACAGTAAAATTATGTTCTGATGACTAGAAGCAATAGGTAAGGGGGAAAAACCCCCAAACAACACCCATCTCCGTATCATGCGGGTAAGTGGGTATTTGGTGATTACCCAGGTGATGGGATCAATGTAAGCAGCACAGAACCCCTTCTCTGCCCTCCCTCTGAAAACTCTATTTGGGAGCTTAATGATCTGATTTGCCAAAATTAACCGAGTAATTACAAAATTGGTGTCCTTTTCCTTTTGTAAGGGTGGTAATGCACCCCAGTGCCATTCCGAAGGCCACACATGCTTGAGAGTCCTTGAAGGAGCTGCCTCATTTAAAGACCAACCTCGTAAGTATCAACTGAATTCTTAAGATGTTTGCCAAGGAGGCAACAATTTTTTTGTTGTTGTTTTTTCTTTTGTTTTAAATTATTTTTTCCCACTGTACAGCAAGGGGATCAAGTTATTCTCACATGTATACATTACCTTTTTTTTTCCCCACCCTTTGTTCTGTTGCAACATGAGTATCTAGACATAGTTCTCAATGCTACTCAGCAGGATCTCAAGGAGGCAACAATTAAGTCTCAAAGCTGAAAACCAGCAGAAGCAAACGTCTCAGTTGCCCTGACTCTTTTTCTTTTCCTCCATGGGCCCAGGTTTCTGTGGGTACCCTCCCCCCTCCCCCCATCCTGCTCTATCATCTCTTCCCCTAACAGATTGCTCTGTCTCCAGCCCCATCCCACATTGCAGCCAGAATCATCTTTCTGAAACGTAGATGTCACTTCTCTTTTAAAAACCTTCAAGTGCATCCCATTGTCTGGAGAATAAACTCCAAACTCTAAGGTCCGAGCCAAGTCCCAGCTCCTGTATGTCTTTCCCAAGCTCTATCCTGAATGAGCAGAAAGAGTCTAAATCAGTGGATCCCACACAATGATGGACACTGGAACCACCTGGGAGCTTGGCCGATCCCCACGCCCAGGTCACATCCCATCTCAGTTCCATCAGAACGTCTTGAGGTGATGCCAGAATCTGTCATCATAGTTAACACCAAAACTGTAATAATGTTTTGGTCTCCTGGATTGCCTGGAGACTAGAAACTTCTTTTAGAACTATTTTTTAATATACTTATTGTTATAATAAAAATATGCTATAATAATTTGTTGTAGGAGTTCCCCGGTGGCCTAGCAGTTAAGGATCCAGCATTGTCACTGCTGTGGCACAGGTTTGATCCCTGGCTGGAGACTTCCACATGCTGTAGGCACGGCCAAAAGCAACAACAACAACAAAAAAATAATTTGTTTTGGTGTATTTAACTTTAAACTCCTGGAAGGCAGTGTCTGTATTTAACTTTCTGTTATATTGATGATATTTAGATAGTTCTTGGCACCTGACAGACACCTAGCAGATGTTTGTCAAATCAGAGAACAAATGAATGAGAGATAAATAAATAATGCATTTTATCAAGCAGGAGACACTGAAGTAGAGTGAAGTTTAAGAGGACTTAAAATGAAGAATAAGGTCATTTGTGTCATTTTAAAAGACAAAGCACCTCATTTTACATGGAATTGATCACCATAGGCCTTGATAAAATGATCCAGTTGGAAAGAGCATTACCTGGAAACCAGGAGGCACAAAGGTTTGTCCTATTCTGTTATTAACAAATTACCATCTCAGTAATTTATTTTTGTCAAGTGTTTGATATGTTTCAGGTGCTTTACTTGTATTATTTGATTCTCAACAACAATACCATACAGTCAGTGTCATAAATAACCTCACTTCACAGGGAAGGAGACAGAGCTTCACGTGGGAAAGTGAACTGTCCAAATTCCCCACCAGCCAGGCCACTGGGAGACATGTCCTAGGCACAGAGGCTGCTCCCCAGGCCACAGTGGAATCACTTTGAGGAGATTCCCGGGCCTGCCCTCACAGGTAGATGGAGGAGTCTGGGTGAACCCTGGCCATGGCTGGTCTTTTTTTTTTTTTTTTAATGACCACACTCATGGCACATGGAATTTCCGGGGATCAAGCCCATACCTCCAGAGCAATCTGAGCCACTGCAGTTGGATTCTTAACCTACTGCGCCATGGCAGGAACTCCAGAGCTGGTCCTTTTTAAGTGCCCTCCTGCATCTTCAGCGTAGCCAGGGTTGGGGACTTCTGCCCTGGGTGTCCTGCCTGACTCCTCAGGCTTTGGTTCTCTCCATACAAGGAAGTGGCTGAAACACAGAGCTTTAATACCTAGGAATTATCTCTGCCCCCCTCCACCCCCAACAACAAGCCCAGGCATAAAGTGGGCTCCTCGGACTCCATACATGAACTCCCAGGCAACCTCCTCATGGAGTTTTCAACCCCCATTAAAAAGACACTGGGGCGGGAATGAGTGACCAGTATGGCTTCCTTTGTGAGACACAGTAAAGGAAATAAAAGCTCAAAGAAAGAATAAGGAGGAATCAACGTGGCCCAATGAGCACACAGCCAGCCCTGCCCAAGGATGGCCTCACAGCACTGGGGAGGGGACAGAACCCCTTGGGGATGGTCACAGCTACTCTCACTCTGCCTCCTAGTGACAAGTGAGAGATGGAGGGGAGCCAGCCTGTCCTAGGAGAAGGGAACCCCAAAGAGCAGAACGAGAGATGGCTGAGCAGGGGGCACTCCCGGTGGTTCAAGGACACGAAGGGGGAGACATGGCCAAGACCTGGGGGTCCCCAGGGAGGAAGGGATGGCCTTGAGAGGGTCTCATTCAGTCCAGTGTGGGCCATGGCCAGAGGGGACTGAGGTGGCATAAGGCTACTTCTGAGTGGCCCATGGCTACTCAGACCAGTCCTGAGATGCTCTCTAACACTGAAAGCTCAAAGCATGCAGGAAAAGTCTCAGGGTCTAAGGACCCCGTGGCCCAGCCTCTACCCTCAGGGCCAGTTACCACTGTCTGGGTAGTGCCTTCATTTTGTCACACCTGGCCATTCATGGAAAGTGACAGAACCCTTTTTGGGGCCTCTGCTGTGCACCCCACAGCATCCCAAACCGCCATGCAGCATGCACCCCGCTGTCTCATCCTAACTTGTTTGTGGGGCCATTTCCCACTTAGACTGTGGGCCCTGCAGGGCCTGCCTGGTTGCCCACAGTCCTGCCCTGTCCCATTCCAGAGCTTAACCAACGTTCATTGAGTGAACACGTGTGTGAAGGTTTTATGACAAACAAATGTAGAGACACTTGCTACCTGCTTTGCAGGTGTTGACAAGTGGTGGCGGCTGGGGCGGTGGGGTGGGGGGGCTTCCAGGAGACATGAACTGCCCTCTGTATTATCCAGGGTCTCCTGGCTTAGGCTAAATGTGGCTTCTTTGAGTTCAGTAAGAGGGGTGCTTTTTAGACAGTTTCTTGTTCTCTTAGAAAGCCCATGTAATTTCTTAAGAGCAAATAAAACCAGTGACCTCAGTGTTTTTGCGGTTCTTAACACATTCATGCTAAAGGTCCTCAGAGGCAGCCCTCTGCTGCGCTGTCAACAGGCCCCCAAGTCACGGCCACAGCTCCGGCGTCTCCATAATAGCAGTAAAGGTCGCCCGCCACAGGCAGAGGCCGTTCGTCACCCACAGGAAATGCAGAAAACACCCTGCCCCTTAATCTCCAAGTTACCTCCAGGGAAACCAGCAAGGCTGTCATCAGGCTTTGTCCCAGGATGGGAAGCCTGCTCTGGACACTCAGACCCTGGTTTCAAACCTCATGTTTTATGATGACCTCAAAATACAGAGTGTTTCAAAGAGCTCTTTCAGCCACACTCACAACAGTCACAGAAATAGGTGTTATTATCTCCTTATTCCAGAGAAGGGAACCTGGTCTGGTTTGGACTTGATCTCATGCACAAGGCTGTCTGGGTGCGAACCTGCCTGACCTCCAGAGGGAGTGGGTGGGGACCATGGGAACACCCGTGATCCCTGCAGGTGGAGACCTGAATCCCCATCCCAAGATTCCCATAACACCACAGAAATAAGCCAGGGGCCCGGCAGTGGCGAGAAGGCGGAAAATTAAGCATCGGGATCATTAGTAAATTAAACGACAAGGAGCAGTGATTCTGCGCGTTGCTCACGTATCTTTTGTACTACACACAGATGTCTTTATAAATGATCAAGCACGACTTCTTTCTGGAAGTGAGCATGGCTCTCTTGTCCCGGATACAGACCCTGCTGTTGTCCGGAGCCGTGGCCAGAGGTTGAACGTCCACTGAGCCCTACCTCGTGGAGTCTAAGCCCTTCGCGTGGCTGTGTCACCCAGTTCTCACGGCCACCCAAAGAGGCAGACACTGTTATTGTCCCCACTGTGTAGATGGAGAAACTGAGGCCCAGGGTGTCACAGAGCCCCCAGTTTCCATGGTAAGGAGATTCAGACCTGGCCTCTGACTCCAAGCTCATTGCACTGTACTGTCTCCAAAAGAGAAGGGCCTCGTGCCACTGAGACGAGATTATATTCGCTGCAGTTTAAGGAGATTGAAAGAATCCTAAATTTCAGAAGACTCAGTCAGCTAAAGTTACTCAGAAGTACTTCTGGTCATTAAGGTACCCCCCAAGCACTAGGCCAAAAATATCAGTGACTTAAATGACACGAGTAGAAGTACAGGTCAGATCCAATTACCATGGGTCCCGAGGGAGCATCCCAGGGCTGCCTGTGTTCTGGGACTTTATTACGTTAAACATCACCCTCTCCCACTGCTGGAGCTCTCATGACCCTCACTTCCTTTCTCCAAACCCTAGTGCTTGTCTATCCATCACCATTTAACCCTTGACCCTAGGTTATCTTTTACTGTCACTGTTTTTTCACACATGCCAATCCTTGTCTCCTCCACCAGATTATAATCCCTGGAGAATAGTGACCAGGCTCCATCCTTTGTCACCTTTCCAATCCATCGTGTGCTTATGACATGCACAAACAGGGGCCCACTGGCATGTAGCAGGTCCTCGACACAAGTTCCTCACTGATTTGTTAAACCACAGAGACCACAGACCAGACAACTCTGCCAAGGGCCAGAGAGCCACCATTTTAGGCTTCGAAGGCTGTCTGGTTTCTGCCCCCGTCTGCTGTTTCAGGGTGAAAGCAGCAATGCGATGGCTGTGGCTATACCCCGATAAAACTTTATTAACAACCAGGCAGAGGGCCCATCAGAGGTTATTTATGATGGGTCCAAGGGACGAAGCACCACGGCAGCAGGTTCTGTTCCCTTTCCAGGGTCCCAGCTCCTGACCAAGTCAAGTGTTTTTCCAAGCCTCTCACCTTGGACTTGAGTTGAGTTCAGCATAATATCCTCCGGGGCTTCATACATCATTTAAAGAGAGAAAAATCAATGGCTAAGTGAAGAGCTGATGTGGTCCGTTGTAACAATAGTAAGTAATTAGAAAATCCTTCAAATGCATTCCACCAGGGGTCCCAGACGCTTTTTCCAGACTGCTTCTTACGAACCTCCGTGGAAGCCATCACAGATAGTTTGAAATACACATTTCACCTGGACTAAAATGCTGCCGGGAGGGCTGATCGCCCCAGCTGGAGGCCACCTGAAGGACGGCAGGGATAAACAGTCCTTCCTCTGAACAGCGACAGCCTTCCTCTGAGAACAAGAGACACAGCCTAGGAGAGAACAAAGCCCTTGCACTTTCCTCGCTAAAGACGGCGGCCTCAGCTTTGATGTAACATGTAAAAGTCCTTAACAGGCTGTTCCATTGACCAAAATTCAATATACATTCAACAAATTGCTCATTATCATGTCTGAGCTTATCTACGTGTTGATAAAGCTGGCTGCATCTGACACAGATGGAGGCGGTTCAACTGAACCTGAACAGAGCCCAGAGCTGGGGAGCATCCTTCCAACCCTTTAGAGCACAGAAGGGAAGTCACCACCCAGACCTGTGGCCTCTGCTGGAATCAGAGATCATCAGGCCCTCCCCAGATGACCCAGCGCTCCGTGATGACCCCGCCAGGACCACATACGCCTACTTCACATGAGATGCTGCTCGCATTCCAGCAGACGATCCACTAACACCCCCACCAGCCACTCTGCCCCAGGACAGGACTCCTTGATGCGAAGTCGGCCACATTAGACAGCAGCTTCCTCAATTACGAGACACAGAGCTGCCTGTGTTTCCAGAGACACAGCAGGTGGTGTCTGCACAGCTTGCCCTGTGCCTTCTGAGGCTCAGTCAAGAAACAGGGGGAAGGCTCTCCTGCCACCCTCCGCCCCCTTCCACATCCTGGTGCCTCTGGGTGGCAGGGGCTGGGCTCAGCCACATCGGTTACCACCCTCTCTTTGTGTTTTAAGCCTGTTATGCTTCGTTAGGAAACAAAAGCCCTTCCTCCTGTCCTAGCACGCTCTTCGCATCGGGCAGCAACAGAAAAGGTGTCATTGCAGATGCCCTCTGGGCCCAGGAAGCCCTCACTCAACCCCTGACAATGAGCGTAACAGAATAGATTTTACAGAACTGGCAGAAAGTCAGGGAGAGGTGAGAAGAGAACAGGCAAGGACAGTCCCTGCTCCCAAGACTTCCCGTGGCCCAGGGCCTGCTCCAGGCCAGGCTAGCAGAGGCTTAGTCCAAGCAGCTGGGCCCAGACTGGAGAAGTTCTGACCCTACCTCCTGCTACCTCCTGCTCTTCAAAGGCCTGCTCATCAGGCCTCTTCCCTCCCCACATCTGCCTGAAGTCCCTCTGATGATGTTTCAAATCCTAACCGCGTTGCCATCTCAAGGAGCATGGAGCTACAGCTGCAAACATCATTTCTTCCTGTTTGTGGTTTCCTGATAAACACGTCTTAGCTCACATCCCCTAGCACATACAAATGTTGGGAATGAACCGCCTTGGGATTTAATGTGTTCCTTGTTACTTAAGCAGAACTTTGTGGAGATGATTTGAGCCCCGCTAGGTAATTAGACAAGTAGAATCCCTTCTGGCTCCTATTAGCAATAATGATGATGGTGGTGGTGATGGTGAAGCTAGTAATAGCTCTTTCATTTGCAGAACATTTTACACAAATCTTTTTCAGGTACATTTTCTTCCCATTTGCTTTCATTTACCCCATGAAGTTGTGATATTATGATCCCTGAGTTAGAGCTGAGGTCCCTCACTGAAGGCCGCATAGGTAAAAACAAATGAGACTAGTTTCCCTTTGCAAGGGTGCCCTTTCTGCTGTGCTCTGCTGCTTAAAAAAGAAACAAACCCCGCATTGAAAACAACTGATAATACACAGCTTCAAACTGAGTTCCTCCACTCAGAGAAAGAGGGCATTAACTCCTCACTTCTGTCCCCTATGGTATAAAATTCCCAGCATGAAGGGCAATTCATAACAAGGAGCATAAGCAGGGTGTCAGAGGGTGCTCAAGTCATTTTAGAATCATAAGCCCTCCAGTAGAGTCTACTACTAGACAAACGCAGAATGCAGAGGCTCTTTACACAGTAAAGCAAAGAGTACTCGTAAAGCAGACTATGCATTTATGTTTCTAGACTATACACCATAAAGAGTCAGTTTATGTTTGCATGCAAACATCCATGCACGGCTACAAAACCAAACATTTTTCAGTTATATTTCTATCCCCAGACAATTTAAACATCCTGTATTCCTACAATTACCTTGCTTAAATGGGGAATTTTGTCCTAGTCATTGAAAAGGTATAAAAATCCTAGACCCAGACAATATTTTTTTAATCACACTACAACTTGTTTTAAATTGTGATATGTCACTCTGTCATAGCAAGGGTTAGCACATGTTTTATCTCATAATGACAATTATAAAATAATCACAAAACACCTAAGTCTCCCAAATTTCTCCCAGGTATCATGATGAGGCTTCTGGAAACACAATGTAAGGATGACCTCACTGCAGAAGCCAGTGGAAGTGGAAGTTACATGGATTTTAAAATAATTTGCCAATTTTAAATATAAATAGCCTTTTCCTAATATAGAGCCTGCAACTTAGTATATTTGGATAAGTGATGATGAGCTGATTTTTCAAACACAGGTTATTTAAGTAGAAATTAGGCAGAAGTCTGTCTTCATCTTATAAGTTTAGATCTTTAAGAATTTAGGGGAAAAAATAATTTAAAGAGAGCAAAGCTCTATTGCCAGGAGATGAATAACATTGGGTGCTGAAGCTGTTGCAGGATTATATATCTCTTCTTTTTCTGAATGTGATCTCTAATCCTCAAGGTCTTTCCCCTTTCCTTTCTTGTTTTCTTTATAATAAGAAAATTAAACAAACCTTTCCATTTTTTTTCTCTCTTCCTTAGAAGGTAAACACTGAAAGATCAGGACTTGTTATTGAATGCTATTTTATGCCAACTTCAATCTTAGTACTCCTTTTTTTTTTTTTTGGTCTTTTTGCCATCTCTTGGGCCGCTCCCGCAGCATATGGAGGTTCCAGGCTAGGGGTTGAGTTGGAGCTGTAGCCACCGGCCTATGCCAGAGCCACAGCAATGTGGGATCCGAGCCGCGTTTGCAACCTACACCACTGCTCACAGCAACGTCGGATCCTTAACCCACTGAGCAAGGCCAGGGATTGAACCCACAACCTCATTGTTCCTAGTCGGATTCCTTAACTGCTGAGCCACAACGGGAACTCCAATCTTAGTACTCTATAAATCACAGACTTCTTTTTTTTCAAAGCTGACATTTAAGGAGTAAATTCAACTAACTCATGGTTGAGTTCAAAAGAATCAGCATTTACAAATCTCTACTCAGCACAAGGCACTGGACCAAGTGCTAGAGAGACAATTAAGGTATATCTACACTCCCTGAAGTTATCAAAAGGTAGACTTTGCCCACAGACCCCAAGACTCAAAGATAAATTCCTTTATAAAAGAAAGGCTAGGGAATTGACATTGTGGTGCAGTGGAAACAAACCTGACTAGTATCCATGAGGATGCGGGTTTGATCCCTGGCCTCACTCAGTGGGCGGGGGATCTGGCCTTGCTGTGAGCCGTGGTATAGGTCACAGACCTGGCTTGGATTCCTAGTAGCTGTGGCTGTGGCGAAGACCAACAGCTGTAGCTCTGATTTGATCCATAGCCTGGGAACTTACATACGCTGAGGGTACAGCCCTAAAAAGCAAAAAAAAAAAAAAAAAAAAAGAAAGAAAGAAAGAAAAGAAAAGAAAAAAGCTAAAGCTTTAGTGAAATGTTTTCACAAAAGTGTAATCCAGTTATGTACATACCAGACATACCAGAGTGATAAACATTCACCTTTCTCCGAAGTTTTAAAGAGCAAATCCCTCATTATAGACTTTCCGAATACCCAGCCATCTCATCAGAAAAGACTTTAAGTATTGAGAAGCTGTCAAGCTCATGGCAGTAGATACACATTTTGTAAACTTCTAATTCTCACTTGAAAGCTCAAAAATTGTCATTGGCAACAGTAATTACTCCTTGTTTTCCTGAAAGTGACAGGTGCACGTTATTTATTTTCCAAAAAATGTCTGTCAAATGCCTGTCTGAATAACTGTAGTCTGTCCTTCTTTCTTTCAAGGAAAAATAGTGTTCCATGAAAATAAAAATAAAAACACTAGTTCAGCTTGCAACTCAAGCACCCAAGTTTTCCTGGAGGCAAACATGGCAGCTCAGTCTCCAGCACACGTACTTTATGCATTTTGCCTATTTTTCCATACAGAATTTTTAAAGCGTACCGAAGGGTTGAAATGTAATAAAACTAATAATTTTTCTGCCTTATCACGTACACTATCAAGGGACAGTTGTATATATAGTGTGGTGCCTGCCTGCATTCACAGTAAGACCCCTGCACTTTCTCCCACCATTGTTTTTGCAGCATTCATGCAAAAGTCAGCAAAAAGCATGAGTCCGATGAGTTTTAGGATTGTAACGAGAATGGTTCTGACCTGGCAGGCCCACTAAAAAGGTCTTCGAGTCCCCAGGGTGTCAAGGACCGCACTTTGAGAACCGCCGGATATCCGCGCCTAAGAAACTGCAGTTCCCTCCCTGCTCAGTTATAGACATTCAAGGCGTGTTTATTGTAAGTCTGACCGCCGAGCGCGCGGGAGAAGAAGATGCGTCAGGCATCCAGCCACTCTGGGGTCTGCGGGATGCTGGCTGGACCGCTCAGGAGCCGGCTTGCGGTTGCCTTAGCAACGATCGCGGGAGAGCGCGGCGTGGCCATCGACCAGTGATGCCTGCGCGCTCTGCGCTCCACTGACGGGGCTGCCGCGCCCCGCGGGCGGACGGGAAGATGGCGGCGGCGGCTGGTGGCCGGGCGGGGAAGGGGCGCGACATCAGCCTGGCGGCTCTGCGGCGCCACGACCCCTACATCAGCCACATCGTGGACGTGGCCAGCCAGGTGGCCCTGTACACCTTCGGCCACCGGGCCAATGAGTGGGTGCGTGCATGCGGGGTCGGGCGGGGCTGGGGGAGGGGCCGGGCAGGCGGGGATTGTCCCTCCCAAGGGTCTCCCCAGCCCCGGCGACACCCGCCGTCGGTTGCCGAAGCGCGTCCCACGGTTTTGACGGGACTGATCGCACCGAGCGGGTCAGACACACTCCTCTGACCCGTTCCGTCTGTGAGGAAAACTCCCGGGGAATGGATAGCACATCATCACCCTGCCTCGTCCCTGCAGCCTGCTGGTCTCCTCGGCCTCAGTCTTTAAAAATCCACTCCTAACCCATTTCCCAAAGTAGATGTTAAGAAACAGGTCCTAAAGTTGGCTAGAAGAGAACGGTTTTGCACTAAGTTAGTAACTGAGGAAATTCACCGAAACGCGTCGGGAATGGGGTCCGCTAGCTGGAGGGACGTGGGGACGCCTCCGCCCGCGTGGTTCTATGGGAGGAAGACCAAGCGCAGGAGGCAGGTTGCTTCTCCTGGTTTTCCGGGGAATGTGTTACCCTTATTTCTGTATAAAGGACATTGAACGATTCAGTGGACAGTTTCGTCAATGGCCCCTGTAAAAATGCAAAGGTGGTCTACATGTGGCTGTTACGCTGCCCTATAGGAAAATACCAAAGGCATAGTGTCCCAATTCTGGCGAGGAAATCCCGGAGCAGAGATGAGGAACAGGGGCGTATAGTTCTCTGAACTGACCTGACGCCAGGGCGAGAGTCTGGGGAGTTCTAGAGATGAACAAGCACAGTTTCCTCCAGGCTTTGGATGCGATCTCTGAGACAGGTACCTGTTAACACAGTGACGGAGTCTTATGGAAGCCCACCAGGCCCTTCCACTACAGCTCATCGGAAGGCACAATTGTCACAAGACATTATTTACAGGAGTTATGTTTTCCTGCTTCCTGGACTTGTTGCCTTCGGACAGTGCATAAGTCATTCCGTGAAAGGTCATTCTTTCAAAGTGCTGATCTCCAAGGCTGTGGTAGCCAGAAAAAAAGAGAGAAACCTAGTTTAGCTGCAGAGCAGTTGCTGGGGTAAACAAATTGTCACAGGTCTCCAGGTGCCCCCCCCCCCCTCAGGGCTTCTGGATGGGGGCTCCTGAACATGAGCCTGACAAACTTATACAGAAAAATTTTGAGCTTAGAGGAGAAAATATACACAGGTGGGCCTTCCAGGAGGGGACTTCTTGGTACACTGAAAATAGATGAAGGATGACTTCAGTCATTGTGCAGGAGGAAAAAGGAATGAAGGTTGGACAGAAAATGAGCTGCTTTAAAGGAGGATGGAGAAGGAGTATGTTAGGACTGGAGGAAGAATTTTGGAACTAGATTTACTTCCCATTGCCTGGAAAGCCCACTCCTTAAAAATACCTGTGTCGATTTTATCCTGGTGCTATTTTTACCTCTCAGCCCTTGAAGAGAAGTAGTTCTTAACTGGAGTTGATTTTGCCTCTGACCAACATGGGCAGGGTCTGGAGAAAAATTTTAGTTATCACTCTGAGAGGGAGCTTGTTACTGGCATCCAGAGGGTAGAGGCCAGGGGTGCTGCTAAATATCCTGTAGTGCATGGGACAGGCCCCACAACAAAGATTTATTTGGCCCCAAACATCAAAAGAAACTGCCTTGGAGTAACTAGTGTCCCGTTGTTATTTCTAGCTAGTGATTTTCTAAGGTCTGTGTGTCAAAATCATTTGGAGTTTTAAAAAGTGCAACCCACTGAATTAAAATCTCTGGATATGAGGCCCAAGCATTTGATGTTTGTTGAAAGCTTCTTAGAGGACTCAGATGCTACAAACATGATTGAGAGAGACAAATTTAGAGGGTTAATGGAGATTTACTTTTTTCATCATTTTAAAAGAATAATCAGATATAGATTGCACTGAGTTTTTTTCAAAAGTGTCAAATAGTGTGCCAAGTTCCAATAATTTGTAAACTAGGACTGTTTTACATTCTATTTTATTATTTTAAATTTTGCTTAATTTGGGAGTACTTGTTAGATTTTATAATAGAGCGTAACATTAAATCATTAAATCGTACTTCTAAAATTTAAGCTGAAATCCCCCAGAACTGTGAACTAATACTTAAACGTATAAGTCTTTCTTTACTTGGAGAACCTAAAGAGGATCTAATAAAATCTTGCTTTAACTATTCCTCACACCCTCAAACCTGGGATTTGCCCAGAGGGAAAAAAAATCTGATTACCCTTGAATAATTGTGGAGGGACAAAGAAAATGCATGAGTTTGAGCTGTTTCAGCCATAATAGACCAGAAATTTAGATTTCCAAAGCCCTTTTTTTAATCTAGGTGTCATAGAACCTTTGGTGAAAAATATGCTTTTTCATCAAAAGATCTGAGTGGTGGTGTAAGCTGATTATCTCTTTTGAGTGGAGAAGCTGAGACAGGATGATAAACTAATTAAGAATTGCATATTTTGCATTAGAGAATAATTTCAGGAGAAGCATGCCTTTTATAATTCTGGTTCTGGATTTTCTAAAATTAAATTTGAGCATTAAAGGCTTTTTTTTTTTTTTCCCTTAAGGAAATGGTAACTTCTGTTACTACTTCATTAAGGAAGAAAGGAAACAAGTCAGAAGCTATTGGCTTTCTGTGTGCTCATCTGTATAAGCGTCCTGATTCAGATCTCTGGGATGAAACAGTCCAGGATCAAATACTGTTTTGTCCTCATAGCAAGTGATCACTTTACTTTATAGTCTAGTTTAAGGATGACAAAATTACTTGAGCATAGAAAGGATCATACTTCCAATTTTTTTGTGTGCCTTTCAGAATTATCATTTAAGTATTACACCTTTGTTTCTTAAAGAGAGTGTTTTTCACCAAAATTACAAAGCACTTACACTTTGAATGACTTTGCTAATGGGTATATAAATAACAAAATGTCAAGAGGTTAAATACAATGCTGAAATTAAGCCATGTGAATAGCAAAAAATACATTTTCTGAGTTGCAATGGTCTGATGACTAGTTAATCAGACAAATGGATTGTTAAAAATTTTGTTAATAAGCTGAATATTCTTATCAGGGCCTAGAGATGGAAAAGAGTCTTTCCCAGTGAATTGAAATGATAGTTGATTATTTTAACTTTACAGCTCCCCCAGTTCCTCTAGATGTCTTGAGTCCTAGCTTGGTCCTGCTTCTGTCTAACTTTATTTCAAAGACCAGACTTGACTCTCAATAGTCTGCACCAAGTAGGTGATTGCTTTGTCTGAAATCTACAGCATTATTTCGGCCTTCTGCATAGGAGTCAAAGTGGAGTTATTGCAGATCACCTGCCCTCCTAGGTGACAGGATACTATAAGAGAATAGGAAACCAGAAAATAAAGAAAAGGAGACCAGGGTGCAGCCATGAGGGCTTTGTGCAGCTTGCCGTGGCCCCAGTTCAGGGGCTGGAGGGAAAGATAGCATACTTAACTGTATCTCAACCTTCTGAGATATGTGGAGCATACTTATTTATTTTTGTTCAGCCAGAGGTGTGTTGGTAAAGAGAGATACCGATGGCTTATTTTGTAAATGATGAAAGCATGCTTCCTGTTGCTTGGTCAGCCGGGCCACAGTTGGTAGAAAATCTGCTTTCTCCTTTTCCCAAGAAATGCCCCGCCTATTACATATATTTGGTCCCACTTGAAACTGGATCCAGTTCCTTTTCTCTAAGAAGCTTATGTTCTCTGTCCTCTGTGTTTCCTGTTCGTGAAGAGAATATACCCATTTTGCTGCTTGTTCTGTTTTTATTTTTTAGGAAAAGACTGATGTGGAAGGAACCCTATTTGTTTACACAAGGTAAGAGTGTTTTACTTTTGTAAAGAAACGGACAGTCTTTGAAGTAATGCCTTAGCTCTGTGTCACCCTTCTTAAGTGTAGTTTCATTTCAGAGAAGTGAAAAAACTGGATCTTAGTTTCAAGTTATTAGCTGACATAAGGAAGGAAGTACTGAGTAATGCCATCTGTGTAGTGTGCTGAGTACTCATTTCAGAATATAATTTAAACTTCCACATAGATAAACTTAAATCTGTGGGGTTTTTTTTTTTTTAAACAGTATTAAATATTCTTTTTTTTTTTTTGGTCTTTTTGTCTTTTTAAGGCCATGACATATGGAGGGTCCCAGGCCGGGGTCCATTCAGAACTGTAGCCACTGGGCTATGCCAGAGCCACAGCAGCATGAGATCCAAGCCACATCTGTGACTTACACCACAGCTCACAGCAACACCGGATCCTTAACCACCAAGCAAGGCCAGGGATCAGACCCACATCCTCGTGGATGCCAGTCGGGTTCGCTAATTGCTGAGCCATGACAGGAACTCCAAATATTTATTCTTTACTTCAAATGAATGGTCCAAAGTGCCTGAAAGTAATGGATCGACAAGAAGCTAGGAGTATGCTATTAAGAATGTTAGGTTATTTAATCAATATTTGGAAGAGGGTGTTATTTGTCACCCCACCCTTGACTCTTTAAAAAAGCATGACCCAAAATTAGAGATGTCTTTGAGTCCTCCATTATAGACCTAGTAGTGTATGTTTCAGGATAGATTTAAGAGGGTCATGTTTTTTGGTAATTTTTATCAGATATTGTAAATACGTGTACACAGAGATATACGGTATGTATGTTGTCTTAATAGCCAAAGTTTGAATTCACAAACATTCACATAAAGTATCATAGCTAAAGCCCATCACCATTATCGGTAACAAAGCTAAGATACAGAGGCCTCATACAGACCCTTCCAGAGCTAATGGTCTCATTGGGCAGTCAGAAAACATGTGTGTGTGTGCACACATACCCTCTTATTTTCGCAAACACATTCCCCTTTGAGGATGAAGCATGATATGGACAGACTGTTCCGGGTGCCAGTTGATGAGTGATGAGCAGTGAATGGGCTGTGGCTGTGGTAGAGGTGGCAGGTCGGCCTCTGGCATGAGGTGGAGCTGAACCTGCAGGAGGGGGAGGGGAAACCCCCCAGGAGAATGGGGAGACCCTACTGTGGCAGAGCCCAGTAAGGGGGGCCTCGTGCCGGCAGTTTGTATTGGCTGATGGGAGTTAGGACCTGATAGTGGGGGTAAAGATGTTTTGCTGGATTGAAATATCAGACTGAAGATTTTGAAATCTGTCTTAGCAGTAGGGAGCCATTGAAGGTTTACAAGCAGGGAGTAATAGAGTTCTGAGAAATGTGGGGGAAAGTCAGTGCATTCGCATCTGAGGACACCGGTAAGGTGAGTGCAGTGGGCAGGTGTGACCAGGACCTGCAGAACAGAAGAAAGAGCTGAAGTGGAGAGGGTTGGTGGAAGGCCGCAAGTATAGAAGGTGGGTGAGATTCTGAAGTGGAAAACTGAGACAGCACGACAGAATCATGAGCACAGCGGAAAGACAGGAGGTTGCGACTCTGGTTTGAAGATAGTTTTAATTTTAGTTTGAAATGGTGATTTTGGAGTGATGGCAGGGCATTCCCATGGTGGCACCCACACACTCGGAATGGCAGGGATGCAGGGTTTGGAGTCACCTGTGTTAAGTAGGTTGTTAGGACTGGGAGAGAAGTGTTCTCTGAAGGAGAGGAAACTGATGGGGGCTAACGGGGGCCTTTAGAAGGCCAGCAATGACGTAGGACCACAGGTACAGGCAGGACCAAAGCAGCACCGAGAGGGGCAGGGGCGGGCCATCTCTGTGGGGGTGGGAGGAGAGGAGTGGGTGAGGGAGGGCCCAGCAGGTACCCAGGAGCAGGCTTCTTCACAGAATGATGGGTGTGCCAGGGAGCTGCTGGCTGATTGGTTTACATCCTGTGCCAGAACGTTCCAAACGCACCAGGGCATGCCCCCCTCCAGCCTTCAGGGGAGTGTGGACTGCCCCTGGAGTCCCGAGGTGGGAGGCACCCAGGCATCCCAGGCATCCTGTATGAGTTCTCATTCACTTCTTACAGTACCCTTATGCCGGGAACTGAAGGAAAGGTGTGCTGAGTTGCACTCGGGGTTTTTATAGGCCCTTTGTTTGAATGAGAAGAGTAACCGATTATACAGGTATTTTCTCTTTTGTACTAAAGCAAAATGTGGCTTTGTATTTCAGGTACTTCGTAATATACTCTTGAGTTCCTAGTGGAATTGTCAGTTAGACAAACCTTTAAATTCAGAAGGAAATGCTTCCTATTCCTTAATCTCTTCTCTGGATCTAACTCCTTAAGAACAGAAGCCCTTCCCCTCTCCACTCCCCGCACCCCCATCCTATACCAGGTTCTAGAACATGAGGTCTTTTCTGAGTGGGGAATGACAGAAAGCTCATGGAAATCACAAGGGAGTTTGGGTACAGGCGATGGAGCTGCAGCCACAAATTGTGGCTTAGAGATGTTGCTTAGACCAGCTGGCACACTTATCTGCTGAGCCTCTTTTGTAAATGTTGAGGTGGTGTAGTAACTGTACCATTAGAGAGGTGAGAGCCTGTTGTGATAATGAAGTACTGGAAAAGTGAATATTCTGATTACTTATAAAAAACACTCAATGCTATTTTGTAAATTATGTCCTTTCTTCGTTTCCTCCAGTGTCTGTCTTTCTGCAATAGAGCCACACACACCGGTAGACACCCACTCTGATTTCCAGAGGACCCCCTATCAGAGATAACTCTCCATTCTTGCCCAGAATTTAAGTTGAAATGATTATCATGATTATTTCCAGTATTGATTATACGCCAGACACCATTTTACCACTTAGTAAACTATGTTGGGCAAGCCTTGCCTCTCAGCATTTTTAAAATTGGAGTTTCAAAACTGTAGGTGGTGATGCAGCTGTATTTCACTTCTTTATCAGCCTCAAATGGCTAGAGACGAAATTCAGATATAAACCCCCTTTCTTGGTGTTGCGCACAGCATTTCGGTGGGCTTGTTACCCTGTGCCCCAGTTTGGGGCATGGCTGCCTGTTTCCAGGTCACTGTGTGAGCATGTAGTAGTCCTTCGTCAGCAGAAGCTGCACAGTGAGTTGGTGTCTGGCTGTCCCCCAAGGGTAGACACACGCACTTGTCAGTTTCTGTGTAATTTGGATTCTTTCTGCCTGACAGAGAGTAGGCACTGAAGGTTTACTGAATGAAGTGAAAGCTAAAAAATTACTAAATGCCACAGTTCTATGGATAAAAGCTTTTATAGTAGTTTAACTGTGAAGCTGTTTGCTTTATACTGAGGAAAACCACGTATCTGCTATTTGCTTTAAATTGCATAAATTGTTAATTATACTCTATCTCCTCACAGGTTCATTGACCAGAGTCATGTCATTTCTCTAAGAAATTATGCAGCTTTCCATTGCAGGCCAACACTGTCACTTTCTAGGAAAAATTTCTGCATACGATTGTGATGTACACTCTGTATTAACCATCCAGAGCTTTAGCAGTACCTGTTGGTAATTTTTTAAAAAGCAGTTATGTCTCCGCCTTAAAGGAACTTACAGCCTAGATAGGCAGGCAAGCCGTATTTGTGTGTACATGCACACACACACAAGTGACATATTAGCACCATCTAGCACGGCATCAGCACGCATCCCACATGAGGTGTGGCCCGCAGAGAACACAGGGGCTGTGCATCCAATTGCCATGTCCTCAGCGCTCTGCTCTCAATGGCTTGTCTCTGTCCCCACCTCCGGCCACCCCTAGGTCTGCCTCTCCCAAGCACGGCTTCACCATCATGAACAGACTGAGCATGGAGAACAGGACGGAGCCCATCACGAAAGACCTGGACTTCCTGCTCCAGGACCCCTTCCTCCTCTACAGGAACGCCAGATGTGAGTCTGATCGAGTGTTTGAGACTGTGTGACTCTCCTTGCTGTTAGTGTCAGCAATGCTGGGGGGTCAGCCCTGGGAACTGGGAAACGCAGGCCTCAGTGGGGGACTCTAAGTGGAGACAGTGTGGTGTGATGATGTGTGTTTGGACCTCGTCCTCCAGCAGCCAGGTCTCTGTGGTGTGAGGCTGGGCGAGGCCGGGGAGCAGTCCTCAGCCAGGAGGCTGCAGGGGGTATTGCAGTACTGCTGCAGGACCTACGTTGGTGACTAGGCTGAAGTGACTTCTGGCTGGGCCTCTGATGACATGAGGGAGGGAGGGACCTGTCTTCCAGAAGGACCATCTTTTATACATAGTAAGTGAAAAATCAAAGTCCAGAGGGTTTTGTTCATTAAGAACTTCATAGCACTTCGTAGAGTTGAGGTTTATTAGGTAACTGAATGGCCCTTATCAGGTTTGAAATGACATAGCAGCCCAGCAGTCTGTCTCCGTTTCCCTCTTTTGTCTTATCTGGCACTTATGCTGGCCCGCTGGGCAGCCCACAAAAAAACGGAGGGAAATGAGAGGCACTGCAGGAGCCCCTCCACACGGAGACTGTGTAGACGTGTGTGCGCA
The DNA here is from genome assembly GCF_016906955.1 of Phacochoerus africanus. NCBI lineage: Eukaryota > Metazoa > Chordata > Mammalia > Artiodactyla > Suidae > Phacochoerus > Phacochoerus africanus. The sequence goes on along the minus strand of NC_062550.1, from coordinate 72,744,532 downwards.
CAGGTGCTGGGCTCCATGATGCCTCCCAAAAGACCTTGCAGGTAAGAAATGGTTTCCACATATTTCCCATCCTACTCCTTGAGCTCAGGAATTTTCCTACTCTGCACAATTTAGTGTCATCGTAATTAAATGAATGTAATACAAGTAATATTTAATGTTTCAACCCCACAATTATTTTGAAGTAAATATAGCACCATTTTAATGCTACGTGTACTTAAAAGGATCTTCACATATGACTAAGTTGTCCTAATAGGTGGTCATCCTATTTGGAGAATACAGTTAAATTTTTATGAGAAAAAAGTATGAGAAAGCTGTTAAAACTATAACATGACTTTCTAATGGTACGGCCTATGAAGTGAAAAATTTAGTAATATAGAGAAATACTTAGTTTTCCTATTTCTTTGTTGGAAGATATAGTTTAGTCAATTGTAGCTAGTAGTCATTAGAATTTTTAGTATGCTTATCGTTATGTCAGTTGTATTATCTTTTTTGAGATTATTAGACTTTATGTCAGATTAACATATAATTTAAATCCTAATAAAATAACCACAAAAATAAATATAAAATAAATATCAGTGGCTTATGATAATTTTTGGTTGTTCCTATTTTGGATAAGATAGTTGGTATAGATAATATTTCAAATTCTTATTACAATATTATATATTATGTACTATATCAAAAGTATGAGAATACGAACTCGCTTTGATGTGGTTGATTAAAAAAATAACTTTACTAGGTCTCATAGGGTTTATCTTGCTGGATCTAGTAGCCCTGTGTTCAGCCTCACCTCGATTTCAGCCTGTGCTGCCCGATATGGTCCCGCAGACTGACAGGGCTGTGGAGCACCTGGCCTCTGGCTGGTCTGATTTGAGCTGTGCCATGAGTGTTAAATACACACTGATTTTTCACAGATTTAATACCAAAAAAAAAGAATGTCAAAAATCCCAATAGTCTTATATTGATTTACCTGTTGGCATGGTAATATTTTGAATATATTGAGGTAAATAAAGTATATTATCAAAATTAATTTCCCTGCTTCTTTTTGATTCTTGACTTAAAACAACACTCGGGGTTCACAGTTGTGCTTCGCCGTATGTTTCCACTGGACGACACCGTTCCAGGCCTTTGGTGTGTTTTACCACATTTCATCCTCACAAGTTTGAAGGGTGGGCATTCTCACTGCTGTTCTGCAGATGAGAAAACTGAGTCTCGGTGTGGAGGCAACCCTGCCAGACCCACACGTTCTGATTTCGCATCCATTGCTTTTCTTACACTGGCCACACCCTCTCTGCTGTTGAACATGAATGCAAATGGAAGGCAGCCTTTGGGGTGCATAGTAAAATGTTTCTAATGTGTTTCCATAAGAAAGAAATGAACAGTTTATTTTGCTTTCTTTTCTCCTTAATGTCTGACATGGCTTGACAGGTATTTGCAGCCATAGTCATTTGGTTTTAGTTTAGTTTATTTACAAAACTCTTTCAGCTTTTGACATCAGAAGTTCTCCGAAAGTTTTACTCCAGGTGCTTTCAGGGTGTTAGATACCTTTCACATGTTTTAAAATAATTGTGATACTTTATGCAATAATTGCATCTGGTCTGTATATTCTCTGATGCTGTAGAATATAGATTCATTCATCATCCTTTGGACAGTGAACCAGCTTCACTCAGGACTGGTTTTCTATAGTGATTCGAGATCTGTAGAGCAAGGATCTCTATGTAGTCCTGACATTTGTCATGTACATGTCACATGTATGTACAGTATATGTCACAGGCCAGAAAGAGACATGTCAAGAGGCAGAGTTGATGCAGGTTTGTGGTGAGTTTTTCAGATTTACTGGGTTAAAAGAATTTGAAACTAAGGAGATAACCATCCCTTTCTAGAATTGGGTCGATTTAGAAGAGCCTAATAAAGAAGTGAAAATCTTAAACTTTCTTCATTTAATTAAAAAAAAAAGATGTTTAACAAATAAGTATATTTGAATTTTTGTCAAACACAAAATGTATGGTTTATTACAGTATGGTTTATTAAAGGATTTATGATGTTTAAACTTTGTTGTCATAGAATTTGACCTGTATAAGCTTTAAAAGTAAATAAGGTAGCTGTTAAATTAGGACAGGAAGTTTATTTATTCAACAAACATTTACTGAGCATTTACTGTCTGCCAGGCACTATGTCAAGGCTTTATAGTGTCTAATTCTCATAACTTTTTCTTGGAAGTCCCCTTATTCCTGCTTTATAAATGAGGAATCTGACGTTAAAGGGATTACATAATTTACCAAGTTCTGTGCCTATTTTGAGATAGAAAGAGCACTAGAACTGAGAAAGCCTAGCTTCAAAAGCTCAGGCCCAGGAGGTCCTGTGCTAATACAGTGGTAACGAACTCAACTAGTTACCATAAGGACTCAGGTTCGATCTTTGGCCTCGCTCAGTGCATTCAGGACCCAGTGTTGCCATGAGCTGTGGTGTAGGTCACAGATGGGGCTCAGATCCCACGTTGCTATGGCTGTGGCGTAGGCCAATGGCTACGCTCCAATTCAGCCCCTAGCCTGGGAACTTCCAGGCCCAAGCAGTGGAACCGCCAACGCATGAGTGATGGGTCTGAGTGAGGTTTACCTTTTAAGAAATACTTGGTCTTGTAGTGTACACTCCAGAGTTAAAAAGTAAGTTTCTTTGTTTTTAAGTTGAGAATCTCCTATATCGCAGTTATTAGAAAGGAGAATATCAAATAAAAACTAATGTAACAAAAAGTGGAATTTGACTGTTTCTTGTGTATTCTTATCCTCTGGTAACTTTACTGTGTGTGCCACTTTAAAACTAAGTTAAAACTAAGTTAGATTTGGTATATGGAAATATATTTTAGAACTGTATTTTGCCAAATATATCATATTTAAGATAAGTTACAGATAGCAATGACAGGTAGATTTCAGAGCTAGGCCAGCATGTCAAATATATTATCATCTGTGGTTACAGGATTAAATGAAATTGTTTTGAGCAGCTTGATTTCATCACAGACATAAGCTTGGCGCTTAGAGAAAATCAGAAAAAGCAAGAGTCAAGATACTTAAGATCAAAGTTGTTATAGAAAATTCCTCCTCAATTTTAAAGCGAATTTACCATATTGGGCAGTTTTGTATTCATAGAGAAATACAGTTTAAATCCTTTGCTGACATTTGTAGGATCTGGGAAAAATGGAAAATGATACACTGAATGAAAAAAATCATCACATACAGTCCTCATCCTTCAAATAGACCATGTCCTAGAAGTGTCCTTTTGAAGTGATTGGTTGGTAGACTTTTGGCTCAGCATGGCAGATTGAACACACTTCTGAAGCTACTGAAATGACAGTAAAGGAATAAGAAAAGATATAAATTGAAGAGGGTGGAGGATGAATTTCATGAAAAAGATGGAATGTACAAGAACAGGAAGACCTGCTACCATAGCATCATTGTTCACAGTCGTTAACTTTGCCGCCCTGCGGAAGACTGTGTCTCTGCTCTGTGGATGTCAGACTTGACTGCGTGATTTGCTTTGGTCAGTGAAATGGAGGTAGAAGTGTTTTGTGTCATTTCTGAGCAGACACTTTAAGAACAAGCTCTTGATTGGCCATGACTCTTTCCTTCTGCCATGGTCACTAGCAGTGTTTAGGCAGAGGATGCTCTGTCAGCCTGGGTCCTGGAATGAAGATATAGCACAGAGGTGACCCATGATGGACATGTCATATGTATGAGAAATAAACCTTTGTCATTGTAAGCCATTGAGATTTGTGGGTCATTGTTACTGCAGCATAATTTGAGTTATTGTGACAGATACATAAGCCATCCAGGAAAGGGGGGATCCAAACACAGGGTGGAGGTAAAGGAATTGTGAGAACAGTGGTAAAGAGGAGTTCCATAACGACCCTGGTGAAACTAAGGGTGAGTTAGTCTAAATTAAACCTAGAAAGATCCAGGAAGCATGTCCAAGAAGAAATTTATAACTAATAGTTTGAATTTATTGGGACATTTACAGTTCCTTTTTAAGTGAGTTTGGTGATGGTATAGGAACATTAAGAATTGAGGGGAAAAGACCAACAAAAGTAAGCAACTCTTTATTCCTGGGAAAACAAAATATTATACAAGAAAGGGCATATAATCATAGTACACTCTATGGCTCTGCTGATCATAATTAAATGACAAACACTGAAATTTGAAATGGTTATACCCACACTGGAAGGATGGAGAAGGTGTGTATGTTTGTATGTGAGAGTATGCGTATATTGTCAAAGAACAAAATCCTTCTCAATGGATTTTTTTTTTTAAATCAAGAAGTAGTGTGTACATAATATATAGAAAAAGAGATTTACATACCAGAAGAAAAGTTGGATGAGAAATAAAATGGAGAGAAGAAATAATTTGTTATGGAAAAAGGTTGCTTTGGGGGAGTAGTAATTAGGAATGTGATGGCTAAAGAGTTCTCCTGTTTGTATTTGATATTTAAAATTATGTTTTATTTGATAAAAATTTAAATTAAAAAGTGTAATTGGATATCAGAATATATTCATAAAAGCAATATTTTAGTTGGTGGTTAGGTTTCTAAGTCAGCTAAGAATAAGGCATTAACATAGTGATGTAATATAAAATATGGCACAAGTAAGTATAGCATTATTTTTGTGGGAAAATTAATTCAAAAGTAAAACTTGGAGTTCCCATTGTGGCTCAGCGGAAACGAATCTGACTGGTATCCATGAGGACGCAGGTTCAATCCCTGGCCTTGCTCAGTGGGTTAAGGATCCTGCGTTGCCCTGAGCTGTGGTGTAGGTTGCAAATGTGGCTCGGATCTGGCGTTGCTGTGGCTGTGGGCCAGCAGCTACAGCTCCAGTTCTACCCCTGGCCTGGGACCTCCATATGCTGTGGGTGCAGCCCTAAAAAGACCGAAAAAAAAAAAAAAAAGTACAACTTGGGTAGACCCCATAAGTAAAACCTTAGCAGCAAGGCAGAGGACTTCTAGTGCACATTTACACTAACAGATCGTTTGTGAGGCTGGGCCTTCCTGTGAAATTCGTTTTAGCGTGTTGCAGTGGCTCTTGAGGTCTTCACAGCCCATCGCTGAGCCTCAGCTCTGTGTCGGTTCCACAGCTCTTCTCCCTTCCAGGCCCACATCTATTCTAGCCCAGGCTTGTACTACGTTTTACACGGGGTAGTTCATAACTCCTAAGAACAAGAGATTAAGCTTCCTGCACTGGCCCAAATAGAGTAAGTTCACATCTCTCTCCCAGTGGTTACAACTAAAAGTTCTAGACAGGATACAAAACAAACCCCAAGGATTCTGAAAGTAAACAATAACAAGCATACTGGGGAGGGAGGTTGGAACTTGAAGAACAACCAGTATGGTGGTGTGTTTCCTGATTTATTCTCTCCTTCTTTATCTCCTGACTTTGACTCAAGAGCGGGCCAAGTTACAGGACTAGACAAAAACAACAAAAACCAAGAGAGACATCTTTGTGGACCAAGGCCTGGAGAATGGACTCCTGTGAGCTGCAGAGTGAAGAGAATCACTCCGTTGTCCTTTTCTGGCCCCACCCTGAAGCCCCCTGCAAACCTTACTCCCACTGGGCACTGCTGCTGCTGCTGGTGGCACAGGCCCAGGAGGGTGCCAAGGAACAGCCTGTTCTGCCAGAGGAGCTGGAAACGAGAGCCCCTGTGGTCTCAAGAGTGTATAGAAAATCCCAGTTTATATATTTGGTTTTTTTTTAATTTATACTTCTTTGCTTCACCTGCAGACAGCCCAGGCTACGCGCACTGCCTGACAGTGTGAGACGCTAAGACTGAGGGAAACCCTGATTGAGGCCAGAAGGCTGGGGGAGAAGGACCCCTGTGCGCTGGAGAGAGAGCTGGGTGAGCAGATGCCGATTCTGTGCGTGAGCTAACACGAGTCCTCTCACCATGAGCATCACACACATGTAGCCAAGGCTTTGAGAACTAGCCTGTGATACAGACACCACCCAAGCTGCAGGCCAGCACCTAAGTGGTATGTGCTTAGGGCAGACATGGCTTTGAAAACGGAACTGACATGGGAACTGCTGCCCACGAAAGGCAGGGCTGAACTCCCTGTCTGAACTCGAACAAACCGATTGCCTCAAATAAAACCAGCATTTTCCGGAGGGCTTTAGGATGACTCAGCCTCACGACGTAAACAGAATGTCTAAGAAACAAGTAAGGATTATTCATCATACAAAGAACCCGGAAAAACCTGACCACCTCTCAACGGGAAGAGTCAGTCGGCAGATGGCCATCTGTTGGAGCTGTAAGACAGTGGCTTTAAGACAGTTACTGTGCTTGGGGAGGCAAAACAGCCCACAGAAGTGAGTGGGACGATGGAGGCTCTCAGCAGAGAGATGGTATAAAAATCCAAATGGAACATAGGGATTGAGTAATACAGTGCTCAGTAAATGGCTGTAATAGCAGAGCAGGGATAGCAAAGAGTCATCATGAAGATACAACCATACATAGTATCCAACCTGAAGAACAGACAGGAAAAAGATTTTTTAAAAGCAGTGCCTCAAGAGCCTGTGGGGCAGTATCTAAAGGTCTGAATTTGTCACTGGAGTCCCATAAAAGAAAAAGGCTGGTGTAGAGAAAGTATTGGAATTAATGGCTGAAAACTTTCCAAATTTGGTGAGACCCAAATGTATGGATTCAAGAAACTTAGTTAAGTCCCAAACAGGATAAACCCAAAGAAAACCATGCCCATTAAACAATGAAACTGCTGAAAAACAGACTTAGACAAAACAACAACAACAACAACAACAAAAACACCTTGAAAGCAGCCAGAAACGATACATTGCGTATAGGAGAATGACATTCTGAATGACCACAGATTTCTCTTAAGAAACCTTGGAGTCTGGGAGACAGTGCTGAAATAAAAGAGCTGTCAGCCTAGAATTCTGTCCCCAGTGACGATGTTCCTCAGGAATGAAGGTAAAAATAAAAACATCCGCAGGTGAAGGAAAATTTAATGAACTTAGACCTGCTCTGAAATAAATGCTAAAAGAAGTTCTTCAGCCTGAAGGGAAGTGGTGTCAAGGGAAGAGTGGGACCAGAGAATGGAGGAGGAGCAATGGAAATGAGAACTACGTGGGTAAGTGGAGAAGACTTTTTTCCTACCGTCAGATTCTGTAAAATGCAAATGACTATTGAAAGCAAAAGTTATAGGATTGTCGAGACGGGGCTCATTGTATGTAGGTGTAATACATGAACAACTGTAACAGGAAGGGGGAGGGAAAAGGGATCTCCACACTTGTAAAGCCTTTGCTTGAAGTGGTCAAATAAAAGCTGTAGTAGACTGGGGAAAGTTAGATATGTATATAGGATTCCCAGAGCAGTCACTTAAAAAAAAATACAGAGATGTAACCAGTAGATAAATCAACATTGAAATACTAAAAAAAATTCAAATATCCAAAATAAGGCAAGAAAGGAGATACCAACAGAGCAAAAAGCTGAGGAGGCATACCATGGAAATGCTAATTAAAAGAAAGCCAGAGTGGCTAAGTTAATATTAAACAAAGTAGACCTCAGGACAAAGAAAACCAGCAGGGATAAAGAGATACATTCCGTAATCCTAGAAGGATCAGTTCACCCAAAATACATGACAATCATTAATGCATGCACCTCACAACAGAGCTTCAAAATACCCTAAGCAAAAAGGTATAGAACTGAAAGGAATTACAAATCTGCAGCTGTAACTGGAGGCCTCAGTCCTTCACTTTCTGTAAGTGGTAGAATAATTAGAAAACAGCAAAGCTTTAGAAGACTTGAACAACACTGTCAGCTCACTTGATGTAATTGACATCTGTCTAACATTCCACCCATCAGCAACAGAATACACCCTTTTCTGAAGTGCTCGTGGAGCAGGACCCAAGGTGAACGTCATCATGGGTCAGAAAATCAGCCTTAAGGTTTTTAAAGAAATGGGAATCATACAGTGTGCTCTCTGACCACAAAGGAATTGAACTAAAAATCAGTAACAGAAAGATAGCTGGAACATCCCCAGATATTTTGAAATGAGACATAACATTTCTAAATCACCTATGTGTCAAAGAGGGAGGAAAATTAGAAAATGAACTGAATAAAGTTGAAAATATTTGTCTTTTGTTTGTCCGTGTACAAAAAAATGAAATAGAAAATACATGTCAGATGCAACTGAAGTTGGGATTACAAGAAAACTTATAGCGTCAAATACTTATATTAGGAAAGAAGAAAGGTCTCAAACACGTAATCCAGGTCCCACCTTAAGAAACTAGAAAGAGAAGAGCAAATTAAACACAAAGCAAGTAGAAGAAATCATAAAAGAGCAAAAATCAATGAAATAAGAACTAGAAAAACAATAGAGAAAATCCATGAAACCCAAAAGAGTCAGTAAAACTGATAAATCCCTGGCCAGACTGATCAAGGGGAAAAAAGAGAGACTGCAAATGAGCAGTGTCAGGAATAACCCAAACAGCAGCATATCTATTCAAGAAATCAAATTTGTAGTTAAGAGCTTTCTAACAAAGAGAATTCAGGCCCAGACAATTTCACTGGTGAATTCTGCCAGACCTTCAAGGAAGACATAGATCAATTCTTCACAGCCTCTTCCAGAAATAGATGAGGGAAGAATACTTCCCATCTCATTTTACGAGAGCAGCAGTGTCCTGACACCAAAGCAAGACAGACATTAGAAGAAAATTGAAGACCACTATCCCTCATGAATATATGTATAAAAAATTTTCAGTAAAACACTATCAAAATAGTGTTCAGAGCAGCATTATTCACAGGAGCCAAAAGGTGGAAGCAACCACCGATGATGGTTGGATAAACAAAATATGGTGTGGACATACCTTGGAATATTATTCAGCCTTATGAAGGAAGGGAATTCTCATACATGCTGTGACAGCAGTGAACTGTTAAGATACCATGCTAAGTGAAACAGGCCACGCACAAAAGGGCGCATATTGTATGGTCCACTTATATGAGGTACCCAGAATAGTCAGATTCCTAGAGACAGAGAGTAGGATAGTGATTATTAGGGACTGGGGAGGAGGAAATGGAGAGCTAGTGTTTAATAAGGACAGAGTTTTTAAGTTTGGGAGGATGAAAAAGTTCTGGAGGTGGATGGTGGTGATGGCTGTGCAACATCATGAATGTACATAATGGCACTGAACTGTACACTTGAAAATAGTTAAAATGGTAAATTTCATGTTATTTACACTTTAACACAACAAAAGAAATACTAACAAATTGAACCATTTGCTGTATCATTTGCATCCAGGTTATCCCCTCCATCCAAACCCACTGCTGGATGTATCTTCCTAAAGTGCAAGTCTGATTGTCATTTTCCTGCTCAAAATCTTAAATGCCTCCTAAGTAGACTTTCCCCCCTGACATTTAAGCTTGCTGTAGTCAGGTCCTAGGTTACCTGTCTGGACAGGCTGACCATGAATTTTATACACTTGCCTTCTTCTCTTCTCACCAAACACTACTCTATACTTTCCCAGAATACTCTAATTTTTTATCTCTGTGCTTTTAAACGTAGTTCTTCTTTTTTTTTTCTTTGAATTTTTTTCTTCACCCCAACCAATCTCTACCAGATAAATTCTACTCATATTTCAGAAGCAACCGAAACTTGTCCCCCTAGTGTTTTTGTCATCCTTTCTCTGTCTAGTTGGGATTTCCAGCTGCAGCACCTGCCTCTCCCATGCTGACTTTCCTAAGTGTTTGTTGAACTCTTGCCTGTTGATACTGATTGTGTCCTGGGTTTGGGGTGCCCAGTAATGACTAAGATGCATTTCTTCGTTCTTATAGTGCACTCTTCTAGCACAAATATGTGCACAGTGATATCCTAAATGCTGAGCTAGAACTAGACAACAGGCATTTACTAGTACTTATATTTTAATATAATATTTATCCTAGTTTTTCTGTTAGAGTGCAAGCTCCTTCAGGGCAAGGTACCTTTCTACTGCCCTTTAGCACTTAACTCCTTGTAGAATTAAACATTTGCAATGAGTTGTTTTTTTGTTAGGTTTCTTTATTCAAGGCAACCAATAAAGCTTAACCAAAATTTTCACAACTGTATCTTCAGTCTTTTTTCTTTAGGGGCATCAGTCACCAGACAGTAAGCAAAACCTTAAGCACTATATGGTTAAGAAGTTCAAAATACTATGGTAAAAATTAAAAATACTAATTTTAGCAGCTTTCCTAGGCATTACTCTGTTCCTCAAGGCTGAATTTATGTAGAATTTTGTTGCATTTACCTAAAAGATCCTTGAAATAACTGTAACTTGTGAGAATACCACACATCCTCATCTTGAGAAATTTCATAGTTCTAGGAAGAGATATATAACGTGGGAAAAAAAATTTCTTTGTCTTTTTAGGGCCACACCCATTGTATATGGAAGTTCCCAGGCTAGGGACCAAATCAGAGCTGTAGCTGCTATAGATTGCAGGATCCGAACTATGTCTGTGAACTACACCACAGCTCACAACAACGCCAGACACTTAACCCACTGAGCAAGTCCAGGGATTGAACCCTCAACCTCATGGATCCTAGTTGGGTTCATTAATCACTAAGCCACGATGGGAACTCCTAACGTGGGAAAGTATTAATTTCATCTGTGTGAATGTTCTTTATAAAACTTAAGTTCTACAAAAAAATTTATAGAAATTTCTTTCAAATCATTCTACTTTTATTGAAATATTCTGATTTGATATTTAAGAAGTTTGTTCACTGCTACAAAGTTGGTATTTTAATTCTGCTGAACCATGGCTGTATGGTTTAAACAATAAGGCTTGTGCTGTATTTTATCTGAGAATTAAATAAGAAAGTTTTTATCATTTTTTGTAGAAGCAACTAAAAAAAACTACTTAAAAATAGTTAAAAACAGGTAGTATTAGAGTTCCCTGGTGGCTCAGGGGGTTAAGGACCCAGCATTGTCACTGCTGTGGTTCAGGTTACTGAGGTGCAGGTTTGATCCCTGGCTCAGGAACTTCCGTATGCCATGGGTACCGCCTAAACAAACAAAGAACTAGTATGGTATAGTATAACCAAATGCTAGATTTAAATAGAATCTTGTGAGCATTTACCATAAAAGAAAAAAATGATAAACTGTACCTCATCAAAAATAAACTGCTGTCATATTAGAAACCTCCGTTCTTCTATTATATACCTAAAGGTGTGTTACCTTTAGAAAAATAAAAAGGCAAAGCACAGACTGGGAAAAAATAGTCACTACACACGTGCGCACGCACACACGCGCGTGCACACACACACATTACACACATGCCTGGCATAGTGTTATACCCAGATATATAAATAACTCTTAGAACTCAATTTTAGAAAGACAAAATCCAATTTAAAAATTGGAAAAATGTTTAGCAGGCACTCTGCAAAAGAAAATAAACAAATAGCCAATAAAGAGATGCTCAGCATTAATCGTCAGGGATTTCTGAGTTGGTGTGTCCCATAGACGTCTCTTCCTCTGTGTTGCTGTGCAGTGCACTATAGCATCAGTCTATTAATCCATTATCCAGTCTATTAAACTATTCTCTGTTGATGGGTATCTGAATTATTTCTGGTCTTGAACTGTTGTGAGTCAAGTTGCCATGAACATTCTGGCTCAGGATTTTAGGTGGGCATGCACTTATTTGTTGGGGTCTATACCAGCCCCTCATGTACTGTGTAGGTTTGTTTAGCTTTGTGGATTCTGCTGGACAGTTTTCCAAAGTTGTGCGCAATTATATTCTCTCCAGTGATGTCTAGAAATCCACTATTCCAGATCCCTGTCAACACTTGGTACTGTTGCTCTGTTTAATTTAAGCTGTTCTGGGAGTTCTGAAGTGATATCTCATTGTGGTTTTCGTTGGCATTTTGCTATAACTGTGTTGAGCACTGTTTCATATGCTCATTGGACACTGGATAGGTATATAAATTAAACAAGCATGAGAATACCACATAATTTACTAGAATAGCTAAAGTTAAAAAGACTGACCTTACCAAGTGTTAATGAGGATGTCGAACAACTGAAACTTTCACACGTTGCTGGTGGAAGGGAAATGTGGTGCATCCCCCTTGGAGAATTGTTTGGCAATTTCGTATATAATTAAACATGTAATTATCATATGACCCAGCAAGTTCCACTTAGAAGTATTTACTTAAGAGAAGTGAAAACATATGTTCACACAAAGACTTTTACACAAATCTTCATAGCAGTCTCATTCATAATAGAGTGACAGCAATGAGAAAGTCAAATATGCAAAGACAGGTCATAATTTGGAAGCAGCATTGCTCACTAAGAATGCATTTTGTGAAACGTTTGCTCTTCCATTATACTACCATAAATTCGTTGGTTATTGATTACCTAGACTATGCAGAAAGTAGAGGCATGGGTAATAGATTACAGGGCCCTTTTGTGTAGAGACCACATATTTTATTTTGTTTATATTCTGTGGTACCAAATAAACACAGAGAATGAACAGATCTGGATAAGAAGTATAAGTACAGTGTATTTAAACGAAATCCCCAATTCTTCAGTTTGGTAACTGTGGTATATCACATTGATTAACCTGTAGAAATTGAAGAATAGAAACCATGTGATTATCTCAATAGATGCAGAAAAGGCTTTTGACAAAATCCAATATCCATTTATGATAAAAACTCTCCTAAAAGTGGGCATAGAGGGAACATACCTCAACATAACGAAGGCCATATATGATAAGCCCACAGCTAATAATAATAACATCATACCAGCAGTGAAAAGCTGAAAGCATTTCCTGTAAGATAAGAACACAACAAGGATGCCCACTCTCATCACATTTATTCAACATAGTTTTGGAAATCCATAGCAATAAGGCAAAAAAAAGAAATCCAAACTGGAAAAGAAGTAAAGAAGTAAAACTCACTGTTTTCAGATGACATGATACTATACATAGAAGATCCTAAAGATGCCATCAAAAAACTACTAGAACTCATCAATAAACTTGGAAAAATTGCAGGGTACAAAATTAATATACAAAGAAATATGTTTCATTTCTATACACTAACAACCAACTATCAGAAAGAGAAATTAAGAAAACCAGCCCATCTACCATTTTATCAAAAAGAATAAAATAACAAGGAATAAATCTACCTAAGGAGTTAAATGATCTGTACTTGGAAAACTGTAAGACACTGGTGAAAGAAATTGAAGATGACACAGCAGATGGAAGAGTACATCATGTTCATGGGCTGGAAAAATAAATATTGTTAAAATAATCATATTACACTAGGCAATCTACAGAGTCAGTGCAGTCCCCACAGGCATTTTTTTACAGAACTAGAACAAATAATTTTAAAATTTGTATGGAAACATGAAAGACCTCAAATAATAAAAGCAATCTAGAGAAAGAAGAACAGAGTTAGAGGAATCACACTTCCTGGCTTCCGAATAAATTACAAAGCTATAGGAATCAAAACAGTATGGTACTAGCACAAAAACAGACATATAGATCAATGGAACAGGATAGAAAGCCCAGAAATAAACCCAGGTACTTGTGGTCAATTAATCTACATCAGAAAAAGAAGACAGTCTCTTCAATAAGTGGTGCTGGGAAAACTGGACAGCTGCACATAAAAGAATGAAATTAGAATGTTCTCTAACAGCATATATAAAAATAAACTCAAAATGGATTTAAAGACGTAAATGTAAGACCAGAAACCGTGAAACTCCTAGAAGAAAATAGGCAGAAGAACATAAATCATAGAACATTTTTTGGGGTCTGCTTCCTAACACAAAGGAAACAACAGCAAGAATAAACACATGGCAAGAATAAACACATGGGCCCTAATTCAGCTTGGAGCTTTTACACAGCAAAGGAAACAATCAACAAAACAAAAAGACAGCCAACTGAGTGGGAGAAAATATTTGCAAATGACATGACTAATAAGGAGTTAATATCTAAAATATGTAAACAGCTCATACAACTCAACATCAAGAAAATTATTTTTTAAATGGGCAAAAATAGACATTTTTCCAAAGAAAACATACAAATGGCTAAACAGGCACATGAAAAGTTGCTTGACATTACTAATCATCAGAGAAATGCAAATCAAAACCACAATGAGATAGCACCTCCTACCTGTCAGAATGGCTGTCGTCAAAAGGCCACAAATAGCAAATGTCAGCGAGGATGTAGAGAAAAGGGAACAAACTCTCATGCCCTGTTGATGGGATTGTAAATTGGTGCAGCCACTGTGGAAAACAGTATGGGGGTTCCTTAAAAAACTAAAATAGAACTGCCATATGATCCCATTTATCTGAAGGAAACAAAAACACTGATTTGAAAAGATACATGCACCCTAATGTTCATGGCAGCATTACTTACAATAGCCAAGACATAGAGGCAGCCCAAGAGTTCAGCAGATGAGTGGATGAAGATGAGGTACATATCTACAGTGGATTATTTTTTAAGTAAGAAAAAAAATCCTATTTCCCCATCAACACCAAGTCATATTCAAAGTATGTTTCAAAATACTTAGCCAGATCACCAATTCCAGCACTGCCTTAGTTCATGTTCCCTAAGAAAATAGTCAAGCAATGGAAATCCATTGTGAGACAGTCTAGAAAGAATAGCTATACTGCTATATATAATTTATTAACTTAGTAGTTTAGTCTCTCAATATTTAGCAAGTTTGTGTAAAAATTAGTTTTCCCTTTGGTTCATAGTGACGTTAATACAAATGCATAATTTCAAAGTCAACATTCCTTTCACTGTGAAAATAAAACTTCTTAAAAGATAGTTGTGGGCTGGGGTAAAGTAATAATTGGCTGTTGGGATAGCATTGTTGAAAGCCAGATATATTAGCAGAACTGGGAAGGCATAAACATATGTACAAACTCTCAGGACGCTACTGTTGCCCAGATTTTGCTATACATACTTGTCTCATAATGTGGTATAAAATTTTCCTCCAATTTGGAAAAAATGTCAAGGTGATTACATGTTTATCTTCATTTCAAAATAGCCCGTTTAAATGAAAAATAAGTCCCTCATGTTACTCTGTTCAAAAGATGGATTTAAATATTTTCTTCACTATATGTACAATTTTTTTTGCCCTTAGTGCCTCTTCACAGCCAGTTATCAATAAAACCTCAAGTGCTTTTTAAAAATTGCAGTCAGTAGGTAAGATTATAAAATCTGTGGTTGAATCCTTAAGACACTGAATTACAACAAAGTCCAAAAAAATGTATGAGCATACATCAACAACTTTGGAAGCTGTGATTTACTGCAAAAAAAAAAAATCTCACATGTGCATATAATTCAAACATAAACTGTGTGGGGAAGGAAAGTAAAATAAATACTACAATATTTTTCAAATCTTTTTAAATGCTGCCTAGATGATTACATGAAAAGATTGATATTACTAACAGGAAGAGTCAAACTATTTTAAAGACTATTTTCCAAGTAGTTAGAACAATTTCACAAAGCCAAGCTAAGCAAGAGCCCATGCTGATACATTTTTCCAAAAAGTAATGTAACTGCTAATATGAGGGATAATCTGTAAGCAATTAATACAGATATAAATAGGTATAAGCCACCACTAAATCAGTCTGTAAAAAGCTTCTCAGCTAAATGTCGTTGCAGGAGGGAGTTAAGGGAAGTGAAGAGAAGGGAAGGACAGGGCAGATTTCCGGTGGGAACATTGTTTATACACTTTATCATTATCATTCTCTTATATATAACAGTCTTATATATAACAGTCCACTGTAGAGAAAGATAAATCCTTTCGAAGGATGCTAATCTAAAATATGCTTTATGTAGCATAGTAAGATTATTTAAGTATTTCTAATGCTTCGTTTGCATTTACATTTGAATATGCACATAATTATGTATGTATAGCAACAACTACAAACAGAATTTTAAAACACTTTTATCTCATTTTGGAAAAGTTAACAGTTAAGACAACTATATAGGTACCATGGAATTTTCTAAGACATCTAAACTCAGGTATAAAACCAAAGGAAAACATTACTATCTCTTTAACAGATAGCTTATGTGAAACCTTATGCTTACTCATCTTTTCATAGATGGGTTGATTTGGTGAGGATTGTGATCCAGTGATTGCTTAGCAGCAATTTTACCAAACTGTAAATTCTTTTATTAACAGGCATTACAAACAGGTAATACTAATCTTTTTTTTTTTTTTCTTTGTCTTTTTAGGGCCTAACCCAGGGCATGTGGAGGTTCCCAGGATAGGGGTCGAAGCAGAGCTATAGTGGGCGGCCTATCCCACAGCCACAGCAACATCAGATGCAAGCCACATATGTGACCTACACCACTGCTCACGGCAACACCAGATCCTTAACCCACCGAGCAACGCCAGGGGTCAAACTTGCAAGTCCTCATGGATACTAGTCAGATTCGTTTCCACTGTGCCACAACGAGAACTCCCTACTAATCTTATTTAAAAACCACAAGTGCCACACTGGTGAATATAGAGCTCAATGAATAACTTTAAAGTATGTCCCATTTTAAAATGCAACACTCAGCATACAAAAACCTATACTAAACAAAGAAGCTATAATATGGATACATGATTGATGTGTCTATAAACGAAGAAGCTATAATATGTATATATGATTGATGTGTCTAAAATGATATATGTATATTACATAATTAAAGTTAATTATTTCATCAGTATATTTTTTCTATATGATTTTCTTCATACTTCACTTTCCCCAGAAACTGAATTCTGAACTTCATCTTCTAAAATTGGTACAATCAGGAGTTCTCGTCACGGCACAGTGGAAATGAATCCAACTAGGAACCATGAGGTTGTGGGTTCGATCCCTGGCCTCTCTCAGTGGGTTAAGTATCGGGCATTGCTGTGTGCTGTGGTATAGGTCACAGACACAGCTTGGATGTGATGTTGCTGTGGCTGTGGTGTAGGCGGGTAGCTGTAGCTCCGATTGGGCCCCTAGCCTGGGAACCTCCATATACCACAGATGTGGCCCTAAAAAGTAAAAATAAAATAAAACAATCAGGTTATCCTTGAACATCAAATTATGTTTCATCACAAATTTAGAAAATTGATGACCCTAAAATGTTTCATTTTAATATTCATCAGATATTTGCCTGTGATGAAAATAAGCATGTGAGAAAATATTCTGTAGATCCTACAGCATGCAGATCCTAGTTTTGCTACAGATGATTCCTTTATGCTAACCCTGCTGGGAAAATATTTATTGCTGTTCAGAAGACATGAAGCACCATCAAGTGTATATCTAGTATAGTCTATGGCAGGACACTCTTTTGGAGTTTTATGAGCTGTACAAAGAAAAATCCATTGTTCACTTGCTATCATCGGAGTACATGTACCTAGATGGCATTCACTCTGAATTTGACAGCAAGTCCATTTAGCTCAAGACAGAATTTTCTTAAATGTTCATACTTCCATACACCTTCATTCTTGGCTTTCAGGTGGTTCAGGAATGTTGTCAGTATTGAAACAATATGCTCTTATGCTCTGTTGAATATACTGCTGGTTAGGGTACTGTCCATTTCATCAAAGGATTCATCAGTCCAATTAGAGAAATCCTGAGCCTTGGTGCCTGGCCTGTTCCCCCTCAGCACAACCATCACCTCCGCCATGACCATAGTGCCAGAGTCCAGGTGGCTGGAGTCAGTACCCAGATGTAGGGGACCTACAATGGATTACTACTCAGCCATAAAAAAGAATGAAATTTTGCCATTTGCAACAACACGGATGGACTTGGAGAGTATCATGCTTAGTGAAAGAAGTCAAAGACAAATACTGTATGTTATCATATGTGGAGTATAAAAAATAAATTAGTGAATCCAATAAAACAGAAACTGACTCCCAGATACAGAGAACAAACTAGTGGTTACCAGTGGGGAGAGGGAAGCAGGGAGAGGCAAAATAGGGGTAGGAGATTAAGAAGCACAAACTGCTTTCTCCATATGTTTCAGGGAGGAAAGGTTTCCTTTTTGCTACAAATATGAAAACCTGTGGAACTTCATCTTTTCCAGAGTAGAAGGATATAACTTTCCCTTCTTTCTTAAGAGTCCGTTTTGTAACAGAGGGAACTCTTGGCATCTATTCTGCATTCCTTTCCCTAGAACAATATGTAAACCATAAGATTTTAAAATACAGTCTTTTCTTGATGGCTCTTATAGAACACATTATGAGGTGTATGCTTTAATTTCTTCCAAAGCTCCAGAGGAAATTTACCTGTATATACCTGTATATACAGTATATACCAGAATAGCAGTGAGAATGTCAAATTTGGAAACAAAAATAGGTCATAATTTGGAATCAGCATTGCTCACTGAGAATGCATTTTTTAAGATGTTCGCTCTTCCGTTGTACTGCTGTTAATTAATTGGTTATTGATTTCCTAGACTATGCAGAAAGCAGTGGCAAGAGTAATCCCCTGGTGGGCAGAAACCATATATTATGTTTGTATTCTGTGGCACCAAATAAAGGCAGAAAGTGAACAGCTCTGGATATGACGTAATTATGAAACTGTTTATATGTTAATGCCAGAGTTGCTGTGTATGTCCATATGCCTGATGTTTGTATGTCCACTTTGAAGATATTTTTCTTGGGGTGATTGAGAAAGAGCCACAAAGTCGCCCAGCTTTCTAAAATCCTCCCTCTTCCTTACTTCCTTACGATGAAGATTGAAACAAAAACCCCGCCTTTCAGTAGCCAAAGTTGCGTGAGGCCAAGGAGGCTAAGGGTTTGCTGGGGCTGTTAAGCCCTCTCCCCGACCTCAGGCCCCTGGGAGCAATAAAAGTCTTCTAACAAATTCTAAAACCTTGAGCCTTTATCATCTGTTTTCTTAGCCTTGGAGTCAATTCAGGCAATTATTACAAAAGCAATTTGAAAGGTTAAAAGTGAGCCCTGTGTAAATTTATTACGAAGAAAATGAAAGCCGTGTTATCTGCCCACAGATAATTGAGAGTTTATTTTTCCATTTTGAGATATTTACTGGTATGCTGATAGCCTCAAATAGTAGTTCTTAACCTTTAGGGGTCACAAACCCCTTTGAGAATCTGGTGAACTTCCTGGCTGCCGGCCTCCCTTGCCCCCTCCCTCAGATAGTTTCTGTTTTCCTGCCGTGTGCCAAGCATTGTTTTAGGGGCTCTGATCCATACCTCCCCACCTCAAAAATCCTATACACACCATTTCACATACCATTTTAGGGGATTGTGTATTGAACTGAAGCCCTCTAGAGTAAAAAAAATCTTAAAAGTAATTGTATGGCTTAAAATACTTGACATTACTACTACACAGAATCTTATTAATAACAACAGAATGTCATTCTGTTGAGGATCTGCCCAGCAATACAAGATCTTTAACTCCTTCAAATCAGGCGCGGTGTGGAATGGGAAATGAGGATTTCGACATTTCCCGCCCAAGCAGAGAGGTGCCTGTGCATCTGAGGCTCATCACCATGTGTGAGAGCAGTGGTCAGTGGGCCCCCTTTCAGGACTTTCTCTACCGCCTCCATCTGTGCTTCTTAGAAAGAAGGAAGGACAATTGAAATTTAAAATGGTAATGCGGTCATTGCTTTGCTGTTCCAACTGAAAAACTGGCCTGTTTACCACAAGCCATCCTAGAAGCTAAAGTGTTTTCATCTGTGATTAGAGGTTGCGCACCTGCTGGGGCGTGAGTGATGATCCCTGTTTCTCTGACCTTAAGCCCAGAATTGCTTTCTTGCTGTCTCGTCAGTGTTCAGCTCATGCTGAAAGGAAGCGCTCTAAATTCTGTGTCTACAGAACCAGTATCCTGGCAATTAAAGAAGGCTCTTCACAGCCTGGTGGAAGCAGTCTCACTTTAGGGCCTTTGTTTCCCCTGTGTTGCGTTGTGACACCTGACAGCACCTTGGAGCACACAGTCTGGGTCCATGGTGCTGTCGCCCTGACCATGCCGTCCTCACAGCCTCCACACGCCATCATCTGTGATCAGGGGACTCAGTGCAGGCAGGACCTTCTCTCGAATTAGACAGGAAATGTGTATTCTCTCTGAGCTTATTTAACTTAACCATCTGGCCTGCTTACATGAGACAGACCATGCAGCGCATCATGTCAGGTGACAGACACCATGTGAGAGTAAAGTTAAAGAGAGGTCGCTTTGTTTTATCCTGGACCATAAAGACTTAACATTCTCATCCTTACCCAGGAAACATGCATCGTAATGCTATTTGGACTCATGTACTGCGTTTGCAGCTTGTAGATGACTGTTTTTTATCTTTCGTTTTTTAAGAGCCCAGCTTGATATGTTAGAAGTCTAAATCTTGGCAGAGAAAAACTGGATTCCAAAACATTTTCTGAAATGCTTAAATGAGTGAGCATCTTTTTATTTCCCTAACAGTGCTTTGCATGTGGGAAGTGCTCAGTATGGCTGCAATGAGTGTTCGTTGTGTTCTTTTAGAGTCTATTTTTTATATTACTGTTTTTTGTCCAAAAATTACTTAGAAAGTAGTTGCAAGTAATCAATTTGAAGCGATTGGATCATTACTTCTTAACCCACAGAAGGAAAAATTACAATTTTTTCATATTCTTAGGGGTTGTGGAGGAAGAAAACAATTTTAGGCAAGAACTGGTGTTAGAATTATCGTCTATTCAACCTTAGGGCCATTATTTCGTAGTAGAACCAAACCATGATTTAACTATTTATAACAGAAAGGACTTTTGTCTGCTATATCCAAAATTACACTTTAAGGTCAAAATAAGAAAAGTATAGAAAGTCTGGCTCTAGAAGTAGCATTTGGCTCTTTGCTAAACCACTGTAAAATCTTAGAAATTTTTCAGCAATCACATATATATATATATTTTCTTCTTCTTTTTACGGCCGCACTGGCAGTATATAGAAGTTCCCAGCCTAGGGGTCAAATTGGAGCTGCAGCTGCCAGCCTACACCACAGCCATGCCAGATCCTAACCCAGTGAACAGGACAGGGATCAGACCTCCACCCTCATGGATACTAGTAGGGTTCTTGACCAGATGAGCCACAGCAGGAACTCCCATGTATTTTTATAGTTAGGGTATTTCAGCAAAGCTATTCTTGTAATTAGTAAACCCTTGATTAAATAATCTGATTCAAATATGGGGAAGTCTGTTTTTCACTGGGACAAGTTTTTGACCTGTAGAAATACACTATTTTGTTTAACTTAAGCATGTATTTCTCACAAACTACAATTCTATGAGACAAGACTCACTTTGCTCTATTGAGATTCACGTCAGATAATTTTCATGTGTTGCTGGGGTAAGTGACATTGCATGTGATACTTTAAGATAATTTAAGGACCTGCACACATAAGCTGTAGAATACCACCGTGAGACTTGACTGGAATATGAATATCAGTGTTCTGCTGGATCAAAGTACTGTTACTTATAATCTGGAGAGAAATGCTTGTGATTTTGCAGATGAATTGCACGCTCTTTGAGCTCTTAGTTCCCAGTGCCTCACGGGTAGTCCATCAAGAAGACTGGTATTTGGAAGAAATATTGCAAAAATTAATACACATAAAATGACACCAGTGCCTGCACGGTGCCAGATCAATGGAATGTACAGTCCTAGGGAGCTGGTGACAAGACCCCACCACCACAGCTTAAGCCCAAGATTATCAGATAAACTTGGGTGGGGAGAATAAAAAGGACAACATGAGGAGCACCCCGCGCTGTGAGCATCTGGGCGGTGACCACGTTTAATTAAGCCGGAGCAGTGAGCGCTGTCATAGACGTGCCACGAGATCTTGACATCTCAGGTTCCTGTTCTGGTCAGCAGACACCTGTTGAACTTGCCACATGCTGGACATCATGTGCTCAAGTCCTGCCCACCAGGACTCAGGTCTAGTGGAGGGCACACTTCTGCAAACACTCAGTCATGTGCTTCTTCTCTAGCTGGGGAGGGTGTACCAAAAACCGTGGGAGCAAAGAAACATCTGAGACCGTTTCCCCCTAGAGGAGCCTTGAAGGAGCAGAAGATCTGGGGAGGGAAGATGCCTTAGGGAGCACAGGCTCGTGACCCTGCACCCTGGGGGCTTTGGGGATTAGCCAACAAGGTTATGGACAAAATGAAGATATAAACTTAAATGGCCAACAAAACAGAATGAGTTGTTCCAATTCGTATTTACTGTTACCTGTGACTTTTCCTACTTCCTAATTTTTTAAATGTTTATACTCTGTTAAACCTCTTAGACTAAAGCTACTTTCCCTTGAAATAAATAAAATTAGAAAGTTAGTGTATAATGAGGAAGATTCCATGAAACCTTTCATGAACCTGGGGGTGGGGGTGGACCTGAAGATTCCCATGGGGGATCTTGGTCTAGTTATGTGGTGGCACGCATTTGTTACAAATGAGCACATTTTGAAGGAAAAATCCATCTTGTTCTTTGATGATAAAACTTCTCATTTATAGTTGGAGATCCATATTAATTTCATCCAAAGTAATGTACTGCTCTAGTAGAGAGGCTGCTTTTGTTGCTGTTGTTTATGATGTTAATTTTGTAATGAAGTTAATTTATTTCACAAAGGGGAGGTGGTTTTTGCTTCACAGATTGTCTAGGTTTTCTACTGTTTCCCCCCAAATGTTCATGAGTATTAGTCACTCATCAAATAGAAACTGCTTCTCGTCTCCTGTGTACCTTCCAGTATTTGGAGGTCATGGGACCACTGATTTGTGAGGTGCAGTAAAACAATGTCATGTGAAAAGAACCAGACCAAGATAACAGTGCTATGTAGACGCGAGGGGGCCAGTGCAGATTTCCTTTTACAAGATCGTGTCCGTGTTTGGACAGTGAAGCAAAGGCAGACGGTGAATGAAAGAACATTGTTCTGAAGGCATTAAAGAACGTGCAGAAGGATCGTGGCCTCAGCACAGAGCAACCAGATGGGGAGAAGTACCAAGTTAGTACCGAGCAGCCCCCCAGCCAAGCCTGGGCACTGCGGTCCTGCCCACAGACCCAGCCAGGCACCCCACCCCCAGCACCCCAAGCACCTGGCCTCTCGTGCCCAGCTACTTCCCAGCATCCTTTTGAGAGTTTAAACCTTATTTTAAACAAGTCAGATTCCTATCTCTGATAACCAAGCCTACAAATCAATCAAACGTGAAAATTGTGTTGCTGTTTCTTTATATATTTCGCTTGTCAGGCTGGGAGAGGGGCATATTTTATGGAGACAGATCGGACTGGGACACATGACTGTGGCTGTAGCAGACCTCCTTAACTCGTGACGGGAAGGGGGGAGGCGTTGATCCGCACCCCTGCACCGCCTCCAGCTCTAGCGTTCCTCCGCCCCATTTCCTAAGTGTTTAACCAGCTTGTGATCTTTCGGAAGGCTAGTAGCAGTGTGTGTGTGTGCTTCCTACTGAACACCCAGTGCCCAGTCACCATCATTGGGCTCAAGCTGTAAAACTGGAACTGGATAAATGTACAATAATCCAAGAAGTTCTGTATTCAAGCAAAGTCTCAAAACAAGTGTTCACACCAAATATATGATGAGATGTTCTTGCTCCTTCCATTGTTCCACTCATTTGTGAAAGACTTCAGGAAAGAATGGAATTTGAAGGAATTTTTCAATTTTTGGCTTATCTTTAAGTGCCCAGGAGAGGTTTGTGTCATTTACACTGCCTGGTTTCCATGGCTTTCCTAGCAAAAAGAGAGGACTTACACATCTCCTTTGCTGTATATTGACTAATATATATATATATTTCCTATCCTTATAAGAGAACTTAGATTATTTTTAAAGCGCACGAGAGCACCCCGAATCAAACACCTAACCCTGCCTCCTTCACCTTCACCCCTGCAGTTGTGGCCTATCTACCTACCAACTATATGGAAATATGCCTTATTCTTGAAAGTTGCACAAACATTAGAGTGAATCCTTTACTGAAAGATTGCAGGCCATCTTCATGATTTGGAGTTGAAAGTTGTTTGGGGTCAAATATAGAACAAATGATACATGTCTTCAGAGAATAGATTTATAGAAATATTCATTAGTAACGTAATCTAGACACAAGGTAAATTCCCAAGAACTTCCAAAATGAATTCCATGCACCATGCTAATGAGAATCAACAGTTTCCAAATGAGTGTACATTTGAGGACATTTGATATTCCCTCTATAAACGCTCAACTAGCCTCTTAAAATTTGATCAGCTTTAGGTTTTTTTGCTGGAGAAATTAGAAAATATTATCACATCCCACTAGCTTGTTTCTCTCCCCCTCTCCCTCCCCCTCCCTCTCTCTCTGTTGTACCTACAATATTCAGACAAGAGGTCTAACATGGAAATTTTGCTTTCCTAATCTTTCTTGAAGAATTAAAAGGAAAGTAGACAGTGTCTAATACATGATGTTTTAATAGACCTGTCTAGGCGATGTTACATTGCCTGTTGCCTCAAACATGGCTTTTCTCAACTGAGAATTTCCAAAGCATGGCATCAACCAGGGCAGTGCAGTTTTAGGCAAAATTGCAAACCCTGCAGCTCATCCATGTGAGGATGATTGCCCTGAAGATGTGTTCTTAGCACAGGGGAGTCGAGTTCCAGCATTATTAGACTGTCATAGAGTAAATTTCAGCAGGGCCTTCCAAGTCTTGACTCCATTTTGGGGTTTCTTACCTTCAGAAGAGCTATAAGAAGCGCCGAGCTGAGCCTCATGCACCAAAGTGCCCTTAAAGCCCACCTGGCTCTGGGCCAAGCGGCTGGGCAGCGGCTGGTACCCGGCCGTTGCAGGCGGGATGAAGGCTCGAAACATGGCCGGTCTGGACGTGCTGTGCACTTCTCTCTTGATCACCTTCTAAAACATGGAAACTGTCCCTGCTGTGACATCTCAGTGCCCAATGAGCCTGTGTCCCATATCTCAGGGTTTAGGTTACAGCAATCACTTCAAGTTTCAGAATTCCAACACCACACCTTCTTTGGTTCTCTTTAACCTGGTCTTTTCCTTTCTTCCCTCGGCACCCGCTGCCTGCACCAGGCTGGCCTCACCTTGTGGCCGCCCAGGAAAACTGAGAGTGAGATGTGATGGTTTCTGTCAGCCGTCAGCTCATCACCTGCCAGGGGGTGACGGGCTCTGGATTTCATAGTCACCACCAGCCGCTTTGATGCCTCCCCCTTCCCCCGGTGCAGGAGAGTGATAAGTTTATCCAGGGCAACTCACCGCCCTTGCCCCGTGGAATGTGCTCGTGTCGTAAAACTATTTTAAGGAGGAAAATTTAGGCCCAGTTCAATATCTTATCTTGGTGCTACCTATCAGTAGGCAGCACTGTTGGTAAATCTGTTTTCACCCCCCTTGAATTTAACTTTTCATTCAAACTATGTATTAACTGGGATGACGAGAGCTGTTCGAAAACGATCCCATTTTAATGTCAAAGTCGTGTTGCTTTAGAGATAAGTGGTCAGGTGCTAAGGAAATCTCTGCAGCGTCTTGGATAACCAGCTGCTTCACACCCAGGCTCCGCTTCATCCTGCCTAACTTGTGAAAGCTGTGTTTCACCGCCATCTCCCTCCTTCCATCCCTGTCAGTTTCCCCGTGGTAATAACCTCTTCAAACTGCTTTTCTCTTTGTATCAGCAGTTTCCTTGGCATCCTCTCCTATGAGAAAGCTAGTTCCTTATGTCAAAGGCCACAAATGTGTAACATCCCCCCAATGGCACCCAAAATATTTCTGCGTCTGTCTTCTACTGATAAGACACAAGTGGCTATCCTCCCTGCTACTGGGTTTCAAATCTCTTAGTTACGTGTTTTTCTCCCCTGCTACCACTCTTCTCCTCTGATAGTTTTGGAAAATTCATTCTCCAAGGAAAGGAAGTTTTCACTGTAACCAAAGAATAGAGCAGGATCCTGGTTTTGTAACTAGGATTAAAGCCTCCAAGACGCACATCATCTTTAGATTTTCATGGCCAAGTGCCCGTGATGCAGTCCACCCACTCAGGAGAACATGGGGATGTGGGCCGGCCTAGGGGAATCTGTGGAGACACCCAGCGTTGGGAATTAGTGTCGATGGACCAGGGCAGCCTTGAGTCAAATTCTAAGGTACTCATTTCATGATCTTGGGATGAAAGAATTTCTTTGTGATATTGAGGCTCTCAGCACATAGGCTTTCCAACGCAGATATTCTGTTTTTAAATGTCAGTATATCAGAGAGTATGCATACGTATTTCTCGGAAGGTACAACAGTCCCATTCAAGAAAAAGCTGGGTTTTTTCCCATTCCCCCCCTCTCCCGCCACATGTAGGTAAGATAAAAGATTCCTGGTGCGCTAATTACATGAAGAGTTACACCCCATTGCCACCTGTCAGCAGGCTGGTAATTCAGATCTATAGGTTCCTGTTAAAGACATCTGCTTAAAACAGCACCAAAAGGACATTTCCTGTACCTTTTGATATCAGAATCTTTACGGACAAGACGCAGAAATGCCACACTGAACCATTGGTTAGGTGAGCAGGGGAAAAAAGTTGTCAAAATATTACAGCTGTTTTAATGACCAAATAATATTCACATAATTAAATATTTTGCAAGTTTACATTTAAAAA
Source organism: Phacochoerus africanus (assembly GCF_016906955.1). Classification (NCBI taxonomy): domain Eukaryota; kingdom Metazoa; phylum Chordata; class Mammalia; order Artiodactyla; family Suidae; genus Phacochoerus; species Phacochoerus africanus. The sequence continues at coordinate 72,717,985 of NC_062550.1, read as the reverse complement.
TAATTTCCTTTTAAAAATATATTTTGTTGGTTTTTATCACCACATGTTAACAGTGCAGCTATTTTCAGTGAAGATTATTTTAAATGTGTTTGTAGTTAATGTATTATTTATATGATTAATACCACCAGACCCACAACCGGATATTTATCAGTGTGTTTTGGAACTGTTTAGCCTTTGCTGTAAAAATGGCATGGATAGGCACATGCTAAAGTATATAATTTATTTGAAGATTCTTACATGCATCAATAGCAGCTATATTACACCACATTGTTCTTTCATCACAAAGTCATTAAGTCATAACCATATCTAATCTTTCAGCAGTTGTAAATATTCTGTGCAGACGTTTTGAAGTCAGAGGTTTCCTATTGAATTTTGTTTTTCCTGCTCCCTATCTTCGCTTAGGGCTTACAAAGCTAGTCTTTCAGTTAACCCCCTCTGGGAGAAAGAGGAGGGCTCCTCTCCGCTTCCAGGCCTACTTTGTACATCAGGTTTCCGAAAACTTTAAAGACAGGAGTTCCCAGTATGGCTCAGTGGGTTGAGGACCCAACGTTGTCTCTGTGAGAATGCAAGTTCAATCCCCGGCCTCACTCAGTGGAGTAAGGATCTGGTGTTACCAGCATAGATCACAGACGCGGCTTGGCTTGAATCCAGCTGTAGGCCAGCGGCTGCAGCTCTAGTTTGACCCCTAGCTGGGAACTTCCATATGCCAAAGGGAACGCCTAAAAAGAAAAAACAAATGAAAGTGGAATATGCTCACATGTGGGCATGTGCGTGTGCGCACACATAAGCGTGCATAGACCCTCTATAGACTTCTCCGTGGGCCTAAAAAGCCCCAGTGTGAGGTGTTCAAGCTTTAACTCGAATGACTGGTTTCATTTATTCAGTGAGTTTGTATTTCCTTCAAGATGGAAAGGAAGTTTCTTTGCATCGTGTAGTTTTGAAGATGTTCATAATTTGCTGGATGTGTTTTTTGCAGTGTCCATATATGGAATTTGGTTTTATGACAAGGAAGAATGCCAAAGAATTGCAGAGCTTATGAAAAAGTAAGTGCTGCAGGCTAAGTATTTGTCAGGACCTGGTGCTTTTGTTTGTATTTCTAAGTGTGTTAACCACACTGTCATCTTAGCAGCATACACTTCTTACAGCAGTCCTTTTCACAGTGGTTAGCAAAACAGTCACTATTGCTTAATAAATAAAAAATAAATAGGAGTTCCCATCATGGCTCAGCCATTAACAAACCTCACTGGCATCCATGAGGACGCAGGTCCGATCCCTGGACTCCCTCAGTGGGTTAAGGATCCGGCTTTGCTGTGACCTATGGCTGGCAGCTAGGTCAGCAGACATGGCTAGGTCGAAGACGAGGCTCACTCAGATTCTGTGTTGCTGTGGCTGTGGCGTAGGCTGGCAGCTACAGCTCCAGCTGGACCCCCTAGCCTGGGAACCTCCAGATGCCGAGGGTATGGCCCTAAAAAGAGAGAAAGACAATCAATCAATCAATCAATCAATAAAAAGGATGACATTTTATATTTCCACTAAGTAAAGTTATAGAATGGTTCACCTCATTTTTTCCTGCACATGTGAAATATGTTATATGAATTTTTTCCAAATGGCAGTTTTTCCTTAATATTATCCTCATTTGTAAATTAGCAGTTTTTTCCTTCGAGGTGTCGTCAGTGAAGAGAGTGTCCAGAGCCGTTCTAAATGGCTGCCCTGTTTCCTGCAGCCCTGAGCCTCTCCTCTACCTGCTCCTGTGAGGCTCAGACTCTGCTAGTGCTGAGGAGAGTCTGTGTTTTCAATTTTTTGGAAATCCCTGAGCTAATACCAGTTTAGGGATCAGTAGACATCTCTCTCTCGTGACTAGTCTCTTTTTCTGTTAATCACATGATGCCTTGTGATTAGTCCCAGCCTGCACTTGGGGAAACTTAAATTCCCATCTGGCTGTCCCACTGTCAGCCCCACCGATGACACTGAAAGGAGGCCCAGGGCAGCACGCTGTCTCCCGTGGGGTCTGTCAGCTCTGACCAGTTCTTGAGCCCCAAGGCAGCTCATAGGGAGGCAGGTCTTTCCCTGCATTCTCGCAGATGGTTTAGTGCCTCGAAGGAAATGTGTTTCTTGCCTGTGTTGTATCTGTGCCAACTGGACTCGTCTGAACACAGAGTGGCTCCATCTGCAAAAGAGCCATTTTTCAGTTTTAAATCCTGAATCAATGAAATAGCTGAAAAGTGACCCCAAAATATGGACTGTGGTGAGCACTTTTTTTATAAATAAGATTGATTTCTGGAAAACCTAGCTTGTGATAGCTAATTTTAGGTAACTAGCTCAAGCTGCAGCTGGTGATTAAGTGTGTTCAAACCAATATTTACCACCATAACAACCGGTTCCTAGAACATTCATGGTATTGTAAACTGCAATGGATAATAATAGCAGGATTTCATCTAGATTAAAAAATACCCTGTGGCTCAGCCCGGGCGGGGAAAAATTCTCAGCATCTGCAGGGATTACTCAACAGCTGGGGCAGGAAATTGATCGTTGAGCAATGAGCCTCCAGTTTGCGTAGATTCCAAGCCTGTTCTTGTTAGCATTGAACCTCTCAGTAAATTCTCAGACCCCATCACTGTCACCTGTCACCATAGACTTCAGGGCAGTTTTAGTGGAGGTTCAGCTGCAGTTGGAGCTCAGAGGGAGGGTGAGTCCCTCTCAGTGTGCCTGTGCCCTGCAGGAGCAGTCTGCCTCCCCTCTGTGCTGTTTTCCCGAAAACGCAGACACTCCTCTTTGCTGCTGCTTCAGTGCCCTTCTTCTGGGCTGAATCTTCACTGTGTTTCTAAACTGGCTGGGACATGGGATCAGAGGATCTGGGATCATCCCTGCTTTGACTTCCAGGCACTTTGGACCAAGGCAAAAATTCGCTTTGCCACACAGCTTGCTCAGTGTTTGACAGCCCTGAATTGGGTTTCCTCAGCAATACTGCATCCTTTCAAATGCCTCCATGAGGAGCTGGCAAACTTTTTCTGAAAAAGACCGGACAGTGACTGTTTTTGGCTTTGCAAGGCCACCGGGTTTCTGTCTCAGCCACTCAGCCCTTCCCTGACTATGTGGCACCTGCCTACAGACAATGCATAGACAGGTGTCCTTGTTAACTTGCCATAGAAAACAGGGGCTGGGCCCCACCCCCTCCAGATTCATCCATGTGGTCAGTGTACTCAAAACTCAACTCCCATTTTCCTTCTCTCACTTCCTAAGCAGGCTTATTTCTAACATGATTATAACAAGATAATAACTGGGTGAGAATTGGATGGTTTAAAAAAACAGTTGCACTGAATTGAATTGGCTTTTTTTATGTGGCTTTCCCCTGTGTTTTAACAGCCTAACTCAGTATGAACAGTTGAAAGCCCACCACGGAGCTGGGGCAGGAGCAGCAGCCAGAGCAGGAGGCCCCACGATGACCCTCGGTTCAGGGGAGAGCAGGGAGGTGGACATCCTACGAATGCTCACCAAGGCCAGGGACGAGTACACAAAGGTGAGTCCATCTCCCCTGTGCACCAAGCCAGACAAAATTATACACCATAAAGTCTTTATTGGCATTTAATAGGCTAAAGACTGGTTTTAATTGGATTAAAAGGCAGCATGAGAAATCAGTAGCCTTCATGTATACAAATAATCTCCATTCAGAAGATGTGTTGGAAGACTTCGCTGACGGTATCAACAAATTCATAGAAAATACTTTGGGGGAGTTCCCCAGTGGCACAGTGGGTTAAGGATCCAGTGTTGTCACTGCTGTGGCTCAGGTCACTGATGTGGCACCAGTTCGATCCCTGGCCCAGGAACTAATGCATGCCAACAAAAATGCTCTCATTGGGGTTAGCAGATGCAAACTATTACATTTAGAATAGATAAGCAATGAAATCCTGCTGTGTAATACAGGGAACTATATCTAGTCACTTGTGATAGAACATAGTGGAAGATAGCATGAGAAAAAGAATGTATACATGTGTGTGACTGGGTCACTTTGCTGTACAGCAGAAATTGACAGAACATTGTAAATCAACTCTACTTATTTATTTATTTATTTATTAGGGCTGCACCTGTAGCATATGGAGTTTCCCAGGCTGGGGGTCGAGTTGGAGCTACAGCTGCTGGCCTACACCACAGCCACAGCAACGCTGGATCCTTAATCCACATGAGGATCAAACCTGCGTCCTCATGGCTGCTAGTCAGATTTGTTTCCGTTGAGCCACGATGGAAACTCCTATACTTTAATTAAAAAAAAAATTGTAAATGCTCTGGGGTAAAATGAACAAGAAAGGAACACAGCCTGTATGAAATATTTACTGGCTGTCCTTGGAGGTACTAGGACACCAGAAGTAGGAAGGAGAGCTAGCCTCTTCCTCTCACAGTTGCTGGTCAGTGGGAAAGAAGCAAGCATTTATCCTGCCTGGCCAGAGGCACTACCTAACCCGGTTGATGAGGGAAAGGCCTTCTGCCCAAGACCTCCAGCTCTTACATGTGGATGGAACGATAGAACTTAAACTCCCAGTGAAGTAATTGACGTGGACGAAGATGATCAATAATGTTAGTGCCCTGAGAAGGGTTGATGGAAACTTGACCACCTGCTGAACGTGCCGAGCTGCCCACCACCATGTAACATCAGGTACTCAGCACCTCTTCAGGATGTGCTAGGCAAAGGAGCTGCTCCTGAGTCTGTCTGTAGCACTGACTCAAGGGGATCAGGCAGGTAGGAAGCAGTCAGGACAGCTGACCAGGCTTCTGCAACCGGCCTTGGACATGATGGTTAGAGGTGCGCTCCTGGGGGACAGGAGCTTCCCATGTCACCTCTGTGCCCAGGTCACCCTCAGAGACTGGCACATGGCCAGCACCAACCCAAGGCTGTTGAATGAACATGAACAAACCACCTCCGCCTGTCACAGGGCCCCGATGTGGATGCCTTCTCCCCAGCTTCCATCAGGAACAACGAGCTCTGGATCCATGTTTTAGTTTGTTTAATTCTTCAGCAGCCGTTAAAAGATATTCCATGGAGTTCCTGTTGTGGCACATCAGGTTAAGATCCAGTGTTATCTCTGACAGCGCTGGTTCAATCCCTGGCCTGGCCCAGTGGGTTAAGGATCTGGCATTGCTGCAGCTGGGGCATAGGTCGCAGCTCCAACTCAAGTCAGATTCAGTCCCTAGCCTGAGGACTTCCATATGCTGTGGGTGCGGCCATTAAAAAAAAGAAATAAAGAAAGAAAAGAAAAAAAAAGAAAAAAGATATCCCAGTGACTTAGTTATACTTTAGTAGTTGTGACGTTAGATATTAATCTTTGTTTCCAGCCACACCTGCATCATATAGAAGTTGCCAGGCCAGGGGTTGAATCAGAGCTGCAGCTGCCAGCCTACACCATAGCCACAGAAATGTGGAATCCAAGCCACATTTGCAGCCTACACCACAGCTTATGGCAATACCGGATCTTCAACCCAGTCAGCAAGGTCAAGGATCGAATCCGCATCCTCATGGATACTATGTCAGGTTCTTAACCTGTTGAGCCACAACTGGAACTCCTTAAAGTTTTTCCTTTTTTATTTTTGTCTTTTTTGTCTTTTTAGGGCCACACTTGGGGCATGTGGAGGTTCCCAGACAAGGAGTCGAATCAGAGCTGTAGCTGCCGGCCTACACCACAGCCACAGCAACTCAAGATCCAAGCCTCATCTGTAACCAACACCACAGCTCAGGGCAACGCCGGATCCTTAACCCACTGAGTGAGGCCAGGGATCGAACCTGCAACCTCACAGTTCCTAGCCAGATTCGTTTCTGCTGTGCCACAACGGGAACTCCATCTTGTTTTGTTTTGGGGGTTTTTTTTGTTTTTTTTTTTTTAATTAATCTTAAAGGTGACATTTTTGCCCTCTGGGAACTTAAATTCTGTGAAGACAGCATAAAAATGGCCGATAGAGGAGAAATGCAAACACTGAACAAAAATTAATTTCTTTCTTCTCCCTCTCTCCTCTAAACGCACAGACATACACACACAAACACACTTACTGTATTGTTTATATTTTATGACATTTTGACTGGGGAGACTGCCCCTCCACAACCAGCCAGTTATTGGAGATGGTCCAGGGCCACGCCAGAGCTGGAGCACACCTGTGAGCTGGAACACGACTCCTGTCTGCCAGTGTGCCTGGAGGCAGTATCCCTCTGCACCATCATCTCACGGCCAGTCATGTCATTTGCAGCCCCTGAAACTATTGAGACCAGCCAATCCTCTGGTGCAGAAACCCCAACAGAGGCTATAGCCTTGCTTCCCCTCACTTTTGCTTTCTGCTTCTCTCCTGGAGACTTGCTTTGGGCCACCCCTTTGTACCATACCCACAACTTGCAGTGTTTTCCTCTCATTTTCTTTGGCCTTCAGAATCTCCATCTCCTGTAGATCCCTGTAAAAATGCCACTTCTTAGATGGCGTTTTCCCAGATCTCTTCATTCGAACTGATTATTCTTTCACTGAACTCGCCAGTCAGTTACTCCTTGGAAGGAATTTTGTTCTTCCTCATTTGTTATATTTACAGCAACCTCTCCCACTGCACCTTAAACTTGTTGAGGTGGAAACAGTGTTCTATTCATTTCCCTGTGGATTGCTTCTTACAGTGTTGACAGGAAGTGCCGACAGGTGTTAGATCAGTGCTTTCCTGTAAAATCAAATACATGTTATCTGTGTAGTGTTAATTGCTCCAACTGTGAGATAAATAACAGAAGAAACTATTCCTTCTGCCATGGGCAGCCAGGCACTGTCATGTCAGCGTCCAGAAGCACCTGCGTGCTCAGTACTCCTGGATCCGCATGCTTCTCGGCTTCTTACCACGCAGTGCCGGCCCCAGGCCTCCCTGCCTTCTCCTCCCACCACCCTTGCAGATATTTGAATCTCCTCCCAACCTGAGCAGTATTTGCTTCCTGAGCCGCCTCCGTGCCTTTCCCCAGGCCGCCCTTTCCTTAACCTGTCGGCAGGTCCAGTCTGCGAAGGCTCATGTCTCCTGCTCTCTGTCCATTGTGTTGTTTCTGGTCTCCACCAGCCGTAAATGCCCCAGGAAGTCCCCTTGAGCAGGGCAAGCCCTGCTCTGCACTCGCCTTCCGTCTGTGTCATCTGCTCCCAGCACACATGGACATGTCCAAATACATGGGGACGGGGGTAAGGGGGTGCCGATGTACCAGACGGGGACATGGAAACACCGTTTCCCTCAGCACCCTGGCTGTGAGGACATGGATTTCCCGTTCTCGGAAGTGTTCACAAAGAGACAGAGCGCTGATGCTGGGACTGTTACCTAAGAACTGCACATCTCTGGATGAGCATTGAACAGAATGACCTCTGGGTGACTTCTCCAACCCTAAACCTCTAGAAAATCCAGAAAAGGAAGAGAAGGAAACATTTGGGGCTAGAGGTAGATGATATTGATAAAGTAAATCCTTGTGACACCAGATACAACTTTTTACATAAGGTTAATACTTTGAAAACCGGTTTTGGCCAATATTTTTTTTTCCCCCAAAGAAATAACTTTCTATGAATCTGCTATAAAGTAGCAGGAATGTGAACCTGAGCCTCATCTCCCTCACCTCCTCCCTGGTGTCCTTGTAGTTGGTGGCCAGGTGAGCAGGAGGGTAACTCAGGAGGAAGGGCCGCAGGGCCGGGGGGTCTTGTGCTGCAGACTGAAGTGCTGAGCTTTCAGAAGTGGACCTTTTTGAAGACTATGCATATGTGACTGACTCGCTTTGCTGTACCCCTGAAACTACCACAACGTTGTAAATCAATTCTACTTCAATAAAACAAAATAATACTTCCACACTTAAAACCACTTTGTGTTTTGTCATTTAAGGAGAGATAAATAGTTGTCTTCTAGGTAGAGCTGTGACTTATTTATGAAATTAGAGAAATGATTTTGTCTTGATATTCAATGAGAAAAGTTCAAGAGTATAGGAAAGAAAACAAAACCACACGTAATCCTGTCACCCAACGATGTCTGCTTTTAGCACTTTTAGTTCATTTTCCTTCAGACTTTTCTCCCCTGGTAGATAGATGTGTTCGTGTGATAAAACAAGATCGATCATGTGACATAGTTTCTTTTATTTGTTTCTTTGTTTTTGTGCTTTTTAGGGCTGCATCTGAAGCATATGGAAGTTCCCAGGCTAGGGGTCGGATCAGAGCTGCAGCTGCTGGCCTACACCACAGCCACAGCAACATGGGATCCCTGACCCACTGAGTGAGGCCGGGGAGCAAACCTGCATCCTCATGGATACTAGTCAGATTGGTTTGCTCTGTGCCACAACGGGAACTCCCCATGTGACATAGTTTTAAGGCTTTCAAGAAGCGCCTCAGGTTCCCAGTGAAGAATTCATTATGCACTTTTTCCAACTCTGTGTGTTTTTCCAAGTATTTTAAAGTTATTTTGGGTCGGGAGAAGCATAGAAAATTAAACAACTGGAAAATGAGCTGCAAACGATCGAGGTCAGTGGTGTTTAGTTCTGAGCAGTTACAACATGAAAGTGAAGCTTCATTGCTGGGCTGAGAGTCAGTTGTGGTGACACAGAAAGCAGCTTCTGGCCTCTTCCTTGGGGAGTGCTGTCTGTGCGCGCACAAGGGGAGCCCGCAGCCTCCCGCCCAGATGCACCTGTGCAGAGGGGAGTTTTTTGCAACATAGAGGCCCTGAGCACAGAGAGAGCCCCTTGCCAACAACGTGAAGTCTGCAGCCAGCAGGGGCGAAGGCTTTGCCGGCCAGCCTCTGCTCAATGGCCATGTCTCAGGCTGTACTCTTGTCTTGCTTTGGTGATTCAAGTCTTGAAAACTCTGCCAGTGGGTCCTGCAGTCACCATTCACCAAGAAAGAATTAGAAATAACATAAAGTGACTTCACATGCCATTTAATACTAGTGCCAGGTATGCAAATTATTGGCAGGATTCTTGGTGGAAAACAGTCTTTTGTACAGTTACCTTTGCAAACCTAGGTGAGCGCGGTGGTAATCTGCCCCATATCCCTACACACTCAAATAGAAAATACAGCCCAATGACGGTGGAGTGTACTGGAACCAGGGTCCCAAGGGACAAGCTTGGGTTCAGAGCTCACTCCCCATCAGAGACACGGAGAGGTGTCTTCTGGCCCGAGGCCACGGTGTGTGTAGAAGCTGACAATGCCATAGAGAGTGTGCAGTGCGGAAGGCAGCATTTTCACAGTCAGTTCTGTGTGGTGTTTCCATGAGGGATTCACGGACATCACTGCTCTCTGTCTGTTAGGAATCCCACTGTGTGAGCAATTGCATGGTTGGTTAGATTAATGTGTGATAATGATTCAGTATTTGAAATGATGAGACGTGTTCTTTTTCTCTGTGAAATTCTAATTTGTACTGAGTGGTTCAGAATACTCAGGTTCGAATTATTCCATTTATGCAAAGAGCCATTTATTAAATAAAGATGATTTAGTAATTTTTAAATCAGTGGTTTGAGTCAGCTGTATAATAAAGACCAAAAACGACTAGTCGCTTTGAGGGTGCAGCTTTCCAGTATTAAGTCAATAGCTGATGGTGAGCAGAGCCTGAGGGACCCAGACGAGGCGTTGAGGGGCAATCCCATCAGTTTATTGCTAAAGAGCAGGAGTCCCTGTGTTTAAACTGCTGGACCCACAGCCTTTAACACCTTCAAGCATCTCAGGGCCCCTAGCCCCCCTACCCCCCCTAGGTCCTGCAGGCTGACACTGTGGGTAGTATTTTAGGGCACTGCATTGTGCAACTAAGAAAAATTAAGTTTGAATTTGATTTATGCTCAAACATAGCTCATATCAGAGGAGAAGAGCTTTTCCTTTGTCCATGGAAATCTATTTAAATACCAACTAAATAACAGAAGGAAGGTATGTTCTTTTTAAAAGATTAAAACTGGAGTTCCTGTCGTGGCTCAGTGGTTACAAACCCGACTAGCATCCATGAGGATGCAGATTCAATCCCTGGCCTCACTCGGTGGGTTAAGGATCCAGAGTTACTGTGACCTGTGGTGTAGGTCGCAGAGCAGCTCAAATCTGGCATTGCTGTGACTGTGGTGTAGGCCAGCAGCTGTAGCTAGGATTAGACCCCTAGCCTGGGAACCTCGATATGACATGGGTGCGGCCCTAAAACGTCAAAAAGATAAAATAAAAGATTAAAGCTTTCTTTACACCAAAAAATGATTCAAATTTTCTTTTTTCCATTTCAGTGTAAAACCTGTTCTGAGCCAAAGCAGATCACCAGCTCATCTGCCATCTACAACAACCCCAATCTCATCAAGCCCATCCCAGTGAAGCCCAGTGGAAACCGGCAGCAGCGCATCCCCCAACCCAGCCAGGTGGGGTTCCTGATAACCCTTTGCCCAGGGTACAGTTGGGGGTGGGGGTGGGGCTATGCTGTTCAGGGTCTCTAAGGCCAATCCAGGAAAGAGATATTTCAAAGTAGAGATTTTTTTTACTATTATTATTAATTTACTCATCCTAGGAAGGGGTTGTAATTGTCACTTGTATTATGACTAAGCTTTTTCATCCTCTCTAATTGATTCTTTGTAAAGAAAAGAAATCGGGTAGGTAAGTTGTTTCATTGCCCCCTCCCCAGTATAACCAAATGACGTGGTCACTTTTTCCAGACCTTAGACCCCGAACCTCAGCACCTGTCCTTGATGGCTCTCTTTGGGAAGCAGGACAAAGCTGCGTGTCAGCAAACTGTGGGGCCTCCACAGACCCCTCACCAGCAGCTGCAGCAAGAGAAGGGGGTTCAGCAGGGCCAGCAGGGGGTCGTACACTCCATGTCCTATGAGGACCCCCGGAGACACTCACCTCTTGTTGAGAAGCAGCTCTGCCCCGCCATCCAGAAGCTTATGGTCAGGAGTGCAGACCTGCACCCGCTGTCGGAGCTGCCAGAGAACCGGCCCTGCAGAGATGGAGAATCCTGCACTGGAGCCGCCCAGCCCGGGTCCCCCTGCAGCACACTCGGGGCCCCCAGGACGCAGAACCTGCTGGAAAAGCTCCAGAGCAGCCCCAGGACTGCAAGCAGGTGTGATCCTGCTGCACCTGCACCCTCCAGCTCGGCCGCCACCCCTGCAGCCCCAGCGCCGCCCGCGCCTGGCAGTCAGGCAGTGGGCTCCAGCGAGGTGTCCCCGCGGGAGCTGCTGCGGAAGCTGCAGGGGGCACAGCAGGAACCGCCAGTGCCCAGCCGCCCTGCCTTGGCAGCGAAGTTTCCCTTGGCCACTTCCAGCGCCCGAGCTCCAAATCCCTTGGAGTCCTGGAGGGACCAGACCCCCTGCAATGAGAAGCAGGCTCCGCTCCTGCAGGTAGGTGTCTGTAGAGGTGGGAGGTGGTGCCAGGGACTCTATGTGTGCAGCTGCGGGCCTGGTTGCGCATCTCCTTCCCTCTCCTCCTGCCTGGGAGAGAATCTGTCTTTGCTCAGCAATCCGGGAGCCCCCCTCAGAGATACCTCTCTCCTAGAGTCAAGTCTTTGTGTTACAAGGCTTGAAGGTGTGGACAAGCATGTGGGGAAAACCCACATTTTTGACTTCAGAAACCTAGGGTCTGTTTTGAGGTTCTTCTAGAATGCCAGCTCTGACCTCATCTGGTTACCTGGGTCCACAGTAAATTACTGCGTGTTTGTTACCCAGTAAGTGTCCGAGCACTAACCGCGTGCCAGGCCGTGCTGCTCAGGCTGAGGAGACGTGGGGCTGGGTGCCCTGCCACACGGAAGCCTCAGCCCTGGTGCTAGAAGTCAGCAGGAAAGCAGGTCACTGCCCCCGGGAGGTGCAGCCTCCCCTCCGTCTCAGTGGGTGTGGTGGAATGGCAGCGGGAGAGGGAGAAGAAATTGCTGCTGACCCCTGACACACACACCGATGGCCAGAGCGGGGGAAATACTGTAATTTTTAGAAATGTTCTGTCCTGCAGGGAAGATGGTTCTCTGTGGTCGCTGGTAGCTCAGAACAGTCAGAAAGCCAGAACTTTCCCATCTGTGATCACCACTGGGTAACATCTGGAGATCTGACTGGCTTCCCTTTCCATTAGGATTGGTACAAATTCATTGAAAATGCACCAGGTTCAAAAATTAGGAGGTTCCCCCTATTTTCAGTATACATGGTTATCGGTCCTCCTGTTGTGTTCCGGCAAGTAGCTTAGAGAGGTGCCTCCGGAATCTTTCACTTTGTGAAAACAAGATGCACAGTTTGGGTCGCAGTCTTGGCATCTGTGAGACCAGGGGCCAGAGTTCTTGCCTCACCTTTAGGAAGAGCTCACAGCGGTGTGAGTACCTGCTGCCCCAGAGACAGCGGCTATGCCGCACTCGCTGCTGCTTCTCTTTCATAGCTGGGACACAGGAAAGTAGGGGTGCGTGGTTGGTCTCGTGCTCTGCGGGCGCACACCCTCCCGGTGCCCTGCTCCCAGAGCGCCCGCAAGCCCTCCTCTGGACCAGCGTTCTCAGCTTTTCCCCTCAAAACAGCAGTGGGGGACAGTTAAACAGACAACCCGCCTTCCTCCTGGCCACTTCCTGCCTGGGAGAGACCGAGGGAGTGGTTATGAAATTACTGCAGCCCCCAGCTCACCGGCCTTTATGCCTTGTTCTCCTGAGGTCTCTGGGGCTTCGGAGCCTGACAGTAACACTCTTTCTTCTCACCTTACCTGGAGACATGTGAGAGGTGGCTGTACGGGTCACATGGAGTCAGCTGTCCCGTGAACATCTGGAAACACTATTGGAAAACTCGGTTTTAGGTCTGGTGCCCCAGAGAGGCAGACAGCCCCACCCAGAGAAACAGGTCACCCCAGTGCTGCCCCTGAAACCTGAGGCAGAGAATCTGGAACCGGGGCGAAGTGGGCCCCCACACCCTCCCGTGCCCGGTGAGGGGGGCTCTCATAGCAGGAATGTGGGGCCCTGGCAGGGCAGTGGCTCACAGTCAGGCCAGCAGGCGCGAGGCTGCCGGCGACGTCCAGGGAGAGTGGTGGATCGTGGAGCCTGGCGGCTGCCTCGAGCAGCTGTGAACAGAAGCCTGTTTATGTCCACACCCTCTGCCCCTCACCCTACCGTGTCCATGTCTGCCCCCCCGCAGGTCCTTTTGCCCCAGCGCATCCCAGCCGCGGTGGCCCCATCTCTGCTCATGTCCCCCATGGTGTTCACACAGCCCACCTGGGCCCCGCCACAGGAGAGGTGCAGTGGGCTCCTGCCCCCAGGGAGCCAGGACCCAGTGGCCACCCCCAGCAGCCTCCTCCTGCCTCTGCAGACCCCGGAGCCTCCTGGGACCCCCAGAAGCCCCCTGACCAAGCTACAGCTCCAGGAAGCTCTGCTGCATCTCATCCAGGTAGGAGCCCCTCCCTCCTGCTCTAGCTGCTGACCCGCTGGCGCCCTGAGGTGCTGTGTGAGCCATGCCAGCTAGTGCTTCCCAAGAGTAAGACGGGGCTGAACCCAGGGCTGCAGGGCTCAGCTGCTGGTGAGTGTTAGGAATGACTGTGGCTCTGAGCCTCTCAGGCCCGCAGGGGGTTGTAGTTCGGAGGGTTGACCAAGCCCTCCAGCTGCCACCTGTCAGCAGAGAAGGAGGCGGACACTGTGCAGTTAAGTGCACAGGAGGCTCCAGGTCTGCAGGGCCCCCAAGCAGCCCACTGCTGCTGGGAGCTAGACGCATATTGAGGTGAGAGGTGTTTTGAGCCCATGGCAGCAACTGGCTGGGGTGGCAGTACCAGCTGTGACAACAAAGAGCACGTTTTATAGATCATTTTGAAACCTGCCGGTGAAGGCAGGGTGGGATGACATCTCTGTCAGCCACCTGCCTCCCTAGTCCCTAGGAAGTAACAAAACAGTAACACTTGCACGGAGCTCTGTGCCAAATACTGTTTTGAAGGCTTTACCTGTGTAGAAATCCTTATACAGCAGCCCTGTTGTGTTGCCCTGTTTGGAGAAAAGGAAACTGAGGCTGAGTGACTGACCCAAGGTCACGGGGCCAGCCTGGCTCCTGAGCGCCCTCCCCACTGCGTACAGAAGTGCAGTGACTGCAGGCCACGCCAAGTGCACCCCACACACTGAGAGGCCCTGAAAAGTGGGTGCTTGTACCCAGACACACCTCCCACGCATCAGTTCACGTAGCTAGGTATCTTTTAGGTAGACAGCCTTTAAGATTGTGTGGGACTTTGCTTGGCTTTGAGAGAGCAGGCTAGCCTTTTCCCAGCATCTCATCCTACTCAGAGAAACAGGGGTCTCTGTTAGTAAGGATATTTCTTTAAAGATAACATATTTCAGAGAGAAGGGAAGGCATGGCCCCAAAATTCAGCCTCTGAGTGTGAAAAGCAGAGTGGCAGTCTGCTAAAGAGTGGCAGTCGCTCCATGCTCGCTCAGAAAGAATGACGTTTTCCACCTTTCCTAGAAGCCACTTGTGATAAGTTCATGAGCACAGACGGATGACATCTGTAAACTTCTTGTGAGAAATAAACAAAACCCCTTAAATTTGAATGTGAAAGTTCCATATTTTGTCTGGCTTACTCCACTTAAATAACACTGTTCCAAAGATCTCAGTGCAGGAACCGAGACTCCTGGACCTTGGTAGTTAGAGGTCATATGTGCGTTCCCTCCCCTCGATCTGCGTTTTACTTTCCCCGCGTTAGATGAGCTGTTGAAAGTCAAGCCTTCTGCTTTAGTCTCCACCTGCTGTTAGGACACAGGCTCATGCACAGACCATGTAGGAAAACCAGGCTAGCGTGGCTCCCTCTCCCTGCCTGAGACTCTCCCTGCGTGAGAACGATGCTGGCCCTGTGTGCGGAGGCCAAGCCAGAGTGTGAGACATGGGTGAATCGCCAGAGCGTTAAGGAATTGGGTGGGAGGGAGACGGCTCCAGCATCAAACACAGAAAACAACCCATGAGCCCATGGTTCCCTCGGCCCCTAGTCAGGCATGAGAGCCCAAGCCTACCGTCTAAGGGCTGCCTGCTGGCTAAGGCCAGAGCTTCCCATAACCATAGGGGGTTGCACTGGCTCTGATGAGATGTCAGCAAAGCACACCCCAAGTGAAATCTTAACTTACGCCCCAAATGAAATTCACCCCAGTAGGGGACTCAGGGGACTATTTGGAGCCACCAGCACCCTCCTCTCCAGGCCAGAGGACTCAGCCGGATCACTTCCTCCCCATGCAAACTTCCGAGCACCGTGTCCTTCCACAAAGCAGACCAGGCTTCTCAGGAGCCAGCCCTGCTCTGTGCAGCCCATGAGCACTGGCTGCTTCACACGCTGACCACTGAGAACCAGCAGTTGACCCTGTCTGGCCTTGCCTGCAACCCCACTTAATGCTCACACATGCAATCAAAAACCACCAGCTGCTCGCACAAACAGGTAGAGGTGAGCATCTTAGGATCAAAATGCCAGTTCAGCTCCAGACAGACAAAGCCTCTGGTTTCCTCCAACCAAATCACATCCCCTTGGGTCTCTTGATTTTATTTTCCAGAATGACGACAGCTTCTTAAATATAATCTACGAAGCTTATCTCTTCAGCATGACACAAGCGGCCATGAAAAAGACTCTGTGAAAGCAAAACATTTTAAAGCTGATTTTCAAAGTCCTCCAGCTGCAGGTTCTCTCATATCCATGTTGTTACCCTAAATGTTTCTGGGTTTTTAAAAAAAAAAAAGAAAAGTATGTATTATATGAAGTAAAATGTTTCAGACTTTTTTCAGTCAAGCATTTTTTAAATTACGTCCTTCAGTGCGCCTGGTACTAGGAATTGAGTGGGTAGGAAAAGTCCTTTGCTCATATCACACAGTAAATGCCAAGCTTAAATGATTTTTTTTTTTTTTACACATACTCGGCCATTTCTAAACAAGTTACCTCTCCATGGGAAGGGCTCTTCTGGGAACTTGGTTTCTTTTTTATTAGCAGCTCTGGTTATTTCTGGAACCTGGAGAATGTGCTGACCACCAGGTGGCAGTGTCGCCCCGAGACCACCAACAGGCCTCGCCAGCCTCACCAGCCTGGCACCTAACAAGTGAAAGTAAACCTTTCATTTGTAAAAATCAGTTGGCCCATTCTCCCCAGGCCTTTGAAGGGAAATAATTTCTAAAGGTATTTATAGCTTGTTCCTAGGGGGTGGTTGTTCTAGGAGTCCACAAGTGGCCCAGATTTCTATGACACTTCATCTATCCCAGCTCCTGTCATTTCTTTTGGACCCAACCAGCAGAAGCCTGCCTCTGCTTCCAAATGAACATTTTGTCATTTTCAGCAAAACGTGCTGAGAGGAAAGTCACAGAAGATTTTAAAGCCATCTTTTAGCCCCTTCGGAGAGGCAGTGGGTTGTTGGGCTCGGCGAAGAAGGTTCTTCAAGCCATGTAGCAGACGGACTTCAGTTCACGGAGATGAGATGAGGCGTTTACTCTTGGAGAAGGCAGGAGAGCCCTCGCCAAAAGGAGTCGGCTTGGAAATTATCCCCTGCTGAGCCTTGGTGATAAACGAAGCTTTCCATTTCCATGGCCTGTTTATTCTTGGACCATAAAAAGATCTCTAGCTGCCTGCAACAGGAGCCGGCTTCATTCTCATCTTAGAGGTCATAGGAGGCGGGGGAAGCAGATGTCCTTGCAGCTTCTGATGCCCGGATGTGGGCTTGAGGCTCAGCCCTGATGCAGGCACTAGGCCAGGCCAGGGTCTCCAGTGGGCACAGGAGCATGCCCTTCTAGGGAGGAGAGGAGGCCAGAAAGGAGCTGACCTTGCTGAGCCCAGGCACCCTGAGGCCAGGAGCCTGCTCTTGTTTCCCGTGTCAGGAAGGGATGGTTTTCTCTGTTTCCCCAACAACATCTAACAACGGATACTCCCACAGAATACTTCAAGTTCATGATTTCATGTATAGTATTTCAGGGTCCTTGTAAGGAGTGTGGGGGTGGAGGAGAGACACAGATGGACCCATTTTCCCCAGGTCAGTGACACACAGCTCACCTCAGCAGCACACACTCACACTGGAACAAAATCAACCACCCAAACCGCTGGCTAGCCTTTAAAATACATACACGTATCTTTGATCTTAATTACATGTTTAGAGCTGATTCTCTAGCTGGGGAGAAATGAATTCCATTGAAGATTTTTCTAATATACTTGTGGTAGCAAACGGCTAATTTCTGAAATATGTAATTTTTTACTTTATTTGAATAAATAAAATAAAAATATCATTTCAGCACCTACTGTGAAGAGATACGCCTCTGCTGTGGCTGGAAGGAACCCCCCCACACACACACCCGGCGTGGTCAGACCTACACCACAGGCTTCACTGGGCCTTTTTAGGTCAACACCAGGTGATCTGTTTTGAAAATGAATTCTCCATCCTTTAATGGAATGAATCACTTTAAAAGTGACAGCCCAATTCATTTAGACCAAAGACAGAGTCCCTCTTTCAATGGGCACTGGGAGACAGCTTGTTTCCTCCATGTGGGAAGCAGATGAGAGCTGCTTTATACAAGACCTTTCTCCAGAAGGCCCAGGAAGTGGATTGCAGGGTTATCTAAGCACCCAGAATTAGAATTCACATAGAAACGAACTTCCCCTATTCCTACCTCACCCCAAATTCTGAGACCATCGCGGACACCCTCCTCCATGTGGCTGGTTGCAGTCAGCAGCCGGAAGCTGATTGAATTCCACGTGGAAGGGAGCCTGAGATTGGCCCAGGCCCTGGATGTAAAACCTGGAGAAGTTACAAAAGTTCTGCCTGGTGGAGGGGATGGAACACGGGGTCTTGGTCAAAAGGACTTGACTTCGAGTCCTGGGCAAGGAACTTGTCTGAGATGCTGTTTTTTTCATTTGTAAAAATGAAAGCAGTATGCATCTCACTGGTCCTCACAGGGATTAAGTAGGAGCCAGTAGGGAGATGGGTCCTCAGGCCCTGCTGGCTGGAGGCACACGCCCCTTCCTGCCCAGTGGAAGTCCTGGCAGGTGCTCCTACTGGGGGTGACTTCATCTGACACCCGTGAAGCCCAGCTGTCTCCCTTCACTTAAGGATGAAACCGTGCTGCTCACCTCTCCCTCCAGAGAAGGGGCCCTGAGCTTGTCAAGACACAGACGTCTGTCTGTGACCCAGCTGACCCTACTCCTAAGCCCCGTCCTTGCAAACCAGACCTGGGCAGTCTCTGCAAAGACATGCATCTCTGTCTCCCTGTTGGGAGAGAGCCCCTCATCAGCATCTTCAAGAAGCTCCTGGTACCCCTGAGGAAGTAGACGCCCACCCACACGCTGCCTCCCGCCCTTTCACAAGGCACCTCGGGCAGAGACCCCAGGCTGGATGCCTCATCATCTGCATGCGGGGAATCCATTCTTCCTCAGAGGCTGGTTGGGGCCGCTGATCCCAGGACAGGCGGGACTGGATTTCTTCCTCCTGCATGAGTAAGTGTACATCCTAGGACGCACCCTTCTCCTGAGGACATCAGCCAGAGAACACCAACAGCCGGTGCCCACCAAAGCCTGTGTCCCTGATTCATGGATATCACCTCAAGCCCAGGCCTCTGAGCACCATGCTGCACATGGTCTGGCCCAAGCAGGAGGGGAGCCCAGAGCTGACCTGCAATGATGGGTCTCAGGGCTGGGCTCAGAGTCTCTGGTGTCAGACCACAGGGCTGCTTGCTCCCACCAGCAAAGTCTCCACCTTCCTGTCCGCCTGCTTGCTCTCCTCAGACCTGTGACTTCTCTTTTCGGAGGAGGCAGCTGGCTCCCGGGCCATGGGACACGGGGCCCGCTTCACGGTGGAGCGCTGCCTGGCTACAGGGTGGTGGGCCTCCCCAGCGCTGGCTGGGGCTTGATTTTCAGGTTTCAAATCCTCAGCATCCCCCCACCCCTTACAATTGGTGGGGGAAGAGAGGCGGTTACAAATACGTGGCATATTTGAGAATCTGGATAGATTTTCACCAAAATGAGTTATGAGTAATGCCTTCCAACACGTGGAGCCTTGAGAGAAGAACACAAATAAAACCCGTGTGTGCAGATTATGGTCTTAAAACAGTAGGAGGAGCTCGGAAGCAGAGCACCGCGGGATCGCTCTCCTGGCAGCAGGGGCACAGCACAGACAGGCACTGGCTCTGGGCAGCGGGCCTCCCGGGCGAGTTAACAGGGAGGAAGTGGATCATGTTCTAGGTGAGCAAGAGAGAAGGTGGGGGACCCAGCAGTTGTGAGCCAGAACCTAAAAGACAGGGGCACTAACCCCCTGGTGAACATCACCATGGAGGCGGAGCACCCGGGACCGGCGGGCACTGGGACCCACGAGGGCGATGACAGCAAGGCCCTGGTCTGGAAGACAAGGCAAGGCGTCTTCAGAGGTCCGTCCAGCTATGTCCACGCACAAGGCTAGTGAGGAAGCGCCACCTCCTCCAGGAGGGGAGGTCTCCCTCACTCCGCATCTGCTGTAGGTGACGGCAGCCAAGTCATTTCTCAGCACAGCAGAGCCACTAGTCCTTGGTGGGCTCAAAGGACCAAGGTTCCTGCAGCATGTAGGCAGCCAAGCTCAGTCTCAAGTGATGACAAGCCTTGGGGTCACAAAGATGTGGGCTCTCATCCCAGCACCCCTTGACTGTTAGTGCTGGGGAGAAGCCGTTCCTGTGTCTGTCATGGCAGCAGAGGGGCTTCCCCTGGGGCCAAGCCCGCAGTGTCCGATGGGCTTTTCCCGGGGACGGAATGAGTGTGCATTGGGGCAGGTGCCCCAAAGTCTGGGTGGGGCCCCCAGCTTATCCTGGTTGCCTTTGCAGCTCTGCAGTAAATCCCTGCAGAATTCTCTGGTCTATTTTCTGCCCACAGCACATTCCAGGGTTATGAGTCTCATTTCCCCCTTCTGCATACGAGTTAGTCCACCCGTGTGCACAGAGCCTAAGTCAACGTCTGGACAGAAAATCCATGTGGAATAGGTGCTGCTTGGACAGGGCCCAGCTCCTGGGTGCAAGGCCCGGCTGGGTGTCCGTCTCCTGTCAGAACCGCCTCTTCTTTAGGCGGCTGCAACCTGAGCCAAGAGGCTGCACCTCCCGCAGGCGCCCGGGAACGCTGCCCCCAGTGCCTCCCTGCCCCATCCCTCACTGGCCGAGACAGAGGCAGGCCTCTCCCATCTTCAGAGACTTCAGAGAGCTGCTTTCCAGACTCTTCACTCCATGCCTCGTCTGGGGCCACTTCACGGGAGCAGTGAGCCTGTCCCCAGCTCTCTGTTCTATGGAGACGCACACAGAAAGGGACCCAGCGCCTGCACAAGGGTCTCCATGTCTGGGATGGGGGATACCTGAGAGCATGGAGTCTTAGGGCCCATGTAGAGCCCAAGGAGCCTTAGAGAAGCCTTGGGGCAGAGGACTCCAGGCTGGTTCTGAAAGGACAAGAAGGACAAAGTGGAGGAGGCAAGGGTCAGCAAACCAAAGACAGCACAGGGCGGTGGGGAGGCAGGGCAGTGGGGTGTGTACTTGGTGGGAAGGGGGTTGAATACAAGCCCCTCAGGGATGGCAGGAGGCGGGGCTGGACTCTGGATGACACCAGCAGCAAGAGCCCTGGCTGCACCTCACTTCCCACAGGTCCTGCAGCCCAGGGGAGGGAGGAGGAGAGGGGAGGGGAGGATAGGGAGGGTGGGGAGGGTCACAGGGAAGGGGGAGATGGGGGAGGGGGAAGGACAGGGAGGAGACGGGCAGTGGAGGCTCCCTTGGAGGACGATGCCCTGGGCCAAGGCAGCGGAAGTGAGATTTAGAAATAGGAGACATATTTAAGAAATATTTAGGGAGCAAAACTGGTAAGACCTGATAATAGATCATCTTTGGAGAAGTCATGAGCGAGACGTCAGGGATGGCCCACGTCTCTGACGTGGTTGACCAAGTTGGTGACAATGAGATTCAGTAAGAAAATGCTGGCTGGACTTAGTAATAATAACAGTAATGATAGCAGGTGGCTTATTTCCCTCACCCACCAGGCACCGTCTGCCACACCCAGGGCGACGCTGCATGTCTTACTGAGACCCTCGAGGTTTCACGTCTGAGGAACCTGACGTGCAGAGATGTCCACTGCTTGCTGATGCTCCCCTTCACTCGGTCCACTGGAGGCCCAGCTGCCCGTGCTGGGAGGCAGGAGCGGAACGGCCGTGTTTGCGGGCTGACCCGGGCTGGGGGAAGCAGGGCCCGCCCTATCCTCTCCCAGTCCAGAATAGGGCCAGGCTGGGAATGAGGGAGCCTGTACCCTGGGCCAGTCTGATCCCAGTGTCCCCTGCGCATGCAGCCTTCTCGAGTCCCTGGGTGTCGGCCAAAGGCCCAGCCCTCCTCGGTGTGTGGCTCTCGGCAGAGTCTCTCCTGAAAGCCCCCCTCACTCCTCCTCCAGCAGAAGGGTCCCCTCCGTGTTTCCCAGGCCCTCGCCTGCTCAGCTGTCACTCTCGAGAGCCCTCCGGGGGCCTGCAGATTCTCACCTGGTTGATAGATTGCAATGAGGCACGAGAGGCCAGGGACCAGCCCCACTTCTCCCCACTGCCCAGGCCTGGCTTCCGTGGGGCGACTGCCCAACGTGAGTGCCAAGAGCCGGGGCGCTGATGGAACAGGGCCTGGGACCCCTGCTTTGCACCAGTGCTTTGCTGTCAGCCGGCCACACGACCTCTCTCCCCTCTGGACGTCAGTGTCCCCTCTGGACGTCAGTGGTTGGACTCAGTAACAGGAAGTGACACCACGCTTGGGGTGGGATTGGGGGAGGGGGGTCTTTACAGTTCCAGACCCAGCAACACCATGGACCAGGTGCCACTGTGGCCGTTTCTTGCACAAGTGTGGGTCCAGTGGGGCTGCCCCTGACGGGTCCTCCCTCACACCCCACCCCAGTGGGCAGGTCTCTCCACAGCACAACGTCAGCGGAAGCCCACAGCCTTTGGATTGGACAGATGTCCTTTCCCACCTGAAGGCCAAGGATCCTGAACCTTCACTCCTTGTTCTTTAGTGCCACCTGAGTGCCGTCAGCAGGGTGACCACATAATCTGTCACTCAAAACAGGCTGCTCTGAGCATGACCTGTTTGTTAGTAACTAGGCCAGACAGGGGCATGGACATGGGCCATCCTGGGCACCAGACAGATGGTCCCCTCTGTGTCCCCATCCCTGTGTGCACATGCCAAACAGCCAGCCCAGGACACCCAGTCCGGCCGTGCAGCAAGCACCGGCCTGGACTCAGCCTAAGGAACCCAGGCTGCAGAAGGCGGCATCCTCAAGGCCAAGGCCGAGCCCTGGGCCTGGCTCTGTTGCTAATCTGCTGGGTTTGAACTCAGTGTGGCTTCTTCCAGCCCCAAGAGCCAGCTCCCCTTCTCCTTCAGGGTCCTTCCCTTTTGGTTAAGATATAAGTTCAGGAAAGGTCCCTACCAAAGGCGGCCACTGGTGCTGGGTGTGAAAATGGTGAGAAGGCCCTCCACGCCCAGGATGGGGTTTCTGAAGGATGCTGATGGCATCACCTCTGTGCTGACATGAGCAGGGGCACTGGGCGAGTTGTGTGCCTTTCCTGGGCCTCTTGTAGGGAGCCCAGGGCCCCCATCATCAGGTCACTGTTGGGGCCCAGGCCAGCCGAGTGGCCCCTGCCTGCTTCCCCAAGAGCCTTTGGAGATCAGCCCTAGTCATTTTGTGACCCTGGCCAAAGGCACTGATAGTGAAAGAGGATGGAGAGAGGGCCTTGTGAGATCCAAAAGAAAGATCTGGCCTTTATCTTGCTGCTGGAGTCACAGGCTGGGGAAGGAGTCCCGGCCAGGCCCAGGGGGTGCACTTTGTCCCCTGCAGGCTGAGACCCAAGCCTCGGCCTCTCCCCGCAGTTCCTCGAACCCCCTCCCCCAGCTTAGCTCCCTCTCTCCTCATTTCCTCCCCCGAGGGGCTCAGGCATTAGTCAACCTTCAGAAGTCAGTGTTTATTTATAAAGCGGCTGCTGCTTCCAGCATCTGAAAGTTTTACAGGCTTTAATTAAGGAGGGTTCACAGCCACCCTGGAGGGAAGGGTCTGGGGGCTATTAGAGGACCACTTTCCACGCCAGCACCTCTCCCTGGATTTCCCTCTATCTCAGTCTGCTCAGGACACACACATGCATGCACACATGTGCACACATCTGTGCTTGCACCCAGCCGGCTCCATCAGCCCTCTGGCATCCTTCCCACCAGGCTTTTGCCCACCCCACCCTTTGGCATCTCCTGCACATCCCGGGGCCACATCCCCTGGTGTCCGGCCCTAACCAGCAGTGCCTGGGACACCCCACGGTCACCCCACACCCTGTCCAAAGATCCATGCCTGGGTGTCCTGTGCATGTGTCTGCCTCCAGATCTCCCTTTGTAAGGATGCCTGTCATATGGGTGAGGGCCTGCCCTGCTCCAGTAAGACCCAGTCTCCAAATAAGGTCACGTTCACAGGCACAGGGTGGGGCGGGGGAGGGGGAACACAATGAGGTTAGGACTTCAGTGTACAAATGTGGAGGCATGATTCCACCCAGACCAGTGCGTTCCTGGAGCTCCACAAATCAGGGTCCCGCCCAGATCAGTGTCATCCCTGGTGGCCTGAGTGACTGACATGGAGATGTTCCTTCTCAGACACCGAGATAGGGACTGCTGACCAGCGGCTGAGGGCTCGGCCGGATAACCTGAACTGCCTTCTGGGTTTCCTCAGAAGGCCTGGGCCTTCGTGTGCTCATAGCCAGGGTGCTCCTGAGCGTGGGGAGCAGCAGGGACTCCGTCCTGCACCCCGTATCACCATCATGGATTCCCTGCTTGGTGTCAGCCCTATTAGGGGCCTGCTCTTGGCAGTTGACCCAAATGGGACCCTAATTCTGCCTCCACTTCTTCTGGGTCTCCTTTATTTTCTATCTCTGTCAGTCTCTTTATGTTGGGCGCACACGAAATTGAATTATTCACGTGCCTTCGTGTATACAAATCTTCATTATTTGTTTGGACAAAAACCCTTTTTCTTCTTCTTCTTTTTTTTTTTTTTTTCCAGGGCTGCACTTGCAGCATATGGAAGTTCCCAGACTAGGCTTTGAATAGGAGCTGTAGCTGCCAGGCTACACCACAACCACAGTAACGTGGGATCTGAGCCAGGTCTGCGACCTACACCACAGCTCACGGCTGTGCCAACTCCTTAACCCATTGAGGGGGGCCAGGGATCAAACCTGTATCCTCACCGATACTGGTCGGGTTCGTTACCACGTAGTCACAACAGGAACTCCCAAACCCTTTTTCATTCAGGTCATTTCTTCCCATTCACATCCAAACCCTCGTCCACTCCCTTCCTTCCCAACAACCCCCAATCCTTCTATTGAGCCAACGTGTGTCTTGCTGTGTGTATGTCCTGACATTCTGTGTGCGGGAATGTATTTCGTCTTTGTGGCGGTGAACATGTACACGTCAATTGTGCAGACTCTTAAGCTTTATGCACACATGCACATGCGTGTCTGGGTACATGTGGTGCCCCCGGGTTGAGCTTAGAACACGTCCTGCGCTCCAGAAGGTCTAGAGCCTCCTTCATCAAAACCGACCTCCTAAGTCCAGGGTTCTGGCTCCCGCCACCATGGATTCCTTTCCGAATTCCCCATGAGCGGGATAACAACGGTCCTGGGGCCTTTCCACCTGGCCTCTTGCACTCGTCTCCACGCTCAGCTTTTACCTGTGGCACCAGTGGTGAGAACCTCTGAACTGCTGGACCTGTGCTGGGCCCTGGAGGGTGTCTGGCCAGGGCTGCTGTGAACATTTCCATCCACGACTCCTGGCGCACAGCTGGGCTTGCTCCTGAGAGCAGAGGGGTCACCAGCAAGCAGCCCCCACCCCTGGCGCGCTGCAGGTCATGACCCCACCACCACCACCAGCAGCACCACAATTCTAACAGGTCCCCTCTGGCGGGCACACACAGGGTCTGCTGGTCTAGTCTGCGTTTCCCAGGCAACAGTGCTGTGCACGTGGTCCCAGCCAGGCACCCATGCCCCTGGGGACATGCCTGAGCAGCTTCTTGCCCATTTTCTAGTGGGGCCATTTGCTTGTCTGTGCAGATCTATATCCTCTCTGTGTCTCCTCTGGATGGAGAGAAATGCCTTTTCAGTCTGTTGTTGCTTTTTCAATCTCCTAGTGGTATGTTTTGACACAGTTACAAATGCTCTAATTTTAAGTCTAAGTTGTTAGTTTTTCTCTTACGATTAGTGCTTTTTGTGTTTTAAGAAATCCCTGCCAGTCGCTGGGCATGTATTTTTCATTTATGTCAGGCTGTCGTGTAATAAATCTGCCTTTTCCCACTAATGCCGTTTTTACTCTTCATCCTGTGCCATCTGCACTGGAACCGCCGCTTCTAATCTCTCTTGACCCTCTATCAGGTGACCACTTGTCCCTGCGGCCCCTTGCCCTCCCCCTCCCCACAAGGTCACTCCTGTGTCAGGTTGGATGGCCCGACAGGGGTCAGAAGGCACTTGATCCAGCGACCTTTGTCCCCACACTGGATGGCTGTGCAGAACCTCGATCCTCAGGCTGCCCTCCTCCCTCTCTCTGCTGAGTCACTGTCTCTTGTCCATGCAGGACAGCGGAAGAGGGATCCCAGGCACCGCAGGCTCCACGCAGAGACCTGGACCCTGGATCTGGGATAAGGCTTAGGAACCGGCATTTCCTGCAGGCTCCCTGGGGGATTCTGATCTGCCACCAGGTTTTTTCCTTGCAAGAAGCATTGGTTAAGCACTTACTGTATGCCAGTGCTGATCTAGGGGTTGGGAATAGTGAACAGAGCAAACAATACTCCTCCCACGAGGAGAAGAAGATGAGCAATTAGCAAGAGAGACAAGTGAATGGCGTAGGCGGTGGGCAGAGGAGCTGAGGAGGACAGAAGGGCCACAGGAAGGCCTCCCTTGGAGGGAAACAGCTGAATAAAGAGCCAGGGGGCTGGGGAAACATGGGCAGGCAAGGCCATGAGGCTCTACCTGCTGCCACCTTGTTGCATCAGCTCTGCCAGGACCATCGCTTGCTGTACCCAGACCACCCCAAAGCCCTGAAGAGGACATGAACTGGCCCAGGATGGACCTGAGGTCCCCTGTGCCAGCTGGTCACACAGCCATCCACCCCGCTCCATTCCAGCAGACCCTCTATGCCCCCACACTCTGGGGAGGTGGGCCTAGCCCCAGCCAGGAGGGGTCAGGACTGGTTTGAGCTGGTTGTGGCTGCATGTCCCCAGATGGATGAGAGAAGCACAGATACAATCAGCCCCTCTTCTCCTCCAAGATCTTACCTTGCTTGAGGATAATGCTTGGAACAGTGGCAGCCATTCTGTGACCTGATGGGGGCTAGCTTGAGGACAACCCCAAATCCTGGGGTGACTGGGAAAAATGATGGGGGAGCTGGATGACACCATTCAGCTGCTGCATTAATCAGCCCTGGAAACGTGAGACTTCCTCTGAGACATATCCAATTGTCATTGTCTCAGTCAGCTGAGTAGGGCTTCCCTGTTACTTTAAGCCCAAAGCACTCACTGAAATCACTCATTCCTGCACCCTCGGCATATTTAAGGCACTCTTCGGACCACTCCCAGAAGATGCGGGCCAGGAAGTCCACTTTCTAGTCCTAGGACCTGGGGCCCACGGTGCTGGGGACTCACTTGGACTGTCAGACATGTCCACCCGCACAGGGCAGAGCTGGGGACAAAGGCCAGGGAGATGCTGCTCAGGCCCTGGGTCCCCACAGTCACTCTTGGGTCGGAAGTTTCTTTTGTGCCTGCCTCTTCCGTAGCCTTGAGCTTCCCTGGGGTCTGAAACCACCACCAGCTTGGTGGTTCTGAGCCCCCACCTGCACAGGTGCTCCAGACAGGAAGAGAGAATGAGAAGAGAAATGGGGGGGGGGGCGCGAAGAGGGTGCAGGTGTGGGAAGACGAGGAGGGTTCCAGAGACAGCTTTCAGGCAAAGGTGCACAGAGTATGGCCTCTGCAGTGACCCGTGGAGGCCCCATGAAGGGAGAAATCAAGGCTGTGAGCCAGACGGACAGAGACCGAGGGAGCCAGAGGCTGGTGGTCACAGGCAAGTGAGCCTGAGCAAACGCCTGGTGCCAGAGGCCCGTGGGCCCCCTCCTCCCTGCCCTCCGCCTCCACCTCCGCCTCCTTGCTCACCCCTCCTCTCGGGGAAATGAGGACACGGCTTAGGCTTAGTGGGATGAGCTGTGCTTCCCAGAGCTGCTGCAGGGCTCCCCAAGACCAATAGCTGCCTTCTGTTCGCTTGCCTCCACCACTCATCTCCCAGCTCCAGCACAACTGCTGAGGCGGGGTTGTTGGGGGGAGCCTGCACCAATGCCCCCCATCACCACCCCCAGCCTGGGAGGCTGCTGCATGCTTCCCAGCAGTCTTCCTTCCCCGTGGTGGGTGGAGGACAGTGACAGGATGACGAGGCAGTGCTGAGTGAGCCCGCAGGTACTGCCAGGCAGGGGTCAGTGGGCAGGGACACCGCACATCGCCCCCCACTCCTGCCTGTGAGAAGGAAACCACTGCCTCATCCCGGGGTCGGGGGGCGGCATTTAGGGGCAAAAAAACCCGAGTGGCTGGACTCCCATGGGCTCGGCCAGTGTTTTTGGGGGGTGGGGGGTTGAGGGCTGCATGGCCAGGGTGTGACTGACAGGTTCTAGGCCCCAGCTCCCTTTGTCCTTGTCCAGACACAGGCAGCTCATGTCCATGTCCACGGGCGAATTTCCCCTCCCAACTCCACGGCCTGGCAGGTGCTCCCAGGGCAGACACTTCACACAGAGGCTGCCCCACCTCTTCAGGGCTCAGAGGGCCCTCTGGGTGGAGTGGACAGCGGATTTGTGAGGGACTCACCCAGGATCCCTCTCCTCCACTCCCACCCGTTGACCCCCCTTTTCCTCCCCATCCTGGCCTCTCTGCAAAGTCACAGGCTCTCACCGCCCCCACAGGGATGGGGGCACTCAGTGTGGGGTGGCTGGTAGGCTGGTCCTTCTAGTGATGTGATCCCAGAAAGGGAGTCACCCCTGGAGTGGACAAGGTGTGCAAAGAGAGAACCCTGGAAGTGCCTGTTGGTCTGGTGTTGGGGAGGGGTCCCCAAGTCACCTGCTGTGGGCGCTGACCTCTAGCCACGTCCTTCCCCAATCTTTCACCTGCATCACTTAGGCCCTGCGTTTTAGCACACAGGATTTCTGGGGTCTGGGGCAGCTTCGAGGGTGCCTGTGGGGTGCTGCCCTGCCCTGGCCCCCTGTGCTCCTGGGCTGGCACCTGCTTCTTCCTCCAAGGACTCCAACATCCAGCGTTCCCTCTGGTCAAGGCAGGGGCCTCCCTCCCTGCCCTCCCCGTCCTGCATTTCCCCCTCTGAAGAGGGCACACCAGCTCCCTGTCAATGTCCTGGGAGGAGAGGGTTGTCCACCAACCCTTGCACATGAGGAGAACTTACATGTGAATTATAATGGAGAATGTTTTGGGTGCCTTTGCCAAGAACTTGGGCAGAATCTTGTCCACTCCTGAGAGCAAGAGGCAGGCGTGCTGCCCAGGTAACGCTCAGCCTCCTGCTCTTCCTTCATAATGACACGCAACCCTGGACGAGACACCATGACTGATTAGACCAGGTGGGACCACTGCCCCCCACCCCATCTCCCCAGCCCACCTTGCAGCTCTGGCAACTGCAGAGCTCACGTCTGGCCAGTGGGTCAGGGCTTAAGTCTGCCGGAAAAGGGGGCCAGTGAGATTCTAGGGGAAATGTTTGCCTTCCTGGTCAAAAAAGAACAGAAATATCTGTCAAGGCCCTTCTCCTTTCTTCTGCCTTGAACTGAGATGTGATGTCTGGAAGGGCAGCAGCCATCTTGTGACAGAGAGGTGACAGGCATGAGGATGAATGCGGCATCCAAAGGAGGGAAGGGTATAGAGGGAGCTCCTGGACCTCACAAACACTGAGCCTGACCAACAAACATTGCCTCAGTTTCCGGCTCTCTGCTGTCAAGTCCTCATTTGTTAGGGGGCTTCCTATTGCTCCCACTGAATACACCCCTGTCTGACACAGACAAGAAAAACGAGATGCCCTGGACAATAGAACAAGGAAGAAATGGTGCTAGAGTTCAGACCCAGGCCCTGGACCCCAGAGCCTGAGCTCTTAGGGTATACAAAGTTTGTTAAACAAACTACTCACATAAATAAGGTTACAAGGAAAATGTTTATCCTGTTTAAAAGGATAATTACAGGCTAATTACAAACCTTCCTGCTAAATGCAGCACAGTGGCCCCAGCTCTCAGTGCCGCTGCGTCCTGCCCTGCCGTGGTCACATGGACAGCCCCTCACGAGGGGGTCTGGGACTCACCAGACCAGGCAAATGCAAACATTGTTCTGACCAGGCCATCTGTAGCCCGGCCAAGCACAGGACAGCCTGCGAGGATGCACAGCCCAGCCTCCTCCAAGCCCTCCAGCCTGGGAGTAGAGGGACCTGAGGCTACAAGTTACAGGCAGGTCAGGCCCCTGTTGGCCCCCCAGGACTTTCTGGAACCCCTCCCAGAGCCACTCCCAGCCCACTTGGTCAAGACTGGGCCACAGCTTGAAAGACAGGCTTTGAGCTCCTCTCTCTGAACCCACAGTGAAGCCGCTGTCCTGTCCCTGTGGAGAAGGCTCAGTCTCTGGCATGGCCTTCACCTCATTCCCAACTGTCCCTTGTCCCATCTGCAGCCTGGCTCAGAGGCAGCCCTTGCTCTCTGGTTAAGTGGGGGTGACACACTGGCCCTTAGCTGGTTGCCTCTCAAAGCCTGTTCTTTGAAGCCCAAATTTCCTCCTGAGGCTTCGAGTGGGAGGGTGATGCAGACAGCATGCAAATGCACCAAGTCCTTTACCACCAAGTACCCCCAGGATCCCAGAGCCCTCAGGGCCGCCTCTGCCTTCTTCCTGCTCAGCACCTCTTCTCAAGCACAGGCTCACTTCCTCTACAGGTGCCTTCCAGATATTTATAGACCCAGCAGGTCCCCAGGGACCTTGCTGGGCAGTGGCTGCGTGCCTGCCTGCCTGGCTTCTAATTAGCCTGCCCTCTGCCCCAGGCTTGGATGGGCCTCAGAATCTGCAGGCAGAAGTCAGGGTGTGGTGTCCCACAGCAACAGCACCAGCAAATCTAAGTTGACACCGGGCTGGTGCAGGCACTGTCACCGCTATCCAAGATGTGTTTCCTGTGCTGGTGGGGAGGATGCAGGTGTGGCTGGAAGATGCATATGGTTCTTACATGCAAGCCTCCTGCTTCCCAGCCCTGCCTCCCTTTCCCGCCCCCCCAGTTAAGGGTAGACGTGGCCAAGCTGTGGTTCAAGGCATGGAATCTGAGTGTCCACTCCCTTCCAAGCTCCAGAAGCCAGGACTAGCGCTCTGAGGCAGTGGGTGTTTTAAAATGAGAAACTGTCTGGGTCCAAACTCATGGCTATAGATGCCATGAGTTTTTTGGTTTTTTTTTTTTTTTTTTTAATTGTGGTTTAGGGAGCTCCCATTGTGGTGCAGTGGAAACGAATCTGACTAGAAACCATGAGGTTGCGGGTTTGATCCCTGGCCTCGCTCAGTAGGTTAAGGATCCAGCATTGCCGTGAGCTGTGGTGTAGGTCGCAGATATGGCTCAGACTCCGTGTTGCTGTGGTTGTGGTGTGGGTGGGCAGCTGTAGCTCCCAATTGACCCCTAGCCTAGGAACCTCCATATGCCATGGATGAGGCCCTAAAAAGCAAAAAATAAAATAAAATAATAAAAATTAAAAATTGTGGTTTTAAACAAACCCCACATAACATAAACTTGCGTGACTGAAACTCTGTCCCCATTAAACACCAACTCGCCATTCCCTCCACCCGCCCCAGCAACCACGCTTCCACCTCCTGTCTTTACGATTTGACTCTTCCTGGGACCTCGTGTAAGTGGAATCATACAGCACTGGTCCGTTTGTGACTGGCTGGCACCTTTTGGCACGCTGTCCTTAAGGTCCTCCGTGCTGTGACAGGTGTCAAGCTCCTTCCTCCGCAGGCTCAGTGTAGACCACCTTGTGTTGATCCTTGTGTTGATCTGTCAGTGGACGCGTGGGCCGCCCCCAGCTGTTGGTAATCATGAGCCACGCGGCTCTGCGCACAGGCGTGCACACAGCTCAGCCGCCCTTGTGATGCGGCACTGTGTTGTCTGAAGGTGACGGGGAGACGGACGCCCCTGCCTGGCTGCGCCATGGTTTCCAGGCTGAGCACGAGCTGGGAGGGCGGTTCTCAGAGGCCCTGGGGGGAGGAGAGGAAGGGTCCCCACCCCACCCCCCAGACTGACTCCAGCCCCAGGTGACCCTCATCCCCATGAAGCCACCTCCCTGAGCTGGACCCCATTTCTGGAGATGGGAGGACACAGCAGGGACAGATCAGAACATGTCCCTGCCCCGTGGGGGAGACAGGGTGGACATGAGAGCTAGGGATCCTATGTGCAGGGTGTTTGATGTCAGCCACGGGGAAAAGGTGCTCCTCCAGCCGCGCTCTCTGCCCTTCTAGCCCAAGAGGCGTCTGGTGGCCTCCACAGGGGCCCTTGTCCCACTCAGTGGCTTTAATGGGGGACAGCAGCGGGACGCTGAGGTGGGGAGAGGGGTGGGGCATTGATTCCTGCAGCCCCTCCAGAGATCAGCCCCCCCACATTGGCCACCCCCTGGGCCCTATTCCTGCAGGACAGCTCACCCCATCCAGGGTCCTAAGGCACGGGCGGGATCAACTCCCACTGCTTCCAGCCTGGGGTTTCCCCAACACCCTGTCCACACAGGCCAATTCAAATGCTCCGTCCCTTTCTGCTAGAGTCCTGATGGAGATGGAGCAGGGCAGCCACCCGTAGCAGAGGCCAGGCAGAGCCACAGAGGAGGCTCAGGCGCCCAGGCATAGCTGTTGTGGGCCCGTGAGTGAGGACACAGGCCAGAGCTGGCAGGATTTGCTGATGGACTTGCCATGAGAAAAAGGAGCCACAACCGGCCCCAAGGTTTGGGGCCTGAGCAGACAGAGAAATGGGGTTGCCATTGACTCAGATAGCTTTCTTTGACTTCTGCAAAAATTTCTTTGGAAGAAAGGATTCAATTGGTAAAGAAAATGTCATGGAATCCCTGATCTGAGAGCTGACATTTTGTTGACACACATCCTTGCTTTGCCTCCTTTGCTCCCCGCTGCCCAGGTGGGGGAGGGATTCAGTGACCAGGAAACGCAGCCAGGGCACAGGGCCTGAAATACAGCTGTGCTCGTTCATATTTGCCGGGTGAAGGAGGGACAATCGACATGGAACGGTGGGCATGTCTGGCCCTTCCTGCTCTGCTGTGGAATTATGTCTGACGTCCTGATTCCTTCCACCTGTCCTTCCATTGCTCAGGTAGAGAGCCCAGGGGGCAGGGGTGGTCACTAAGCATCACAGTGCAATGGGTGTATGCAGGGGAGCAGGGCGGACAGGGAGGGGAGAGCAGAGAAGGGGTCCATACAGGGGAGGGGTGTGTGCAGGGGAGGGTGATTGCAGGGAGGGGGAAGGGAGGGAGGGGTGTGTGCAGGCAGGGGGCAGTTAGGAGGAGGGTAGGGCAGGTGGCGCCCACTTCTCGCGAGCGCCCCCTGCAGGGTAGAGCTCAGGAACCTGTCCCTGGCCAGTGCTCGGCGGGCAAAGACGGGACTCTGTGGTCTGCGGGGTGAGGGTTCCTAATGTCACTTGTTGTCCTCTGCCTGGGTCCGGAAGCGTGCTCTCTGGGACTGGGTCTGCCTCTTTAAGCAGAAGGGTGTGCTCTGACCCTGCTGGGGCCAGCCAGCCCTGCCTTCTGAAATCAGGGTAATCCCGCTGAGGTCACCGCTGCCCGCTCCCCCCACACACTGGGCAGGGATTAGAGAAGAGGCCAGTGGATTAACTGGTTCATTTTGTCACAACTTCCCCTGTCAGCCCCTCTCCTGGAAGCCTGCTGCTCAGGTAAGGGGCTCCCCTGCAGAGCAGAGAAAGGAGGCCCACGCCACTGGGAATTGCAGCCAGGACCCCCCTGGAAGCTGGGGACCCCCAGGCTGGCCAGGACACGGAAGGCAGAAGGCCTGGGGACGTGCCAGGGACCCGGGCAGACAGAGCTCGTGGCCTGAGGCTGCTCCTGCCTCTCCTCCACCTGACCCCAGCAGGGGAACCATGCCTGGACCCCCCAGGGTCCACACAGACCCCAGCACCACCCACGGCAGGAGGCCCTCCTGCCAGTGGCCGGTGGCCTGGGCCTCCCTGCGGAAGATGGCAGTCCTCCTGTGCCTGCTGTCCAGCACGTCCCTGTCCCCCTCTCAGGGGCAGGCCAGGATTCCTCTGGAAACGTAAGCATCAAGTGAAGCCCCACCCTGAAGACCCTCTGCCTTTCCTCCCTCCCCGCCCCGGCCCGCCTCCTCCTCCACCTCCAGGCTCTCCCCAGGCTCAGTTGCCCCCTCCCCCTTTCTTGCTATCTGCTCACACCCTACACTCAGCCTGGCTCCACACAACCCCTCTGTAAGACATGAGGCTGACTGTCGCCTGACAGTCCTGCTGGGCTTTGGTGCGCTGAGGTGGACGCCCCTTTAGTTCAGAGAGCTCTGCTCCCACATGGTCTGGAACTTTCTTTCATGGAACCACCAGAACCAAGGACTAAAAACTAGACACCCTCAGAATCACACAGTGGTTTAAATTTATACCCAAGTGTGAATGACTGATAGCAGGTCCTCCCAGAGCTGGTCTTGCGACGAGGTAAGACGGGGGCCGGGAGGGAGGCATTCAGGCAGGGAAAGGGATGGAGACCACCCCGGCAGCTTCACCCAGCTCCCCATTACACAAGTGCCAGTGGGTTTAGAACTGCGTTACTCTTTCCAAATGTCAAGATGTGAACACCCTAACGAATCTGTGGGGAGCTGAGATGGACATTTTGGCCATTGCGTCTCCCACTCCAGGCCACTCAGCCCCCTGCCACAGTTTTCTCCTTCCAGCCCCCATCTGTTCCCACCAGCATCTCCAAGGATCTCCTCACCCAGCCCAGTGCCCACTCCTGCCTTCATCTCCTGGCCTCCTGGCCTCCTGTCCTGGCCGCTAGCCTCTCCCTCTTTCTGGAGTCTCGACACCCTCCCTGGTCAGCTTGGGCACATGCATTAACACTGTCCTCAAATGCCCCTTTCCTCCCCTTGCCCCGAGCTCCCCCTGGGTCTGCCAGCCACTCACGGACCTTATGCAACACCCTCCTGTGACCCATCTGCCCCCAGAATCTCAACTCCCACCATGACCAGTGGCTCTCAGCCCTGCCACCACCTGTAGATCGACGCCCATTGCCATGGACAGCTCTTTCTGAGCATCACACGAGGTTTTCAAGTTTGTGGCTTTCAAGACACAATGTGATTGGTGCCTCCAGCTCCGGCAGCCCACCACCTGCCAGGGGCACTCAATAGACCTGTGACAGGAACCTCACCTCCTGAATCTTCCAGGCTGACTCATCACCACCTTCCCCCAACATCCTGACAGCCTTCGTTTTATTCAACAACACCCCACCCGCTCAGCTGCCCAAGCTGCAGACCTGAAAGTCACTTCATTAACCAGGTCCAAGCTCACACGGCTCAACAAGCCAATCAATCGAGAGACGAGGTGTTGGGGGCAAGAAATAGCCACTTTATTCGGAGAGCCAGCAGACCGAGACAATGGTGGACTAGGGTCCCAAATAATCGTCTTCCTCGAGGTAGAATTTGGGCTTCTTTTGTACTGAAAGTGGAGGGAGTATGGCTGGTTGTTGCAAACTTCTGGTGTCAGAATCCTTGTAGGTCAGGTCACCATGGTCCTGTAAACCTCCAACCAGATGATTGTTATTCTCTGTTCTGCAGCTTTTTATCTCTATTTGAAGGAAGAGTGTTACACCTTGAAAGGTCAGAGCCTTGAGCATGGGCTCTGCTGTATATTGTAGGCTGTAGGCAACATTCTTTTAGTGACTGAGTTTTAGCAAAAGCAATAGACTGCAAAGGTGAAGAAAGTAAAAGGTCTAATATGGAGTCAGGTTTGTTCTTCCCTGATACAATTTTTGACTCCTCCAAGCTCTTCTATAGTCTACCTAGAGCTCTCCTCCAATCCCTTTGCTGGGCTAAATGCTCCCAGACTTCCCCCACCGAATCAGATCCCACCTCTTCCAGGAAGCCCTTGGCACTGCCCCACTCATCCCCCAGCTTCGCAGGCACCCTCTCAAACGTGGATTATGCTCCGACTGAGGGCTCTACAGAGGCGAGGACTGGGACCAGTTCCAGCGCTGTGCCCAGTGCCTGACCTTGACGTGATCCTGCAGACAGACTCCTTTGGCTCCATCTGGAGAGGCCCAGACA
Source organism: Phacochoerus africanus (assembly GCF_016906955.1). Classification (NCBI taxonomy): domain Eukaryota; kingdom Metazoa; phylum Chordata; class Mammalia; order Artiodactyla; family Suidae; genus Phacochoerus; species Phacochoerus africanus. The sequence continues at coordinate 72,682,763 of NC_062550.1, read as the reverse complement.
TGGTCCTTTGCAGCCCCCAGAGGAGGGATCTCAGTGCACTTGTGGCGACAGGTCCCTCTTGAGGCTCCTCCCTGCCCTCCTGCCCCAGCCTTGCACACCTGGCCCAGAGTACTTGTGTTCCAGACCCTTAGAGGCGCCAACAGAGGAATCCATAGTCTGGGTGACCTGCACAGGGCAACAGGGGGGCAACAAGCCAAGGAGCAGCAGCTGAGCCTGATCTCGGGGTCCTCCAGATAGCCAGGGCCTCCCCAGCCTTGGCCCTCCTGTCCAGCCCTTGGGGTCAGCTTGGTTCCAGGAAGTCATCCCTGCCCCTCAGCAGGAGACACAGTGCAGCTGCCGAGCCCCTTCGGTCCTCAAGGTCTCCTGCCCTGGCCAGAGGGACCATAGCTGCTTGTGCATTTTCCCAGGTGTATACCAGTGTGTGTGTGTTTTGTGTCCTTGCATGTTTGTGCAGGTGTATATGTGCGTGCATCAGAGTCTCTATGCAGACACTTGCTTCCTGTGTGTGTGTGCGTCTCCGTGTGTGTTTGTACGTCTCCGTGTGTGTTTGCGCATGCACACGCGCACAAGCACATGCGTGAACACACGCACATGTAATTCCTCTGGCAGAGTGAAGCTGTGGGCGGACACTTTCGGCAGGGACCTATATGACACCGTCACCAAGTACTCAGGCTCCCTCCTCCTGCAGAAGGTCAGTGCCCCTCCTAGGGGTTCCCGGGCTGGCCGGGTGGTCAGTGCAGTGAGGCGCTAATCCAGTCCCATCTCAGAAGGGGAGATGGAGACCCAGAGAAGGGAATGATGTGCCCAAGACACGGAGCAGGTCGGTAGGGTGGCCAAGAGCAGAGTGTCAGCTCGGGCCCAGGAAGCTGACGCCAAGATGGGTTTGGGGGGTAGGAGACCATGGGGTGAGGAATAAAGGGGAGAAGGGTCTGGGTGTGGGGAGGGGTTGGCAGGGGGCCCTGCTCAGAGCTGTCCACCCAGTGCTCCACCTCCCACCCTGGCTGGGGCACTGGGCAACTCGCCCCAGGGCAGGAGCTGGGCTGCTGCCCCTTATTCATTCACTGCTGTGTCCACCGACATTGCCTGTCTCACTAGGCTAGAAGCAACCTCCACCCTTTGGGTACGACTCCCAGGCCAGCCCCAAGGAAGGCATTGCTGCCCAGTGCTGCCCTTGCTGAGTTCAGATTCACCTAATTCCCACTGTGGCTTCAGCACCATTCTCTCACCACCACCCAGAGGGAGCCTCTGGCTTTTACTGCCGTGCTTGTCCCCTCCCCAGGCTGGGCGCCCGTTATCCTGGTCCCCAGGCCTTGGTAGCAATGACAGCTCCCTGCTCCCCCTGCCTGCTCCCTGTCCCCAGCCAAGCACATTTTCTCCAACTTTCTCCTTTTTGCCCCCCCGCCATGATGCATCTAAGTTTGGGGAATTAACCTGTGCTCAGATGGCATGCAGAACACACAGTGAGAGCGTGCCTCTTGTGGGCCGGCCCTCTTAATGCCCCCAGGCCCACTGGCCATGCATCAGGCAGTACCCACACCTTCAGCAGAGCATGTGAGGGGGTCACAGGCCTCATGGCCCCTGAGAGCAGCCCCTGGAAGCAGTGCATAGAAGCATAGAATCCAAGACCCCCCCGCGCTGGCTGTGTGACCTTGGACAAGTTTAGGACCTCTCTGGGCCTCGGTCTCCTTCTGAAGGATGTAAATCAGAGGGCTCTGATGAGAGGCATCTCTTGTGGCCGATGGGGGAGGGTGTGTAAGGAGGGGGGGCTGTCCTGGCCCTGGTGTGAATGCACAGGTGGGGAGGACGGAGGTCACCGCAGCCAGGGCCAGACGAACAGCACATGATGCTCAGGTGCCCATCTCTCCCATGTCCCTGAGCAGAAATACAAGGATGTGGAGCCTGGTCTGAAGATCAAGGAGGTGGACGGCTTGGAGCTGGTAAAGAAGTTCTCGGAAGACATGGAGACCATGCTCCGCAGGAAGGTGGAGGCTGTCCAGGTGCTCGGGCCTGTGGGCTGGGGGTCTGCCCACACCTTCCGGAGTCCTCTCGCCCGGTCACCTTCTCCTGCCTCATAGCCCTGGGGGCCCCATAAGACCCTTGCAAAGGAGGAGGTGATGAGGCCAAGGGGAGAGAGGGGAGGGCTGGGGAGGGAAGAGGGCTCTAAGGTAGCCCACAGTGTTAAGAAGGACTCTGCATCACGACCTCAGGTTCAGCAATGAGGCGGAGCAGATACAGAGTGAGGGCATAGGAGTGCCCTGCTGCGTGAGTGGTGGGGGTGAGTGGTTGGTGGGGTGGGTGAGTGAGCATTGGGCAGATGGCAGGAGCACAGAGGGGTGAAAGCAGGCCGAGTGAAGCTCTCCCTCCTCTACTTCCCTCTCCCATCGTCCCCCTCCTGCCATGTGGACCTGCCCTTCATGGCACACAAATGCTAGTGAGGGGTGCCCAGCACCCCGGTGATTGCATCACGGCACATCCACATGGCCTGGCCAGTAGAAATGGGATGTGTCATTCCTTGGCATGACGTGCCTTCCCACACACCTGTGGGGACCTGGCTGGTGTACACCAACAGGTGCAGTGTCTACGCCCAGCCAGGAAGTTGGCCACTCCAGACCAGCATTGTCCCCAAAGGAGCTCCTTTGGGGCCCCAGAGAACAAGGAGAGAGGAGCTGGGGCTGGGATGGTGGATGTGCTGGGGAGGCCGAGGCAGCACTGAGGGCAGGCGGGATGGCAGGCTGCAGCCTGGCCAGTGTGCAAGCCCTTCCTGCCTCCCCCCACAGAACCTCTGTCCAGGAGGAAACCTGTGTTGATGGGACCCTCTTTCCTACATGTTGCAACTTGCAGCCTCTTTTCTCCAGGCTAGGGCAGGCCCTTAGCATCAGGAACCAATGAGGTGGTACCTGGTTGGGGGGAAGAACCGCCCACAGGAAGGGGGCACTGACCCTTCCAGAACCCAACACAGTCCACTGTTCTCTTTATCCAGACACCTGCTCCAACACTTAGGTTGTTTCCATACCTTGGCTATTGTGAAAAACGCTTCCATGAACATGGGGTGCAGGTATCTTTTTGAAATCCTGATTTCATTTCCTTTGGATACATATCAAGAAGTGGGATTGCTGGATCATATATTGGTTCTATTTTTAATTTGGGGAGTGAACCCTCATAGTGTTTTCCAGAGTGGCTGCACCATTGTATATTTCCACCCACAGTGCACAAGTGTTCCCTGTTTTTCACACCCTCACCAACATTTGTTATATCTTATCTTTCTGATGATGGCTAGGCTGACCTCTGTGAGGTGATACCTCATTGTGTTATTTTTTTTCTAGGCTACATATTCTTTCATTTTATCCCCCCCCCCCTTTTCTTTCGTCTTTCTAGTGCCGCACCCACGGCATATGGAGTTTCCCAGGCCAGGGGTCTAATCGGAGCTGTTGCCACCGGCCTACGCCAGAGCCACAGCAATGCAGGATCTGAGCCACATCTGAGACCTACACCACAGCTCACGGCAACACCAAATCCTTAACCCACTGAGCGAGGCCAGGGATCGAACCTGCATCATCATGGATGCTAGTCAGATTCATTTCCACTGAGCCACGACGGGAACTCCTATTTTTTCCCTTTTTAAAGTTAAAGTATATTTGATTTACAATGTTGTGCCAATTTCTGCTGCACAGCAAAGTTACACATACATACATTCCCTCTCTTTCTTTCTTTTCTTTTTTTTTGTCTTTTTTTTTTTTTTTGCCATTTTTCTTGGGCCGCTCCCACGGCATATGGAGGTTCCCAGGCTAGGGGTTGAATCGGAGCTGTAGCCACCGGCCTACGCCAGAGCCACAGCAATGCGGGATCCGAGCTGCGTCTGCGACCCATACCACAGCTCACAGCAACGCCAGGTCCTTGACCCACTGAGCAAGGCCAGGAATTGAACCGGCAACCTCATGGTTCCTAGTCGGATTCGTTAACCACTGAGCCATGACAGGAATGCCTCCATTCCCTTTCTTATGTTATCTTCCATCACAGTCTATCCCAAGAGACTGGATATAGCTCCCTGTGCTATACAGTAAGACCTCATTGCTTATCCATTCTAAATATAATAGTTTGCATCTGCTAACCCAAACTCCCTGGGCTTCGCACTCCCTCCCCTCGCCTTTTTGGCAGTCACAGGTGTTTTCTATGTCTGTGAGTCTGTTTCTGATTTGCAGATAGGTTCATTTGTGCCATATTTTAGACTCCACATATAAATGATATATTTTATGTGTTTATCTTTATGACTTAGTATGAGAATCTCTAGTTGCATCCATGTTGCTGCAAATGGCATTATTTTGTTCTTCCTTATGACTGAGTAGTATTCCACTGTATATACAGGTACCACATTTTCTTAATTCATTCAACTGTTGATGGACATTTATTTCCGTGTCTTGGCTACTGCGAATAGTGCTGCAATGAACACACAGGTGCATGCTCTTGGGACCCTCTGTGGTGGTGGGCCACGCCCACCTCAGGCTTCTGGCTGGCATATAGTTTGCACCTGCCTCTACAGCCCACGCAAGAGGCCTTCCGCTGCCTGAGAGCATGCGCATGAGCAGAGACAAAGTTCCTATTGGTGGGCCCGCCCCTCCTCTCAGCTCTCCCCAGCAATGGCGTCTTGCTGCTCCTGTGGGCCAAGGCTGCCTCTTGCACTCTCTGAGCTGAACCCTCAGCCCCTCAGGCTGTCCCCAAGCAGCTCTGGTCCTCTCCCCAGAACTGACCTCTGAAGCCTGAGTCTCTGGGCCCCCAACCCGAGGGTCTGTGGCGGTGGTGTCCCTGGGAGTGGTACCAATGGTTGTGTGGCTCTCCGCCCTCCTCAGTCCCCGCTGCTGCGCTTTTCTCTGAGCCTCTGAGTCCCCCGCCCCCTCCAACCTCCCCCACCTCCCCCACCCCGTCCCAGCTGATCTCCAGGTCAGTCAGGCGGCCTCCCAACCCTGAAGAGGGGAGGGTGCAGGTTCCTTTCCTCTTTCACTGATTCCCTCCCAGGAGGGCTGGTCCCATCCTGGTTCCTTTTTTCTCTGCTTTCTTTTTCCCTTTTGTTCTACTCAGTTATGTGGACGGTTTCTTGCTCTTTTTGGAGGTCTGAAGTAGATGTTCTGTGTGAATCGCTCTACTCGTAGGTGGTTTTTTTGCTGTGTTTGGGCGAAGGTGAGTGCCGCGTCCTCCTCTGCCGCCATCTTGCTCCCGCTGCCTCATTGTGTTTTGATTCGCGTTTCCCTGATGATCTGCAAAGCTGAGCAGCTGTTGCTGTATCTGTTGGTCATTTGTATGTCTTTGGAGAAATGTCTATTCAGGTCATTTAACCGTTTTTAAAATGAAGTGATTTGGGTTTTGCTGTTAAAAATTTCTTAACGTATTTTACATAGTAACCTCCTAACAGATACATGATTTGGAAATACTTTCTCCCATTCTATAGGTTGCCTTTTCACTCCATTGAGTGTTTCCTTTGCTATGTGGAAGCTTTTTAGTGCGATGCAGTCTCATTTCTATTTTGGCTGTTGTTGCCTGTGATTTTGGTGTCAAATACCCCCAAACAAAAGACTAATGTCTAGAAGTCTTTTCCCTATGTTTTCTTCTAGTAATTTTATGATTTCTGGGCTTGCATTTAAGTCTTTATTACATTTCGAGTTGATTTTTTTTTTTATTTGGTGTGACATAAGGGTCCAATTTAATTATTCTGTATATGGGTATCTAGTTTTCCCAACACCATTTACTGAAGAGGTATTTTTTCTTAACATTGTGTGTACTTAAATGTATTTAAAGATTGATTGCCCATTGATACATGTGCTTATTTCTGGGCTCTCTATTATGTTCCATTCGTCTATATGTCCATTTTTGTGCCAGTACCTACTGTTTTGATTACTGTAGCTTTACAACATAGTTTGAAATCAGCAAGGGTTATGCCTCCAGCTTTGTTCTTTTTCTCAAGATAGCTTTGGCTATTCAGGGTCTACTGTGGTTCCATATAAATTTTAGGATTGATTTTTCTGTTTCTGTAAATAATGAGATGTTGCTGCAAATGGCATTATTTTGTTCTTTTTTATGGTGGAGTAGTATTCCATTGTGTATAAATAACACATCTTCTTAACCTAATCATCTGTCAGTGAACATTTAGGTTGTTTCCATGTCTTGGCTGTTGTGAATAGTGCTGCAATGAACATACGAGTACCTGTCTATTTCAAGGAATGTTTTGTCTGGGTATATGCCCAAGAGTGGGATTGCTGGGTCATATGGTAGTTCTATACTTAGTTTTCTGAGGTATCTCCATACTGTTTTCCATAGTGGTTGTACCAATTACATTTTTCCACCAGCAGTGTAGGAGAGTTCCCTTTTCTCCACACCCTCTCCAGCATTTGTTATTTGTGGACTTGTTAATGATGACCATTCTAACTTTTTTTTAATGGCTGCCCCCATGGCGGATGGAAGTTCCCAGGCCAGGGATCAAATCTGAGCTGCAGCTGCAACAATGGCAGATCCTTAACCCACTGTGCCACAGTGGGAACTCTTCAATAGACTTAATTTTAAAGCAGTTTTAGGTTCACAGCAAAATTGAAAGTACAGAGAGTTCCCATTTACCCTCTGCCCCCACAAACACAGCCTCCCCCACCATCAACACCCCCCACCAGATGGTATATTTGGACAATGGATGAAACTGCACTGACACATCATAGTCACTGGAAGCCCACAGTTTTCACTAGGGCTCACTCTTGGTGTCACACATTTGGGGAAGCTGGACAGATGTAGAACAACATGTACCCATCGTTACAATATCCCACAGAGTACTTTCACTGCCCTAAAAAATTCTGTTCTCTACCTATTCATCCCTCCCTCCCCACAAGCCCCTGACCACTGCTGAGCTCTGTGCAGTCTCTCCAGCCTTGCGGTTCCCACACAGTCCTGCGGTTGACTTTTTAGACTGGCACCCTTCCCCCGTGATGTGCATTTACCTTCTGAACAGCTAGAGTGACTAATGCCACTGTGCACGTTCTGGTTCTGGCCCAAGTGTCTGTCCCCAGTTCTCGCGGGTGGACGCCTGGGAGGGGTCCTCATTTCCCCCCCCCACTCTCCCCTTGGCGTTCCCGCAGAGTCTGGTAGAAGCTGCCGAGGAGGCCGACCTGAACCACGAATTCAACGAGTCTCTGGTGGTGAGTCCTGCTCCACAGGCCTGGGAGGTGTGATGACTGATGTCCCTGCTGCCCAAGGTCTAGGGTCGCCTTAGGATGGGACATGGAGGTGATGGGAAGGCAGGAGGCCCAGGCCTCTTAGGGCTCACAGGTTTGTGTGACCCGCAGCGGTTTGAGTGGTCTGATTCAGAACTGCCCCGAGTCTTTGAGAAGGGGTTCATGGGCCCGGCCTGAGGCCAGGCTGTAGGCTATCCCTTCAATGCCCCCTGAACCTGTGTCTGCCTGTCTGTCTCCAGTGCTGGCTATGTCCACACACACAGTGTGGGGACCTAAGCAGTGATCTAGACAGTTTACACCAAAACCCAGAAGAACCAAGCATCCAATCTGGTTGTCTGGGTGTGCATTTCCCCCAGATCAGCGATGGTTGCAGGAATCCTGCAGCGGTTTGGATGTGGTCAGTCCATCCATCTGTCCAACATCCCTCACGTGTGTCTCTCCCTCCCTTCCCCCTCCCCCGACCCCTGTGTCTGTGTGTCCCTCCGTGGTCGCCCCAGTTTGACTATTACAACTCTGTCCTCATCAATGAGAAAGACGAGAGCGGCGCATATGTGGAGCTGGGGGCTGAGTTTGTCCTCGAGGCCAACGCTCACTTTAGCAACTTGATGGTGAACACGACCCTGAGCAGCGTGCAGCTGCCCACCAACGTCTACAACAAAGGTGCCCACCAGGCCCACCTCCCTCCCAAAGAGCCCCCGGGGGCGCAGATCCCCAGCCTCCTCACCATGGAAGGAAGGCGAGAAGCCATCCCGCTCAGGCCGGGCAGGGAGCTAACCAAGCCCCGGGTGGGAGCGCTGAGCATGGTGTCTGTGTGGCGTGGAGGGGTTGTGAACCACATCTGCACGTGTTTGTGTGTGTGTGTTTGTGTGTGTGCGCACATGTTTAGCAGGTGAAGACTGGGTCTTGTTGCCTGAGCTTCCCTGCACTTCCTTCTGTAACCTCGCCTTTCAGACCCAGATATTTTGAATGGAATCTACATGTCTGAAGCCTTGAACTCCGTTTTTGTGGAGAACTTTCAGAGAGACCCTACGCTGACTTGGCAGTACTTTGGCAGCTCAACTGGATTCTTCCGCATCTATCCAGGTGAGGATGCTGGGAGGCTCTGCACGGTCCTCGGGCTCCTTCTCTGGGAATAAGGTGGTGGAGCCACCGGAGATGGACCCTGGTGTGCAGACCCCAGGGACGGGTGGCCCCCCCACCCAAAGGCACCTCCAGTCCCACTTCCATCCCCTTCACAACATGCTGAGCACACTTCCAAGAAATAGCTGTTGAGTAAACAAAACGTCAAACACTTCGGTAACCCGCCAATAAATGCCCACCTGGACTTGTCCAATGAAGAGCATGTGGGAGACAGAACAGAGTGTAAAACAATTCTTGATCTTAAGATGAGTGCCTCTCAGCTGGAGAAATGGGGCAGACTCACTGGACTTGTTCAACAGCAGGGAACACATGAGATGTGACAACACTGACTGTAACATAATAGGGGCCAACCCATCAGACAGCATGTAACAGAGAAAGCCCCCTTGTCTGCCAGTGAACAGGGAACAAAACATCCAGCACAAGGTTTCTGAGACTTGTGTCTTTTTTCACTTCTCCTTTAAAATAACTCACCTCCACATCTCACTCCTACTCGTCTTCATATTTTAACATGCTGTCCAGAAAGCCCTAATGTCCTATTTTCTGAGATAGGAGCCAGAGGGGCCTGGAGGATGGTACTGTGTCCCCAGGGCCTCTCTTGGGAGGAGGACAAAGCCACATCAGGGCTTCTGTCTTGCTGCCCAAACCCACAAAGAGCCATTGGTTCTGCTTCTGTCCTCTGGAGCCTCAATGAACAAGTTCAACCCGTTTCCATGGGACAGGCTTTCAAATGCTTGGAGACAAGGCCCTTGTCCCTCAAGCCTTCCCCAGGTGGAGTTCCCACACGTCATGGCTTCGGGTGTCAGACACAACAATTGCCCGTTTTTGAACAGGATTGTTGTTGTTGATGCTGAGGTGAAGGAGTTCTCTATGTGCTGTGGATATTGCTTCACATTCTCTGGGTCCCTGTGCATCACCCTGTGGATTGTGTCTTTTGTTGCACAGAGGTTATTGCCTATGTTCATTGGTGTCATGGTAGTCTTTTTTTTTTTTTTTTTATTAGAGTATACTTTGTTCATAGTGTTTTGCCAATTTTCTGCTCTACAACAAAGTTATCTAGTCATACGTATATATACATTCCCTTTCTTATATTATCTTCCATAATGGTCTATTCCAAGAGGTTGGGTATAGTTCCCTGTGCAGTACAGTAAGACCTCATTGCTTATCCATTCTAAATGTAATAATTTGCATCTACCAACCCCAAACTCCCAGTCCCTTCCCCCTCCCCCTTGGCACCACAAGTCTGTTATCTGGGTCTGTGAGTCTGTTTCTGTTCTGTAGGTAGGTTCATTTGTGCCATATTTTAGATTCCACATATAAGTGATACCATATGGTATTTGTCTTTTTCTGTCTTAACTTCACTTAGTATGAGAATCTCTAGTTGCATCCACGTTGATGAAAATGGCATTATTTTGTTCTTTTTATGGCTGAGAAGTATTCCATTGTGTATATATACCACATCTTCTTAATCCATTCATCTGTTGATGGACATTTAGGTTGTTTCCATGTCTTGGTTATTGTAAATAGTGCTGTATGAGCATACGGGTACATGTATGTAGTTTTGAATTATATATTTTTTTCCAGATATATGCACACGAGTGGGATTGTTGGATCATATGGTAGTTCTACATTGAGTGTTCTGAAGAACCTCCATGTTGTTTTCCATACTGGCTGTTCTAATTTACATTTCCACCAAGAATGTAGGAGGGTTCCCTTTCCTCTACGCCCTCTCCAGCCTTTGTTATCTGTAGACTTATTAATGGTGGCCATTCTGGCTGCCGTGAAGTGGTACCTCATTGTGGTTTTCATTTACACTAGTCTAATAATTAGTGATGTTGAGTATTTTTCCACATGCCTCCTGGCCATCCATATTTCTTTGTTGTCTTTTGTCTTTTTTTGTGTGTTCTTGTGTGTGTGTGTCTTTTGGCCTTTTCTAGGGCCACTCCCGCGGCATATGGAGGTTCCCAGGCAAGGGGTCAAATTGGAGCTACAGCCTCCAGCCTACGCCACAGCCACAGCAACAAGGGATCTGAGCCGCATCTGTGACCTACATCACAGCTCACCACAACGCCAGATCCTTAACCCACTGAGCAAGGCCAGGGATCGAACCCACAACCTCATGGTTCCTAGTCGGATTCGTTAACCACTGAGCCAGGATGGGAACTCCTGTCTTTTGTCTTTTGAAGGCCACAACCACGGCATATGGAGGTTCCCAGGCTAGGGGTCAAATCAGAGTTGTAGCTGCTGGCCTCACCACAGCCGCAGCTTGTTCCAAGCTGTCCCTGCAACCTACACCACGGCTCACAGCAACACCAGATCCTTAACCCGCCGAGCAAGGCCAGGGATCAAACCCACAACCTCATCGTTACTATTCGGGTTTGTTAACCACTGAGCCACGACAAGAACTCTCATCCGTATGTCTTATTTGAAGAAATACCTATTTAGGTCTTCTGCCCATTTTTTTATTGTATTGTTTGTTTTTTTGTTGTTGAGCGATATGAGTTGTTTGTATATTTTAGAGATTAAGCACTTGTCAGGTGCATTATTTGCAACTATTTTCTCCCATTTCATAGGCTCTATTTCTTTTTTTATAGTTTCTTTTGCTGTGCCAACTTATACAGTTTGTTTAGGTCTGTTTGTTTTTGTTTTTGTTTTCATTTTTATTGCCTTGGGAAGCCTAAGAAAATATTTGTACTATGTTGAATAAAACTGTTAAGAGTGGGCATCCCTTGTCTTGTTCCAGATTTTAGCAGGAAGGCTTTCAGCTTTTCTCTGTGGAATACTGTATTGGCTGTGGGTTTGTCATGAATGGTTTTTATGATGTTGAGGTATGTTTCCTCTGTATCAAATTTGGTAAGAGTTTTTATCGTGTACAGAGGTTGGATTTTGTCAGATGCTTTTTCTGCCTCTATTGAGATGATTGTGTGGTTTTTGACTTTTCTCTTGTTAGTGTGGTGTATGAAGTTGATTGATTGATTTGCATATATTGAACCATCCTGGTGAACTTGGGGTGAATCCCACTTGGTCTTGGTATATGAACTTTTTATGTGTTGGATTCAGTTGGCTAGAATTTGTTGAGAAGTTTTGCATCGATATTCATCAAAAATATTGGCCTAGAATTTTCTTTTTTGGTAGTATCTTTGTCTGGTTTTGCTATTGGGGTGATGGTGGCTTCACAGAATGTCTTTGGGAGTGTTCCATTGTCAATATTTTGGAAAAGTTTAAGAAGGATGGGTATAAGTTGTTCTCTGTGTGTTTGGTAGAATTTGCCTGTGTAGCCATCTGGTCCTGTACTTTAGTTTGTAGGCCGTGTTTTTATCCTATATTCATTTTCATGTCTAGTGATCAGTCTGTTCAAATGATCTCTTTTTTTCCTGATTTAGTCTTGGTAAGCTGCATGTCTCTAGAAAGTTGTTCATTTCTTCTAGGTTGTCAAATTTGGTGGCATAGAATTGTTTGTAGTATTCTTTTACGGTTTTTTGTATTTCTTCAGTATCAGTTGAGATTTCTCCTTTTTCATTTCCTTCATTGTTTATTTGGGTTCTCTCTCTCTCTTCTTGGTGAGTCTGGCCAGAAGTTTGTCAATTTTGTTTACCCTTTCAAATACCAGCTGTTGGTTTTAATGATTTTTTTTTCCTTTTTTAAAAAAAAAAATCTCTATTTTATTGATTTCCTCTCTGATCTTTATGATCTCCTTCCTTCTGCTGACTTTAGCTTTTGTTGGTTCTTTTTCTAATTTTTTTAGGTGGTAGGTCATGTTGTTGACTGGAGATTTTTCTTGTTTTTTGAGGAAAGCCTGTATCACTATGAACTTCCCTCGAAGAAACGCTTTTGTGGCATCCCATAGAGCTTCTGTGGTTGTCCTTTCATTGTCGTTTGTCTCAAGGAATAGTTTAACTTCCTTTTTGATTTCCTCATTGACCCACTGACTTTTCAGTAGCATGCTGTTTAGTTTCCAAGTAGTCCATTTTTTCTCATTTCCTTTCCTGTGGTTGATTTCTGGTTTCATGCCATTGTTCAGAGAAGATGCTTGGAATAATTTCTATACTCTTAAATTTGCTGAGGTTAGTTTTGTGCCCTAGTATGTGGTCAATCCTAGAAAATGTTCCATGTGCACTTGAAAATAATGTATATCCTGGTGGGCTTTTTTTTTTTTTGGATGTAATGTCCTGAAAATATCAATTAAGTCTGACTGTTCCATGTCATTTAGGATCTCTGTTGCCTTCCTGATTTTCTGTCTAGAAGGTCTGTTTCTTGATGTGAGTGGGGTGTTAATGACTCCTACCAGTATTGTATTTCTATCAGTTTCTCCTTTTATATTTATTAGATTTTTCTCATGTATTTGGGTGCTCCTATATTAGGGACATATATATTGATGGGTATAATGTCTTCTTCTTTGAACTGATCCTCTTATCATTAAATAGTGTCCTTCTTTATGTATCTTTATGGCCTTTGTTTTAAAGTCTATTTTGTGTAATATGAGTATTGTAACTCCTGCTTTGCTGCAATTTCTATTCGTGTGAAATATCTTTTTCCACCCCCACTTTCAATTTATATATGACCTTTGCCGTAAGGTGAGTCTTTTGTAGGCAGCATATTGTAGGCTCTTGTTTTTTAATCCAGTCTGCCACTCTGTGTCTTTTGATTGGAGCATTCAGTCCATTGACATGTAAGACAATTTTTGATAAATATGTGTTTATTGCCACTTTAAACCTTGTTTTCCAGTTGATTCTGTGTTTCTCCTTTGTTCATTTCCTTTTAAGCTTGTATCCTCTTCTTTTTTGTCTGTGAATCTATTGTTTGTTTCTGCTTTGTGGTTGCCCTGTTTTCCATGTATGTAAGCCCTTCCTATATCTGCTTGCTTTAGGCTGATAATCATATAGGCTCAAACACATTCTAAAAAAAAAAAGTCTAGATTATCTTACTCTGTTCCCTACATTTTATGATTTTGATGTCCTTTTTTACATCTTCATGTCTATTCTTTTGCTGTTGCTCGTGTTTACTTACCATCATTTTCACAAATAGTTTTTTTCTTTTTGATCTGTATACTTGCTTATTTAAGTGATTACTTTCCAGTTGTGATTTCCTCCATCCTATAGCTTCTTCATTCTTTCCTATTTGGAGGAGCCCTTTCAGTATTTCTTTTAGAATGGGTTTAGTATTGCTATATTCTTTTAGTTCTTGTTTGTCTGAGAAATTCCTTTTTTTTAAATGATTTTCATTTTTTCCATTATAGTTGCTTTACAGTGTTCTGTCAATTACTACTCTACAGCAAAGTGTCATTTCTACAGTCACACATATATATATACAATCTTTTTTTTTTTTTTTTTTTTTTTTGCTTTTTAGGGCCGCACCTGAAGCATATAGAGGTTCTCAGGGTGGGGGTCTAATCTGAGATATAGCTACTGGCCACTGCCACAGCAACACCAGATCCAAGCCACATCTGCAGCCTACACCACAGCTCACAGCAACGCCGGATCCCTAACCCACTGAGCAAGGCCAGGGATCGAACCCACAAACTCATGGTTCCTAGTTGATTTGTTTCCACTGAGCCATGATGGGAACACCCCATTCTTTTTTTCACATCATCCTCCATCATAAGTGACTAGATATAGTTCCCTGTGCTATGCTATACAGCAGGATCTCATTGCTTATCCACTCCAAATGCAATAGTTTGCAACTATTAACCCCAGATTCCCAGTCCATTCCTCTTCCTCCCCCTCCCCCTTGGCAACCACAAGTCTGTTCTCCATGTCCATGATTTTCTTTTCTGTGGAAAGGCTCATTTGTGCCATATATTAGATTCCAGATATAAATGATATCATATGGTATTTGGCTTTTTCTTTCTGACTTATTTCACATAGTATGAGAGTCTCTAGCTCCATCCATATTGCTGCAAATGGCATTATTTTGTTCTTTTTTATGGCCGAGTAGTATTCCATTGTGTTTATATACCACATCTTAATCCATTCATCTGTTGATGGACATTTAGGTTGTTTCCATGTCTTGGCTATTGTGAATAGTGCTGCCATGAACATAAGAGTGCATGTTTCTTTTTCAAGGAAAGTTTTGTCTAGATATATGCTCAAGAGTGGGATTGCTGGGTCATATGGTAGTTCTACATTTAGTTTTCTGAGGTATCTCCATACTGTTTTCCATAGTGGTTGTACCTGTCTGAGAAATTCTTTATTTCTCTTTGTATTTTGAATGATAGTCTTGCTGGGTAGAGTATTCTAGATTGCATAATTTTCCCTCTTAGAACTTTGAATATATCTTGCCACTCTCTTCTGGCCTGTAGTGTTTCTCTGGAGAAATCAGGTGGTAGCCTCATAAGGAATTCCCTTATAATTAACTCTTTGTTTTTCTCTTGCTGCCTTTAGAATTCTGCCCTTATCTCTAGCCTTTTCTGTTTTTGTTATGATATGTCTTTGTGTGGGCCTATTTGGGTTCACCTTGTTTGGGGCCCTCTGTGCTTCCTGTATCTTGATGTCTGTCTTCCTTTAGATTTGGAAAGTTTTCAGCCATAATTTCTTCAAATATATTTTCAATCCCCTTTTCTTTTTCTTCTCCTTCTGGAATCCCTGTTATGCATAGATTGGCCTGCTTTATATTATTCTATAGATCACTTATATTGCTTTAGTGTTTTTCATTGGATTTTCTGTCTGCTGTCCTGATTGGGTGATTTTCATTTTTCTATCTTCCAAGTAACTTATTCGTTCCTCTGCATTATTCATTCTGCTCTTCAGTGCCTTTAACTCAGCTTTTGTCTCTGTAAATGAATTTTCTTTTTCTTTCTTTTTTTTGGGGGGGGTGTATTTTTTAGGGCCTCACCCACAGCGTGTAGAGGTTCCCAGGCTAGGTGTCAAATTGGAACTGCAGCTGCCGGCCTATGCTAGAGCCACAGCAATTCAGGATCTGAGTCATGTCTGTGACCTACAACAGAGCTCATGGCAACACTGGATCCTTAACCCACTGAGTGAGGCCAGGGATCGAACTAGTATCCTCATGGTTCCTAGTCAGATTTGTTTCCACTGAGCCATGACAGGAACTCCAAGCAAGTGAATTTTCTAATGTTTCTTGGCTCCTCCTTATAGTTTCTAGTTCCTTTTAAAAGTAATCTGTATTACTGCTGATGTCTTTTCTTAATTCCTTCAGTATTTTCATTACCTCCTTTTTGAAGTCAGTGTCTATTAGACTGCAGAGGTCTGTTTCATTTTTTGCTCCTTCAGGGGAATTCTCTTGTTCTTTTCATTAGGAATGTTTCATGAGCTTCTTCATTTTGCTTATATTTTTCTTCCTGTGTGAGTTTAGGGAATACAATGATCTACTGTAGTCTTAGAGCACTATTTCTATTTGAGAGTACTCCTGGGTAGTTTTTGAGGGCTTACTCCCCCCTCCTTTGGCATGAGGACTGCTTTTGCTTTGGATGCTTGCTGTCTTTCCTCAGTGTGTACAGGCTATTATACCCTTGCTAGGGGGTGTGCAGCTGTATGACTTGTGTGTACTTCCAGGAAGGTGTGAGCCATAGGCAGTGCCTGCAGGCAGCACCTGGTTGCTGGCCCTTGACTTTGGCAAAGACCCACGGAAAAGTGGGGACACAGACTGCTCCTGGTTGTAGGGCCCTCAGAGAGGTGGGGGCAGTGTCCAGAGCCATTGACAGTGGCAACAGCAGATCGTGTGCATTCCCAGGGTAGTGAGGGCAATGGCTGGTGTTTGGTTGCTGTGCCCTCCTTCACAGCATACCCCGAGGTGAATGGGGCCACAGGTGGTGCTTATTCACAGACCTGACCTCTGAAGCCTGAGCCTCAGCACTCAGCCCTGACCTGAGCATATTAGGCTGCGGTGTCCTGGCCGGTGGTACCCATGGCCTGTGCAGCTGTCTCTCTCTTTTGCCACCCTCAGTTCTGCTGCTGTGCTTTTCTCCAAGGTTTTGAGTGTCCCCCTCTGTCAAAGCTGATCTGGTCAGTTTGGTGGCCCCCCAGGGAATAGATGCCTTTCCTCCTTCACAGCTCCCTCTCAGGCTTGCTGGTCCCATCCTGGTTCCTTTTTTTCCCCCTCTTCTCTATCTTGCTCTCCCTTTTTTTTCTCCCTCAAGTTATTTGGAGGGTTTCTTGACTGTTTTGGAGGTTTGAGGTCTTCTGCCAGTGTTCAGTAGATGTTCTGTGTGAATTATTCTACAAATAGATGGTTTTCTTGATGAGTTTGTGAAAAGGTAAGCACCACATCCTCTTCTTACACTGTCTTGATCCCACCTCCACCCGCCCCCCGGTAGTGTTTTAATTATTGTTTCTTTCTAAATATTTTTAAATTCCCTGTGATTTCTTCTCTGATGTTTTAGTTATTTAAAAGTGTGTTTTTTAATTGCCAAATACATAGGGATTTTATGTTTATCTTTTTATTATCAATTTCTTGTTCAATTGTTCTGCAGTCCAAGAACATGGTGTATGTGGTACTCATATGAAATTAGTTGGGATTTAGTTTAAGAGCTTAGTGAATCATCAGATTTTATAAATATAACACATGTGCTTGGGCAGAATATGTGTGCTTTAATTGTTGGATGAAAACATCTGCTTATGTTGTTAGATCAAGGTTTTTTTGTTTGTTTGTTTTTTAGGGCTGCACATGCAGCATACGCAAGTTCCCAGGCTAGGGGTCAAATCAGAGCTGCAGCTGCCAATCTATGCCACAGCCATGGCAACACAGGATCCAAGCTTCATCTGCAACCTATACCACAGCTCACAGCAACACCAGATCCTTAACCCACTGAGCGAAGCCAGGGATCAAACCCACATCCTCATGATTACTAGTCAGGTTCATTACCACTGAGCAAAACAGGAACTCCCTAGATCAAGACCATTAATTGTATTGTTTAGGTTTTCTGTCTTTTCTGATATTATGTCTGCTTGACCCTTGTTAGCCTTTATGACAATTTTTTAAAGTCTATTTTATCTAACATTCATAGAGACACAATACAATCTCACTAGATATTTTTTATCATTTTTTTCCTTCCACAACTGTTCCTGGGCCAAGGATCAAATCCAAGCTGCACCTGTGGCAATTCTGGATCCTTAACCCACTGCACCACAGCAGGAACTCCTAATCTCCTCATTTTAAACCCACTATTCCCAGTCATTAGAAATAGAGATTCTGTTGTGAATCACATCAGTCTTACCTGTGCTGGGGGTGAGTTTATCCAAGTTTTTGATTGGATGAGTAGAACAGAAGCCACCCCAGCACTGCCAGTGGGTAATTCGTTGACAGACATTTACTGAGCACCGGCTCTGCCAGGTGCTGGGTCAGACTCAACAGGTATGGGAATAGCTGGGTCAGACCCACCAGGTACTGGGAACCCCTGACCTTGAGGAGCTTACAGTCTTAGAGCCAAATCACCTCTTCCCATACTAACAGGAAGGATGTTAGTGGTAACAGCTGACCCTGCCTGGAGGCAGGTGGGCTGGAGCTGTGAGCACCGGGCTGGCTCCCACTCTGTCCGGGCTCTGGTAATGATGCTAAATAAATGTCATGGCCCTGAATCCCCCTTCTATTCTCACCCTCACAGATGAGTCCCCGGAACCATGTTGGGGTCCTACCTGTGAATTAAACCCCAACTGGATGGGACAATCTGAGAGTTGAGTGCCCTCCACCAGCAGCCTCCCCCTGGCCGGCTTCCTCATTTATAGGGTGTGATCTGCTGGCCCTGTCCTGGCCATCCTGGGTGTCAGTACCCAGCCAGGGGCTTGGGAACAGCCTCCCTGAGCCGGTGAAACACCAGCCTTTCTTTCCCCAGGCATCAAGTGGACACCTGACGAGAATGGAGTCATTACCTTTGACTGCAGAAACCGCGGTTGGTAAGTGCTCCCTGGCAAGGCTTCCAGTGTGGGCATCTCTCTGTAGCCTTTGGGTTTTGCCTGGTTCTCTTCCAGTGCCTGACCCGTACCCACCCCAATGCTGCAGGTGTTGGGTTGTAGAAGCAACCCAATACAGGAGCAAAAGAGTGTCCAGCCACATCTCCCACCCTCTACCTGTGTCCCTACCGCTGCCTCTGTTCCAAATTGACCATATTTGTCCCCCCCAAACCTCCTTCTAGGACACTGATCCATCCCCAGATCAACCCTCAGGCAGGCTCCCCCTACTGCCATGCCCCTCCTCTGGTAGATTTGTAACTGAGTCTAAGTGGGGGACCCAGCTCCCTCCCTCCCCCCTGCCAACTCTGCAGGACCCCGGGCTGGCCCAAAACAGGGAGGACAAGGGTCCACTAGGACTTGACCCTCCTCCCGCTTGACATGCCTGTTTGATGGACACAGTCTCAACTCTTGAGCCTGAAATGGCTTCAGTGGTTACAGTGACCTCAGCTTTGCACACACTCGGGCCAGAATCTGAATGGAAATAACGAGAGAGCCAGTCAGAGGTTGCTCCGGCCTTGGCTTTCCCACCCCTGACTTGTCCCCTCCTTCTGCTGTAGGTACATACAAGCCGCCACCTCCCCCAAGGACATAGTGATTTTGGTGGACACGAGCGGCAGCATGAAGGGGCTGAGGATGACCATCGCCAAGCACACTGTCTCCACCATCCTGGACACGCTGGGAGAGAACGACTTCGTGAACATCATCGCGGTAAACGCACCGCCCTCCACCGCTACCTGAAGGACCCCCCCCACCCCGCGCAGTGGGCTTCAAGGGCTACACAGGGTTTATGAAATTACACGTGATATGTGTATGTCCCGAGTCTGTCGGTTTCCTCAGTCTCAGCCTCATCTGGGATCTAGTAGAGACGAAGGCGTGTCGGAGTAGGTCCCTGACTGCTCCCCCACGATGCCCTTGCCTAGCGTCATGCTGTAGGGGCCTCTTTTCTGCAGGATGAGTGACTCCCGCCTCCCGCTTCCTTCTGCTCTAAATCCAGATGTGAGGGGGGAGGGCCCACAGGCCCTGGCCTGCTCCCACAGCCACTGTCCTGAGGGCCGCTCCCCCTACCCCAGAAAGGTGATGACCAGAGTGACAAATAGAAACAGGGAAGGTGAGGTAGGTAATTCATGGTCCACGAGATCCAGGGACAGCAGCACCCAGCCGGCCCCCGGGAGACACCCAGGGCCAGGGTTTGATGGAGGACATTTAGAGTCAAGCTCTCTATTCCCCGTACCCATCCCTCTGCTCAGAGAAACTGCCAGAAGCGTAGGGTCCCCAGAGATAACAACACAGGGGCCCAGGGGAGCCCACTCTTCTCCCCCATGAGTTGCAGACTTGGTCACTGGGCCCTGACTTCCCACACTGACCCTGGTGTTCTGCCCTCTGCCCTCTGCAGTACAACGACTACATCCACTACATTGAGCCTTGTTTCAAAGGGATCCTGGTCCAGGCAGATCGGGACAACCGTGAGGTGGGTGTGCCAGGCACTGGTCAGGCATCTCCTTCCAGGGCCTCGGGTGGCCTCACACCCAGCCACTCACCCCCTCTCAACTTATCCTGGGGCATTTGAGAAGCATCTGCTGCAGGGGTCCAGCCATGAAATTGAGGGGTGGGTCCTGTAGTCACTTCTTCTGGGCGAAAAGCTCTGAACAGGCTCTGCAAATAGGACCAAAGATGAAGTTTCGCCGGCCCACTGACCACCCCGCTGCCCCTCCTCTAACTTCTCACCCATGACAGCACTTCAAGCAGCTGGTGGACGAGCTGATGGTCAAAGGCGTGGGGGTCGTGGACCGAGCTCTCAGTGAAGCCTTCCAGATCCTGCAGCAGGTGCGGCCCTGGGTGGAGTGGGGAGCGAGGGGGAGATAGGGGAGGTGGGAGGAGAGAGGGGTCACAGCACACCCACCCCGACCTCATCCTCCCCGCAGTTCCAAGAGGTCGGGCGTGGGAGCCTGTGCAACCAGGCCATCATGCTGATCACTGACGGGGCCGTGGAGGACTATGAGCCGGTGTTCCAGAAATACAATTGGCCCGACCGCAAGGTTCCTCCGGGTAGAGGTCAGGGTGGCGGGGAGGGCAAGGTAGTGCCCCCTCCCACCGCAGAGGGCTGCTCACATCCTCTCTACCCCATGAGACCCAGGACGTGTTCCAAAATCAGGGTGACCCCAGAGGCCCCATGCGGGGTATGGAGATGGGAAACTGCTGGTCTGTGAGCCCCCATACCAGTGGCACCCCCAGGCCCTTCCTGATGAAAGAAGGTGTCAAAGTGCGGACCGAAAGTGGGCCCCTCGTGGTCTGGACTCTGCTGAGTCTGCCGTGTCCTGCCCACCAGGTCCGGGTCTTCACTTATCTGATCGGGAGGGAAGTGAGTTTTGCTGACCGCCTGAAGTGGATCGCGTGCAACAACAAAGGTGGGTGGTGCCCGGGGCCCCGCCTGTGTGCAGGTAGGACAGCATCACCCAGCCCCTGCTGGTGCTGAGCCAGGGCTCCTGAATGGGTCCCAAGCAGAGGTGACAGCATCCACCCCTTTCCTACCCAGACAAAGCGAGACAGGTGTTGACTGCTCCCAGAACCGGAGACGTCTGGTTGCCCCTGCATTGCCCGCACCCCCGTGATGCCCCTGCGACCTCCTGGAGGTCATCACCTGGTGTCTGCAGCAGGGAGCGCTGTCTCTCAAATCAAGCCTGACCCAAACCACCACACAGAAAACTCATAGAGACAGGACAGGCATTTAAATATCAGCTCTCTCTTATGTCCAGGCTCACTGCTACTGCTGCTACAGTCAAAGCCAGTTTGCTTTGGTTCTGCTCCAGACCAAAGACAAAGGGCTGGCATTTTTCCTGAGTGATGTCCGCGCTGCCAGCCCTCATCTGTGTGTGGGGAACACAACCCAGGCCTCATGGTCTAAGTGTAGGAACACCAGCTCTGGGCCAGCAGGCTATCCCTGCCCTGAGGAACCTGTGTGGTCAGGACAGAGGAGTCTTGTCCTGACTTCTGTCCAGTGGGGGAGACGCACAAGGCTGTGGGAGACATGATCTGAAAGGTGCCAGGAGGCAGAGGGGCATAGGCTGGGCAGGGCAGGGGAGAGCAGCCCCCAGGTGGTGTTTTGGGGGTTCTCCTACAGTGAGATGTAAAGAAATGGTAGGGGGTGAGTCAGACACAGATAGCGGGGAAGGGTGTTCCTGACAGAGGGAATAGCATGTTCAAAGGGTCTGGGACTCTGCGTATGAAAGCTATCCCACTCTTGGGAGCTAGAGTGAACACTTGGTGGGAGGTGATGAGCAAACATGTGCTGAATTGTTCACAGCCTTAGAAGGCGTTTGCCCCCCAATCTTTCTTTTGTTTTTTGGCTGCACCCACAGTATGTAGCTGTTCCCAGGCCAGGGATCAAACCTTCGTCACACTAGTGACACCAGGTCCTTAACCACTGGACCACTAGGAAACTCTGGCATTTGCTGTTTTAAACACCTCCTCAGCTACAGCAAAGAGGCTGCAGCTCCCTCCCCAGAACTGAGGGAGGGCAGAAGTCAGAGAAAAGAGGAGGTGGGGCCCTCTGGACAGAGCTGCATGCAGGCGAGGGAACCCTGGAGGACAGCCCTGTGGGGAGGGGAGGGGCAGCATTGTACCCTGAGTTGAGGCCCTGCTGCTCCTG
The DNA here is from genome assembly GCF_016906955.1 of Phacochoerus africanus. Classification (NCBI taxonomy): domain Eukaryota; kingdom Metazoa; phylum Chordata; class Mammalia; order Artiodactyla; family Suidae; genus Phacochoerus; species Phacochoerus africanus. The sequence goes on along the minus strand of NC_062550.1, from coordinate 72,660,870 downwards.
GGCAGCTCTGGAGCTGGGCGCCCTCATGAAAGTCTAGGCCTTCACATCCCCACACCCCCACCGGGCCCAGGCTGCCCCGGGGAGAAGGCAGCCTTGGGAGAAGCAGAGCCTGGCGGCCTAGGGCAGCGCCCGGCCAGGGCCCCAGCCATGACCCATTGGTGAACAGGGAGAGCGTGGGTCCACACCCCCCAGCCACATGCTGTCCCCTCCCCAGGCTACTACACGCAAATCTCCACGCTGGCAGATGCCCAGGAGAACGTGATGGAGTACCTGCATGTGCTGAGCCGGCCCATGGTCATCAACCACGACCATGACGTCACCTGGACGGAAGCCTACATGGACAGCAAGGTGGGGCCCAGGCCATTCCAGAATTGGGGACCCCCAGGGAGTGAGAGGTGACTTGTGGGTCAGGAGAGGGCCAGGCAGAGTGCCTCCTGGGGAGACTTGTGAAGGGTGAGGCTCCCGGCTGGGACTCCAGGAGCAGACCAGCTGGGGTCTGCCCTCCGTGGACAGGGCCGTGTGCTCCAGACTTGTCCCCCCTGCTCCCTTCACCCGCCTCACTGTCCTCTCCCACCGGGTCTGGGAAGAAAGGAGATTGACCAGTGGTTCAAGATCCTGCAGCTTAACCCAGCATCCCTGCTCTGGGCCCAAGTTTTCAGTGAGACAGCCACGGTCTCTCACATGCAAGAGCGAACGTGGGAAGTGGACAGTTGGATGAGATGTCCTAACACTCCTCCATCGCACCACAGCGCAGACCTCTGCCCCAGTGGTGCCGTGTCAGGCTGGGTTAGGAGAGGCCTGGAAGTGGTAGCTTCAATGGGAGAGCAGTGTATCCCTCTTGTGTAAAAGAAGCCCTGGCCCTCAGGGACCCAGCCCCCCTCCCGCTGCCCCTGCCACCCCCAGCATCTGCCTGGTCCCAGCGGCTATGCAGCTCTGGACAACTGCAGCCACATGCTAAGCTTTGTGGGGTGGCAGGGAGAGAGGCACACCCCACCTTTCAGGGAAACTTCCAGGGGGTCTGTCCTGACACTTAACCTACAGCTCAGTGACCAGAGCTTGTCCCCTGTTGATTGCTTGGCATATCCTGTGTCTGAGCCTTTGGTTCCAGGCGAGCATGGATGGGCCTGTCCCGTGGGTGAGCAGTCAGCCTTGGCATGCTTGGTTGAGATGTGAGGGCCCAGTGAGCGACCTTGGGGGCTGGGCTGCGGGCTCTGGGACTCTGACACCCACCCTGGCTAAGTGACATCACCCTGGTCCCCCTTCCGCCCTCCCCAGCATTTCTGCCAGCTCTCCTGTGCAGGAAGGGAACCTTGCTTTGGGATCTCTTCCCTCCCATTGAAAGGCGGCACTGAGTCCTGGTTGACATTGGTGGCCTGGGTCCCCTAATCTGGGGGACCTGCCCCTCCTGACCGCTCTTCACCCCACAGGCACAGAGCCTGACGCTCCTCACCACGGTAGCCATGCCTGTCTTCAGCAAGAAAAACGAGACGGTGAGCGTTCCCCCCACGACTCCCCCCGCCACTCCGGCCATAAGCAGCAGCAGCAGATTAGGAGTCGGGGCCCCTAGCTGGCATCTTTAGGCCAGTGGTTCTTGAAGGACATCAGAGCCACCTTGGAAAGTTTTTACGTGCATATTCTGGGCCAAGTCAGAATCTTTGGGTCGGGAAAGGCCGGGGGTTCCACACTCTTCTCAATGCCCCCCACCCCGAGATTCTGCTCAGCCAGCCTGGGGCTGTCCCTCTGCTTGAATTTGGGACCCTGCCTTGGGGATACAGGGTCAGAGGGGTTGCCTGCCAGGCTTCCAGCAAAACCACGCTTAACCCAGGGGTCTGGGCAGCTCTAACCTGTTTGTAAGGCTCTGGTGGGGGAGTTTCAGGGCCTTCCACCCTCCATCCCGTAGGAAACAGTTCCTTCCAGGCCTGAGTGTTGCAGAGCCCCCAGGTTAGGGTCCCTTGGATCCCATACTTCAGCCTCTGCTCTGAAGATGAATATTCATTCAACTCTGTGTTTCACTTAAATATTACAACATAAACATTAATACTGGACATTAATCTTCCCAGCAGCTGAGATTACTTCTGTGGCCTCTTCTGGTCAGTTCTTGACTTTTATTCGAGGGAGGTCAGCCTAAAATCTGATTGCAGAGGAAGGAGCACATAAAAGTCCAGGTGGCTTCCTCTTCCAGGCTCTGGAAAGGCCAATCCGGTCTGGCGCTGTGCATGGGAAGCTGGGTCCCCCCTGACACTGGCATTTCCCTTTCAGCGATCCCACGGCATCCTCCTGGGCGTGGTGGGCTCCGACGTGGCCCTGAGGGAGTTGATGAAGCTGGCACCCCGGTACAAGGTGAGCCCCGATCAGGACACCCAGGAGCCAGCCCAGCAGGCGTAGGAATCTCCCTGCAGGCAGCACAGCCAAGCCCACAGCTGGGGTGGGGCCCACGGCCCCTCCCAACACTCCACTGCCCGGACATCCCCCCACATCCCACCCCAAGAAATTCCACCCTCAGAGATGTGTGGGCGCAGAGCACGGGAACAGAGGCTGGGGACCCCTGGTCACCGCAGCTGTAATGTGTTCCGTGGCCTTCAGCGCTTGTCCCACTGCCTCAGTTTCTCAGTCTGCTCCTGGCCACGAAGCCCCACTTAGGGAGGAATGAGGTTGTGTCATTTAAGCACCTAGAGCAGGTGCGGGGAGGAGGCAGGTAGTGGCGTACTTGGTTATATTGCGGTCACTTCAAACATTAGAATTTGGAGTGGAATTCAGAGCCAGTGGCTAGAACGGCCGGCCCAGCACACTCTGGTCTGTGAAACCCGGGGCTCTGAGCTGCCGTCTTCCCGCCTGTGGCCCCAAGCCCATCCCAGCCCCAGTCCTCTGCACAAATGCCCACTGACACCCCTCACCCCTGTCTCCTAGCTCGGTGTGCATGGATATGCCTTTCTGAACACGAACAATGGCTACATCCTCTCACATCCTGACCTCCGACCCCTGGTAGGTCCCGATCCTATTTGCCTGGGGTCTTAACCATGGGATTGGGGGTAGTTGATAAAAACAATTAAAACAAAGAACATACATTTGGCTCCATTTAAGAATTCAGTGTAACACTAGACAAAGAATTTAAGTTGTGGTCCCTATTTTTCAATTGTTTATGATCTAGCGGGAGAGACAAGGCAGCAACACACGAACTGGTACCAGTCAGGCTCGGGGAGCTGGTGATGAGTGTGCAGTTTTCCCTGTAGGACCCGCCACTTGCTGTCATCGCTGCCCCAGTCGCGCCCCCACCCATGCTCCCTCTTGGCGTCTGACTGCGTGCCCCCAGAGTTCCAGGGCCACCCAAGGGCGTGTGAGTGCCAAGCTAACTTTAGAAATGGCAGGGCAGAGTCCCCTGAGAGGTGAGGAGCTGAGCTGAGGCTTGGGATGTGTTCCTGAGAACTCCCACCTCCTTCCAGCTCCTCCATCCCCATGTGACGGCTCAGGGCGTTTCCACCTGTTCAGCTGAGCAACCAAGGCTGGAGAGAAAGCCGTGTCCTTTCATCCAAATTTTGCCTCCAGGGCAGGTGCTCCCACTCCCTGTGGCCCTGGCCCTTGCCCACACCTCTCAGGATGATTGTTGGGGCAGAGGCAGAAGGGGCTTAAGGTCCTGCAGCGTCAAAGTCCTTCCCCCACCACAGTCTCATCCTGAGTTGAGCTTGGCACCAAGGACGGCCTTCACCATGGCCTCACCTGCCCGGTGCCATGGAAAGACCAGTCCAGGCCACACTCTTTACCTGTGGGTCAGAGGTACCCTTAGCGACTAAAGACACAGATTGAGCTATTTAAGGCATACTTGAGGCGGTTGGAGTTGAGGGAATCAGGGCACACTGGAGACCACCCCGTCTTCCCAACTGAGGCTTGCTGGTCAAGCATCTGACTCCATCGTAGGTCCCTGACTTGTCCCAGCAGGTTCTAGAGGAGCAACCCCAGGAACAAGACAGTGACATCCTAGGGAAGTAACAGAGATGTTGATGCTGGAGCTGACTTGTGGAATTAGGGGCACTGATCAGACACCTGTCTGTCACCATCAGTATAGTATATGGAAATGAGTAGAAGGTGTCAACCAATCAGTTCACCGTGCACCTGGCCTTATGCGCTGAGAAAGCTGTAAACAGACATTTATGCTCTAATTAAGGAACTAGACTTACACAAATGAAACAGAGGATAGCACCACACAGAGCACTGTCACATCACAGCAGATACAGTAAAGCCAGCACAATGAGATCCCTGCAGAAGGTGCGATCCTCTTACGACAGGGATCAAAGACAATAACTGTTGAGTTACCAAAAAAAAAAGAAAAATAATAGAGAACATCCCTAAAAATCAATAGGGTCAAGAGCCATGCCTTTGGCCTGAAAGCTTTCTATGTCAGTGCCCAAAGGATGAGTAATTAAAATGGAATGGTGGTTTTCATGTGAGGAGGTGAAAATGTCCTTTCAGGTGTCATCAGGAATTGGGAGATGGCACTGAATGAGGGCTGCCACTCCTCACTCAGAAACAGCACATCCCATGCACAGGAGAGCAGGACAGTGTTGTTTGTCATGAGAACAGACACCCAGTAAAGCCAAAATGAGAGCATCAACTGAGCAGGGGTGGGGATAGGGATATGGGGGTCCTGTGAGGCAGGGCACTGCAGACCTCTGGACAGGCAAGAGACTGGAGATGCTTCCTGGGGTAAAAAAAAAGGACCAGACTGGAGCAAGAAGCACAGCGATGAAGGATTTCAGTAATTCACGAACATGGAGGCGGGGGTGTTGTCCTACTGAAAAGAGACCCTCTGATTAATTCCTAGTTGGCCCTGATGACAGACTGTCTTCCTTTTTTTTTATTATTTTTTGGTTTTTAGGGCTGCTCCTGTGGCATACAGAGGTTCCCAGGCTCAGGGTCGAATTGGAGCTACAGCTGCTGGCTTGCAACACAGCCACAGCAACATGGGATTTGAGCTGCGTCTGTGACCCATACCACAGCTCACAGCAAGGCTGGATCCCTTAACCCACTAAGTGAGGCCAGGGATCGAACCTGCAACCTCATGGTTCCTAGTCGGATTCGTTTCCACTGCACCACGACAGGAACTCCTCCTCTGCCCTTTTTTAAAAAAAATTCTTAGCATATAGTTGGTTTACGACGTTGTAAATTTCTGCTGTACAGCAAAGTTACACATACATACACTCCCTTTCTTATCTTCCATCACAGTCTATCTCAAGAGACTGTGTATAGTTCCCTGTGCTGTACAGTAGGACCTCATTATCCATTCTAAATGTAATAGTTTGCAGAGATCCCACTGTGGCTCAAAAGAATCAGTGGCTTCTTGGGAGCACTGGGACACAAGTTCAATCCCTGGCCCAGCACAGTGGGTTAAGGATCCAGCATTGCCGCATCTATGTCTTAGGTTGCAGCTGACACTTGGATCTGACCCCTGGTCCAGGGAACTCCAAATGCTGCAAGATGACCAAAAAAGAAAAAAAAATGTAATAATTTGAATCTACTAATCCCAAACTCCTAGTCCATCCCACTCCCTCCCCCGGCCCCCTTGGCAACCACAAGTTTCTGTTTTGTAGATAGGTTCCTTTGTGCCATATATTAGATTCTACATTCAAGTGATATCATATGGTATTTGTCTTTTTCTTTATGACTTACTTCACTTAGTATGATAGTCTCTAGTTGCATCCTTGTTGCCACAAATGGAATTATTTCCTTCTTTTTATGGTTGAGTAGTATTCCATTGAGTATATGTACCACATCTTCTTAATACATTCATCTGTTGATGGACATTTAAATTGGTTTCCATGTCTTGGCTATTTTATATAGTGCTGCAGTGAATGTACAGGGGCATGTATCTTTTCAAATCATGGTTTCCTCTGGATATATACCCAGCAGTGGATTGTTGGATCACATAGTAGTTCTATATTGAGTTTTCTGAGGAACATCCATGCAGTTCTCCATAATGGTTGTACCAATTTACATTCCCACCAACAGTGTAGGAGGGTTCCTTATTCTCCACACCCTCTCCAGCATTTGTTATTTGTAGACTTACTAATGATGGCCATTCTGACCAGTATGAGGTGGTGTCGCATTGTGGTTTTGATTTGCATTCCTCTAATAATTAGTGATGTCAAGTATTTTTTCATGTGCTTGATGGCCATCCATATGTCTTCTTCACAGAAATGTCTATTTAGGCCTTTTGGCATTTTTTGATTGGGTTGTTTCTTTTTTTTGTTGTTGAGTTGTGTGAGTCATTTATATATTTTGGATATTAAACCTTTGTTAGTTACATCATTTACAACTATTTTCTCCCATTCTGTAGGTTGTCTTTTTGGTTTTTTAGTGGTTTCCTTTGCTGTGCAAAAGCTTGTCAGTTTGATTAGGTCCTGTTTGTCTTTGTTTTTATTTCTCCTGCCTTGGAGACTAGGCTAAGAAAACGTATGTACAGTTTATGTCAGAGAATGTTTTGCCTATGTACTCTACTACGTGTTTTATAGTATCTTGTCCTATGTTTGAGTCTTTAAGCCATTTTGAGTTTATTTTCATGCATGGTGTGAGGGTGTGTTCTAAGTTCATTTGATTTACATGAAGCTGTACAGTTTTCCCAGCACCACTTGGTGAAATGACAGATATTTTTCCCATTTTATATTCTTGCCTCCGTTGTCAAAGATCAATGGACCATAGGTGTCTGGATTTATTTCTGGGCTCTTTATTATATTCCATTTGTCCGTCTTTCTGTTTTTGTACCATTACCATGCTGTCTTGATTACTGGAGCTTTGTAACATTGTCTGAAGTCTCGGAGAGTTATGCCTCCTGCTTTGTTTTGTTTTGTTTTCTCTGAGGATTTCTTTGGCAATTCTGAGTCTTTTATGGTTTCATATAAATTTTTGGATTATTTGTTCTCATCCTGTGAAAAAAGTCATGGGTGGAGTTCCCGTCATGGCGCAGTGGTTAACGAATCCGACTAGGAACCATGAGGTTGCGGGTTCGGTCCCTGCCCTTGCTTAGTGGGTTAATGATCTGGCGTTGCCGTGAGCTGTGGTGTAGGTCGCAGACGCAGCTCGGATCCCGCGTTGCTGTGGCTCTGGCGTAGGCCGGTGGCTACAACTCCGATTGGACCCCTAGCCTGGGAACCTCCATATGCCGCGGGAGCGGCCCAAGAAATAGCAACAACAACAACAACAAAAAGACAAAAGACAAAAGACAAAAAAAAAAAAACGTCATGGGTAATTTGATAGGGATGACATTAAAGCTGTGGATTGCTATGGGTAGTATGGACATTTTAACAATATTAGTTATTCCAATCTGGGAGCATGGGATAGCTTTCCATTTCTTTAAATCCTCCTTAATTTCCTTGATGAATGTTTAATGGTTCTCAGTGTACAAGTCTTTCACATCCTTGGTCAGGTTTATTCTAGGTATTTAATTTTTGGGGTACAATTTTAAAAGGTATTTTTTATATTCCTTTTCTAATATTTCATTGTTAGTATACAGAAATGCAACTGATTTCTGAATACTAATCTTGTATTCTTCTATTCTGCTGAACTTGTCGATTAGTTTGATTAGATTTTGTTTGAAGTTCTTAGAGTTTTCTATATATAGTATCATGTCTTCTGCATAAAGTGACAATTTTACATTTTCCCTTCCAATTTGGATACTTTTTATTGCTTTTGTTTGATTGTTGTGGCTAGGACTTCCAATACAATGTTGAATAAAACTGTTAAGAGTGGGCATCCCTTGTCTTGTTCCAGATTTTAGCAGGAAGGCTTTCAGCTTTTCTCTGTGGAATACTGTATTGGCTGTGGGTTTGTCATGAATGGTTTTTATGATGTTGAGGTATGTTTCCTCTGTATCAAATTTGGTAAGAGTTTTTATCGTGTACAGAGGTTGGATTTTGTCAGATGCTTTTTCTGCCTCTATTGAGATGATTGTGTGGTTTTTGACTTTTCTCTTGTTAGTGTGGTGTATGAAGTTGATTGATTGATTTGCATATATTGAACCATCCTGGTGAACTTGGGGTGAATCCCACTTGGTCTTGGTATATGAACTTTTTATGTGTTGGATTCAGTTGGCTAGAATTTGTTGAGAAGTTTTGCATCGATATTCATCGAAAATTTGGCCTAGAATTTTCTTTTTTGGTAGTATCTTTGTCTGGTTTTGCTATTGGGGTGATGGTGGCTTCACAGAATGTCTTTGGGAGTGTTCCATTGTCAATATTTTGGAAAAGTTTAAGAAGGATGGGTATAAGTTGTTCTCTGTGTGTTTGGTAGAATTTGCCTGTGTAGCCATCTGGTCCTGTACTTTAGTTTGTAGGCCGTGTTTTTATCCTATATTCATTTTCATGTCTAGTGATCAGTCTGTTCAAATGATCTCTTTTTTTCCTGATTTAGTCTTGGTAAGCTGCATGTCTCTAGAAAGTTGTTCATTTCTTCTAGGTTGTCAAATTTGGTGGCATAGAATTGTTTGTAGTATTCTTTTACGGTTTTTTGTATTTCTTCAGTATCAGTTGAGATTTCTCCTTTTTCATTTCCTTCATTGTTTATTTGGGTTCTCTCTCTCTCTTCTTGGTGAGTCTGGCCAGAAGTTTGTCAATTTTGTTTACCCTTTCAAATACCAGCTGTTGGTTTTAATGATTTTTTTTTCCTTTTTTAAAAAAAAAAAATCTCTATTTTATTGATTTCCTCTCTGATCTTTATGATCTCCTTCCTTCTGCTGACTTTAGCTTTTGTTGGTTCTTTTTCTAATTTTTTTAGGTGGTAGGTCATGTTGTTGACTGGAGATTTTTCTTGTTTTTTGAGGAAAGCCTGTATCACTATGAACTTCCCTCGAAGAAACGCTTTTGTGGCATCCCATAGAGCTTCTGTGGTTGTCCTTTCATTGTCGTTTGTCTCAAGGAATAGTTTAACTTCCTTTTTGATTTCCTCATTGACCCACTGACTTTTCAGTAGCATGCTGTTTAGTTTCCAAGTAGTCCATTTTTTCTCATTTCCTTTCCTGTGGTTGATTTCTGGTTTCATGCCATTGTTCAGAGAAGATGCTTGGAATAATTTCTATACTCTTAAATTTGCTGAGGTTAGTTTTGTGCCCTAGTATGTGGTCAATCCTAGAAAATATTCCATGTGCATTTGAAAAGAACACATATTCTGGTGGGTTTTTTTTTTTTTTAGTATAATCTCCTAAAAATACCAATTAAGTCTAACTGTCCTACTATGTCATTTAGGATCTCTGTTGCCTTCTGATTTTCTGTCTAGAAGGTCTGTTTCTTGATGTGAGTGGGGTGTTAATGACTCCTACTATTATTGTATTTCCATAAATTTCTCCTTTTATACCTGTTAGTGTTTGTTTTATGTATTTGGGTGCTCCTATATTAGAAGCATATATATCGATGAGTGTAATGTCCCCTCTTAACTTGATCCTTTTATGATTAGTGTCCTTCTCTATGTTTCTTTATGGCCTTTGTTTTTTTTAATTACTCGGTGAATTTTATTATATTTATAGTTGTACAACAATCATTATCACAACCAAATTTTATAGGATTTCCGTCCCAAACCCTCAGTGCATCCCCTCACCCCCAACCTGTCTCATAAGTTTTTCCGAGTCTGTGAGTCAGTATCTGTTTTGCAAAGAAGTTCACTGTGTCCTTTTTAAGATTCCACATGTAAGTGATAGCATATGATGTTGGTGTCTCACTTTCTGGCTAACTTCACTTAGCATGATAATTTCTATGTCCATCAGTGTTGCTACAAATGCCATTATTTCTTTCCTTTTAATGGCTGAGTAATATTCCATTGTGTATATGTACCACATCTTCTTTATCCACTCCTCTGTCAAAGGAAATTTAAGTTGTTTCCATGTCTTGGCTATTGTATATAGTGCTGCAGTGAACATTGGAGTACATGTATCTTTTCAAGTCATGGTTTTCTCTGGATAGATGCCCAGGAGTGGGATTGCTGGATCAAATGGTAATCTATTTTTAGTTTCCCAAGGAGTCTCCATACTCTTTTCCACAGTGGTTGCACCAATTTACATTCCCACCAACAGTGTAATGGGGTTCCCTTTTCTCCACCCCCAATGTTTTTTGTGTGTAGACATTCCGATGATGGCCATTCTGGCTGGTGTAAGGTAGTATCTCATAGTGGTTTTATTTGCATTTCTCTAATAATTAGTGATGTTGAGCATCTTTTCATGTGTTTTTTGGCCATCCGTATGTCTTCTTTGGAGAATTGTCTGTTTAGATCTTCTTCCCATTTTTGATGGGGTTGTTTTTTTTTTTTTTTTTGGTACTGAGCCGCAGGAGGTGTTTATAAATTTTGGAGATTAATCCCTTGTCAGTCACTTCATTTGCAAAGATTTTCTCCCATTCTGTGGGTTGTCTTTTCGTTTTGTTTAGGGTTTCCTTCGCTGTGCAGAAACTTTTAAGTTTAATTAAGTCACATTTGTTTATTTTTGTTCTTATTGTCATTACTCTAGGAAGTGGATCTGAGAAGATATTGCTGTGGTTTATGTCAGAGAGTGTTTGGCCTATGTTTTCCTCTAAGAGTTTTATAATATCTGGTCTTATGTTTAGGTCTTTAATCCATTTTGAGTTGATTTTTGTGTATGGTGTTAGGAAGTGTTCTAATTTCATTCTTTCACATGTGGCTGTCCAATTTTCCCAGCACCACTTACTGAAGGGGCTGTCTTTTCTCTATTGTATATTCTTGCCTCCTGCTGTCATAGATTAGTTGACTGTAGGTGTATGGGTTTAATTCTGGGTTTTCTATCCTGTTCCGCTGATCCATATTTCTTTCTGCCAATACCATATGGTTTGGATGACTGTAGCTTTGTAGTATAGTCTGACATCAAGGAGCCTGATTCCTCCAGCTCCATTTTTCCTTCTTAGTATGGCTTTGCTGAAGTACCTCCATACTCTTTTCCATAGTGATTGTACCAGTTGACATTCCCAGCAACAGCGTAGGATGGTCCCCTTTTCTCCATACCCTCTCCAGCATTTATTATTTGTGGACTTATTAATGATGGTCATTTTGACTGGTGTGAGGTGGTACCTCACAGTTTTGATTTGCACTTCTCTAATAATTGGTGAAGTTGCACATTTTTTCATGTGCTTGTTGGCCATCTATATATCTTCTTTGGAGAAATGTCTGTTAAGGTCTTCTGAATTTTTGGACCATTTTTTAATTGGATTGTTGGGTTTTTTTAATCCAGTTTTTAATCTAGTCTGCCACTCTGTGTCTTTTGATTGGACCATTCAGTCCATTGACATGTAAGGTAATTATTGATAAATATGTATATTGGCAGCATGTGGAGGTTCCCAGGCTAGGGGTTGAATCAGAGCTACAGCTGCCAGCCTACATCACAGCCACAGCAGTGCCAGACCCTTAATCCATTGAGCAACGCCAGGGATCAAACCTATAACCTCATGGTTCCTAGATGGATTCATTTCCACTGTGCCACAAGGGGAATTCGTGTTCCTTTCTTTTTTGATTGATGATTTCCTTTTATTTTATGCCTGTGTCCACTTTCCGCTCGCTCTCTCTCTCTCTTTTTTTTTTTTTTTTTGTCTTTTTGCTATTTCTTGGGCCCCTCCCACGGCATATGGAGATTCCCAGGCTAGGGGTCCAATCGGAGCTGTAGCCACCAGCCTACACCAGAGCCACAGCAACGCGGGATCCGAGCCGCTTCTGCAACCTACACCACAGCTCACGGCAACGCCGGATCGTTAACCCACTGAGCAAGGGCAGGGAGCGAACCCGCAACCTTATGGTTCCTAGTCGGATTCGTTAACCACTGTGCCACGATGGGAACTCCTCTCTCTCTCTCTCTTTTTTTTTTTTTTTGGTGAATCTGTTGTTTGTTTTTGATTTGTAGTTGCCCTGTTTTTCACATATGTTAATCCTTTCCTGTATATGCTTGCTTTAGACTGATAGTCATATAGGCTCAAACACTTTCTTAAAAAAGAAGTCTAGATTTTCTTACTCTTCTTCCCCACATTTTATGATTTTGATGCTCTTTTATACATCTTCATGTCTATCCTTTTGCTGTTTCTTGTGTTTATCATGCTTTCACAAATAGGGCTTTTTTCTTTCTAATCTGTATACTTGCTTTATTTAAGTGATTGCTTTCCAGTTGTGATCTCTCCCATCCTATATCTTCTTACTTCTTTCCTAGTAGAGACCTTGCAGTATTTCTTTTAGAATGGGTTTAGTATTGCTGTATTTGCTTAGTTTTTGTTTGTCTGAGAAATTCTTTATTTCTCCTTCTATTTTAAATGATCTTGCTGGGTAGAGTATTCTAGATTGCATATTTTTCCCTCTTAGAACTTTGAGTATATCTTGCCACTCTCTTCTGGCCTGTAGTGTTTTTCTAGATAAATCAGCTAATAGACTTATAAGGAATTCACTTATAATTAACTCTTTGTTTTGCTCTTGCTGCCTTTAAAATCCTCTCCTTATCTCTAACCTTTTCTATTTTTATTATATGTCTTGGTGGAGGTCTGTTTGGGTTCAACTTGTTTGGGGCCCTCTGTGCTTCCTGTATCCTGATATCTGTTTCCTTTAGATTTGGACATTTTCAGCCATAATTTTTTTTCAGCCAAATATACTTTTTTTTTTGTCTTTTTCTAGGGCTGCTTCCATGGCATATGGAGATTCCCAGGCTAGGGGTCTAATTGAAGCTGTAGCCGCTGGCCTACCTCAGAGCCACAGCAACGCAGGATCCAAGCCACATCTGAGACCTACACCACAGCTCACAGCAATGCCAGATCCTTAACTCACTGACTGAGGCCAGGGGTTGAACCCACAACCTCATGTTTACTTGGTCAAGTTCGTTAACCACTGAGCCATGGTGGGAACTCCCAAATATATTTTCAATCCCCTTTTCTTTTTCTTCTCCTTCTGGAATCCCTATTATGCATAGGTTGGCATGCTTTATATTACCCCATAGATCTCTTATACTTCTTCCATATTTTTTCATTTGGTTTTCTGTCTGCTATCCTGATTGGATGATTTTCATTTTTCTATCTTCCAAGTCACTTATTCATTCCTCTGCATTGTTCATTCTGCTCTTCAGTGCCTTTAACTCAGCTTTTGTCTCTGCAAATGAATTTTCTAATGTTTCTTGGCTCCTCCTTATGGTTTTTAGTTCCTTTTAAAAGTAATCTATATTACTGCTGATATCTGTTCTTAATTCCTTCAGTGTTTTCATTACCTCCTTTTGAACTCAGTGTCTGTTAGGCTGCAGAGGTCTGTTTCATTGTTTGCTCCTTCAGGGGAATTCTCCTGTTCTTTTCACTAGGAATGTTTCATGAGCTTCTTCATTTTGCTTATATTTTTCTTCCTGTGTGAGTTTAGGGAAAACAATTATCTACTGTAGTCTTGGAGCACTATTTCTATTTGAGAGTACTCCTGGGTAGTTTGTGAAGGCTTACTTTTTTTTTTCCCCCTTTGGCATGAGAACTGCTTTTGGTTTGGATTCGTTCCTCAGTGTGTACAGGCTGTTATCCCCTTGATAGGCGGTGTGCTGTTATACAGCCTGTGCATGTGCTTTCAGTGAAATGTGGCCAATGGGTGGTGCCTGAAGGCAGCACCTGGTTGCTGTGCCCTTGACAGAGGCAAGAACTCATGGGGATATAGGGCTGAAGACTGCTCCTGGCTGCAGGGCCCTGAGAAGTGGCAGTGACCCTCAGGAAGGTGGGGACAGAGCCCATAGCTCTTGCCAGGCGCAAGGCAGGGTGTGTGCCTTCCCAGCAGAGTGAGGGCAACAGGTAGTTTTCAGTTGCAGGGCCCTCCTTCATGGGAACCCCTGAGGTGACCAAGGCCTCAGGTAGTGCTTGGTCACAGGACCCTTAGTGGCGGTGGGCCATCTGGAGTTCAAGATGGCTGCAGTAGCTTGCCCCCATCACCCATAGCCCATGCAAGAGACACCCCACAACTGGAGAGCCTGAGTGTGCACAGAGAAAGATGTTCCTATGGTGGTCCCACCCCTCCTCCTCTCACCCTCCCCAGCAGTGGCTTCCTACTTCTCCTGCCTCCTCCAGCACTCTCTGTGCTGAGGGGGCACTCCACTTCTCCGTGCATGGCGCTCTGCTCCCTAGCCTGTGGTGCACCTCTCCCCAGCCCCCAGGCTATCTCCACACAGCCAGTCCTAGTGTTCTCCCCAGAACTGACCTCTGAACCCTGAGTCTCAGTGCCCAGCCCCCACCCGAGGGTCTCAGGCTGTGGTGTCCAGGTGATGTCCCGTGGTCTGTGCAGCTCTCTCTCTGCTTTTCCCTCCTCACTTCAGCTGCTGCACTTCTCTCTGAGGCTTTAGGGCTCCCCATCCAACCAGGCTGATCTCCCTATCAGTTAGGTGGCCTCCCAGGATGCAGGTTCCTTTGCTCTTTCACAGCCCCCTCTCAGGAGGGCTGGTTCCTTTTTTCTCTTCTAGCTCTCTTTTTTTCCTTTTGTTCTACCCAGTTATGTGGAGGGTCTCTTGCCCTTCTTGGAGGTCTGAGGTCTTCTGCTAGCCTTCAGCAGATGTTCTCTGTGAGTCGTTCTACATGTAGATGCTTTTTTTCAATTTTGTGGGAGAAGGCGAGCGCCTTGTCCTCTGCTGCCGCCGTCTTGATCCTGCCTCCCCCCTCCACCAACTTCCCTTTTTTGGTCTATCACTAAACTAAACCTGGGAAGTGCTGCAGACCTACTAGCGTATTGCTTGACAATATCTATCTTGGTATCAGAGAGAAGGGGAGAAGTCAGAGCCAGAAAATCATAACAACATTCAAAAAGTGCTGATTAATGGTTCTGCGTCAGGCTGGTAGGAGGGCTTTATTAGGCTCTGTGGCATCTGTCTGTCCTTGCCTCTGTCCTATTCACAAATTCTATCAATAAGACAATAACACAGAAGGCAGATGTCTGGCAGTTATGGTAATACATGAAGCAAGAAAATTAACATCTCAGGAAGCATTCATCTAAAACAATGGGCTGGAATAACCAAAATGAAATATCTATTAAGGATGCATGGAAAGTTCTGCAACATCCTTGATGCTCAAGCATAAGATTGTCAAGCTGTGATTTAACAGTGTGTCATGAGGCAAGTCAAGGGGGTGTCATTGGCTGAAACCTTGGTTCGACCTGTCAGGGCAAAGTAGCTGTCCTGGATATCAGCAGTCAGAGGCAACAGCCAGAGACATGCAAGATTTGGTCCACACAGCTCATGCCATCTGTCTACACTGCTCAGACCTCATCTGAAACTTGTCCCAGGCACTCTGTTTTGAGAGCAGTTGACCAAGTGGAGCATATTCAGAGGAAGCTGAGGTTTCTGCCAATGAGGAATGTTTCCCTTCGGGTCTCAGGAGTGATGGGCCCCTTTGAAAATCCCCAGGGTTGTCAGGTGGGAGATGTTCCAGGTAGCTCCAGGAACAGCTTTTAGGACCCTTGGGTAAAAGTCACAGGGAGACAGATTTTAGCTCTGGAGGAGGAAGAACATTCTAACAGTGAGGGCTGTCCGAAGGGAACACCTCATCAAGGGAAATACTCACCTGAAGGTTGGGAGAGCATCTGTCACGAATGGATGGAAGCTCAGCCCAGACCACGGTGAGGAATCGCCGGCGTTCTCTGGTTTCATGAGCCCAGCTGCCAGGCTTCACAGACAGGCTGGGGTGTGAGGGGGGGCCCTGTGTTCACCTCCATCTCTTCTCCTCAGTACTGGGAGGGGAAGAAACTGAAGCCCAAACCCAACTACAACAGTGTGGACCTCTCGGAAGTGGAGTGGGAAGACCAGGCCGGAACTGTGAGTGGAAGCAGGCGCTGGGGCCAGGGCTGGCTGGGCTGGATAGGGTGCCCGGGCTGCAGACGCTGAGCTCATTGAGCCCACAGCCTTTCTGGGCCCATAGCAGAAGCAAGGAGCAGTTCTCCCAATAACTAGAAAGAGAAAACAGCATCTTCCTCTGAGGCAGAGAGTTTGAGCTCCAGCGATTTATAGGCTGGCCTTGGTGTCAGGAGTCGTCCTGGAGGAAATTATGTCTCAGGGGTAGGCCACTGTGCTCCCTCACATGTCAGGCGCTTTCTCTTGGTGAATTCCAGAATCCTAGCGATGGGCGGGGGGCAAGCCTAGACCTCCTTCCAGGAAGAGAGTTCCCAGAGGTCACCTCCAGGCCCAGGCTCGGTGCCTCCCCCGCCCTCCAGTGTGAGCCCAGGAGCTAACAACATCGCCTTTCCTCCTGAAGCTGAGAACAGCCATGATCAACAGGGAGACAGGGTCTCTCTCCATGGATGTGAAGGTCCCGCTGGACAGAGGGGTAAGGCGCTTGAGGGAAAGAACTGGGGTCCAGTCCCAGGAAGCAGCGTCGTAGTTAACTGAGGTTTGGGGTGGGGACAGGGACATGGCTGAATTAGAGCTTGAGACTTGAGAGCTGGCTGGAGCCTGGCGGGCCTGATTAGAGGGCCCAGCCCAGCAGGGGTCAGCCCTGAGGGGCTCCGGCCCAGGAGGTACCGCCCACCCAATGCCTGGTTATTAGGGGCCGCTGGGCAGGGCAGCAGGTGGGTCCCAGTCCTTTACAGTGCTTTGCCCTTCCTCATGCTGCCTTATTTGGTCCTTTCGTTGTTTATGATAGAAAGGGGGAAACTGACAGTTTTGCAGACTGTTAGCAGCTCTTGTAAAACATGTTATATGGGAAGACGTTGAAAATAATTGCTACCCCGAGCAGGTTTTCACCCATGGTAACCACAGATAATCAAGAAAGGGAACCCCCACCCCCACCAATGCCATTTCCATCCCCACAGACCCGCACATCACATACAAAAGGCCGCTTCATCTTCTTATTTAAGCGGCTCTGCTGCATTTGCACTGACTCTGCCTTGTCCCTTGACATATTTACAAATGTCACCTCCTCCCTTACAGCCACCCCCACCGCCCCCTCCTGTCCCCCGTCTGCCTCCGCAGGGAGAACACAGGCATATGTCTACAACAATTAGACCCAAGTTCTTCCACAGACACACGCAGACCTCCATGGAGGCCAACAAGAAAACCCTGGAAGGAAAAGCATTTCTGCTTTCCTTTGATCACATGGGCTGGTTTTCACTGGGACCCAGTCATTTCCAGGCTTCTGCCTGCTCTTTCTCAGGCTCTAGACCAAGAGGGGGCTTCGTTCAGGCAGGCCGGGCAACATTACTGACCTCCAACCGTCCCAGTAGCAACTTCTCTTAATCCAGAAAAGCAGGTTTCTTCCAAGTGCCTGCACCTTTATCCCGACTGGCCTCCTGCTCCATGTACCAAGGACCTCCCACTGCCCAGTGCTGCCAGAGCACGTCAGAGGAGACCTGTGGCCAGGCCACAGGGAAAGTACCACACATGGCGTCAGGCAACTTCGAGGCAGATTTGAGCACAGCTGCATGACATCAAACTCAGATGAGCTCATCAAGGGCTGCAGTTTGTCTTGCATCCTGTCCCCTGAGCACCAGGTCCACTTCTCAAAGCCACCAAGGGACGGTCCTAACCAGTTCCAGGCAGTCTGAGCGTCTACTGAAGCTTCCGTCCAAACCTTCGAAATGTGTTCTTTGCTGCTAATTAACCGTCCAGGTTAGATTTGCAGTTCGTCAGAGGCTTCCTGGCACATGGTGCTCTGATATGAAGAAGTAGGTGATGCTGACCATGGTCGTGACCGTGATGGGCACTACCCAGAACACAGTTTTCAGCCCTTGCCTCTACCACGATCTGGCACGATAATGATGGAAGCTAACGTTTACGAGAAGCTGGACTAAATACATCCTTAACATCCGCCTGCTTCACACAACCCTACAACGTGAGTTCTGTCTGACCCCCCCTTTTACAGATGAGGAGATTCAAAGACTTGCTCAAGATCACCTCGACATTTCATCGCCAGTTGGCGTGTTCGAGTCTGATTCTGTCCACCACTCCTGACCATCTCTGTGTGAGGCCTTCCTATAGGATGGGTCCTCGTTTCCTTGCTCATCTCCAACTTTCCCGTCTCTAGGGAAGGCTCTCTGTCCCATATTTAAAATTTACTGTCCTCTCCTCTCCCTCCACCCAGTTATGTAACGACTCAGCCCTCCTTAATTGTTCATCCCTCTACTCTCACACCCAGAAGTGACTGCCTGCCCAGTGTGAGGGGATGTTTTGCTGGTATGAAGGCTGCCAAGTGGAAGCCAGCATCTCACTGCTGTTGTGATGCCACCCTCCCCGATGTTGCCACAGCTTGTCACAGCCAGCTGCTCTGTCTCCCCATGTGGCCTCTCTCTACCAGAATCACAGTGGCCCATTGTCCCCCACTGTCCACCCTAACCCTCTGTCAGCTCAGCGTGCATCTACCTTGCACACCTGATCCTTGGTAGAAACACTCTTCAGGTCGAGGCACAGGGAAGCTTTTCCTAGGGCATTGTGGGAATATCTGTTATCATTCAGGCCATCCTCCTGGCAGGTGACAACCTGCCTTGTTTTTTCCAGGGAATTTTACATGTGTCTTTATTCCCCACAGATTAACCCAGACCTTTCTCTCTCCCCTAACTCCAGACAGGCAACTATGGTTGCGCTACCAAGGACAGTGGTAGCCACCAGCCTGATTTAGAACAGGACTCACAGACTCTAAAACCTGTGGGGCCAGATAGGCCAAGTTCAGAAATGTGAGTGATGCAGGCCAGCCTGGGTGCTGGGGGAGCTGGGAGCTAGGCAGCTTGTACAGGGCCCCCTGGAGAATTCACCAGAAATCCACGTGCAACTAATTCTAAAAATGTTAGATGCACAATCTGGTCCAATATCCAGGATAGCAAATGAGAGGAGCCCACTTTGGCCTGCAGTCCTCCTATCTGCCACTTTGATCACAGGCTGTTTCCCCCTAAATGTGGACCAGTAGTAGGCATCATCGTTTCTATCCCCTCAGTAGCAATGTCCTCAGATATCCTGGGACATGTTTAAAAGAACAAGCCAGGAAAGCAAATATTCTAAGGACCCTTTTTCTCATTCTCATGTCGTTTTGATAGTTTAGAATAAATAATTGCAGTGGGGGAGGGAGAGAGGCAGACATTGTATCCTTACTAGCCTTTGGGGGCTTCTAAGATCCCAGCTCACTCAGGCATGTGGTGTCTACACACATACCAGCAACTGGCAAGGCGCTTGGGGCCGCCTCACCCCCCATTCCTCCATTGTCTTCTGACCCCTGTGCACTGGATTCAGGAATATGGGACCAGAGTGCTCTGGGCTCCCCCCCCACACACACGTACATATATACATGCATACGCACATGTATGTGCATATGTGTGTATACATATACATGCTTACACAGACACACGTGTACATATATACATACACATGAACACAATTATACATGTGTACATACATGCATACACACATATCCACGTATACACACACACACACACTTTCTAGCAAACAGAAGCAGTCTGTTAAAGGAGGAGACTGTCCGACACCTCTTTACTTCCATCTCCCAAACCTCTCCAGCTCTCTTCCTGGTAACAGGATTCAGGGAACACTACTACCCACCCACCCACGCTGCTTCTCTCCTTTTGCTTCATCGATGAAACATGATCTCAAGTTCTGATTCTGGCCATAAGGAAGTAGCTTGCATTAGACTAACATTAGAATAGCATTAGAATATACAAAACAAACATTTAAAGGTACTTGAAAATGACTAAAAGCAGGCAGAAACAGGGCTGAAGGGGCCTCAAGCCTTGAATCCTAAGAAGGTCTCTGGGTGAGATGCACGCTTGTGTGGCTTTTTTCCCGAAGGTCACCCCCCAGTCCATTTGGAATGGAACAGCTAGTCAAGCAGAAATTTGTTATCACCTTGAAGTGTCAGAGAACAGAATTTGGGTTCCCAGAGTGTCAGAAAATAAAGGGAGATACTCCAAAAATGAGGGATCCGCAAGTGACCCTCACCTATGTTTACAAGCTCCTCTCAAATTCTCTGCTGACCGCAAAGCTACACAACCCCATGGAGACTCTGAGCAGCAGCTGAAAGTCAGAGCAGGGGCTTTACTGCTGCCCATGTCACACCGGGGTGAAGAGGCTTGGAACACTTTGGAATTTTCTTTGAAAGCACAGAAGAACTACACCTTGGAAGTAAAGACAGTGATCAAGGAATTCACCCTAGACCTAAAGACAAAGTTCTTTAAGGTGGGAAACAGACCCACCTTAACAAAAATGTGATCCAAGTCTCTGCAAGCTCAAGGTGGTCAGCTAGTCACTTATTTGCTGAGTTAAATAGAAAGCAATACTCGTCAGAGGAAGACAAAGTATCTACAACCTATTCTTCCCAGTAGCAGTACACAATAAAAAATTACCAGATATGTGAAGAAACAAGATGATGTTTCCTTTCTTGACAGTCAAGAAAAACAGCAGTCTTATAAATGACCCATAGATGACCTAGCTGTTGGAATTAGAAGGACTTTAAAGCAAATATGATAAATATCCACAAAGAATTAAAGGAAAAGATGGTCATCATGAGTGAACAGATGGAGAATTTCAGGAGAGAAATGGTTAGAATTTAATCAAAGAAACAGAGGGACTACAACTGATACGAATACAGGGTTTTATTGTAGGGGTAAACCTAATGAAATTGTGAGAGCTGAGGAAGCAGACCATGGAAGGCGGTGTCTCTGCTCCTAGTCATGAGCTGTAAGTCATTGTCAGTCAGCTGGGCCAGCGATTAGGAAGGAGTGCTGGATGAAATGTGGGGGGAAATAGGAATAAACTGGAACCCATGAAGAGGAACAGGAACCCATGGGAACAAACTAAAACCCACATCCGTCTCTCACTACCTGTAACCACAATGATATGGGTGACGTGCAGAAGGAGCTAGTGCCCTTCACCTGGACCTGCCTAGTCAGGCTCAGATCTCAGAGAAACTGAGGGAGAGGATTCAGTGGCAGCAGGGGAAGCTTGGATCTGACTGCTTCCCCATCTCAAGAAGGAAATTCAGCAGAACCAAACAAACTGCGACAGTGCCATGGGCTGTGCTCACCACTGGCTTGTAAAATGGCTGCTGTATTACTGTGCCTTACAGGTCTCATGCAGTCTTCTCCTTTGGCCAACCCCAACTTGGAACCATACAGGGAAGTGAATCTGGAAAAAAAAAAAAAAAAAGCAATTCCAGCCTTGCTGATTTGGCACAGTGAAAAACTAGCACAAGAACCAGCACGAACAGAAATTCTAAAACTAAAGAGCACAAATCTGAAATGAAATGTTTACAAGATGGAATTAACAGCAGATTGAAGGGGGGAAGAAGGCAGTGAATCTGAAGTTAGGTAAATAGAAATTATCTAATCTGAAGAAGAGAAAAATTTTTCAAAAATTATTCCTCATTGTGGGATAACATCAAGTGATCTAACATACATCCTTAGAGTCCCAGAAGAAAGGAGAAAGAAAGGAACAGAAAAAAGAATTTGAAAAAATAATGTCCCAAATGTCCTGAATTTAGTGAAAAACATCAACAAATAGATGCAAGATTCTCAGCAAACCCAAGAAAGATTTATTTTTTTAAAGAAATCTAGGATTTCCCACTGTGGTGCAGTGGAAATTAATCCAACTAGTAACCATGAGTTTGTGGGTTTGATCCCCAGCCTGGCTCAGTGGGTTAAGGATCTGGCATTACTGTGAGCTATGGTGTAGGTCACAGACACAGCTCAGCTCCTGTGCTGCTGTGGCTGTGGTGTAGGCTGGCAGCTGTAGCTCTGATTCAACCCTTAGCCTGGAAACCTCCATATGCTGCAGGCGCGGCCCTAAAAAAGCAAAAAAATAAAAATAATAGAATCTAAGCACACCATAGTCTACTTGCTGTGAATTGAAAATAATGGAAAATCTTTTTCAAAGGCTAAAGGAAAACAATAATATGAATGATGGCTGACTTCTCATCAAAAACAGTAACATGATATTTTTTTAAATACCAAAAGAAAATAACTGTCAACCCAAATTTCCATATACAGAGAAAATAGCCTTCCAAAAAGAGGTGAAATGAAGACAGTTTCAGATAAAATAGATCAACTTTCATCTCTATAAGAAATGCTTAAGGAAGCTCTTAAGTCAGAAGAAAAACGACACAGATGGAAATTCGGATCAACACAAGGAAATGAACAGCACTGCAAATGGTAAATATGTGGGTTAAGATAAGTGTTCATTTTTTTAACATCTCAAAAAGACAACTGACTATTTAAAGTAAAAATGGGAGTTCCCGTCGTGGCACAGTGGTTAACGAATCCGACTAGGAACCATGAGGTTGCGGGTTCGATCCCTGGCATCACTCAGTGGGTTAAGGATCCTGCATTGCCGTGAGCTGTGGTGTAGGTTGCAGACGTGGCTCGGATCCCGCGTTGCTGTGGCTCAGGCGTAGGCCGGTGGCTACAGCTCCGATTGGACCCCTAGCCTGGAAACCTCCATATGCCGCGGGAGCAGCCCAAGAAATGGCAAAAAAGACCAAAAAAATAAAGTAAAAATGTTGACACTGAATTGTAGGGTTTGTAATGTGGAAAAATGTAAGATATATGGCAACAAGCACACACACAGAGTTACCCATTCCATTAACAGATTAAAGGACAACACCAAATGGCCATCCCAATAGATGCTGAAAGAGCGTTTGACAAAATTTAACTGGGAGCAGAAGGAAATTTCCCCAATGTGATACAAGGGAGGTATGAAAAACTCACGTTTAATGGTGAATACTTTCTCCCTAAGAGTATGAAGGAGGTAAGAATGTCTGGCTTCAGCACTTCTGTTCAATATTGCACTGGACCTTGCCAGGACCTATCTTTGCAAGAAGGCAGGGAAACAAAAGGCACAAAAATTAGAAAGGAAGAAGTAAAACTATCTTCATTCACTGCAAGATGATTGCACAGAAAATCCTAAGAATCTGCAAAGCAACTGCTAGAACAAATAGGTAAATTTAGCAAGTTTGCAGAACATAAAGTCAATATTATAAAAATCAATTGTATTTTTATATATAGCAGCATTTCCAAATTTATTTGGAAAATGAAATTATTTTTAAGTTCTGATTTCAGTAGCATCAAATAATATAAAATACTTAGGAATAGCAAAGACATATCTGACTTCTCACTGAAAACTACATAACACTACAGAAAGCACGTCAGAGGAAAAAATTAAATAGATATAACTGTGGGGGCGGTTGTAAGATCAATATTTCTAAGACATCCATTCTCCCCAGATTGACCTAAAGATCCAACACAATCCCAATCAAAAAAAAATTTTTTTTCCTGCTTTTTAGGGCCGCACTTTTGGCATATGGAGGCTCCCAGGCTAGGGGTCCAATTGGAGCTGAAACCACCAGCCTACACCACAGTCACAGCAACACCAGATCCGAGCCACGTCTGCAACCTACACCACAGCTCACGGCAATGCCAGATCCTTAACCCACTGAACAAGGCCAGAGATCAAACCTGCAGCCTCATGGTTCCTGGTCAGATTCGTTTCCACTGCACTATGATGGGAACTCCCCCAATCAAAATTTGAACAGACTTCTAGACATAAGAGAAGAAAATGGTTCTAAAATTTATGTGAATATGCAAAGGACCTAAAATGGCCAAAACTAACTTGAAAAAGAACAAATTTGGGTAATTCACACTACCTGATTTCAAAACTTACTACAAGGCTGCAGTAACCAAGCAGAGTGACATATGAAGAGACAAATGGATCAGTGGAATGGAATAGAGACTCCAGAAATAAACCCACATGTCAGCAGATTTTCAGTAAAGACACTTTACTAAATAAATAGAGAAAGGAAAGTCTTGGCAACAAATGGTGCTGGAACAACTGAATAAATATATGAAAAAAATAAACATTCAGGTATACATTGTACACAAAAATTAACTTGAGATGCACCATAGCTCTCAATGTAAAGACTAAAACTGTAAGTCTTCTACAAGGAAATGTAGGTGGAAATCTTCACGACTTGAGGTTATACAAAGATTTCTTAGACAAAACACCAAAAGCATTAACCATAAAATGAAATTTGATAAATTGAACTTCATCAAAAGTCACAATTAAGAAGCAAGGCACAGAATGTATTCAGACTATAAAGATTTCTATAAATCATTAACAAAAGACTAACAACCCAATAAAAATGGGCAAAATACTTGAGCAGACACTTGACTGAAGAAACAGACATGACCAACAAGCCCATGAAAAGATGCTCAGCAGGTTTAGTCATTAGGAAAATGTGAATATAAACCGCAGTGAGATTCCATTTCACACCCTTCATCATGGCTAAAATTTAAAAGACTGATAATACCAAATTCTGGGAAAGATGTGGAGAAATTGGAACTCATACATTGCTGGTGGAAATATAATAAAATAACTTCAGGAAATTGGCAGTGTTTTATAAAGGCAAACATTTTACCATATGACCCAGCAATTCCATTCTAGGTATTTGCCAAGAGAAATGAAATCACATGTCCACAAGGAGAATGTTCACAGAGGCTTTATTCATAATAGCCCCAAACTGGAAACACCCCAGATGCTTGCCCTCCACCCCATGGGTGAATGTGGAGGCAAACTGGGTGTCACCCCCCCCCAAGCCCCTATTACTCAGTGGAGTAAAGGAGCACCCTGCTAACACCCTCAGCAACACGGATGGGTCTTAAGACCATTACACTGAGCAGAAGAAGCCAGACACCAAAGTGCACATGCTGTGAGGATAGACAGACCTAGTCTCTGGCATGGAGTTCATCCACAGAAGGGGTTGGGATGGACAGGAAGGATGCAGAGATTGTAGAGGATGCAAAAGTCCCAATTGTCGACTGGAATACATGGCTGTATACATTTAACAAAGCTAATGGAATGATATGCTTAGATGTGTGCATTTTTTCTTCAATTTAAAAAAGATTTTTTAAAATGCTCTCCAGTTCCAAACTCAAGCCAGCCCCACTTGAGCACAGCTCCAAGCCCAACACTGTCCTTGCTGCCCAGCTGCCTCCAAACCTCCCGGGAACTCCCCTGGAGGAGTGGCCATGAGGGGGCATCTACAGGAAGCAGAGGGGGCAGGAGGGCATGACACAGGATGAGGCCCATGGTTCCATCCACACTGGTTTCCTGTAGAAGCAAACATCTCTGCCACCCTCTCCCTCCGCATCCCCTCCAACATCTTACTCCTGTTTCCAAAGTGGAAGAAGAAAAGCCAAGAAGAAGTGAGAGGATAAGAACAGCCAAGGACAACACTGTCTTTCCCAAAGGCATCACTGTGTCTGAGACAGCACAGCGCAGAGCTTCAGAGCCCCAACCCAACTCCACCCACTATAGCCACACCCACCCCTCCCAGTGGCCTCTGCAGAGGATGCTCTAGTTGATCCCATTACCATGGGAATAATGCTTGGGAGGTGAAATTACCTACCTAGGAGCTCACCATCAGTCTGTGACCACTGGGCTTCTGCCAGGTCTGTCTGATGTCCTTCCTCATCCACTGTGTCACCATCTGAGGGCCTGACTTATACATATTCAACTAAACCTAAAAAGAGCAGCTTTGAAGGGAAGAGACATTGTAAAGGGCAGTGTGGCCCTAAGGGGTCTGGACCCCAGAATTTGGGAGGCTGCAGGTGGGTCCTGCAGGTGAGCCTAGCCTGGCAGCCTCCTCCGGCCCCACTGGAACTACAGACACTGCCCAGTGCAGTAGCCGCCAGCCACCGAGGCTCTCTAGACCTCAATTTCTGTTACCTGACATCGACTAAAATTTAAAACCTCCGCTCCTGAACTGCATGTGTCATGGCTTGTGGCCCCGAATGGGATGTTGTGGGTCTGGACCATGGCTCTTTGGTGCGCTGGCAGGAGGTGGCTCTGCTTGTGGCATCACCAAGAGGAGGCAGTGGGTGGTGGGGGAGGGGTGATCAGTGCCCCCTTCCCACAAGCACCCTTTCCTGGTACCTCTTTCAGAAGCGAGTTCTTTTCCTGACCAACGACTACTTCTTCACAGACATCAGTGACACGCCTTTCAGGTGAGGGGCCTGGGCCTTATGGGGGAGGGGTAGATTCCGGCCAGCGGCTCAGGGGGGACTTTCAGGTCTTGGGGATGGATTTACTCACAGGTAGCTGGCAGTTTTATGGAAACAGAAAATGAGTCTGCACTCAGGAAATTGAGGTCTGCACCTGCTCTGCCAGTGTAGCCCAGTCTGCAGTGTAGTCTAGTGTGCAGGGCCTGGAGCTAAACTGCCTGGGCTGGAACCCCAACCCCACCACTCTCAGGCCGTGTGGCCTTCGTCAGGTTACTTAATCTCTCTGTGCCTTAGATCCCTTATCGGTAAGACTGACATACTACTAGCTGCTGCTTGGTGGTACTGGGAGGATTCAATGACGTAACCTACCTAGAGATTGCAAAGCAATGCAGCTGTAAGCAGTTGTAAGATGAATGATGAGACTGAAGAGCTCTCAGGTTCCCCCAGCTGTACGAAGATTCAACACCAGGCAGCGTACAGATTAGGGAAGAAATGGCCCTTCTCCCTGACTTACCCACTTCTCACCAAAGGTTGGTTCCCAGCGCAGGCTGCCCCCTGGAGCATCTGCCGGCCTTTGTCAGTTGCCAGTGCCCAGTCTCCCCCTTCCTTCCTCAAGACTCCTGGGTTGGGACCCAGGCGCCAGTACCCTTAAACGCTCCCCAGGCAGTTCTGGCATCCAGCCCAGGTTCAGAAGCTGTGTTCTTCCAGGGGGAAAGGAGGCGTCGGGGGACTCTCCAGACAGGAAGGGCCTCCCTGACTGTGGAACGGGTGGACACTATAAGCTTTCCCTATCCCTGGGGGGCCCCAGGAGGTCTGGGGAGAACCAGACTAAAATAGGAGCAGGAGGCCTTTTGCCCTGTAGTGTCCAGGGTCCTTCTCAGGGAGAAGGCTGGTGACAAAGTAGGAGTGCTGCCTCAGTTTGGAGGGGACACTGAGCCAGGGTGGAGGAGGCTGGGTGTGTGCACTGTCCCGGTCACGGCACTCGGAAGCTCAGAGAAGGTGGCCAGCCATGATGGGCAGCAGCTGTGGGCCAGCGCAATGTCTTCTGCTCTGCCCGCAGTTTGGGAGTGGTGCTGTCCCGCGGCCACGGAGAATACATCCTCCTGGGTAACACGTCTGTGGAAGAAGGTGGGTGAGCTGGCGCCCAGGACTGGCGGACAGTTTGGAGGAAATCTGGCTTCTCCTGGGATACTGGGCAGGGCCAGCAGGGGCCTGTGCATCCTGGGTACCAGAGCCTGCAGGACCATAAAGCCTAAGGCCTGGATGGATGGTCAGATTCCAGGTGGCCTTGCTGGACGGGGCAGGCTGAGGGGTGAGGGTCTTCCCCAGCAAGGTGAAGGTCATCTGTTGGAGACCACGCAAAGGGAGAGAAAGGAGGCTGGGGAGCAGGACGGGGCGAATCCTTAGATGGTCCCTGGAGCTGCCCCCTCCGCCCCCCAAACTGGCTGCCGTCTCAGTTCTGAATGCCCTGTTCCCTCCAGCCTCTGAAGAGGGGGTCCTTCCTGTCTCTCCCTTCTCCCCGTGGCCCCTGCAATTGTGGCTACTGCTCTCCTATCTCTCCTCTGTCACTACACGGCTTCTCCCCTTGTGTGTCTCTATTTTCCCTTCTTATCAGGACACCAGGGCCCACCCTAGGGACCTCATCTTAACTTGGTTTCATCTACCAAGATCCTATTTCCAAATAAGGTCATGTCCAAAGGTACTGAGGTTAACATGTCAACACCTCTTTTGGGACACCATTCCACCCGTGGTAGGGGGCTTCTGGCATGTGAACTAGGGTGTGGTTGGAGGATGGGAGAGAGGCCCCCAACCTGACCCGCTCTGGACCTGCAGCCTCCTGGGTGCCCTGGGAGAACAAAACCCACGTGGGACCCTGGGCATGTCAGGAGGTCCTTGGACGAAGGCGCCACAGCAGTTGAACCCCACATTCTGTTGGTTCTTCCTTTTCTGACCCTTGACTCATCTCATCCCTCATCTTTCCTCACCGCTATCCCTCCCTCCTGGAAAGTGCACCAGCTGTGCTTTCTTCCTTGTTCTGATCTTTTCCAGAGGGATATTTCTAGAAATCCCAGCTGGCTGGTGTTACTGCTAAAGACCTTCCTTTCCTTTTTCCTGCTGCTAAGCTTCAGGGTCTGTCCTGTGCTGTGCTCCCCCAGAAACGCTCCCCTCTGCTGCCCCACGCTCTCATCCCAGCCAACCTGGGTGCATGTGAAGGTGGCTTTGCTGCGGGCTCTCCCGGGTGTGGCCTCCTCCCTGTGACCCCGCATCCACCTCTCACCACTGATGTCTGCGATGCTAGAACACAGACCTTTTCTGCCTCCCTCTGTCCCCCAACAACGAACCTCCCTGGGCCTCCTCCTTCCTTCCTGCTCCTCTCTTTCTCTTCCCAGGTATGCCCAGGTGTCACCATGGCAGGGCCGAGGCCACCTCCCTTACCTTCCTCTGCAGCGAGACCCACCAGGGTCCAGGGGCTTCCTGTGGGGAGGGGGCATCACCCTTGAGCTGTCTGCCTGTCCAGCACCACGTTCAGTGACTCCACAAAGGCCCTCAGCATTTCTATCACCCTTTCTTTTAACTAACAAACCTGAATTGAGCACCCGCTTAGCTCTGAGCACTGACAGGTGCACAGTAGGGCATTTATTCATTTAGTTAGTCAACAAACGTGTGCTGCCATGCAGCCACAGAGACTATACAGACACTGGTGGCCCTGGGGCTCCGCTGGAACCACTGAGGCCCTGAAAGCTGAAAACTCCTTTGAGGGTAATGCCAGTGGGCGGGATTTGAATGTGAGGCAGTGGAAGGAAGGCTTTGGGGAGCAACACAACTTCAGGTGCTCGGTGCTGCCCCAGCATCCTGTGGGTTGAGCTCCCGCTCCCCGCCCTTCCCTGGAGCTGTTTCTAGACCACAGGTGCACATCCTCCAGCCCTGGGGGAGCACGGACCCAGCGCGGACTCTGCTTTCAGGCCTGCATGACCTGCTTCACCCGGACCTGAGCCTGGCCGGTGACTGGTAAGGGACAGGACACTGGTGGAGCAGAGTGTGGGGGCTGGCGAGAGGCTTGGGGTGACGGAGCTCTGCTGGGTTCCAGGATCTACTGCCTCACGGACATTGACCCTCACCACCGGAAGCTCAGCCAGCTGGAGGCTGTGGTCCGCTTCCTGAAGGGGCAAGACCCAGCACTGGAGTGTGAGTTTCCCTCAGGGTCCCAAAGCTCAGGACTTTGCAGGGATGGTGGGCTGGAGAGCAGGGTGCCCTGTGTGTGGAGCTCACTGATGTCTTAGGGAGAACAGGGGATCCCCAAAGGAAAGGGTGGAGCCAGCCCCACCAGGGCCACACCAGTGACTGGGGGCTCTCAGACCTGCAATGGCACAGGTGTTCCCCACGGCAAGGCCTAAGGTTGCTTTAAGCCTCTGTCACCCCAGTACTGTTAAGGCTCCCATGGCCGAAGGATACTGGCCTGTCCCTCAGACCTGTCCCTACCACCCAGCCAGCCTCTGCCTACCCCAAGGTCCTTGTCTCCTGAGGCCTTGGGTCTGTGAGTGTTTCCTAAGCCCCTGCATTAATGCAGCCAGGACCATAGGCTACCCTCCGCCTGGTCCTTCTTCCTCTTTGGAAGTAGGTACAGGTCATCCTGTCACATCCTGTCACTCCTGGGAGGAGACCCCACCTCCTGTGCCAGCCCAACAGGGCCTCATCCATTCATTCTATCAGTGTCTTCCACCCAGCCCTGTTGGGGGTCAGGGGGCTGTGGGAAGTAATGCTGCCAGTGACCCACAGACCAGGCCCTCACTTATGGAGCCTCTGACCTAGGGGAGAAGCCGTGCAGCCCAGAGGCAGCAGCACGTATGTGGATGTAGATTCCTATAGGTGGTGATAGGCTGTGAGTAGGTGCCCTATGGGGAAAGGGGGCTACTCTAAATGATGGGGAGGGGCTCTCTTCAGGAGGCACTGCCTAGCTGAGGGTAAAAGGAGCCACCAAGTGAGTCTTCTTTGGGGCCGTGAAAAGGCTGTGTGGCTGACAAGTGGTGGCTGCCTGTCTCTGTGCAAGTGTAAATGCCCAGATTGCACCATCAGGTTTGTGTTGTGTGAATGTCCCCTCAATAAACGTGAATAAGTGGTTTTGGTGGGGTAGAGAGAGAGCCAGCCATGCAAAGAGCGGGGGGGGAGCACCCAGTCCAGCATGTGCCGGCTCCCAGCACATTCAGACAAGGAGGCTGACTGAGGGGTGCCTGGTGGACGGGTCTCCTGATGTCATGCAGCACGAGAGCTGGAAAGGCCTTAGAGTCACTTAGTTCCACTCACATGGATGGCTGAGGACACAAAGTGACCTGGACCACCTCACAGAGGTGGCTCCGCATGTTCCAGACATGCAGGTGGGGGAATAAGGGGACTGGTCTGCGTATTTTGCTGCAGGTGATGAGGAACTGCTGCAGGAGGTGCTGTTCGATGCGGTGGTGACGGCCCCCATGGAAGCGTACTGGACGGCGCTGGCCCTCAACATCTCTGAGTATGTCCATGGCTGAGCTGGGCCCCTCCCATTCTCGGGCTGGCAGGTCAGAAGACCCCACCACCTTTGGCCTAAAGTAAGGGTGGGAAGATATGGGGCATCGACCCTCACAGCCCAGCACCACAGGTAGGGCACCCAGCAGCCTCATTATTACTCAGCAAGGTCAGAAGGATTAGAGCAACCAGGAGAGAGTTAGGCCTGAGACAGTGAGGTGGAAAGAAGTTAATTATTTCTCTTTAAAGATGATATGAGGAGGCGTTCCTGTCATGGCTCAGCAGAAACAAATCTGATTAGCATCCAAGAGGACACAGGTTCAATCCCTGGCCTCACTCAGTGGGTTAAGGATCTGGCATTGCCATGAGCCATGCTGTAGGTTGCAGATGAGGTTCAGATCCCGCATTGCTGTGGCTGTGGTGTAAGCTGGCAGCTGCAGCTCCGATTTGACCCCTAGCCTGGGAACCTCTATATGCTGTGAGTGTGGCCATAAAAAAGACCAAAAAAAAAAAAAAGATGATATGAAGAGTTCCTTTTGTGGCTCACTGGGTTAAAAACCTGACATAGTATCCATGAGGACACAGGTTCAATCCCTGGCCTCACTCAGTGCGTTAAGGATCCCATGTTGCCACAAGCTGTGGTGTAGGTCACAGATGCAGCTCATGTCCTGCATTGCTGTGGCAGGTGTGGCCATAAAAATAAATAAATAAATAAGAAAGATATGACTATATACCTGGAAACCCCAAAGAACTAGTAGGAAGACCAAACAGAGAATTTAGTAAAGTAGCAGATTATAATATGAATATTCAAAAATTGGTAACCTTTATCTATACAAACAAAAACCAGATAAAAGACTTTATGTGCACAAGCCTATTTTGGCAGGCAAAAAATAAAATGTAAGAAAATAACCAGGTGTAAACCATGAGAAATATCCCAAAACGTACATAAGGAAAATCAGAAAACACTTCTGGAAGATGCAAAAGTAGACTTGCATCTACTTTATGGGAAGATAGTGTTTTTGATTAGGAAGACTTGTCATCACAGAGATATTGTCTTCCTAAGTTAATTTATAAATTTAATGCAGTTCCAATAAAAATGCCACCAGTGTTTGTCTGGATCCAGAGAAATTGATTATGAAGTTCATTTGGAAGAACAGGCAAGAATGGCCAGGAAAAGACTAAAAAAGAAAGGCAGCAAAGGAAGACTGTTGACACCCAACAGTAAAATATGTCACAGATCCTCTGGAATTTATGAAATGTGGTGTTGACACAGGAATGGGCAGGCAGACCAAGGGACTGAAAATCTATAAATTCATCTAAATGTATGTGGAAATGTAGTACATGACAAAGGCACCACGTCAGATCAGTGAGGGAAAGACGGACTTTTTCACAGGAGCTGGCTTGAGAGCCGCATGGGGAACTATGACATTGTACTCTTCCTTCACACTGCACACCTGCATAAAACCCAAGGGACTCAGATTTAAATGTGAAAAATTAAACCACATAAGCACTTAAAAAAAAAAAATCATGAGCCAGTTTCTCTACAATCTAGGCGTAAGGAAACCTTTCCCAACAATGACTCAGAATTCAATAGTAGTAAAGGAATGTCTGATAAATTTAACAATATAAAATATTTATTTGGCAAAAAAAAAATACCAACATGAGCAAGGTAGAAAGAGAAATGACAAACTGGAAAAGTGTCAGCAACCTAGAAAACAAAGATTACTATCCCTGTATCATTTATTTGTCCTAGATAAAGAACCTCAACAGCAGAGAAAGAAGTAAAAAACCAGGTACTTACAGGAAACAACCAAGAGATGTGGACAGTTCGCAGAGATGATGAGCAGCTAGTCCTTAATTATATGGAAAATGCTAATGCTCCATCTAGTTCATAATAAAAGGGCTGCAAATTAAAACTGTTATACTTGTCACTTAGATGGACCACTGTCCATGTTTGTTGATGGGCAGTGTTGGAGGGCTGTGGAGAATCAGGCACTTTTGCATGCTGTTGCTGGAAATACAAAGTGTTTTTGTATTCCTGTGGAGGGGAATCTGACAATATCTACCAAAATGATGTGAGAGTTTACACTCTGACCCACCAGCCCGCTCCTGGGAATATATCCTAAAGACATACACATGAGCTTCTCATCATAGCACCACTTATAATGGTCAAAGATTGGAAATAACCTAAATGTCCGTCAAGGAGCCAAGTTAAATACACCCTGGTGATCCACCAATGGAATACTACACAGCGGTGCAAAGTGAGAACTATCTCTGTATACTGCTGCAGAAGAGCTCAGCAATGAAGAAACGTGTGTATAATAGCCTACTGTTTATCTAAAAGAGGAAATGCAAATATATCTTCATAGCCATTTACATATATATAAACGTTTGCATACATATGTGCACATATGCATGTATACATTTACTTTTTTTCTTTTTTTTTTTTTGGCTGCCCCACTGCATATGGAGGTCCCAGGCCAGGGATCAGATCCAATTCATAGCTGCAAACTAAGCCACAGTTGTGGCAATGCTGGATTCTTAACCCACTGTGCTGGGCTGGGGATTGAACCCATGTCCCAGCGTTCCCAAGACACTGCCAATCCCATTACACCACAGTGGGAACTCCTACGTTTATATATTTTAATGGAACAATAAACAAGCAAACAAAAAAGTTTGCTTATAGGAAGAGTGAAAGAAGAGAAGGATGGAAACAGAAACAAATTCTTCTGAATATGCCTTACTTTGCATGTTTGACTTTGGAACTGTGCTTCATATCATTATAAAACAAAATTAAATTTTTTAAAAATAAGCTCTAAAAATTTGAAAGGGAACGAAGCAAACCTGGCTGTATATCACATTCATGCAATAACCACACATCTGGGCCTCCTTTCAAGGGACTTGGAAACATAAAACTATAAACACTAAACAAATAAAATCTTAAAAACAGGGTTCAATAAGCACATTTCTAGAAACTATATATATTTTTGTTTGGTTTTGGTTTTTTGTTTGTTTTTTAGGGCCACACCCACGGCATATGGAGGTTCCCAGGCTGGGGGTCTAATCAGAGCTACAGCTA
This sequence comes from Phacochoerus africanus, assembly GCF_016906955.1. Classification (NCBI taxonomy): domain Eukaryota; kingdom Metazoa; phylum Chordata; class Mammalia; order Artiodactyla; family Suidae; genus Phacochoerus; species Phacochoerus africanus. The sequence goes on along the minus strand of NC_062550.1, from coordinate 72,627,344 downwards.
CTGGCCTACACCACAGCCACAGCAACACAGGTCCAAGCCACATCTGAGACCTACACCACAGCTCACAGCAACACCAGATCCTTAACCCACTGAGTGTGGCCAGGGATCAAACCTGAAACCTCATGTTTCCTAGTCGGATTCATTTCCAGTGTGCCACGATGGGAATTCCTCTAGAAACGGTATTTATTGGCACTGTTATTCTCAAACCACATGGACAGAGCAAATCATATGTTAATGTCATTGGGAAAAAGACTTTCAGCAAACAAGAAAACACACAAAAGTTTTAAATCAGAAGTTTAGATGCAATAGAAAATGTGAATTGGAAATATCAGTGAACTCATGACCTATCTTCCCTGAAAGAAACAGAAAGGATCTCCACTGAAAGGACCGAGCTCAGTGAGAAGACAGAGATTATGGACTTCAGTGTCCACTTTAAGAAGTCCTCATTAAAAAGAGCTGGTGATCCCTGGAGAAGTGCCTGACTCAGGGCCAGGGCAGGAGGCGCAGAAGGAGCTGGGGGCATCTGGTCATGCCAGGAGCCATCACGTAAGACTAATGAGGTTGCACCAACGGAGCTAGCTACACTGAAGAGGCTCAACAGCCAGACATGGGGCAGTCAGGGCAGCAGAAGTGAGGACGACCACAGTGGATCAAAGCATATGAAATATGTTCAAATCCTGTGTTCACAAGTATACTGACAAAAAGCCTTATTGGCCATCTTCAGACAATGTTCTAAAAACCAGTGAGTAAACAGACAAAACTCTTTATCCTGCCTCTCCTGTACAAATTGTATCTCAGGACAAACAGATGAGTAGGAGGAGTTTTCTCAAGTATAAATAAAGAAGAAACCAAGGAATATCCCTCCTTTGCAACCTCTTGAGTGTCTCTTGACAAAGAGCACACCACCTGCAAAAACTCAAATATAAATCTGATGGCCTTGGGTCCAATGGCTTGTTCCTAGGAGACAGGGGGACAGAGAGCATACCAGTGACATGGCAGCATTGCAGTCACCTGGACCCAAAAATGCAAAAAATTCTGGGGGACAAAGGGCCTGCTGAAGCAAATAAACTGCAAGAAGAGACCAAAGGTAACTGCTGGTGGGTGTGGGGTTCCTCTTGGGGGATGATAGAAATATTCTAAAGTTACTGCAGTGATGATCACACAACTCTGTGAATACCTAAAAATCCTTGGATTGTACACTGTCCATGGATGAACCTATGGTATGTGAATGATAGTTCAATAACTATAACTAAATAGAAGAGAAAGGGCATGTAAACCATGGACCCAAGTCAAGATTCCGATTCAAACAAACTTAAAAAAAAAAAAAATCATGAAGTTCCTGTCGTGGCGCAGCAGAAACAAATCAGACTAAGAACCGTGAGGTTGTGGGTTCAATCCCTGGCCTTGCTCAGTGGGTTAAGGATCCAGCGTTGCTGTGAGCTGTGGTGTAGGTCACAGATGCGGCTCAGATGGGCTGTGGCTGTGGCCAGCACCTGTAGCTCCAATTAGACCCCTAGCCTGGGAACTTCCATATGCCGTGGGTGCAACCCTGAAAAGACAAAAAAAAAAAAAAAAAATTATGAGGCTATTGGATTATTTGAGATATTAAAGAATTGAGGAGATAGTTAGGTGATAATGGCATTGAGGGCTTTTTTCATTCCTTATATTTTAATGGCTGAAATTAAAATCTTTACCAATGAAATGATATCTGAGATTTGCTTCAAAATAGTCTAGCGGAGGGTATGGAAGAGGCTGTATATGAAACAGAATTGGCAAGGGTGGCAATTGTTGGGTCTGAGTTATGGGTGCTACTGTCTCATTAGACTCTTCTCCCTATTTCTGAACTCTGAACAGATAATTGTTTTGGGAAGGTTTTTAGAGATGCACAGGGGCTTTGACCCAGCCCCAGAAGCTCTAGTCTCTCCAGCCTCACAGAGGGGTGCCCCATTCACACTCCAGACCCCTTCCTCGATGATCTTCCAGACTGTGGACCAGGTGTGCTAATCCAGCTCCAGGGACCATGGAATACATAATGGGGAAAGGATAGTTTCTTCAGTAAATGGCATTGGGGAAACTGGACTACTCTCTTACCCTGTACACAAAAATAAGGTAAAAATAAATGAAAGATTTGAACATAAGACTTGAAACATAAACCTTCTAGAAGAAAACATAGGTGGTTAACTCCTTGACATTGATGATTTTGATTTGACACCAAAAGCAAAAGTTAGCAAGTGGGCCTACATCAAAGTAGAAAAGTTCTGCATGGCAAAGGGAATAAGATGAAAAGACAACCTGCAAGGTAGGGGAGAGTTTTGCAAATCGCATATCTGACAAGGGGTTCATGTCCAATATATATAAAGAACTAACAAGCAACAAAACAATCTGGTTTTTGTTAAGGGCAGAGAAACTGGATAGACATTTTTCTGAAGAAGATCTGCAATGGCCAGTAGGGACATGAAAAGATGCTCCAAAGTCACCACACATCAAGGAAATGCAAGTCAAACCCACACAGTGAAATATCACTTTATACTTGTTAGTGTGATTTTTTTTTTTTAAAGTGATCAGTATTGGTGAGAATGTGGAAAGAAGGGAACCCTTGTGCACTGTTGGTGGGAAGATAAACTGATGTTGCCACCATGGAAAACAGGATGTAGGATCCTCAAAATTGAAAACAGAACCACCGTACGATCCAGCAATCCCATTTCTGGGTATCTATCCAAAGAAAACAAAAGCAGACTCTGAAAGAGATACCTGAAATCCTGTGTTCATATCAGCATTATTCACAGTGGCCAAGACATGGAAACAACTACACCCATTGAGCCATGAATGGATCAGGGAGATGTGATGCATCTATTCAATGAAATAGTACTCGGCCTTTAAAAAGAAGGAGGTCTTGCCATTAGCAACAACATGGATGACTCTAGAGGGATTTATGTGAAGTGAAATAAGTCAGAAAGGTGAAAACTGTAAGGTATCACTTATATGTGGAATCTTTTTTTTTTTTTTTTGCTATTTCTTTGGGCCGCTCCTCCCATATGGAGGTTCCCAGGCTAGGGGTCGAGTCGGACCTGTAGCCCCCTGCCTACACCAGAGCCACAGCAACACAGGATCCGAGCCACATCTGCAACCTACACCACAGCTCACAGCAACGCCGAATCGTTAACCCACTGAGCAAGGGCAGGGACCGAACCTGCAACCTCATGGTTCCTAGTCGGATTCGTTAACCACTGCACTACGACGGGAACGCCTGGAATCTTTTTTTAAAAAATGTAACTCATAGAAATGTAGAGGTAAAAAGTAGTTGCTCGGGGCTGGGGTGGGAGAACTGGGGAGAGGCTAGTGAATGGGCACAGACTTTCAGGTGTGAGGTGGGTAAGGTCTGAGGTGGCAATTTGAGTTGCAGCACTGGATTGTATAACTGTAATTAGCTAAAATGGCAGAATTTAAATATTCACACACATACACACATATACATACACATACACGCACACACACACATACACACATTCACATATGTGCACGTGTGTGTGCACACACACGTGCACATATACGGGTGTGCACATGTGCACACATGAACACTTATATGCACATGTGCACACATATACACGTGTGCTTACACACACAAATGCGCACGCATACATGCACATACATACACACATAAGCATGCATACACGCATATGTACATAAATACATACGCATGCACATATATACACATACATATGCTCACATATATATACATACACATATTGCACACACAAATGCACATATACATGTCACAAATGATGGAAGGAATCCTCTCACAAGGTACATGTATATTAAACCACCATGTCGTTAATATCTTCCAAGATAGTTTAAACCATCTTATAATTTTATGTCAGTTATACCTTAATGAAACTGAAATTTTTAAAAAGGAGACAACCGCAGCGTGGAACGGGACCCTAAAATTGCTGCTCTGCAACCATGAGAAGGATCAGAGCCCTCAGTCCACGGGCTCACCCACATCTTGTTGCCAAGGTGTGAGGTCTGCCGGAACTTGTCTGGGTGGGGGTGAACAGTCTGCTCTTTTCACGGTTCAGTGATAAGGGAAACCTGTGAAAATGGCTGCACATACACATACGTACATACACATACATACACACACACGGCGTTACATTCTTCGGGTCCCAGGACACAATCTCTCTCCCGGAGTCCCTTTCTGCTTCCAGAGCCCATGCCCCTGGAAGCTGAGTAAACGCAGAGGGCAGAGGCCCAGTGGCCCTGACAAGGGCCCATGCTGCCTAGGGATACTCAGGGCCGGTGCGTGTGTGGGCGGCCCCCTGAGAGACCCCCAGCTGGAGGGCCAGGCACTGGGCAATGCCTGGGGTCCCCTGGGTTCCCTGTGGCCTCCTCCTGGGCCCACGGGGTGACGCCTGCTGTCTTCCCCAGCAGCGAGTCTGAGCGCGTAGTGGACATGGCCTTCCTGGGCACCCGTGCTGGCCTCCTCAGAAGCAGCCTATTCGTGGGCTCCGAGAAAGTCTCTGACAAGTGAGTCCAACTGGACACTGGGGAGCGATCCCTTGATGAGGGGTGTCCCTGTGGTTTGTGGGAAGACCCTGGACTCGAGGAGGCCGGGGGGTAGGTTGGGGTTCACATCCTGGGAGAGCAGAGAAGTACTCCTTCCTGGACGTGCCCCAGGAGAGGCAGGGAGGGTGGCCCAGTCAGGGCAGAGAGCGGCCAGACCTCGAGGTTGGGAGATTCCACTAGACCTTCAGTCCCAAGAGGGGCCCCAGTCTTCCTGCCAGATGGGTCTCTAGGTGACAGGCTAAATCTTCTGGCCATGCCATCCTTTGTCAACAACTTCTCCCATCCCCCTCAGTCCCCAGTTCTCACAGGGGACTGTGATTTTTACCCCCACCCACAACTAGGGGTAGGGGTTCGCTGCTGACATTTAGTGGATAAAGGCTAGGAATGCCACTAAACATCCCACAGTGCCCGCGATGGCCCCACAATGGCCATCTGACCCCAAGCATCAGTAGTGCTGAGGCTGAGAAGCCTTGATCCTGGCAAAGCCTGGATTCTGGGAGAATCCCACTCCACCCAGGGCCCAGGGATTGGCCCACGCAGTGCTGCAGCAAAGGGAGGAGGGGGCGGGGAGGAGCTGGGCTGAGGAGCAGAGCCACCTGCCTTCTGCAGACCAAGAGACTCGAGTAGGTGGGGCCGCTGAGCACCTGTGGGAGAACAGCCAAAGGGAAAGGGGACTCCTGCACAGACCTGACCCTCCCACCCTTGTCCGTGCTTGCCTTCCACCCCTTTTGTAAATCCAAGCACACAACCTTGACACTCTGGGCAGATCACGCTTGCTAGGAAGCAGAGGCTTTCCGGGAAGGGGAATTAAGTGGTTCTTTCCTCTCCCCCAACTCCCTCCCCGAGGGCGGGAGCATCCTGCCTGCCAACCCTTCCTCTGCCCTGTTAGAGACATGGCAGGTGACTCAGATGGACCAGATTCGGTGGGGAAGCTACAGATTCGCCCAAGGGTCTTGAGCCCCGTGGAACTTTCTTCCCCAAGCTCACCATCCCTTAAACCTCCTCTCCCACTTGGAAAATCACATGTCCATGTCTTCATGCAGCTGAGGTTGGACAGCAGACCACACCAGGCAGAGTGAGGGGAGGATCTTGTATTCCCCTGCACCCCTCCACAAGGCTCCAAGAATGGAAGAGGGAAGGCGATACAGATAGACCTTCCTGACTCATGAACCAGCTGCCATGAATAGCTGTGTGTGCACTGTACACCTCCAGGGGGCCAGTGCACCTGGACCCTGCAGCCCCAGATGGTACAGCTAGGCAGTCGGGCTCCTGAGGCCCATGAGCCAGGCACTCCCAGAATCTAACCTCAGTTATCCACCTGCGGGTTATCCACAGTCACTTTTTTAATCCCCCACCAGCTTCTCCCTGCCTCCCACTCTGCTTCTGGGCCAACACTCCCTTCTGTCTGCGGGTTGAGCCCAGGGAGTGCAGAACCATAATTAGCAAGGTAGAGCTGCTCAAAAAAAGGAAGACTGGTACTGCCTCTCAAGCCAAGACACAGTAGCTTTTGAAGTAACCATTTTGGGGGAATTTATGTCCCTCTGTGACTAGACAGTTTTCTCCCTCACTCATGCTAATTAGCCTGACAGAGAAATTAGGCTACATCCAAAAAAATAAATAAATAAACCCTGCTAGCAAGGGGTTTACAAAAGATGAACTGGCTCTTTCATAACACAGGCCCTCCACCTCTCCTAGCTACAACGCACTATCAGATGCTCCAGCATTTGATTCTGGAAAAGGCAGGAACTACTGGGAACGTTGTCTGGGGCAACAGCAGTTTAGGGGCTAATCTTTTCTTGCGACAACTCCACCAAAGCAGAGGGGAGCCACTCCCTGGGCCCAGGCAGGATGACATTGTACGAATGAAGAGAGGAAAGAAGGATCTCCTGGATCTGGGGGAGGTGCTAGAACTTTCTCCTTGCAGGCAGTTCCTGACTCCTGCGGATGACGCCAGCATGTTCACCCTGGACCACTTCCCTCTGTGGTACCGCCAGGCCGCCGAGCAGCCTCCGGGCAACATGGTCTTCAACCTCCGCCCGGTGGAAGGACAAGGTAATCCACACCACGAGCTCTGGGACAGGGGACCAGCAAATGGGATCAGGAGACAAGAAGGAACGTCCCGACCTGGGGGTCTATCACCCCGCACGCTGGCTGGAACACTCCGTTCCCTCACCAGCAGTCAATGATGGCCTTTAGAAATCCACCTGGGGTGTTCCCTGGAGCCTCAGTGGGTTAAGGATCCGGCCTTGTCACTGGTGTGGCTCAGGTTTGATCCCTGACCCCAGAATCTCCACGTGCTCTGGGCACAGCCACAAAAAAAAAAAAAAAAAAATCAGCTGGAATGCATGAAAGAGGTTTGACCCCAAAGTCAGGAAGAACTGGATTCTAGCCCAAATTCCATATAGGAGGATATTGGGAGAGTTGATCGTTAAGAGTCCTCTGTTTCTAAACATTTGAGTGTTTCTGAGGATTGCTTAAACCAGGGGGATAAAAGGAACAGACTTAATTCCATGGGGGAGTGCTGGGCTGCACAAGTCCGAGCAGAGGAAGCAACTTGTCACCCCTCCCTCAGCATCTCCCAGGAGCAGAAGCACTGGGCTCAGCCCCCAACACCCCCGCCCCTGGAGCTCCTGGCAATAACTGGTGCCTTATGGCTACCAGGCCCTGCGACTGCAAGGGTGTGAAGAAGGCAGCCTTACTGGGCTTTGGGCACCAAGCCAGCACACACCGGCTAGTCCAAGGGCCAGGAGGGGTTTCAGAGCTGCAGCCGCCAACTCCCAACCCCACCCCCACAGTGAAAAATGGCCCCAGCAAGTGGCATTGCCAGACACCAAGAAAACTGCAAAATGTTCAGGACAGAAAAGACCTGGGAGAGCGCACATCCTCATTCTCTCTGTTCACACTTAAAGAGACTTAAGACCCCAGAGGGGGTTCAAGAGTCACCTCTGGAGGTCCTGAGTCCAGTGCAGTGGGGTAAGAGGGCCTGGAAAGTGTCCCTGTCCATCCAGGTGGAGTGAGCCAAGGAGGGGAGGAGTAGACACCACAAGCAGAGGCTGGGAGTCAATTTGGGATGAAGGCTTGTCCTCCCCTCCAGGGCCTGCCCACCCAGACTCTCCTACCGCAAAACCATCCTCCTAAGCTGACTGCAGGGAAGGGTGGTGCAGTCCAAGGGCCCTGGCAGCTGCAGGCAGCGCATGCCATCTGCAGGTCTTCCTGGCCTTGTGCCTAAGCCTCCCCTCCATCTTCCACCAGATGCTCCGTCTTCTACCAGAGCATCTCTAACGTGCTGTGCAAAGGTCCTTCCACATGTCACTCACCCAGCACGTACAGCCCTCTCCTTCCCCAAGGAGAATCTCAGGCTTGGCCAGGGGCTCAGGGCCAGGCTGGAGCCCCGGCCTGCCCTCTGCAGTTGGGGTCTTCCCTCTCTGCAGGTCAGGCAGCAAGGGGCTGTGCCTGCCCCAAACACCCCCAGAGACCCCTTCCCACATGGGCCCCTGAGCCCACAGGCGGCTCCTCCTTGCTGGCACCATCGGGAGAGGAAGAGACCATGGGATCCTGGGAGGGTCTCTGGGTGAGGGCCTGACTCTGGGGATGGGCTCCCTCCTGCCCACCCCATCCCTGGGGCCTGCCTGTCACTGGGACCTGCTTGGCCTCCTGGGGAGCTTTTTGAGGCAGAGGTAGGGGCGGTGGGTAGGAGCAGAGCGCCAGGTGAAGAGGGGAAGCTGGAACCCCAGCACGAGAGCTCCGCATGCTCTATTCTCCCCCAAAGAGACAAAACAATTTTAATAGGGGACCCTGAGGAAGCGGAGGGGGTTACTGCCAGCTGACTCTGTGGCCCTCCACCCAGGGCCTGGTGGGCGAGCCCTGCCCACGTGGAGCTGTCTTTTGCAGTCAGTGCTGAGAAACCTGCCAGCACAGAGCAAAGCCACTGCAGCTCAGGCCTGTTGCTCCTGTAGCTACAGCCCCTTCCTGGGCCAGCCCTCGGCCCCACCACCCCCAGTGGCCTGCTCATCCATCCCGGTGCTAGGCCAGGTAGCTGCCTGGTGACCCAGTGCCAAGATCCCTGATATACCCAGAGACAATGTCATTAGGGCCTTGCACCTTCACTCAGGTGTTCCTCTAAGCCTGGGGCGCACACACAATGAAAGATCTGTCCAGAAAGTAGCCTGTGGCCAGGGACACCGTGTCTTTCAGACGCTTCCAGGCACGAGGTGGGGAAGCCGGCTTCTGTGTGTGCTGTGGTCCCTTGTGTCTTCACCATTCCCAAAATCCAGGATGGCCGTAGTGTCAGTTCCTAGGATCAGAGTAATTTTTGATTTCTGTGAGATTCTAGTTACAGCAAGGCGTGATGAGTAATCTGGCAAAAGAGCGGATACAAGAAGCCCAGTGGTTAAGTTTCATTAAAGTGACACTGTAAGAGTCTCATCACCTGTTTGTCCCAAGCAACATTTGATGTAAAGACGTTCTAATAAGAGAGCACATGATAAATTCGTGCCCCCTTCTTGGGACTTTTAGTGATGAACTTGACCTATAAACAAAAGTGTGTTGAAAAGCGAATCCAGGGCCATAAAATCAAGAGGCTGAGGACATGTCCTAGTCGACACCCCTTGGAGCCAGAAAGCTCCATGTTCATGTGGAGCTGAAACTGCCACCTAAATTCTGCACCTGGCCAGAAAGCACCTCCAGGCAGGCACCAGAGCACAGGGGCCAGCTGTCAGCAAGGGAGAGACACAGCAGGTAGCATCATGGAGCCCACCAGGGTTTATGGGGCACCTTGGATGTGTCAGATGCCAGCCAGCCTTCTGTGCCCAGTGAGGCCCCAGCGTCTGGCTTCCCAAAGGGGATAATGGTGTCACTGATTCATGCGATGGATCAAGGACAACTCAGGGTCGGCCAGCACCACGTGCTGGATCACAGCCTGAGTGCTGTTCAAAGGGGCCACTTGATGCCATACAAGCCTTCTGGGTGGGTCCCAGGCAGGTGCCAAGCTCCAGCGAGGCAGCTACAAGCAGACAGATTTGCTGCCCCCTGAGGTAGAGCAATCCCGCATTGTCATGACCTGACCATGCTGCACCGTCCAGGCAGCCAGGGCCACCGTACACTGGCCTGGCTGGCTTCGGCTCAGCATGGAGAGGTGGGTGGCTCTGGCACATAGGAGCACCTAGGAAGCAAGACAAGAGGTTAATGGTGACAGGCAGCCTTCCCGGACAGCCCCTGCTTGCTCAGGAATGTCCTTGCCTGGGGTTTACCTGGCTCCCTGGTGGGGGCTGAGAAAGTGATTTGGCAATTGTTTCCTCCAGAAAGTCCGGGCGAGCCTGAGGTAGTGACAGTGAGCACAGCTGTTGCCGTGACCGTGGACAAGAGGACAGCAATCGCTGCAGGTAGGAGCCACCCCAGGCCAAGAGGCCAGGCCACTGTGAGTCAGTGTCAAGAACAAGTACAGGGGTGCAAGAGGCCCCTGCATGTGGTCTGCGGAGCCAGTGCCCTGGCTGTGCATTTTCCCAGGTGAAATGTGGGGCTGAGGGGGACGGAGGCCTCTGAGCCGTTTTGTAAAACTGTAAAACTTTAGATCTAGCAGAATTCATGCAGTAAAGTGAAACCAAGAGAGGCTGAGAGGACTGCTCAAGGTCACACAGGACAGAGACTGCCCCAGACTCCTTCCCACCCTCTGCATGGCATTTCCACCTCCATTGCCTTGGGCGCTGGGGCCCCACTGAAGGGAGGGCTGGGCTCTTGACCCAGGCCCTAAAGTCTGAGCCCCTACCTACTGCTCTCTCACATGTTCCCATCCAGCCCTCAGGGGGCCCAATGAAGCCCATCTAGTTTGGATCCATTTTACAGATGGGGAAACTGAGACTCAGAAACATTATTTGCCCAAAGTCCCACAGCTAAGAGTTAATGAGGATGGAATATAAGTTCAGACGGCCTCTCTCCTGAAGGCCCAGGTTCATGACCTGCTTTGCAACTGGCCACAAAAGCCATGAGAGCACCCAGTGGACCCCACAAGCTGCCCCAACTTTGAAGCCTCTTGGCATCTCTACCCAGTCGTCCCGGAGCTGGAGGCCTATGTGGTAGAGCCGCCCTGGACCTCCAAGCTCAGCCCCTGCTGTGTTCTGAGAAACTGCGTGGTCCTCAGGCTCTGGGTCATGGGGGGCTCTGGGCTTGGTGCCTGGTGTGTGGAGGGACCCTGCAGCCATGGGGGGGTGGGCAGGACTCTGAACCTTCTTCCCCAGGCTGCGTGAGGGCAAGGAGCAGGTCTGGGTAGGCAGGCTGCCCAGGCGAGGCCACCGTCCGTGACAGGGTGAAGGCAGGAGGGAAACCCCTTGGTCTGGTTGTCGGAAACACGTGTGTCACTGGTGTCCTGAGCACTAGGGAGGGCCTCTCGCCGTCCCAGTCACCTTTCTGTGCTTGGCCTGGCCTGCTATTCCCAGACACTAGAGACGGTTCCGCGGCCCCGGGTGAGTCTGTGCTGGACCTGCTCCCTCCGCAATGTGACCTTCTCGGTTCCCGCACACCTGAAAGCCCCGGAAAGAGAAGGCACTTAAGGTCAGGCTGCTGGCTACACTCCCCTGCACCCTCCAATTATTTGCTATCATTTTTAACTCCGCTCTGAATTAGAGCCAGGAGGGGTTGCCATGGAAACTGTGTCCTGGTGCCTCTGGTTTAACTCACTGCAGACAATCGCTCTGATGCTCTGGGGGGCTCGGATGTGACAGGACAAGGATGAGGCACTGGAGACCTTGGTATTTCAATTATTCGATGTCCTTTTGTAATTTCCTCTTCCTGGCCTGTGGCTCAGCCTCCGCGACCCTGTGCCAGCTGGGCCTGGAGCGCTGGGAGGTACAGGCAGCTTGGGTGCTGCCCTGGCAGTTCCCTCCTGCATGCATGTGAGTGTGCTGTATGACGTGCGGGCTGTACGGTCCATGTTTATGCCTGGGGCCGGCAAGGAGGTGGAAGGGCAGCTTAGGGCCTGGCAGATGAGAGAGGAGGACTGTTTAACCTCTAAGCAGGTGTTTATCAACAGTTTATGCAAAACTTCTAGGAATCTACCATTTTAATCAGGGTCCAGTTTCAGTCCTTCATGCTCTCTGGGTCTTGGTTGGGGAACCTCACCAAGCATCGCGGTGGTGGGGCTATAACCCACAGGTGCACTTCCCAGCACAGAGGCCTATGTGTGGAGGCCCTGCTGGTTGGAGCCTCCTGCTCCCTCCTTGGAGCTCTGCCCGCATGCATGTGGCCCTCAGATCATGGTGCGCTCAGAATACATCCAGACCCGGCAGGCTGGGAAGGGGCCCAGGGTCCAGCTGAACCCCTGGAACAGGGACCTGATGTTCTCTTCTGCCTGGGGTCTGCTCCTGGCTCACTGGGGCATCGCCCAAGGCAGGGCTCCTGGGTGGGCTGGAATTCTGTCTTGGTCTCTGAAGACTGTGACCCAGGTAGCCCAGGCCCGTTCGGCCAGAGGCCAGTCAGGTAAGAAAACCCAGAGGCCTTGCCCTCTGGCTCAACTCCCCTCCTGGCCCTGGCCCCGGCCCTCCGGTTCATAATTCTATTCTGTGCCTGCTGAGCCCTTAGGAGGGGTTGTATTGTAAACCCAGAGTGTTGTCAGCTTGTCTCTAGATCAGTCTGGAAAGTTCGAGGTGTTAAACAGGCTCCTCGCACACATCAGCAAACCCAGCAACCTCCTGGAGGCTGGTGAGACCTCATCCCCTGTGTGGCTCTCAGGGAGCCTCCCATCATGCCATGGGGTCCCCTGCACAAAGGTAGGCCTTGTACCCAGCTGCATCTGCTCTGATTACAGAGCGGCCCTGCCAGAGGCAGAGCTGGGAGCAGGCACTGGCCTCTGTGCTCTGCTACCACCTGGGCCCGAGGCTGAACGCAGCCAGACACCCCCTCCCCACCCCTACCCCGCAACCCAGCCCTCACCTTCCACCACCCTCCCAGCGGTACCCCAAGGCCAGGCCCCAGGCAAGGTTTCCGTCTGCCTTAGGAAGCTGAGGACTCTGCACCAGCCTGGGTGTAAGGGGTGCCCACACCTCTCCCACCCAAGGAAACCAAGAAGTACATAGGAAAATACAGTCTTTATTGGTCATCTGAAACAACAAACCAGAAATATAATTTTGCCTTTAAAAATCGTCTATCTCAGGCTGAAGATACCACCATTGACAATGCCAGCCTTCTCCCCACTCCCCTTAGAAAACCCCCAGATCTGCTGTCAGCCAGCACCTGCAAGAAGGAAGACTGGGCCAGCCTGGTGGGGCAGCTTGTACCTGGTATCTCTGTCCCTGCCCTGCCTCAGACGGGTTCTGGCAGCCTCCGCAGGCCACCCCCAAGACCCTTGTCCCAGAGCCAGAAACCAGCCTGATGCAGCCAAGAGGACACTGGTGTCCTGCAGAGGGAGGCCAGGGACCCAGGACTCCCTAGGGTCACAGTCACCAGTAGGGGCAGCCCTCGTAGAGGAGAGAGTGACCCTCACCCTGCACTGCCCCCTTCCCAGCCCTGCCCCCCGTCTCTGCCCCTTTGCTGTGGGTCACAGGTGAAGAGCAGGTGGACCCCTGGCCCATGCTCTGGTTCAGGCCCAAGTCCAGGTGCTACAGAGGGCTCTGGGAAAGCAGACTGAGCTGACGAAATGCTGGGGGAAAAAGGGACCCCATTACTGATGTGTCAGAGCAGAACATGAGCGTCCTTTCCCTGCTCTCGTGGTCTGTGTGGGATGTGTTGGTGGGTCCATCACAGATCATGACTCAGTCCTTGCCCCCGAGGTCACGGGCCCAGAGATGCTGATGTGGAAGGGTGAGAAGTGCAGGGCGACGGCTCTTGGGCTGCAGGCTGCAGGCGTGGATGTGATGGGGTCCCCACGGGGCCTGGCAGTGATGATGTGCTTAGGTGGCACTGAGGACAAGCCCGGTGATCTGTGGTGGGCTCTTGGGAGGCTGCCATCCATAGGCGCTGCAGCGCCAAGGCCTCTGGGCTGGAGTCCCTGGACATCCCCGCAGGAGAGGTGTGAGCGAGTTTCCATGGTGACGGGCAGTCTCATCCACAGCACTACCTTGGCCTCTGGAGAGGATCTGAAAGGAATCCTTTGTTGCGGGTGTGGGTTTCTCCCATCGGCTGGAGAAGATTGCATAAACAAGCAGCAGGTTGTGTGGTCTGAGGGCTGGAGACGACCAGGGACGCATGGCTCTGCACCCCCCGCCAGGGTCCCACAATCTCTGTCCCCGTGTGACTGTGTGCAAGACGCTGAGCTTGTGAGAGTGGTCAGTGATCCGAGGGCGGTGTGGCCAGTGATGCAGGGACTGAGGCGTCAGCAAGGAAGAAAGCGGGGCTGACCTTGCCAGGTGCAGATGGCAGGGCTAGTCTGGCTGCACATTAGTACCAGCATCTGAAAGCTGGACCCAACATCTTCCCAGTTAGGAGAGAATCCCAGAACCTACCAGGCCCCCACACCCCTTCCTCCCCACCCCCAAATGAAGACGGGATGGGTCAAGCCAGAGGGGGGAGCGTCCAGGCTGTGACCACACCCTGGGCAAAGAGGCACAGGGGTCTGGCCTAGGAGCCTCTGCTTGCACACAGTCTTTTCTGCCGGAGGTCTGGAGGTTTGGTGGCCTGGAAAGGAGTGTCAGCACACTGGTGGCTTCCAGATACTTAGGAGTTCACGGAGACACTGGCCCATTTGCTGGCAGGCTGGAAAGAGAGTGAAAAGGGACAGAGACGGAGGTGGGCTGGGCTCTCCCCCACCTCCTGCTGGGCTCTCAGGCCACAGAGGAGATCTGCTTCTGGTCCTCGTGCTCGCCTTCAGGGTCACCCATCAGGGGCTGGCGCTTCTTGAGCTCCCTGTGGTACTTGGCCATGAGGGAGGCGTAGATGCAGCCATAGGCAGCGGCCACCACCATCATGATGCAGACGATGCCACAAACCACCCCCGCGATGATCACCGTGCCGATGGCCCGCCGCACGCTCACGGGCCGCGGCCTCTGCTTCTGGGGGCAGGCGGTGCTGGGCTCGGGCTCAGGCTCAGGGCCTGGCTTGGGCTTGGCAGGCTCCAGGCTGGCCTTGGTGCAGGGCGGCCCGGGGACCTCCAGCCCAGCTGAGCTGTTCTCGTCCTCCAGCTGGGAACAGTAGTTGAACATCTCCATGGGGACCACACGCATGTCCTTCCCCCTCAGCTCCTTGGGCAGGGTGCAGGCCAGCTGGTCCAGGCGCCCCCCTGCATCCAGGAGAGAGAAAGCGGGGCTGACCAGGCATCCAGAACCACCACTCCCTACCCCCTGACCCTGGCACAGAGGGCCCAGAAGGTCTAATTTCTGTCGGCAATGCCGTCTGTCCTGGTGTCTAGAGAAAAGAGGAGGGGAGGGGAGGAGAGACCAGCATTTATGCAGCCCAGTGCCACAGGGGCGAGGGACACGCATCACACCCCTTCACCTGTGCAAATGGACCGCATCCACATCCCCATCATAGAGAAGCACACAAACATTTCCACCTTGCAGGCTCCCCAGGGTCAAACCACCCTGGTGCTCAGGGCGGGAGGTGCAGGAGCCTGGCCCAGATGGCAGTCCCCACCTCTCCTTGCCCTGAGCCTCCACTGGCACTTCTCCCACGGTGTCTCATGCCTCCAGGCTCCTCCCCCTCACACAAAGGACAGCAGTCAGTGAGGAAGGAGAGAAGAGGCTGGTGAGAGCACTTTCCTCCTTAAAAGCAACTGTGGCCCCATCCGCACCCCAGCCAAGCACCTGCAAGTGCAGAGGCATCCTGGGAGGGGACCCTGAGGGCAGAGGAGGGGCTAGTGCCAGTGAGGGCATGTGGGCAGCCAAGGCTGCACAGGCTCACCACAACGGCCAAGCCAGACATGCCCTGGGGGGCAGTGGATACAGAACACAGGTGGGACAAGGGGGAAATGGGCTGCCAGACACCCCCTGGGATCAGAGTCAAGTCCAGGCCTCTCCCAGTTTCCTGACCTCTAGGTACTGGCACCCACTCCTGCCAAAGGGCCTGGGCTCCTGCCCCTTGGTCCCCACCAGTTCCCAGCCCAGCTACTACAATCTTTCCTGGTGCTCAGGAAAACAGTCCAGGTTTTTGATTTGGGTTTGGTCTGGAGATTTTTGGAGAAGTGCAAGTTTGCAAATAACTCTATAGTGAAAAGTTCCTAAAAACATACATTCTCCTTCCATGGGCCTTAATTCCTGATGACTGATGACCGTGTGGAAGGCCAAGGACGTCCCCCCGGAGGACACATCCACATGGCTCTCCGACTGCCTGTGACAAGGCTTACATCCAGGAACGTGTGTCCAGGGCCTTTGCACCTGTGGGAGCTAGGTGTTGACAGGGGCAACCCTGTCTTCCAACTCCAAAACCCTGAGGCTGACGCCCTCCTGGCTTTGTCATCATGTGCAAATTACTTATTTCATCACTGATGAGTCTTGAGATTCTTGGCTGTAAATAAGAATGGCCATCTCAGCTGTTTTAAGTGTTCAAATAGTAATGCACATGGAAAGATATCTGTACACTGGAAACGCTGCAAGTATTCATTATTATTTCCCCACTCACAAAAATGGGAGAAATTATCATAGCAACTAACATTTTAAGGCAATTTATCATTTGTAAAATGTTTTTCACTAACACAAGAGAATATCATGCAAATAATTAGATTGTGGAAACAAAGGCATAAGACTGATGATAGCATCAGCACCCTTCTCACGTCACTTCATTCGTACAGCAAACATTCATGGAGTGCCAACTTTGTGCTGGGCGCTAAGCTGTGTCTAATTAAGTCTGGTTAATATCATGACTACTGCCCACAAGTGGGCATATAAATGAGTAGGTTTTATTGAGGCCTCACTTTATGCTGAGTCCTCCCAGACACTTTCCATGCATTACCTATTTAATCTGCACAAAGATTCTCTGAGATAGCTATTGCTGTTTGCCCCATTTCACAGATGAGGGCAGAGCACAGAAAGGTTAATCAACTTCCTCAAGATCACACAGCTAGTAAGTGGCAGAGCCACAAAGCAAACCCAGATCCGGCCCTTTTAACCAGTAGGCTTACTTCTTTGCCCTCCTTGTCCACTTTACTTAATCATTTCGAAGATCGTTATAGAACTTTCCCAGGTTAACACAGGGAGTTAACAATGTGAAACCAAAGGCATTTGGCTTCTTAGTAAAAGCTTTCTTTTTTTGGTCTTTTGTCCTTTTAGGGCTGCACCCGAAGCACATGGAGGTTCCCAGGCTAAGGGTCTAATCAGAGCTGTTGCTGCCGGCCTACACCATAGCCACAGCAACGCCAGATCTGAGCAGCTACTGTGACCCACACCACAGCTCATGGCAATGCCAGATCCTTAACCCACTGAGCAAGGCCAGGGATCAAACCCGCAACCTCATTGTTCCTAGTTGGATTCGTTTCCGCTGTGCCGTGATGGGAACTCCCTTTAGTAAAAGCTTTGATAACAAAACTTCTTGGGAGGAATTGTGATCATCATCAAAATGAAATGTGGTTTCATTTATGGATTTGAATTCTCTTGCACCCTCCCACAACTGTGGGTATTTAAGAAATGGCTGCATTAGTCAGAAGAGCAAGAGTGCTTTTATTCTTCCTCCTGCTGCCGTGCCAAGGGAAGCCCAGAGGCAGAGGAAAATTAAACTGTGTTTTTAGGTCCATCCTGAAACCTACAAAAGTGAGCAAGTTGCAGTGAGTCAGTCTGAAAAGGAGGCTGGGAAGAGAGGGGGTAGCCCAGCCCCTCCGCCCACTGCTCCCTCCTCCCCCACCCGCCCCAGGAAGCCGTAGGCAGAGCTCACCTCGGTAGGAGAACCACTCCAGCCAGTGCTTGAAGTCCCGCAGGTGGCAATCACACTCCCAGGGGTTGTCCCCGACCTGCAGCAGCTGCAGGCTGGCCAGGGGCTCAAAGGTCAGCCGGTCCAGGCTCTGCAGGCGGTTGGCACGCAGCGACAGGGAGCGCAGGGCCGGGAGCCCGTCGAAGAGGCCAGGTGGCAGGCGAGCCAGGCCATTGAGGGACAGGTCGAGGTGGCGCAGCCGCGGCAGGTGCCGCAGCAACTCAGGGTCCAGGGCCCGGAGGCTGTTGTTGCGCAGCTGCAGCTCTGTTAGGTTGGCCAGGTCCCCAAAGGCAGCACGGGGCAGCCGATCCAGGAAGTTGTTGGAGAGGTCCAGCCGCTGCAGACTGGACAGGTTGGCGAAGGCCCAGCTCGGCAGGGAGCTCAGCCTGTTGTTCTGGAGCAGGAGGGTGCGTGTGGCGGCCGGCACGTCTGGGGGCACCACGGTGAGGCCCAAGCCGCTGCAGTCCACCTCCAGGCTGCGGCTATCACAGGAGCAGGAGAAGGGGCAGGCGGGGAGGGCCTCGGCTGCACACAGAGCGATCCAGTAGGTGAGCCCTGGGGCAGGTGGAGGAAGGAACTCAGGTCAGTGCCCCCGCTGCTTTCCCTCCTGTGTGGTTCTCACTGCACAGCCCTGGGCTCAGCTCCCTGGGCTCAGCTCCATAGGCCCAACCACAGCTGGTGCAGAAGCAGAAGCGTTTCCTGACCACATAAAAGAACTAACAGACCCACAGCCCTTCCTCGTGAAGGGACAACGCAGGGTGCTGGGATTCAGCCCAGAGCATCTCCCTGGGAGCCTGGGCACCCCCGACACCACAGCTGTGGACACAACAGAGGGTCTGAGGATGTCAGGGGGTCCCTGCACCTTCCTTTCTCAGGGCTGCTGCCCCGGAAGGGTTTTCTTTCCAGATATCATGGCTGCTCCTTGCCACCACCACCACCCCCACCCAACCTGGAGATGCACTGGGCTGAGGGCCATGCATGGGAGGGGCTGGGATGCATGTGCAAAGGGGTACCAGACCCTCCCCACAACCCCCCAGGTCTGCACAAATCCCACCTCCAAGATGGGCCAGTGACTCAGTGTGAGAATGGGAGCTCTGGCCCACCCAGGGTCCCACCCAGAGACCCCCGTGGAAATGTGAGTGAGATGCTCAGTTCCAGGCAAACCATGGGCTAGGGACACATCCCACATCTGTCCTCACTCTACAGCCATCCTGCCCTTAGACTGGGGCATGGGCCCAGTTCCTGCAGGATGGGTCTGCTGACAGCAGGCCACATTTGCCCAGGGCCCTCTGAGGAGGAAGGGCAGCAGGGTGAGGGGTGCTAGGAAAGTAAGTCCCCTCAAGGCAACTCATTCCGTGTTCCACATACTAAGAGTGACCACACAGCCCCTGTAACTGCCCTCCTGGGTATCACCGTGGAAGGGGGAGGGAGGAAAGGCCCAGCTGAGGAGTGATGGACAAGTTCAGTCCAGCTTTGGCCACCCGGCTCCACCCAGAGGGGCAGCAGCTGCCTGACCAGGTGCCTAGAGGGGACAGTCTTGGGTCTGGTGTCTGGTGTCCTAGAAGGCAGGCAGAGCCTGAGGGAATGGGATGGGACAGTTCCCCCCACATCCCCCCCCCCCCTCCAGAAGATCTGTGACACCTGAGAGGCACCCGGCCAGGCTGACACTGGAGCCTCTTTGTTCTCGAGGGAAACGAGCACAGTCATGGCCACCTGGGGCCACCTGCTGGACCTCTTACCCTCTGAGCTGTCTGCCTGCCCATATGATTCCCTGCCACACCATGCCACTTGAAGGTCAATATTCCTCAGACGTCACTTTTCCCAGAAAAAAATTCAACCCATCCACAGCCTCCCTCTCAAAAAGAGCAACCTAACCCGAGGCCACTCCCCTCCCCCCGCTCCCTGAGAAATTCAGGCTGGTGTTCAAGCTCTGGTGACAAAACATAACCCTGTACTTCGAGGTGTTGAATGATTCTAGAAGGAGGTTGAAAGGGGAGCTGTGTTCCTCGGGGACCAGAAGCACTGACAGTGAATAATTCAGGCCGCTTGTGTTGTGGGGCGGAGGCATCGCAGGGCAGAAGTGGGGAGCGGGGACATCCCAGGACCATCTTCCCTCTTGCCCTGTCGCTGGGCCAGCCCTGTCCTTTCCCCACACGCAGAAAATTCTCAGGACTTCCTTCACCCAGACAACTCAGGGTTTCCTTGCGGGAAGTAGGCGGCCTCAGTTTCCCCATGTGCAGGAAGGCTGGACCCCATCCCTAAGCTCCCTTCCAGCAGGGCGCCCCCACAGCCCACTCGTTCCCTCTGCCTCAGAGTTGGGGAGCTGAGCCATAAGAGGGGTCTCCGGGCACATCCAGCTGACAGCCAAGGCAGGGCTAGAGAGACAGTGCTCGGGGTGGGGCTGCTGGGGACAGACAGACCTCCAGCTCCTGACCCGCCCACCTCAGCTCTCTTCCCTGGTACCACGGGCAGGACCGTGGGGGGTGGGGGTGGGGCCGGTCCCAGATCATCCCTGCCTCCCTGCCCAGCCCCCGAGTCCACTCACAGGAGATTGGCTTCCACTGCAGGACAAGCCTGGTCCTTGGCTTAGGGCTGCTGCCTGGGGCCAGCATGATGGCTGCACGGGTCTCAGGCCCTGCACCTGTGGGGAGAGAGGAGCCCCTCGTCCCCTGGTCAGTCCTGAGAGAGAAGGAGAGTGCTGAGCAGAAGCAGGCATCCAGGCCTGTCCAGCCCTGGGGGTCAGGGAGGGGCCGGTGTCTCTTTACACTGCTCTGCTTTCCTCTGGGCTATGATTTCCTGGTAGGGGAAGGAGGGGGGCGAGGGGGTGGAGAGGCCAGGAACTCAGCCTCCCTCCATGAGCGAGGATTCGTGGAGGGACAGGGGTACTGCCGGAGCCCAAGGGCGGTACAGCACTGAGCTCTGGGCTGAGGGATGCAGGAGCCTTGTCCCCTGTCCCCACCCCACCCCAGCTTGTGTCTGCTGCTTCTTGTCTCTCTTAACTGTTTTTGAAGCATGCAGCCGCTTCCATGGCTGAGCTGTCCCCACATGCCAGGTGCCCCCAGGTGCTGAACCAAGAGCGAGACCCCCCCACCCCACTGCCCTCTTACCATGGCCCCAGTAGGAGGAAGGGTCCAGGTCCCACACGGGGCAGCTGTCGGGTGCGGGGAGGCCCAGGCCCCACTCTTGCTGCAGGGAAGCCCCCGGCGACCCCTCCCGGTTCCGTCTTCCGTGGCAGGTCGGCTTGGAGGCTTGGGCTGCTCATCAGAGGCAAGACAGGGCAGCATGAGGTTGCAGAACAGGGCTGAGCAGGTCCAGGGTCACACAGGGGCACTCCCCTCCCCAGGTGTCCTGCCCAACCCCAGCCCAATAGTACCGGCTGACCCCTGGTCCCTCTTCCTTGCAGAGGGGCCAAGGGCCCAGCACAGGGATGGGAAAGGGATCTGTGGGCTGACCTGCAGTCCCGGCAGGGAGGACAGCGCTGGCCTGCCCCCTGCTCCCAAGGGTACAGCAGCCCTTTCCTGTTGCCACATTGGTCCCAGTGACTCCTGGCTGCGGCCTCCCGCTCCCCCTCCCACAGCCGGTTTAATTCTGGGAGCCCAGGAGCCAATGGCAGAGCGGAGCAGACGCTGAGGAGGTGGGAGGAGCTGCTGGGGGCTCCACTCGCCCTGGAATCTCAGCATCCAGCAGGGTTTCCCTCTGGCAGAAAGGGGCCTCTCCCGCCTCCTCCCCCACAGCTGCTGAGCTGCCTCTGGGCAGGCACTGCCACTGCCAGGCTGGTCAGAGCACAGCAGCCCCGGGCCTCAGCTGTGCCCAGCAAGGGCGCCTGCTCAGGAAGGGGGGGACTGTCTGTTGCTATGGGCTTTGCCTCCCCTTCTGGAGCACTCACAGCCTTGCAGGGGCTGCAGAGACGTAGCACTGGGCTCAGACATGGGGTGAGGGGAGCTGCATGGTCCCATGCGCCTTTGGGATGGATCAGGGGCCCTGGGCTGAAGGGCAGAGGAACCCAGGGGGTCTTCTCCAGCCACCTTTCCAGGGCCAGGCCCACCACGCCTCCTTGACTTAGCTTCCAAATCCCTGTCTGGCCACTCCCACACTGTGCAACTTAAACAAAGCATGCATACTCTCTGGGCCTCAGTTTCCTTATCTCTGAAGGTGAGACCACAACACATTGTCCTCCCTGAAGCTCAGTCTAATCAAGGGAAGATGGCTAACACTTGCTGAATGGGACACATCACCTTGAAAGACAGCCTAAGTGATGCTCTGAGCTAGGGCTTGAGCCCCAGAGAGGCGTGGGGAAATGTCCTCCACAGGGAGGGGTCAGCAGCTTACAGCACATCTGAGTGGCCTCTTTCCTGGCCCCCAAACCTCACACCTGGGTTGGTTTCTCTGTTCCTGAGCTTGCCCTGGGCCAGCAGCCATCACACGGAGGTCACCGTGGGAAGCGCTCACACGGCCTCCCGGACCTCCATCGCAGAGGACAGGATGTACCCTCTCCGTGCCCCTGGGCCCCGACCCTCGCCACACTCCCTTGTTCCTCCTGCCGGCGAGGACCCCAGGTCAGCAGCTTGCAGCACCCACACGCTATCGGGCAGCCCAGTCTCAGAGACAACCAGCATGTCAGGCCCGCTCCCTGGTGACTGTCCCCCAGCAATGGCCCCTGGGGGGAGGCACGTATGTGGGACTAAGCCACGTGCACACACAGGCTCCCAACACAACACGTGGTGCAGATACCCCCCCCCCCCCCCAGGGAGCCGTGCAGCCAGGCCCATGCGGGCACACTCACACGCATGCGCACATGCAGCAGGCTGGCAGTCCTCCAGCACTTCTCAGATGCCATCACTCAGGCAGTTCCCAAATGCCCCCAGAAGACAGGTGCCCAGGGGGACCTCCAGCCTAGGACCAGGGTCCAGAGAAGCCCCTAGCAGGCCACCCCTGACCCAGGACCCTTTCCAGACTCAGACCCATATGGGGCTGGACTTGCAACACAGCATCCCTCCTGCTCTTTCCAGCTGCCTCTGGGGAGATAGGTGGCAGAGAACCTCTCCTCCGAGCCTGAGTCCTGTTTCCACCTGAGCTCCCCCCACCCCGCTTTCCCACCCCACTACCCATCCCTAGCCTTTGTGTCACCCCTAGAGTGAGTACCAGTCCGTGGAGATGGTGCCCTTGAATGCAGGTCCTGACACCCCACTCCCAGCCTCAAATGATGCCAAAGCCATCATTTGCAGGGGATGGAACACTGACAACCCAGGAGTCTCTGGAGAAACATGACAAAAACAAGGCCCCCCAGTCCAGGGAGACATAACCTGTGCTCCTGGGAAGAGCCCCTGAGGGGATATGGAACCAGCACATTCTAGCTCCCAGGCCTCTGCCCTTCAGCCCACCTCTAACCAAGGGACCCCCTTCCACCCCCAGAAGCACCAGCCTCTTGAGGAAAGGGGTGACCTACATAGAAAGCTGGGAGTGTGGCTGCTATGGCAGGTGCTGGCCGCTGCTAGAATAAATTACCACGTCTAGGAGGGAAGTCCCCACCCAGGGTAGAGAACCAGCAGCAGAAGTGAGTTGGGATATGTGGGATCTCTGGGCTCCAAGACCCACAGCTTCATGGGCACTTCTGTCCCAGCCCCAGGAAGAACAGATCCCACAGGGTCCCCAGCCTCCTTCACTTGGCTCTGCTCAGAGAATCAGGGTGGAGGGAGGGTGGGGCTTAGGAGCTAAAGGTGGCCAAGTACTCCCCCACCCGCCACCCTGCTGCCAGAAAGAAACACGGGCTCTGTGCTCCAGTCCTCTGCTACTCAAGCCTGGTCCATGGACCTGCAGCACCAGCCTTACCAGAGAACTTCCTAGACCCACCCCAGGCCGACTGGGTTGGACTCTGCCTCTTAACAAGACACCAGGCAATGCATGCACGTGGTCAAGTGTAAGCAGCTCTGGGCTGGGTCCCCTCTCTCCTTGCGGACCCTGGCACCTCTGGGGAGGCAGCGGGGAATGGCAGGGGCCTGGGCAAAGGGGATGGGAGGCAGCACTGACAGCATCACCTTCTGCAGGAAGGTTCTGTCTGGCAAGGAGCCATTGCCATGGCCACAAGCACCTGCATGTGATTCTCCGTCCCCTAACAACTCTCTGGGGTTGGAAGTACTACTAACACCATTTTGCAGATAGGGAAACTGAGGCCCAGGAGATTCATGCCATGGAAAAACACAGCCTCGGGCCTGGATGGCCTGGGGACAAAGCTACTAACTCAGCTGCCCTTTCAGGCCTCCAGGCCTCTTCTGCCCTGATCTGCTTGCACATAGAGGCTTCCTGGTACAGGAAGGAAGGGGCAGGGAAAGGGATGCAGCTTCATTCATTCACTCAGCATTTCCTGGTCCTGTCTCACTGCAGCCCCCCAGAGACAGGTGTTCTTATCAAACCCGGTGATGCCACAGATGCAGTGGGCAGGGTCCTGGGAGGCAGAAGTCTTCCTGGGGAGCAGCGGGTGCCTTCTAAAAGCCCTCTGGTTGGGGTTGTGTGCAGAGGTGAGGAGGTGGGCTGTGAGCTCCAGGGAAGCTGGGGCTGGGGTGGCGGTGAGGGAGCAGCAGGCAGCGGCGGGAGCAGGAGGGCCCACGTGTCCCTGCCAAGCTGGGTGGGGGGGTGCAGCCTCCCATGCAGACTAGAGGGTGGGGGCAGGGGCAGGAGCCACTTCCCCACCAAGCTCTCGCCTGGCCCTGGGAGGAGCAACCTGCCATGCTCTGGCCCCAGCAGACGCCCGGGTTAGGGGGTGCCCTGACCTCTCTGGGCTTCCCCCCACTCCTCCTCCAGGCAAGGTTGGCTCAGTCTCCAGCCAGAAACTTCCAGGAAACCTACATGGCCTGGTGTCCAAGCTCCTCTGATACTGCTCAGACATATCTATGCTCCCAAGTCAGTGTCCAAGCCATGGCCATTAATGCCCACTGTGCCTGGACCTGGGACTCCCACCTCCTGGGATAGCATGCCGGCCTCCCCTGGAACCTCTCTGGTCAGGGGTCCCTCCTCAGGACAAAGGCCTCCGAACCCGTAATTCTGCAGAGGGGTGAAAGTCACAGGCTAGTGACAGGCAGGGCCAAGACGGGGCCAGTGCTTGGGGCTTCAAGGGCAGGGTCTTGAGAGGCACCTGGGCAGCGGGGCAGGGCTGAGTTCCACCTGCCACCAGCCTGGCCATCTAGGCCCTTCCCGTTTCCTCCCTGCCTGTCACCCCCTAACACACACTGCCCAGGCAGCACGGAAACAGGTTTTTTTAAATCTCTATATTTGTACTTGGAACAGACAAACCTCCTGGTTCATTTTTAAACGTGTGCCCCATTCTCAGCCCCGCTTCCTGCAGCCTGTTTCCTTGTCGATATTCCGCATCCCAATCAGACCCTCTGGGAGGGGAACAGCAGAGCCCTGGAGTCACTCCTCAGGTGCCTGGCCTGCGGGGGGCGGGGGGGGCAGCCCCCCACAGGTGGGCAGAGGAGCCTGATCTGTGGAGGAGGAGGGAAAGGCCTCCTTCCCCCCCCCCTCCCCTCTACTCCCCGTGCACCCAACCCTCACCAACCCCCTCCGTGCGCCCCTCAGCTTTGGAGCCTGGAAACAAACGGGGGGCAGGGTTTGCTCATCCTGGCCCCAGTTGCAGCTTTCAGGCAGCCCCCAGAGGAACCAGATCAGTTGCTTAAGAAGACTACCCCCCTCCTTCTGCCGCCGACTGGCTTCCCTGGTCTCCCTCTCTTGGCAGTCTGTGCCCATGGGGAGGGGGGACGCCGCTGCGGGTTTCCCTCCGGCTGGACTCCCCCGCCCATCTCCACGTGCTCAGCCTGCCCCCTCCCCCAGCCCATGCAGTTATCTAAGCTGCCCCGTGTCAATCTGAATCAGACCAGGAGATGCCCAACGCGCCCTGACAGCCAGGTGCCAGCCTTCCCACCACCCACTCCCGACCAGTGGACTGAGCTGATCAAAGAGAGGACAGAGAGCCCCATGGGAGTGAGCAAGGGGGTCGGGACTTCTGGTCAGACCTCCTATGTCCTGCATTGTCCTGCTCCAGCCTGCACATCCAAGCCAGTGTGCCCGGCTGCATCCCACATGCCCCTAAGCTGAGTCCACCACCCCCAAGGTAGAGGGGGTGTGCAGCCCGGGTGCCTCAGCCCCAGCCTGGTTCCCTTACCCCCAGTGGGCCTGGGCTGGCTGGGAGCAGAGCTGGGAGCCTCAATGAAGTATGAGAGGAAGGGCTGTGAAGCTGTTGTCCCAGGTCCACTGCCAGCCACGCCCCCCCAGGGAGGCTCCACCAGAGCTGCAGGGACTTGGGTCCAGCTGGGGAGGCTTCTCTGTGCCCCAGCCCAAGGACAGCCTTCTAGAGGCCAGCACTCCATGCTGAGGGCATCCTGTAAAGAGAACCGTTGGCACCCCAAGGTCCTCTGACATCAGTCTCCCAGCCACCCAGACCCACAGGCATCCTCTGTGCCAGCCCTGTCACCAGCACCCCCTTTCCCACGGCACCCAAGTTTCTCGGGCTATCTATGCGGAGCTGGGCGTGCAGGAGGCACAGGGCTCTTGGCTGGTGCTCCCCATGCTGCAGGGACTGGTTTCTATGCCACCAGGCCTGTCATCTGGCACTGGCACTGCCTCATCCCCCCTCTCCTTCCCCAGCAGAACCCCAGCTCCTGTCCCCAGCACCAGGAGGTCAGAGTGGCCTGTGCCCTTCTGCACCCCAGAGGTCCGGTATTGAGCTTTGCCCCAGCCCCAGTAATCGCCCCTTCCCCAGGGGGCAGGAGGCCACAGCAGCTGTCTTTGCAGGCAGGGAGCCCAGGGAATATGGCCCAGTCCCCAAACCCGGTCCCCGGGCCCCCACCAAACACACACACTCACCTTCTTCACCCCCACAAGCTCCTTGAATCAAGTCACTCTGAGCCGTCCAGCGAGCCCCTCCTAGGATTCCTAGAGAAATCAGACAGCCCTGCCGAGCAGAACGCAGCGGCCGAGTCCCGGATACCCCCGCAGGACCAGCACGCAAAGCACCGGCGGGAGGAACGCCCGCGGCCACCTCCGCCAAGGGGATGGGGCTGCCGGGTCAATAACACACAGAGGAGGAGAGGGAGGGACGAGGTAGTCGAAAGGGGCAGGCGGGGCGGGGGAGCGCGTGTGCGGAGCAGAGAGCAGCGGAGTGACAGCAGGGGGAACATCCGTGATGACAGCGACAGGCGCGCACCCGGGAAGGCGGGCGCATACATACCGGAGGCGCTCACCCTCGAAACGCTACCATTTCAAGGGCGAAACTCCGAGGGGGAGGGCTGTTCCCGGGCCCCCCATCTTCCCTCTCCGCCTCCGCAGGTTCTCCCTGCCCCGCTGCTTGGCACCTCCTCTGGCTCCCCCCTCTCCCCTTCCCCAGGGCCCAGAGCCCCTGGAAGCTGAGTCTGCATCCTGCTCAGAGGTAGGACAGTAGCTCCCACCCTGCCGGCAGGAAAGGAAAGCTGGACCCTGCTCTTGGTCAGAAGGCGGCTTATTCCGGAAGGGAGTGCCTGGAGGGACACATGGGGGCTCATCTGCTTAGTGGGCCTCCTGGAAGGGGCCCCAGGACACTTAAAGCCAGTGTCACTCTGTCATACAGAGGTTACTGAGCCTCAGTGACCCCAGACCAGGGCTGCTGGGGGAGGGAAATGCAAAGGGCTAGCCAAGGCCTGTGGGGCAGGTTGTCTACTGGTGCAGGGGTGAACCAGAGGTCTGGGGGGCAATCCCAGCCCCACCTCCCCAGGCTAGGCTTCCACAGGCTCCTGGCTAGATGGGGCCAGGGAAGGGGAGAGACTGGTATCAAGAACTCAGAGGCCTCTTTCTTTACCAGCCAATCAGGACAAAGGAGTTGGAGAAGTCCGTATTCCAAGGGGAAGGCAAGTGTAATCCGAAGGAAAGGAAGCCAGCGACCAAGTCAGGGGATGAGCCTGTCGGGGCTGGACCCAGGTGGCCTTCCTGGCATCTTTTTTTTGTTTTTTTTTTTTTGTTTTTTAGGGCTAGGGTTCCCCCCCCCCCAGGCTAGGGTTCAAATTGCAGCTATAGCAGCTGCATATGCCACAGCCATAGCAATGCAGGATCTGAGCCACACTGGCAACCTGCACCACAGCTCATGGCAATGCCAGATCCCCGACTGAAAGAGGCCAGGTATTGAACCTGCATCTTCATGGATATTAGTCAGATTAATTTTTGCTATGCCACAGCAGGAACTCCCCTTCCTGGCATCTCTTAAAACCTGCCTGGAGATCCCGTCGTGGCTCAGTGGTCAATGAATCCGACTAGGAACCATGAGGTTGCGGGTTCAATCCCTGGCCTTGCTCAGTGGATTAAGGATCTGGCGTTGCCGTGAGCTCTGGTATAGCTTGCAGATGCGGCTCAGATCCCGAATTGCTATGGCTCTGGCGTAGGCTGGTGGCTACAGGTCCGATTCGACCCCTAGCCTGGGAACCTCCATATGCTGCAGGAGCAGCCCAAGAAATGGCAAAAAGACAAAAAAAAAAAAAAAAGACCTGCCTGACAGCCAGACTCAATAGCCCAGCATCCCCCTCTTCCCTTTTACATGCTTTCCTGGGGTCCATGGTCAGCCCTGGGGGCAGACTGAGAAATACCCTTGACCCAGGAAGCTCCCACACCCACCTTTCTGTCTGCTCTGGCTCTGCCAGGGGACATGGCAGCTAAGGGCCCAGGAAGAAGAGCAGCTTTATCTCTGGCGGGGTTCCCTGCCTCCCACCCCACCCCCGTCATGGGCACCCACCAGCCCTATGCACACTTCCCACCTCCACCCCCCATGCAGGAGAGCCGTGTCCTGCCCTGCGTCTGGACCTTCACCTTAAACACTTGACCAGGATGCACCTCCTGGGTGTGCTTTCCCTGGCTAGTCCCTGGCTGGACTTTCTGTGACCCCAATCACAGGACGCATGGCAGCTATCTGTGAGTGGGTCACCCCCTTTCCTACAGTGGGGGGTCTTCTGGGAAAGGGTCTGCCTCACCTCGCTGGGTAAGGAATGGGCAGGAAGAAAGCCTAGCCCAGATGTCAAGGCCCAGAGGCTAGTCTCAGAGGCTGCTTGCTGAGCTGCCATTAGCGGTTAATGCCCCAGCCCCACCGCCCTGTAATCTGGAGGTGGGATCTTAAAGGTCTCCGGGGTCCCTGAGCACTGGCTGCCCAGCTTGTCCTTAAAGAATGGGCCTGAGCTGACCTAGAAGCCCTCCACCCAGGTCAGCACAGGCTGCAGCTGGGTTCTAAGGACCAGGTCCATAGGAGAGCAAGGGGCAAGACAGCATTTCTGACCCCCAGTCCCAGCCCTGACATGGAGGGTTTCTCTGTGTGCATAGCTGTTTTGTTTTGCCGTCTGTGATGACAAAGCCACACAGAGGTGACAGCCGGGATGCAGAGCAAAGAGGTGCATCTTGATAAGCCGTCTGCCGCCTGTGGCCTTATCGAGGCTCTTTGTCTGCCAGCCCAGCAGATCTTCAAGAAAAGCTGCTTTGCAGGAAGAAGGCCAGAGGGAAGGCGGGAGGTGGCCCAGAGATGGAGACAGGCCAGGCTGGGGAGGAGGAAGGGGCCGAGGCTCCTCATCCATCAGGCTGTTGGAGGTGCTCCTGGGGACCAAGGTTGGGCTCTGACACAAGGACCCGCCAAGTACAGGCAGGGGAGCGGGGTGGGGAGTGGCAGCCTGGAAGGACTGGTGCCTCAGCTGCCCTTCGTCATGCGCTGCCTTCTGCCCTCTGCAAGCCCACCAAGGGGTACCCGATTCTGCACGTGGCAGGCTTCTAGGAGGTGCCAGAGGCCAGGGCGGCAGCCTGGGGCCCACTTGAGCGAAGGAAGAGGGGGCTGAAGGTCATCCCGGCAGGTCTCTCAGGAGAAGGCTGGGCTCTCACGGTGTCTGCGGTGGAAAAGCATGATTTGGTTTGCGAGGCAGATGTGAATCAAAAGAATTTAAAATGATTGGACATAGGAGTTCCCGTCGTGGTGCAGCAGAAATGAATCCGAGTGGGAACCATGGGGTTGCAGGTTCGATCCCTGGCCTCACTCAGTGGGTTAAGGATCCAGCGTTGCCGTGAGCTGTGGTGTAGGTCACAGACATGGCTCAGATCCGATGTGGCTGTGGCATAGGCCAGCAGATGTAGCTCCGATTAGACCCCTAGCCTGGAAACCTCCATATGCCGCGGATGCGGCCCTTAAAAGACAAAAAATAAAAATGATTGGACGTCGTACAAGCCAGCAGGCCTGTACTCCTCTGTGGCGGATGAGTTCCCGTGCTCCCTGCCATCCCCATTCCGCACCAACTTCTGCTTTTAGTGCTCACCTGAATTCCTGCCTCTTAGCAGGTTCCTTCCTGGGTCCTCAGGGGCGCCAGAGCCCAGCTAGATCTCCAGGATCTAGTCCACAGCATCTGTGGAGGGTGCCCCCCTGCCCCCGGGGAGGTGAGAAGAGGCTTGTAGAATTGGCTTTCCAGCCAAGTAGCTAACTTGACAGAATTCACATGCATTTATTCATTTAGCTCAAAAAATATTCAAGGAGTCCTGCTGCATCTTAGGTGCTCGTCTAGGTGCTAAGGATCAGAACTCAACCCCACCCCCACCTGCTGTGAGCCCCCAGTCTAATGGGGCATAGCGGACTATGAATGAGGACCCAGTACATCAGTCATGCTTAGAAGTTAAAACCAGTGACAAGACAGACGATGAGGCCAAGGGGAGGACTGTGTATCTGGGGAGGTCAGGACACCGGTCCTGATGGTGTTTGAGCTGAGATCCGAAGGTGAGAGGGCAGCTGGGCAGATGCCCTGGGGTGGGGACAGCCTGGGCTGTGTGAGGGAGAAAGGGATTTAGGCTGAAATCTGGGAGGGGGCGGGGCCCGCTCCTGTGGGGCCCAATTACAAAGGGCCATGGGCAGGCCTTGGGCAGTTTTGAGCCAGGGAGCACAGTAAGCTCACTCTTGGGGCTCTGTGAAGCCCTGTCTGCTTGCAGGTCTGCGGCATTAATCCGAGGGGTCTCAGGGGTCACAGTGGAGGGTGGAGAGAATGAAAGATTTATGAGGTTTTGGAAGAAGAACTTGGGTGGAAAGCGGAGGATGGCAACAACCAGGTAGATGTGTTCCCCGGGGGGAAGTTTCAAGGAGGGTCGGGTTTGGGGAGGAAAAGCCCAGATTAGGTTTTAGGTTTTGTTTGGGTTAGGTTTGGTTTTTTTTGGTCTTTTTTTTTTTTTTTAGGGCGGCACCTGTGGCATGTGGATGTTCCCAGGCTAGGAGTCTAATCAGAGCTACAGATGCCGGCCTACACCACAGCCACAGCAAGGTCAGATCCGAACCGCATCTGCAACCTACACCATAGCTCATGGCAACACCAGATCCTTAACCCAGTGAACAAGGCCAGGGATCACACCCGCAACCTCATGGTTCCTCGTCAGATTCATTTCCGCTGCGCCACAACGGATTAGGTTTTGAACATGTGAACTCTGAAATGCCTATTGGTGACCCAAGCAGTATGTCAGCAGGCAGTTGGATGCATCTGGGTCTGTCATTTTTGTCATGAACCCAGAAAAGGGCCTACCTGTCCCCTTCCTGCCCACTCCCTTCACCACCCCCGCCCCCAACCTTGAAACAACAAAGAAGCCCCTAGGAGCTCAGATGTTTCCATATCTCAGGACCTGTTCACGAAGGCCAGCCCCAGTAGCAGCCGCAGAGCTTCAGTAGGGCTCCAAGTCCACTCACCTGGGGCCTCAGGTGATGCTTCCAAATTGCACTGTCCAATGTGTAGCTCTTCACATTTAAGTGAATTAAAATCACTTTTTTTTTTTTTTTTAGTGGCCACACTTGCAGCGTATGGATGTTCTCAGACCAGGGATTAAATCCTAGCCACACCTTCAATCTACCCTGCAGCTGCAGCAATGTCGGATCCTTTAACCCACTGCACCACAGCGGGAACTCCTAAAATTACCATTTGAGGAGTTACTGTCGTGGCACAGCGGAAACGAATCCAACTAGGAACCATGAGGTTTCGGGTTTGATCCCTGGCCTCGCCCAGTGGGTTGGGGATATGGCGTTGCCATGAGCTTTGGTGTAGGTCGCAGACACAGCTCAGATCTGGCATTGCTGTGGCTCTGGCGTAGGCCTGCAGCTGGAGCTCCGATTAGACCCCTAGCCTGGGAACCTCCATTTGCCACAGGTGCAGCCCTAAAAAGACAAAAAAAAAAAAATACGTTTTGAATTTTAAGCTCAGGTCCTCGGTCACGCTGGCCACATTTCAAGGGCTCAATAGCCGCGTGTAACTAGTGACTCCTGTGTGGGAGAGAGCAGGTCTAGAACAGCCCCATCTCAGGAGTTCCATCAGGCACTAATACCTGACAGCAGTGCTTCCCAATACATCAGCACCCGCTGGGAGCACTTTAGAAATCAAATCTTCAGGCCCCACCCCAGGCCTATGGAGTGAGAAACTCTGGGGATGGGGTTTCAACAAACTTCCAGATGATTCTGGTGCAGGCTGAAGTTTGAGAACCACAGCTCTGGTTTAGAAAAATCTCCCACTTGAGCTCATCTTTGCCTCAACAATCTTAGGTTCCATCTGCCTTTCTAGGCTAAATGTAATCACGACCCATTCTACAGCTGAGCATTTGACACACGCTGCCTGGTTAACCCAGGGCTAGAACTCTGGCCTCTTGACCCTTCCCTGGTCAGTCCCTCTTTCTCTCTCTTCATCACATTTCTTTAGAATCATTCCATAATGAAAAAGCAGCAGCATGCAGTAAATCTGTGCGGGACCGAGACGCCAGTCTCTAAGAAGAGCCAGCTGAGTCTCAGGAAGTCAGAAAATTGGGATGGAAAACCTCTCCAATGACGGCCATTGGGGTGACTGTAGAATGTCTGGCGAACATGCATAACGGCTGGGAACCCCGACCCAGTCCCACCTCGCAGATGAGGGAACCAGAACCCGGGTGGGGAGCTTGACCGGGCCGGTCAGCCCCTCCCCCATCTCCTCCCCTCTGGGCTCAAATCAGGCTCCAAGGATAGAGGTCAGGTGTCTTAGAGACACGAGGTGGGTGGGTGGGTCTGGCTTCTATATTTAGATGAAGCAGCCTCAGCTGGGAGGTCCCAGCAGCACCAGAGCAGGTTTGCCGTTCGGAGAACGCATACTCACGGACGCAGGGTGCCTGGTACCAGCACATTTTCGATATTATTGTCCCAGACAGTGGGAAGCTGGCCTCGTTTCTTTACTCTTTTTCTCTCACTTTAACCTGCCTTTCTCTCGGTTCTGTGGCCCCCTTTCTCTTTGCATCTGAGCCCTGGCTGGCCTTCTCCAAGCCTGCTGGGGACCAGCGAGGCGTGGCGGCATCCGAGCAAGGTTTTCCAGGCGGGGCAGAGCAGCTGGGTTTCCCAGAGCCTCCCGCACGCCTGGTAACCTGGTCCCGGAACGTGCACAGGAAGGGGTGTGTTGGGTGGAGAGTAGGCGGGTGCCCACTCGGGGCCAGAAAGGGGAGCATGGCTTTCCCAGAGGCCTCGCCTCCAGCTCCCTGAGACCCCTGTGCCAATGGGCTCGCCGACCTCGCCTCGTCTGGGGGCCGCTTCTGGTTTGTGGCTGTGGAGAGAAGGAGCCACCATCCCCCAGCTCCTCTCACCTCCCCCCGCTTCCCGTGGGCGCGCCTCCTCCCTTTGGCTCGAATCTAACATCTTCTCTGGCTGTCTCTCCCCGCCCACCACCCCCTCCCCAAAACTCGCACGTGGCCTGGCCGTCCTCCCGCTTCCTGGCAGCGGTGGGCGTCCAGATGAGGGTGGAGTTCCTGCAGCGCACATTCTGGTCGGCCACACGGCAGGTGGGTACGAGGGCCGGGTCAGGGTGAGGACTCGCCAGCGTTGCCACCATGATGGGTGGGTGGGCTCCCGTGGGTGGGCTCCCACACCCTTTTCTTCTCTGCCTCCGTCCTCCCCATGTCCCTAGCGCCCTTGCCCCAGGTCCCCCTCTGCCCAGACCCAGCCCTCCACTGGCCTGCATCTCTCTCTCTCTCTGCAGCCACACCAGGTAGAGGAATGTGAGCCCCGTGGTCCCCCTACCAAGGCCCAAGCCTTGGCCATGTCTACACTGAGAGCCCTGCCCTCCAGGCCTCCCTTCCCACCCCTGTGGCCCCACAGTCCAAGGACTGCACCTCACTGTCCTCTAGCAGCTCCGCCACCCTGAACCAGCCACCCCAACACCAGGGCTCCCCAAGCACTGCCAGGTCCTCACCAGGAACCACCCACCAGAGGGGAGGGGAGAGGAGCAACAGCCCAGCCCCCACCACACAGCCGATCTTGCTTGCTGCCAAGGCCGCAGGCCTGGCTCCCTCAGAGGACGCTGACCCGTGACCCCCCCCCCCCAAATGCACACACCCAGTGCTTACACACCATGCACAAGCCATGTGTACAACAGACAAGCGCACCCACAACACACACCCCCCGTATACACACCACATAAACTAAACGTGTATATGACACACCTGCACAGACCATAGGCGTGCAGTGGACACTGTCCCCCACACTGGTGCATCACACATGTACACACATCACACCCATGTGCACGCCACACGAATACACAACTTATGATTCCCCTCTTTCCCCTGCAGTGCGGTGCTGCCGAGGGGCCATGCTTGGAGAGCTGCCAGGACAGCGTAAGCGTCTCCCCAGTGGGAAGAGGGTGGGCCAGCCCCTCCCTCCCTGCAGCCTGGGCTCCACACAGGGAGCCCCCCCTGCGGTGGGCGGGCAGGGACGGGGGTTAGTGGCAGGGTTTGGCCTTGACCTCCTTCTGGGGGTCTTCCCAGGACCTGGACTGCTTCGTCATTGACGGCAATGGGTTCATCCTGATCTCGGAGAGGGCCCAGGAGGTAAGGTACTTGGGAGGCGGAACTGAGGGGTCACGCTGCCCAGAGAAAGGCCGGAAGCCATCCCAGCCCAGGCCCAACTAGAGGAAGAGGTCTGATGAAAACCAAAGCCAGCACCCCAAGCCCTCAGAATCCAGGTGCCCAGAGAGGCCTGGCCCTTCCCTCCTCCTTTCCTTCCCCTCCCCCTTTCATCCCTGGGCCTCAAAGTGCAGCAAGGGGACCGGCAGCAGCAGCTGGAGGCTTGATAGAAATGCCAGTTTTCAGGCCTCACCCCAAACTGAGGGGATCAGAAACCGGGGTGGCCAACCCTCCCTCCCCCGTGCCCCTGACTGTGATGAGGTCGGGGACCGCTGCCCAGGCTTCAGGGCGCTGCTGTCTGTCTCATGCCCTTTCCCAGGGGCCTGGGAGAGAGGCCTGATGCTTTCATAGTTAAAGTGGGGCCGCTCTCCCGAAGAAGGGTGGGCGGCCTGGCTGGAGGCTACGTGGTAACTTGACCAGTGTCTGGGAGCTGCTCCCATCTCGGAATCTGGTGTCTGGACAGGGGGGTCCCTTGATGAAGAAGCCTAGATTCAGGACAGAGTGGGGGACAGGCTGGGGGAGTACGAGCCTCAGCGGGAGCCTCAGCTCCCCCACCCCGCTGGGTCTGCTCATTCCCACGGCCCTTCCGCAAACACGCACACTGCTCCTGGGAGCCAGATACCCCAGCCGTGAGGAGCAGAGAGGCAGACGCCTGTCCCCCAGGACCTCACTGTCTGGTAATGCAGACACTCACACGTGCACACAACACACCACAAATCAAGTTTCGCCTCCCAGCAAGGGAGTCACACAGAACTCTGTACCTTTTTGAAAACCCACCTGGGTGCAACCCCTAGACTGATGTCACACCAACTCAGAGTTCAAAGGCACCGGGGCCACCCCTGGGGCTAGTCAGGTGGACTGTGCTGAAGGGCATCTGGAGGGGAACCTAAGAGGCAACGCGAGGTCCGGAGCTCATCCCGCTGCACCGCCCCCCTCACAGATGGGAAGATTCCTGGGGGAGGTGGATGGTGCTCTCGTGACCCAGCTGCTCGGCATGGGAGTGTTCAGCCAGTAAGTGGGGCGCCCCCTGCCCCCGCAAACCTCGATACACATGGGGGCGGGGGTGATGGGAGGCTAAAAGGCCCAGGCGGACCTCAGATCTTGACCTCAAAAGCCCAGAGGGAGCCAGCTCCCAAGAACTCCAAAAGCAGACTTGCTGAAGCCGGGGATGGCCGAGGTGGGGGGGTCCATTTTGTGATCCTTAGAGGGAAAAGCACATTTTGCTCTTCATCATGGTAGTCTAAGCACAGAAATGTCACTTTCTGATCTGCCTGATCATGCCCTTTGCAGATCTGGGGGAGGGAAAACTGCAACCCCCCCCGCCCCCGGGAGGATGGCGGGGGGGGGGGTGGTTTAGGGAGGGTGGGTCCTAGACTTGCCCTGCCCTGCCTCTGATTTCAGAGTGACCATGTACGACTACCAGGCCATGTGCAAGCCCCCCACTCACCACCCCAGCGCCTCCCGGCCCCTGGCCAGTGTGAGTGTCACCCCAGATGTCCCCTCTGTCTCAAGCCTGTCCCTTTCTCATTAGAGCTCCAGGGCCACTCTCAGTCCCCTCCCACTGCCCCCTGCACACAGCCGGCTCCCACCCCAGGTCCTACCTGGGGCTTCAGGGCAATTGCTCTGGCAGAAGAAGTAGGCTCCCAACCTCACAAACCATCAGAGACCCCAGAGATGTCACCCAGTGTGATGACAGAAGGGATTTCCCAGTAGTGCAGCTTGTGGTGCTTCCCTGCTGGGGCTGGGAGCCCGGGACCTGGGGTCAACACTGTGTCCCCTCCTCCCAGCCCATCTCTGCCCTCCTGACGGCTGCCAGGTGGCTGGTGAACGAGCTCATGCTGTGAGTGAGGGGCCTGGGGCTTCATGTGGGGTGGTTTCTGAGGGAGCCCTTAGAGCTAGCAACCCGAGGGGGTGGCAAGGGCCCTGGGATGAGATGCCCTTCCCTGTGCACACACCCTGTACCGCCCCCCAGAAGCCCCCCCCCGCTCTTGCCCCCCCCAGTCCCCCTGCTCCCCCCATGGAAACCTCTGCCCCCCCAGACCCTCTGCGCCTTTGCCAATCCCCCGTGGGAGCACCCCCTGCCCCTCCTGCCCCTCCACCAATCCCCCGTGGGAGCACCCCCGCACCTCTGTCCCTGTGCAAACCCCTCTGGGAGCCTCTCCTGCTCCTCTGCAAACCTTCTCTGGGAGTTCCCCTCCCCTCCCCTCCCCTCCCCTCCCCTCCCCTCCCCTCCCCTCCCCTCCCCTCCCTCCCCTCCCCTCCCCTCCCCTCCCCTTTCTGCTTTCCCCTCCCCTCCCCTCTCTGCTTTCTCCTCCCCTCCCCTCTCTGCTTTCCCCTCCCCTCCCCTCTGCTTTCCCCTCCCCTCCCCTCCCTCTCCCCTCTCTGCCCTCCCCTCCCTCTCCCCTCTCTGCCCTCCCCTCCCTCTCCCCTCTCCGCCCTCCCCTCCTCTCCCTCTCCCTCTCCGCCCTCCCCTCCCTCTCCCCTCTCCGCCCTCCCCTCCCTCTCCCCCTCTCCGCCCCTCCCCTCCCTCTCCCCTCTCCGCCCTCCCCTCCCTCTCCCCTCTCTGCCCTCCCCTCCCTCTCCCCTCTCTGCCCTCCCCGCCCCTCTCTGCCCTGCCCTCCCCTCCCAGCTCTGCCCTGCCTCCCCCCTCTGCCCTGCCCTCCCCTCCCCCTCCCTGCGCAGCCCCGCTCTCCCCTCCCCTCTCCTCTCCCCCTCCTCTCCCCCCGCCCCTCTCCTCTCCCCCTCCCCTCCCCTCTCCCCTCTCCCCCCCCTCCCCTCCCCTCATCCCCCCTCCCCTCCCCTCTCCCCCCTCCCCTCCCCTCTCCCCCCTCCCCTCTCCCTCATCCCCCCTCCCCTCTCTGCCCTCTCTCCCCACTCTCCCCCGCCCCTCTCTCTCTCTCCCCCTCCCCACTCCCTGCCACCTGCCGCCACTCCCTGCTCCCCTGCCTGTTTCTCACCCACGCTGGGCCCCCTCCCCACAACCCACTGCCCCCCCATCCTCCTCCCTACCCCCCACCCCCTTTCTCTGTACCCCCCCATGCACCCCCCTCCCTCTCCCTGCACCCTGCCTACCCCTGCCTTCACCCCCCTCTTTGCACCCTCCTGCCCCCTCCCTGCACAACACTGCCCAGCAAGAACGAGCGTGTCCAGCCATGTCCATGGTGAGGGGCAGGCCTGAGATGGGTTCTGTCCAGCAGGCTCCTGCTGGAGTGGAGCGCCTGGGGATCTTGGCATGCGGACAACAGGGCCGAGGGTGAGTGTGCTGGGCTGCAGGCGCCCAGAGGGGCAGTGACATTCCAGCTGCCTTGAGCAAGCTCACCTCTGGGGGGAGGATGGGGGAAGGGGACTCTGGAGAGCCCACTGCTCAGGTCCCTCCTGTGGGCCTTCTCATCACCTTGCCCCCACTTCGGTATGATGTCCCACTATCTCAGATACAAAGGCTCTGTGTGACATCATCCATCCCATGTGACACCATCATTGCCCTGTATGACATAATTCATCCTGTGTGACTGTTACCCTATGTGACGCCATTCCCCCCTGTGACACCATTCCCCTCACCCCACTGGTCTACCCCACGTGACATCATCCATCCCACGTGACAACAACATTCTGTGTGGCGCCATTCATCGTCCACCCCGTGTGCCGTCACCACGACCTGTGCGGGGCCGTGTGTCCTGGGCAGCCAAGACCGTCTTCCATCACTGTAAGTAGAACAGTGGGGAGCCCAGGGCGGGCTTGGTGCTGTCCCAGGAGCTCACCCAGGCGGATGGTCCCCTCCCTCCTGAACCTCTGACTCCAAAGGTGTCCGGTGTCTCTGTCCTGACTCCCCTGACTTTGTCCAAAGGCCCCTCCCAATGGAGAGTCTCATTCCTGAGGGTTGGGCATGGAGCCCAGACCTTGTCCGGGAGGAAAGGCTTGTGTAGCCCAAAGGCCGTGTGGCCTGTGCACATGAGCAGCTCTTCTCCCCTGGAGTAGACACGGTCTGCCAGGGCGGCTGCCAGGGCCTCTGCCCTGTGCTTGCCGAGTTATTCCTCAGCCAACTCGAGTGACCACACAGCCTAGGAGGCTGGGTGCTGGGCCCCTGTCCAGCTAGGTGGCCCAGGACAGGGAGCAGCCCAAGGCCTATCCAGGAGGTGTGTCTGCAGAGCACCTGGTGGGACGGTCCACGGGGACTGGGGGTGAGAGGGTGAAGGGCCTGCGGCCCCAGACCTCTGCCCTCCTCTCAGACCGGGATGTCACTGCTGACAGTGAAGGGAGAGGTGGCTTCCCCAGGGTCACACAAGCATGAGGGTCACACACAGCTGCTCTCCCTCCTCCTCCCCCCAACACGTCCTGAGTCTTGTGGCCAGCGGACGTAGGGACCACACTGCCTGGAATGTCGATGCCAGTCCCCGCGGGCGCGGCCAAGGCCCTCTCAAGTCCACAGCCTCTCCATGTCCCCGCAGCCCACAAGCACAAGAAGCAGGATGTGCTGCAGCCCTGCGACACCGCATACCCCGTGTTCGTG
This sequence comes from Phacochoerus africanus, assembly GCF_016906955.1. NCBI lineage: Eukaryota > Metazoa > Chordata > Mammalia > Artiodactyla > Suidae > Phacochoerus > Phacochoerus africanus. The sequence goes on along the minus strand of NC_062550.1, from coordinate 72,588,535 downwards.
CACCAGACAGCTGTCCAGGAGGCCAACGGCATCATCGAGTGTGGAGCCTGCCAGAAGTGCGGGGGCGTCTCGGGTGGGAGAGGGCAGGGGTCCCCACTTCCCCAGCAGGGGACCCACAGGCCAGGCTGGGGGCACGCAGTATGGGGGCGGAGGGGGGGCAGTGAGGGCAGATCTGGGAAGGAGAGTCAGCGTGCTGCAGAAGCCTGTCCCCAGAGGCACAAGGATGTACCCCGTGAATGACCAGGATGCCAGGCTCCTCTGGCTCTGTGCCTGGCTCCCGAGGGGAGGCCACTGCCCCCCCCCCCACCCTGCCCCGACTCTGCCTGGTCCTGGCCCCGGGAGGCCTGGCCAAAGTTTTGTCCTGCTGACTCCCACTCAGACCTGGAGCCGCCTGCTGCCAGGAGGTTCTGACCTAGACCTGAGCTGGGGTCAACAGCCTCCTCCAGGCTGTCCTCTCGACTAGTGTGCCACTCCCTGGGCGCTTCCTGGGATGGCTTGAGACCCCAGACCATCCATCCATTAGGAAATGCTGAGCAGGGGCTGCCGCCTGAAGCAGCAGGCCTGGTGATTGACCGTGCCCCCCCCACCCCCGCCCCCACACCCACACCCTGCGCGGGCAGCTTGCAGGACTTTGGTGCCACCTTGTGGCCAAGCATGAGTACTGCACCCCACGGCCTGCCCCCACACCTGCTCCCGGCAAGGATGGCCACACATCCCCGTTTGCTTTGTGAGGTCCTGACTTATGCTTGTTGTCCCTGCATATATCAGTAGCAAGTCCTTTCATTCTCAAAAATGCCCCCCCCCCCCAAATGTTTGAGCTTCCTCGACTTCTACAATCTGCTGGGAAAGGAGCAGTGCTGCAAAGGCTTGTGGGTAAAAAACAAGCCATGAGGCCAGCTGGTAGTCAGGACAGGCCTGGGCTGCCCCTGGACTGAGCTGGTCCCAACTCCACATCCCAGAAGGCTCAGGGTAAAGCTGCCACGGAGGACTGCACCCCCACCCCCCTGATCTCTCTGCTACAGGACATTTGTGATGCAACAGATTCCCAAGAGCAACCTTCTCCTGCTGGTGACAGACCCCACCTGTGACTGCAGCATCTTCCCACCAGTCCTTCAAGAGGCCATGGAGGTCAAATATATCCTCCCCATCCTCGGGATGGATGGGTCAAGGAGGTGGGAGGAGGGGAGGACATGACACTGAGAGGCTCAGATTTTGAGAGGTGGGGGCCACCCTCTCCGGGCCCCTCCTGACCCTGGAAGCGACTTGCAGGGCAGCTGGTCCCACCAAGGGGTCAATTCTCCCAGAACTCAGCTTCCAGAATCTCCAGAATCAGCTCCATCACCAGGTGTGTCCACCTTAACGGCAAGCTCTGCACATAACGCCTCTGTTAAGTGTGACAGGATGCGCTCCCAGAAGCTGCGCCGGCGACCAGACACCTGCCATGCCTTCCATCCAGAGGTGGGGGCTCGGGGGTCGGGGTGGGGCTTCTTCCCCAAACCCTGAACCTGGGCCCCTCCAGATGCTGACAGATGCAGCTGCACAGGCGCCTCCGTGGCAAGTGGACTCACCACACATGTGCATTCAGGGCTGACCAAGGCTGAGGGCCGAGGGACCAGCCTCTCCTTTCCCCAGAATGGAGGGGTCCAACAAAGGGGCCAGGCCATGTCTCCTCCACTTGCTGGAACTTCCCTCCTTCCCCGGGCCGTTGGCCTCAATTAGTCCCAGAGACACCCCCCCACACACACACCCGGCCTTGGCTGGGGACGGTTACCTCACCTTGAATGTTCTGGGTTCACAGGAGAACGCCCAGGACTGTGGTGGCACCTCGGACACCTCAGCCTCACACCCCCTGCTCCTGCTACCTCTGTGTGCCTGGGTGCTGCCACCCCGGCTGCTGCAGTGACCCCTGCCCAGTCTGACCTGTTTGACAAGTCAATCCTTCCAGAGACACTGGCACGTTAGCAGTGGATGTGGGCTCCAGCGCTCTACAGTGGGGTCCTCGCCCAGCTCAACACTCATCCCAAGCTTGGGCTGATGGTCCCTGCCTCCCAAGAGTGCTGGTTGGAGCCAGAAATCGCTCCCCCAAAACCTTGCAGGGTGCCTGGTACTGTCCACCCAAGTCCCAATGTGCATCCTCCTTTCCGTCCGTCCCCCTCTTTGGGAGTCCATGAACTCGGCTGGGACCACGACAGAATTTATTTCCAGCTAGACTCTGGAGAGGCTCGGCTGTTTCTCAGGAATCCAGGTGGTCTTCAGTGGAATCCAAGGACTTAGAGGTACTGAGAAAAAGGAGGAGAATGAGGCCAACAGCAGAAAGGAGAGCAGGAATGCGCCCACCAGAAATGCAGCCGCCCCGGGGGTGAGTGCACGGCAGGGCTGCTCAGTCTCCCCACTGCACGTCAACTACCTGCATGTGTATGTGAGACAGAGACAGGGGGAGAGACAGAGGAAAGGCAGGGTCCTTTACATTAACGTGGCTGCATGTGATGTTCACAAACCGTTGATGTTTTTTAAAAAATTCTAAAAATGCCTTGCAAAGCTCTAATTAAAGAATGTCTGCATTTCTAAGAAAGAGCCAACAGGGTGAGATACAAGCTGCTTTGGCGGAAGAGGATGCAAATTCAGGGGAGGTGGCAGCCAACACTGCAGCGAAGCAGAGAGGTGCAGGAGAGTGTCCCTCACGGTTGACATGGTCCAGGTCCCCAGGATGCCCAGGTCCCACCAGCAGGTGATCTTTCTCTGGCTGCTGGTAGGCAAGAGACTACCCGACTCTGTCCCGGGGTCTGGAACTCTGGGGGACATTCCAGAGTCCACTGGGAAGGGAGAGCAGGGTCTGGGTCTCTGCGTGGCAGGAAGTGGGTTCTAAGGCTTGGCGCTCCCTTTCAGAACCAAGGGAAGCAAAGACCGTTTCTCATAAACCAAGCTTGCTACTCACCTGGGTTAACAGAACATTCTGGAGTCTGGCCTTCAGAGGTCAGCACTGTCCTTCTCTCTACTTTGGTGGTTTTACCACCACCAAAGGACAGCAGGTGGCAGCCTGGCTCAAGCTAAAGTGCTGTCACCTTGATTTCAGAGACAGGTTAAAAAAACCTAAGGCATTCAGTCAATGACAAGATACTGGGGGAGAAATTCCTGAAATCCCTCTTCCTTTGCGTGACCAAGTGCAAGAGAGCTTTCAAAACACTGGTAGCCCTCTGAGTACACACCCCCTAAATGTCCTAGGCTAGTCTATTTAGTATAGAAAACCTCTCTGGTGGCCAAAAAATACTGTGAATAATTCCACAAGATCTTACTTAACTTGAACAGTCAGTTCCTGGAGAGCTTTTTCAGTCTGGGCTCCAGCACTCAAGGGAAGTTTCCAAAATTTTAAGCTTCAGTGTCTAAATTGCGGCTTTAAGCAAGAAGTACCAAAAGCTACGGCGTTAAGGCAGTGTAAAAACAGAAACCCCCAAGAAAAGTTCATGTTCCATTTGGTTCTTTTTATTAGAAGTTGAGAACACAGCAAGTAGGGAAATCCCATGGGGAAGGGAACCACCACACAAATGCCTCTCTGGAACCCCAACCTATGATCCCCAAAGTGTGCTTTGTGGCTTCAGCAATTTATAAAGGGGAAGGGGGACAATACTGAAAAGGCCACTATTTAATGGTGAGAGGATGAAGCTGTAGAGGTCCTAACCAGCCCAGGGCCCAAAGGAAATTAAAAATCTGCAGAGCAAGCGAGCCCCTGACTGCTGAGAGTAAGGCATCCAGGCGCCAACCTGTGAGGGTTCTCAGCGAGCTGGTAAGACCGCGGAGGTGGGGAACGGGCTGCGCGCAGACATACACGGAAGTGGGCCCCCCCGACCCAGAGGTCAGGGGGCGCGTCGGTGGCGTTTATTCCTTTTCTCCTAAGGGTTTGTGCTATGTTGAACCAGGCCAGCTCCGTTGGGGTGTGGGGCGACAAGGGCCCAGACTGCTACTGCCACTGGTGGCACAGGGCTGCCTCGGGCCCTCTGAGTCCCCAGGGCATGACCACAGAGCAAGCCTGGCTTCTGATATGTGTTGCTGCTCCCATAAAATGGAGGATGTTCCCTCCAGAGGCCATGGCCCAGCCGGGTGGGCTGCCCCAGGGAAGTAATACTGTTCCTTGTCCTGCTGGGCACGGCAGCAGCTTAAGTCGTTCACTGGGTCTACCCAGGACCCAGGGCAGTGACCTTGCTCAGAACCACAACACTCAAGTTCTCCCCAAGGTCCACGGTGGATTCTTCCTTCCTGGCTCCCACTTGCTGGAGATGGGAGGGGACGAGAAAGGAGAAACAGAACCAAGGAAACACTCCACACTGACACCACAGGGGCCACCTCTGGGACAGAAGCAGCCTTTTTTCACTCCAAGAATCCCTTCAAAGACATCTTTAGGGATTCTACCAGACTCCCTGGCAATAACATACCACACTTCCTTTTAAAACTTCCCACCACACTATCCCTAAAAAAGGGGGTCCTGGGAATGCTGGTAACTCCGTGGTGGGTAGGTAATAGCAATGCCTTGTAAGCATTCCACTGGCTTTGTTTCCGTCTGTCACCTAGGTTTACCAAGACAGTTAACACAGATGAAACTTGCCTGATGCAAAGGAAGCCCATGGAAATGAGTCAGGAGGCACCTGGACCCAAAAGAACCTCTTTTGTGGCTGGCTCCACGCCAAGAACTATGATGCCAGGGAAAGGTCGATCTTCATTCCCAGCAGGAGGAAGGCTACCTCAGGGCAGTGCTTTTAACAGAGCGAAACGCACAGGGATTTCCAGAGCTCCGTAGCAAAAATACAGAGAACTGTCCCCCTTGCAACCAGTAAGCTGAAGGGGATGCCAGGAAGGAATGAGGTCTGATGCTAAGAGTCTCCCCTCTCCAACCCCTCTGCCAAGTAGATGGCTCTGCTCCTTAGAAAGGGCCACTGTCAAGAGTAGACAAGTCAGTCTCGCAAACAACACCGTCACTAGAGCCTTGATCTAACACATCCTGATAGCCTTTCACGTGCTATTTCCACCGGGAACATACATGCACGTCCTTCCACCTCGGGGCCACAAGGGCACTCAGGCGTAAGAGTGGCCATGTGATTGCTGGGCTGGACGCTCTGCCCCACCAGGGCCCAAGGTGTGCCAGCCTTCCGAAGGCACCTGGGTGCACAAGGCATTATACATTCTGGGGCTGTCACCTGATCATCCTAGTCACTTGTGCAAAATTGAAACAGTGTGTGGTACTTGCATGTTTCGTTCTATACAAAAATTCTCCCTCCCTCCCCTACCCTATGTTTTAAACATTTATATAAATTTGTATTTAAACAGTAAGTTAGAAATCTTATTTACATTAATTTCTTTGTTCTCCCAAAAGAGCATCTAAAAGTACACTCTCACCCCTTAATAGAATATAAATGTTCACCGAAATTGGTCTGTATTATTGTTTGAAGGAGAGGAAGGGAGAAGGAACCTCCAACTACACTGTCCCCACGTCTACAAATGAGCAGGATACGGATCAGAAGCCAGTTTGCCTGGGGTCTCATGGAGCCCTCAGCCAGCAGCGCCAAGAACAAGTCAGGGTTCGGGCGTCTTTCCTCTTCCCCACCCTTTGAGGTGTGATTTATTTGTTTTCTCTTCCCAGTCATGGACCGCATGGAGCCCTGGGGCGTCACAAGGCCCCTGAGGCTGCCGCGTTTGGGGCTCCTCTGGTCCTGGCATCGAGGGCCAGCGAGGGAGGCCTGCAGGTGCCGCAGGCCCCGGTCGGGGTCATAGTCCCGGCTCCTGGCAGGTGTCACAGTGCCTCCTCTTCACTGCAGCCTCCGCCGATCATGAAGCGAAACTCCTGGAGGTTCGAGACGCCGTGGAAGTGAACGAAAGCGCCAGCCACCACGAAGATGTGAAACAGCTGATGAGAGTGAAACTGGAGAGCAGCGGGGCGGGGGAGACGACATTATTAAAAGTTGGCTGAAGATTTTAAGATCGTGTATGCTGAGCAGGGAGTGTGGAGATGGATGGACGTGACAGAACTCGAGTTGGAGGCACTGAAGCTCAGGGAAGATCCATTAAGCGTATCACTTTCTGCTGAGGCGGAGGCCAGCTGTGCCCACAGAAGTCAAGCTGCGGCCCTAAGCTCACGTACACACTTGACACTGGAGGATTTGGCGGACTTGGGGCAGACTCAGGGGTGTTTTCCTCGGTATTCATGGGCTCAAGCACTAGGGCTCTGGTCATTTAAAAGCTGCTCTAGGAAAACGGAGGGACTTCCAGGATGGGGCACAGTCAACCATCAGTCAGCCAGACTTCGGCTCAAAGATGCCAAAATTACATGTATGAGATGTGACTTCAAAAGACTAGGAATACAAGCCCTTTTACTTCCTTCTCAAGCCAGAAGCTTCTACAAGCATGTGACAGGTCTGATTTAACCTGTTCTGTTGAGGACTAGGCTAGTACACACCTTAAAAGGGGATATGGTATTTGCTCAGTGCACCAAATATCACTTGCAGAATCACACTATTCTCACCCAGGAACTTCCACATGCCACAGGCGCAGCCAAAACAACAATATAACAAAAAAACACTGTTCTCTCATTTTAGTCTCCAAATGAAAAGGTACAATGGCAAAACTAATTATCAAGGGGCAGACACTGATTTTAGAAGTAAAGAGATGCTTCCTATAAAAGCAATGGGGATTCATTTGCAGAAAAGGGGGGAGGGTGGTAAAATTTCTCCATTATCAACGTCAAAACTATGATGAGGTGATCTCAGAAAGATATATCTGATCATCTGAACTTCAAAAGATGACTTGAATTAGGATTTTCTCTCTCTTTTTAAAGAGTAGCTAAACTAAATCTCTGAAGAGACTAGAAGATCAGCTTGGTCTATATAATCAGTAACTGGCTGAGGAACAGAATTCTGGAAGGCCAGATTCCCTATCAACCACCACTGTACTGTTGAAAATATCTCAGGCCATCTTTAGTTACAAGATGTTCTGTCTCCTGGGCCCTGTACTTCCTTTCCCCCTCTCTTAACAACTCTAGTTATCCCATCTCCTCTTCCTACCAAACACAGATACCAGTCTCTTGTTACAAGTCGCTGAATTTTGGTATCAAAAGGACCTCAGTAAAAATCTGGCCTGTCACCCTCCTCCCATACACCAGGAAACCAGACAAAGAAGACTTGCGGGATAGTGCACAGCAGCAGACAGAAATTCCACGCCTGCCACTTAATAGCCAGGGATGCTGGATAAGTAGTTACCTAATCTCCCTGAGCCTCATTTCCGTATCTGTGAAATAAGAACACTGATAACAGCTGCTACACTTTACAAGGCCAATGTATTTAAAGAGACCATCCATGTAAAGTACTCCCTCAGTACTGTGCCAGGCGCCAATAAATGTTAGTTATTATTGCACTTATTGCCCAAAGAGACACAGCTAAGAAGGGAAAGCTGAGGGCTAGAATACAGATCTCTAGATTTTGTGTCTAAAACTTTTTCAACTATTTCACTTCCCAGTCTGCCAACAACCCACCAACAGATGGACGGATACACACTAAGCCCGTGACCACACTTACCCAGATGTCACACTTGCCGGGAAAGAAGCGTTCAGGGATGCGAGCAGCATAGAGGGCAGCGCCCGTGATGTAGAGGCTGGCCATGAGCATCAACCAGCCAATCTGCCCTATGGTGGCAGCTTTCAGGAACCCCTCTGAGATGACATAGTGCAGGGTAGGAATGATTCCACTCAGGCCCAGGCCCAAAAACACTCCTAGGGGTCAAGAAAAGAACAGTAAAAATGCAGAAGAGAAACAAGGAAGAACAACTTGGGCAATCGCAGTACCTGTGATTCTGTAAGCTGAATATTCCTAAGCAGGACGCAACATTAGCCTCTTGTTTGAAAGGAAAAAGGGCTCTTCAAGCTCTCTCTGGGGTTCTGCCACGCAAGACAGCACAGCCAAGTTCTAGACAAGAGTCTATTTACAATCGCAAAGAGCCTCCTGCTGACAAAGGCTCATCTTAACAAGTCAGCCGTCTCCAGGGGCTTGGAATTAGGGTGCTCAGTGTTCCAGGAACAGACAACTCGGGGCGTTGGCTTAAAGCAGTGCTAAATGCTGCTTCTTTAAAGACACAGATTAGGGTAGAGAGCAGTTTTACACATTTATCTTTCCATTGAAGCAACAGAAAGTCCCAGGGTGGAGGGTGGGAGAAGCGATGAGAGAGGTGCCCTGGACAGCCCAGGCCCCAAGGTACCAGTCAGGTACAGAAATCTATCAGCCTGGCTCCACCACAGCCAGACTGCCATCAAAGTCAGCTACAGCAGAGGCTTTCAAACTTCTGGATATGACCTAGATTACAAGATAAACTGAATCGGATCAGCAACTTTTTAAATGAACTAGACTAAAAAAAATATCAAGGAGTTTCCATCGTGACTCAGTGGAAGTGAACCTGACTAGCATCCATGAGGATGCAGGCTCAATCCCTGGCCTCACTCACTGGATTAAGAATCCAGTGTCACAGATGCAACTCGGATCCTGCGTTGCTATGGCTGTGGTGTAGGCCGGCAGCTGCAGCTCCGATCCAACCCCTAGCCTGGGAACCTCCATATGCCCAGGGTGCAGCCCTAAAAAGCAAAAAAAAAAAAAAAAAATCAGACTGTCAGGTGGAGAGTTAAGTATCAGTTTTTCCAAGTTTTATAATTTATACAGTGAATTTATGTATTATATACATGTTTTTAAGGTTATAATAGAAAATGTCATGATCAAAAAGGTTTAAAGGTAACTTGGATCTAAAACTATTTTGAAATCTGCATCAACAAAGCACACAGGAAGGCCTCACAGCAGCCAGTAACTGCTCCCGCATTTTGACACACAGTTAATAATGACCCTTGCAAAACAAACTGTCACTTGGTAGGCTTCTTCAAAAGACACAGAGTCTTTTCTTGCTTTGGACGTTACAATAAGCACTACCGTGCAACCGTACCCCTTGCACACTTAGGAATGAGAGAGGTGTCCAGGAGGGCAGAGCAGAGGCAGTGCTGCCTCACAGACACACGAACAAGAGAGCCGAAGCGGTGACTACCTTTCCCACCTCCCCTTCTCCTGAGAGAAAGCTTCCGCAGTCCTGTTCTCTCACTGCTCTTTTCCTCCCCAGGCTAAGCAAAGGCTGCTAGTGGTCAAAGCCAAAGGCTCAGGAACATGGTTCTGATGAGTACAGAGCAGCCCTTGCAGCTCCACTTGCTCCAATCAGCAGACATTCCCAGGTCACATGCCCCGCAGACTGAACCCCGGCTGAGCACAGCTGGTAAGACCTAGCTCCCCTGCAGCGTGTACGATGGAGCCTCTGTCTACAGAGTAATTTTCCCATCCAAGACCTGTTCGCCTCAAGATTGAGGGCCATCAAACAGAAAGGGGACTGACACCTGTAGTAGGACCCTGTGGGGTCCCTCCCAGGCAGGAAAGCCGTACCACGTCCCCCATTTCTTGTTTGTAGAGAAAAGGTTTCAGCCTCCTGGACCTTCCCTGAGGTCCAAAAGGCAGATTCAAACAGTTACCGACTGGAGGAGTGAGGGAATGCAGAGAAAGAACACAGGGCAGTGCAGGCCAAGGCCCGTCCCTCCTCCAGGGAAACACATGGCTTCTGGCCCGTGAATGAGTGTCCAGGACAGCACCTCCTCACGCTCTTACCTGCTCTTACTCCCCGATACTGAGGGGTGGCAAACATGTCCCATTGGGAGACGATGATGGCTGCGATGCCCAGCACACAGATGACAATCAAGTAGATGAAGCAAGGTTGCGGGTTACAGTAGAAAGAATAATAAAGCCAAGGAACAAAACTTCCCATGATCAGAAGAGCAATCCCGGAGTAATCTAGTCTAGAAAAGCAAAAAAATCCATTTCCTGTTAAAAATTACTGCCTGCTACAGGTTCCAATCAAAGTTCCCAGCAGATGGTATCAAGGATTCTGCCAATTCTGCTGGAAGTACTTTCCTGACCCACCGACTCTTAAGTCACCAACCAAAATATGGCCTTTACAGGTACTTACTTAGAGAAGAGCCGGGAGACCCCTTCCGAATGGCAGTAGACTGTGTGGAACAGCCACGAAAAAGAAAGGCAGAGAATGGCCCCCAAGAAGAATAATCCAAAAACCACTTTCTCCTGCAAGGGGGCCACAAAGGAGATGTTTGGGCGAAACATATAAAAGATCCCCAGGCACAAGAAGAACACACAACCTAGGAAAAGAGTATGGGAAGAGAGAAAGGGTTATCCTTTTGAAGGCACAGTGCTATATACTATGTTTTCAATCCTTCACAATGCAAAGTTCCATGAGAAAATTTTCCCAAATAACTGAACCTTATCCAAACTTTTGGTCTACCCCAAACACTGTGGTATCACATATTCCTTAGCTTCACAAACCAAGTACAAAGAATAACCTATTTATCTAAGAGCATAATCAAAAAAAACAAAACAAAACAAAAAAAAGACAATGCTATTTTTAGAAAACCAAAGAAGCCCACTTCTATCTCTAGACCCAGTGTAAAATTTGATTTACACAGTCTTTGGCATACATGCTACAGCCCAGGTTTCAAAGGCCCATTTTGCAATTTCTTTTGCAATGAATGTTGATATACCACTCTGCCTGGAAATACAGTTTTCCTCCATCCACAGCTGTCAGGAAACATTATGATTCTCTGGTCCTCACCAGTTGGTCCAGAAGATTCAAGAGTTAAAGACAATGAAATGCCTATTTGGGCCATTGCATAACCAATTTTTAAACTGTTCTTCACAGGAAGATCCCATGTTCTTATTGCTTAGGGAAAGGCCACTTAACACAAGACAGGCACATAAATTAAGAAGTTAAACATAACTAAGTGATTCTGTTTGATCCACTTAATAAAGGAGCTACCCTTGAATAAGAGGTCATCAATCAACTTGACATGATTCTCTATCGGACATGCACCACACTGACTACACCAGCAGCCTGGAACCTGGAGACACAGTGGAAATCCAATGAGGGATAGAAATGCCCCTCAAATGGGGTAAGGGCAGACACTGTGTAGTATACTCACAGGGCTGTGTGGTCACCACCACTATTCAACCCCAGAATGTTTTCATCAGCCCAAAGAAAGTCCCATGCCTGTTCAGCTATCTCCCATTCCCACTAGACAGCTCTAGACAACCTAGCCTACTTCCTATCTCTGCTGGCTTCCCCATTCTGGGTATTTCATGTATATAGACCACACAACCACTGGCCTCTGTTGGCTCCTTCCACTTAGCACGATGTTTTGAAGGCTCACTGATGTGGCCCATTATCTGCAGTCCATCCTTTTTGTGGCCATATAATATTCCACTATATGGATATACCACATTTTATTTATCCATTGGCTCATAATGTTCAGGTTGTTTACACTTTTGAGCATTACTGTGAAAAATGCTGCCAAAAACATCCATGTACACATTTTTGTGTGAATGTTTTTAATTCTCTTGGGTATATACCTAGAATGAGAATTGCTGATAATTCTAAACTTTCTGAGGAAGCGCCAAACCATCTTCTGTAAGGGCAGCACCATTTTATATTCCACCAGCAAGGCATCAGAGTTTTATATCCCCTACCCTGGCAGACTTGTTATTTTCCACTTCCTTGGTAAAAACCACTCTAGTACATGTGAAGTGCTATCTCACTGCACTTCCTCAAATGAGTCACAGTATTGAGCATCTCTTCAGGTGTTCGTTGGCCATTTGTATGTCTATTCTGATGCTTCCCCCACTTTTAAAACTGAATTATCTTTCCGTTGTTTAGCTGTAAGAGTTCTTTGCTAGACCTTTACCAGACACATGATTTGCAAACACTGTCTCCCATTCTGTGGGTTATCTTTTTACTTTCTTGATAATGTCCCCTGACATACAAAATTTTTAATTTGATCAAGTCCAATTTAATTTTTCTTTGGCTGCTCACAGTTTAGGTGTCAATTCTAAGAAATTTAATCCAAGGTCATAAAGATTTACAGCTATGGTCTCTCCTAATGGGTTCATAGCTTTAGCTCTTCTGTTTCGGTCTTTGAACCACCTGGAGTTAATTTTTCTATATGGTGTGAGTTAGAGGTCCAACTTTAGTCAATTGCGTACTGGTTGCCCAGCATTTCCTAACACCATTTGCTGAGGACTGTTCTCTCCCCCACTGTACTCTTTCTTCAATATACAGTCATGATGGGAAAAAATATCATAGATCACATTCTACTTCAAGCCAAACTGAAATTTAATGGCGAATAGTCTAAGTAATGAATTTCAAAAAATCAGCTTACTTCTATTACATAACTACCCTCCTCTCCGTGCTCATTAAAACACTATACTCCATTTTGTATGGTGCCTTTTCCTTGGCCTGGTTTAAGGGCATGTCTGAAAATCTAGTAGAGAAAAATGTAACTCGGCTATAATGAAATCATTATGTAAACCAGGATAATTACAACCGGTGAGAAATCACATCGTTAGAAATACAGAAAACAAAAATGGCAAGTACAAAATACATTTTCTAAGTTCTGGTTTCTTTTTTTCTTTTTTTGTCTTTTTAGGGCTACACCTGTGACACATGGAGGTTCCCCGGCTAGGAGTTGAATCGGAGTTGTAGCTGCAAGCCTACACCACAGTGACAGCCACAGCCACGGAGGAGACAAGCCGTATCTTCGACCTACACCACAGCTCACGGCAACACCGGATCCTTAACCCATGAGCAAGGCCAGGGATCGAAACTTTGTCCTCGTGGATGCTAGTCAGAGTCATTTCCGCTGAGCCGCGATGTTTCCCATTTTCTGTTCTGTCTTTACCCTCCAATACCTTGGTGGGGGAGAGAGAGAGTGATCCCCTCACACCACCATTACATACCTAAGAGATGTGTCCAGATGTTGCCCGTCTCTGTGTGTATTCTGAAAATGCTCTTAAAACAGGCCCGGAAGGAGGGCATGGGGGGCCGGTGTCCATGTAAAAGGAAGTCGTTATCCTTGAGCCAGTCGGGCAGCACATCGTGAGGGATTACTCGCCATCGACCTTCCCACACCTGGAAGAGTATCACCCAGTACCTCTGAGTCTGTCAGTTAAGCAACACTGACAACTATCTCTTACCACACTTGTCTTTTAATAAGAAAACTAACATTCAAGAGGTATAATGTCCTAGATTCTGAGTTTTTTAAAAACTCGAGGAAAAACATTTTCTACAATGGTGGGGGAGGGGGGGGTTCATAGGAAAGGGACGAGTAAATGAAACTTACAGAAAACACCCAAGAGTGGCTAAAGGCAGGCACCCAGCCCTCATCCTCCACCAGACTGTACCTCTGCAAAATCCATGCCATATTAACTAAGACTACTTATTTATTTATTTATTATTTACTTGCTTGCTTTTTAGGGCGGAACCTGCAACATATATAAGTTCCCAGGCTAGGGGTCGAATCAGAGCTGCAGCTGACGGCCTACGCCACAGCAACACCAGATCCGAGCTGCATCTGCAACCTACACTGCAGCTTGTGGCACCCTCAGATCCTTGACCCACTGAGCAAGGCCAGGAATTGAATCCATATCCTCATGGATACTAGTTGGGTTTGTTACCACTGAGCCACAATGGGAACTCCACTAAGAACATTTTATACTTAATGCTCCTGTGTGTGGGGAAAAAAAACACAGGCTCACACTCATGTACCTTTTGCTAAAATTTCTCCCTCCTGCTTGCTCTTTCTCCTCCTACCACAGCAAATATGATGCAGGAAAGAAAGCACAGGAGTCAGGAAATCTTGGATCTGTCATTAACTAGTTGAATGAGCTTTAATTAATTAGCTTTAATTAACACACAATCCTCAAGCCTCAGTTTCCTCGTTTATAAAATGAGGACAGAAGGAGGTTATGAGGACCAAAGGAAATGACCCAAAGCACTCCATAAATAAATGACTTGGCAAACCCCAGTTCCCGCCCCAAAAGGGGTGTGCAGCCCTGACCGCCCCACAGGCTACCACCTGAGAGTTCATGACCAGCCTTCCTGCCCTGCCCCTTGTTGTCACCCCCCCCACCAGACTGTAAAGGAAAGGGATCAGGAGCCCCTCCCCCAGTCCATCATCCTCTCCGCTTGGCTCCTTTTAATGTCTCTCGGCCGAGAGAGAGACAGGACCACATAAGCCTCTGCTAAACTGAGGAAGAGTGCAGGGACACGGCTGGACCACACACCTCCAGCCACTGTGCCTACCCTGTGGCTCCATAACACCTCCTGGTCATTACTCTCTCGTATCCTTCCTTAGGGACATTTTTAGAGACCCCTCTGTGGACTCCAAAGGGAGTGGGGACTAACAACAGAAGCACAGGAGTGGCCCTCTTAACACTTACTCCCTCTCTCCCCCGCCCTTCAACGCAAAGCCTGAGGCCTGTGCCAATCCGGCCACTCCCTGCTTGTTCCCAAGGGACAAGAAAATACAGTAACACCAAAGGACTAGCCTAGACCGTGGATGTCTACTGCTAATTGTGCCGCCACTTACGGAAAAGCTGTTTAAGCTCCTCTGCAGGGCTTCCTGGAGACAAAAAGTCACCCCAAGATACTGATTTTTCAGTCTAATTTGAACTTGGGTAATTGTTGAGATTAACAAGACACTACTACTATGTTTCACTTTGGGAAAGTTTTATTTTCAAAGATAGAAATCAATCCTTACCTCCCTCAAGGCAGTTCACAACACCCCAACAGCTCGGCTGTGACCATATGGAAAGTGTTAATGTGTAATCGTAGCTGAAACAGGCCCAAAAACCTGTCACATTTCTTACTAGTTGCATATGCATACAACGTCAGAGTGAACAGAGCGATCGGCTCTAAGCAAACATCCTAGGGGTCTAAAGACAGAGCGAGGAGCTGTGCTTCCATGATCATACTGCGGCGAGTGGTGTCATGTTCAGACACTGGCCCCGTAGGCTCACCCTGCAGTGCAGCCAAGTGCCAACCCAAATAGGTATTCTCTCTCCTCTCCAAGGTCACAGCTTAGTCACTTATTTATAAGCCTGAAGGACAATGCCTAATTAGCAATGGTCCACTAGGTTTGTATTAGACCATATAATTATAATGCACAAAATATAATTAAAACAAAAACTACCCACAGAACATCTCTCATTCCCACATGGGCCTGTCTATGCTGACAAAATGGCAACTGAAGCCTGGGAAAAAAAGAGACACCAAGATCAAATCTGGCCATTCTATAAAAGTCTAAATTATTTCACTTCCCTTATTCCTATAAGAAAAGCTTTTCCAAAATGGAAAGTACACCAGTAAGGTGACAAGTAACTTGTTTGTTTGTTTGTCTTTTTAGGGCCGCACCCACAGCATATGGAGGTTCCCAGGCCAGGGGTCAAATTGAAGCTGTAGCCGCCAGCCTATGCCACAGCCACAGCCACATGGGCTCCAAGCTATGTCTGCAACCTACACCACAGCTCACGGCAATGCCGAATCCTTAACCCACTGAACAAGGCCAGGGATCGAACCCACAACCTCATGGTTCCTAGTTGGATTCGTTAACCACTGAGCCATGACAGGAACTCCGACAAGTAACTTTTTTGTGTGTGTGTCTTTTTAGGGCTGCACCTGCAGCATATGGAAGTTCCCAGGCTAGAGATAGAATCGGAGCTGCAGCTGCCAGCCTACACCACACTCACAGCCACAGTGGTGTGTCGGTCTACACCACAACTGAGCTCTGGGTAGGGGAATGCCAGATCCTTAACCCACTGAGTGAGGCCAGGGATTAAAGCTGCATCTTCAGGAATACTAGTCGGGTTCTTAACCAGCTGAGCCACAACAGAAACTCCAGTAACTGCATTTTAAACTCCAGTAACTTCATTTTAAACTCTAGTAACTTCATTTTAAACTGTCAGCATACAGAGTTCCCACTGTGGCACAGCAAGTTAAGGATCGTGTTGTCTCTGTGGAGGCACGGGTTCGAACCCCAGTCTGGCACAGTGAATTAAGGATCCAGTGTTGTTGCAGCTATGGCGTAAGCTGCAGCTGTGGCTCGGATTCAATCCCTGGCCCAGGAATTTCTATGACATGGGTATGGCCAAAAAAGAAAAAAATAAAAAGTAAACTGTTGACTTGCTTCCAACCCAAGAAATAGAGACCTATGTCACTAATCTCTGAGGGCTATCAGGGTGGGCAGCTCAGGCCGAAGTGGGTGGAACAACCCAGGAAGCCTCTCTCCTTTGCTCACAGATAAGCTGCTGTGGGTGATAAGGGAATCGTAATAATTTCTGTGCGGTTTTTCTTCAGAAAACCGCACGCAGTCTATAGTAAACAAATAAATGCCCTATTCATTCACCCACTAGCTGTTAACCTGGAAAGTTTTATTTGCTTCATTCTTTATTCTGAGTTTAGAAAGGAGAACAAAAAGTCAGGCAACAGGACCCCACTGACCCGTAAATAGAAAAATTCCTAGTGGCTGACACTAAATATTCAACTTTGAGAGATTTAACACCAAACCTGCTTTTTGAAAAAGCATATCTTTTAAATTCCTTTGTGCACATTCTCTTGAGACAGTGGTTACTAGAATGGGCCTATTGTTCTGCCTGGCTTTTTCTTCACCATTTTCAAACACTGACTAAAACATCCTGGGCTTTAGGGAGTTTCTGCTGTGGCTCAGCACAAATGAGTACGACTAGTATCCATGAGGATACGGGTTTGATCCCTGGCCTCGCTCAGTGGGTCAGGGATCCAACGTTGCCATGAGCTGTGGTGTAGACTGCAGAGGCAGCTTGGATCCTGCGTTGCTATGGCTGTGGTGTAGGCTGGCAGCTGCAGCTCCTATTTGACCCCTAGCCTGGGAACTTCCATATGCCACAAACGCGGCCCTAAAAAGCAAAAAAAAAACCTGGGCTCTAAAAGCAGACCCATAAATGTTCAGCCCCTCCACCACCACTCCCCATCCATCCTTTTGTCTTGGAAGGGGTGCCTATACTCAAATTAGATGCTCTCCTCTTGGCTCGGACCCAAAACACAGTACTCCAAATCAACCAGTCCCAATTATTTCTAGCATCATGGTAAATGTAGGAGAGCCTAAATTTAGTTTTCAGGCTCAGAGACTGACTACATGCATTAAAAGTCTTGGTTTCATAAAACCCACTTAAAAGCTAAATGTCGGAGTTCCCGTCGTGGCGCAGTGGTTAACGAATCCGACTAGGAACCACGAGGTTGCGGGTTCAATCCCTGCCCTTGCTCAGTGGGTTAACGATCCGGCATTGCCGTGAGCTGTGGTGTAGGCTGCAGACGCGGCTCGGATCCCGCGTTGCTGTGGCTCTGGCATAGGCCGGTGGCTACAGCTCCAATTCAACCCCTAGCCTGGGAACCTCCATATGCCGCAGGAGCGGCCCAAGAAATAGCAACAACAACAACAACAACAAAGACAAAAAGACAAAAAAAAAAAAAGCTAAATGTCAGAAAAATGTTTTCTCTAAATGATCAATAATTCTTCAGAAATGTTTAATAAATAAATTTACACACACACACACTGACTTGTGTTGACTTTAGCTTCTACCTGCCAGGGTTCCTATGGGATCAGATGAATCAAGGTGCTTTACCTGAACCAGTGTCCCTCACCATTTTCTCTAAGCAAGCAACCTAATTCCAGTCACCATTCTAGAGGAAAAAATCCCCACATGGGCCCTAATGAATCAGGAAAGAGACCAGCTACACTGAAAATACCAGATGTGCATGAAAACTGGGCAATTCCTATCTGAAAAGGAGCCTGACTGCCCACAGTCCCTAAGAGCAGCACGTCTGCTGTCACAGTACAGCAGATTCAAGGGACTTGGAAACGACATTTTCAGATCTCTAGGCATCATCAGACACCTCCAAATTTGTTTCATTTGTCTTGTCTTTCATTCTGTCTGTCTTCTGACATCCACTCTGTTAACCTACTATCAGGAAGGCCATTTCCCGGCTGGTACTGTAGCCTTACCACAACCTTACGCTGCTATAGACAAACCAGTGTCTTGGGCCTTGACCAGAGTTACATTCTTAACACGCTTCTGCCCTACTGTGCTGCACACCATCCACAAAGTACACCCAAGGCCACGGCGCTCCATTCTCCTTGGGAAGAGCTAAACATACCGCATGGAAATGACAAGCCAGGCCACCTTACCTTACAAACGAACTCTTCCATTCTTTCCATTGCATGGTGGGCTTGTAAGAGGGGAGACATGCCCATAAATCCCTCGTCTTCCTGAGACGCCTCATTGTCACACTCAGGCTCCTCCAAGCTCTGCAAGGCAACCACAGAACAGTCAAGGGCAGTCAAAGACTAAGACAAGGAGCCAAAGGATGCAAATGACACATCTCCCTTGAAGAATTACAGTGAAATTCTCTTAAGGTCAAAACAAGGCCTCAGACAAGTAACAATATAGGAAGTAAGGTAGGTTTATTATAGAATTATGAATTCTAGAAATGACCAAGAGTTGCCTGACGCTTCTCAGAAAGATAGATGAATTATGACAACAGCATTCCTATGTTTGTTTCAGTAGCAAATTCCAGGAGTAGCCTGAATGCTTTAAGAATTACATTCATTGGAGTTCCCATTGCAGTTCAGCAGAACCGGAACCCAACTATTATCCATGAGGATGCAGGTTCGATCCCTGGCCTCACTCAGTGGGTTAAGGACCCAGCGTTGCCATGAGCTGTGATGTAGGTCACACCACAACAGGAACTCCTAAGACTTACTAAATTCTTAAAATACACCAAGCACAAACAAAAGGCCATCTAACTTAATCCTGACAGCCACCTTATTAGGTTAATATTCTTATCCCCATTAAACATATAAAGAACATTAGGGAGGAGTTCCCATCATGGCGCAGTGGTTAACGAATCCAACTAGGAACCATGAGGTTGCAGGTTCGATCCCTGGCCTTGCTCAGTGGGTTAAGGATCCGGCGTTGCCGTGAGCTGTGGTGTGGGTTACAGACGCGGCTCGGATCCCGTGTTGCTGTGGCTCTGGTGTAGACTGGTGGCTACAGCTCCGATTTGACCCCTAGCCTGGGAACTCCATATGCCCCGGGAGAGGCCCTAGAAAAGGTAAACAGACAAGAAAAAGAAAAAAAAAAAAAAAAAAGGAGAACATTAGGGAAAGAAAAATTAAGTGGCCGAAGATTAAAGCTAACAAAGTAGAAAAGTAAAAAAAGCCAAAACCCAGTCTTTGCACATACTTGAAGAAATGATCACTTTGGGGAAATGCAGGAAGACATGACCATCTGGACAGGTCTTAAGGGATAAATCACTAAAATTAAGAATTACTTCCAAGTCAAGCAACATACAGGTTAAGACAGAGTGATGTTGTAAGAAGGGCAATGAACTAAAACTCAGGAGAGTCAAGTCGTAGCTTGGTTCAACCACTAATATCAATAGACTTTTTCTTTTTTTTGGCTGTGCCCACAGCAAATAAAAGTTCCCAGGCCAGGGATGGAACCCACCACCACAGCAGCATCTGGAGCCACTGCAGTGACAATGCCAAGTTCTTAACCTGCTGCACCAGCAGGGAACTCCCCAGTGGACTTCCAAACAAGTCTCTCAACCTTTCTGAATCTCCATTTCTCATTTCTAGGAGAAGAAGAAGGAGAAGTTTAGGAGTTCCCGTCATGGCGCAGTGGTTAACGAATCCAACTAGGAACCATGAGGTTGCAGGTTCAATCCCTGGCCTCACTCAGTGGGTTAAGGATCCAGCGTTGCTGTGAGCTGTGGTGTAGGTCACAGGTGTGGCTTGGATCTGGAGTTGCTGTGGCTCTGGTGTAGGCCGGTGGCAACAGCTCTGATCAGACCCCTAACCTGGGAACCTCCATATGCTGCTGGTGCAGCCCTAGAAAGGGCAAAAAGACCAAAAAATAAAAACAAAAAAAAATAAAAGGAGAAGTTTAAACTAAACCTCTAGTCTTCTCTATTCTCTAAAATGTGGGGGTTCTGTCACTCAGAGAATGATGACGCCACAAGGAAGCCAATTCCTACTCTGTTGGTGAGGTTAACAGCACTGCTCACGACACAACTTCACACAGAAGCACAATCATCTTCCAGAAAGCTGACCGGTAAAGATGACCACAAAGAGGCAGGAGGTAATCTGCCACTGAACTTGAACATGTTTAAAAAGCAATCCTAAGACTATATTTTCCTACTCTTCACGTTTCAAAGTAACTATAGGCTATTAAGCAGCGTGTGAGATGATACACACTCAATCTCGATTTTTAAAACATCATGCTCTTCCAGAAAACTATTGTGAATCTGCTTTTCTACCAATAAACCAGCCTCCCTTCTTTACTTACCTAAACCTACCTTCCCAGCCCATCACCATCACTTTCCTATTTAAACCTCCTAACTCCTCCAGCCCAGTGTTTCTCCATCTCTCCTTCATGAAGGTTCCACCTTTCCCTCCCTGCAGACTACTCCCCACCCCAACCCCGAGAGCTAAGAGCACTTTAAGATCTCTTCCACCAACCCCGTGAAATTTTAATAACACAGCCCTTTGGAAGGCTACAAGCCACTGTAATATCTAAGAGTGTCTTACTCCACCAGAGAATGTAGGGGCTAGTCAACCAAGTGCCTCTTCTGAATTTCTTCATCATTTAAAGTCTAGGGCCACAGAATTGTATACTCTAAAGGGGGATAGAATGGGAATTTTTACATTATAAATTTTGCCACAGTAAAAAAAAAAAAATTTTTTTTTTCTTTTTTTAGGGCCACACCTGGAGCATATGGAGGTTCCCAGGTCGAATTGGAGCTGTAGGCTACAATACAGCCACAGCAATGCCAAATCCAAGCCACATCTGCAACCTACACCATAGCTCACAGCAACGCTGGATCCTTAACCCACTGAGCAAGGCCAGAGATTGAACCCGTACCTTCATGGTTACCAGTCAGATTCGTTTCCACTGTGCCATAATGGGAATTCAAAAAAAATTTTTAAAGGAAGCAAAGAGGAGTTCCCGTCGTGGCACAGTGGTTAACGAATCCGACTAGGAACCATGAGGTTGTGGGTTCGATCCCTGGCCTTGTTCAGTGGGTTAACGATCCGGCATTGCTGTGAGCTGTGGTGTAGGTTGCAGACCCAGCTCGGATGTGGCGTGGCTCTGGCGTAGTCCGGTGGCCACAGCTCCGATTCAACCCCTAGCCTGGGAACCTCCATATGCCGCAGGAGCGGCCGAAAGAAATAGCAAAAAGACAAAAAAAAAATAAAATAAAATAAAGGAAGCAAAGAGGTCCACAGTAGCTTCATTCACAAGTCAAAAACTTATGCGTTTATAAGAAATTGTTGTAAGAAATAAGAAAAACTTAGGATTTGTAAGAAACTGGATAAACAAGTGCAATATATCTATGTAACAGAACACTCTTCAGTAATAAAATAAAATAAACTGACACAAAACAATATGGGTGAGCAGCAGAAAACGCCAAGAGAAAGAGACCAACTATTACAAGTGTGTATCACATGACTATGTTTATATTAAGGCCAATGACAAGAAAGCAAAACAAATCTACTGTGGCAGAAGTCAGAATAATGCTGATCTCTGGGGACAGGGGAGGATTACTGACTGCAAAGGGCATAGAAGTTTCGACATGGTGGAAATAATTGGAATCTTGATCTGTGTGGTCGTCAGACACGGGCAGTGTCACTGTACCATATATTTAAGATCTGGGTATTATACTGTGTTTAAATTATTCTCCAGCAAAATGCTTTAAAAAAAAACACCCAGGAGGGTGAGAGTGGAGGTGAAGTTAGGCAGGAACCAGCTCCTTAAAGGTCTGGAGATTAAGGAGTTTTGTTACCCTGCAAACAAAGCAGAGCATTTAAAGGCTGAGGTCAGGGCAAGCAGAGCATCACTAGCTTTGCATCTGCAAACTTGCTTTGGCAACAGAGACAAGGGAGACAGGAGAGAAATAAATGAAGAAAATAAAGTCTACAGCAGTTTGAGGTCAACTAGGGGCAATTTTACCCTCACCCCTGCCAGGCGAGATCTGGCAATGTCCGGATTCATTTTTACTTGTCACAAGTGGTGGGAATGCTACTGGCATCTAGCAAGTAGGGGCCTACAGTGCAAAGGACTATCGGCCTAAATGTCACTCAGAGTTGAGAAACTCTGGTCTAAGAGGGTCTATACACTTTAAATTATGTAATGCCAAGTTCAACATTGTGTTCACATGAGACACATTGTATCAGTCCCTCACTGTGACAGATGCTAGTAAGAGTGAGCTACTTAATACTAAGTGGTGGGGCTAGATGCTAATGTTCATTCAAAAACTTCAAGAAGGATTCATTGACCTTCTTGAACCTGAGGTTAAACCATGTGTTCAAGGTCACACACCCAGAAAAGGCCAGAGTCAGAAGTTCAACTCCAGGTCCACAGAGTTCCTCCTCTGGTCACTCCGTTTACAGTGTTGTAGTTATGAAGCAGCCTGTTTCTGTGCACAACAGACACTAGACCAAGAGGCCATCCCACACACAGGCAGCCCTTGCTCTGCATGGCAGTGCAGGATGTGAAAGCAACTTTGCAAGCCAAAATCATGTAAAAGCAATCTTAATGACCAGTGGGCACAACTCCATGACCTTAAAAAAATTGTCAAAACATAAAAACCTGTCAGTTTTAAATGTACAGAGAAATAAGCCAGTAAAACTAGTAATTACTTAGTATGCTATATTTTAAAACAGAAAGAGAATTAAGGGTTATTTGTAAAAAAAAAAAAAAAAAAAAGTTACCAGGAGTGATTTGAACAATGCTTGCCTCCTTCTTGCTGTACTTATAACACAGGAGCATCTATCTTCTCTGAGCCTTGGCAAAATGTCACACTCCTAAGTTTGCACCAAGTTTCAACAGTTTATTCTTTGAACTTTCAATGTCATGAAATATCCTTTCATTTGACTTTTTGCTCACATTAGTCTCTGGACAGCCTTGTCTTTCTTGTTACTCCCACATGGTGACAAGCTTGCCCTCACTGAGATCCTCTGGCTGCAGATCCAGAATCTGTTAGGTGGTAGCAGTATCAACATTCCCACAGCCAGCTACTGCTTCCCTAACTCCATTTATATTTGACTTAAACTTCACTTTCCACATCATCACTTTCATTTCTTATTTTTGTTAGCCAATTCCCGCTTTCGATTATCCATTTTTGTAAAGGGTCACATGGTACCACTAGCAAGTAACACACTTTGCTGTCTTACATATTAAGTAAATAACAGATGTACACTGACCGGTCACTGACAGACTGTCAAAGAAGCGGCATGACTGGTCATTAATACAGTGCAGATCTATTATTTGCATAGTCATCTGTGGACTGAAGAGCCAGTAGAAAGTTGGTACTTTAAATACACCATAGTAACTAAAATTTGAACACTGTGGAGGGACTGGTACTATTTAACGAACCCATGGCAGCTAAAACTTGCAAAGGCATTAGGGTTGCTGTATGCATTTCTCTTATCTTTTACACCTGCTCCCCTATCCAAACTGATGCTTCTAAAAAAGCTAATTTCAATTCAAAAGAATTCAAGCCAAATGTGAGGCAAGAATTTCACTATAGATTCCATTACTAAGATATGTAGCTTTGTCCGGGTTTTTTGGTCAGTTTTTTATTAATAAATACCACCAACATGGAGTTCCTGTGGAGGCACAGCGGAAATGAATCCGACCAGAAACTGTGAGGTTGTGGGGGTTCGATCCCTGGCCTCGCTCAGAGGGTTAAGGATCCAGCATTGCCGTGAGCTGTGGTGTAGGTTGCAGACATGGCTTGGATCTGGCGTTGCTATGGCTGTGGAGTGGGCTAGCAGCTGCAACTGCAATTAGCCCTCTTGCCTGGAAACTTCCATATGCTGCAGGTGAGGCCCTTAAAAAAAATTTAAAAATAAAGCAAAAAAAAAAAAAATACCACCAACAGTAATAATCCCATCTTCCATGGCCCAGTGCATATGTTATGAGACAGAAGGTGGTCAATGGTAAGAAATTCACATTAAAGATAAATACTTCCATCCATCCCAACATATCAGGAGAACTGCTGAATTTTTATGAAAATGTTTCCATCAGAAAAGCAAGGTATTAGTTAGTAAGTCTGACATTTTATCAGGTATTATCCTCACTCCTCTCCCTCCTGTAATAGAACATTCACAAACATGTCCTCAAAAACCTCTAGACCATAAATAGTTATTGTGTTCAAGCATTAAGGAGGGATCTATGCAAAGTGGGTGGTGGTAAATATAGTTTCCTTGGTTAAACAGAGGACAACATGTAGGAATAAAGTGGTTAGTGTCGAGCAGTGGCCAGAACACAGGATAAAAATGTTTTCTCCAGGGCACACAGGCAAGTTTATAGCTCTGCTACACAATAAAGGTTTGGAAGGTCTGTACTGGGCGCTGTATATAAAAAAAGTCTCTGTCTTCCAATATAACTCTCAAGAACAACCTTGTCATGAGTGGAAATAACTTTCAATTTCCCTTCTAGAAGCCACTAAACCACAGCACCCAAAGATCTCTGTTTCAACACTAAATTGCATCTATATTAAGACAGTCATGCAAGCGTTAAATATGCCATGTTCTGCCTCTGTTGTCATACCTGTTACCACAACAAATTCTGAAGAGAAATAGGACACTGTCAATGATTAAACAATTAAAACTAAAGCTGCCTAAAATAAAAGCATAAATCTTAATTTCTAAGATTTTCCATACATAAATCACTATATTTAAATTTAAAGAGAGGTCAATGCTCTGAAATGAGTACAAAGACACTTTCGAGTCTTTTTCTCCTCCTACATTCAGTGAGGTCCATCTGTGAGAAGAGTTAAAAGTGGGTTATAATTCAAAACACAATGATACCAACTTTGATGAACCAATGTGCAAAATAAAACACCAATTTTCTGGAGTGTATTTTACCTTTGGAAAGAGAGAACCGGAGTAATAAAGATGAAAGAGTTCAATATGAAAATAATTCATCAATCTTAGCCCAACTCAGTTCAACAGAGTAATTCAGTATATATATATATATATATCCACACGCACACATATATATGTGTTTGCTTTTAATTTAGTGCTGCACCTGTGGCATATGGAAGCTCCCAGGCTAAGGGTTGGATCAGAGCTGCAGCTGCCAGTCTATACCACAGCCACAGCAACACAGGATCTGAACTGAGTTTGCGACCTACACCACAGCTCACAGCAATGCCAGATCCTTTAATCCACTGAGTGAGGCCAGGGATCAAACCCACATCCTCATGGATACTAGTCAGGCCCCTAACCACTGAACCACAATGAGAATTCCCATTTTAATATATATTAAAAGGATTTTTTTTTGGCCTTGCCCATGGCATGCAGAAGATCCCGGGCCAGGGACTGAACCTAAGCCACAGCAGTGACCAAAGCCAGAGCAGTAACAATACCAGATCCTTAACCCACTGAGCCACCAGGGAGTTCCAAAAGGATTTTTTAAAAGATGAGTAAAATACAGGAGTTCCCCTCGTGGCTCAGTGGAAATTAATCTGACTAGCATCCATGAGGACATAGGTTTGATCCCTGGCCTTGCTCAGTGGGTTAAGGATCTGGTGTTGCCATGAGCTGTGGTGTAGATTAAAAATGTGTCCCGGATCTGGAGTTGCTGTGGCTGTAGCATAGGCCAGCAGCTGAAGCTCCAATCAGACCCCTAGCCTGGAAACTTCCATTTGCCATGGGTGTGGCCATAAATAAACATCCACTGTGGATGTGTCTCTGGTATGGTCAAACAGACTAAGTACAATAGCTGGTCTATATGAACATTCATTTTGGCCAGCCTAGAAATACATACAGTCTTAGCCTGTGAAAACTAATTATCTCTAGATCCCCTGGTGGCACAGAGGGTTCAATCCCTGGCCCAGGAAATGTCCACATGCCGCAGCCAGAAAAAAAAAAAAAAAAAAAAAAAAAAAGACTAGTTATCTCTGCCAAGCTTGATGGAAAAGATCTTTAAAATCATTTTTTTTTTCCTCACAAAGCAACTCTCTCTAATCTTAACTGAGTTTTGTAAGTAAGTTTCCTCAACAAAAGAAAATAAAGCGACTGACAGGCAGGAGAGTCTATTTATCTTATGATAACCTAATATACAGTGGCATTCCTAAAAGTTTGGTTAAAGCAAATCAATTCAAGAGAAAAATCCCAGGTTGAATGAATGAAAACTGGCTCCTAAACTTCCATTTATAAAGAAGAACCTAGAACAGAGGAAAAGTAGGACAACCATAAGGGCTACTCTCTTTATTCAACTTAATCCTTGAAAACTCAGAGATATGAAATAAAGCCGTAAAACTAAAGATCAGGCCAACCTTGTCTGAAATGCTTCTTTTATGCTTTTATCTATAGACGCTTACAAAACACAAACTATAAACTTGAACAAATATAGTTAAAAGAGCCAAGGCCTTAGAGTCAGAGGCCTAGAAGTAATGGTCTTTCCTTTTCAATCAATATACGACATCACACATCTCAAAAAGAATTTGACGATGGGGGAATATTGGACCAGGAGTCTAAAGATCTGGATTATCTAAGGCTTCCTTGCTAATAATCCTTGTCCCTGTCACCCTACATTCCCCCCCATACCAAGCATTTTGCAGGTTCACACATCAGTATCACCAGTGTCTACACATTAGCTATTAGAGTTCTTGTTGTGGTGCAGTGGAAAGGAATCCGACTAGTAACCATGAGGACATGGGTTAGATCCCTGGTCTCACTCACTGGGTCAAGGATCTGGCATTGCTGTGAGCTGTGGCGTAGGTCACAGACGAAGCTCATGGCCCACATTGCTATGGCTGTGGAGTGGGCTGGCAGCTGTAGCTCCGATTCAATTCCTAGCATGGGAACTTCCATATGCCATGGCTACAGCCCTAAAAAGCAAAAAATAAATAAATAAATACATGACTCCTATTCCCTGAAAGCATCATGCTATTTCTTGCTTCTGTGTCTTCACATATACTATTCTCTTGGCCTGGAATGCCTTCTAATCCCTCCTCTTAGCTAACTTTGAAATGCAAGTTCTACCTTCCCAGATGCCAACCTGACAGGAGAGGTTCCCCCTGTGCATATAGTCACATGGCAGTTAGCAAAAATGTACTGATTTACTTGTCTGTCTCCTGAACTAAACTACACAACCTGCTTAAGGGCAGAAACCATGTCTTATCTTTGTACTCCCAGAGCGCCAACACAAAACATCTCAAAAAAAAAAAAAGTAAATAAAGGCAGGAGTTCCTGTCGTGGTGTAGCAGAAACAAATCTGACTAGGAGCCATGAGGTTGCGGGTTTGATCCCTGGCCTTGCTCAGTGGGTTAAGGATTCAGCGATGCCATGAGCTGTGGTGTAGGTCACAGAGGCAGCTCGGATCTGGCGCTGCTGTGGCTGTGGCGTAGCTCCGATTAGACCCCTAGCCTGGGAACCTCCCCATGCCGCAGGTGGGACCCTAAAAAGACCAAAAAAATTAATTAATTAAATGTGGTATAGTCACATGAAGAAATACTACAGAGCAATGAAAATGAACAATCTACAGCTACACAAAGCAAATACAGATGAACTTCACAAACATGATGATGAGTGAAAAAAGCCAGACAGAAGAGTATATGATGGATATGTGGTAACTACAGAAACCCACCACCTTTCTTAAATAAAACAGATAAGCACAGTTCTCAGTGTGTAGAATAGAAAAGGCGTAACTAATACCTAGGTAACTTAAGAATACAAAACTTCAAATTATCCTGAACAAAACCTTACAAGGTTCCTTTTCAAAAGGCAGTGTTCTGCCTTTCCAAACTCCAGCAAGATTCCCACACTTTTTTTAACTTACTTTTTTATGGCAGGAAGAAATGACAGTTGCCTCTATAACAGGATCCAAGGTTCCTTGGTGGATGTCATTGTCACCTCTCCTTGTACCATCAGGTTGGTGCCCTTTTCTGAGCCTTATACCTGGCTCTGGAGTCCTGCTGTACTCCGATCGGTTTTCTGCTGTCTCGTTCATGGGATACCCAAGCCCTTCTTACAGAGAGGTCTTTCTGTCCCTTCTTCTAGGGAGGGTGGACTTTTAGGATAGTGAGTTGACCCTAAGGAGAGAAGTTTTGAATCAACAATTGAATGAGTTGCAGGGAAGACACAGGCTGTGTTATTATACACTAAAACTATAATTTTCCGCAATTATTAAGAATAATAAATGTATTTAAAAACTTGCATTTATTGTTAAAAGACTGCCAAAATGTACTTATTCTTTATTTTTTGCTTTTTAGACCCACACCCATGGCACATGGAGGTTCCCGGGTTAGGGGTCTAATCAGAGCTACAGCTGCAGGCTTACGCCACAGTGACAGCAACATCAAATCCGAGCCACGTCTTTGACCTACACCACAGCTCACGGCAACACTGGATCCTTAACCCACTGAGAGAGGCCAGGGATCAAACCTGCAACCTCATGGTTCTTAGTCGGATTCATTTCCACTGTGCCACAACAGGAACTCTGCCAAAATATATTTTTAAATGAAAAAAAAGCAGGCTATAAAAGATAACATGTATAATGTTCCCACACAGATTTTATAAAAATAAGTTTATATGTATGTGGAACAACTAACTGTGCTCTTGGTACAGGAGTACCCAGGGCAGAACCTAGGGTCTGGAGTAAGACTTACTTTCCATTTTGTCCTGCCTGAATTTTTTTTTTTTAACCATATGCCATATAATATTTTTTCAATTAAAAACATACCTATAACTGCAGAAAGAATGTAAGTTTTCCATATCCAACCTCATTTAAATCATGATGACTCTTCAGGGTATTTTCATTTCTACTTCACAGGCGAGGAAACCAAAATTCAACACACTTTTATGAAATAAATAAGACAGTGTCTGACTGATGTGGCATATATTATTGGCGATGTTTTATATTTTAGGTTGCTTGCTTAATGTCTGCAATGTCAATATTTCTGAGCTGTTCTGAACTAACTCTAGACTACCCTAGAAGGCAAGAAACTGACACCAGAGCACACCGCTTTTATATCCCTGTGAGCTCCCAGAAAGTGTTATGCATATAAATATTTAAAGAATGTGACAAGTGGTATTTAAATGTTTTTAAGTGGTAAAAATACTTTCAGAATTCATCCATATTCCTCTATATTGGATCTCATAAGTTTCCTAGTGGGTCAATAATTTTAAGTCCTTGGCCCTTTATCTCATAACTCATAGTACAAAAGCTTAATTTATTTTAGAGATTTAAGATACATATCCAAATAAGGTGATTATCACAGCCAATCCAACTAGAAAGACTAAAACATGAAGAAGCCAAGGTACATGTTAGGCTCATAAATCTCATGAGATTCAAAATTCGTAAGAGGGGAGAGGAGGAGTAGGGCAAAGTGGAAGACCTGGATGCAAAAAAAAAAAAAAAAAGAGGGTAGGAGTGTCTGTCGTGGCGCAGTGGTTAATGAATCCAACTAGGAACCATGAAGTTGTGGGTTCGGTCCCTGCCCTTGCTCAGTAGGTTAATGATCCGGCATTGCTGTGAGCTGTGGTATAGGTCGCAGACACAGCTCGGATCCCACGTTGCTGTGGCTCTGGTGTAGGCTGGCAGCTACAGCTCCGATTAGACCCCTAGCCTGGGAACCTCCACATGCCACAGGAGCAGCCCAATAAATAGCAAAAAGACAAAAAAAAAAAAAAAAAGAGGGTAAAAGGTGACTAAGAATTAACTGAAGAGTTTGAATTAGACTACTGTTTGTTTCATAAATCATGTAAGTTTGCTGGAGATGTTCTGTAAAGTTTTTAGAAGAACAAATGCAGTCTTTAAGCATGACCAAACCTGGGCCTGAACCTATCACGAAGAGCCTGAGCCAGTGTATTATAATACTGAGGTTATAAACTATGCTACTGATGCCCATCTTAACAAGCAAACAATGCTACTGACTTAGATTTATTTATTTACAGCTCACAAAGCTGTTTCACACTCATCATTTCATTTTGTTCCATATGCTAACATTTATTGCATATGGACTCAATTAAAAAAAATTTTTGGAGGGGGGGGTGGCCACACTGTGGCATACAGAAGTTCCTGGGTCAGGGATCAAACCACAGCAGTGACAACACCAGTCTTAACCTCTGTGCCAAAAGGAGAAACCTGAATTAAGTCAAATTCTGTACCAGAGAATTTACATGTGGTATCTCCCATATCTTTCACTTTACAGATGTGGAAACAGACTCAGAGATTAGGTGACTTTTCCAAGGCCATTAGTCTGTTGCTAAAAGCAGCTGGAACAACGAACTGTCCAGCTGATTGTGTTGCTAAGAAGAATAAAAGATAAAGTATTCGGGGAGTTCCCATCGTGGCGCAGTGGAAACAAATCCCACTGGGAACCATGAGGTTTCAGGTTCAATCCCTGGCCTCACTCAGTAGATTAAAGATCCGGCATTGCCATGAGCTGTGGTGTAGGTCACAGACGCGGCTCAGATCTGGTGTTGCTGTGGCTGTGGTGTAGGCTGGCAGCTACAGCTCCAATTAGACCCCTAGCCTGGGAACCTCCATATGCCGTAGGTGCGGCCCTAAAAAGACAAAAAGACAAAAAAAAAAAGATAAAGGATTTGGGACTAGGCTTCAATTTGCTCTAAGATTCTTAACAGTAAAAAGGAGTGAGATGGGAGATGGAAAGTGAGGCTTCAGGAGGTCCCTGGTGGCACAGCAGGTTAAGGATATGGCATTCTCACTGTAGCCGCTTGGTCGGTACTGGGGTGTGGGTTCAATTCCTGGCCTCAGAGCTTCCACATTCCACGGGCAGTCCAAAAAAGTGAGACTTCGGAGTACCATTATCTGTTAATCAGAGTTAAACTTTATTCTGTTTCTTCAGAAAATGCTCATTGGTCAAGCTTTTATGAATACTACGCTGTATTACACCAAGATAAGAAAAAAAGAAAGAAAAGAACCCAATACAAACAAAACAGCTGCAGGAAGGAGCAAGTAACTAAGAGGTGCTGAGTGTGTGAATAAATGTAGAAGTCCTACATAAATTCAACCAGGTACATTTTCAGCAAGGAGAGCAGATTTAAGATCTTTAAAAATCTCTGAGGACCACCCCTGGGCATCTATACAGAGAAAACCATGACTTGAAAAGATACCTGTACTCCAACATTCACTGCTGCACTATATACGTAGCCAAGACATGAAAACAACCAAAATATCCATCAACAGAGGAGTGGATAAAGATGTGGTACACATACACAATGGAATATTACTCAGCCATTAAAAGGAAAGAAATAATGGCTTTTGCAGCAACATGGATACACCTAGAAAATTATCATGCTAAGTGAAGTTAGTCAGTGAGACACCAATGTCACAGGCTGTCACTTACTTGTGGAATCTAAAAAAAGGACAAAATGAACTTCTTTGCATAACAGATACTGACTCACAGACTCTGAAAAACTATGGTTTCCAAAGGAGACAGGTTAGGGGTCGGGGGGATGGGCTGGGTGTTTGGGATGGAAATACTATAAAACTGGGTTGTGATGATCATTGTACAACTATAAATGTAATAAAATCCATTGAGTTAAAAAAAAAAATCTGGAGTTCCTGTCGTGGCTCAGTGGTTAACAAATCTGACTAGGAACCATGAGGTCGCAGGTTCGACCCCTGGCCTCAATCAGTGGGTTAAGGATCCAGCATTGCTGTGAGTTGTGGTGTAGGTTGCAGAGACGGCTTGGATCCCATGTTGCTGTGGATCTGGTGTAGGCCAGTGGCTACAGCTCCAATCAGAACCCCTAGCCTGGGAACCTCCATATGCTGCGCGGGAGCGGCCCTAGAAAAGGCAAAAAGACAAAAAAAAAGTCTCTGAGCAGCCAGAAGTGGTGATGAGGAAAGAAAGAAAATACTGAGTTTTTCAATTCCTACAGGTCCTATATAGGTTCCAAGACACCTTGCCCCAAATATCTACATTAAACTTACTTCTTTTATTGAATGAATTATTAAGCCTACAGTGTTTGTTGGAAAAGAAACTCATTTTCTGTTTAAATTAAACACGTACTCTATTTTTCTCTTTTTAAAAATGTTTTCATAAACTAATTTAAGTACTGGCATAAAATAATTTATTTTTAAATTTGCCAAGACTTCTTCCCAGTAAACAGTTTGAAACTACAAAAGAAGTACAATGGAGACTCAACTTCACGTGCTCCAGGAGCAGACTCAGACATCACTAACTCCCAAAAGCAATGAGGCTTCACCAAGCAGAGTAGAGGAAAGGTATTATGTGCAGAGCAAACAGCATAGACAAGGCAGGGAGTGCAGGGACTGTTCAGAAATCAAGAACAGGGGGAGTTCCCATTGTGGCACATCGGAAATGAATCCGACTAGGAACCATGAGGTTGAGGGTTCAATCCCTGGCCTTGCTCAGTGGGTTAAGGATCCAGTGTTGCCGTGAACTGTGGTGTAGGTCAAAGACATGGCTCAGGTGTGGTGTTGCTGTGGCTGTGGCGTAGGCTGGCAGCTGTAGCTCCGATTCAGCTCCTACCCTGGAAACCTCCCTATGCCAAAAGTGCAGCCCTAAAAAGCCAAAAAAAAAAAAAAAAGAAAGAAAGAAAGAAAGAAAGAAAGAAAGAAAGAAAGAAATCAGGAATGGGCAAGTTCAAGATAGGCTCAGTAGAAAAAAACCAATCCTTAGGCTGACTGACTGGATGGGGAGGGTCAGTGATGACTAGACAGAAAGAACTCAGGTAAACCAAGCTTTTTGCTCAGGCAGCTGAGTGTACAGAAGATGTCATTCACTAAGATGAAGGGGTGACAAGGGGAGAAGCAAATTCACAGGGGAAGAAGAATTTGTTTTAAGAAATGAAGTCTAGGAGTTCCTGTCGTGGCACAGTGGTTAACGAATCCGACTAGGAACCATGAGGTTGCGGGTTCCATCCCTGGCCTTGCTCAGTGGGTTAAGGATCCGGCATGGCCGTGAGCTGTGGTGTAGGTTGCAGATGCGGCTTGGATCCAGCGTTGCTGTGGCTCTGGCATAGGCCAGTGGCTGCAGCTCCGATTAGACCCCTAGCTTGGGAACCTCCGTATACCATGGGAGCAGCCCTAGAAAAGGCAAAAAGACAAAAAAAGAAAAGAAAAGAAAGAAAGAAATGGAGTCTAAAGTGACAGAAATGTTCAGCTGGCACTAGGACACACAAATCTGGAATTCAGAAAAGAATGAGCTTGAAAACAGAATGAGGTATTAGTAGGATTAAAAGTGATACTAGCATAATTATCAGTGTAACAAGAGCGGACAGGACAAAGAGATATACAGAGGAGGAGCAAGGATCAAAATAAAGAATCCAGGAGAATACCAAATATTAGATGGTAAATTCAGGACTGGCGCTGAACCCCTGGACTCCCAGTTAAATGTACTCACATCAGATCTCCTTCCCAATGGGAAAGCAATGGAAATTTTAAAACTCCCTATTTCTAAGACTTCACTTTCCCTTCAAATAATACTGCATAATTATGTTGCTTAAAAGCACCAAGTTTACTTACATGATACCTCAAAAGCAATTTTCTTTACCTGAAGAAACTGCTAACTTAATTGTTTGATACCTCTGGTCTAGAAATCCACCTCTCTTCCAGGAAAGGGATTTTTAAAAAACCAGTAATATTCACATGTTCCATGAGGGCAAAGATTTCTGTTTTGCTCATTGCTAAAAACTAAACTGCAACAGATACACAGTAGACATTCAGTAAAGGTTTCTTGAATAAATGAATGACTGTATCATTCTTTAGGGGAAAAAGAGGTAAAGGAATTAATATTATTTATAGGATATTTAATCACAGTTGGGCTTCTTATCAAGGTAGACCATATTAGTGCAATGTATTACTTGACCTATTTCATGATTTTAATGTTTATGTTGCCTCCATTTTTTTCTTCCTTTTTTTGGGACCACCCTCACAGCATGCAGAAGTTCCTGGGCCAAGGATCAAACCCACACTACAGCAGTGACAACACTGGATCCTTACCCGCCAGGCCACCAGGGAACTCCTTGCCCCTAATCTTAAAACGGCAAACAAGCTGTGTGAAACAATATAGTAGTTCCTCAAACTGATAAAAATAGATTTACTCTATGATCACCAACTCCACTTCTAGGTGTATACCCAAAAGAATTGAAAGCAGGGCCTTGCAGAGACCTTTATACATTCATGTTCATAACAGTTATTCACAATACACAGAAGGTGGACCAGCCCAAGCAAGTGTCCTTCAACGGATAAACAGCTAAACAAAATGTGATCTATACATACAATAAAATATTCTTCAGCCTCAAAAAAGAAGAAAATTCTGACATAAGCTACAACCTGAATGAACCTGAGGACACTATGCTAAGTGAAATAAGCCAAACACAAAACATAAATACCGTATATTCCACTTACCATAGGTACTTAAAAGTAGTCAAATCCATAGACAGAAAATAGAATGGTGGTTGCCAGGGGCTGAGGGGAAAGAGGGAACTGAGAGGAACTGTTTACTGGGTAGAGAGTTTCCTTTTTGCAAGAAGAATTCTGCAGATGAATGGTGGTGATGGCTGCACAACAACATGGATGTACAACATGACAATACCCTTTAAAATGGCTAAGATAGGAGTTCCTGTCATGGCTCAGCAGTAACCCACCTAGTACTCATGAGGAGGCTGGTTCAAACCCAGGCCTCACTCAGTGGGTTAAGGATCTAGCACTGCAGTAAGCTATGGTGTAGGCCACAGGTGTGACTCAGATCCCACGTTGCTGTGGCTGCTGGCGAGCTGCAGCTCCAAGTGGACCCCTAGCCTAAGAACTTCCATATGCTTCAGGTGTGGCCCTAAAAAAAAATTAATACATAAAATAAAATAAATAAAAAATAATTGAAAAAATAAATAAAATGGTTAAGATAGCATATTTTACATTATGTATATTTTACACATTTTTTAAATGGGGGGCAAAAAGTTACACTATAGGGTTCCACTTATGTAAAATTATCGAAATGACAAAAACATAGAAATGAAAAACAGATTAGTGGTTGTCCAGAGTTAAGAAAGGTGTGGGAGTGGGAAGGAAGACTGCATGGCTACTACTTAAGGGAGACAGTCTTAGGGGAGACACGACTGATCTGTATCTTGACTACATCAATGTCAATATCATGTTGTACATAGTTCTGCAAGTTTTAAAACTGGGAAAAACTAGGCAAAGTGCATGGAAGATCTCGCTATATTATTTCTTACAACTATATTTGAATCTACAGTTATCTCAAAATGAAGAGTTTAATTTTTTTTAAAAAAAAGCACGCAAACCCAGCTGTAGTTTTAAACATAATACTTGATACCAGAAATTGCAAAAAAAAAAAAAAAAGGGGGGGGGGGGTGTAGAAAATCATGTACATAGTTTCCCAATAAAACATTCACACAATAATGCCAACAGCACCTGGGTGCTAAAAATAATATCCCTGAAAAAGCTCATCAATACATTTCACCAAAGGATGATAATAATTATGACAATAGTAACAGGTTCCTCAAAAAATTCAAAAGTTGACCATGACTCAACAATTCCACTTCCTAGGTATGCACCCAAAATAACTGAAAGCAGTTACTAATATCAAACTGATTCTTATGCACCATATTCCCAATAGCTAAAACATGGAAACAAGCCAAGTGTCCATGGACAGATGAATGGACAAACAAAATGTGTATAAGCATTCAGTGTAATATTTTTCAGCTGTAAGAGGGAATGAAGGAGTTCCCTTCACAGCTCAGTGGTTAAGGAACCCAACCAGGATCCATGAGGATGTAGGTTGTATCCCTGGCCTCGCTCAGTGGGTTAGGGATCCAGCATTGCTCAGAGCTGTGGTGTAGTTCCCTAGCCTGGGAATTTCCATGTGCCACAGGTGAGGCCCTAAAAAGCAAAAAAAAAAGGGGGGG
Organism: Phacochoerus africanus; assembly: GCF_016906955.1. Taxonomy (NCBI): domain Eukaryota; kingdom Metazoa; phylum Chordata; class Mammalia; order Artiodactyla; family Suidae; genus Phacochoerus; species Phacochoerus africanus. The sequence continues at coordinate 72,552,666 of NC_062550.1, read as the reverse complement.
GGGATGAAGTTCAGATTCATGCTACAACAAGTAGAACAGAAGTTACGAAGGATTAAGGGAGAACAGTGGGAATTATTGTTGGTGGTCAGTTTTTGTTTTAGGTGATGGGAAAATTTTGGAATAGATACTGATGGTGGTTATACAACACTGTGAATGTACTTTAATGTCACTGAAATATGAACTTCAAAACAGTAAAAATAATAAACTTCATATCGTGTACATTTTAGCATAATGAAAAATAGCAATACTGAAACCGAGCAGGGCCCTGTGGGGCTCCTGCACACACAAGCCACTCTGTGCCCCCATTTCTTGTTTTTAGGGAATAAGCTTCAGCCTTCAAGACCTTCCATGAGTTCCAAAGGGAAGGTTCAAACAGTTGCTCATCAGGGAAGGGAGGGAATGCAGAGACCAGGGAGAAACAATCAGGAGACAACAAGTGCAGCCTTGCGGCAGGGTCCTAGTTCCTCTTCAAGGAATATACATAACAACATCTTTCAGCTCTTCAGCAAAACTAAAACCCCCAACAAGTAGAAGACGTTAACTACTTGATGAAGCCTTCTTCTTCCAGAAAGGAGGACCACCAGAACCAGTCCTGGGGCCACTAAACACCAGCTCTGAAAAAGAATGCAAGCTTGCCTCTACTCTGTTCCTTATCTGCAGCCCTATTCTCCACTCCCAAAACTATAAAACCACCTCCTAATCCCAAAGGGGGCACAGTCTTTAAGGCATTGCCTGCTGTGGCCTCCTTTGCCTGGCAAAGCAATACAGCTATCTTTTTCTCCTTCACCCGACTCTGTTTCTATTTGGCACCAGCGACAGAGGCTGAGTTTTGGCAACAATACCCACTATAAGTTATATGTATTAAGTGCTTACTATATGCCAGGCACTGTGTCTTTTACTTAATATTTAAGAATAAATTCATTTAAAGCTCTGTGAGATGGGTACCATAAGAAGCCCCAATTTATACATAGGAAATAAAGCAAGACAAGTCAGAATAATTAACATACAACTAGTAATTGGTAAGCTAGAACTTTAACCCAGTCAGTCTCGCTGCTGAGGCTCTTCACCTATACTGTTATATAACTTTACTAAAAATGACTAATATGGGTGAAGGGGTAAATTTACTGTCTTATTTTGGGAACAAATGAGAAGAAATAAAATTATCAGAGTTCCTGGAGTTCCCACCTTGGCGCAGCAGAAATGAATCACACTAGGAACCATGAGGTCGCAGGTTCAGTCCCTGGCCTCACTCAGTGGGTTAAGGATCCAGTGCTGCCATGACCTGTGGTGTAGGTAGCAGATGTGGCTCAGATCCCAAGTTGCTGCGGCTGTGGAGTAGGCCAGCAGCTACAGCTCTGACGTGACCCCTAACCTGGGAATTTCCATATGCTGAGTGTGCAGCATCCCCTCAAAAAAAAAAAAAAAAAAAAGACAAAAAGTTAAATTATCTTTAAAAATTGGGTGAAAAAAGGAGATAGAAATGTCTTTTTAAAAACATGCTTAATTTAGGCCTCACAGAGTCCAAACTCATTAAAAAAATAAAATAAAATAAAAGTTTTAGTAACTGTAAAAGAAGATAATCAAGGCAATAGCTTTCAGGAAAATATACTATCGTACTGCGTCTCTCTCTAATAAGCTTTTTATTAATGTAAAAAACACACTTGGGAGTTCCCACAGTAGTTCAGTGGGTTAAGGATCTGGCATTGCAGCAGATGTGGCATAGGTTGCAGCTGTGACTCAGATTTGATTCTGGGTCTGGGAACTTCTATATGCCATGGGTAATAACACTCAGAAAAGCACACTAAGGACACAAAGTTGGCAAAGTATAAATGCTGTGTCACCAGCAACAAACAACATTCTGGCACCCAGAAGACCTCTTCCTCGTCACTGAAAAGCTTTTTCAAGTATTAATTTTAAGAGGTCCAACCCTTACTTTGTCAGTTAATGTGATAGATAGAAACCTTCTAGCAAGGTTCTCTAAAGGCTTGCCATGTGCCGTGGACCTCACAAATTTTAAGGACCAGTGGTGTAATGTCTTTGTGTTAGCCGGGACACAGCAAGTGGGGCGCAGTAATCTAGTTCTAGTTGCACCACTTTCTAGTTCTATAATTATTCAGTGGTAGAGAAGAGACTATAAAATATGTCCCATGATTTTGTTGGCTTCCTCTAAGGTGAAAGTAAAACCAAGCAGGACCCTATGGTTTCTGGGCACAAAAGCCTGGATCCCCCATTTCTTGTTTGTAGGAAATGGGCTTCATTCAGCCTCCAAAGGGCAGGTTCAAACGGTTTTAATCAGCGAAGGGAGGGGATGCAGAGATAAGGGAGGAACAGTCAAGAAACAACAGTGCAGCCTTGGGACAAGGTCCTGGTTCCTCCTCTAGGGGTACACGTGTCTTTAAGCTCTTCTGCAAAAGTAAAACCCCCAACAAATGGAAGATGTTAACTACTGGACGAAGTATTCTTCATTTCAGAAAGAAGGTCACGGTGTGATCATCTCAAGGACCACCAGTACCAGTCCCAGACCACTGAACAGCAGCTCTGAAGAAGAATGCAAGCTTATGTCTACCTTGATCCTTATCTGTGGCCCAAACTGTAAGATTCCTTCCTATCCTTTCCCAAAAGAGGGCACAGTCTTTAGGGCATTAGCCTGCTGTGGCCTCCTCTGGCTGGGGAAGCACTAAAAGCTATTCTTTTCTACTTCACCAAAAACACTCTCTGCGTTTCTTATTTGGCACCAGCGAACAGAGGCTGAGTTTCCGCAACAAAATTTGGAGGGCTCATTGTGAAAGTTGTATAATGACATTATTCCAGTGCTGTCTATCTTTCTGCACTGAAGCATGCATTTGGTACATGGTTAATAAGATTTCTGGCAAGAAGCTCATGTTCCTTTTTTTTTTTTTTTGTCTTTTTAGAGCCACACCCACGGCATATGGAGGTTCCCAGGCTAGGGATCTAATCAGGGCTGTAGCTGCCAGCCTGCGCCACAGCCACGCCACATCCGAGCTGGGTCTGCAACCTACACCACAGCTTACGGCAACGCCAGATCCTTAACCCACTGAGCAAGGCCAGGGATCAAACCCACAACCTCATGGTTCCTAGTCGGATTCGTTTCCACTGTGCCATGATGGGAACTCCGCTTTTTTTTTTTTTTTTTTTTTGGTCTTTTTGCCATTTCTTGGGCCGCTCCCGCGGCACATAGAGGTTCCCAGGCTAGAGATCCAATCGGAGCTGTAGCCACCTGCCTACACCACAGCCACAGCAACACGGGATCGAGCCACATCTGCAACTTATACCACAGCTCACAGCAACGCCAGATCCCTAACCCACTGAGCAAGGCCAGGGATCGAACCGCAACCCCATAGTTCCCAGTCAGATTCGTTAACCACTGCACCATGATGGGAACTCCCGCATGTTCTTTCTTGACTGGAAACCCAAGTTGTACAAAATGTTCCACATGGACACATGGGTACGCTATGCCTCTCGCTTACCTCTTCTTTCAGACTCCACATGAAGTAAAATATAGTGAATGCAAATCTGAAATATTAATGTTGCCGTGCTCTGTCAACACGTGCTGAATATAAATGCAGAGAGAGAGTTTGGGGAGAAGAGAAAAATAGCTTTATTGCTTTGCCAGGCAAAAAGGGACAAAGGTTGGACACTCTTAAAATTAATACTTAGAAAAACTCTACAGAAAAAAAAAAAAAGTGGAGTTCCTATTGTGGCTCAGTGGAAACAAACCCAACTAGTATCCCTGAGGATCCAGGTCGATCCCTGACCTTAGTCAGTGGGTTAAGGATCCAGCGTTGCCACAAGATGCAACACAGGTCCAGCTCAGATCCTGTGTTGCTGTGGTATAGGCGTCAGCTGCAGCTCCAATTTGACCCCGTAGCACCAGAACTTCCATATGCCATCAGTGTGGCCTTAAAAAAGTTTTACAGTGATGAAAGAGAAGGGTCTTAGAAACATAGACCAAATCTACCTCTTTCTCTTCACTCTTATTTCCTGGTTCAAGCCACCACCATCATGTCTCACCTGTCCTAACAGAACATCCAGGAAGGTCTCCATGGTTCCTTTTTTGTTACCCACCCACCCCACCCCTTATTGACAGGGGCAGAATAGGACAGTTACAGGTAGTTGCCAAAGTCCATAGATAGAGGGAACTTTGGGAGACCACTCTAAGTAAATGATAGCTCAAGAAAGCCATAAGAAGCAGGCTTGCTTAACTATAAAATCATAAATAAAATAATGATCTAAGATATGCCTCAGGTCACTAAACGAAAGATAAAATGAAACCTGCATTCAAGTTTAGCAACACAATGATCCATAGGACCAAGGACAGGAATTTAAGGGAAAGATAACATTCCAAAGTAGGAGACTCTCATTACATGGAAACCTGAGATGATGCAACATATTAAGCATATGTTACCACCCTTCTGCTGACTTGAATAAGCACAATGACTCTCCTGGTTTGACCTCAAAGGGTCAAATACTCTCTTACCCAATATGAAGGAGGAGCTAGTGATGTAAGCCAAGGCAGTTTTTTCCCACTCCCCTACTTTCCTTGGATTATAAAAATGTAGCCCACTTAATTCTTTCCTGACAGCTTGTATCCCTCACAAGCGTCCTAGCTTACTAAATCTATTTCTTGCCCATCACTTGGCCTCTTGCTAAATTCCTTCTGTGCTGAGACACAAAGAACCTGTGCCTCAGTAAGTCCAGACATCAGGTGAGTGATTCTAATTTAAAAAAATAGAAAAATTAAAATTAAAAAAAAATGGGTTTAAGTCCCAATCTAGGTTTAGGCTGGGTTCGAGCCAGAGGTTTCTGGGCTTCATTATTCTCAGAATCCAGTCCTCAAACAGCCGTCATAGTGATCTTTATCAAAAGGCTTTGAGCCTACATCTAAGAAACCTCTTATGCTGGCTTACAAAACCTTAAATGACTTAGCCCCATCTCTGGCCTCATTCTGTACCACTCTCCCCCTTACCGCTGTTCCAGCCGCAATGACTTCTAGTCCCCTCTTCACACTGAGGAGCTCAAAGGGCTCTGAAAGCTCAAAGGTCTCTCTATCACCTGGTTCCTAAGGCCTGGAACGCACTTTGCCTGAATCTCCCCAAGGCTGGGCTCCTTTTTCACATGCAGATCTCAACTTAAAGGTCACCTCAAAGAAGCCTTCCCTATCCACACAATCTCAGTCACTCCTTATCACATCACCTTTTAATTAATCTTTTTCATAGCACTTATCTATTTGTTTAATACTGGTTTTCTCCCACTACACTGAAGGGACATTATGTATCTTCTTTACCCCTATATCCCAGCACCTAAAATAAAATAGTTAATAGCGCAGTAGGTGTATTTAGTAAATATCTGCTGAATACATAAGTGGGGAATTCCTACCCACACTTCAAGAGTAAGTTCATGGGCAGAAACTAGTTTCCCAGACTTCCCCAGACTCCTGATACTAACTCCTTTCTTCTTATTATTTACTAATATTTCTATTATAGTACTTGTCAGAATTTATTGTATTTGTCTTCTGCTCCTCAACTGCAAAACTTCTCAGGGTCAGGAGTTCCCATTGTGGCTCAGCGGTAATGAACCCAACTAGCATCCATGATGATGCAGGTTTGATCCCTGGCCCCATTCAGTGGGTTAAGGATCCAGCATTGCCATGAGCTGCGATGTAGGTCACAGACATGGCTTGGATCTGGCATTGCTGTGGCTGTGGCATAAGTCGACAGCCTCGGCTTCAATTGGACCCCTAGCCTGGGAACTTCCATATGCCCAGGTGCAGCCCTCAGGAGCAAAAAACAAAACAAAACAAAAAAAAACAAAGAACCTTCTCAGGGTCAGGGAGCCTTTTTTGGAATCCATTTTTGTATTCACAACAAGCATGGTCTGGGATATAAAGGAGGTATTTAAAAACCTTTGCTGATGATAAGGAGGAGGAGTGGGATGACACGAAAAGCTATCATGCAATGAGTGCTTAACTACATGCAAAGCACACAGAGAAAATTTCCCATGGATTATCCCTTTAAAATCCTTACAACAATCCTAGGTGACAGGTCAACTGTTTCTTCCATTTTGGAAATGACAAAACACCCAGAGAGTTTATAAATAACTTGCCTGAGATAACTACAGTAATAAGCAGCAACCTAATCTATCTAGTCAATCTAGTCTACTTGACACTCAAGTTAATGCTCTTACCCACAACCTTCTACGTTAGCATGAACCATAAGCTATTCTCAGGTAAATGCATGATAGATAGCACTTAAATGACAAAACCAGGAGTTAACACCGACAGTACACTGTACTTTACAGCAATGTTGAAAATACAATATTAAGAAATAGTCAAGAAACAGGGAGGAGCATGGAGCTTTGCTCCATACCAGAAGCAATAAAATAATTAAAATTGGAATTCTTCCCAAACACTAACATGTGAGTAGAAAAATGTCAATTTAAAAAACCTGATAACTGGGAAAAGAATAACTGATAAAATGGGAAAAGTTCCCAACATATGTTACTAACTGAAACAGCCCTTACGAAATGGTAAAGTTATAACTGAGAAGGAGCAACAGCTAGATTTTTTTAAGACAGGCACTATCACACTTTCATGTTCATAAAACCTTAACTGCTATAAGAACAAAGACACATTTCAAATCAAACTGCGGTTTACTTTTTTAAGGATTATTTTGAAGCTATAAAGGCTGGCAACACTCTGTATCATTTACACTACTTTTCTTTCCCAGCATTAGGTAGGGCAACTTTTAAGTCAAGTCACAAGGAACCTCTTCAAACTTAACTGTCCCACCCTACTGACTAACTCTGAGAAGAAACCAGGCAAATTTTGTGAAGAAGAGTTGGGGAAAAAAGCAGCGAAAGCCTACCTCTCAGTCTTGAGACCTACTTCAGAAGCACAGTATTACCGACCATCACTAACTATAAAAATGCCAGATAAGGTGAGCTCTGACAGGTACTTTCACTTAATTGTAACAACCTGCCTGTTACAGATAGTATTACCTCTACTTACAAATGAGAGAACGGAGGGTAAAACTACTCAAGGTTATAGCAGTCACAAAATAGAGAAGCAAGAACTACCCAGGTTAGGGCCCTCTCCATTACACAACACTGCCTCCCACAAAGATTAAGTGGTCCCATTCTCCCAGTTATGATGTCATCTCTTTGAAGGGAGGTGAACTGCTGCTTAATACTTACTGGAGCCAACTTTAAACCAGGCTAAGGAGTCGGTCTTTCACCTATCGTCTCATTTAATCCTCCAGCAATCCCTATGAAATGGGGTCACTGAGGCTAAAGAAGATCAAATAACTTCAATGACACAAACTTAAGTGGAAGACTATGAATTCAAATCTGTGTGTGTCTAACTCCAAAGACTACACCTTACCACTACTTTACGGGGCTTCATTAAAGACACAAATAGTGCATTACAGCCATTGGTCACACTCACAAATAAAAAACTTTTATAAAAAAGACATTATACAACTTTTAGAGCCACACTACAATGGTTGTTTCCATTTCACAAAATCTATAAGTAACCCTGAGTTTCTAAAATGAAGAACAGTACACAATAATGCAAACGTACATTATACAAACAACAGTCCTGAAATGTTAGAGAAATCCTGATGAGTCCAGGGCAAACTGTCATACCTACACTGAACCAAAATATGTAAAATAGAGACTTCCTTCCACAAATATGCCCTATCATACAACCACACTCTTGTTCCATCTATTTCAGGCATAAAATATGTCCAGGTAAAATATCTGACTGCAGAGTCAATGTTTCAGGCAAAATCAAAAACCCCACTTTAGTAAAGACCTTCCTCTGTAAGCAAATAATAATCATTCACGGCCCTAACTCTTCCTACATAATATTCTCTACAAGTTTGTTTTCTCACAATGCAATAGTTAGAAAATCCAAGCAAGTGGTTAGTTATCCCTCTCGATATCATAATCCGAAATCTAGAAATAAAACTTGTTTCTACAACTTTTCTCAGTATCTCTCAATTCCACTAAAACACAGAGCCTTCTTTCAACCATCAATATAAAAAACAAGGAATGGGGGAAGCTTAAAATATATAACTATCTGCAGACCTCACAGCAACTCTTCTCAGACCACAAATACAATAAAAACCCTTTCAAGTGGAAAGGAAAATAATTTTCATCTTAAATTAAGTGATTTATAGCAGTTTCCATAAGACATTTCAAAAAGCTAAGACTCAAATTTATATGCATAATTCTCCTAAAATCAAAATTGAAGGTCTCTAACTTCAGAATATATATGATAAATAGCAACTGATAACTAAATACACAGAACTATTCTAAAGTTTCAAATATCAAGAAGTCAACTGAATATCTCCTTATCTAGTTTCCAAAGTGTGTAGATAGTAACCAGCAATTCAAAAAGCCAGCAATCTGTTTCCTCATCAAAGTTTATCCTCAAACTGTCTGCAACTCGCCTCTATTAAAAAAGCAGCTTAGTGGGAGTTCCCATCGTGGCTCAGTGGTTAAGGAATCCGACTAGGAACCATGAAGTTGCAGGTTCGATTCCTGGCCTTGCTCAGTGGGTTAAGAATCCGGCGTTGCTATGAGCTGTGGTGTAGGTTGCAAAGGAGGCTCAGATCCCACGCTGCTGTGGCTCTGGTGGTGTAGGACGGCGGCTACAGCTCCAATTAGACCCCTAGCCTGGGAACCTCCATATCCTGCGGGAGCAGCCTTAGAAAAAGCAAAAAGACAAAAAAAAAAGTAGCTTAGAGAAAGAAATGACATTTTAGCAAAATCTACAAAATGTGCTAGATCTATCTCCTCCTTTAGGTTCTTTTTTTTTTTTTTTGTCTTTTTGCCATTTCTTGGACCGATCCCTCGGCATATGGAGGTTCCCAGGCTAGGGGTCCAAAATCGGAACTATAGCTGCCAGCCTACGCCAGAGCCACAGCAATGCGGGATCCGAGCCGCATCTGCGACCTACACCACAGCTCACGGCAACGCCGGATCGTTAACCCACTGAGCAAGAGCAGGCACCGAACCCGCAACCTCATGGTTCCTAGTCGGATTCGTTAACCACTGCCCCACTATGGGAACTCCTTCTTTAGGTTCTTTTTCTGTATCAAGTAATCCACCAATTACCCTGGCCCAAAAGTCACAAACCAACATGTGCAGCAGCCTGATGAAAGACAAAAAGACTGTTATTGTGCTGAGACAGAAACTGCTTAAAAGATTTACAATTCAAGTTTTAAAACATACTGTTAAATGGTGCTGCAGTAACTGGCTATGCATATAAAAAAAAATTATGCTTCACATCATACACACACAAAATTTTTTTTCAGGCAAATCAATATCTAAACGTAAAAAAACGAATTTCTAAAACTTTTAGAAAGAAATACAAAGACCTGAATGGCCTTGGAGTATAATAATTTCTTTTTTTGGACATGCCCGTGACATGCACAAGTCCCAAGGCCAGGGATCAAACCTGAGCCACAGCAGCAACATCAGCTACAGCAGCTAACACCACATGCTGAACCCCCTGAGCCACTGGGAAACTCGTGGAATAGATTTCTTTTCTTTTCCTTTTTTCTTTTCTTTTGCTTTTTAGGGCCTCACCCATGGTATATGGAAGTCTTCCAGTCAGGGATCGAATAGGAGCTACAGCTGTCAGCCTACACCACAGTCACAGCAACATGGAATCCAAGCCACGTCTGCGACCTACACCACAGCTCATGGCAACGCTGGATCCTTAACCCACTGATCAAGGCCAGGGATCGAACCTTCATCTTCATGGATACTAGTCGGATTTGTCTCCACTATGCCACAACAGGAACTCCCTAGATTTCTTAAATAAGGCACAAAGGACACAAACCAGTAAAGAAAAGGGTGATAGATTTGATAATCACTTCTATTCAACAAAACCAACCATATAAAAATTTAACAAAAAAAAAAAAAAAGGAGTTCCCATCGTGACTTGATGGTTAACAAATCCAACTAGGAACCATGGGGTTTCGGGTTCAATCCCTGGCCTCACTCAGTGGGCTGAGGATCTGGCGTTGCCGTGAGCTATGGTGTAGGTCTCAGACTCAGCTCAGATCCTGCGTTGCTGTGACTCTGGCATAGGCTGGTGGCTACGGCTCCGACTGGACCCCAAGCCTGGGAACCTCCATGTGCCTCAGGTGCCGCCCTAAAAAAGACAAAAAAAAAAATTAACAGATAAGCCACACAGACTAGGAGAAGATATCTGTGATTCACTTAACAGACATAAACAGGTATGCAACAAACTCCTAAGAGCAATTTTAAAAGACAACCCAACTGGGATGGGGGAAGGAGGAGAGACAAACCAGGACAGACACAGCTAGTTCAAGAAATGGAAATCTGAGGTCACTCAACATTCGAAAACATGCTCAATCTCATAAATAATCAAGAAAAAATTTTAGGCATTCCCGTCGTGGCGCAGTGGTTAACAAATCCGACTAGGAACCATGAGGTTGCGGGTTTGACCCCTGCCCTTGCTCAGTGGGCTAAGGATACGGCGTTGCCATGAGCTGTGGTGTAGGTCGCAGACGCGGCTCGGATCCCACATCACTGTGGCTGTGGCGTAGGCTGGCAGCTACAGCTACGATTCGACCCCTAGCCTGGGAACCTCCATATGCCACGGGATCGGCCCAAGAAATGGCAAAAAGACCAAAAAAAAAAAAAAAGAAAGAAAAAAAGAAAAAATTTTAGATAACATTTCACCCTTATCTGATTTGTAAACATGTAAAAAATCTGGCAATGTCATGCCATGGATCTATAAGGATTTAGATACAGCAAATTCTTTTTTTTTTAATTAATTAATTTATTTATTTTTTGTCTTTTTGTCATTTCTTGGGCCCCTCCCGCGGCATATGGAGGTTCCCAGGCTAGGGGTCAAATTGGAGCTGTAGCCACTGGCCTACGCCAGAGCCACAGCAACGCGGGATCCGAGCTGAGTCTACAACCTACACCACAGCTCACGGCAACGCCGGATCCTTAACCCACTGAGCAAGGGCAGGGATCGAACCCGAAACCTCATGGTTCCTAGTCGTTAACCACTGTGCCATGACAGGAACTCCTTTTTCTTTTCTTTTTTTTTATTAATTAATTAATTAATTTTTTTTTTGTCTTAGATACAGCAAATTCTTAAGAGGTCTCTTGTGGCACAGCGGGTTAAGGATCTGGCATCATTATCATAGTGGCTCAGGTTGCTGCTGTGGAATGGATTTGATTCCTGGTCCAGAAACTCCCAATGCCACAGGCATGGCCAAAACAAACAAATTCTCATATTCTTCACACTAAAAAAATGCAAAGTGTTAATACTGGAGAGCAATTTGGCAATAATTCCACTTCTGGGTAACTTACATCAGATAACTTCATTTCAAACTTAGTAACCACATACACACATACACACACAGGAAAAAATGGAAACAACCTAAATACCTATCAACACGAAAATAAACTTAAACTGGCTCTGTTCGTATAACAAAATAATGTAACTATACAATAGATAAAAGTGATGACTGTAATTAAAACGAATCATATGAAACTGCCATTTTGAGTAAAAACATCAGCAATTTCATGAGCCTAAAAAACATATTTCATGAAAAATAAGTTATAGAATAGGTAGAATATTGTTTACATAAAGTTTGAAAATACTCAAAACAAAATTATGATTTATGCCTATGTAATAACTCATAAAAACGGATATCAGAAATGTCAACACCAAATTGAAGACAGTGACAAGTAACCCAAGAAGGTGCCTCGACTACACATGAAAGTTGGTTAGGACTCAGCACTTTCACCACTGCAGCCCGGGTTCAATCCCTGGTCTAGGAACAGAGGTCCCACATCAAGCCGCCGCACACCATGGCCAAAAAAAAAAGAAGGGAAGTGTGGGAAAATGTTAAGATTTGACATAGCTGTACAGAGGATTTGTGAATGTTAATTTTATCGGTCTCTGTATTCTCCTATATGTTTGAAGTATTTTAAGTGAAAAAAGTCTGTGTTAGCCAAATAAAACACATATCTCCACCTTTCTTTAAAAAAAAAAAAAAAAAAAACCTTCTCTAATGCTCAATTTAATCAGCTCCTTAGAACCTCTCAAGGGAAGATTTATCCCTGGAAAATTGGTCTTATTCCTCCTTCCAGTTCAGTGCTATGTATTTTACCATATTCCATTTTTATCTCTGCTGCCAAGAAAATTCAAATCCAAATCTTATTCTTAGTCACTGAATTATGCTGCTACTTGGGAAAAGAATATAGGCTTCCTCCTTTTCTTCATTTCTCTTTCATATACATGTACTTTTTTATTATACTTCTGGATCTTTTAAGTTACATAAATTCTGGAATGACATAAAATAAAAATAAATCAAAAGAAAATTAAAATAACCCTTCTCTTTCACCACACTAAGGAGTTTTTACTGCCACTACCTCTTCCCTGTCCAAAGGAATGGGTGTGCAGATACAACTATGCATACATGTTCACTAAACTATTTCCAGACATGTAGGATTAAAGTGAAAATGCAACCACTGAAAAATAATTAGCTGTTATACTAACAAAAAAATGCATAAATGTGAAGTTGGACAAAATTTAATAAGCTAATTAATTTTGTCTCAAGACCACGATGTTTTATATGCTTTGTGTTCCTGTGCATGGATATTGTGGAAAATGCAAGGTCCAATAAGCATATGAACAGTGTAAGTCAGATATAAAGAAAATTCTATTTTTATGATTTTTTTTTTAAAAGACTGAAATGGAGTTCCACTGTGGTTCAGTGGGTTAAAGATTTGGCATTGTCACTGCAACAGCTCGGGTTACTGCTATGGCACAGGTCCAATCCCTGGCCCAAAAATTCCCATATGCCTTGACCAAAAATAAAAAGACTGAAATGTCCTTTCCCACAGGTATTATTCCCATCCTAAAGATCTTCTGGCAGTTTCATGAATTTAGCATCCCTTTTCCTTCTGTCTGGACACTCCCAATGACTAAGCCGAGCATACCACTTCTCCAGCACGCATTCTGGCTACACATGGTATGTTCCAATACAGAAAATTCAAACCAAAGCCCCTAATTAATCCATTCCTTAACTTCCAAAACTGAATAGCAAATATGCTTATTAAATAGGTTATTTCCTAACAAACAGGTCCTAGGATATCAACCAGTCCTGTTTATCTCATTTTATTTTATTTTTGTCTTTTCTAGGAATGCACCAGCGGCATATGGAGGTTCCCAGGCTAGGGGTCTAACTGGAGCTGTGGCCACCAGCCTACACCAGAGCCACAGCAACGCCGGATCTTTAACCCACTGAGCAAGGCCAGGGATCGAACCCGAAACCTCATGGTTCCTAGTTGGACATGCTAACCACTGAGCCACGACAAGAACTCCTACCTCATTTTTAGAAATAAAGGATAATATAGAGAATGTGCACCAATGTGACCACTTTGTGCTTCAATGTTTTGAGTTCACATTTCACAAACACTTTAAAAAGGTCATTTTTAACAAAGTTAAAGCACTTTACTCAGCAGTAAGCCCAGAACACAATCCAATTTAAGTTTTAAAGAACATAACATTTACGCACCACCAGGATTGCTACAGATATGAAAAAAGTCATATTCTCCTTATCCTTAAGAAATATACGGTCTACTGGGCAGTCACACAGATTCTTTTTAACAAGGGTGGCAGAGTCATGCTGCTTTCAAGGCTCTATCTAAAGGAGTAAGTCTAGAAAGAACAACTATAGAATAAGTCCTGCCTAAAATAATTCTAAATCAACTTCAAAAGAATGCTATCCAAACAAAACATCTCCAAGAAAGACAGAATGCACTGCAAGAAATGTGTAACTCCCCATCGGATAAAGATTGGGGGGGGGGGAAGTTCACAATAGCATGGAGAAGCTAGACCTTTCCAGTACAAGTTTATACTGTTGTGACTTTTCTGGACGGCAGTCAGGCAATATACATCAAAAGGAAAAACATGCACTTCCTTCAATTCAGTGACTAGACTCTTAGTTACCCTAAAGCGTCATCAGCATGCAACAACTGTCCACACAATACATATTTGCAATATACAATAAATTTAAACAATCTAAATATCCATAAATAGAATGCTATTAAATTATGGTGCACATACTCAATAAAATATTACAAAACTAAAGAATGGAGTAAATGCAAATGTATTGACCTGAGATGCCATCATGAATGTTGATTTTCAACGCACACTACTATCAGCCAAGATGGCGCCAACTGCCAAGCTCCCAAGTGCTACTTCCAGTCACAATGGGAAGCAAGATTCCAAGCCACAGCCTGAGAAGGACTGCCTGGTGTCAGCAGTGTGCGTCTTCTCAGAACTGCTCAAGGAGAACCAGTCACCAGCAACAAGTCCAGCAGAAATAAACACTCGCTGCCCAGCTACCAGTTAAAAGAATTAATAAAGTGGACCCTCTGGTCTATGCTGAGGAGTTTCCTCAGCAGAACATTCACTACAAATCCAATGTGGAGATCTGCAAATTGATCACTGTATCAACCAAACAAACTCAGCAAAGAAATGGCAAAGTTGGTGATGCTCATAGCACAGACTGGTCACTGCCACCCAAAACATCCAGACAACTTTCCTCAAGAACTGAAAGACCTGCTCTCCCACAATCATACCATCTTGAATGCAGATCTCCCAATAATATTTTGCCATGCTCTGATCTTGCTGAGAAGAATCTCCTCAATCCATCAAGGCTGCTAGAGCTCTTCTTTGAACTTCTCTCCCTTGCCATATGAGTTTCTGAGACTTTATACACTCATTTTGTGACTGTAGAAAATAAAAATGCAAAAAGCAAGAATAAAGTGAATATAGTATTGCAGAATTGCATGTACACATGTTAAGGGACAGCAAAGGAACTGCAGCCAAGATATCTTTGGAAGTGATAACTAAACTACAGAAGAAACATCCGAAATTATGCCAAAACTGTCCATGTCACCACAACCGTATGCCTTTCTAAAGTCCCCAAGGTATTAGCTGCTGCCTTGACAGTCTTCCAAAGGAAAAGATGAACAAGAGGACTAGAACAGCAACTCGCAACTCGGAATGCTAATGCAGTATCCACAGGAGAGAGACTCCAAACACATGAAAAGAAAGTTATGAAAGTAATTCAGAAATGAAGAAAAAAAAATGGAATTGTTTAACTTTCAGCTATCTGTCTGACTCATGAGCCCTAGGATTTTGCAGAAAAACTACTAAAGCAGCCAGAGTTATAAGGGAATGTTTGAAGATGCTGCTCATGAATCTTATCTCCAGATTGCCAAGAATTGATGAGCTTTTTCTCCCTAACTTCTATCCCTTCGTGCAACGGTTTCTGCAGCAGCACCAAAGAGAAGTACAAGATCATTCTGCTTACTGTACACACTTCTGTTCACTCAGTGATCCCAGAGACCATTCAGTTGCTGCTCATGACCATGGCCACCCATTTTGTTATGACAAGAACTCTGGGAGATCAGGACTGTAGTAGCAAATGCTCTGACAGAGATAACAGCTCAATGACTGAAAAACTTCCTCAAGACCTGGCCCAGTACAAAATCTACAAAAGGACTTTAACTCAGTTTGTATGAAAACTGAATCCACAGATACTGCAGAAGGAACTCCTCTGTAAGACTACCAAGGCCTTAACAAAATCAAGGGTGGAATAATATGGAAAATTGGAAGTTCTACAAGTTGATGAAGAGGATTCTGAGAAAGATAAAGATGGGTGGGGGGGGGGAAGATACCAGTCTCAGTGAGGAGGAGAAGCATGCTGACAGTAAGCAGGCTGATGGCCACCACTCTTGCAATGAAGAACAGCAAGAAATCTCCAAGAAGCTGAATGCCTTCATGGAGGAGCCAGACCATCCAGTTAAAAAATATGTGCTTCCCAAAGTTTCCGTTGTGGCTCAGCGGTTAATAAACCCAACAGTCATCAACGAGGACACGGGTTTGATCCCTGGCCTCACTCAGTGAGTTGAGGATCCATGTTGCCATGGGCTGTGTTGCAGGTCACAAATGCAGCTCAGATCCTGTGTTGCTGTGGCTCTGGTGTGGGCTGGCAGCAACAGCTGTGACTGGACCGCTGGCCTGAGAGCCTCCAAGTGCTATGGGTAGGGCCCTTAAAAAAGACCAAAAAATAAAATACAACAAAATAAATATAAGTGCTTCCCAGACCTTCCATATGTGGTTCAGCAGGCTAAGGATCCAGCACTGTCACTGCAGTGACATGGGTTTGAGCCCTGGCCCAGCAACTTCTGCATGCCACAGGTGCAGCCAAAAATAAACAACAAAAAATCACTAACAGATTCTATAAGGATAATTACAAAAACTCCTGTAAGTGCTGTCATTCTAGACAGTGTTTACTTTCAACTTTACACTTTTCTGACATATTTTAATTTTCTACATTGTATATGTATCATTTTTAATACAAATAAAGTAGCAGTCAGCAAACTTTTTCTATTGAATGCCAGAAAGTAAATCTTATAGGCTTTTCAGGCCACAAGAGTCTCTGTCCCAACTATTCTACCATTACACCATAAAAGCAACCAAAGACAATACCTAAATGAAAGCATATGGCTATGTCCTATTAAAAACTTAATTTATAAAAATAAACAGCTGGCAGGACATGAACAGCAAGCTGTGAAGTTTCCCAACCCCTGAAATAAAGAAGGAAACAAAACTGTTTTCATTTTGGAAAACAAAATGTGATTTATACCAAAGAAGATATATCAACTAAACTGCCACTGCGGATGCGGGGGGGGGGGGGGGGGGGGAAGGGGGGACAGGGAATCTGTTTTTTTTTTTTTTTTTTTTTTTTTTGGTCTTTTTAGGACTGCACCCAGGGTATATGGAGGTTCCCAGGCTATGGGTCTAATTGGAGCCACAGCTACTGGCCTATGCCAGATCCGAGCCTCATCTTCGACCTACACCACAGTTCACGGCAACACTGGATCCTTAAACCAGTGAGCGACGCCAAGTATCAAACCCGCAACCTCAGTGTTCCTAGTCGGATTCATTTTGGCTGAGCCAAGATGGGAACTCCAGAATGTGTTCATTTAATCTACGCAAGTCTGGAGACAGAAAAACACAAACTCCTTTACTTAGGCTCTGGAAATCCTCCTTCCATCCTCAGTGCCCCAGGAAGGGAAAATGTGCTAAGAAATCTTAAATCTAGCTAGGAATATACACTGGTGTGCAGGCATTACAAATAGAAGCTAAAAGAAAAACATCTTTCATATTTAAAACAACTTGAAATTTCTTCAAATTTCATAACTTACCACCAAATAGCTGCCACCACACCTGTGGCAATTACTCACAATTACTGATGAAATAATTTTCATTTTGGATCATCACAGTCATCACTGACAAATTTGTGAGAAGAGATGAAAACACCTATGGATAACTAACACTATTATCAGAAGTGAAATAGCTGAGACAAAAATTAGAAATAAAAATCTAGGGCATTCCCGTCGTGGCTCAGTGGTAATGAACCCGAATAGCATCCATGAGGATGTGAGTTTGATCCCTGGCCGTGCTCAGTGGGTTAAGGATCCGGCATTACCGTGAGCTGTGGTGTAGGTCAAAGATTCGGCCTGGATCCCTTGTTGCTGTGGCTGTGGTGTAAGCTAGCAGCTGAAACTCAGATTTGACCCCCAGCCTGGGAACTTCCATATGCTGCACCTGTGGCCCTAAAAAAAAAAAAGAAAGAAATCTATGAAATTCTTTTTTTTTCTTTTTTTCTTTTTTTTTCTTTTAACAGCCACACCTGCAGCATATGGAAGTTCCTGGGCCAAGAGTGGAATTGGAGCTGCAACTGACAGCTTACACCACAGACACAGCCACACCAGATCTGAGCCGCAGCTTGAGGCAACACTGGATTCTTAACCCACCGAGTTAGGCCAGGGACAGAACCCGCATCCTCATGGACACTATGTCATGTCAGGTTCAGTTCCCAACTCGCTGAGCCACAACTGGCAACTCCACAAATTGTGAAAGAATTAGAATCAGAGGGTGGTAAGAGGGGACACATAAGTGGCCTTTGATATGAGAACACTTCAAACTTCAAAACTGACAAACTTTTTGATCTCTGCCCCAAAATACAGCTTTGAGTTGGAGGAAACTATTTTTAACATTTCACTGGGGAGAGTTTTGTGGTCAGATCTGAAATGTTATGACAGATTTCTTGGAGGAGGGAGGAAGGGCTGTTTTTGGAGGAGATATGATGGTAATAACCTAGGGCTGAGAAATCCAGAGTCTAAACATAAAGACGTTAAAAGACCACTCTACTTAAAAAACAAAAACAAAAAACTAAAGAAATGCCAACAACCTGCATTGAAGTTAGCATGCCCGGTACAATCACAGTGGGACGTCTGACTCCTATTGGGCGACCCCACAAAGTTGTCAAACGCCAGAAGCCAACGTAAACATGGTCCAAAGCCGGGACCCAATGCGAGCTCTCACACGGACGCCAAGATCCACCGAAGCCGGTGAGCAGCAGCCCCAACAAGCAACACCGACGCAGGCAACCCAACGCGGTCCCGGACACAGGGCCCAGGATGCGGTCCAGCCAGCCATCCCTGCAGACAAGGACTGGGAAGGGTCCCTCCGCCGTAGGCACCGGACGGGTCTCCAAGTGAGCCCGCCCGGGAGTGCGGCTAGCCGAGACGCGAAGGGGCGCTGGGGCCGGGGGATCCCGGGGCCGAAGGAAGCCAGGGCTGGAGGTACCCGAGGCCGTCAAAGGTGGGTCTGAAGGGACCT
This sequence comes from Phacochoerus africanus, assembly GCF_016906955.1. Lineage (NCBI taxonomy): Eukaryota > Metazoa > Chordata > Mammalia > Artiodactyla > Suidae > Phacochoerus > Phacochoerus africanus. The sequence continues at coordinate 72,533,885 of NC_062550.1, read as the reverse complement.
GGGCTGAGTGGCGCCGGGGACCGGGCGGCAGAGCTGGGGACAGAGGAGCGCCCTCCCCTCCCGCCGCGCCGCCTGGACAGCAGCCCGCAGCCCTCAGCCCTCGCCCCCTGCGGCCCGACCTCCCTCCTCGATACGGCGCTCTCACTCAAGAACCTCACCAATGCTCGCCGCCGTCTCGCCGCGCGTCTCGGGCTCCTCGGAACCGCGGCCGCCGGGAGCCCAGGGTAGCGGAGAGGCCGCCCGCTGCCTCCGCCACCGCCACCGCCGCCACCGCTACCACCGCCGCTGCCGCCGCGACCCAGCGTCCGGGAGCTTACTCGCGCCGCAGCCGCCGTGACGCGAATCGCACGAGTCGGCTCTGACCAATGAGAGCGCCCCTCATGCGCAGCCGCGCTGGCCCAAGCCGGAAGTGCCCAGTCGGTCGCTCCGGGGCCTGGTGCAGCTTGGGAGCCACTGGTGAGTCCGGAACCTAGCCGGCTGCACCGAGAGCCCCGAGATACGGAAGTCTCTTCGCGTCCCTCCCGGAAACCGGGAGCCGGTGCATCAGAAGAAGCGGGGCCGCCGGGCTAGGGGACGCTTCCCGGTCTCTATGGATACGCCTCAGGCGGAACCGGAGTTGCGGGGTGACTAAGCTTTGGACTTAAATCCGAAGCATGTTACCCAAAACAACAGCGTTTGCCTTTTATTACCTAAGACAATATTATTTGTGCTCTATGGCTTCCAGAAAACGAGTGTGAGCCCGCACCTCTTAAAATATAATTCAGAGCGATTTTTAAAATATTTTAGTGTAATAGGTCAGAAACTAATTCAGCAACGAATACTGTGTCTGTTCACCCAGAACGAGTTATTTTCTACTTGTGAGTTTCAGTTGAGCTCTAACTTCTTAGAAACCAAGATCAAGTTTAGCTGCATATTTGTAAGAGGAAAAGTAGGAGTCGGTAAAGAAAATGTTTTCTTCACATTCAGTTCTAAAAGGAATTTATCACGCTCTAAAGAATGTATTGCCTTAACTGTCAAAAATGTCGTTGTACTGGAGTTCCTGTTGTGCCTCTGTAGATTAAGAACCCAACTAGTACCCATGAGGATATGGGTTCAATCCGTGGCCCCGTTCAGTAGGTTGAGCATCCTGTGTTGTTGGGGCTGCGGCTAGGTAGGTCAAAGATGCGGCTCGGATCTGGCATTGCCCTAGCTGTGGCTGTGGTGTAGGCCAGCAGCTGCAGCTCAGATTCTACCCCTGGACTGAGAACGTCATATGCAGTAGGTGTGGCCCTTAAAAGGAAAAATCTTGTTATACTGATTAAGGAAATCCATAAGCTTTCAAGAACACCCACGCCCCTGGGACCACACCAAAAGAAAACAAAGGAGGTTGGAAAAAAGCAGCACAGAAGTCCTCTCAAAAGACCTGGGGTCTGATACACAGGGGAAAAAAAATGGAGAACTCTTCAGCCTAGACTTGTAAGATCTAAGAAGTGATTAAAGTTACTAAAATCAGAACGAGCATGAATAAGATGGTCTTACTACTAATATTTTATAAGTCCACCAGTTAAGCTTGAAAGATAAAAAATCAAGGCAGACAGCCTTACACTTCTACATAGCACTAAAGAGGACAGGGCTACATAGGAGACAAATAAAAGATCTTAGACCTTTTCCGCATCACGTGAGAAAGAACCTCATTTTTTCCCACCAAGATTTCACCTCTCATCCTCTGTCACCTAATCCCATTCCCAGACCATTACTGCCAATCCCTGGTGCTCCCAATGATGAAACGAATCCCATCATTTCCTAAAAACATTCATGCTTTCTCAGCCAATGAAGACCTTGCCATCATCCCACATCCATGGATGGTTTCACCCATATTTCTGACCTAAAGGTCACCATTAAATGTTCAAAAGCAGATTTTTTAGGCCTGTCTCTCCAATGTACTTCAGTGACTAATCTTTATATATGGTCTTCTAACTAGCAGGGCAAAAACGAAGGGAATTCATAAAGTTCTGTATCCTCCTGTGTCAGCTGTGGCTGTTCTCTCCATTCCTACAGAGTCCTGCTTCTCTACTTCCTCTTCGACAGCACTCAGAAAAGTCCTTTCTGCCTCTATTCCCCTTACTAGTCACCAGTGACCCAACAGTGCCCAGGCCACAGCTGGCCTACTGTGGTCATCTCTACAGTGATCAGATGTTGACAGGGAAACGCATCACTGGGTAAGTAACATTCATAGTCCACTGACAGCCACCCAGAATGGAGTGTCAGTGGCATTGCACTATGCTGCTGAAATGGTGATTAAACACTTGCTCTGGGACAGACAGCCAGAATTGTGATATATGCCAAGTCCATAGCCAGTGAGAACTGAGGAAGTATCCAAAGCAATGAGGTGGAGCAGCTTTCAGATTCTAAAGGATAAAGTAAGCTTGGGGTGCAAATGGTTTGGAGGGTTTTTTTGTTTTTTGCTTCTTCTATGAAGAAAAGAGAGATTATTTATTTTCTAATCAGAACAATTGCTCTTCTGAAGGGGGAAAAAAAGATAAATTATTCTGCTAATGACCGTCAAAATTAGCAGTCTTCTTTGAAAGAACTGTGTCTACGACCTTTTTTTTTTTGTCCACTGCCATAGCATGTAGAAGTTCTCCAGGCCAGGGATCAAACCCAGGCCACAGCAGTGACGACAACATGTCCTTAACCCACTGTGCCATAAAGGAATTCCACCATGAAAGTTTTTAAAGGAGGGGGTCAGGGTGTTCAGGTATCTTCTACTGTGTGTAGGCTTTCTTTTGAATGGTTGGTAGTGAGGGACCTATGCTCAGCCTGAAGTTACCTTCCCCCACCACCCTGCCCTAAGGCTGTACTGTTGTTTCTTGACTGCCCCTCCCTTGTTTCTGCATCCCCTCCCTTTCCTGATTAGTAACTGTTTGAGTCTACCCTTCGGAACTCAAGAAATGGCTAGAAGGCTGAACTGAAGCCTATTTCCTACAAACAAGAAATGGGGGACACAGGAAGGATTTGTACCTGGGAGGGCTCCACAGGGTCCTGCTTCCTTTCAGTTTAATTAATACAAGCAAGTCTTTAGTCATCTACATTAAGTATACCTTTATTGTACCTAGGTTTACTAGGAATCAAACTAGATCTTTATTCCTGTTACAAAATTTGTCAACAAGAAAAATAATTTGGTATGATAAAACTTTTAAGTAAATAAAATAGAGGTAAGGAGTTCTCTTGTAGTGCAGCAGGTTAAGGCTCTGGCATTTGTCACTGCTGTGGCTCAGGCCACTGCTATGGCATGGGTTTAATCACTGGCCTGGGAACTTCTACATGACTTGGGCCCAGCCAAAAAAAAAAAGCTGTAGACATAGTTCTTTCAAAAAAGAATGCTAAAAAAAAAAAAAGTAGAATAGTCTCTCCAGATTTTGTTAACTGAAATTAAGTGATGGGAATTCATTAAGAAACTACCTCCTGGGCCATCATCCTCAGTGAGACACTGAATAAAGTATTCACAGCTCTTACATGCGGCTTTTTTTCCAGTCCACAGTATCATCTCATTATAGCTTTAATTTGCCTTTTCCTGATGACAAGTGATGTTGAAACTTTTTCACATGCTTATTGGCCATTCTTTTGTGATGTGTCAGTTCAGATCTCTTGCCCATTAAAAAAAAAAAAAAAATGGGGAGTTCCCCAACCAGATTGGTGGTGTCTTGGGAGCACTGCGACACAGGTTCAATCCCCAGCCCAACACAGTGGATTAAGGATCTGGCGTTGCTGCAGCTTAGGTGGCAACTGTGGCTCCGATCTGATCCCTGGTCCAGGAACTCCATATGCTGCAGAGTGGCCAAAAAAAATAAATTCAAAAAATAGATTGTTTTCCTTTATTATTGAGTTGTAATAGTTGTTTGTATTCAAGTCCTTTGCCAAAATAAAAAGCAAACAAAATATTTTTAAAGAACTTAAGATTACATAATATTTCCAAGTTATGTTGTTGTGAGACATAATATTTCCAAGTTATGCTGTTTTCATTTAGTATCCTGTTTGTTGTGAGAATGGAAATAGAAACATGAAAATTTCCATTACTTTAAAAATACAGAGTAGGTGTTCCCACCATGGTGCAGCAGAAACGAATCTGACTAGGAACCATGAGGCTGCGAGTTCCATCCCTGGCCTCACTCAGTGGGTTAAGGATCCGGCGTTGCTGTGAGCTATGTATGATGTAGGTCACAGACTCGGCTCAGATCCTGTGTTGTTGTGGCTGTGGCATAGGCCAGCAGCTGTAGCTCTGATTCAACCCCTAGCTTGGGAACCTCCATGTGGTGCCACGAATGCAGCCCTGAAAAGCAAAAACATAACAAAACAAAAAAAACCCAAAATGCAGACTAACAAAGTTTTGTGTTAGAAGCTACAAATACTGAAAAAACAGGAAACAGAAGTGAAAATCAATAAAGAAGTAGTCTCATAAGTAATTTAGAAGCAGCTGTTAGTTAAGAATCCTCTGCTTTGTATTAAGGAAAGAAATCCAGACAGCTTCTATTCTGCTTGGCAACTACTTAAGCAATCACCCACACACAGAAAACTGTGAGGGAAAAAAAAAGAGCATTTGTCGTGTTCAACTTTGAAATCTACGGTACAAAGTTTATTAACCTTTAAATATCTCAATGACGTACAGCTAAACTCAGAACCTGCAACCAGGTGCTTGGTCAGAATAATTTGATAAGGGTTCTTTCGGTGGCTTATGGGGATGAACCCTGAGCCCTGGCACTTGCAATTTGGTCAAGTGACAACTGCAGAAATAAATTCCAAGAACTGGCTTGTGCTGAAGAGGGCACAGGATTAAGGTGGAACTAACTCCGATGAATGTGAGCAGAGTCTGAGGGTGGGAGGGGTGCTATTCTCAGAGCCTTGTTTCTCTGGCTTTTCCCCTTTACAGTTGTTTTAGGTTAGAAGTAAAAGCAAACTGGGAGGAAAAGGGGAATCTGGAAAAAGACATGATTCCTGCAGAACTAGTGCCCAGACCAACCCAAGTCTCCCGCACTCCCCTCTGACTCTGTTTAATGATTTCATCACCAAGTGTAGCCCTGCCTGGGGTGCCCTGACAGGCCCCAAATGGAGCAGAATAGGTGAGGAAAGGGAGAAAGCAGACCCTCACTGATAACAGGCCAGGCTGCTGTTTCATCTTCCCAAGCAACTGAGGAAGACAATTGCAGGATTTCAGTCTTTCGTGTACAAAACCAGCACCAGGAAGGCTTGTTAAGGATGTTGATTTGGAAGTTCCTGTCGTGGTTCAGCGGAAATGCATGTAACTAGCATCCATGAGGACACAGGTTCAATCCCTGGTCTCGGTCAGTGGCTTAAGTATCCAGTGTTGCCATGAGCTGTGGTGTAGATTGCAGACATGGCTCAGATCTGGCATTGCTGTGACCGTGGCATAGGCCAGTGGCTACAGCTCCAATTTGACCCCTAGCCTGGGAACCTCCATATGCTGAGGGCATGGCCCTAAAAAGACAAAAAAAAAAAAAGAATGTTGATTCCCCCCCCCCCACCAAAAAGAAAAGGAGTTTCCAATGTGGTGAAGTGGATTAAGGATCTGATATTACGGCAGCTGTGGCATAGGTCACAGCTGTGGCTCAGATTTGATCCTGGCCTGAGAACTTCCCTGACCTCACTCAGTGGGTTAAGGATCCATTGTTGCCATGAGCTATGGTGTAGGTTGTAAACTCAGCTCAGATCCCCAGTGGCAGTGGCTATGGTGTAGGCTGGCAGCTGCAGCTCCGATTTGACCCCTGGCCTGAGAACTTCCATATGCTACAGGTGCAGCCCTAAAAAGTTAAAAAAAAAAAAAAAAAGCCTACTCTAGTAGGCTCAGGTATGAGGTCGTTACCAGTCAGATTCTGGTGATCTTGATACCATGGACTCCTTTCAGGCTCGGCTGCTCGGGGAATACCTCCTGTGCACTGGCGCAGGGCCCTGTCTTCAAAAGCACCTACACTTTGTTTAACATTCTTTTGTCCCTGTCCTGAAGTTCTGAACAAGAGGCCCCTCGATTTCCAATACTAGTACATGTGCTGCGGAAGTGAGCATGAGGACCCCCCCCTTTCATTTGACACTGGGTCTTGTAAATTACACAGCTGGCCCTGTCTGTCCTCGTGGACCACATTTTGAAAAACACAGCAATGGGGGAGTTCCTTTCGTGGCTCAGCAGTTAATGAACCTGACTAGGATCCATGAGGATTCGGGTTTGATCCCTGGCCTCGATCAGTGGGTTAAGGATCCAGCATTGCTGCGAGCTGTGAGCTCTGATCCCATGTTGCTGTGGCTGTGGTGTAGGCCGGAAGCTACAGCTCCAATTCGACCCAGGATGGGAACTTCCATATGCTACGAGTGCAGCCCTGAAAAGCAAAAGAAAGAAAGAGAGAGAGAGAGAGAGGGAGGGAGGGAGGGAGGGAGGGAGGAAGGAAGGAAGGAAGGAAGGAAGGAAGGAAGGAAGGAAGGAAGGAAGGAAGGAAGGAAAACACAGCAATGGGGATTAGAGCTTAGGCTTCAATCTTCCGCTCCCAAAAATATTCAGGCAATTATCTGCATATTGGATTTTAAGTCTGTTGGACAGCCAGCATTTGAATAAAATCACTTGCATAATTTCTACTTGGTGCTGTTGGATGAAGGTGTTTTTTTTGGAGGGAGAACACAGGGAGAGATGCAGCCATGACTATGGGAAGCAAATTCCTAGGGGCAGTTGTTATGGGGATTGGTCATTACTTGTGCAAGGAAGGGATAAAGAAAAACAGTAGAGGCCTCAAAAATAACAATACATGGGGGAAACATGGCAGCACTTGAGGGAAGGCCATATTGGCCCAACAAAGGTAAATAGATAACCCTGAGATTCAGTTCCCTAACAAAAACTTTGGTCGACGAAAGCTGGAAAAAGGTAGATCTTTGCAACCAATTATAATCGAATTCGACTAACTCAACATTGGATGTCAGCGGGGGGAGATGTGACTTAAAGAAAATGTTTGTTAGGTTGTTTGTGTATTTTGTGGGAGAACTTGGACAGAGACACCTTAGGACAGCCCATCAAAAGTTCATGTTTCCCCACCCATATTGTTCATCGTTGGAGGAGCATCAACAAGGCTCCTTCCTTGGGGTTAAAAGCCAGAACCGTGGCAAGGAGTCAGCTCATCCCAGGCTAAAAAACAGAATCAGGCTACATTTTAGTTAAATCCAAAAAGAAAATTATGGGGTTACTGTTGCAGCTCAGTGGTAATGAACCCAACTAGTATCTATGAGGACGTGGGTTTGATCCCTGGCCTCTTTCAGTGGGTTAAGGACCTGGCATTACCCTGAGCTGTGGTATAGTTCACAGATGTTGCTTAGATCTTATGTTACATGGCTGTGGCAGCTTTGATTTGACCCCTAGCCTGGGAACTTACATATGTCTCGAGGGCAGCCATTTAAAAAAAAAAAAAAGCAAATTGTGCAACTATATCCAGTCTCCTGGGATAGACCATGATGGAATATAATATATTTAAAAAAAAATGAGTTCCTACAGTAGCACAATAGGATTGGCAGCAACTCTGCAGCGCTGGGACACAGGACTGATCCCCGGCCCCATACAGTGGGTTAAGGATCATCACTGCCTCAGCCGTGGTGTAGGTCACAACTGCAACTCACACCTGTGGCTCAGATCTGATCCCTGGCCCATGAACTCCATGTGCTGTGGGGTGGCCAAAAAAAGAAAGAACAAACATGAATATATATATATGACTGAATCACTTTGCTATACAGCAGAAATTGGCACAACACTATAAATCAACTGTAATTTAAAAAATAAAAAAATTAAAATTAAAAAGAAATAAAAGGCAAATGCTTTTCCACCATAATTCAACTCGAATACACTCCTCAGTGCAGTCAAGTCAGATGACTCAGGCTTAAAAGTCTGGCTGGCCTTAAAGTAGAACGAGAAGGGAAAGGCTGTGTTACCTTTATCTGGAATAGTCAGCTGGTTATTCAACGTTTCTTGTGGCTGCTCCTTTTGATTCACTCTTAAGAGGCTTCAGGAAGGCGTAAGTCATCATGGTTTTCACCATCATTATCATCAATGCCACATCTATGTAATAATTACAGTAGCAAAAGCTAATATATATATAGAATATTTACTATGCACTGAGAATTTTCTGAGTTACATATATACTCCCTGCCACAACCCCATGACACAGGACTATTGCTATCTCCATTTCAGAGATGAGGAAACTGAGGCACAGAGAAGTTCAGTGACTCGTTTAAGGTCACACAGCTATTAAATAGCAGAGCCAAGAATCAAACACAGGGACTATGACTGTGTTATTCAAGTACTTAACTGCTAGACCATGTAGCAAGGGGCGCTATGCAGGGAGCTTAATGAAGTAAGGCAGAGTTGCTCTTAGGAGTTCCTATTGTGGTACAATGAGTTAAGAATCTTACTGCAGCTGCTCCAGTCGCTGCGGAGGTGCAGGTTAATCCCTGGCCAGTGCAGCAGGTTAAATGATCCAATGTTACCAAAGCTTCAGTGCAGGTTGCAGCTATGGCTTGGGTTCAACCCCTGGCCCAGAAACTTGTATATGCTGAGGGTGTGTCAAATAAATAAATAAATCTTGGCCTAATGTCATCAGTGCTGTACAAATAATCCTGCTAAGATGTGGGTTTTATTGGCACTATACACCACTCCACAGAGGCACACCCACCACATTTGCTCCTCACTCTCCCATTTCTAGATATTCTCTTTTTTTATTCCTTTTTTGGCTGCCCTGAGGCATATGGAGTTCCCAGGCCAGGGATCAGATCTGAGCCAAAGTTGTGACCCAAACCACAGGTGCAGCAATGCCAGATCCTTAACCCACTGTGCCACACCAGGGATTGAACCTGTGTCCTGGTGCTCCCAAGATGCCATGGATCCCACTGCGCCACAGCAGGAACTCCCCATTTCTAGATTCTTGACAAAACTGATACACATATTCTCAGATTTTCTGTCTTCATGAAATTAACTCCAGAGCAGAATTCAGAGTAAGTTAGAAAGGAACATTCTGTTTGAAGTAAAGTCAAAGATAACATCATGAATTAAGAAGAAATATTCCCCTTGTGTTCATTTTTTTATATTTACCATAGTAACAGTGTCATAGCAGGCGAGGATACTGTTTGGAATACCCAGCTTTGTAGGCAAAAGTGCAGCCAAACACCAAGTGGCCTTTTACCAGGCACCGGCTAGAGTGGCCACCTGTGGACTGGACTCAGAACCCTGTCCTGGGCATCATCTGGTAACACATCAACTTCATAAGGGGAGAAAAGTCATAATGTAGTTAAGGTGAGAAACTTGAACTTAATGAATAAAGACTTTTCAAGTGAGATGTAAACTATGTCATCTCTTAAGAAGGCAGTCCAGGAGTTCCTGTCATGGCTCAGTGGTAACGAACCCAACTAGTATCCATGAGGATGCAGGTTTGATCCCTGGTCTCTCTCAGTGGGTTAAGGATCTGGCGTTGCCATGAGCTGTGGTGTAGGTCGAAGATGCGGCTCACATCTGGCATTGCTGTGGCTGTGGTGTAGGCCAGCAGCTGTCCCTCCGATTCGACCCCTAGCCTGGGAACCTCCATATGCTGTGGGTGTGGCCCTAGAAAGACAGATAAAAAAAGGAGAAGAAGAAGGCAGTCTAAACCTCTAGTGATTTGTAAAGTGTCTGTTCAGAATATGCATGGTGAAGCAATGAATAAATCATTGGGATTCCCTCCATTGACCAGTTTTGTGAAAGCTGTGTTCACTAATGTGGGGGTGGGGTATGAAAACAGAGGAGACAGGGTGGGAGAGGAAGCCAGCCTGTGGGCCATGTGGACAGCTGCCTACAAGGACGTGAGGTCAGGCACTCCAAGGTGGAGACAGGGCTCCTGGAGGTGAAGACCCCTCTGCCTCCCAGTGAGGTCGCCATGGAAACCATCAAGGGGCCAGGCATCCCTAGGTTTTGCTCTGGATCCTGCTCCTGGGGAACTGCTTCTCCTCCGCCCTCAGAAGGGGATGTGAGAGAAGCACTCCCTTTCCACAATCTTCCAGAAGGAGGGTCAGATTGGAGTGTGGAAGAAGCCAGATGTCCCCCTGCTTCTAGCACCAGGAGTAAGCAAGATGTGCTGAAGGGTTCTTTGGTCTGGGAAGGGGCAGGAGCCCAACAAAAGCTCGGGATGTTTCTAACACTGTATAAGCGATCATTTGAGGATGATAAAATAAATTACAATAACATCATGTCAAGGATTTTAATTGTGCCCACTCGTTATCATAATCTGCTTTCCCCAGCTCCTATTTGGCAGCCAAATAAACTGCAACTGCAGTAAAAGGTCTTTGGGGACAAGGATCAGCGAGATTAGGAATATTTTATCCATTTCCCAATCAATAGTGGCTGTTTCCATTTCTGCCCGGTCTGAGTCTGATTGATGGCAGTGATGCAGGAGGCTTGGATCCAAAGGACAGGCCTCAGTGGGCACTCTGAGGGGCCCTCTCATTGGTGGAGGCAGAGTGGGGTAACACGCCATGGCCACCCTGGCTCTCATTAAGATGGCTATTTCAAAAGTGAAAACAAAGTGAAGTGATATGTGTTGGGCCAGCAAGTGTTGGCCCATCGCTACACAAAGTTACAAAACCAGCACCAGGCCAGACACCCTTTGCCCTAGTTCCGCCCCTTGTCCAAAGATCAGGACTTGCCCTGCAGCCCAGGGCTCAAAGAGGCTCACACGCACGGGTGATGACAGGGTCCTGGGGAAGAAAGCCAGCTAGGCACTGGTGAAAAGGGCAGAGAGCAGCGGATGCCAGCCACCTGCTCCTGAGCGCCAGGCTCTGTGGACATGCAAGTGGGTGGGGCTGCTCTCTGGGCCCAGAAAACAGAGATGGACTGGCTGGTTCCACCCCAGCCAAGGGATCTGAGGAAGTCTCACTGCCCTGGTCACCTGAGTCATGTATGTTGTCTTTAGTTGGGTTTTGTTGTTTTGTTAGTTTCATGTGTCTATGTTGTTGTGTTACATATACGTTACAGTAACGTATATTTGTGGGTGTGTGTATATATGTATTTGTATGTGAATGTTAAAGTTGTATTTCACCCTCCTGTCAGGCAATTTATAGGAGAAAATGTAGGCAGGTTTGGTTAAAGAGCATGAGGCAGTACAAGACCGGTCACGCCCTGAACCTTTGAACGTCTAGTTAAAGGTTTTAGGCTTGTCAAGCTTATCAATCAACTGGGTGGCTGACTTTTTTTTTAACTTATTAAAAGACTGCAATAAAATACACGTCACGTAACATTTACCATCTTAACCATTTTTACGTGCAACGCGCAGTGGCGTGAAGAACATTCACATTGTGTGCTCACTCGGGCAGCACATACTAAAACTGAAACGATACAGAGAAGATGAGCCTGGCCCCTGTGCAAGGACGATAGGCAAATTCATGACGCATTCCATAGTTTTAATTTTGAGACAGGATCTTGATAGTATATTGTCATAAAAAGAAAACAATCAGAAAAGAATGAATGTATATGTTCGTATTAAAAAAAAAAAAAGCATTCACCTTGTGATGTCACCATCACCCCCAGCCCTTCCAGAACTTTTTCTTCTCCAGTGACACTCTGTCCCCATTCGATGCCACCCCCCTCCTCCTCCCCCAAGCCGGGGCACTCACCGTCCGCTTTCTGTCTCTGTGAATCCAACTCCTCCGGGACCTTGCAGAACTGGAGCCACACAGGATCTGCCCCTTTGTGACTTAGGTCCCTCGGCATACTTCCTTCAAGCTTCCTCTATGTCTGTTGTTAGATTTTACACTTAGTTTTCAGTTGGACTGTCTTTGTTTTCATACTGAGGACCCTGACACTGGAAACAGAGTAACCACCTGACAGTTTGCCTGGCTGAGAGGCTTCCTTCTCACCACCCTAACATATACTTAGCTTTGCCATAGTGGGCATTTTGCAGTGGTTTTCCCGCCTGTCCACTGCACAGTTGGCATGTTAATGGCTGCTCATGGCTCTCAGCAGGGCCCGCACCTCAAGGATGGAGGGCGTGCACCCCCCTCTCCGTTCAGGCAGACTTCAGAGAACCCACAGAAGCCCCTCCTTCTTCCCTAGCAACACAAAGCACCCTGACCACGAGGCACAATACAGGCATGTGGTTAGCTCCCTCTCTGAGTACAACAGGCTCTTTTTGTTTTAATTTTTCTGTCTTGGAGTTCCTATCACGGTGCAGCAGAAATGAATCTGACTAGGAACCCTGAGGTTGCAGGTTTGATCCCTGGCCTCACTTAGCCAGTCAAGGATCTGGCGTTGCCTTGAGCTGTGGTGTAGGTTGCAGGCGTGGCTTGGATCTGGCATTGCTGCGGCTGTGGTATAGACTGGCAGCTACAGCTCTGATTAGACCCCTAGCCTGGGAACCTCCATATGCCGTGAGTGTGGCCCTAAAAAAAAAAGACAAAAATTTTTTTTTTCTGTCTTTTTAGGGCCATACCTGCTGTACATGGAGGTTCCCAGGCTGGGGGTCCAGTCGGAGCTGCTGGCCTACACCACAGCCATAGCAACACCAGATCCAAGCCGCATTTGTGACTTACACTGCAGCTTGCAGCAACACCCGATCCTTAACCCACTGAACAAGGCCAGTTATCGAACCCACATCCTCATGGATACTAGCCAGGTTCTTAACCTGCTGAGCCACAACAGGAACTCCACAACAGACTCTTAATACCTGCCCTTTTTTTTGTTTTGTTTTTTGGGGGTTTTTTTTGTTTGGGCTGCCCTCGTGGCATGCAGAAGTTCCCCAGCCAGGGATCAGACCTGAGCCACAGCAGTGACCCAAGCAGCAGCAGTGACAACATTGGAGCCTTAACCTGCTGAGTCACAAGGGAACTTCAAAACCTGCTTTTGGTTTGTTTGCTCTTTATAATGATTATTTTTAAGTAGTATATTCTAATGGTTAAGTATATATATACACAGTAAGGGAGTTCCCGTTGTGGCTCAGCAGGTTAAGAACCCGGCTAGTACCCATGAGGATTCTCTTGCCTCGCTCAGTGGGTTAAGGATCCGGCGTTGCCATGAGCTGTGGTGTAGGTCACAGACATGGCTCAGATCTGGTGTTGTGGCTGTGGCTGTAGCGTAGGCTGGTGGCTCCAGTTCAGCCCCTAGCCTGGGAACCTCCCTGTGTCAGGAGTGTGGCCATAAAAAGACCACCCCCGCCCAACACACACACACAGTAAGAATATGCACTGAAGATAAGCCTCCTATCTTGACTTTACTTCCTGGTCCCCTCCCCAGTGGCCTTCTTTCCAGAGACGGTTCACAGATAACAAGCATATGGCTGCCTTTTTACGCAAAAGATTTCATCTCATACCCACTGATCTGAACCATGTTTTTTGAAAAAAATACAGAAAAGTAAGACTGTAATATGAAAAGTTCCCACCACTCAGAGCTGATTAAAAACTAGCTATATTTTTCCCCCACAAAAAAAGAAATGTTACAGATAAAGTTGAAATTTTCTGTGACCTTCACAGGCAATCCTGTACCCCACCTCCCCTCCCCAGAGCTGAGCACTGTCAAGAATTTGCTAATCCTTTCAGTAATTTTGTTACTTTCACATACATACATATGTATATCTGTGAACAACACACAGTATCCTTTTGTGTGATTTTTTGCTTTCTAGGGCCACTCCCAAGGCATGTGGAAGTTCCAAGGCTAGGGGTCAAATAGCAGCTACAGCTGCCAGCCTACACCACAGCCACAGCAACATGGGATCCAAGCCACGTCTTCGACCTACACCCCAGCTCATGGCAATACCAGATCCTTAACCCACTGAGCAAGGCCAGGGATCGAACCCGCAAGCTCATGGTTCCTAGTGGGATTCGTTAACCACTGAGCCACGACGGGAACTCCTCCTGTGCATCTTCATTAGGGCTTTAAAGTGGTGATACTGGGAGTTCCCACTGTGGCACAGCAGAAACTAATCCGGCTAGTATCCATGAGGATGTGCGTTCAATCCCTGGCCTCTCTCTGTGGGTCAGGATCTGGAGTTGCCGTGAGCTGTGGTATAGGACAGATGCGGCTCAGATCCCATGTTGCTGTGGCTGTGGTGTAGGCCAGCCAATGTAGCTCTGATTCCACCCCTAGCCTGGGAATGTCCATATGCCAAGGGTGCGGCCCCCCCAAAAAAAGTGATGATAGTCATCGCTTTCGCTTCTTTCTTTCTCTCCTATCTTCCAGTTTCCTCTAAATGCCAGAATTAATCTGCTATCATTGTAACCCCAATTATACCTCATGTTTCTGGGTTTAGGGTCAGATCAACAGCTGGAGGTCACTCAGAGTTAATCCAGGTGAACCATGGAGGTTCAGCACAACCAAACGTTCTGGGTGGCCTGGAATTCACTTTGCCCTGGTGTGTATTTATAGGCTGTCCTAAAATTGCACCAAGTACTGGCACTACTGTTGTGACCTCTTACAACCTTGGGGTGCCCAGCACAACCTGGGCTGCTGAGATCACTTGGGCCCTGGTCTGACCTAGCCCTAAGGGCCATTGCAGGGGGTGCTGGCACAGGGGCACTAGGGCCGTGGCAACTTTTCACTTCTTTCTCATTCTTTTTAGCTCCTTAAAATCCTCCCCATGGGGGTTAGGCTTCTCACAGTCAAAAGGAAAGAGAAGAAACAAAAATGAAGTGAACTTGATGCCATATGGAGTATTTGAAAGTTGCTAAGAGAGTAGATCCTAGGAGTTCCCTGTGGCTCGGTGAGTTAAGGATCCAGCGTTGTCACTGCTGTGGCTTGAGTTGATGCTGTGGTGCAGTGATCCCCAGCCTGAGGACTTCCACATGCTGTGGGGCCTGGCCAAAAAGAGAGAGAGAGTAGGTTCTAAGTGTTCCCTTCACAAGGAGGAAAACCTTTTAAATCTCTATAAGGTGATGGATTTAACTAAACTCACTGTGGTCATCATCTCACAATATGTGCGAGTCAGGTCGCCATGCCGTTGCCCTAAAACTTACAGAGCACTGTGTGTCAATTACATTTCAAAAATGAAAGAGAAAGAAAGAAAGAAAGAACCCACTTCTTTACATGAAAAAATACAAAAAACAAAACAAAAAAAAACACCTCAGTGTTCAGATTTCCAAACAATTTCCTTGCCCCTCTTTTGTTAAAAGATAAGCAGAAACAGTAGGTGTTCTGAGAGAGAAGATTTTTCTTAGCCTTTCTGGCCTGGACAGTGTCTGAAGTTGTGTACAGTGACCTTTGCAGAGGACACAGTTTCCCAAGATTGTTTAGCTCAGAGTGAAGGACACGGCACATGGGCAGGACATGTGACTGTCACGCAGGGCAGGTTCGGACAAGTCACCCTGCATGCTCATATTGTGAGCAAACACTGGGACTTGGGTTTCTAAGCACAGCCAGCTTTGTAGGGGTGACACCCCAGTCACCTCCCTCTTCCAGCCGAGAGTCACCAGAAAGAACACAATGTCCCCATCTTATGAATGGGCATTGTTCTCAGAAAGAATTCCTAAATACTTTGTTTAGAACTGGAAGGCATTTTCCCAGATAAACTAGAGTATGCGTGATCCATACTATTCAGGGCAGCCCAAAAGGACCAACAGAAACCCCACCCTGAGTAAAGACCTGCCTCTCAGGAAACACCTTCCAGTTTGCAAGCTGAGGTCCTGGGACCCTTCCCTGCCACTGCAGCCCCTCTGTGAGCAGGGCCACCAGCACATCCTGGCACCAGGCTGGGCTGAGCCAAGGGAGGAAGGTGTTCTCTGCTATGGCCTTGGGCCCCCCTGAGGACACAGTCCCGCCCTCCTGGTACAGAATGGTGGCCTTACTGCTTCGAGGCTTTGCGGACACAAGGGGATCCGGCAGTCAAGACAGACTGGAGGGCAGGAAAGCTGACATTCCGGTCCTGGGAGCTGGGGCGACATCTACAGAAGAGACACACTCTGGCCCTGGGGCTGACGTCCAAGGCCAGGGTCCCATTCATGGACCCAGGAGATGGGTGACCTCCTCTCCCCACCCTCATTCTCCCACCAGCTGAATTCTTATCTTCTGAACTCAGATCCTGTGTGTTCACAGGGGGACAAGCAGTCAGCAACCTGTCCCCTTCCCTCAGGCCTGCCTCTCCCTGGTGACTGAAGGGAAGGGTGCTTTTTATTTTCTTGGCTGCACCCAAAGCATGCAGAAGTTTCCAGGGCAGGGATCACACCCACGCCACAGCAGTAACAATACCGGGTCCTTTAACCACTAGGCCACCAGGGAACTCCCTCCATTTTTTCTTCTCTTTCTTTTTTTGTTTTTTTTGGCCACAGGTACAGCAACACCGGATCCAAGCCAAGTCTGCAACCTACTCCACAGCTCATGGCAATGCTGGGTCCTTAACCCACTGATCAAAGGCAGGGATCAAACCCGCATCCTCATGGATACTAGTCAGGTTCATTTCCGCTAGGCCACAAAAGGGACTCCTCTTTTACTTTCTATGCAGTGGGTTGAGGCTGGGGCAGGCAACCTCCCCACCCATCTCCTGGCACCCACCCCTACAACCTTCCCTGGGTTACCTCAGTTCAGGCCTCTCCCTCCTCCTGCCACCCCTCACCCTCCAGGGGCCACGGTCCTGCCTGGCCCGAGGGCTTAACTCCTTATGCTGTGTTAGTTACATTGCCAGAACAAATTGAAATTTTCAGATAATCAAAAACAAAACAAACAAACAAAAGGAACCCAACCGTTTTATGTAAAATGAACCCACCATGGGGCCTCTGTCTGTAATTCACACAGGCCGAGAATTACGGAGCTAGTTCTGCCATCCCGGCCTCGCAGCGCCCCGACTCAAGGCTTCCCCATCCCCTCTCTGTTTCAACACGTACACCAGATGCCCTTTCTTCACTCTGTGCAAATCTGTGTCCTTGGCTCTGCACGCCTTGATCTCTCACCTTAGATTCAGGACGGCCAAGTTCCTTCAGCTGTATGCTCCTATCAGAAGTTTCCTGACTCACCCTTCTTGTTCAAAATTCACAGTGGCAAGATGGGGGAAGATTACTGTACACACCTGAGGCTCACAAGGAGACACACACCTCTGTTGCAGGTGACTACATCCTGTGATTACCCAGACATCCGCTGAGGAACCAGAAGGAGCTTGGAGTCGGTCAGCATCAATTAGCAGCTGTGTGAGTCAGAGGATGTTACTCGACCTCTCTGAATCTTGTTTTCCCACCTGTAACTTGTGGATGGTAATGCCTACCTTGCAGAGGTACTGAGAGAATTATATACAATACATGCAAAGCAGCTGGTACAGTAAGGCCTCCTCATGGTAGCTAGAGTTATTCCCACCTCGGCAGTGATGACCTTCAAACATGCAGAGAATTCGGCTACTTAAGGGCAAGGACTAACCCATGCCACTTCCCAGCCTGAGCTCCACTGTTGTCACCCACGTCTGGCATGCTGGCCAGACTAGGCACTCCCCTCATCTTCATTCCACACTCAACCTTTAAAAAAATAAGTAAAACAGGAGTTCCCGTGTGGCTCAATAGGTTGGGGATCAGGCACAGGTGGGTGCTGTGGCAAGGGTTCAATCCCTGGCCCAGGATGTCCTCATGCTGCTGGTGGGGCCAAAAAAAATTAAAACAACACTGAGGCTGATCTAATTCTTCCCAAATTGGTCCAGAGGAAAAATCTGAAACTCCACCGGGCTGCCCGCAAGGACCATATACCCTTTCTTTTCTTTCTTTTCTCTTTTTAGGGCCACACCTGCAGCATATGGAGGAGTCAAATTGGAGCTGTACCTGCCGGCCTACACCACAGGCAGGTGGGATCCAAGCCCCATATCTGTGACCTACAGGTCACGGCAACATCAGATCCCTAACTCTGAGAGAGGCTAGGGATCGAACCCATGGATGCTAGTCAGGTTCTTAACCCGCTGAGCCACGATGGGAACTCCCGCATGCCCAACTTTTTGAACCAAGGTGGGAGTCGCAGACCCTCAGCTGCAGCTGATGAAACAGTGACACCATGTGGCCTTACAGGAGCGCAGCGCAGCCCAGAACCGGCTCTGCGGGAGCCTGGTCCCAGCCAGGCTGGGAGAGGGGTTGGCTGTGTCAGGAAATGAAACATGAAGAAACACAGCACCTTACACCTGCTAGTGGACTCACATCCCACTCCCTGAGTGTCCTTTCCGTCCACAGCCTAAGATTCCCAGGCTGGACAATCCATGCTCTCAAATCAGAAGGGACAAAAATCATGCTGGCCATTTATAAAGTCTCAAACGCGTGCTGCCACCGCTCCAGAGGTCGTGGGACATTTACAGGAACATCTTGCAGACCTTGTCCTAATCGGATATTTCTTTTTGGCAAAGGACTCAGACCTTGCAGAGCTGGGATCCGGCGTTGTCATTACTGTGGCTCAGGTCACTGCGGTGGCACAGGTTCCATCCCTGGTCAAGGAATTTCCACATGCCCAGGGCATGGCCAAAAAAAAAAAGAAAAGAAAAACAACTTATGGTTATCAAAGGGGAGAGGTGGAGGGGGGATAAATTAGGAATGTGTGATTAACAGATACGCACTATCATATATAAGACAGACAAACAGCAAGGACCTACTATATAGCACAGGGAACTCTACTCCATATTCTGTAGTAACTGATTGGGTAAAGAATACGAAAAAGAATGGGTTTATAACTGATTACCTTGCTGTACACCTGAAATTAACACAATGTTATAAATCAACTATACTCCAATATAAAATAAAAAATTAAACTTTAGGAGTTCCCATTGTGGCATAGCAGAAACAAATCCGACTAGGAACCATGAGGTTGCGGGTTCAATCCCTGGCCTTGCTCAGTGGGTTAAGGATCTGGCGTTGCCATGAGCTGTGGTGTAGGTCGAAAACACTGCTTGGATCCCGAGTTGCTGTGGCTGTGGCATAGCCCAGTGGCTACAGCTCCAATTGGACCCCTAGCCTAGGAACCTCCATATGCTGCGAGTGCAGCCCTAAAAAGCAAAAATAAATAAATAAATAAACTTTTAAAATAAAAAAAATTCTTTAAAAAAATTAAATGGCCTCTGGGAACCAGCAAACCTATGGGAGAAGACAATTTCAAATCAGGGACTTGCAAAGGAGTTGGTTGTTCTAATAGGCAGAACAGAGCCCCCAGCCCCAGAAAGCGTATTAGAGGGCCTGGGGCCCCTAGAAACAATCTACATCCCTTTTGGCTTTAAAATAAAGTTGCTTAAACAGTTCACCTTTCTCTGGTGTCTTTTATAGGGCCGTACCTGTGGCGTATGGAAGTTCCCAGGCTAGAGGTATAGCTGGAGCTACAGTTGCCAGCCTCCACCACAGCCACAGCAACTTGGGATCCAAGCCTCGTCTGCAACCTCCACCACAGCTCACGGCAATGCCGGATCCTTAACCCACTGAGCAAGGCCAGGGATCGAACCCACAACCTCATGGTTCCTAGTCGGATTTGTTAACCACTGATCCATGACAGGAACTCCTCTCTGGTATCTTTTCTTTTGCAACTTGGAGCAGCTGCTGCAGGTCCTTCTATGGTTTGCAGGGCAGGCACCATACTTGGGCAAACTCTCTCCAGACAGCGGTTTCCTACTTGCTTCGGCTGTGACTGCTTTTCAGGCTATTTCCAGTCATCCTGGGGAGCAGTAGATAATACACGTGAGTATATTAAATTCATAGTAATTTAAAAACCTCATTTTAGCCCCCCCTTCTCCCACTGTTATTTATCAAAAGGGCTTAGGAAGCCCAAATTAACTGATTTGGTTCTAGTGTTGCCACCAGGGGCAGAGTTGCAAATGGACTAAAAGACCAAAAGGCAGGCAGCAGAGGAGGAAGCAGTGTGGACAATCACAGGGCACATGCTCAATGCTCACACCAGCCAGAGACTCTACTGTGTGAGGGCGTCTTCCTCGTCGCTAATGTCGGACCCTCATCCCTGGACCAGACCTTCCTACTTAGGGGCAAATTGCCCAGAGTTTTTATGTAAAATCAGGAGTTAAAGCGTCTTTGCTTACTGTTTGGGTATAATGACAGAGCAGACTCTTACATAACAGAGGACTCACGACAACACTGGCAGCTATGGCTCAGGGTCCTTCTCAGCCCCCAGCATTCCCTCCAGAGCCATGAAGCTTGTCCTCCAACCAGAGGGTAGGGGTTTCCAATAAAGACAGATAATCCATGTTCTGCAGTGTCTGTCACAAGTGGTGAGAATTACTTTTACTTTTTTTGGCCACACTCACTAGCAGCATGCGGAAGTTCCCAGGGGCATTCTCTTTTCTTTTTTCTTTTTTCTTTTTTTTCGGCTATGCCCCCAGCATTTGGAAGTTCCCAGGCCAGGGAGCGAACCTGAGCCACTGCAATAACCAGAGCCACAGCAGTGACAATGTCAGATCCTTAACCCACTAAGGCACCAGGAAACTTTCTACTTTTTTTTTTTTTTAACATATTCCATGCCTCCAGTGCCCCTCCACCTCCCCTCCAGATTTGTTTGTTTGTTTGTTTTGGTCTTTTTAGGGCCCCACCTGCAGCATACAGAGGTTCCCAGGCCAGGGGTCAAATGGGAGCTGCAGCTGCCGGCCTACACCACAGCCACAGCAACTCAGGATCCAAGACGAGTCTTTGACCTATACCACAGCTCATGGCAAGGCCAGATCCTTAACTATTGAGCAAGGCCAGGGATCAAACCCTCTTCCTCATGTATATTAGTTCATTAACCACTGAGCCACAATGGGAACTCCTCCCCTCCAAAATTAATGAAAACATTCATTCCTGTGTACGTGGGGGGTAGGGGCATGTGCAGCCCCACCTCCCGTGCTCGCACACACTGAAGTCCCAAAATACCTGTGACCAGTGTCAGCGGGGTGTGGCAATGGGCAGAACCTCTTTTAAGCGGAAAATGACTATTTTTTCCCCCACCTTCTTGGGATCCTGTGGCTCTCTGCCAAGAAACAGGCTTCTTTCTTGATAAACCACTGGAGCTGTAAGGCCTCTGTCTCGTGGAGCAATTTCAACCTCAAGCATCTTGCTGGTGCCTAGAACTCTGGGGGATAAAAAAACTTAAATTACGATGTTTTCAGGGAGGAAGCAGGGGAGAATTTCAGATTTCAGAAGTGATAACCAATTTGGGGATTTAATACACATAGCGAGATTTGTTTCTCACCTCAAAGAAGGGAGAGTGGATGACGAGTGAGAGAGTTCTCCAGATTAGGATGTTGAATTCAGTTCTTGAGACTCTTCAGGCTCCCTTTGTGAGTGCAAGGCTGGCTCCCTGATCCCTGCTGCATCTGCCTTCCCACTCGCCCACCTCCTCTAAGTGGAGGCAGTCAGACACGCCTTTCTTCGAATTCCATCCTTGTTTGCTTTTTTTTTTTTTTTTGTATTTTTAGGGCCACACTCCCGGCATATGGAGGTTCCCAGGCTAGGGGGTCGAATCAGAGCTGTAGCTGCCAGCCTGCGCCACAGCCACAGCAATGCCAGGTCCAAGCCGCGTCTTTGACCTACACCACAGCTCACAGCAACGCCAGATCCTTAACCCACCGAGCGAGGCCAGGGATCGAACCCACAACTTCATGGTTCCCAGTCAGATTCATTTCCACTGTGCCACGATGGGAACTCCCCGAATTTCATCCTGATGACAAGGTGAGGGTGTGCAGACAGGGCTACACAAACACTGAGTTATCATTTTCGTGGTGCATCTGTAGGCTTCTTCCCCCTGCCAGTCCTGGTGGACCACCCCAAGGCAAATCCATTCTGCTCTCTACTAGCATCTTTCCCCTCTCATCAGAAAGGCTCCCTGGGATGGGAGTTCCCTGGCGGCCTAGCAGTTAAGGATCCAGCATTGTTTCCACTGTAGCTCTGGTCACTGCTGTGGCTCGGGTTCAATCCCTGGCCTGAATAACCTCTGCAAGCTGCAGGGGGAGCCTCCCCAAAAATAAATTTAAAAAATAATAATAAAAAGGGCTCCCTGGGGTGGTTCGCACTGCTTGGTCCTGTCATTATATCCAATTCAGTCAGACTCCATGTTAACACTTTTCAGGTGCAGGGATTCTGCACAGCATTGCCGGGGGTTGGGCTGGGAATTAGGGCCCAGCTGCCTTCTCCCTGTGGGTCTTGGGCTAGCTTTCGATGACTGTAGTTCCAGAGGAGAACCACCAGTGTAGGATCCCCTCAGGTCCTCATTGGGGTGCAGATAGTGGTCCCAGCTCCACCCCAGACCAATGGAATAAAAATCCGTGGCGTTGCTGGTCTAGGGCTCTGCATTTTCACAGCACGCTGAGGTCTGAGATCTGAAGGGCTTATCTGGACACCCAGGTGCTGGGGATCTGTGTGGCATGCTCTCTTCCTGCTCAAACATTCTATGGTTCTGAGTAGAAGCGTTTTTTTTAGGTCCGTCTCCATCTTCTCCACCCATTTTCCTCTGCCTCAGTGACCACTGCATAGGCAGCTGCCAATTTGCCAGGATCCAACAAGCATGTGACAATAACTCTAATCCCGACCTATTTTGAAAAGTAAATAATTTTGAGACCTAGTTGTCATGGCTGCAACAATCACACAGGTGAAACTTGCTCCCCAGGTAGGAAAAAAAACCTGATTATTTGCCCCATTCCCTTGCCATGACTCTGCAGGAACACCCCAATACAACAGGGATGACCCATCTCCCTCCATGAACATGGGGTCATTTTTTTTTTTTTCCAATGGCCACGTATGGAAGTTTCTGGGCCAGGGATTGAATCTGAGCCACAGCCGTGACTGCACCACAATGCTGTGGCAATGCTGGATCCTTAACCCACTGCGCTAGACTAGAGATGGAACCCAAGCCTCTGCAGTGACCAAACTGAGGCAGATTCTTCTTCTTCTTCTTTTTTTTTTTTTCTTTTAGGGCCATACCTGCAGCACATGGAAGTTCCCAGGCCAGGGGTGGAATCAGAGTTGCAGCCGCCAGCCTACACCAGAGCCACAGCAATGCCAAATTCAGCCATGTCTGTGACCTACACTGCAGCTCATGGCAACATGGGATCCTTAACCCACTGAGCAAGGCCAGGGATGGAACCTGAATCCTCATGGATACTCGTCGGATTCTTAATCCACTGAGCCACAAAGAGAACTCCCTGCAGTCAGATTCTTAACCCACTGCACCACAGCAGGAACACTGTGGGTCACTTTTGGGAATTTCAGACAAGTCACTCTCAACTAATTTCCTAGTTTCTAAGGATGAGCAGGGTCTCAGCTCAAATGCACTTTGAGCACCTGATATAAGTAAATGTTGGGTTCCTCAGACCAGCGATGTAGACAAGGGAAATAATGAAGCCAGGCAGTGTTTCAAAACCCTTATCATCAGGGTTGATTTGTGTGACTGGCTGGTTTATTGGTTAAATGCTAGCAACTAAAGCCAAGGACATGGTTTTGATCTTTGTGGGCCAGTTGGGTTAAACACACTCTCTCATGGACCGCTCCTCTTGAAAATGTCAGCCACAGGAGTCTGCGTAACCATGTGTTCAATAGCTACCGGCAAAACAGCCCTATGGTGGATATCCCTTGGTGTGGGGCAGGTTTTCGTTTTCTTTTTCTTTTTTTTGTCTTTTTAGGGCTGCACCCGCAGCATGTGAAAGTTCCCAGGCTAGTGGCCGAATCAGAGCTGCGGCTGCCAGCCACCACCATGCCAGATCTTAGCCACATCTTTGACCTACACCACAGTTCACAGCAACACCAGATCCTTAAGCCACTGAGCGAGGCCAGGGATCGAACCCGCAACCTCATGGTTTCTAATCGGATTCGTTTCCACTGCGTCATGAAGGGAACTCCAAGTCTCAATTTCCTTGTCCTCTTCCGTGTGTGTACCATTTAGCAGAGGTCGAAGGAGCAGAAGGAACATAGAAAGAGACCCATGACCAACAGTCGAGCATTCAAATAAGGCAAGAGAGACACTTCCGTGGAGGATGTTTAATGATAGAGGGAAACTACATCTGGAGCAGAGACCTGACTCAGCCTGACCCAGCCTTCCTTGTGGGGAGACACGGGAGCAGAGTCAGTCTCGGTTCCCTGTGTGACAGTGCAATGCTTCTGGCTGGCCACCACCTGGCTCTCCACAGCTCGGGCACCAGCATTTCGTCTGCATTCTTGCCGACCCATCAGGTAGAACCTCTCCCTCCTGGTGCACAGAGCCCTGGGCAGAAGCTGGAGCTGTAGAGGAAGAGCCATTCTCACGGGAAGGACAGGCCCAGAATCTGGGGAGGAGCTGTCCCTCCGTGGTCCCCAGGTTGGAGATGGCGTAGGGCCTGTCCCCTTTCCTGTGACTGTGGATTTGGCAAGTACGTGAACACCAGGCGTGACGCTGTGTTCCTGCCACCTTCCACAGGGCTGCCTGGCATGGGGGCTGGGCTGGCACGGCAGCCCCACCTGGCAAAGACTCCAGACAAAATCAAGTTCTCCATCCAACCATGACCTCTCCCCTCTAGGCCCTGGAGGGCAGACAGTGGACAGTCCCACATCCCTACATCTTGAGAGTCGCCACCAGAGGGAGGCACAAAGCGCTTTGCCCACCCACTGGGAGCAGAGAACCAGCCAAGTCCTATCCTCCACCACCTCCAGTGTCATTTAAATAAGCTTTTCCTCTCCATTTTCTTCTTCTAATTATTTACCATCCATCCGTTTATTTATACAAATATAAAATAGATTTATATAGATTTATATAATATAGACTTCTGTGAGGCGGAGCAGAGGGAGCCAGGACTGGGGCCCCAGCTACTTGCAGACAAACTGGTCCACAACTTCCGTGCACTTCTTGCACCTGACGAAGCAGCACCAGTGGAACTTGCAGTGGCAGCGCTCCACCTGCACGCTCTTGAACTGGTCATAGCCACGGCCGCAGCACATGAGCGCGCAGCCATCCATGCCCTCCGATGTCTTGTTGCACAGGCGGCCCTGCGTGCCCAGCGAGCCAGTGCTCTCGTTGCGCAGGCAGTAGTCCGGGCTGGGGTCCACGTAGACCAGGTCCTCGGGGGTGGGCTGGTTGAAGCGGCTGTTGACCAGCTCCAACTTGCCCCTGCGGGTGATGCGCATGGCGGCTGCGCTGTCATACTTCTCCTTCAGCTGGTCCCCCACCTTGCGGAACTCAGCCAGCTGCAGCCAGCAGGTCTTGAGGCTGCAGGACCCCGAAACGCCATGGCATTTGCAGGCTACGTCTGCCATCTTATACACAGCCTACAGGGAGGAAAGAGGAGAGGATGAGAAGGGGCATCCGTGCCGGAGATGCCAGGAGAGGCCGAGGGCAGGCGAGGGCTGGGTGCGTATGTGGAGATGCAGTTTTTGAAATGTATCCAAAGGCCTTTCCGGGTTGAAAGCAGATAAAAGGAAGAGCGTATGGAAAACTGCTGGGAGGCGAAGCCCTTGTCTGATCAGCTACCAGGATGGCACCTGCTCTTCTACATTACCCATTTCTTCCTTATTTTTGTCTTTTTAGGGCTGCACCTGCAGCATAGGGCCAGGGGTTGAATCAGATCTGTAGCTGAGGCCTACAGCACCACCACAGCAATGCCAGATTCGAGCTGCATCTGCCACCTACACCGCAGCTTGTGGCGACATGGGATCCCTGCGTTGCTGTGGCTCTGGCGTAGGCTGGCAGCTACAGCTCCGATTAGACCTCTAGTCTGGGAACCTCCATATGCAACACTGGATCCGAGCCTTGTCTGTAACCTATACCACAGCTCACGGCAACACCGGATCGTTAACCCACTGAGCAAGGCCAGGGATGGAACCCAAAACCTCGTGGTTCCTAGTCAGATTCGTTAACCACTGAGCCACGACAGGAACTCCTACCTTTTTTTTTTTGGTCTTTAGGTCCGCACCCATGGCATATATGGAAGTTCCCAGGCCACAGGTCAAATCAGAGCCACAGCTGCCAGCCTACACCACAGCCACAGCCACTCTGGATGGGAGACTCGTCTTCGACCTACACCATAGCTCACGGCACTGCTGGATTCTTAACCCACTGAGCAGGGCCAGGGGTCAAACCTGTGTCCTCATGAATACTACCGTTACTGCTGAGCCACAACAGGAACTCCCAGGATAGATCTACCTTGATCAAAGTCTCAAACAAATAAAACCCTACAAAAGGAGTCCAGCTTTTACATGACAAGGAGCCCAAGTCAGAAGAAAGAATCCAGTTGTGCCACGAGCCTGTAACAGAGACTGCTGGCCTGGCCCTGGTGAGCCAAAAGCTCTCCTCAATCCTGCCAAGTCCCCTAAGAATTAAACGGCCCCTTTTTCTGTGTTAACAGTTGGTCATTAGCCCCGCAGAGCCATCAGGAGCTTCCCTGGTGAACTGCAGCACGTTTGTGACAAGACAGCCCCTGAGAGGCTGTGATGGTGGCAGGTGGGGAAGAGAGGGGCGGGGCTCCTACAATGGGAGAGCAGGTCATTGGGCCCACGTTACAGGAGGGGGTGGTGATTTGAGAGGTGCGGGGTGCCTTGGAAAACAAATCCACCCAGAAGTCACTGAACCACAACAATGGGGGGGAGGGAACCCGGCGTGGGCTGTCCCAAGTCCAAATGGAAAAGCAGGAATGGACCAGAAAGCTGCTTACAAAGTGCTTTTCAGCAAAAGCATACGGATGCATTGTGTGGAGGAGCCCTGGCAGCAGGCCCAGAAGTGCAGATGGCAGGATAAAGATGCAGGCGCACCCAGAACGTTTTCTTATGCCACAGCTATTGTCACCAACAGAGGCAGGACTCATTTGTCAAGGGCTTCTCTCGGCTTTCTTTCCAAGAGTCCCCAGATTGTGTCTTTATCCGGCACTGCGGCAGAGACCACTGCAGGTGCAAGAAACAGCTTCACCAGCATCAGCTCGCGTTACCACTGTCAAAACTCTTCCTGATTTCTTTCTGTACGGAATGATTCCTACTCTTTCAGGGTGGAGAAATCACCCCTCTTCCAGAGGCGCAGGACACTGTGCAGGGCCACCCAGGAGGGAGTTGCTTCTGCCCTCCAACCTTGGGGCTTAAAAACGGATTAGGGTGGAGAGGGCAGGTGGGCCCCTCCCCAAGGTTAAAGCCACCAGCGCTTGGCTGGCAGCTCCAGGCTCAAGGCATAAAGGAAAGACACCCCATTCCAACAGGCACTTCAAAGACAGGGCCTGTAATTACCCTCTGGCACAAATCCCCCCGGTCTGAGCTGGAGCCTGACATTCCTTGGAAATGGTCCTCAGTTTAGATGGATTGTCGGGATGTCAGGCATCTGGCGCTGATGGAAGAGGGAGGAAACATTAAGGGCCTAAAACTGTGTACCTGCCGGTAAGTGAGTGGAGGCCGGAGAAGCATCTTCACGGGGAGTAAACACTTAAGGGGATTTGGGGGAGGACAGGAATTTGAGTAAAACCAGGACGGAAGCCTCGCTGACCCTCACTCCTTAGACGTTCATTCTCTGCTCCCTCTAGGAAGAAAGACACTGCAGAGACAGTAATATTTGTATTTATGGTTGGTTGGTTGGTTTGGGTCACATCCGTGGCACACAGAAGTTTCTGGGCCAGGGATTGAACCCATGCCACCCCAGAAACAACACCAGATCTTTAACCTGCCGCACCACAAGGCAATTTTTTTTTGTCTTTTCTAGGGCAGCTTCAGTGGCATATGGAGGTTCCCAGGCGAGGGGTCTAATCGGAGCTGTAGCCACCAGCCTACACCAGAGCCACAGCAGCAGAGGATCCAAGCTGAGTCTGCGACCTACACCACAGCTCACGGCAACGCTGGATCCTTAACCCACTGAGCAAGGCCAGGGATCAAACCCACAACCTCATGGTTCCTAGTCGGATTCCTTAACCACTGTGCCACGACGGGAACTCCACGAGGCAACTTCTAATATTTGTATTTTAAATATTTTACGAATGCTATTATATATATACTCCCCCCTCTTGCAAGAGAAGTGGGGGGGGGGGTTCCATTTTTTGGCCCTTTCTGCTAAGTGAAAAACCAATAGAAGGCTTGAAAACTGTTCTTAGTTCTACATTTTGCCACCTCACAGAGCCCCTTGGGCCTCTGGCATACCTAACTAACTGTGTGAGGGAGCTTGCTAACTGACAGACATGTCCCAAGGCTGAGGCAGCTTTTATCTGGAAAGTGCGTAGAGGCCCTTGAGTGACAAGGCACCGTCAACCCACTGCTCTTGCCCTCAGTATGTCACATGGGGCCGCCGGAGGCTCTCAAAGGCCAAGAGAAAGTTTTTGCAAAGTATGCCCAAGATCTACACTGTGGGCAAGATGCCAGGTCCTAGATATTCCTTTTTAAGACGATCTAGTTGTAAAATACCAGTCCAGGGAATTTTCAATCCCTGCCACCACTCTGTCCGTCCTGAGGAATTTTCTGTGTAGGTGTCACGAGGTGGGGGGTGATTGATGGTGGGGCCTGTTCCTTGCAGAGGGGATGAGAAATAGAGAGGGACAGAAATGCCCCCCCTGCAGCAGATGGAGTCCAGGGAGAGATAAAGGGCTGTGGGGAGGAGAGGGGAGCAGACAGAGGAAGTCAGGCAGGGTGGAAGGTGCAGTGAGATAAGGCTGGAAAAAGCAAACAGTGAAGGGTGACGATATGTGGAGCCAGCAGAAGTGGAGTCAAGATGTGACTGACACAGGCCCTCCCCACGAATGCCTGGTCACCTCCGCCTCTGCCACAGGGCCCCCCAGGACAGCTCTGGAAAAAGGACAGCCTCCCTGCATTTGACCTCTTGCCACAGGAGCTTTTTCCTGCAGTCATGTGCACCCACCCCTGCCAAAAGCACAGAGGGTCACAACACCCCGACTGCAGGGGCCACGGCCAGTATGGCTCGGATGAGGCAACAGCGCCTTGAGCAAAGTCAAAAAGGCTCCACTGGCTTCGGTCACAGAGACCAGGGACCACGGGAGATGGGAAAGAGTTTAGAAGTACCTGGCATTTGAACTGGAATATGGAAAAATGGATAGAATTCAGGCATTCAGGAGATAAAATGAGGACCTTAACCTTGGAGTTCCTGTCGTGGCTCAGTGGTTAATGAATCCAACTAGGAACCATGAGGTTTCAGGTTCGGTCCCTGGCCTTGCTCAGTGGGTTAAGGATCCGGCGTTGCCGTGAGCTGTGGTGTAGGTTGCAGACGCGGCTCGGATCCCAAGTTGCTGCGGCTGTGGCATAGGCCGGCGGCTCCAGCTCCGATTCGACCCCTAGCCTGGGAACCTCCATATGCTGCAAGTGCGGCCCTAGAAAAAGACAAAAAAAAAGACCTTAACCTTTCTGTTGTTGTTGTCGTTTTTTTTAAA
The DNA here is from genome assembly GCF_016906955.1 of Phacochoerus africanus. Taxonomy (NCBI): domain Eukaryota; kingdom Metazoa; phylum Chordata; class Mammalia; order Artiodactyla; family Suidae; genus Phacochoerus; species Phacochoerus africanus. The sequence continues at coordinate 72,504,624 of NC_062550.1, read as the reverse complement.
TCAATCTCTCTCATGGTCAGACACCCAGGCCAGCAAACAGAGAGGAAGTCCTGGGAGACTGGGGCAGCTTCACCCTCAGAGCGGAAGGTGGTCCAAGAGCTTGGCCCTTCTGCCCTGGTTTAGAGGACAACAGCCGCGGATGGGAGCGAAGCCTGAACTCCTGACACACCGCAGTTTAACACCCATATCTGTCTAGACAAAACTAGCCTCTGGGGAGTTCCTTGGTGGCTCAGCAGGTTAAAGATGCAGTGTTGTCACTTCTGCAGCTCAGTTGGCTGCTGTGGTGCAGGTTGGATCCCTTGCCAGGGAACTTCCACATCTTGCAGGCATGCTCCCCGCCCCCCCAAAAAAACTAGCTTCTGGACATGGGCTCTGCAAGGAAGACCCTAGGCAATAACCATTTATAATTCCAATTTGATGTTACGCTAGTGATGGTGTCATTTACGCACGGGCACCATGTCCCACCAACAGCTCAGGATCCTGAGTCATAGAGGAGGCACTTCCAATTCCCTTTGTTTGCTATCTATGTATTCTTATGAAACTCGTGTTAATTTTTAAAAGTAATATATAAATGCTCTTAGGAAGCATATCCATATCCTGTTGTGAAATCAGCAACAAATCAATATTCAATTTCTGAAGTTCTTTTTCCTCCAGAAACTGCTGTTTCCTTGTTAGCTCATCTTTGGCCTCACCAGAGCACCTTGCTGGGCCCAAGCTCAGGCTTGACCGAGACCTGTGTGTGGACAGCACTCCCAGAGAAAGGTCTGTGTATCTTCCTGAGAGGTCCGCAGCCTCAGCCCTGCACTGGGAGGGCCTCCCGCCAGCCAACACTCTGGCTTCAGACCTCTCTCCAGGGAGAGCTGGACGCACAGCAACAGTGAATACCTGAACAGCAAACAACAGAGCTTCTGGCTGACCCAGCCCTCCAGTCTGTAGCAGAGGCCGAGCCAGGAAAGAGGAGCAGCAGACCATGTGCTCAGAGATGGAGGCTTCCTGAGCAAGGTGCAGGCAGAGGAGGCACAGGCTCTCCAGCACACATGCAGGAAGCCCAGAGCCTTGTCCAGGTACCCCCTGCACAGATAGTAAACCCAGCTCCCAACAAAACCTATGCTTCAGTTTCCACTGAAATTAAGGCTCAGAAGACTCTTGAGACGTAGCCTTCAAAGGATGGTGTCTTTCACACCTCCACTTCTGTTAAAGCACAGAGGTGTGTTTGCCGCAGCACTGGAGTGTGCTTTTGGACGGGGTTTCTGAATATGCATGATGGAAGCTCTTAAAAGTCAGCTTTACCTGAGCCTCTAACAGATCATAAACCCTAGACAGATCTGATGGTCTAAACTTACAATCATCCAGGAGTTCCCATCGTGGCTCAGCAGTTAGTGAACCCGACTAGCCTCCATGAGGATTCGGGTTCCATCCCTGGCCTTGCTCAGCAGGTTAAGGATCTGGCATTGCCATGAGCTGCAGTGTAGGTTGCAGACGCGGCTTGGCTTCCACTTCGCTGTGGCTCTGGCACAGGCCAGCAGCTACAGTTCCTATTGGACCCCTGGCCTGGGAACCTCCATATGTTGAGGGGGCGGCCCTAAAAGACAAAAAGACCAAAAAAATAAATAAAATAAAAAATAAACTTACAACCATCCTATCTGTTCAAATTAAAGGAGGGGCAGTCAAGAATTCTACACCTAAGTCCTACAGGGACAGCTGTCCTGTGTAGAAATGAGTAAGGCTAAAACAGTGACCACTGCGTGTGCTTTTGGAAAAATCGAGCCTTTTGAAGTTGGGGATGAGTTCAACAATGTGGGAGTTAAGAATCTCTGCCATCAGACCCACCCCCTTCCTGGATCAGCCACTACTGCGCAGCCCAGGAACACCCATGGTCTAGCTCTGTGCAGGGGCGGGGTCCCCAGTCCAGGTGTGCCTGTGGGGGGTGGCGTCCAAAGTCCAGGTGAGGGGGGCCAGGTCTGCCCTCCAGGTGTGTGGGGGGCGGGGGCGGCGGCCCGGCAACGCGAAGGGCGGGCGAGGGGGTCCGCTTACCCTTCGGCCTGCCTCGTTGTTCTGCAGGTTCATGAGCACGCGGCCCTGCTCCTCCGACCCCTTGGCAAAGTTCTTCTCCCGCTCGCGGGCGTCCACAAACTCCTTGGCGAAGCGGTAGCCGTACTCCACATTGTCCCCGCAGCCGCCCCACAGCCAGTCCCGCGGCAGGTCCTTGGGCCGCGCGGCCCGGCTGCAGCCGCACGTGGACAGCTCGCCCTCGCGGCAGGCGCGGCTGATGGCGTTCACGACCCCGGCAGCGCTCACGGCGTAGGTGAAGGCCGTCTCCCGGCTCCCTGCAGACAGGGGCAGGTGAGGCCCTTCCCCCTTGCCCCGACCCCGCCCGGCCCCGCCCGGAAGGGGCGGTGTCACTGCCGCAGCTCCCGTGGTGGGGAACTGCCCTGTGACTGTCCCTGCAGCCCCAGCCTCCACCACATCTCTTGCAGAGAAGTTTACCTGAGCAGCGGCTTCCTGGGAAGCCAAATGGAGGGGAGAGGGGGCACTGGTGCATTTGTGGAACGTGTGGGATGGAGGGAAAGAGACCGGGGCGCACTCGTGGGATCAACGGTGTGCCTATCTTTGAAAACTTCTCTCCCTCACAGACGGGGCTTCTCATCCCCCCTGAGTCACACATCTGTCTTTTCTACGGCTGCCATTGTCTAGCTGCAGTGGCGGAGAACAGGAGTAGAAATGAACTAGAATTACCATGTCCAGGATCCTTGAAGCCATTTCCCTCTGTCTGCCACACTGCCTCCCATCCCCACAGCGTCCTCCTTGGACACTCAGCACAGTCTCTCTAAATACTCAGATCATTTCTGGTAAAATCCAAACTGTGGACTTCTGTACTGAACCACTTAAAAATTCATATGATGCATATTCTACTTCAATAAAAATGTTGATTAAAAAATAATATTCAGGGAGTTCCCGTCGTGGCTCAGTGGTTAACGAATCCCACTAGGAACCATGAGCTTGCGGGTTCGATCCCTGGCCTTGCTCAGTGGGTTAAGGATCCAGCGTTGCGGTGAGCTGTGGTGTAGGCTGCAGATGCAGCTTGGATCCTGTGTTGCTGTGGCTCTGGTGTAGGCTGGCGGCTGCAGCTCTGATTTGACCCCTAGCCTGGGAACTTCCATATGCCACGGGAGTGGCCCTAGAAAAGGCAAAAAGACAAATAATAATAATAATAATAATATTCAGCCACCAGAGAAATGCAAATCAAAATGATGGGATACCACGTCACACCAAAAGGATGGCTGTAACCAGAAAGGCAACAGATAACAAGTTGACGAGGATATGGAAAAACTGGAAGCCTCATGTGCAGAAAAGAGTCTGGCAGCTCCTCAAAAAGGTTAAACTCAGACTCACCATATGACCCAGCCATTCCACTCCTAAGAATATATCCAAGATAAACAAAAACATATGTCCACCCAAACACATGTACATAAATGTTCACTGCAGCATTGCTCGCAATAGCCAAAAAATGGAGACAACCCCTATTATCCATCAGCAGATGAATGGGGAAACAAAAGGTGCATTATCCATGCAATGGAATATTATTCAGCTATTAAAAAGCAATGTAGGAGTTCCCGTTGTGGCGCAGTGGTTAACGAATCTGACTAGGAACCATGAGGTTGCGGGTTCAATCCCTGCCCTTGCTCAGTGGGTTAACGATCCGGTGTTGCCGTGAGCTGTGGTGTAGGTTGCAGACGTGGCTCAGATCCCGCGTTGCTGTGGCTCTGGCGTAGGCCGGCGGCTACAGCTCTGATTCGACCCCTAGCCTTGGAACCTCCATATGCCGCTGGAGCGGCCCAAGAAATGGCAAAAATACCAAAAAAAAAAAAGCAATGTAGTGCTGGGGGACAGCATGGATGAACCTTGAATTATGCTAAGTGAACCATGTTGCATTTTGTATCAGTATTGAATAGACACAAAAGGCCACTTACTGCATGATCCCATTTATAGGAAATGACTACAATGTAAAAATTCATACTGTGATTTGGGGTCTTAGGGAGCCCACCCCCCAGGGAGTCTGCTTGAGGAAGAAGTCTTCTCACAATGGGGCTGAAACCCCCTGACCCGGCATGCTGGTACAGGAAGGAGCACCTGAAGCTGGGCCCAGATACACATTCTAACCGCTGTGAGCTTTTACAACATTCCTAGGAGAAGCTGGTTGGGTTCCCGAGGACACCCACTCCATCTCTTTAAAATGACGCTAATCACCAGAATGTTCTTTCCCAGAGTGAGCGGAAATAGGCCTCCCTACAACTTCCCTCTGCTGGAGCTAATCCCTTTTCCATTTGACAGCTCTTCAGTATTTGAAAACAACAAATATGCCTTTTGTGTTATCTCTTTTCCAAGCGACACATGTCTGATTTCTTCCACTGTTCTTTAGCAAACACACTTTTCAGAACTGAGTCACCCCTCTCAGAATCGCAGCTGAGCATGAGACTGCAGACAGCATGTGCTCGGGGGTCCTAGCCTGTCATGTGGCTGGATCCCAGGCTGTCCCTGTGAATCGGCTCAGTATCTCTCTGGGGCTCTGGTAAGCCTAAGGACAGACCTCAAGCTGCTCTTAGCTAGCAGCAGATAACTATGGGCTTCAAAGTGGATACGCAACGTGGGGGCATCTCTACGTGTGAAATAATTCAGAGGGGTAAAGGCTAATAAACCAGCAGCCATGGAGATCCTGAGAGACCTTGTATCTTCCCCCAGCAGGGAGACAGCTGGACAACATCACGCCCTCTACCCCACAGCTGCCCAGCTACCCAGTGGGTACCATCCGCCTCCCCACCTCCAGGTGAGGGGAGCCTGACACCCTTTGGGACTCTCTGCTGCCCTCTCATGGTGGATGGCCTGCATTGGCTCAGAGTAGGGAGGAATCTGGAAGTCACAGGAGGACTCACCAGAGGGCTTGCCAGAGCGCCCTGGGCCCAACGGGAGGAGGGATAACAGCTTCCCAGGCAGCATGAGCCTGCAGGGAAGCTGCACAAGGGGACGGTGAAAACAAGGTAAGTCGAAGGGTTCATGTGCAACAGAAAAGGGCGCAGAGAATGGTCACTTCCCCACACAACCCCACACCCCATGGATTTTCTCTTCTGTTTTTTTTTTTTTTGGTCTTTTTGCTATTTCTTGGGCCACTCCCCCAGCATATGGAGGTTCCCAGGCTAGGGGTCGAATCGGAGCTGTAGCCACCGGCCTACGCCAGAGCCACAGCAACGCGGGATCCGAGCCACGTCTGCAACCTACACCACAGCTCACGGCAACGCCGGATCGTTAACCCACTGAGCAAGCGCAGGGACCGAACCCGCAACCTCATGGTTCCTAGTCGGATTCGTTAACCACTGTGCCACGACGGGAACTCCGGATTTTCTCTTCTGGACACCCCTTCTTCCATAAAGTAAAGCCTCACTCTTTGGCCTTCATGCAGTAGAATTATGTGAAAAGGATCTGGCCAACATCAGACATTCACTCGGTCGCAAATAAATATTAGCACCCTGATGTGGCTTCAGGATGCCGCTCTGCACCTGGGCCATCCTGGAAGTTTCCTCACCGAAACCCAGCAGCCAGGGAGAGCTGCTGACCAAGGCGCTTACCAGGAAGAAGGGACAGATACCAAGTGTCCTTGAGAATAATTGACAAACTACGAATGAATCTCACTCGGCCCCCGGGGTCCACTGCCCAGTAGAGCTGTTACTGGTCCTTTCAGGGACCTTGAGTGGATGCTGAAGGAAGGACAGAGAAGCAAGGGTCAAAGTGAACTTTCCCTGGACCTTACCCCTCCGTGTGGGGCCTTTACAAGGGTTGGAGCAGGGAGCCGAATCCCTCCCCCTACCCCCTCTGCCCCAGCCGCCCCCACTCCCCCTGATAGAAGCCTTCTTTGGGAAAACCCCAGCCTCAGGGAACTCTAGAATGTGGTCTTTGGCAGGGGAAGCCGTCCTGGAAGAACGAATGCTCTAACACCTTCCTTTTATGGCCCTGGGGATAAGGCCCAGTAGAATAGGGCCGGATTTCTCAATTTCTTGCCAGGGAGGGGAGGATTGCATTTCAAAAGGACCTAAAACAATTAGACCCCAGATCACACCTCCATCTAAGCAATAGAGGAGCCAAAGAAGCCTAGACCAGGAGTGGGAGAGGGGAAGGGCCAGGAATCCAGGGAGAGGCGGCCCTCTCATTTTCCTCCTTTAGTCTGCGACCCCATCCCTCTTTCCAACACACACACCCGCTTTCAAATGAAAAGGCCACGACTGGATCTGGGTGGGGTTCACGACCGCCATTGCCATTTGGCCCAGAGTTTCTCTCTCAGGGTCCACGGGAAAGAGGCAAACATTTGCAGATATTGGGTTCTCTGCTCACAGCCCTAGCAGAGGCCCTCGTGCTAGGAGGGGCCGGGGTGGTGGGCAGGCTTGCTAAGCCGCTCTGACCCTGCCCAGAGGGGGCACTCACAGCAGCTGGGGAGGAGGCAGAGGGCCAGCGGACCACTGAGCTGGGTGCACGGAGACCCCTTGCTGCACACCCACCCCATCCCTGAGCACCAAGCACTGCGCCGAGCACCGGGCACCAGTTCCCAGGTCCACTCACCTATCTGCACGACCCTTCCAAAGACAGAGGCATTGCCCACGGTGCTGCAATTCCACCGCCGCTGCCGGAACTGGTGCTGACATTCCTTGATGCCCGTCCTGGCCCCCTCCCCTATGTAGGCCATGTGCTCCTGGTAAAGCTGGCACAGCTTCCTCTGGCCGGGGGACAGCCCAGGGAGCTGGCTGCACACGGGCTGGGCTCCGATGATGAACATCTCAGGTCTCTGCACCGGGTTCATGGCCAAGGACCTGCAGCAGCCAAGCAGGGGAGGGACAAAGGGCCAGGAGTGAGTGCAGCCCGTGGGAAGCAGCAGCCTTCACAGGGGTTCTCTGGGTTCAGACCCTGAACCATAGGCTTGGGAAGGAAAAATCAGAAAAAACGAGTCCCTGAAACTGAGGCACAAGGCAGACAACACATGAGATGTCGCACACCTGAGACGGGCTTGAGCATGGGGATCCACAGGGACCAGACAAGGAAGAGCCCTCAGAGCCTGGAGAAGCTTCCAGAAGGAGAGGGCCACAGTGGGGCTGCTGTGGCTGCATCTTCGGGGGTGGGGAGCGCAGGCTGTGTGCTGAGGCTACACCTCCGCAGGAGCGGTCAGTCCACTCTGGCCCAAGCGCAGGACATGCGTGGAAAGCAATCAATTCCTTTAAAGAGCATTCTCCTTATTCCTTTACGATTGACTCCAATTGACATTCATGGCCGTATATGCTAAAGGTTTTGCTTCCTTCTCTCGGGCCCTGACCCCACCTTTCAGCCTCTCAGGACTCTCTCCCTTTGGCTCATCATCTCCTAGATATAACAAGGTGGAGGTGGAGGAGAAGGCTGTGGATTTGCCATCTGAGCAAAAATGAGAGCCAAGCACGGATCACGCCAAATGATGCGGGGTGGGGGTTGGGCCTGCCATCTCCATGTCCGCCTGGGAGTGACAGCAGTCTCAAAAACACAAGAGGAAGCCCCACGTGGTCCTGCAAATCCCTCATCTGGTCTTCAGACTCATCAACCACGAATTCTACTCTCCTTGCCCTCACTAGGAAAAAAAAAATCAATATTCTTATTGATCCAATAGCAACAAAAGAGCTATTTCTAACAACCCAGGAAGAGGGGGCTATGGACGCACTCAGAGAAAAGCCAAATGAACTAAACCTTTCTCCTCAGGGAACTTGACATAACTCTGGGGGCTCAAGAGAAAAAGAGCTCTTTGGGGGGTTGGGGGGGTGGGGGTTGCTGATAAAAGGAATGGTTCCATTGCTACCCATCCCATCGCTACCCATCCCATCGGTGGCCCAGGAAGGCCGGGCTGGGAGGGGCTTCAGCCCACACTCACCACCAGGAGCTGGCCTCAGAGGGGAGCGGGGCCCAGCTGGCGAGCAGGGCTGCAGCAGCGGCGAGCAGGAGTGGCGGGCTGGGCATGGTCCCCTTGCCCTCCCCGGGGCTCGGGGAAGACCCCGGGGACCGATGGCTTCCAAGACGGGGCTCCCTGGAGACAACAGATGCAAGGGAGCATCAGTGTGTGTGTGTGTGTGGCGGGAACCAGGAGAGCCTGCTCCCCCAGGAAAGGTCCGCCTCTCCCCACCCTCCTGTCCCACCCTCACCTTCTCACATAGGATCACAGCAACCTGGGGGACCCACAGCGGAAGGAGACAGCGAGAGCAGAGAAGGGAGGAAAGCAAGTCATTTCAAGAGCTGAGCGAGCTTGGGGCAGCATTTAGGAAGATGCTTTGGCTGTTGCCATGCACACGTGCCCTCCCTCCAGAACATCCAAAGAGACGGGGGACCATCCTGCCCACTCTTCCTGGGGCAGTATCTGTCTGACCACCAGCTCTCTTATGTGGAGCTGAAAGCAACTGGCAAGTTGATTTACCTAGAGCACCCCACCCCCTGCAGGAACCTTCCCTCTCAATCTGCACCCGGCTCTCTCTCTAAACACATTTTCAACATCCCAGCCCTGCTTACCAGGACACACAGCAGGACAAGGGGAGGGCTCTCCACTTTCTCAAGGCAACTCCTCTGAGAAACGGAAAAGCCGACCCGGGTTGTGCCTGCGGTATCTGCGCCCCCCCCCACCCCCCCCCCGCAACATCCCCCTGTGACCCATGTCTCCCCCAGGGCCCCCAGCACCCTAGAGCAACCAAGGCTCTGCTACGCTCACATCAGCCCGTCCAGAGAACAGCTTTCCCGAAGCCCTTAAATTCAGATGACCCTGGGGCAAGTCTCTGGAAAGGCACCCCCCTCGCTCCTCCCTGAGCCCCCACCCGGGGTATGACCCAAGCCCCCAAGGCAACTCCTTCCCTCAGGCCTTCAGCACCCAAGCTTCAGGCAACACCCGCTCCGAGAGCCCCCCATCTCACCACGCAGTGCAGGGCCTCCTGGCCTTCCGGGAAGGGGGGGCGGCAGGGGCTCTGGGTCATCAGCCTAGGAGGTATTTCTGTCCTGGTCCACCAAGAGAGGAAGGTACCCGAGCAGGGCTGGGGGAGCTGGGCCACAGCTGTCCCCACCCCCTTAGGCTTTTCTTCGGGAGGTCTCAGCTGGGGCGGGGGCACCAACAGGCAGGTGTGTGGGGCCGCCAGGGGAACATCAAAGCAGGGACTCGCCCCTGCCCCTTTGTCATGCAGAGCCAGCTCGGAAATGACCCGGCCTCCCCACACCCCGCTTTCCCAACAGACCTCGCCTCCTCTGAAGAGCACCCTCCCCCAACCCCCCCCCCAATAAATCCTCCCGTCCCCCAGGGCAGGAGGGCTGTGAATGCGCCTGGGACCAGAGATGGAGCAGAGATAGGGCTGGCACCAGGAGCTAATGGCTTTATGGAGGGGAGGGGACCAGGGCCAGGCGGGGAGGCCGGGAGAAAAGCTTCAAAGGGCTTCCTTGTCCAAACACCCGAAACTCCACTACTAGCCCTTCTTGGGGCCTGAAGAGCCACCCTCCTCCCGGGTTCACTGCCCCCCACCCCCTGCCCTGCCCCGAGAGAGCTGAGGTCTTCCCCACCTGGTGACACTGCTTATCCCTGTGTCCCCCTCTCTCCAGCTCTCCTCTCACCGGCCCCCATGAAACCTCTCTGGCTCTACCAGACCCAGGTTCACCGGAGGCCAGGCTGGGGCCTCTGTTTCCCAGGACAGCAGTCAGTGCGCCTCTGACCCTGGTGATAGGTGCTAGGGCCAGACTTCCCCAGAGCTGTTAATCCTGCCTCATAAACATCGGCCCAGGCGGAATCACCCCAGCAGCTGTTCCTACCACCCTGTGAGTTTCCAGCAAACTCTCAGCGCGTTAGAAAAAAAAAAAATGTATTTCAAAAACTTAAAGGGGTTCCAGTTGTGGCGCAGCGGAAATAAACCCGACTAGTATCCATGAAGATGGGGGATCCGATCCCTGGCCTCCCTCAGTGGGTTAAGGATCCAGTATTGCCATAAGCTGTGGTGTAGGTAGCAGACGCGGCTCGGATCTGGCATTGCTGTGGCTGTGGCATAGGCCAGGAGCTGTAGCTCTGATTAGACCCCTAGCCTGGGAACCTCCATAAGATGCAGGTGCGGCCCTAAAAAGACACACAAAATAAAGCCCTTAAAAAAGAGGGTGTTCCCTGATGGGCTAATGGTTAAGGTTCCGGTGTTGTCACTGCTGTGGTTCTGGTTGGATCTCTGGCCCGGGAACCTCACATGCCTCGGGTGCAGCCAAAACAAAACCAAAACAAAAAAACAAATAAATAAAAATAAAAACAAACAAACAAAAAAAGGAGTTTCTGCTGTGGCTCAGCAGTTAACAAACCTGACTAGTATTCATGAGGATGAGGGTTCAGTCCCCAGCCTTGATCAGTGGGTTAGGGATCCTGCATTGCCGTGAGCTGTGGTATAGGTCACAGACGTGGCTCAGATCCCACATTGCTGTGGCTGTGGCGTAGGCCTACAGCTACAGCTCCTATTCAACCCCTAGCCTGGGGAACTTCCATGTGCCATGGGTACAGCCCTAAAGACAAAAAAAAAAAAAAAAAGAAAAGAAAAAGAAAACAAAGATCCTGGCACATGTGGTGGCTTCTTCGGCTGCCTTCCAGATGTGTGGCACCTGAAATTGAACATTTCCCCCCAAAACACACACACAGCAGCCCTCAGGGTGCACGCTGTCCTGCAGAAGTGTGACACACACCCCCCTCCCCGCCCCCCCACAGTCATAGCAGCCCTCTGTCTCCTCTGCTTTCCTGGGGCTGGGCCGGGCCAGGGAAGGTGAGTGGTGGCCACTGGTCTCATTGGTAACGTCATGCCTCCACCTGGGACAGAACACAGTTAAGTAGGAGGGGCGCAAGGTTCCTCTTGGGGTGGGGGCAGAGGTGAGGATACAGCATTCTCAATCAGAACCCCTCCAGCTGATCAGACACCTGCGCTGCCCTCCTGCCTCATTCATTCATTCATTCGTTCATTCAAAACAGTCAATTGAATGTGCACTGGGAGCCTGGTATGTGCCACATATTTATGGCTCTAAGTGCCAGAGATACAGCAATGAACAAATTAGTACATGACATGTCAGACCCAGGGAACCTCCAGGAAACATCGAGTGGGGACCAGCATGGAGGATAAGAAAGGTAGTTTACCTTGTTAGAGTCCTTGGGGGGACCTCCCCCCAAACCACTGAGCAGACAGATGGGAGGTGGCAAGGGGATCGCCCTGCTGCACTCGGGCCCCTCTGTGAACGTGCAGGGTCCTTACTGACACTACCTTACTTTCACAATCAAAGGGGCACAGATTTGAACTGACACTTTTCCTGGCTAGACTTGGTCACCAGTTTCCACTCCTTTCGAGACTGTGCCCACCAAGTTAGGAGACCAACCCCAGCATCTCCGCCCTTGAAGGGGAGTCTCTGAGCTGTCCACACACCAGAGCAGCGAGGCCATAGAAGCCCTAACCCACAGGACAGGTGCTTGCCAAGGTCATTGGCAGTTCACAAAACCGCCACTGGGTGCTCAAGACTGGCCTCCCCTAGAGCCTGAGGACTCAAGCAGCTTTCCAGTACCCCAGGAAGTAGTGTCACTGCCCATACCTGCCCCCGCCCCAAACAGGCACCCCTGGAAACCTACCGAGAAAGAGCACCTGCAAGGAGTCTTTCCGAGGTCTCTAGGGTCCACCTCTTACCCTGAGACCGAAGGAGGAGCCAAGGCTGTGTAATTCAGACATATGTGCAATTTTGTTAGCAGTCCTGGCACAGCAGGTGGATGACCTCAGCCCTCGGGAAGGGAAGCTCCCTGCGTGAACTCCCAGCTGCTGTCCAAGTGCTGCCCTAGGTCCCAGGATTTCTCTGGGTGGGGGAAGGATGATGGAGGGGGGGGGAGGGGGGTACCAGAGCTGCCGTCCTGAGCCTTCCCACCCCCACCGCTCCACTTCCATCACTGTGGAGAAAGGCTCCTCGTGGACCTCAGAACACCTGACAACACCTCCTGAAACGCAGGTCCTTGGCCTCCTTCTCCATTTCTCAGTAAGTGCTCTCTGCGGTCTAATCCACTGGGCTCCCACACCAGCTTTCCTACAGGGCTAACCGTGCACATAATATCAGCCCCCCCCTACACTCATGGCCATGGAGGCTCCCCGTCCTTGCACCCGCAAACTTCCCAACCTGGCTTCATCCTGCCTCCCTTCTTTTATGAAGTTCACACCACTGGATTTCTTTCTTTTTTTTTTTTTTTTGGTCATTTTGCCATTTCTAGGGCCACTTCTGCGGCATATGGAGGTTCCCAGGCCAGGGGTCTAATTGGAGCTGCAGCTACCGGCCTACGCCACAGCCACAGCAATGCCAGATCCGAGCCACGTCTGTGACCCACACCACAGTTCACGGCAATGCCAGATCCTTAACCCACTGAGCAAGGCCAGGAATCGAACCTGCAACCTCATGGTTCCTAGTCAGATTCGTTAACCACTGAGCCATGACGGGAACTCCCAGCACACCACGGGATTTCTTTTCCAGTCTCCTGCTCCCAGATCAAGCCCTGCCTCCCCCTCAGACCTCATCTTGATCCACTTCCTGGGGAAGATCTCTGGTCCCAAGCAACCCAAACCTCAAAGGGCTCTCAGGTCCACACTCAAGGGTCACTTCCTCCCCAGAGCTGCCTTCAAAACTAATCCAAGGCCAGGAAGCTCTTTCCACTGACTGGGCATTTCCTTATCACGTAGAGGACACCGCCGCAGACCCCGCACACGCTGCTGGAGCTGTGTGTGTTTCCTGCTTCTCCAGCAGTCCCATCGTCTCCCAAAGGTACAGACATACTGCCCTCCTTGCCCTGTATTTACACTAGATGACAACCATCAGCACTTGGTTGATGACCAATGACAACATAGAAGAGCACTGAGCATTTATTAAACCCCTTCTACATGCACTGAACCAAACGTTTTACTTCCATTTTTTCCTCATTTCACCTTCACTAAAACTCTACAGCATGCGCCTTTTTTTTCCTTTTTAGGGCCGCACCCTGAGGCATATGGAGGTTCCCAGGCTAAGGGTCAAATTGGAGCTACAGCTGCCGGCCTACACCACAGCCATAGACCACAGCAACACCAGATCCGAGCCACGTCTGCAGCCTACACCGCAGCTCATGGCAACGCCGGATCCTTAACCCACTGAGCAAGGCCACAGCTCGAACTCACAACCTCATGGTTCCTAGTCAGATTCGTTTCCGCTATGCCATGACGGGAACTCTAGTATGTACCATTTTTATCCTCTCTTTGAACGGGGAACCCACGGGAGATAAGATATAGAGAGGCCAGGTAGCTCCGTCCTATAGCACCTATACGGCAGACCCTGGCTTGGGATGGAGACCTTCGCCCTCTTCCTCAAACACAGCCTCTTGCCGAGGCTGCTTTGTGGGAAATAGCCCCCAAAGCAGTGCTTATAAGAGACAGGCTGACTGCAGAGTGACTAGTATAAACACACACACACACACACACACACACAGAGCCTTGAGAAAGAAAAAAGCCAGACTTTCCCCCAGCCAAATGATACATGGGTTGAGAACAGGTCAGGCTGTTTAAAGCTGGAGAAATTAAAACAGAATAAGTTTTTAAATTGAAGTGTGAGTGATGTACAAAAAAATAGAGTGATCGTTTTAAAGAGCTGGTGTTTCTGTTTATGTTGAGATGGGAAAGCCCAGCCAGGCGGAGGGAAGAGAGTCTGGGCTGCTGATTGGGATTTTAGAGATTCCAGGTCCCAGCCTTGTCTCCACCTTTTCCCTGCAGACTTTGAGCACCGTTCTGCTTCTGAGGCGTTTGTCATGTGCTAAGTGGAGACCTGTAAGATGCTGCTCCTGACGAGCTCTGGTCCAGCAGGGGACCTGAGAAACCTACGAGAGGCAGGATGGAGGAGTCCAAGCCGGCGACCACGTCAGGATGTCAGGTTGGAGAGCGGCCTTAAATAGGAGGGACAGAGCAAGAAGGATGGCACGTAAGATGGGGTTGGGTCAAGAAGAAAACTTCAAGGTGCTTTGGGAAGGGGAAGAGAGGTGCTGCAATAAAGGGGGACTTGATCCTTGCCAATGTTCCCAGAACCATTTCTGTTTGTTAAATATACGAGTCCCTCTGAAATCTGCTATTGAATCCACACTGAGCATCCAACAGCCATGGTCCAGGGAAACCACCAGGATCACAGGTGTCTAGTTTCTCAGGGGATGAGTCACCTTTTAATCATGAAATGATGGGTGAGTCAGTCTCCTAAGAGAGCCAAGTGCAGGTATTGCCTCCTGATAGGTTCCACTTTTTCCTTGCATTCCTGCCTCCAATTCTCCTCCTGGATCCAGGCCTGAAATCCTGGTGTCCTTTTGACTCCTCCCTCACTTGTACCCTCCATGTCAGAGCAATTGTCAGGGCATCTTGATTGTGACTCCATAATACTATTTATTCATTTATTTATTTATTTTCTATTTTGGCCACCCCTCGGCATATGGAGCTCCCGGGTCAGGGATCAGATCCCAGCCACAGCTGCAACAATGCCAGATCCTTAACCTACGGTGCTGGGCCAGGGATCGAACCTGCATCCCAGCTCTCCATCCTCTGAACTACTGCAAGAGCCTGCTGGAGTTCCCGTTGTGGCGCAGCAGAAACGAATCTGACTAGTAACCATGAGGTTTTGGGTTCAATCCCTGGCACTGCTCAGTAGGTTAAGAATCCGGTATTTCCATGAGCTGTGGTGTAGGTCACAGACCAGCTGCAGCTGTGGCATAGGCCAGCAGCTGTAGCTCCTGTTAGACCCTCTAGCCTGGGAACTTCCATATGCTACAGGTGTGGCCCTAAAAAGCAAAAAAAAAAAAAAAAAAAAAAAAAACCCGCTAACTACCCTCTTCCCCCTCAACAAATTGTGTCTTATACACCCACTCCCCCTTCATTCATCCATCGAATGATTGAATGAATTGCTTCCACACACAGTTCTCCCATTTCCAGGGTTTCTCAAAGTATGGTCCTCAACTAACAGTATCAGTACCACTTGGAAACTGATGAGATACAGAGATTCTCAAGCCCCACCCAGAGCTACTGAAACTGAAACTCTGAGCTTGGTACCGAGCAATCTGTTTGAACAAACACTCCAGGTGGTTCTGATGCCCAAGAAAATGTGAGAATCACTGTTATAGAATCATCCAGAGTTATACATGGTGAATTAAAGCATGAAGTCTTTCAAGTAACATATATATGTATGTTTATATGTGTTGTGGGGTTTTTCGGCCATATCGGCGGCATATGGAAGTTCCCTGGCCAGGGATGGAATCTGAGCCAGAGCTGTGACCTTTGCCACAGCTGCAGCAATACTGCATCTTTAACTCCCTGCACCATAGCAGGAACTCTATGTACGTACATATTTTATTTTTATTTATTTTTTGTCTTTTTGCCATTTCTAGGGCCGCTTCTGCGGCATATGGAGGTTCCCAGGCTAGGGGTCGATCAGAATCGTAGCCTCCAGCCTACACCATAGCCACAGCAACGCGGGATCCAAGCCGCATCTGCAACCTACACCACAGCTCACGACAACACCAGATCCTTAACCCACTGAGCAAGGCCAGGGATCACACCCGAAACCTCATGGTTCCTAGTCAGATTCGTTAACCACTGCGCCACGACGGAACTCCTGTACGTATGTATTTGAATGGCAAATTTCTTCATGCAATGCCTGCAGCTAATGGTACCTCCCCTGGGGCTAAAGATCTCTGGAGGCCACAGAACCACAGACCATGCAGACAAGCACTATCTCCAGAATGAATAAATATGTCCACCTAATTCCACTCTGCCAGATTACATATCTGTAGAGCCTTGTAATTGAGAAAATACTAATTTAAAGTGTTACTGATGATTGTGGTGACAGTTCACTACTCTAGGAATTAAAACCATTGAATTGTACGCTTTAAACGGGTGACCTATATGATATGTGAGTTATACCTCAAAAAGCTGCTGTACTTTTAAAAAGTGTTTCTGAAGACAGAGCAACTCCACTCTTCTGGAGGAATCTGTCCATGTGCACATCAGGGCAAGAACAGAACAGCCTCGAACTGGAGATAACACACGTGCCCATCAGCAACAGATGGACCGACAATTATTAACTGTGATATGTGAGGGCAATGAGGTAGCAGGCAGAAATGAAGACGGATGAACAGCATGCATGAACCTTACAGATGTAACGTAGGGGAGAAGCAAGTCACCAAGGCACATGTAAACCGATGCCCTTCATAGCAAAACTATATTGTGGAGGGATCCGCACAGGGGTGGTTAAACCATAAAGAAATGCAAGGAGGAGTTCCCGTCGTGGCGCAGTGGTTAACGAATCCGACTAGGAACCATGAGGTTGCGGGTTCGGTCCCTGCCCTTGCTCAGTGGGTTAATGATCCAGCGTTGCCGTGAGCTGTGGTGTAGGTTGCAGACGCGGCTCGGATCCCGCGTTGCTGTGGCTCTGGCGTAGGCCGGTGGCTACAGCTCCGATTCGACCCCTAGCCTGGGAACCTCCATATGCCGCGGGAGCGGCCCAAGAAATAGCAACAACAACAACAATAACAACAACAACAAAAGACAAAAAAAAAAAAAGAAAGAAATGCAAGGAAACGATGACTGTGAACACCAGGACTGGCGTTTCCTCCAGGGTGGAAGGAGGGCTCATGATGACGAAGCGACATAAGGGAGCTTCTGGGGAGCAGCAGGGTTCTATGTCCAAGCTGGGTAAGGGCAATGTGACAGTTCACTTTATAATGATTTATTAAGTTAGGTATATATCTTTTCAGCAAGTGGTGCTGGGAAACCTGGACAGCCACATGCAAATCATTGAAACTGGAACACACTCTCACACCCTGCACAAAAATAAACTCAGAATGGCTTAAAGACTTAAACGTGAGACAAGACACCATCAAACTCCTGGAAGAGAACATAGGCAAAACATTCTCTGACATCAACCTTACAAATGTTTTCTCAGGTCAGTCTCCCAAAGCAACAGAAATAAAAGCAAAAATAAAGCAATGGGGCCTAATCAAACTGACAAGCTTTAGCACAGCAAAGGAAACCATTAAAAAACCAAAAAGACAACTTCCAGAATGGGAGAAAATAGTTTCAAATGATGCAACTGACAAGGGCTTAATCTCTAAAATATACAAATAACACATACAACTCAACGGCCAAAAAACAAACAACCCAATGGAAAAATGGGCAAAAGACCTGAATAGACATTTACCCAAAGAAGATACACAGGGGGCCAACAAGCACATGAAAAAATGCTCAACATCACTGATTATTAGAGAAATGCAAATCAAAACTACTATGAGGTCCCACCTCATACCAGGCAGAATAGCTGTCATTAATAAGTCCACAAATAACAAATGCTGGAGAGGGTGTGGAGAAAAGGGAACCCTCCTGCACTGTTGGTGGGAATGTAAATTGGTACAACCACCATGGAAAACAGTAAGGAGGTACCTTGGAAAACTACACATAGAACTAGCATATGACCCAGCAATCCCTCTCTTGGGCATATATCCGGGCCAAACTTTCCCTGAGAAAGACACATCCACCGGTATGTTCATTGCAGCACTATTCACAATAGCCAAGACATGGAAACAAATTAAATGTCCATTGACAGATGATTGGATTCAGAAGATGTGGTATATATACATAATGGAATACTACTCAGCCATAAAAAAGAACAAAATAATGCCATTAGCAGCAACATGAAATAAGTGAAGTAAGTCAGAAAGAGAAAGACAAATACCATATGATAGCACATATCCGGGATCTAATATATGGCACAAGTGAACCTTTCCACAGAAAAAAAAATCATGGACATGGAGAACAGACTTGTGGTTGTTAAGGGGGAGGGAGAGGGAGTGGGATGGACTGAAAATTTGGGGTTAATAGGCACAAACTATTGCCTTTGGAGTGGATAAGCAATGGGATCCTGCTGTATAGCACTGGGAACTATGTCTGGTCACTTTTGATGGAACATGATAATGTGAGAAAAAAGAAGGTATACATGTATGTGTGACTGGGTCACCTTGCTGTACAGAAGAAAATTGACAGAACACTGTAAACAAGCTATAATGGAAAAAAAAAAGTTAGGTATATATGCTCCATGTACTTTTCTGCCTAGTTCCCTAACACGACAAAAGTTTTTTTTTCATAAATCAAGTACAGTTGAGTTATAATATTGTATTAGTTTCTGGTGTACAGCAAAGTCATTTGGTTTTATGCATATATTTTGGGGGGGTTCTTTTCCATTATAGGTTATTAAAAGATATCGAATATAGTTCCCTGTGCTATACACTAAATCCTTGTTGCTTGTCTATTTTATATGTAGTAGTGTGTATCTGTTAATCCCATACGCCCAATGTACCCTTCCCCCACCTCCCCTTTGGTAACCATAAGTTTGTCTTCTATGTCTGTGAGTCTGTTTCTGGTTTTTTGGGGTTTTTTTTGTCTTTTTTTTTTTTGTCTTTTTGCCATTTCTTGGGCCGATTCCGTGACATATGGAGGTTCCCAGCCCAGGGGTCGAATCGGAGCTGTAGCTGCCAGTCTACGCCAGAGCCACAGCAACGCAGGATCTGAGCCGCACCTGCAACCTACACCACAGCTCATGGCAACGCCGGATAGTTAACCTACTGAGCAAGGGCAGGGATCGAACCTGCAACCTCACGGTTCCTAGTCAGATTCGTTAACCACTGTGCCACGACGGTAACCCCTGTTTCTGTTTTATAAATAAGTTCACTTGTACTTTTTTTTGGATTCCACATATAAATGATATCATATAATATCTGTTGTTTTCAACACAAGATATATAATATATATAGTATGTGCAAATATATGTATGTGTGTGTCTGTGTGTATTTATTTATTTATTTTTGGCTGTCTCACAGCATATGGACGTTCCTGGGCCAGGGATCAAACCTGTGCCACAGCAGTGACCTGAGGCACAACAGGGACCATGCCAGCTCCTTAACCCACTGTGCTACTAGGGAACTCCTGAGGGAATCTTTATGTATTATCTCAGTGGAAAATATAACTGTAGTCTCATGAGAGCACATGACCTTATTTTTTGCTTAAAAAAAAGGGTCTTCATACTTGAAAAGAAATGTCTGCCTTAAATGAATATTGGAAAATGTAGGTACAGAGACAGCCTGCTTGAGGGCAGGTGGGGCTGGCCATGAGTGGGGCTCAGGGGGGTTCCATGCAAATCATGTGGGTTCCTTCCTCACATGAGTGCCAGGCCTGGACCAGCCAGTCATGAAACTACAGGAGCTGGGCCGCAATTTCTTCTTCCCCACTAATTCCAACAAACCAGGACCTGGCAAAACCTCCCCCTCCCCTTCCTCCTCCCCTTCCCCTTCCTCCTCCCCCTCCCCTTCCTCCTCCTCCTCCCCTCTCCGTCCTCCCCTCCCCTCTCCGTCCTCCTCTCCCCTCTCTGTCTTCCCCTCCACCTTCCCCCTCCTCCTCCACCACAATACTCTGTGCAGCCCTTTGGGAGCCTGATCTCCCCCAAAACTCTGTCCTTCCTCACTGTGTCTCTCCCTTGCAGGAGGAGTCATGCTGAGGATGATGTGAAGGGGTAAAGGAGTGATGAGATTTTTAATTCTGGCCTTTTGGAGGAAGGCAAAATTCTCCAGAAATGTGTCCCTCATTCTCAGTGACAACCCTCCCACCTTAATCGCCCTGCAGGGCAGCTGGCACACAGAAACAGATCCTGAATGGAAGGAACCTAATTGTCCATGGACAGAGGAATTGATATATGTGGTACATATATACAATGGAATATTACTCAGCCATAAAAAAGGATGGAATAATGCCATCTGTAGCAACATGGATGGATCTAGAGATTCTCATACTAAATGAAGTCAGTCAGACAGTGAAAGACAAACATCATATGATATCACTTACATGTGGAATCTAAAAAAAAGGATATAGGAGTTCCCATCGTGGCACAGTGGTTAACGAATCCGACTAGGAACCATGAGGTTGCGGGTTCGATCCCTGCCCTTGCTCAGTGGGTTAATGATCCGGCATTGCCGTGAGCTGTGGTGTAGGCCGCAGATGCAGCTTGGATCCTGCGTTGCTGTGGCTCTGGCGTAGGCCAGCAACTACAGCTCCGATTCGACCCCTGGGAACCTCCATATGCCATGGGAGCGGCCCAAGAAATAGCAAAAAGACAAAAAAAAAATTTTTTTTAATTAAAAAAAGGATATAAATGAACTGATTTCCAGAACAGAAACAGACTCGTAGACTTTGAAAAACTTATGGTTACCAAAGGGGGCAGGTGGTGGGGAAGGATGGACTGGGGGTTTGGGACTGGCATATGCACACTGAGGTATATGGAATGACTGGCGAATGGGGAGGGACCTGCTGTATAGCACAGACCTCTCTCCAATATTCTGTGATGATCTGTGTGGGAAAAGAATCTGAAAGAGAATGGATGTGTATATGTGTATAATTGAATCACTATGCTGTATAGCAGAAATGATCAACTTCGCAAATCAACTATACTTCAATAAAACTTTAAAAAATGAAAAAGAAAAAGAAAAAGAAAAAGAAATGGATCCTGAGACCACCTCACTAAACTCTGCTTAGTGATGTTTCAGACAAGCGTGGTTCCCCAGACTCTAGGTCGGTTCCAGCACTTCAGGAAGGGTGAAGATGCCCCCTGTACCTGTTGGAGCGCATCCCACAGAGTAGGCAGAGGGCAAGTCCCCAGACCCCTATGCAGTTCCCAGAGGGGCAGGTCCCTACTGACTCCTCCTCTCACTTGGGAGAGCAGCGTTTTCTCCTCAGGTACCAAGCAAAAGCCCATCGGAAGATAAGAGGAATTTTCCCTTCTTCTGAATCCTGATAAATTAATTTTAAAAGATGCTCTAGAAAAGAAGGTGCAAACACATGGCCAGAAGTGAGTGTGGTACAGGAAGTTATTTAGGAGCCTGGCAGCAATGGTTGTGGATTCTGTCTTCAGGGGAGTTGGGGAGAGGAGGGGAGGCTGCCTGGGTGCTCCCACCTTTCTCCCATCATCTGCTTTCACTGGGGCTGCTACTCCAGGAAAACATTTACCTGGGCAAGTGCCACCTACTTCTGCAAATTCCTTGGTTTGGATACAATGAATTAAACAAATAAGTGGAGTTCTGGATCCCTATCACGGGCAGGCTGATGACCTCTCTCCATGCCATGGGCTGATCAGAATTAAAATGGTGGAGTTCCCATCGTAGCTCAGTGGTTAACAAACCTGACTGGTATCCATGAGGACGCAGGTTCAATCCCTGGCCTTGCCGTGAGCTGTGGTGCAGGTCACAGACACAGCTTAGATCCCAGGTTGCTGTGGCTGTGGTGTAGGCCAACAGCTACAGCTCCTCTTTGACCTCTAGCCTGGGAATATCCATATGCCATGGGTGCGGCCCTAAAAAGACAAAAAAAAAAAAAAAGAATTAAATTATTTATCTCATGTTACCAAGTAAATGTGTTCTGGTCTTTGCAAACTGAAGCATAGTTTTTAAGGACCTTGGGAAATCTTAATATTTAAAAAACCCAGGAATCACCAACTGCCAGACAACCAAATCTCTTTGGCTAACAGAAGGATTTTATGTTTTTGGAATGGGAATGCCTCATGAGTGGGGAAGGAGCACATAGGTTCTCTAATTTTCCAGACTCTCACCACTCTCTATTGCCTCTCTCCTGACTGCTTCACACATTCACTTTGCTTGTCAGGTTCATAAAGACTTTTAAGTATGCTATTCTGAATTTAAAGGAACCCTACTGTATGTATCATCTTATCTTTATGTTATATGCGCTGCATATAATAGTCATTTCACCACATGAATAATCATTCTGAACTATTTACAAATCTGGATTTACACATAGCGGGTTTTCTGAAAGCAGTTACATACTGGCTCTTTTTTTTCCTAAACAATTCTGAATTCCATCCCAGAAACAGAGACCTTGGATAAGTTATTGCCTCACCTTATTCTGGTCTTTTTCCTCTCCTAAAATCTACTGAAGCTGCTAAACTTCTGCTCCAAAAATGGACAATTTTTCCATTTGGAAAAACAAGGCAGTTATTTCCTTTTTATAAACAAGCGGGAAATATTGATTGCAGTGAAAAGCAGAGCGTAAGCACAAGCAGCAGCTGGATCCACAGGGCCTGAATGGTGATGCTGGGCACCTGGACCTCTGCTTCAGCAGCTGGGCCCAGGGGACACGGCCGGGGAAGAGCCGGCTAGAGGCTCCCACGCAGAGCAGAAGAGAGGCTGGCAGCTGACTGTCCCAGGACCGACAGCCCCTGCGACATGAGCCCCGGCTGGTACTGGGGGGAAGCCAGTAGCTCTAGGTGATGTGGCCTGCCTGGTTCCCTGGTTCAGACTGGCCCTTAGACTGTGCTGCGGAAGAAATAGGTCCTCAGGGAGAGGAGGTGCCAAGCATCCTTCTAAGGAAAACGGAGGCAGAAAATGCTCAGCCTCAGCAGGAACCCCCCACTTCCTTCCCCACCCAGAGAACATCTTGGCCAGGCGCCCCCTCCTCTTCTCCCCTTGCCAGCATCCACACCCACATTTCCTCCCCAAAACTAGAGTCGAACCAGGGGCCTTCAGGTCAGATCTGTGGGTCTCACAGGTTCTGGTTTGGGGAAATAAATGACTCCTGCAGCTGCCTCCGGAAAAAGCAGGATCACCCACATCCAGCCTGGGCAGGTTGCAGGGGCTCTCAGCTCCCCACTGGGATTCTTTTGTTTCTTTTATGGCTCCGCCAGGCCCCTTTCACAGGGCTCCCAGTCCTGCTGCTAAATTGCTCCACGGCTGCCCACTGGCCGGGTGAAGGCTGCAAGGACAGAGGCTGAGCCCAGTGGTCGTGTGGCCTGCGGGGCCTCCTTGGGCTGCAGAGAATGCGGGTGACAGCAGGCACCCGGCAGGCTCCTCACATTCCACAGTCACCTGGTAAATGTTCACTCACAGACATTTACTATGGCCCCCCTGAGCGCCTAGCCCTTTGCAGGGAGGACAGGAAATGCATAAGACGTCACTCTCCCAGGCACACGGCACCGCTACCCCGTCCAACGTGATGGCCACAGGCCACCTGTGACTATTTAATGCTAAAGTGACTGGAAGTTAAGTGTTCCCATCCTCAGTGGCAGCGGCCACATTTCAGGTGCTCAGTATACATGTGGGGCTCACAGCTGTTGTGGGGGACAGCTCAGGTTACAGGACACTTTCATTGTCTCAGGTTGTTCACAGACAGAGCTGGTCCAGAGTGGAAGCCAGGCAAGAAAACAAACGCCACCACCATCATCCAAACCACAAGCTCCGTGTGAATTCTGTCAGTTACATTTAGTGTAATAAGGGCTATAACAGAAGTAACGTGCAAGATACCACAGGCCGGTGCATGAGGGCCTCTAACCTTACCGGTGGTCCAGGATCAACACCCTCCTACGAGCCCAGGAGAGAAAATTCCTCTCCCAGTGACAACCCCTGCTTCTCATCTTTATGCTTCATCCCTGGGAAAGCAGACCCTGTAATGACGTTGGGAGTCATTTCCCATTATCAGGACGAAATGACTAGCAATTTTGTATTCGTTACTCAGTAGGGGAATAAGATCAGATCGAGTGAGAATGCCAGAAAGTAATTCAAATGGAATTCTTTCTGTGACTCCAATTCAGAGCAATAAGTCTTATTGAGCATCTACTGGGTCTTACTCAAAGATGAGGAAGAGAAATTGGTATAATCTTGTGGGGGCGAGGCAAATATTACTGGATTACAAGATTCAGCAGTGATATGTTATAACGGAAGTACCAATTGCTATCCAGTTGTTATCCAATTATTAGTCCTAAGAAAGACAAATTAATTCCCAAGGAGTAGCAGTTTCATGATGAAGGTGGTCTTTGAACTTGGCCCTCAGTAGGCAGACAGGATTCCCACAGGCGGAGATGGGAGGGTAAGACCCTCTCACCGGACAAGGGCACAGAGGCCTGAAAACATACAAAGCATTTTGAAAATGACAAGAACATCAGATCTTGTACTGGCGATGTTTGCTGGTAATAACAATGGATAGAGTGCAGAGTGAGAGTCTGGAGGCTGCGAGCCCAGCTGGGAACACGGTGAGGGGCAGAAGGAGAATGCTGTCCGCCTGTGTGGGCAGGAAGGAAGGAGGCGTGGTCTGTGCGTTACGCAGTCACAGTCAGGACGGTGACAAAAGGCAGGAGCAGGAACCAACCACCAGCACAGGCTGTGAGATCACTTGCCTCCAACCACAGCTGAACTAAACAGAGAACACTGATGGGAGCACATTTGCATGTGGCTTTGGGAGAGCTCACAATTTTCACGCTCATCTCAAGGCCACATCAGGTGGTTGGGGCAGGATTGATCTCCATGGGATCCCGCCAGCTGGCAAACATGTCCTTGATCCAAGCCACCACGACTGAAAATACAAACAGCCTGGAGTTCCCATTGTGGCGCAGTAGAGACAAATCCGACTAGTAACCATGAGGTTGCAAGTTCAATCCCTGGCCTTGCTCAATGGGTTAAGGATCCGGTGTTGCTGTGAGCTGTGGTGTAGATTGCAGATGCGGCTCAGATCTGGCATTGCTGTAGCTGTGGCGTAAGCCTGTGGCTGTGGCTCCAATTTGACCCCTAGCCTAGGAATCTCCACATGCCGCAGGAGCAGCCCTAAAAAGCAAAAACAAACACAAACAAACAAAAAATCCCCCAAACAGCCTGAAGTACTCATACACCTAGGATGAGCCAGCAGAAATGCCTTTACTGGAGTTCACTGGTGGTACATTGGGTTGAGGATCTGGCATTGTCACTGCTGTGTCTCAGGTTCCATCCCTGGCCTGGGAACTTCGGCATGCCATGGGCGTGGCCAAAAAATTGACTTTATTAAAGTGAACAAAAATGATAGTTAAAGGTAGAAATAATTAGTAATAATGTCTGCATTCCTGGGTACCTATGCATTTGCTAAGATGTGATGTCTTCCCACTTTGGACTCTCAAAGCTATTCAGGGCAGAGCTCACTTGCTGATCACACAGATTGATGACATTTTCCTGCACGAAGATGTCCTAAGACGGTCACAGGACTTTGTTCTTCCTCATCAAATTTCAGAAGAAATTATGTTGGTGACTTCCATGCCTGGCCTGTAAAAACCTCCAACCAGCAGAGCTCTGGGCCCTCTGTGTCTCTCAACTGGACTCGGACAAGCACGGGGCTTTCAAATGAGGAATAAAGCTGGACTCATCCGACAGAAGCAGCCCTGGTCCCAGAATTGCCACTTGGGGAACTGCCTTCCAAGAAGGAACATGCATTTTGGTTTTCACATGGTCTAGAAATAAACTTCTATGGTTTTAGAGCCAACTGGCAGCTGGCATTTGTTCATGGCAGCAGCTAGTGACTAGCTTAACTAACCCAAACCCTTACAGCCCTATACTGCTTTGTATTAGACTCATCTATAGACTTTTAAAAATCCCCTTTCAGCCTGTAAACACTGTGTGTATTTGTAGTTGCTCCCATGGTTGTTGACTAAGTCTATGAAGGGACTGAAATGTCAACAACTGACATCCTATTAAAAATAGAGAGGCAGGAGTTCCCGTCGTGGCGCAGTGGTTAACGAATCCGACTAGGAACCATGAGGTTGCGGGTTCGGTCCCTGCCCTTGCTCAGTGGGTTAACGATCCGGCGTTGCCGTGAGCTGTGGTGTAGGTTGCAGACGCGGCTCAGATCCTGCGTTGCTATGGCTCTGGCGTAGACTGGCGGCCACAGCTCCGATTCGACCCCTAGCCTGGGAACCTCCATATGCCACAGGAGCGGCCCAAGAAATAGCAAAAAAAGACAAAAAAAAAAAAATAGAGAGGCAGAGCTCCCGTTGTGGCGAAGTGGAAACGAATCTGACTAGTATCCATGAGGATGCAGGTTTGAGCCTGGCCTCATTCAGTGGCTCAGGGATCCAGCATTGCTGTGAGCTGTGGTGTAGGTCACAGATCCAGCTGGGATCCCATGTTGCTGTGGTTGTGGCATAGGCCGGCCGCTGTAGCCCCCATTCGACCCTTAGCCTAGGAACTTCCATATGCCCAGAGTGCAGCCCTAAAAAGCAAAAACAAAAACAACAACGACAACAAAAAACAGAGAGGCATCCAGTCCAGCTGTCCTATAAGGATGGAGAATGAACGGGGAAATGATGCCTGAATTCCCATTCTCTGAGGTCTATGATGTTTTGTCCATTTGGAAGACAGTAAAGCACAACACCCTGGAGGTATGGAAAAAAGAAAAAAAAGCTTAAGCCTATATTAAGCTATTCATCTACAGCAAGATGTAATTAACAGCTCTGCTGTGGGCAATGGGTTAAAGGATCTGGAGTTGCCTCATGTAGGTCACAGCTGCGGCTCGAATTCAACCCCTGGCCCTGGGAACTTTCATCTGCCTTGGGTGCAGCCATTCGAAAACAAACAACAAACAAAAAAACTCCTCTTGTGATAGGTGAAAAATACTATCTCATTTGGCGGGGGTGGGCCGGGGATCAGACCCAAGCTGTGACCTACACTATAGCTGTGGATCTAACCTGTGTTCTGGCCCTACAGAGACAGCACTGATCCCGCTGTACCACAGCAGGAACTCCAAAAAATACCATCTCATTTTTAACTGCATTTCTTCTTCTTCTCCCCCCCCACCTCCCCGCTTTTTAGGGCTGCACCTGTGGCATATGGAAGTTTCCAGGCTAGGGGACAAATCAGAGCTTCAGCTAAGGCCTACACCACAGCCACAGTCACGCCAGATCCCAGCCGCATCTGTGATCTACACCACAGCTTGTGGCAGCGTAGGATCCTTAACCTACTGAGTGAGGCCAGGGATCGAACCCGCATCCTCATGGATACCAGTTGGGTTCTTCACATGCTGAGCCACAACAGGAACTCCCTTAACTGCATTTCTTTGGTTAGCAAGGGCAAACACTTTTCGATGGTTACTAGCCATCTACATCTCCTCTTTCTGAGGACATTTAAAGAGTAGAACACGTGCAGCGGGACCAAAGGAGGGGCATTAGTGCCTACGTCCTACAGCTGAAGGCCAAGTAACGGAGGCCACACAATCTCACCCAGAACAGTCACCAGCTCCGTCAGCGGAAACTGGTTCAGTTCTGTGCTCCCAGAGCATGTGCCTGCCTTTCATTATGTACTTAAATCCAGTAAAGCCTAGCATTGCGGGGCTCCATGCTTACTCCCTCTCCATGACAGCCACATCCAACGGAAAAAAAAAAAAAAAAAAAGGGTACAAATTCCACCCAAGATCTGGAAAGCCAGCTGGGCTGTTGGAGCTTCTTTCTGCTTCTCCATGAATAAACATCCTCCGGAGGAGCCCGAAACAATAATGCCTCTTAGGACATGTGAGGCAGATAGGTCCCCAGACTCTGCCAGCCAGGGAGACACCGCTTTGCCTGGCTAACTCAAGTGCAAAAATGGGGTTTTGCCAAAGAAAGCCTGTAACCCTGTAACTCGATAGGTGCTGAAGTCACACGTAAGGAGGAAGCCTTGAACCAGGAGGCCGTTTTTGGCTCCACTGCTTTCCCAAAGCTCAGTGCGCTCTGTGGCCACAGCCCTGTCCCCACATCACCCTCTCTGTCTAGGTGACACAGGGCGTGTGCAGCAGTTCAAATGGTGGAAAAAAACAACTCTCTCCTGACATCTGGGTTCCATCAGCAAAATAAAACAACGCTGTGGCTTTCTTTCTTTTTCTTTTTCTTTCTTTTGCTTTTTAGGGCCGCACCCACCACATATGGAGGTTCCCAGGCCAGGGGTCTTATTGGAGCTGTAGCTGCCAGCCTATGCCACAGCCTCAGCAACACGGGATCCTTAAACCACTCAGCAAGGCCAGGGATCAAATATGCATCCTCAAGGATCCAGTCAGACCCATTTCTACTGCACCACAACAGAAACTCCTCTTTCTTTTTTAATTCTTCTTTTTTTTTTTGGCTGGACCCCGAAGCATGTGGACGTTCCTGGGCCAGAGACCGAACCCGCACCACAGCCACAGTGACCCAACCACAGTAGGGACAATGCCAAATCCTTAACCCACTGTACCACAAGAGAGCTCCAGGCTTTCAAAAGCAGTTCGAAATTTAGTTTACAACAGATTTAAGTGCCTGCTGCAGCAGCGCAGGTATGAAACTTGGATACAGAGAAGACTGATTTCTTCCATGCGTATCTTCAGTGCTAGCATAGCCTCTGCCCAAGGTGACACGCACAT
Organism: Phacochoerus africanus; assembly: GCF_016906955.1. Classification (NCBI taxonomy): domain Eukaryota; kingdom Metazoa; phylum Chordata; class Mammalia; order Artiodactyla; family Suidae; genus Phacochoerus; species Phacochoerus africanus. Next base: position 72,476,344 of record NC_062550.1, on the reverse strand, counting down.
TCGTACCAAGGTCCTTAGTTTATTTGTCAGTTATAGCCCAATAAAAAAACAGATTTTGAAAACAGTGAGGGAAATTCTAACGAGGACCCTCTGCTGAAAAGGCCCAGTAGTCAGTGCCCCAGAGCTCAACGCAAGAACACATGAGCAGGAGCGAGAAAAGGCAGGAGCCTTCCTGATCTTCGGCAAAGGGCCTCACCCTTGGGGATGCCACCATCTGGGGTGGCAGCAACAGGCAAGACAGCTGGGTCTGACGCTCTGAAGTGCTGCCAGCGAACAGGGGTGGCACACAGCTCTACCTCAGCTTCCTCCCCCTCCTGGCCGCACAGGGAGGCTGTGCGCACCACCCGGCAGAAAGGCCTGTGCTTCTCATGCACAGGAACATGCGCCTATATCTCGATGACAACTTTCAGCTTAAAATGGCTGGACCCCTAGGAAAAGCTCAGCAGTAAAAGGTGCTCGTGTTTGTGTCTGGAGGAACCCACAGCCAACCCTCAAAAGCCAATATCAACAACCGAAAAGTCCATGGAAAACCACACAGCAGAACCCAGCAAGTATAATGTGACCTGACCGGACTCCTGGGGAACAGCATGACCAGTGTGCAGCAGACAAAAAAAAGATTGCATTTTTCCAACATTAAGAAAACATTCTGGAGGATGGAGGCAAAAACCCGAGACGGCTGCCGTGTTCTCAGTCCCAGCTTCTGCCTCACCGGGTGCTCCCCACACCTCGGAGTCACTGATCTAGTCCTTTTTTTTTTTTTTTGTCTTTTTGCCATTTCTTGGGCTGCTCCCGCGGCATATGGAGGTTCCCAGACTAGGGGTTGAATTGGAGCTGCAGCCACCAGCCTACGCCAGAGCCACAGCAACTCGGGATCCGAGCCACGTCTGCAACCTACACCGCAGCTCACGGCAATGCCGGATCCTTAACCCACTGAGCAAGGGCAGGGACCGAACCCGCAACCTCATGGTTCCTAGTCGGATTCGTTAACCACTGCGCCACGACGGGAACTCCTGATCTAGTCTTAAAAACCAGCGTCCTTACCCCTCTCTCTCCCACTCTCCTCCCATCAACCAAGGGAAAGAGCACCAACTGCATACACTGTACCAGGGCTTCAGGATGGGGGTGAGCAGAGGCCTGCAGGGGGAGAGTAGCAAAAAACCAAATTCCTAGCCCAGGTTCAGAGAGCGCAGTCGGGCAGGAAGGCCTGGGGAGGGCGTGACGATCAGAGGCGAGGGAGGGACAGCTTCCTGGTGGCAGTGGCTGCTGCCTAAACTCTACCTGCCTAATCCGCCTGCTGCTGAACAAACAGAACCTGGGATCATCTGTACACACAGAAGTCAACTTGTCAACTCCCCTTGACCTGTTGAGCCCCCAAACAACTTTGAAACAAAATATACATAGAGTAAAATGCACAAACCTTAAATACACAGACTGATGAGTTCTGACATTCGTACCCGCCCACCAAGAAACCACCCCCATCCAGGTTCATCTAACCATGAAGCAAACCAAACTGATAAAAAGGCTTCAGGAAAGAGTCCCCGTTGCGGTGCAGCGGAAACGAATCCGACTAGGAACCATGAGGTTGAGGGTTCGATCCCTGGTCTTGCTCAGTGGGTTAAGGATCTGGCGTTGCTGTGGCTGTGGTGTAGGCCGACAGCTACAGCTCCAATTAGACTCCTAGCCTGGGAACCTCCATATGCCGAGAGTACAGCCCTAAAATGACAAAAAAGACCAAAAAAAAAGTCTTCAGAAAAAGGCAGGCATAGCACCTGGCTGGAGCGCTAACAGGCCTTTTCCAAGCTGTCCTCTCACTGTTGTTGATTTTATTTTGATGTTTAGAGATAGTTTACTCCTGGGGGTGGCGGGAGGGCCACTCTAGGAGGATCTAGGAAGCATTCTGCCAGCTGGCACTAGGAGACACACAACCAGGACAGAATATTCTGCTCATTTACTCTTTCAGGATTCCCTAACATCTAAGAAATGCTTAAGAAAACATTCAGGCTCCAACCTACTGCTGCCACATATTTACATCCCTCATGTTTAGAAAGAGGTGTGAAGCAACCTAACTTTCATATGGAATCTGGGTGCTTTATCATGCACAACACCACAAACTTAACTCCCTGCAATTTAATTTTTTTTTTTTTTTTTTGCAATCCATTGCTTTTCCTGGTCAAACAGTAATGGTAGTATCATTTTCAGGTCTTCAAACTTTTCCTTTTCCAGCTTTGTCTTAGAATTTAAATGAACAGAATAAAAAATAAACTGATTTTAACAAGAAAAACAAAACTAACAAACAAAGAAACAAACTCTCAGTTTGGAATACAATCCATGTGTCCAAAGTGAACAAACGAGCTCTCCCAGAGCCACAAATAACTGACGATGACCTAATTTTAACCATGGGATTCCTTAGGTTGGGCAAGGATTCAGAAATGCTCATCTTTTTTAAATTTTTATTTTATTTTTTATGTTTTATATTATTATTATTAAAGTATAGTTGATTTACAATGTTTCGTCACGTCCGTTGTATATAGCAAAGTGACCCCATCACACACATTTCCCTGTGCTGTACAGTAGAACCCCACTGCCCGTCCATTCCCAGTATAACAGTTTGCATCCAGAAAACCCCCACAGTGGCCATTCGTCACACTCCCTCCCCTTTTCCCCTTGGGAACCCCAAGTCTGCCCTCCTTGGCCATGATTTTTTTGTTGTTGTTTTTAAATAGGATCATCTGTTTCATATTTTAGATTCCACAAATAAATGATATCACATGGTATCTGTCTTTTTCTTTCTGACTTACTTCACTTAGTATGAGAGTCTCCAGTGCCATCCATGTTGCTGTAAATGCTATTAGTCTGTCTTTTTTGTGTATGGGTAATGTTCCATTGGATATATGTACCACATCTTTCTTATCTTTTTTTTTTTTTTTTGGTTTTTAGGGCCACACCACGGCATATGGAGGCTCCCAGGCTAGGGAGCCAATCGGAGTTACAGCTGCTGGCCTCACCACAGCTCACAGCAATGCCAGATCCTTAACCCACTGAGTCAGGCCAGGGATCGAAGCCTCAACCTCATGGTTCCTAGTCAGATTCGTTTCCGCTGTGCTATGACAGGAACTCTGTACCACATCTTCTTAATCCATTCATTTATTGATGGATATTTAGGTTGTTTCCAAGTCTTGGTTATTGTAAATAGTGCTGCTATGAACATAAGGGTGCATGTATCTTTTTCAATGAAAGTTTTGTCCAGATATATGCCCAGTAGTGGGATTGCTGGGTCATATGCTAGTTCTATATTTAGTTTTCTGAGGTACCTGCATACTGTTCTCCATAGTGGTTCACCAATTTACATTCCCACCAACAGTGTAGGCGAGTTCCTTTTTCTCCACACCCCCTCCAGCATTTGTTATTTATTGACTTGTTAATGATGGCCATTCTGACTGGTATGAGATGGTACCTCATTGTAGTTTTGATTTGCACTTCTCTAATAATTAGTGATATTAAGCATTTTTTCATCTGTATGTTTTCATCTGTACCTGTTGGTCATCTGTATGTCTTCTTTGGAGAAATGCCCATTGGGTCTTCTGCCCATTTTTCAATTGGGTTGTTTTTTTATTGTTGAGTTGCATAAGTTGTTTGTATATTTTGGAGATTAATTTTTAAATTCAAGTACAGTTGATTCACAATGTTGTGTTAATTTCTGCTGTAGAGCAAAGTGACCAGGTCATACATATATATATTCTTTTTCTTTTTCTCATATTATCTTCCATCAGGTTCTATCCAAGAGAATGGATATAGTTCCCTGTGCTATATAGCAGGACCTCGCTGCTTATCCATTCTAAATGCAATAGTTTGCAGAAATGCTCAAATCTTAAGAATTCCCTATCTTATACTATATAGCACAGAAAAATATTAGTATATTAATTCATGTAGTAGTCACAGCTTTCTATGGGTTTCTGATACCTTACAGGGCATAGTAAGGTAGCATTTTTTAGTAAATGGTATGTTTATATTGGACATTATGATGGTTGGGCCTTGGGTATGGCCCAAGGAAGCACTGTTTCCAGCATGAAGCATAAGATGGGCTCTGCTGAGGCCACAATGCAGCTCATCCATATCCTACCCTACTGGCTAGGACAGCTTCTTAGTTTATACATTATTTTTCAAAGTATGCCAAGCTTTTTTTTTTTTAGTCTTTTTTTTTTTTTTCTTTTTAGGGCTGCACCTGTGACATATGGCGGTTCCCAGGCCAGGGGTCCAATCGGAACTATAGCTGCCGGCCTACACCACAAACACAGCAACGCAGGATCCGAGCCACGCCTACAACCTACACCACAGCTCATGGCAATGCCGGATCCTTAACCCACTCAACGAGGCCAGAGATCAAACCTGCGTCCTCCTGGATGCTAGTGGGGTTAGCTAACCACTGAGCCATGACTGGAACTCCCAAAGTATGCCAAACTTTTAACATTTTTTTATTGGCCCATGGCATATGGAAGTTCCTGGGCCAGGGATCAAATCCAAGCCTCAGCTTCCACTACAGTTATGGCAACATCAGATTCTTAATCACTACGCCACCAGGGAACTCCCAACTTTTAACATTTATAGGCATAAAATCAGGAGAAGGAGAAGAGGATCCCAAAGATGGGAGTTTGTATTTTTCCAAAGCTCTTGAGTCACGCATACCATCACCCTGTTCAGGGCATCTGCTTTTCCTCCCATTGCGCTTCTATCAACTAGCATCCTAATCAACTAGTGGCATAAGCGAGCACACGCCTGGTTAACACCAGCAAGGCTAGATTGAGCTTTTCTAGCCTATGCTGGTTATCCTTCCAAGATGCACAGTTTTGTTGAAACATGGATACAAGGGCAATCCTGCGGGAGGTGTTCCCCGAAAGACCCCATGACCCTGAGAAGGTCACTTCTCATTCTCTGCCTTATTTTCTCCATTTATAAAGCCCAGCGCTGTCCTTACATGTCCTCACAGCACCTTTGAAGCGTTAAAGGGACACGTTGTCCAATCTCTGGGTTTCCTTCTTACGCCCAAATGTTGACAGCTCAGCCCCCACAACCAGCTACATCAAGGAATCCTGGCCTGTCAAAAGCAGCCACGGACACTTAAGTCGGTGACGTGAACTTTTTGGCCTTAAGCGGTCCGTGAAGTTTAAAAATAAACAGTAAATGACGGACAAAGAACCTCACTGAATTCTAGGTCTCAGGACAGACAAGTTATTCCAACTTTAGGAAGAGTTCAGACAGGGTGCTCGTGCTGTTTTCAGGCCCCGACGTAAGAGGGGAAGCTGTGTGTGGGGTTAGTGACGTCTTTGGGAGGAACAGGCATTCAGGAAAGCAGCAGACCCCGTGAGAGAAAGATGTGATTTTTATCTCCAGCCGTCTTTTCTGGTGTGTGAGGAGTTAACACCAGCAAGGCTAGACTGAGCTTTTCTAGCCCGTGAGATTCAGGCTATTTTTTTAAACCTTTAACCCTATCTTCTTGGCAGCAAAGGGGACCTGGCTGTGAGCTCAGCACCAGGGCTGCTCCCCAGGACTCCTCTGGGTTTGACATTCTATAAGAAATGTAAACGCTCTGGTTCATCCAAGTAGGACTTTCCAGCAAGGCCTGGCTCAGCGCCAGCACCTTTCCAGTCGGGAATAACGTTCACACGCTGGCCCAGGCAGGCTCCAAACAGCAGAGTCCCAGGCCTGACAGGGAGGGAGTTTCAAACCAGTTCTGAGTAGGATCGACCTTAAGCCCCTCCTTGCCTTGGAAACATTTATCAAGATATGACAATCCTATGTGGATCTTGACAAAAATGACCTTGAGCAGTAGAGGGGACATGGCCTCAGGCTGTGGAAAAGCAGACCAGCCAGCTGTCCACCCAGGCAGTCCCAGTCTGGAGTTCTGCCCTTGTGAGTCCAGAGGCCTGTGCCTACTTCCCTTGGAAAAAAGAAATGAAAGTGTTAAAACTATCCTGCAGCCCCGTCCGCCCTTGGCACTGAAGCTCTGGGCAGCCTGGAGGTAAGACCTGTGCGCACAAACGCCAAACGGCGCTTGGTAAAAACAGATACGTGGTCTGTTTCTGTTCTGAGTTCATTTATATCTTCCTTTAAGACTCCACATGTAAGTGCTATCATGTGGTATGTGTCTGGCTTTCTCTTTCTTTTTCTTTTTTCTTTCTTTTTTCTTTTTAGGGCCACACCTGCGGCATATGGAGGTTCCCAGGCTAGGGGTCTGATCGGAGCTGTAGCTGCTGGCCTATACCACAGTCTCAGCAACGCCAGATCCGAGCTGCATCTGCGACCTACACCACAGCTCACAGCAACGCCGGATGGGTAAACCACTGAGCGAGGCCAGGGACTGAACCCTCAACTTCATGGTTACTAGTTGGATTTGTTTCCGCTGTGCCATGACAGGAACTCTGTCTTTCTCTTTCTGACATCACTTCGAATGAAAATCCCTGGGTCCATCCACGTTGTGGCAGAAAGAGACTCACAGACACAGAAAACAAACTATGGTCACCAGAGGGGATAGGGAGATAAATTAGGAGTTCGGGATGATCCGATGTACACTATTTTATATATATATATATATATATATATATATATTTTTTTTTTTTTTTTGTCTTTTAGGGTCACACCCGTGGCATATGGAGGTTCCCAGGCTAGGGGCTGAATCAGAGCTGTAGCCACCGGCCTACACCACAGCCAGCAACATGGGATCCAAGCCATGTCTGCGACCTACACCACAGCTCATGGCAACGCCAAATCCTTAACCCACTGAGTGAGGCCAGGGATCGAACCTGCGTCCTCATGGACGCTAGTCAGATTCGTGTCCAATGAGCCAAGATGGGAACTCCCACACTATTATATATACAACAGATAAAACAACAAGGACCTACTATAGCACACAGGGAACTATATTCAATGTCTTGTAATAACCTATAATGAAAAGAATCTGAAAAAGACGACATACATATGCATATATATATATGTATAATGGAATCACTTTGCAGCACCTGAAGCTAAACCAACATTGTAAATTAACTATACTTCAAAGAAAAACAAACGGTTAAAAAAACAGATATGTAGGAGCCCCTCCTTTCTCCAGATGTTCTGCCTTTCCTGCTCCCCTTCTCCGTAGGAATAGACTAATCCTTATTCCCTGAGTGCTCTGTTCTCTTCCGATCCCTCCCCTCTCTCCCCAGCACTGGTCCCCTCCAGGGTCTGCTCACCCAGAGGTCACTGTCACCCAGAGGGCTGTTCCAGGGATAGAGGGCTGATAGGGAAGTAACCACTAGAGGGGGACATAATTACACCATTCCTGGGGACTAAGCGAGGCCGGAGCAGGCAGGCATCCAGCTGGAGGCTTGGAGATGTGGCTGAGTATCAGCATACCACCCACAGTGAGCACCACACACACACACACACACACACACACACACACACACACACACACACACACAGAGACAACCTGCTCTGGCCAGCTAAGCAACCAGGGCCTCAGGAGTTCCGACGAAAGCCACCCCTTGCCATGGCCCACACCTGTTCATGGAAGAGTCAGCATCTCATTTGCGGCTTCCACAGACCCTCTTTATTTGGTGTCACATAGAAACTGCATCCTAGTGAGGTGAGATGATGAACTTTTACACGTCATCAGGGCAGCGGAACACAGTGGTTTAGAAAGTGGTCTCTAGATCTAGACTATGGAGTTCCAATTCCAGCTCTGCAGGCTGTTTGGTCTTGAGCTGGTTATTTCTCTGTGCCCTGGTTTCCCCACCTGGAAATGCAGGTAATCATGGAACCTGCTTCATAGCCATGCAGGTCAGTCATTCACTGTGCGGAATAAAGAAGTTCGTATACTTGAAAACCTTTACAGAATGTCTAATACACAACAAACGATCAATAAATATTGGCTACTTTCACGAGGGCCAGGAGCTGGACGAGGAGGTAACATGCATTATCCCACTCAGTCCTCACACAGTCTCCCCAGACATCAAAACCACCAGTCCCACTTCACAGACAAGAAAACTGAGGCTCCAAGCAGTTAAACAGCTTGTCCAAAGTCACAGAGCTAATAAGTGATAGAGTCAAGGTCTGAACCCAGAATCTAACTAAAACCCCATGTTCTTTCACTATATCACTGACTTTTCAGCATTCATACCAGAGGACTAAAAAGCAAGAGGGGGAAGGGAACATAACTTTTAATGTATATTATTTGTATTTTACTAAAAAAGGGAGAGCTCTCTAACTGAACAAAAGTTTTAAAGCAGGAGGAGGAAAAGCAAGCTGCATGGCAGCCGCACCTGGGGACCCGCTGGACGGACATGCAAATTCCCAGCCCCTCCAGGACCTTCCGCCTCAAAGACCTCAGAGTTAGTCTGAGGCACATGCAAGCTCGAGAAGCCAAAGAAGCATGAGAGCTGGTGGTGAGAACCTAGGTCAGAGGCAGCAGGATGGACGTTGGTCCAGCAGATGCCTGGTCCAGGACTGTCTAACTGAATGACCACGATGCTTCCTGACCTGCAGAAATCCAGGGCAAAGGGACAGAAGGCTCGCCAACTGAAGGACCCTCTCACTAGGCTCTTGTGCGTTTGCTGTTTCCGCTGCACGTTTCTTCAAAACAGGAAATAACATTTTAAAATGTTGAACTGTCAGCAGAATATGGGGGCACCTCTGTGGGGGCTTTTTCTGATGGGACATTTATAGAAGAAAGCACCCAAACAGCATTTCTTAGGCCCCTACCTAGGGCCAGGCTCTGCACCAGGACCCTTCCCTTCCTGTGCCTGGTTTTTCTCAATGAGTTCTCACAACAGCTCTGTGACCAGGAGTCACTCTCATTTTAGAGAAGAGGAAATTGAAGCTCAAAGCCTTTCAGTCCCTTTGCTGGAGGTCACGCAATGGGACAGCCGGGATCCAAGACACAAGTTGTGACTGCAGGTCTGGGGGACACTGCCTGGGGAGTCTCGAGTCACAGGCACTTAGGGAAGTCCCCTGGGACCTGGACCCAGGCCTTCCCAGGAGCTCCCTCTTCCTATCCCCGTTAACCCCACCCCACCCCGGGGTGTGCAGCATCCAACTCTACCGCCAGGGAGGGGCGAGCTGGGCAAAAGGAGAAGAAGAACGACCTCTGTTCTAAAAACAGTAGCAAAGTCCAAACAGTGAACTAAAAATTTCTGACTTTTTTTTTTCAATGGTCACACCCACGACATAAGGAAGTTCCTAGACCAGGGATTGAATCTGAGCCACAGCCATGACCTACACAGCAGCTATGGCAACCAGGTCAGAGATCAACCCAAGCCGCTGCAGTCAGATTCTTAACCCACTACACTCACTACAGGCGGGACTCCAAAGGTTTCTTATCCTCAAAAGAGAATAAAAATAAGACAAAAAAGCAAAGAATTCTTCAAAACTGAGAAAAATTTTGGTGACTTTTAAAATTAACCTAACTGATGTTTCAACTCTGAAGGACCAGAACAATGTACCACAATGTATGTTTGTGATCATAGCATTCTTATTTTTTCCCAAACTAGCAAGGAAAACCCAGCCTGTTCTTTAGGTAGATTTTCCACCCTGTGCAATGACCTTCCTCCCATCAACACCTGTCCAAATCCAAGGCTTCTCTGTCATGGTCCTCTAAACTGACAAGATTTTATTTGCAAGATGACTCTGTTGGCCCTCACACCTCGGATAACATGGTCATTATTTTCCAGCACGGTGCTGGGTGCTGACTACTCAGAGGCAGAAACACCTTCCGCCTCTTCGTCTACTCCCTGGCGCGGAGCTGGGCACGCCAGCTGTGTGAAGCTTCCCGAAGGACCAAATAAATGACGGAAACCTTCCCAAGCGCTCCGTGCTTGCAAACAGCTACACGTGCAGCTTGGCTGATTTTTCTTTTTTTTTTTTATCTTTGCCTTTTCTTGAGCCGCTCCCACGGCATATGGAGGTTCCCAGGCTAGGGGTCTAATCAGAGCTGTAGCCACCGGCCTACACCAGAGCCACAGCAATGCAGGAGCCAAGCCATGTCTGAGACCCACACCACAGCTCACGGCAACGCCGGATCCTTAACCCACTGAGCAAGGCAAGGGATCGAACCCAAAACTTCATGGTTCCTAGTCAGATTCATTAACCACTGAGCCACGACGAGAACTCCTGATTTTTTTTTTTTTTTTTTTTTTTTTTTGCCTTTTAGGGCCACACTGGCGGCATATGGAGGTTCCCAGGCTAGGGGTTGAACTGTAGCAACAACTGCTGGCCTATGTCACAGCCACAGCAAAGTGGGATTGGAGCCATGTCCGTGACCTACACCACAGCTCACAGCAATGCCAGATCCTTAGCCCACTGAACCAGGCCAGGGATTGAACCCACAACCTCATGGATGCTAGTCAGATTCATTTCCACTGAGCCAAGACAGGAACTCCTAGAGATGATGTAAATATTAACACAAGCTCTTAAGACAAGTGTTTTAAAACAAATGTCTTTTATTCTCTTGGCATTGCCTTTGGCTTGTCCTAGTTGGGGTGTTCACATAATCTCCTTATCTGAACTTGGCTGGGTTTTATTTCAGGGTTGTCCTATCTACTTGTTTGGTAAAAAGTACCTAAGGTGTTTGTTAATATTAACAAGTTTGGAGTGGATTAAAGACCTAGATAGGGAGTTCCCGTCGTGGCGCAGTGGTTAACGAATCCAACTAGGAATCATGAGGTTGCGGGTTCAATCCCTGCCCTTGCTCAGTGGGTTAAGGATCCGGCATTGCCGTGAGCTGTGGTGTAGGTCGCAGACGCGGCTCGGATCCTGTGTTGCTGTGGCTCTGGCGTAGGCTGGCAGCTACAGCTCCGATTCGACCCCTGGGCTGGGAACCTCCATATGCCGTGGGAGCGGCTCAAGAAATGGCAAAAAGACAAAAAAAAAAAAAAAAAGACCTAGATAGAAGACCAGATACTATAAAACTCTTAGAGGAAAACATAGGCCAAACACTCCCTGACATAAACGACAGCAATATCTTCTCAGATTCACTTCTTAGAGTTATGACAATAAAAAACAAAAATAAATGGGACTTAATTAAGCTTAAACGTCTCTGCACAGCAAAGGAAACCCTAAACAAAATGAAAAGACAACACATAGAATGGGAAAAAATATTTGCAAATGAATTGACTGACAAGGGATTAATCTCCAAAATTTATAAATATCTCCTACAGCTCCATACCAAAAAAACAAACAACCCCATCAAAAAATGGGCAGAAGATCTAAACAGACAATTCTCCAAAGACATACAGATGGCCAAAACACACAGGAAAAGATGTTCAACATCACTCATTATTAGAGAAATGCAAATCACAACCACTATGAGGTACCACCTTACACCGGCCAGAATGGCCATCATCAAAAAATCTACAAAAAATAAGTGCTGGAGAGGATGTGGAGAAAAAGGAACCCTATTACACGGTTGGTTGGATTGTAAATTGGTGCAACCACTGTGGAAAACAGTATGGAGATTCCTCAGGAAACTAAAAATAGAATTACCATTTGATCCAGCAATCCCACTCCCAGGCATCTATCCAGAGAAAACCATGACTCCAAAAGATATATGTACTCCAATGTTTATTGTAGCACTATATACAATAGCCAAGACATGGAAACAACCTAAATGCCCATTGACAGAGGAGTGGATCAAGAAGATGTGGTACATATACACAATGGAATATTACTCAGCCATTAAAAGGAATAAAATAACGGCATTTGCAGTAACATGGGTGGACCTAGAAATTATCATGCTAAGTGAAGTCAGTCAGACAATGAGACACCAACATCAAACTATCACTTACATGTGGAATCTAAAAAAAGGACACAGTGAACTTTGCAGAACAGATAACGACTCACAGACTTTGAAAAACTTACGGTTTCCAAATGAGACAGGTTGGGGGGGTGGGGGGATGCACTGAGGGTTTGGGATGGAAATGCTGTAAAATTTGGTTATGATGATTGTTGTACAATCAACATAACCAAATGTATAAAATTCATTAAGTAATTTTAAAAAAAGTTTGGAGTTATCCGAGCAAAGTGTTTCTAATCCTGTGGTCAGGTGTCTGAAAATACGAAAACATAAATTAGACTTAACCCTCAAAAGGTGCAAAATATGGGAGTTCCTGCTGTGGCTCAGCTGTAACAAACCCGACTAGTATCCATGAGGATGTGGGTTTGATCCCTGGTCTCACTCAGTGGGTTAAGGACCTGGTGTTGCCACAAGCTGCAGTGTAGCTCACAGACGAGGTTCAGATCTGACGGTGCTGTGGCTGTGGCTCTGGTGTAGGCTGGCAGCTGCAGCTCCAATTCCACTCCTAGCCTGGGAATTTCCATATGTCACAGTGTGGCTGTTCAAAAAAAAAAAAGCAAATTACACTTTCCAAAGGGCAACTGCATTTCCAGAGAAGGAGGGAGTGTACATTTATCTAGGGGATTAGTAGCAGCACCCACTTTCACGTGAGTTTTTCCAGTTTGGACACTATGCTCAGTCATCCTGGGGAGAGGGCTTCAGCTACCCAAATCTTAAGCTCTTATTTTTTATTTTTGTCTTTTTGCCATTTCTTGGGCCGCTCCCGAGGCATATGGAGTTTCCCAGCCTAGGGGTCTAATCAGAGCTGTAGCTGCCAGCCTACGCCAGAGCCACAGCAACGCAGGAGCCAAGCTGCGTCTGCGACCTACACCACAGCTCACGGCAATGCCGGATCGTTAACCCACTGAGCAAGGGCAGGGATTGAACCCACAACCTCATGGTTCCTAGTGGGGTTCGTTAACCACTGCGCCACGACAGGAACTCCTTAAGCTCTTATTTAATTTTTCTGTCCATGCTCGCAGCATGTGGAAGTTCCTGGGCCAGGTAGCAAACCCATGCCACAGCAGCCACCTGAGCCTCTGCAGTGATAATGCTGGATCCTTAACCCCCTGAGCCACAAGGGAACTGCTCAGGCCCTTATTTTTATTGGGCTTTATTTTTATTATTTATTTATTTTCAGGGCCACATCCGTGGCATATGGAATTTTCCAGGCCAGGGGTCGAATCAGAGCTACAGCTGCTGGCCTATGCCACAGTCATAGCAACATGGGATCCCAGCCACATGAGCAACCTACGTCACAGCTCACAGTAACACCAGATCCTTAACCTACTGAGCAAGGCCAGGGGTTGAACCCGCATTCTCACGGATATTAGTTGAGTTCCTTAACCGCTGAGCCATGAAGAGAACTCATTTTTATTTATTTTTAAAAGGCCCTTGTTTACAGGATATAGCAAACTAATAATTTGGGAGAGTATAAACAAACATTTCAGGGTGTTTCTGGCAATTTGTTGATCTGAGAACAATTTTTACCTATTTTTCGTGCAGTGGCTTGATGTGGGGTCTCAGTTCCCAGACCAGGGATTGGACCCAGACCGCCGCTGTGAAAGCACTGAATCCTAATCACTAGACCACTAGGGAACTCCCAAAATGTTTTCTTTCTTTTTTGTGTGTGTGTGGTATTGTTTTAGGCCGCACCCACGGTATACTGAAGTTCTCGGACTAGGGGTTGAAGTTGCCAGTCTAAACCACAGCCACAGCAACACCAGATCCAAGCTGCATCTGCGACCTACACTGCAGCTCATGGCAAAGCAAGATCTTTAACCCACTGAGTAAGGCCAGGGATCGAACCCACATTCTCACAGACACTACGTTGGGTTCTTAACCCACTGAGCCACAATGGGAACTGCTCTTTTCATTTTTTTAAAATATATATAATGATTTTTTTCCCATTATAGCTGGTTTACAGTGTTCTGTCCATTTTCTACTGTACAGCATGTTGACAGTTACACATACATGTAGACATTCTTTTTTCTCACATTATCATGCTCCATCGTAAGTGACCAGACATAGTTCCCAATGCTCTTTTCATTTTTAACTATGGTAAAATACATATAAAGTAAAATTTACCATCTTAACCATTTTAAAGTATACCATTCAGTAGTGTTAAATATTTTACAAAAAATTTCCAGACCCTGTTCCTCTTGCAAAACTGAAACTCTGCCCATAAGCAACCCTCCTCCGGCAGCCTCTGGCAATCACCCTTTTACTTTCTGTTTCTGTGATTGTGATGACTCTACATACCTCGGGTAAGTGAAACAACATAGTTTATTTGTCATTTTGTGACTGGCTTATTTCGCAGAGCATAATATCCTCAAGCTTCCTCCATGCTCTAGTGTGTGACAGGATTTCCTTCCTCTTTAAGGGTGAATAATATTCCACTGTGTGTATAGACTGCATTGTGTTTACCCATTTATTCGTAAGGGACTCTTAGGCTGTTCCCAGCTTTTCGCTGTTGCAGATAGTGCTATGAACTCCGGTATACAAAAGGTTCTTCTCAGACGCTGCTTTTATTCACATTTGATATGCGTCCAGAAGAGGAATGGTTGGATCATAGGGTAGTTCTGGTTTTTTTTGTTTTTGTTTTTGCCCTTTTAGGGCTGCACATATGGCACATGGAGGTTCCCAGGCTAGGAGTCGAGTCGGAGCTGTAGCCACCAGCCTACACCAGAGCCACAGCAACGCCAGATCTGAGCCACATCTACGACCTACACCACAGTTCACGGCAATGCCGGATCCTTAACCCACTGAGCAAGGCCAGGGATCGAACCTGCAACCTCATGGTTCCTAGTCGGATTCGTTTCCGCTGCACCACGACGGGAACTCCAGGTAGTTCTATTTTTAAACTTTTGAGGAATCACTGTACTGTTTCCTATAGCAGCTGCATCATTTTACATTCTCGCTAACAGTGCACCGGGGTTCTAATTTCTTCACCTCCTCACCAACACTTGCTGTTTTGTGTTTTATTAATTGCAGCCATCCTCATGGGTGTGAGGTGTTACCTTACTGTGGTTTTGGTTAGCATTTCCCTCATGATGGATGATGCTGCGCTTGTACAACTCCATAACAACAACAAAACCAAACAACCCAATCCCAAAATGGGCAGAAGACCTAAATAGACATTTCTTCTCCAGAGGAGACATACAGATGGCCGGTAGGCACATGAGGAGATGCTCATCATTGCTAATTATTAGAGAAATGCAAATCTAAACCACGTCACACCGAACAGAATGACCGTCATTAGAAAGTCTGCAAACAGTAACTGCGGGGAAGAGTGTGGAGAAAGGCGGAAAAGGGAGCCTGTTGTTGCAGCCACGATGGGGAACAGAATGGAAGTTCCTCAAACAACTAAAAAGGCAGTTGCCAAATGACGCTGGACATCATGTCATGTGCTCGTTGGCCATTTGCACGTCTTCCTTGGAGAACTGCCTGGTCAAGCGCTTTGCCCATTATTTAATCAGGTTACCCTGCTGCTGTTTCTAGTTAAATCTACTTGCAGGCAGTGAATGACATCCTCCGTCTGTCTTACCTTTTCTTTAATCAAGAAGTGCCACAGGATACGCTCCTGCTTAGAATTACTTAGGAATAGAGAGACTGCTGCCCTCAAGAAATCTTGAAGTTGGAAAGCAGGTAGAAAGGCATCATCTTATAAACCTCAGATACCCATTGCGATTGGTGGTCCAGAACGCTTGCAGAAGTTTTGATATGAGTGAAATCTTTCATAAGGATATTATATTACTGTTTTTTCTTCCATTCACTTCAGTTCAACAATATTTACAGTGCCATGGATACGTCAGAGTCGATATAAACCACATACAACATATTTTAACTCCTTTGATCCAATACGTACCAGCCGGAC
Organism: Phacochoerus africanus; assembly: GCF_016906955.1. Taxonomy (NCBI): domain Eukaryota; kingdom Metazoa; phylum Chordata; class Mammalia; order Artiodactyla; family Suidae; genus Phacochoerus; species Phacochoerus africanus. The sequence continues at coordinate 72,460,601 of NC_062550.1, read as the reverse complement.
TCTGGGTTACTGTTTTGGGACACATATTTCTTATATGTTTGTTTATTTATTTTCTCACACCTGCAGCATGCAGAAGTTCCCAGGCCAGGGATCGAAACCTCGCCACAACAGCAACCCTTGCCACGGCACCCAGAACACCGATCCTTAAACTGCTGCACCACCAGGAAACTCCCTGGACACATATATTCTTGAATGAAGAGTTTAAAAGCTACCAATCTCTTTTGGTCTCTCCTGCCAGATCTTCCCTCTCTGTTTGAGGAAGTACATCCTTATTAAGTAAGCCTGATCTTTGGGTGGGGCCTCTCAACTTTCCCAGGCCCCACCCAGATGAAAAACACACCCTATTTGAAAAACAAGTGTCTTTAAAATTCTTGGTAAAGTTTTAGAGACTCCCTGCACAGGGCTATCACCTCTGCTTCTAAACAGAAGAAGTTCACAGTCCTTCGGGGGAAAAAAAAAAAACAAAAAACTTCACCTTGGTTGCAACCTGTTGACTCATACAAAAATCTCAACCTGTGCTCAAAATATGAGTACCTATCCACAGGATTGTCTACACTGATACACATCTTTTCCAGAGAGTCTCTGAAGCATAATTGCCTCCGCCTAGTTTTGGGTCCCAAATCATAGCCTTAAGCAAAATCCCTGAGAAGCTAATGCACAGGAACCTATCCCTCTTCCCAGGCCTGCATTAGGGACATGCAGAGACAGCAGAACACAGGGAGGCTCGTGGTTTCACAGTGTTACTGTTGGAAAGACGCCAGGAGATTATCCAGCCAAACTTCCCTAGTGTAACAGGAGGAAACTGAGACCCAGAAAGGAAAGGCACTTCCTCAGGGACTCCAGCCTCAGCCAAGGACTCACCTGATGCTCTGCATTTTCCCCACGCATGTTCACTTTCTCAGCTGCTGCTTTTTTTCTTTTTTAAACCTTTAAAAAACGAATTGGCCATGCCCTTGGCTGGCGGAAGTTCTCAGGCCACAGACTAACCCCTCTCCACAGCAGTGACCTGAGCCCTTAACCCACTGTGCCACAAGGGAACTACCTGGGATGCTTTTTCATGTTTATTCTCCCGACTGGACATGAAAATAATCATATTGCTGAAAATCCTTGTCCTATGTTTGACCATGTTAAAGAAAAGGCCCAGTATTAATAAAATTCCAGGAGTTTCCACTGTAGTGCAGTGGGTTAGAAATCCGACTGCAGCAGCTCAAGTCTCTGATGAGGTGTGTGGGTTCAATCCCCCACCCTGTGCAATGGGTTAAGGATCCAGGGTTGCTGCAGCTGTGGCTTGGATTCAAACCCTGGCACAGGAACTTCCACATGCGGTGGGTGTGGGCATAAAAAAAAGAAAGAAAAGAAGAAAAATTATAGAGTTCAATTCAAAAAAAAGTTTCACTATTTGATTTTGCTATATAGCAGAAATTGACAGAACACTGTAAATTAAGTATAATAAAATTTATAATAAAATTTTAATTATAATTTAATTATAATCAAGTTGATTTAAATTTAATCAACTATAATAAGAAAATTTTTTAAATTCACAATGAGGAGTTCCCATCATGGCTTAGTGGTTAATGAACCCAACTAGTATCCATGAGGACACAGGTTCGATCCCTGGCCTCGCTCAGTGGGTTAAGGATCCGGTGCTTCTGTGAGCTATGAGATAGGTCGCAGATGTGCCTTGGATCCCGAGCTGCTGTGGCTGTGGTGTAGGCTGGCAGCTACAGCTCTGATTCGTCACCTAGCCTGGGAACCTCCATGTGCCACAGGTGCACCGTAAAAAGACAACAACAACAAAATTCACAACAAATTGCTTAAAAAAGAAAAAGAAAAGTTTTCACTAAAACTAGGAGCATGTGGTCATCTTCTAGAGAAAGTGCTTCCAGGTGCCTCCAAATGACTTTTCAGACTTGGGAGCGGTGACTGGCCTGGAGGAGGGACATGGCTAACCCTAAGCTCCTTCTCTTTGGGTCAAGACCCCGGTTGAGGAGTTCCCTGATGGCCTAGCGATTAAAAGGATCCAGCGTTCTCACTGCTGTGGCTAGGGTCAACGCTGTGGCATGGGTTTGATCCTTAGCCCAGAAACATCCTCACGCCTTGGCAAGGAAAAAAAAAAAAAAAAGACCCCTGTTGACACGATCCCCCCTCTTCTGTGGTCTGGCACTGTTTTGTGTTAAGTAGGATTAAGGGGTTTTGGATTAAGATCATGATTTCAACACAAACACATCTACAACCACGGGACAACAGAAAAAAGCTTAGGCATCGGGGACTGAGACCAAAAGAACCCTAGATACACCCGAGGAAGACGCCAACCCAGGTGTTCCTCAGAACTTCCACTCTCCAGCACAGCACATTGGCAATCCTCTAGATGACCAACACAGAGCTATTTTATTTCAGAAGAGTTATAAAAATCTATGGGCATAACAACACATTCCAGGTGACCGTAGAATTTTGCTTCCGCACTTGCCGATTTAGGAACAGGAGAGGTGGGCTGCAGTCTAAAACGCATCTTGCGTATCTGCGCCTATTTGATCCAGTATTGGTCTCTTGGGCAAAAAAAAAAAGTTAAGAGTCTCATATACTGAATACAGAAATGATTCAAAATCTTGTTCAGGTCCTCAAAGATTCAACGAAACCATTTTCCTTGTTTGATAGCTGAATCAGATGTATCTTGCTCGGTGGATACATACATTTATTAAAAACACAGAGGGTCGGAGTTCCCGTCTGGCTCAGCGGTTAACGAATCCGACTAGGAACCATGAAGTTGCGGGTTTGATCCCTGGCCTTGATCAGTGCGTTAAAGATCTGGCCTTGCCGCGAGCTGTGGTGTAGGTCGCAGAGGCGGCTCGGATCCTGCGTTGCTGTGGATTGGACCCCTGGCCTGGGAACCCCCATATGCCGAGAAATGGTCAAAAGACAAACAAACAAATTTAAAAAACCACACAGAGGGTCATTTTCTAATTCAAAAAGTCTTGGTTTGGGGGGCAGTTAAAATGAAATTCTGAACTCCTATCCTCTGAAAGGGCATTTAACATCCAGGAGCCACATTCTAGAATGGAGCATTCCGTAGTTCCACGGAACACAGTTTATAAACCAACAGATATTTGCTGAAGCACCTTAAGCCAAGTCCAATCGTCATTCTACTTTATCTAAAAGTAAATCTGTGTCGGCACACAAAACTATATGAACCATCAGTACAGCCGGGCCATGCGTGGTCTAAGAGGCTGACAAGAAAGCGCTTAAGTGAGGCTGCTGGCTCCAGACGTGGGGCAGCCAACGGCTCACAGCCAAGTGCGGAGGCGGAGGAAGTTCTGAAGCCGAACGAGCCCAGGGCAGCGCACTGGCAGTGATGTCTGGAAACACCCGGAACATGCTAGAAGGAAGTGGTAATGGGTAAATCCAGATCGAGCACTGGGAGGGCCTGCGTTCGGCTAAGGGACGGGCGGATAGAGCTGAGTTTCTTTCCAGTTTAGGGCACAAGTCTGGGGAGAAAGGCACCGTGGGAAGCCGCCCACCAGAGAGGACCGATGGGGCGGCTGTACTGACGCGCTGCGGGGTCTTAGGGACTGGAGGGAAGGAGGAGAGCGGGGCGGTCGCCGAGCAGTGGTCTGGGAGGAGGGTCTGCGGGAGGATAAAGGGAGCTGGCTGTCGGGGTCGAGGCGAACGGAGAGGCCTCGGGCCCGGCGGCGGCGCGCAACCCAGACGTGGGCCGGGCGAGGCCGGCGGCTACGGGAGGCGGCGGCGGCGACGCGGCCCGACCCGGTTGGCGCCCCGACGGCGCGCACAGGGTTAACCCGCGGCGGGCCGGCGCTCGGTTTCCAGGGCAACGCCGGCAGTTCCGGCGCGCAGGCTCGTACCATCGCGCGCGCGCGGGGGAGCGCGGGGGGCGGGGGCGCGGAGGCGCGGAGAGCAGCGGGTCCGGCCCGGACGCCCCCGGCGCGGCCGCCGCTCGCCCCGGGTCGGCTCCGCGCGCGCGCTCCGTGCCGGCCGGCGCTGCCCCGTGCGCGGACGCGGGGGCCAAGCGCGCGCCGGCCCGAGGTCCCCCCGCCGGGGCGGCCGAGTGCGGGCGGCCCGCTGGCAGCTTTGAAAAGCGGGCGAGGACAAAGGCGGCCGCAGCCTCCCGGCGCCCAGCCCGAGCGCGCAGCCCGGCCGGCGCGGCGCCGGAGGATGCGGCCGGGGGCGCGGCGGCGGCGGCGGGGCGCGCGGGGCGGCGCGGGCCGGGCGCGGCGGGGCTGAGCCCAGCGAGGGCCGGGCCGCGGGGGCGCCCGCCCGGGATGTGAGCGCCTAGCGCGCCGGGCGGGGAGGGCGGGCAGGGCGGCAGGAAGGACGCGCGGACGGGAGGAGGAGCGGCGCCGAGCCGGAAGGCGGGAGGCGCGTCCGTTGGGCCCGCGGCGCGGCCGGCCAGCCGCCTCGTCGCTCGGGCTGGAGCGGGGCCCGCGCCTCCTCCCCGGCGCTGCGGGGAGGAAGATGGAGACGCACATCTCGTGCCTGTTCCCCGAGCTGCTGGCCATGATCTTCGGCTACCTGGACGTGCGCGACAAGGGGCGCGCGGCGCAGGTGTGCACGGCCTGGCGGGACGCCGCCTACCACAAGTCGGTGTGGCGGGGGGTGGAGGCCAAGCTGCACCTGCGCCGGGCCAACCCGTCGCTGTTCCCCAGCCTGCAGGCCCGGGGCATCCGCCGGGTGCAGATCCTGAGCCTGCGCCGCAGCCTCAGCTACGTGATCCAGGGCATGGCCAACATCGAGAGCCTCAACCTCAGCGGCTGCTACAACCTCACCGACAACGGGCTGGGCCACGCGTTCGTGCAGGAGATCGGCTCGCTGCGTGCTCTCAACCTGAGCCTCTGCAAGCAGATCACCGACAGCAGCCTGGGCCGCATAGCCCAGTACCTCAAGGGCCTGGAGGTGCTGGAGCTGGGTGGCTGCAGCAACATCACCAACACCGGCCTCCTGCTCATCGCCTGGGGCCTGCAGCGCCTCAAGAGCCTTAATCTCCGCAGCTGCCGCCACCTCTCAGACGTGGGCATCGGGCACCTGGCCGGCATGACGCGCAGCGCGGCCGAAGGCTGCCTAGGCCTGGAGCAGCTCACGCTTCAGGACTGCCAGAAGCTCACGGACCTATCTCTGAAGCACATCTCCCGGGGGCTGACGGGCCTGCGGCTCCTCAACCTCAGCTTCTGCGGGGGCATCTCAGACGCGGGCCTCCTGCACCTGTCGCACATGGGCAGCCTGCGCAGCCTTAACCTGCGCTCCTGCGACAACATCAGTGACACGGGCATCATGCATCTGGCCATGGGCAGCCTGCGCCTCTCGGGGCTAGACGTGTCCTTTTGTGACAAGGTGGGGGACCAGAGTCTGGCTTACATAGCGCAGGGGCTGGACGGCCTCAAGTCCCTGTCTCTTTGCTCCTGCCACATCAGTGACGATGGCATCAACCGCATGGTGCGGCAGATGCACGGGCTGCGCACGCTCAACATCGGACAGTGCGTGCGCATCACGGACAAGGGCCTGGAGCTGATCGCGGAGCACCTGAGCCAGCTCACGGGCATAGACCTGTACGGCTGCACCCGCATAACCAAGCGCGGCCTGGAGCGCATCACGCAGCTGCCCTGCCTCAAGGTGCTCAACCTGGGACTCTGGCAGATGACGGATAGTGAGAAGGTCAGGTGAGGGCGGCAGCGCCAGCTCCCCTTGTCCCGCCCCGTTCATCTTCCTGTCACCACCACGGCCCCCACGGTCACGCGACACGCACACGTAGACACAGATGATTGCGGTGGATGCAGCGGGGGCGATGACACAAAGCCTCAGGCTCATCCCCCCACCCTTACCCCTTTGCACCCGGGGTCCCTCTGCTGCCCCTTCCCCCTCCCCCCTTTTTTCCCTGCGGATGCAGAGATGGACTCGCCGCTTCCCACCCACTGCTCCCTGCAGGGGTTTGGAGGATGGATTGAGCTACTGTGCTCCCGCCGCGCTGCATTTGGGAATGGGGTGGGGGTGGGGAGTGACCAGTCCTTTCAACCCTGGGGAGTTGAGGAAAATGTCTGCCTTCACTTAAGCTTTCATTTGAATACTGTGATCTGGTTTTTATTTTGAAATGTATAAAAGCAAACCCAACTACAACGGCCTTTTCACCCTTTTTCCACTTTGTAACTAATCCCAGTCTTTCCTCATCACTCCTGCTCTGACAGTGCTCTGCTACTCACGCTCATTTCATCTGTATTGTCTTTCTTTTTTTATTTTTTAAAGAAATTTGACAGCATGGTCCCCCTTTTTTTTCTGCTGAATATATTCTATATATTATATATATATAAATTATATATATATATAAATATATATATATGTCTGGCTACCTCGTTTTGGTTTACTTTTTTCTCCGAAGTCCTGGAATTCTACAAGAGAGATATTTTGAGACTGAATCATTTTTGTGCCTGGACTGGAAAGATGCCCACTGGGTTTGTACGCTTTTTGTTTTGGCTTTTTCCCAAACCCCGTCCACCCAGTGTACCCCACTTCCACATTCCGGCTCCAGTTTTCTTCTTCTCTTTGTCTATAGGGATTTCAGGGCCCACCGGTGTTCCTAAATCTTCACTTAATTTATAGCACAATTGTGTGGGAGACAAGAGTTGAACTATTTTTTTTTTTTTTGGTCTGTTTGAGATGCAGATTGTGTCTTGAAAATGATGATTATATATGCAAAGTCTGCCCTGCCCTCTCCCTCTTCCAAGTTTCCCCACGAAAAGGTCACACAGTGAGGCTTCCTGTTGGGAGCAGAGGAGCTGAGTTGGCTTATAGAGCCCCTGGGGCTGTAATGTGAAGGGGAGGAGACTGAAATTCATGTCTTATCTCTGTTCTGTTAATACAATGCGAGTTTGTGGGTTTTTAAAAATTCTGTTTCTCAGTGGAGGAGTAGGTGACTGTCTGGACTGTCTTTATTTTGGGGGGGTTGGAACTTGTGGCTTTAAAAAAAAATCACTTTTGAGTAGGATGTATATTTTTGTTGGTTTTTTTCATTTGTTTGTTTATTTTTTTAGAATCCTCCACAGCAACATGCGAGACCATGGAGTTAAACCCAGAGACCTTTATCAATTAATTGTACTGTTTGTGAATTTGTATAAATAATAACAAAGATCCTCTTAAAACGTTTATATTCTTACAGTAAAGGTTAAACTGATATTTATATAATAAAAGAGGAAATATGAAGTATGTTTTTGAAAAAAAAAAAAAAAAAAAAAGCCTTGTATCTGTGAATTCTTTTTAAGGCAATGTGTGTTTGGGTCCACGCCAAAACAGGAGGTGCTGTTCCTGTCTCTAAAGTCAAAGTATAAGGTGTAAGTTCCGTGCATCCTACGTGGTGTGGGTAAGCTCGTGGTGAAAAATTTATTCTGTGTAAGGTTTACTACTGACATCTAAATGTTTTGTTTTTAGAAATGTGATTAGAATGTCAACAACGTGGAAATTTAAGAAACTGAACAAAATGAAACTTTTTCTTAAACCAGATTTGTAAGAGTCACAATTTCACCAGGGTGGCCAGTTTTTTTCCACATGGACATGAGCTCTGGGGGGGAAGCTCAAGAATGGGGCCAGGAGCTGTGAAAGTGGGAAGAAGTTTCCTTCCCCTGAGTGGGTGTGGGGCGGCTGGGAGCGGGGAGGGCCCTCAGCCATGCAGACAGGGTCTCCCAATGTGAGGGGAGGGGGTGCAGCCCCCCTCTTTAGCATTCTCCACCAGCCCTGCATCTGAGCACTTGGTGGTGGGGGGGGGCCCTGGCCTGCACTTCTTAGGCATTTGCATTTTAAGTGCTTCCAACCCTGAGGCTGCCCCTCCATCCATGCCATTGAGGGGTCTTAGGTGAAATAGGGGCAGATAAATAAATACCAAGAATTTCAGCAAAGAGCTCCCTTCCGCAGTAACTAAATCATCTGACACCTTGTGGTTGGGCTGTGGAAGCAGAAGAGTGGGGGTTTTTCATATTCCTGGTTGCACACTTGCGGGCCTTACTTCAGATTTTTTTTTTTTTTTTTTTAACACTGATCCCAGGAAGAGCTGATAAGAGCAGCATTAAACTTTCTTGGATCAACACCTCTTTCCAGGAAGAGAGCTGGAACCAGGTTTCTCTTGGGTAAGATTGTTTTGTAAAGTTTCCAAACTCGCTGCTGGGGCCTATCACAAAAGCGGCATTGTTCCTCCTTGGAGAGCTGGCGCAAGTGGGTCTAATGGAGCCTGACACGAGATCCATCTTCCCTTTCTTTGGGGAAGGTGTGGATCTCTTTCCTTCCTCTTAGGTTACAGTGCTTATTGCCTGGGGGGGAAATGTGTGAACCCTAGCAGGAAAGGACTCTGAATTAGGGTCAGCTTTCTCATTTAGCATTTGCCTCTATAGCACTGGAAGCTTCCACAAGCTGAGTTCTTAGACTGTTTCCCTTCTTCCAAGAGACCGCCTGGCTGTGCAGACCAGTAAAAATCTGGGCACCTAAGTCTTAGGCTTTGTGCTCACATCTTTCATTTACTATGAAAAGTAGTTCTACCAACTGTAACCAGAGGCTTCTCCGCTTTGCTGTTTTGGTTTTTACTTTAAAGGTTAAATACACGCTTGATGAAAGGCTGGTAAATTAACATTTGGAAGTTAAGATCATGGACCTCTTGTCCTCATCCCGAACTGGGTACACCTGAGAATATATCTGGGAAAGATGAATCAACCTCCTACTTTCATTGGTCAAGCCCTACTGCTGATCCCTCAACCTTTTTTGCACAGAAAGAAAGGAATTTGGTTGAGAGCCTCTGCCTGTGCTTTGCCTGGTACTTGTAAATTTCTCCCTCCAGTTCTCAGCAGCCGGCTGAGAAGGTACCCTCTTCTCCAGATATGAAGACTCCTCCCCTCAATCAGCCAGCCACTCACCAGCGGACTCCGTACCCCAGCCCAGCTCCCTTCTGCACCACAAGAAGATGGGTGTCCAGGAAGGTGCCCTCAAAGAAGTGAGTGGGGGCTCTCTGAACCCAGGACGGCCAAGCTCAGGCCACAGGGCACCATGTCAACAGCAGTAAAAATGGATCCAGCCTCCCCATACCTACAGGAGCGGATGGAAACACTTTTAGAAAACAAGCACTGAGAACCTGAGTGGACCATAACTTATGGGTGGGACACAAGTTAAAAGGCACTTCAGGGCAATTTTTATTTTATTTATTTATTTATTTTCTTTTTGCCATTTCTTGGGCCGCTTCCACGGCACATGGAGGTTCCCAGGCTAGGGGTTGAATTGGAGCTGTTGCCGCCGGCCTACACCACAGCCACAGCAACTCAGGATCCGAGCTGTGTCTGCAACCTACACCACAGCTCACGGCAACGCCGGATCTTTAACCCACTGAGCAAGGCCAGGGATTGAACCCGCAACCTCATGGTTCCTAGTCAGATTCGTTCACCACTGAGCCATGACGGCAACTCCCAAGGCAATTTTTAGAATAACAAAAAACCTGACTTTCAGGTATTTGCAGCAACTTCAGAACTAAAAAAGCAAAATAGGAACTTAGTGTAAACTTTATCATCTAGAAGCAATAAACCTCGGTAGGAACTGTCTGGGTGGCAGTTACACACGGCTCCATGTACCTGTTTAAGTCTCTGGAGGCAAGAGCCCTGTGGGCTGACTGACAAGTTGAGGCATGAGTGAGCTGTGGCGTTCAGTTTCTGCACCCCGCTAAGGGCCATGACTGGCCTCTAGCAAAGAGTGCTGGGCCTTGCTGCACAATTCTCCCCACTGTGGACCCCTTCCTGCCCGATTCCTGCCCTAAGGCAGAGAGACCCACTTGATGTATTTCAAAGTTGGCAGTGGTGACGAGGACACTTGCCTGACTTACAGTGCATCCTAAATAGTTAGGAATCTGAAAAAGCAAATGTCCCTTTTATGGCAGTTTCTTTTTAAAGGTAAGAGCCTTCTCCTAAATGGAGACACATGCTATGTAAATTGAATATAGCTTATTGCCCAAATCCAGGAGCTTTCCTGCAGTGATAACTACATACATCTTGGTCTTGTGATATATGTCAAACCTTTCCCTTCTGACTTAGAGAATCTGAACTCAGGTTTTCAAAGGAGAAAGGGTAATGGCGCCCAGGGACTACTGTTTCCAAAGAATAAGATCCTCTTGATTAAGAGATCAAATCTGTAAAACAAAACCAAGACCTCATGCAGCTTCTGACAAGGCCTCTTCCCCTTTGCTCTGTTCCCAGAGCTCTGTGGTGGCAAAGAGGCTAGAGTGAGTCAACCAGGGTCAGCCCCTCTGTTGCCCTTCTCCCCCTGCATCAGATGTCACTACCCCCCATTTTTTTAAATGGACACACTTGTGGCTGTGACCTCAGCTGCAGCAATACAGGGTCCTTAACCCCCTGTGCTGGGCCAAGGATTGAACCATCGCCTCTGCAGTGACTCGAGCTGCTGCGTTGGATTCTTAACCTCTTGTGCCACAGCAGGAACTCTGGCATCACTCCCTTTTAAAAGTTAATTCTGTCCCTTTAATAGAGGGGAAGACCTAAGTTGTGTGCTACTGTGACCCCTGAGGGTCAGGGGTGAGGCTTTGTGGTGAAATCATGTGGGTTCTGGGTAAAGCACAGGATTAGAAATTAGAATGCTACATCTAACCCTCAGCCAGTGCCCACCACACCTCTGTCTCATCTGGTCAAGGTACTGGTTCAAAGAGTAGGGAAGAGGTTACATTTTTTGGAAAGTGGGTGTGGTCAAACAGGAGGTCGTATTTGGATCAGTGCCAACTATCAACAATTTAGACCATATCCAAGGTAAGTGTACAGCAGGGATAAGAGCATACACTTAGGAAGTGGAGAGAAGACGGGTCCATTTAAATGCCCACAAGTCACAGTGAGATAAGGATCCCACGTAACTGCAGAGGCTCAGGTCACTGCAGCGCTGAAGGTTTGATCCCTGGCCTGGGAACTTCCACATGCCCTGGGCACAGCCAAACAAGTAAGTAAGTAAGTAAATGCCCACAAGTGACCGGTTCATCCTGGCCTCCTTTCCAGGGGTTCCTCTGACCTGGCCTGTACCACCCGGAGCACTGGGCGCTGCGGACGAAGCCAAGTGCTCCTCCAGTTTAGGGGCAAGAGCAAGTCGGCTGAGAGCATTCCAGCATGGCCCTGGGTCCCGTAAAACAAAGTCCAGCTGGAATTCCTCCACCTCCTGTCTTTTAACCCAGAAAAGCGCACATGTTTTCTTAAAAGAAGACTTAAGTTTTTATGATAGCCTCTGTCTTCTCCTTTGTGTAAAGGACAAATGCCCTAAGTCCTTTGTGCCCAGGTCACACAGGAGGGAGGATGATGGGCCAGGTGAGCGGGTGGCATATGGACGGGGCCGCAGAGCAGATGCGCTGAGTCCTAACCGTTTGGCTTCCCTGTCTCAGAATTTGTGTTTTTCCAAATATGGTGGATTCCGGACATTTGATCTCATAAACGGGGAAAAGGCTTGATGAGGGTGAAAGCCTTTGCCCAGGTCCCAGACTGGACCTGTCACCGCAGAGGCAGATCCCTAGGCTGGAGGGAGCTGGGGTCCTTTCCTGAGCTGCTGCCAAGCAACACCTGACCCCTGGCTTCCCAGGAGAGGTGAACTAAGTGCATCATTGTCATCAGGAGTAAAAACCTGAATGCTGTTATTTCACTATTTGCTAAACACGGCATTATCCTAGATCAGCCAGTGGGGAAGGTGCTGTGTGCAGGGTTATTCAAGGAGCCCAAAAGCTAGTGCGAGGAGCTGGCAAATGGGCTAAGGGTACCGGGTGGCCCACATGTGCATCCAGTCTGTCCCCTGTCATCCTCGAGCACCTGAGCCAGCTCCCGGCACTGCTCTGTCACAGACAGTGACACAAACACCTGCTGGCTGCCTTTGCTGAAAGACAGCTAAGTTGCTGGAACATGAGAGGTTTTCTCTTCACTCAAGGATAAAATGTCTTGACTTTATGGAGGTTTTGCTTACAAATCCCTCCTGTCCAGAAAGAGTCACAGGGTCTGGTTGTTCACACCAGGCTCCTCAGAGCAAGGAACCCGCCCTCCAGAGGCCCAGGCCTGCTCTCAGTGCCCCAGGAACACCCCCCTCCCCCACCACCAAGAAGAGTAGGACCTGAGTTACTAGAACTGCCTCTGAGAAGCGTCGACACTGGATTAATTTTTTTTTTTTTTTGGTCCTTTTAGGGTCACACCTGCGGCATATGGAGGTTCCCAGGCTAGGGGTCTAATCGGAGCTGTAGCTGCCAGCCTACACCACAGTCACAGCAACGTGGGATCCGAGCCGCATCTGTGACCTACACCACAGCTCACGGCAATGCCGGATTGTTAACCCACTGAGCAAGGGCAGGGACCGAACCCGCAACCTCATGGTTCCTAGTTGGATTCGTTTCTGCTGCACCACGAAGGGATTAATTTTTTATAAATAGTGCGTCCTGGAATACATTGTTTTCAAAACTATCTAAAAAGACAATGAAAAGACTTACTACAATGTCTGTAATGTTTCTCCTTAGGAAATTTTTACCCTAAACTGGCTTCCTTTTTTTTTTGCTTTTTTAGTGCACCTGCAGTATATGGAAGTTCTCAGGCTAGGGGTCAAATCAGCTGTAGCTGCCAGCCTATGCCACAACAACGCCAGATCTGAGCCTAATCTGCGATCTACACCACAGCTCATGGAAACCCCAGATCCTTAACCCACTGAGCGAGGCCAGGGATCAAACCTGTGCCCTCGTGGATGCTAGTCAGATTCGTCTCCACTGAGCCACAACGGGAACTCCTAAACTGGCATGTTTATGTAGCTATCTGTTTCCATATTGCTTTTGGAGAAGTGGTCTCTAAAGAGGGAGGAACCCCCCAAATTAGTCTTGATATTCCTTAGAACCTTCAGGAAAGATTGCAGATAAGTAAAATAAGGGAGGAACTGCAACAGTGAAACCCCTCAAAGTGTTCTTAGGTGGAAGACAGCCTGATGCAAGCCTTCCATTTTTACTTCAGAGGTTTAAACCTTCATGGTGCTATTTATTTATTTATTTGTCTTTTTGCCATTTCTTGGGCCGCTCTCACGGCATATGGAGTTTCCCAGGCTAGGGGTCTAATTGGAGCTGTAGCTGCCAGCCTACGCCAGAGCCACAGCAACGTGGGATCCGAGCCGCATCTGCAACCTACAGCACAGCTCACGGCAATGCCAGATCCTTAACCCACTGAGCAAGGCCAGGGATCGAACCCACAACCTCATGGTTCCTAGTCGGATTCGTTAACCACTGCGCCACGACGGGAACTCCCATGGTGCTATTTATTTATGTTGTCTTTTTAGGGCCGCACCTGTGGCACATGGAGGTTCCCAGGCTAGGGGTCGAATTGGAGCTACAGCCGCCGGCCTACACCACAGCTCACGGCAACGCCGGATCCTTAACCACTGAGCGAGGCCAGGGATCGAACCTGCGTCCTCATGGATGCTAGTGAAATTCGTTTCTGCTGAGCTATGACGGGAACTCCCCTTCACGGCTTTAAACCTTCAGAGTTTTAAAGCTTCATGGCTCAAACCCCACTGCTATGAACTACCACCAAAAAAGGAAAAAAGGAAGGAAGGGAAGGAGGGAGGAAGAAAGGAGGGGAGGGAGGGGGGAAGTTTGCCTTGAACAAACTACATGAAAATACAAAAGTGACAACTTCTAGCTCATCTAGTTTGTTTCAAATGCACAAAATTTAGACAGTCTTTCAAGAACCTGTGAAAACAGCATGGCCAGGTTCTGTGGTCTGAACTTTGTCAAGCTCACAGCTTGCTGTCCTAGGAGCAGTGGTCTTTGGATTTTCTGAGCCTGGACTGACTTTTTTTTTCTTTTTTTGTTGTCTTTTTGCCATTTCTTGGGCCACTCCCGCAGCATATGGAGGTTCCCAGGCTAGGGGTCGAATCGGAGCTGTAGCTGCTGGCCTATATACCACAGCCACACAATGCAGGATCCAAGCCACATCTGCAACCTACACCACAGTTCAGAGCAACGTCAGCTCCTTAACCCACTGAGCAAGGTCAGGGATCGAACCCACAACCTCATGGTTCCTAGTCGGATTCGTTAACCACTGAGCCATGACTGGAACTCCCCAGACCGACTTTCTAATGTTCCCTGCACTTGAGCCAGATGCCTGACCATTGCGCTTGGAAGTAAATGGTAACAAAACAGAGTGATCCAAAGGAAGGCAGCTGGCCTCTCTTTCCCCCACACATTGGGTCTAATTTTCAACAGAATCACAAGAGGAGCTGCAATGCTTCACAGTAAGCACAGCACAGGGTTTAGCATCAGGACCGCCTCAGTGGCCCTGTTTGCGTCATCAGAAGCGAAATGTGGTCCCTGAAAGTTGGGAGGCAGGTCCAACACTTCACTGAAAGGCAGGGGTGAAAAGTCACTCCTGCCTCCTCCCGGGTTGTTCCTCCTTCCCATCCCCCAAACCCTCTCCCACCCATTCACCCTCCCCACTGGGATGCAACCCTGGCTGTTGTCCCAGCAGTGTCAGAGCTGGGGGTCCCACCTTGTGCTTTTCTTTTCCCCACATTCACTAAGATGATTTTAGGATCCACTGTAAGCAGAAAAGTAAAGTGTGATTCATGCAAAACTACATAATTGCTTTCCAAGTGGAAGAGGGGAAGCCGGATGTCTTCATGCAAGAAGCCTGCGAGTCCCAAGTTCTGTCAGCAGGTGGCAGCATTGCCTGCGAGCTGGATGCTCCCTAGCAGGTGCCTTGGGGCTTCCTCCCCACCAAGAACTTCCCTGGGCATGAGCTGGTGAGAGGGGAATCTCACGTCGCCAAAAAGATGATATTGAATTTGTAAGTATCATTTGGTTTGGGATCAGGTAACAGATGCACCCTTGTGACTGTTTCCTGATGCAGCTGGCGGGAATCAAACACCAACCTCTAATTTTTCTTTGAAGACAGTCTCATATGAGTCCTGTTAAATTGCTGTACTGGGGGAGTTTGGGAGAACAACTTGGGAAAAAGTTTACGATCATACATGAAGAAAAATATTCTCTGATTCGACCCCCAACCTGGGAATTTCCATATGCTACAGGTGCGGCCATAAAAATCAAAATGTAAAAAAAGGAACAAAAATATTAAAAAATTTTTGTAGCTATTTTTAGTTTTTAATTATCAAAATGAGTATCTTCTAAAGGGGTTCATGAAAGTGAAAATGATTTCTTTTCTTTTTGGCCAAGCTTGCAGCATGCAGAAAGAAGTTCCTGGGCCTGGGATCAAACCTGAGCCACAGCAGTGACCTGAGCCACTGCAGTGACAATGCAAGATCCTTAACCTGCTGGCCCGCCAGAGAACTCCAAACATGAAAATGATTAAGATGGAGTTCCCGTCGTGGTGCAGTGGTTAACAAATCTGACTAGGAACCATGAGGTTGCGGGTTCGATCCCTGCCCTTGCTCAGTGGGTTAAGTATCTGGAGTTGCTGTGAGCTGTGGTGTAGGTCTCAGACGAGCCTCGGATCCCGCGTTGCTGTGGCTCTGGCATAGGCCGGCAGCTATAGCTCCCATTCGACCCCTAGCCTGGGAACCTCCATATGCTGTGAGTGTGGCCCTAGAAAAAGACACAAGAAAGAAAGAAAATGATTAAGAGTCCTGATAAGCAGTAAGGTTGCTCATACACCTATGTTCCTCCTGTAGAAAACATACACTAGGAAAAGGTAGCAGAAATTAAGAGACAGAGAAAGAACTTCTGAGCCAATGGAGCCCGATTCCACAAAACGCCACAATGAAGGATGGACTGGGGGCTCCTGCCTTCCTGTCCCCAGTCACCTGGCCTGGGGGGAATGAGAGTGAGGGTCTCAAGGGCAGTTGGTGCCCACATGGAATAACAGCGGACAGGCTGGGAGGTGGACGTGCCCCATGGCTGCGCCTACCACGCTGTGCCATCCAAACGACAATCGGCCACTGGCACAGAGGTCATTTTTGGTTAGAAAATGGGAGAAAAGAGAGGAGACGTTTTGGAACTCAGGGCCCAGGCCTGAGCCGATTATCGTTCCTGTCAGCATCCAAAGTTGTACAGAAGCAAAAAACCTCCCTACAGCTTTAGGAACTCCCAGGCTGAAACAAGCCCTTGTCAGTGTCACGTGGAATGAGGACAAAGTCAGGGGAAGAGGTGGCCAAGGAGAGACAAGAGCACAGAGATCCTTCACTCCAAGCTGAGGGGACCAGGGCCATAAGGCTGGGACGAAGTCAGGCGAGGGCAGGCAAAGCCAAAGCCAAAGCCAGCACGCCTGGCCTGGTCCTGGGGGCCCTGGTCCACTGTCACCAAGGGCAGCTGTCCTGGGCCGGCCCATGTTTTTAGGAAGACAGGCCCTCTTTCTCTGGTTGTGTGAACTGGACAGGAGACAAATTCCACCAAACAGGTCCCCAGGCTGGCCTGAAGAGCTGGCAGTAAGGTGACATGTCCCGCTTGAAGACTGTGGCTGTTACTGCCACACCCTCCTGGCCGTCACCATCAGGATGAAGGTTCTGTCCCATCCACTATCCCTGTTCTGCTGGGAAAACCAGGCAGAAAGACAGTGTCACGGGGAGAAAGAGCTCAGTATTCCCAGGGCTGTGGGGTGACGCCCCCTGTGTCCTGAGGCTCCCTGGCCTGGACTCTGTCCCTCAACCCCCAGGAGTTGGGCCTGTGCCCTCTGTCCTGGCCAAGAAGGTCTGGATGGCAGCTTGGGTCATCCCAAGAAGGCAGTGCTGTTTCAGGCAATATCCCCAAGCCCTTGCCCCAGAGGCCCAAGCACAGTGAGCAAACCCACGTGGCCAGAGACACAGGCACACTGGGCCACACTGCCTTGCCCACTTGCCTCTGCCCACTCTGACCTTCCTCATAAAGATACAGGGTCCACACGGCCACCACTGGCCCTTCAAAGATGTGGTACATTTATACAATAGAATACTACTCAGCCACAAAAAAAGAATGAAATAATGCCATTTGCAGCAACATGGATGGACCTAGAGATTCTCGTACTAAATGAAGTTAAGTCAGAAAAAGATAAGACAAATACCATATGCTATCACTTATATGTGGAATCTTAAAACAATGATACAAATGAACTTATTTACAAAACAGAAACAGACTCACAGACATAGAAAACAAACTTAGGGTTACCAAAGGGGAAAGTGGGGCAGAGAAATACATTAGGAGTTTGGGATTTACAGATTACACTACCATATATAAGACAGACAAACAGCAAGGACCTACGTATAGCACAGGGAACTCGACTCAGTATATAAATGGGAAAAGAAAATGGGGGAGTTCCTGTCATGGCTCAGTGGAAATGAATCTGACTAGTATCCATGAGGTTGAGGGTTTGGTCCCTGGCCTCGCTCAGTAGGTTAAGGATCTGGCATTGCCGTGAGCTGTGGTGTAGGTCAAAGACGTGGCTCGGATCTGGTGTTGCTGTGGCTGTGGTGTAGGTTGGTGGCTACAGCTCCACTTCGACCCCTGGCCTGGGAACCTCCATATGCCGTGGGTGTGGCCCTAAAAGGACAAAAAAAAAGTAAATAAAGGAAAATGGAAATCATGGATCTATATGTATAACCGATTCACTCTGCTGTACACCTGAAACTAACATGACATTGTAAATCAACTATACCTCAACAATAATAATAATAATACATTTCTAGAAAAAGCGACCTGGCCAGGCCACACCTGGTCCCTGACTCCAAGAGGACTGTGAAGGCGGCCGGGGGACATGGTGGGCACGACCCGGAAGGAAGCAGGCCCCACGCTCCCTGACCTGGTGCCTTTCATCTGATGCCCAGAGGGAGGACCCGCAATCCACCCTGGGCCCTGCACCTGCAGGAAGTCGCAGAGCAGCCGGGCCCTCGGGCGAGTGGCCACCACCTTCCCGCCCTCCCGCCCAGGCAGGCCCAGCCGCTAATCCGCCCGCAGCGCCCGCTCACTCGGCAGCTCCGCTCCCCTAAGCCCCTGATAACGGTTTTACTAAAATCCTCTTTTGATGGAAAAAAATCCCAGCTGGACATTTCAGGTCTCGCACAATGTCCAAGCCTGCAGGTCCCTTTCCCACCTCACAAAGGCCTCTAATCAAGTGGAAAATGTGCTGGAGGCCAGAGGTTGGGTCTGCAATTATTTTTTAAGGGATTATGGAGAAGAATAGGACAGCCAGGCCCTCCCCCGCTTTGTTTTCCGCTGGGTCCTGCTCCAGACACATGGGCGGGTCGAGCTGCCCAGATCTCCCTGCACCAGGGCCCCGCCGCTCCCCGGTGGAGGACGGGGGCAGCTTTGAGCACCATCGCTTCAGGAAGATTTAGAGTTTGGAAGCAATAGGCAGGCCCTATTCTGACCCCGTTTAAGCCCCTATTTATAAAACCACTATGGAACAGGCTCCCGTGGGTCGGGGGGGAGCCCCCGTTCATTAACCTCTCACCCCGCTCTGTGTGCAGAGGGGAGGGTCCATACGCCGCGAGGCTGGGAGCATTCACGAGGGCTTCCCAGGCTTTGGAGGGCAAGAGGTCGTGGTCCCAATCTTGCCAGGTCCCCTCCTCCTTATTTATATACACTGAGCCTGCCCCTCACACTGATCAAATATCCAGGGCACTCCTCATGCAAGACATGGATAAAAATACAAAATGAGAACCACTTTTATCAGCCTATTTTGGAATCTACATTTAAAAACGCTCACTACAGAAGGGAGTGTGTCTTCCCTGTGCACGTGAAGGGCATTTTCTGATGTCATTTGTGCAGGAACGTTACTTAAGGATTGACTGCTAAGAAGGAACAGTTTAGGTTGGCCCCAAGTTCTCATCCTTCTATTTCAGGGCAGAGAAAGTGCTCATCCTTCTAAGCCTCAGTGGTTAGTGGCACATGCAGATACCCAGTGAAAAAGAAAGGACTGCTCAGCCCCAAATTCATCTGGGATGATCAAGGATTAGGCCGTTCGGAAAGTTAGAAGTCGGCATATAAGTCAAAATAAATACTAGGCTGAGAGATCATTTTTAGGTCTTTTCTTCAAAGGCCTAAAATGCCTTTGGCCAAAAATAAAAACTAGGAGTTTCTGCTCTCGTGAAATGGGTTAAGAATCCGACTGCAGCGGCTCGGGTCGCTGCAGAGGCTTGGGTTCAATCGCCAACCTGGTGAAGTGGGTTAAAGGATCCAGTGTTGCCACAGCTGCCGCGTAGGCTGAAAGTGTGGCTCGGACTCAATCCCTGGCCTGGGGACTTTCACATGCCACAGGTGTGGCCATAAAAAAATAAAATAAATAAAGACAACTAAAAAAAGCACAACAACTCTGGTCTGTTTTCATCAGTATAGATGCCTTACTGATATATTTTGCCTCACTGAATTTCTAATCCTCCCTCAGAGGAACCCTAAACAATCAAGAAGTAGATGGAAAGAAACATGATTATTACATTTAATATATTACACTGAACACGATGCAGCTATCCTATTTATTCATTTTTGGCCATGCCTGCAGCATATGGAAGTTCCCAGGCCAGGGACTGAACACACGACGCAGCAGTGACGATGCCCAATCCTTAACCCGCCGCACCCCCAGCGAACTCGTCATACCCATCATATTTTTTTGTTGTCCTTTAATCCTCATCTAATGGCACTTCCCTCCCCTGAGGTGTCTGGGTGACAGAGTGGGCTGTGTCCTTTTGGCCCCCCTCCAGTTTCAAAGTCACCAACAGGAGTGAAGTGACAGATGCCCCACATCTGGGGCTCATCATCTTATTCTTGATCTGTATAAGATCTTGAAATTAAGTATATGTCAGCACAGGTCAGGCCCCAGAGGGTCCACGGTAAATCAGGCAACTAAGGCTGTTCCCCCCCAACCCCCCACACACACGCCCCCTTGGCCTCCTGCTGAAGAATCTTCCAGTCCCTCTCTGGGAACCATTATGAGTTTATCTACACGGTGCTGACAGGCAAGTGGCAAGGCTGATAAAGCTTGAGCTCGGCTTTCTCAGTTTTGGAGCTGAAGCAACTTTAAGAGCCTATAAAAATGCAGACAAGTATTCCCTCGAACCAACCCTGCAGTCGGTTCACCGTCACCGGAGCCTGCTGGTTTACTGGGATTCCTTGCGACCTAAGAGCTGACGCATTCGTGAATGGCTTTTTAAAAATACAAATTAGTGTGGACTCAAAGCTATTCCCTGCTTGGTAAATATTGATTTGGCAGCAATCGTAGGCGGCGGCCAGGCCCGTCTCACACGTCTCATCGTCTCATCGGAGCTCTGCTTTGTGTGTGGGGGGGGAAGCGGATTTGCGCCGGGAGCTGCTGCCGCAGCCTGGAGCCTCCAAGGGCCTCCGGGCAGCGTCCCGAGTATCTGAGGGAAACAGAGTCAGGGGCTACTGCTTCCCAGCGCTCTCAGAGCAGGATGCAGAGCAGTGGTTCGCACCCTCCAAGGCCAAGTACGTTCCAGCCACCCCCGCTTCACTGGGTCAGCCGGGCGGGCCTGGACTTTGTCAGCAACACGCAAGCCAGCCCAGGTCCTTGGCTTTGAGGATGATTTGAGTTGTCCCTGCTTCACCTCTGGGCATCCTGTTTTATTTGAGAAAGTCTTTGTGGGAAGGAAAGGGACGATTTGAGGGTTCCTCATGCCCTAGGAAGCCAGTGAAATGTAGACAGAAATGCCCTGGGCTGTGCCAGGGGCAGGCTCCTCCATGGGCATCTAACGGGGACATGAACCAGGGGCTCGTTGCCCCAAGATCCCACAGAGATAGCTTCAGGGCTCCTGCCCAGCCTGCACCATGGGCTCAGTGAGTCCCAGGATCTGAGCAGGACAGTCCCCCAAAGACCCTCCTACGAGGATGGCAAACCCGCCTTCATCCTTCCTACAAGGTGTGAAAACCCAGTGCACATCCCACCCATGGTTCCTCCCTGGAGGCTGCCCGCGCCTTCTCGGGCTCCCTCCCAGCACTACCAGCTCCCACAGGACGTGGCTGGACAGCAGCTCCAGGGGCCAGGACCCCAGTGCTGAGGGTGGAGGGGGTCCACGGGATTCCAGAGCTTCCTGTGTGAGCCCCACATGCAGCGTCTGGGAGAACCCCAAGGAGGAGGATGGGTCCTGGGGGGTCCCTGAGTGCACGCTGCCGGTGTTCATTCCAAGTGCCTGTAGCCCCAGCCTTGCACCGAGACCCGGGCTTATGGCTGAGATACTCAGACAGAGATGGGTAGGTAGGTGAACAGACAGACCGACTCTTTTTGTTCAAATCTTAATCAGCATCTCCTGAGAAACTGAACTACTTTTATCTTAAAGTGGAATAAAGGAACCCCAGTGAGCAAAGGAGGATAAAGCTGTGGGGGATATTTCTTTTTATTTTAATAAAAGTTTTTTTTCTCCCTCGGGGTTTTGCTTATCTGTCCATTTATGTCCATAAAAAATATTATTCTTAGAGTCCAGAGTCTGTTCACATTTGTTTGTACAGAGTTTTAAGGGCAAATGAAAGACAAGCAGAGATACTTTGATACTAACTGTTGTACTTAGACGGTGTGTTTAGATCTTTCTCATCTAGTTCAGGAGTGACTTGAAAGCACTTCTGAGGCACACTATTCAGTTCATCAAAGACGACTTGTAACCCAGTTAAAGTATGGCCAGAGATCGAAACAGACATTTCTCCAAAGAGGACAAACAAATGGCCAAAAAGTGCACGAAAAGATGCTCAACATCACTAATTATTAGAGAAATGCAGGTCAAAACTACTATGAGGTATGACCTCAAATCAGTCAGAACAGCCACCATCGAAGAGTCTACAAACAATAAATGCTGGAGAAGGTGTGGAGAAAAGGGTTGGTGGGAATGTAAGCTGGTGTAGCCACAACAGAGAACAGCAGGGAGATTCCTTAAAAAACTAAAAATAGGAGTTCCCATCATAGCTCAGTGGTTAATGAACCCCACTGAGGACTCGGGTTTGATCCCTGGCCTCACTCAGTGGGTTTAGGATCCAGCGCTGCCATGAGCTGTGGTGCAGGTTGCAGATGTGGCTTGGATCCCACCTTGCTGTGGCTCTGGAGTAGGCCAGCAGGTACAGCTCCAATAGGACCCCTAGCCTGAGAACCGCCATATGACACAGTGAGGCCCTAAAAAGACAAACAAGCAAAACTAAAAATAGAACTACCATATGTGACCCAGCATTCCCACTCCTGGCTATATATCTAGTGAAAACCATAATTTGAAAGGGTACATGCACCCCTATGTTCATTGCAGCACTATACATAATAGCCGAGACATGGAAGCAACCTAAATGCCCTTCAACAGATGAATGGAGAAAGAAGATGTGATACATATACACAATGGAATACTACCCAGCCATAAAAAATGAAATAATGCCATTAGCAGCAACATGGATGGACTAGAGATTATCACACTAAGTGAAGTAAGTCAGACAGAGAAAGACAAATATCATATGAGACCACTAATGTGTGGAATGTAATTAAAAAATGATACAGAACTTACAAAACGGAAATAGACTCAAAGATTTTGAAAACAAACCAAACCAAAGGGGAAACATGGGGCAGGGGGATAAGTTAGGAGACTGGTGTTGGACATACACATGACTCTGTATAAAACAGACAAGTAACAAGAACCTACATAGCACAGGGAAATCGACTCAATATTGTGTAGTAACCTATATGGGAAAAGAGTCTGTAAAGGAATGGATATACGTATACAGCTGATTTCTCTTGCTGTACACCTGAAACTAACATAACTTTGTAAGTCCATTGTACTTCGGTCAAATTAAAAAAATAAATAAATAAATAAAGATGGCCTTTTAAAGCAGGCCACTAACTTTTCCAGTGACTTCCTACCAAACCTCCTGAAGGCCCGGGGATGCTCTCATTATGCTGAAGGGCTCTTTGGAACCCCCGGGGCTGTGACCATCCAGGTCCCCTCATAAGGCAGGCTCCTGCTTTCTGCCAATGTGAAAGCGGGCATGAGGCAGGACTGCAAAGCTTCGTGGGATTTATTGCCACCAAGGCCCGGATTTGGACCCCTCAGAGGAAGAGTCCAGAGACACCTCGGGCCAGCTGGTCGGGACCACGGGTGAGCTCCTGGCGGGGGTGTGCTATCTCTGCACCATCACCAGCGTCTCATTCACACGCTGCTTCTCCAGGTACGGTCTCTGGATGGCCTACCCAAGAATCACCTGGGTGCTTTGCCAAAAATGCATTTTCCTGGGGGAAGGGTTCATAGCCTCTCTGTCCCCAGAGATGCCTTCTAAAAATAGAATCGGATCACATTACTATCTTGCTTACAATCCTCCACTAGCTTCCTGCTGTCTCAGCTCCTCACTAGGGAACTGCAACCCCCCAGTGCCCTGGTTACCCCTTGAGCCTCACCTTCCACCAGCCTCACCCTCCTAAATGCCAGCCTCCCACGCCGGTCTCAAGCCCTTTCCCTCTTGTGTCCTGAGCAGCTGCACCACAGGCCTAGAAGGTTCTCTACACACCACCCCCCCCCATCTGATCAGAGAACTCTTCTCAGCCTCCAAGGCCGGGCTCACATGAACCTTGCAAACGACACCCCTCCTACACCCCCAGCCTCGTTACTCACTCTCTCCTGTGTCCCCCCATGTTGTCTGAGGCTCCGGTATCAGCTCTCCGGACACTGCCTCGCCACGTTGCCTCTATATTTCTTCCCCCCGCCCCCCAAAGGCTCTCCCAGTCGTGGGCAGCCCGGGGGGCATTCAACTGCCAAGTATGAAAGTGTGTATTGAGCTCCTACCCGGTGCCTGGTTCTGTGCCAGGGGCTGAGGCCACGGCGATGAACGGAGCTCGGTTCCAGTCTCACAAAGCTTACAGCCTTGTGGGAAGAGAAACAATTAGTAATTACCAGGATATGCGATGAATGTTTTGCCTGGAAAAGTACCTGGTACAGCTGGGGGTGAGGAACTCACATGGAGAGGCTCTGTCCTGGTCCAGGGGTCAGAGAAGGCCCGCAGCCCACGCCGGCACCCATCCCTGGCACTGTTACTTCACCCTGGGAGGTTCTGAACAACTTTTATTTGCTGAAGTTTCACCCAGCTGAGGGGGAGGCTCAATGCTCAGCCCAGACCCCTGACCCATAGGCCCTACCCTCAGCCCCCTCCACCCGCGTATCCCAGACAGCGCCTCCCCGAGCTTCGAAAACAGAACAGTTTCCTGCCCAAACCCCCTCTGCCTGCCTGGATAATCTGCAGCCTCCACAAAAGGCACCCAAGTTGGCCAAACACTAAGCCCGGAGTTAGGTGGGATCCCTCCCGCTCTGTGCCGGACCTCAGGCAGCCCAGCCTGTCCACCCCACTTCTCCCTCCTCGCCGTCCCTGCCACCGCCCCGAGTTGATCCTCCTCAGTTGTAACTTTGACCCAAGTCCCCAGAGTGGTTTTCTATGTACAAACCTGACTCCATCACTGACTCGATCACAGTTCTCCAAGGGCTCCTCCCTGCCTGCAGGTTAAACCCTGAACTCAGCTGCACACGGCCCGAGGCCCTGGGGTCCGGCCTGCACCTCCCTCTCCATGTATACCCTCGGCTCTGAGCCCCGCCGTCCTAGTCCTCCAACACATGCGTTCTCAGGTCCGCCTGTGTGCCCTGCATCCTTGCCAGGGAACACGGCAGGGCCCCTGGTCCTGGGGGTCCGGTGCAAGGGACTTGTTGAAGCAGCAGATGGGCTGAGACCTGAGGGCAGTGGAGAGTGTCTGGGGCATCTTCTGGTAACAGAAAAAGCCAGAAGTCTAATACATAGTGTTTTAACCAGGTCAGAATGTTCCTGCGTTGAAAGAGGCATGTTGTTTGCATTAAAATATCCCCTGCATCTGATTGCAAAGGTGCAGAGGAAAGTTTTGGAGGGGAAGCAAAGTTCTGCGTCTTGGCCGTGGTAATGACGCCATGTGGTGATACCCCCACGCAGCTGACAGGGCTCACTGTGTTGTCTACTTTACCTGCGTGTGACTTGTTGTACATACATTACACGCAAGCTGTTATAAAAAAGCTGTTACAAGCTGTTACAAAAAATGTTCCCTCCGTTCACACTAACAACTGCATGAATTGCCATACTCTCCCCTAAGATGCTCTATCCTGCCTACCTGCCTGCTCTTCCTGACTCCCCCGGACAAACCCGAGCACCCTCTCTTGTCCCCTCAGTTCTGGTCACTCCTCCCATCCTTGCTGGTGAGTCTCCGAGTCTCCCTCTGTAAAGAACTTGCAGGTACGGAACTTAGGACTTTATAGAGAGAGCAGGTGTGGGCTGGGGAGGTCTCAAATGACTGAAGCACAGAACTGCCCTCGTTTTGGTAACTCCTGTACTCAGGAAAGTGTTCCCAACACAGCCCGGTATCAACAAACACCCAGGGAACAAACACCTCTGCGCATGTGCTCAGCTGACAGGTGATGCTCAGGTGGACAGTTTTGCACTAACCTTGCCAGTGAGAAACCTACTCAAATTTCAGGTTTACTAAAAAGTCACTCTTTGATAACTGCTGTGTCCCTGTCCCAAGGTAGCTATTTCAAAGTTAAGGAAACAACATACATGATTAGACTATTTCAAGAACCTTTTTGAAGCATCATTTTGGTTTACACAATTATGAGCTATGCTGCTTAAATTTGCTGATTAAAAAAGTAAGTGTTGGGGATAAGCAATGAGACCTGCTATATAGCACTGGGAACTATATCTTGTCACTTATGATGGAGATAATGATAATGTGACAAAAATAAGGTATATCTGTATGTGTGACTGGGTGACCTTGCTGTACAGTAGAAAATGGACAGAACACTGTAAACCAGCTATAATGAAAATAGTAAAAATCACTAAAAAAAAAAAAAAGTAAGTTTTGGAAAGTTCCCATTGTGGCTCAGTGGTAACAAACCTGACTAGTGTCCATGAGGTTGCGGGTTTGATCCCTGGCCTTGGTCAGTGGGTTAAGGATCCAGTGTTGCTGTGAGCTGTGGTGCAGGTCACAGACTCGGCTCGGATCTGTGTTGCTGTGGCTGTGATGTAGGCCAGCAGCTGCAGCTCTGATTGGACCCCTGGTCTGGGAACCTCCATATGCCATGCGTGTAGCCCTGAAAAGCAAAAAAAAAAAAAAAGTGTTGGAGTTCTCTGGTGGCACAGCAGTTTGAAGACACGGCATTTTCACTACCGTGGCTCCAGTCTCTGACACGGTATGGGTTCGATCCCTTACCCGAGAACTTCCACATGCCACAGGCATGGTCAAAAAAAAAAAAAAAAAAAAGCAAGTGTTTCACTACTGCCCAAGGTGCTCCTGTTTGGAGATACACGAGTACACCTAACATCTAAGAAATGCACTGGATTCTGAAACAGCGACTGAAGGATGCCCAGGGGAACGGTCAGAGCAACCACCGACTGTCAATGACAATCAAATGCCACACGGATGAGGCCCACTGGCAAGAACGGCAGACAGATTGCCTTTGTCCTGCAGTGACCTCTCACCCTGGACTTGGCAGACCAGGATAAGGGGAACTGGGCTACATGACAGCACTGGTGGTCTGTCCTTTGGCCACTGTCCCCACGGCCACTGGGGAGACCTCCGAAGAGCTAAAGCTCAAGAGCGGCTGAGAAGAGTTAATACCATTGGTCGCCATGGTCACATCATCAAAGGCTTTTGAGTATTTAGGGTGCCCCGGGATTGAATAGGCCCTGCTCTGCTTTGCTCACTTAGTCCACAGCTCTGATTGACTGGCTGGTCCCTGCCTCCCTTCTTCACTTCAGAAACCAGACAATACACTAGACATGGTCAGTCCTTGCAGAAGTCCCCAGGAGAGATGGCAGGGAATCATGAAGGGACAATAACCTCGGCTCTGCGGGCGTGGACCACAGGGGCAGGTGCAGGGGGCGCCCCCGGCCACACTGGGCACAGAGCCCACTTTCTAATTCCAGAGCCTGCACTTGAGGGCAGAGCCCTGCTTGTGTTCTTCTCGTGGGAATGAACATGCCCTGGGACAGCCCACAGTCCAGGGTCACACCTCCCTTCCAGGCTGAGGTCCCGGCAGCCTCGGCCCCAGCAGCCCACCCCTCCCTGGCTGCCTTTCCTTCCTGGTCTCATTCCCTCGGACTCACAACGGCCACCTTCCCCCACCTTAGAAGGAAAGAAAAATAAAAAGGAGGAGAAATGAGGCAAGTCAAGGAGAGAGGATGGATTTAGGCTGCCCTGTTCTTTTACTAACATACACAGTCATGATCGACACACGAGCGCGTGTAACGATGACACAGATGACGTCAGCTTGTATAGAGGGGAAGGGGGCCCATCTTCTCCTTTTAGCTCTGTAAATTTCAACGTATTCTTCACACCCCACCCTTAGGAAAATGTTTTAAAGATGATTACGATTCTATTATTAAAGATAAGTGTTCTGAAATCATGCCATTTGCAGCAACATGGAACTAGAGACTCTCATACTGAGTGAAGTCAGTCAGAAAGAGAAAGACAGATACCATATGATTTCACTTATATGTGGAATGTAATATACGGCACAAACAAACCTTTCCACAGAAAGAAATTCATGTACATGGAGAAGAGACTTGTGGTTGCCGAGGGGAGGGGGAGGGAGTGGGATGGACTGGGAGTTTGGGGTTAATACATGCAAACTATTGCCTTTGGAATGGATAAGCAATGAGATCCTGCTGTACAGCACTGGGAACTGTATCTAGTCACTTATGATGGGGCATAATGTGAGAAAAAAGAATGTGTACATGTATGTGTAACTGGGTCACCATGCGTACAGCAGAAAAAAATGTATTGGGGAAACTATTTAAAAAATAATTAAAGACAATTGTTCTAGGTTATTCTTTTTGTCTTAGGACTATACTTTGTGCTGCTTGAGGAAGTACTTTTTTTTTTTTTTTTTTAACGGCCAACCTGTGACATATGGAAATTCCCAGGCTAGGAATTGAACTGGAGCTGCAGCTGCCAGCTTACACCACAGCCATAGCAACGCCAGATCAAACTGTATCTTCCACCTATGCTGCAGCTTGCAGCAATGCTAGGTACTTAATCCACTGAGCAAGGCCAGGGATCCTCATGGACACTAGGTCGGGTTCTCAACCTGCCGAGCCACAACGGGAACTCCAGAAGAACTTTTCATTATAGGCATAGGTATGTATGTGTGTGTGTATATGCATATAGGTACATATAAACACAAAATGATGATATATGTAATAATATATCTTTCTAAGAAAGCAAACTATGATTACACAGTGATAGCTGGACACACAAGCAATTCACAGCTCCCCAAAGAAAACACATCTGGATGACCTGCCTAGCGATTTCCTTCCCCCCCCCCAGGATATAGAAATGTCTCCCTATTTCATCCCGTGGTCTTTCCCTGAAACAGTTTCAATCACCTGACAAATCATTATCATTTCACTGCAATGTTTCTGAGTACCTATGTGAAAGTTCCCTGCACACTTCACAGAGGCAATTCCTCTCCCCCATGGAGTTTTCCTGTCAATGGAAACAATGTGCAATATATACTTCTCTCTCTTTTACATTGTCTGTTGCTGTTTGTTGTTGCTTTCTACTTTTTTTTAAAATTTTATATTGGAGTAGGGTTGATTTACAATGTTATGTTAGTTTCAGGTGTACAGCAAAGTGATTCAGTTATATGCATACACATATCTCTTCTCTTTCAGATTCCCTCCCCACATAGGTTATTTCAGAATATTGAGCAGAGCTGCCTGTGCTCTACAGTAGGTCCTTCTTGTTTTCCTCTTTTATGTCCAGTAGTGTGTGTGTGTGTTACTCCCTGTTGTTGCTTCTTGTTTTGCCGTCCTCTCTCTCTGGTCCTGAGGAATAATGTCCTGATTTTATAAACCAAGTTGGACCATTTTGCCTCCACATGTGACAGAATGCTTTGTGAAAGAACGAAGATTTAAAGAGGACTGGGGCAAGAGAAGCAAAGTAAGCGGCTTAAGCAGTGATGTCTGCCTTCTGGCCACAGAGGAAAAACTGCTCCTTTCCGCAGGGACCAAGAAGAATCACTGCGGACAAAAACAGCTCACATCAAGAGGAGGTCAGGATTCCCAGTGTGGCTCAGCAGTAACGAACTTGACTAGTATCCATGGAGGATGTGGGTTCGATTCCTGTCCTTGTTCAGTGGGTTGGGGATCTGAGCTGTGGTGTAGGTCACAGACTCGGCTCAGATACTGCACTGCTGTGGCTGTGGTGCAGGCCAGCAGCTGCAGCTCTGATTCAACCCCTAGCCTGGGAACTTTCATGTGCCGCAGGTATGGCCCAAAAAAGACAAAAAAAAAAAAAAGAAAGAAAAAAAAGGAGGTCAAACTGGTACCAAGCAAATACTGTTTCAGTCATCACCTCGCTGCCTCTTCTCCAAATGCCTTGTCAATTTCCTTGACCATCTGATTCTCTTGGCCCACATTTCATAGCCACTGGGACTGGGTCCGGAAGGACACAGCTGAGGAGGCCTGGAGATGAGCAACATTCTCTTCCAAGCTCCCTACAAGGCCTGCCTTAGTCCACTCTGATGGCCAAGGGGTCAGAGAACCTTGTTTCTTTTGACTGTTCTAGAAGCTGCTGCCCATGCCCAGTCTAAGGATACTGATGAGAATCCCCCTACCTGCTGCCAAGAGCCTTCTGGTTTGGACCCTGATATAATGGTCCCAGAGCAGTGAGCCTGCTGACTCAGACCTGTGGTGTGGGGAGCCTTCCTAAAGACAAGAGTACTGGAGTTCCCTGGTGGCCTGGTGGTGAAGCCTCTGGTCTCTGCTGTGGTATGGGTTTGATCCCTGTCCTGGGAACTTCCGCATGCCATGCGGTGGCCAAAAAAATCCCAAACCAAAAAAAAAAAAAAAAAACCCAAAACTTATGAGAGTACCCTCCAGAGGTGTGGACAACTTGACGGCAGACCTCATGTTGAATCACAAAGATTTTGAGGTAGTGATGAACTAGTCTTGTGGCTTTAAACATATTATTTTTCAAAAGAAGTACATGTCTGCCTTTCCCCTGAAATCATATGTTGAAAGAAAAGAAATAAAAACATGCACATAGTTTAAATTTGGGGAAGGGAAGGGTCCTCCAGCCTGGCCCCTAAGTAGAAACTGTCTCAAAACCCACTTGTTGAGCCCGGTCTCTCCATTTGTAGACGAGGAAATGCGTACACAGGGAGGTCAGGTCAACGGCCCAGATCACAGAGCCACCCAGATTCTTGACACACAATCCTCTGTCCTTTCTATTGTCACGCCCTGTCTTTGAGAATCTATTCTGAACCTATGGAATCACATGTGGTGACATTAGGCCACAAAA
Source organism: Phacochoerus africanus (assembly GCF_016906955.1). NCBI lineage: Eukaryota > Metazoa > Chordata > Mammalia > Artiodactyla > Suidae > Phacochoerus > Phacochoerus africanus. The sequence continues at coordinate 72,430,362 of NC_062550.1, read as the reverse complement.
ATCACTGACTCAATGCTTTCATTAGGGACTCCCTCCTGTTCGTTTCCTGAGAATGAATGAGATGTTTTTAGTTCTTTGCACCACATTAACTCCAGTTGGTCATTTTGAATTCCTCCTGGCAGAAGTAATATAGTCCAGATTCCATTAAACACATATCATGACAATAAAAAAAATTTTTTTTCAAACCCAGCTCATGGTCTACAAACTCCAGTAAAAGATAATCAGTGAGTGTTTAGTACTGACCTACAAAAGAATTTGGATAGTGCTGTGAATTTTACTGTCAAGAGGTCTGCCTGTATTGGCTACATTGGCCCTGTGTTGGAAGATTTGATAATCCAGAAGGTGGTGGGCTTCCAGGACCTTCCCCATAAAAGGGGCTGCATGTCATGGGATCTGACACTGGGACACCGGCCAGGACCCCTGTGTTTCCTCCCCACTCCACTTTTCCCCCAGGTAGTCAGATACGATGTGCAGCTCGCTGCCCTGGCTCAGAGGAGATCCGCCAGCCTTGCCCGGGCCCCCAGGCCTCTGAGGGGCCCCTCTAGGAGTGGGCTCTGTGACCCCCACTTTATCAGGAAGGAGGTGGGTTATGAAGCAGATAGCAGAACTTATTAAAGCGATCATGTCCAGGTTTAAAAGTAGGGAAGATAAGGGAGAATTTGAGAGAAATGTGTGAATAGGGTGGGTGGAGGGAGGCCAAGGGGGGATGGGATCAGGGGGCTGGCACCTCTGTGAAAGCACCTGTGAGCAGAGTCCCCCTGCCCCATCCCTGTACCCCGGGGTGGGGGATGATGCTGCAGCTTCAGAAAGGCTCAGTCGCGGAAGCAAGAGCAACGAGAGGGAGGCCACAGGAACGAGGAAATCGTCTACGAGGAGTATAAACTCAAGGCCGAGATCCAAGGAAAACATCAATTGGAAAGAAAAAAAAAATAACAGAAACATTTCAGATGACAAAGCTGAAACTCCGTCTCTGAGCTGTGGCTTCTTAGATCTGCTTCTCACGCCTGACGGCCACAATCAGAGCCGTGTCATTTCTGGACACCGAGGCCCAGACATGCGAGGCCCTGCAATGCGGAGGGAAGCCGCCCACCATGCAAGGGATCTGGGCAGGGGACGAGGGGCGAGGGGCTGGCACAGCCCCCACTCGGGTTCTCAGACATTAGCTTGCACTTGAAACCCGGTATTAGAACAGTTCATGCTGGGACACTCTCTGAACTCTTGCCCTGGTCCTGGCACGTCTCGCCTTGCAAAGGGAGGGGAGTTTGAATAGCATTGAAAAAAACAAGGGAAAGAGGATGAAATACTTGTAAAAGCTCTTGCTAGTGTTGAGTCACACACATTTAAGCCTGCAAGTGGTAAGGGGACTGTAGGTTCTGTGACGTGTATGACCTCACGAGGCAGCCAGGCTATGTGAGGGCTGCCGACAAGGCTGAAGTTCTAGACAACAGGGGCTTTGATTTTTATTTTTTTGTCTTTTTTTTTTTTAGGGCCACACCTGCGGCATATGGAGGTTCCCAGGCCAGGGGTCCAATCGAGCTGCAGCCGCTGGCCTAAGTCAGAGCCACAGCAACGCCAGATCCAAGCCTTGTCTGCAACCTACACCACAGCTCACGGCAACACCGGATTCTTAACCTACCCTACTGAGCAAGGCCAGGGATCAAACCCATGTCCTCATGGATGCTAGTTGGATTCATTAACTGCTGAGCCACAACGGGAACTCCCTAGACATCAGGGGCTTTTAAATGCCTCTGCCCCACAGAGTGTCTTGCAGGACCTACAGCTCGGTGAGGAGGGCTGAGCGCTGAGAGCACGCAACTTCTGCAGCACAGCTCAAAGGGTGCTGAGATTTAAAACTCAGTTATGCCAACAGTTTGTTGCATGACCTTGAGTGAGTTACCTACCTTCCCATCCTCAGTTTCCTCATCTGTGAAGTGGAAATATTAAGACCTACGTCATAGGGTTACGGTTGGAATCATTGAAATGAGATGATGTAAGCAGAACATCTGCCACAGTGCCTGGTACCTGGCAGGTGCTTCACTCGTTCATCAGTATTAACTGAGCACCTTATTGCGTTCCAGGTACTATGCTGGGTGCTGGAAAGAAGAGTCAGCCCAGATCAGCTGGTACCTGCCCCCTTGGAGCTTTCAGTACAGCCACTGGTCTCAGCACCAAATAGCACCTTCTGTGAACTGTCTTGATGGAGGTGTGCTGAGGGGGTACAGACTCTGTCCCTCAGCTGCTTAAATCTCATTGAAAAGGTAAAACAACCACATCCCTGGATGGCTCTGTCACCAGTCTCATGCCCTCAGGGCAGTCACTGAGTAGCTCAGCTTCCGTGTAAGCAGGACAAGGAGGCTGGACAGGATTCGAGGCTCGCAAGCCAGGCTGTCATCAGAATCTCCCAGAGGAGCTTTTAAAAGCAGAGGCTCCAGGCGTTTCCCCAGACCTGGTGATCAGAATCCCTAAGTGTGGGGCTCAGGGACCTGCCATGATTCTTAAAAGGTCCCGAGGGATCAAATGCAGATAGCTTGGTCCACCTGTAAGATCCCTCTTTACAGGTAATTTCTGTGATAACTCACTGTAACACAAGCTGAAGCTGAGAGCGTCACAGAAAAGGCCCAGGAAAGCGCCCGGAGGGTTAGGAAGGGGGAGGTGGTGGCACCAAGGAAGTGGAGCTGAGGGGGGCAGGTGGGGGCTGGGACCCAACTTGAGGCCAAGAAGGGGAACAGTGTGGGGAACAGAAGCCAAATGCCTGCCTGGAAGGCAAAGCCCTTGACTGGGAATGATGGGAAGGGGGTTGGTGAGGCAGGTTGAGACCAACTTCTTCCATTCATTCATTCATTCCTTCGCTATGTGACCTTATTTGGAAATACAGGGTCTTTACACAGTTAATCAAGTTAAAACGAGGTCATTAGAGTGGACGTTAATCCAGTATGTCCGGTGTCCTCATAAAAGGGAGAAATCTGGACACAGAGAGCCATGGACTGGGCAAGACAGTGTGAAGCCACTGCGAGGGCGCCCGGTGAAGGCGGGAGTCTACAAGCCAGAAGTCAAAGATGGTTGAAAACCACCAGAAGCCGGGACAGAGGCCTGGGGCAGGCTCCCCTCAGCCTCAGACGGCCGACCCTGCAGATGCCTTGGCCTCAGACCTCCAGCCTCCAGACTGTGGCACCATTGATTTCTATTGTTTTAAACTCCCCACCCCCACCTGCTGCCGGGCTTCTGGTGCTTTGTTGCTGCAGCCCCAGGACAGTCACAGGCAACACAGGCGCAAAGGGAACAGACATTGTAGACTAGAGGCTGGACCACCACTCATTTTCTGGATTGTTGGATTAACTAGCTGATTATGCACCGAGGTGTGCCTGGAACCCCTCGTCAAGTATCATCCAGAGAGACACACGGAGGCAGCTGGACGAAGGAGGGGGAGAAGTCAGAGCAGAGATGAAGCTTCGGGAACCGTCCATCGAGAGAACAGACCAGATGCACTTAGAAAAAAATTACTTGGGAAAAGAAAAGAACAGTAAATGCAGGCTCGCCATAATTCAGGGTCGCAGAAAAGAAGAGGAAAAGAGGAGAGGAGATAGACAAGCCAGTGGCCCAAGTTCAAGGAGGAGGACGCAGCTGTGGGACACCGGGACAGGGACATGGGTTGGACATATGTCAAGTTATTGTCTGTCTGGTCTTTTTTTTTTAAACCATAAACCCACGGCAAGCCTTAAATGATTTTTGAATTTCTTAAATTCAGGAGAAGGTTTTGAGGGGATAGAGGTGTCATTGTTATTTCTGAGTGTTCCAACAGCAACCTTAACGCCAAAAGCTCAAAGAGCATAGATAAGATCAGGCAAATATCACCTCCCTCGCATCACAGATTGTAGCTCAGTTTTACCTAGAAAATCAGGTTCAGGCAAAGAGCTGGGTTCAGAATCTCAAGGAAAAAATCACATCAAAGCACCAGCCAACTCATCCACTTATTCATTCAACCCACTACTGGGCAGCAGGCACTGCCCCAGAAACACAAAGATGGATGGAACTGTCACATGCCAAAGACAGACCCACCGCTAAGCAGTTTTTAAAAATGTCAAAGACCTAACTAGAGAAACTTTTTTTTTTTTTTTGGTCCCTTTGTCTTTTCAGGGCCGCACCCTTGGCATATGTAGGTTTCCAGGCCAGGGGTCCAATAGGAACTATAGCCACCGGCCTACTCCAGAGCCACAGCAACGTAGGATCCAAGCCGCCTCTGTGACCTACACCACAGCTCACAGCAACGCCAGATCCTCAACCCACTGAGGGAGGCCAGGGATTGAACCCAAGTCCTCATGGATGCTAGTCGGGTTCACTAACCGCTGAGCCATGATGGGAACACTCTAGAGAAACTTTTAAAAAACAATAATGTTCCACTGATGGATAACTGGATAAACAAAGGTTGGTGTATACATACAATGACATGTGGAGGAAGCTTGAGGACCTTGTGCTGCATGAAATCAGCCAGACACAGAAGGACACACACTGTGTGATTCCACTTTTCTGAGGTCCCTAGACTAGGCAAATTCCTAGGGACAGAAAGGAGAAGAGGGGATGGGTATCATGGGCTGGGGGGGAGGGGGGTTAGTGCTTAACACGGACAGAGTGTCAGTTTGGGAAGATGAAAAAGTGCTGGAGATGACGGTGGTGATGGCTGCACAACGTCAACGTACTTAAAGCCACAGAGGGGAACACTTAAAAATGGTCACAATGGCAGGGAGTTCCCGCTGTGGTGGAGGGTTAAGGATCCAGCACTGTTGCAGCTGTGGCATAGGTTGCAGCTCTGGCTTGGATTCAATCCTTAGCCCGGAAACTTTCATGTGCTGTGGGTGCAGCCAAAAAGAGAACAAAAGGCTACAATGGTAAATTTTACATTACATACACTTCACTGCCATAAAAAAAAAAAAAAAAAACAAGTAATGTTTGTGAACCTGCCAGGGAACTGAATAAATTGAAGGTTTTTTTTTTCAAATATCTCTATCAGAACATAAAGCTTCTCAGTTTGGTGAATTGCTGAGATTTTATGCTTCCAGATACCACGATGCCGAGAGGAAGGTTTTCCACATTCTGTTGCTCAGTTGGAGGGCTAACAGTGCCCCGTGGATCCAAAGCCGCACGGAGATTTTTTTGATTGTGACTCATGTGTGACAAACCCTTCTCCTGCACAATTAGGGAGCAGATGAAGCTGACACAGTGTTCCAGCATCAGGAAGAAATAAAGCTTCCCCCTCCCACCATCACAGAGGTGAAACTTCTCCAGGGCCCTCTCAGAAAGAGACCAACTCTGGCCACAATCCGGTATGCTGTCCTTTCATTTAAGTTGCCTGTCATTGGAGTTCCTGTCATGGCTCAGCAGTAACAACCGGACTAGTAGCCACAAGGATGCAGGTTTGATCCCTGGCCTTGCTCAGTGGGTTCAGGATCCGGCGTTGCTGTGAGCTGTGGTGTAGGTCGCAGATGCAGCTCGGATTCCAGCGTTACTGTGATTGTAGCTCCAATTTGACTCCTAGCCTGGGAACCTCCAAATGCCAAGAGTGTGGCCCTGAAAAAAATGCCTGCCACCACCAACAGCAACTGCTAACACTGGTCTAACAATGCATTGGAAACTTCCTGTTAATACACAGAGAAGGTGTAGCTGACGACCAGGTCTAAACTGCTCTTCTTGTGCCCACTACATATTGCACAGTTTTTATCACAATTAATTAGCATTTGCATCTTTAAAAGTAACTTTCGGATTTTACTTTATTACATATTCACTTTCAGAAATGTTAGAAAATAAGCATAAGTAACAGCATTTAAAATTCTATCACCTAGAACTTGAAACACCGTTGTAAATCAGCTACATTTCAACTAAGAGAATCAACCTCTATCACCTAGAGAACCCCCACCAGCAATCACTCTGCCGTTGCGCTTGGAGCTGTCACTGCTCTACGCAATTGTCTAAAGTTCAGCCCCTTGTATGGACTTTGCCATTCTCCCCAGTTACACACGGCAATGTGTGATCCAGAAGGAAGGGTTAGGCGGCATTCCCAGCATCTCACAGTCTACCTGGAGGGAAGTCAGAATTAGAATTCAATCTACTTGGCCGTCCGAGCCTCTGTGCCACTCCAGGAACTATCTGGACAATTAGAGCCAATGGCTGAAAACAACAACCTCCTCTGAAATGGTTTCCATTATTTGGATGGTTGAGAGCCAGCAGGGGACTGGCCTGGGCACTGAGCGAACATCTGGGTAAGGAGGCGGCCAGAGAAGCACCCGACAGCTGGAGGCCACGTGGACACGGAGCCTCCAGCTAGCAAGGCCCCCCTACCTCATTCCACCTCCCCGCACCCCCTCCCCCTCCCCTCATGTCACCGCCTTCAAAGCCTTCCACGCCCTCTTCATCAGCGCACAGCCCCTGCTCCTCTGCCCCGATAAGCATGTCTTCTGACTTCTTGGTCCCTTTCTTCCCATCGTGGCCCTCGTCTCCTTTCCCACCTGCCCTGTGGCTGGAGGAGGTCTCCCCCTCTGGCCTGTCAGGTGATGGTTTCCTCCCAGGGTCTCCCCAAAAGCAGCCGTTCCCAAAAGGCTCCCATGGACCCCATGGCAGCTTCCCCAGTGGCAGCCTCGCCACTGCTCGGGCATCATTATGGGGGCACAGGAGGCATTGCCCGGGCCCCCGTCAGGGCCAACGCAGATGCTGGTGCCTTCGAGGCCACTCGCCCACAGTCCACGGCCACGGGCAGACCTGTGTGGCTGATGGAGGGCCGGGCGGGCAGATGGGTGGGCACCCCCTTCCTGGGGGCTCCCGCTGACTCTGCCCACACCCAAGTTCCCGGGTAGAACTAAGAAGTGTTTAATTTGTCTGAAACCAGGGTTTCTCAAACCTACTCGACCACACAAAGCTTTTCCATCCAAACACCTAGTATCCTGGAGGGAGGAACACACACTGGAAAATGCAGGGATAGACCGTCTGCAGCCAGACTTCGGCCTTGAAAACCACCAGTCGGTGGATGGAGAGGGATCACCAGGCCTTCACAGTCCTGCACAGAGTGGACAGTCTGGGGAAGCTGACACTCAAGCAGACATTCCACCACAGTCCAACAACTCTGAAATCAAATTTCAATGCCGTCAGCTAAACACACTTCAATGGCGTAACTGTCACTGCCTCCAAATGGGAGCACGTGGTCACAGTTGTTCAAACTGCTGTCGCTTCAGCTGAGGAACGTCCCTTTCTGGGCCCGCGCACGCTAGTTTAACTGCGGTTTAAAATGCTTTCAAAAAGATGATGCCAGGATTCAGCATTGAAACACAAAGTTCTTGGTATATATGGAAACAGAACTGAATATACATTTTATTTTATTTTATTTTGTCTTTTTAGCACTGAACCCGTGGCATAGTTCCCAGGCTAAGGGTCAAATCGGAGCTGCACGGAACAGCAGCACGGAATCCAAACTGCATCTGTGACCTACACCACAGCTCACGGCAATACCAGATCCTTAACCCACTGAGCGAGGCCAGGGATTGAACCCGCATCCTCATGGATACTAGTTGGGTTCATTACCACTGAGCCATGATGGGAACTCTTGAATATACACTTTACATTAGTAAATTAAATGTATTTGGAGGAATGGCCAACATTCCATATTTTATGGCACAGTGATAACCAAAATCTTCTGGGGCCTAAGGAAGGAAGACGCCCAGATGAAATTGGGTCACTTCTTACTAAGGTGCTTATCACAAGCCAAACAAGGCACCTGGGGCAAGAGAAAGGGACAGCTCCCTGGAACAGATGGCAGACACTGCAAAGCAAGACCGGCTGGATTCATGATTCCCGGGACCACTGAAAGGCCCTGTCCTGGCAACTGGCAGTCACTTCTCTCTTTGCGAAAACAGAAAACAAAAGCACAGCATAAAGCGGAAGGAGCCCACGAACGCTTAGTTCACGCCCAGCTTAGCATCTCAGTAATCTCCTCACGGAGTTCCCAGGCCCCAAGAGAGACCTGGTGGTTCCGAGCAGTGCGTGTTTAAGGCCAAACAATGCAACAGGCATTTATGCTCCACCAACTCCAGAGCCATCCGAAAAGCTGAAGCACACACGCTGAAGGAAAACCACTTCTATCTCATCCTTAACAACCTCACAATCAAGGTCAGCTCTCGGAAGAGGAAGCTGACAGTCAGAGACGCGCAAAGCCTTCCCCTGGGTGTCAGAGCTAATGATGCTCTGCCTTGTCATTGGCGTCACTTGGTGTTTTTCTCCTGTAGAACCTAGGTTCCTCTGGGCGAAGACTGTCAGGTTTGCCTCAGCAGAACCTAGCCGAGCATCTTGCCACAAAATAGGACAAACAGCTCTTGAAGGAAATAATCTCTTCCAAAGAACCCCTCTGGTTATAGCATCTTTGGCACTTGCAGTAGCTGACTCTGTGCTTCTCGCCACATGGAAGAGGATGGTGAGGAAAAGGCGCCAAAGGAAACGAAGAGGACAAAGCACAGTGGCTGGAGCGCCGGACGGAGGTGGCCAAGAGTCACCGAGTAGAGACCCGCTGGGTCTGCAAGTCGTTTCTCAGCGCTTCACCTCACGTGCCCCCACCTCCTAGGCCTGAGTGTGGGATGCATGTTTAATACGGGGACTGGCAGGGCACACCTGAGGACACAGTCTAGGGGGGGTCTCATGGATGTGACATGTCACATGCCCACAGGCCCCGGTGTCTCTGAAATGACAGCAAGGAGAGAAGCAGGTGTTCAGAGGTCTGCTGAATCCACAGGCTTCATCTGCTGGGAACAACGTAGGGGACAGAAAACAGGGGGCCACTGTCTGGAGACCCTGAGAAAGCTCCAGAATGTCCCTGCCCTCCCTCTCCCAGGCTCTGGGGTCGCCCACTGCCTGCTCCGATGGCAGCAGAACAAAGGACCCTGATGGGCATCCGTGTTACGGGTGCTCTGGCCACCGCCACTCCAAGAGAGCCACAGGGCCCACGTCCCTCACAAAAGGCAGGCACCGGCCTGAGGTGGGTCCCGTCCAGACCCTCCACATCAGGACCCTCCTATCCCTTCTCGAATTCCTCATCACCACACGGAGGGGACACAGCAGGGCGGAGCGATGCCTGAGGTCATACACATGCAAAGCATTATCCTGTATTCACCTGCTCTTGGAAAACGATGCCTGCACAGACAGGGCTGCCAGCTGCTGGAAAGAACAGCCTGGTGTGGGTTGCCTGCCTCACCCTGGGGACGGTCATGCCCTGAAATACGACTCACGGAAATAACAAGATGATACTGTCCAACCCAAATTTTACGTTGTCTCTAGTCAGCTCCAGTTACCTTCAGAGGAAGCACGAAAGACAAAGCTATGTGAATTTCAAGACACGTTTACTTAAAAGGCACACACGGGGGAGGATTTTGGAACAAGGGAGAGAAGAGTTGTCACGACACATAATGATACCTGTTCCTATTGCAAAACGTTTATTTTCATTTTCATAGGACTTTCATCTCCAGCCTTCTGAAATTGTGCAGAGACACGCAGGGCATAAAGCGCAGGTGGCTGTGGAGGTGCAACATCCCTAAGACCCCTGAGCTCTGACCGCAGGTGCCTCACTCGGCCAGGGCTCCCCCCTCCACAAGCCAACTGTCCCAAAGGAAAGTCTCTAAGCTTCTGAGAGCCTGCAACCTTCATATCAATGAGTGACAATTACAGGATTTCCTACTTATTACTCCAAATAATATGAAGATTTCTATTCTGTCAATCCATCACGGCTTGATTAGATTTTCTAAAGGTGCTCAGGCTACTTCCTCATTTGATAACCAATGCAGGATGTCTCAGAGACCCGTAATAGCCACTCAACATGTTTCAAACTTTCTTCTTCAGGGGCACAAACAAAAGTAACAAACCCACGGAAGAAAGGATCTGCAAACCATTTACCTGATACAACAGGATGTTACCAACTCTCACAACTCAATAATTAAAAAACAAGTAATTCAGTTTTTAACACGGGCAAAGGATCTGAATAGACAGTTCTCCAAAAAAAGATATACAAGTGGCCAATATGCATGAAAAGATGCTCAGCATCACTAGACACCAGGGAAATGCAGATCAAAAGCACAGTGAAACCGCTCTTAGTCTGTCACTACAAAACCTTAGACTGGGGCTTAAATGGCAGAAAGGTATTTTCTCACAGTTCTGGAGGCTGGAAGTCCAAGATCAAGGTGCAAACACAGCTGGGTTCTGCTGAGGGCTCTCTTCCTAGTTTGCAGACAGCTGCCTTCTTGCTGTGTCCTCAGGTGGCAGAAGGAGAAGGAGCAGCCCTGGGGTCTCTGACCCTAACCCCATCTCGGGGGTCCAGCCTCATGACCTCGTCTAACCCCAAATGACTCCGAAAGGCCCCATGTCCGAAGAGCACCACACCGGGGCTAGGACTTCACATGCGGATTTTGGGGAAAATAATTCAGCCCAAAGCCATTCCCATTAGGATGGCTATAATAAAAAGACAGACAGCAACAAGCATTAGGAGTTCCTTGGTGATCAAAAACATGGTGCGAAAAAACTATTCACAAAACAGAAACAGACTCACAGACTCGGAGAACATACTTATGGCTGCCGGGGCAGGGAGGGAAGGAGTGGGATGGACTGGGAGTTTGGGGTTAGTAGATGCAAACATCGAGAGTGGATAAGCAATGAGACCCTACTGTAGAGCACAGGGAACTATATCCAGTTTCTCGGGATAGAACATGATGGAAGATAATGTGAGAAAAAGAATGAACACACATGTACGACCAGGTCACTAGGCTGTACAGCAGAAACTGGCACAACGCTGTCAATCAACTTTAATTTTTTTTAAAAAAAGGAGTTCCCTGGTGGCCTAGTGGATAAGGACTTGGTGTTGTCAGTGCTGTGGCTCAGGTTTGATCCCTGGACCCTGTAACTTGCACATGCCACAGGCATGGCAGAAAAGAAGGAAGGGGGGAAAGAAGGAGAGGAAGAAAGAAAGAAGAAAGAAAGGAAAGAAAGAAAGAAAGAAAGAAAGAAAGAGAAAGAAAGAAGGAAGGAAGGAAGGAGGGAAGGAAGGAAGGGAAGGGAAGGAAAGGAGGGAAGGAGGGAGGGAAGGAAGGAAGGAAGGAAAGAAAAGAAAAGAAAAGAAGAAAAGAAAAAAGAAAAGAAAAGAAGAATCAACTTCTGCAGCCCAAAGGAGCCAAGTCCTGGCCCCCAAACTCACCAGCAGTGTGACCACCACGCAGAGGTGACCTTGAGCCAGCGACCCAAACTCTCCTGCCCTCTGTTTCCTCTTCTGTTAAAATCCTTGGAGGCTGTTATGAATGTTAATCAAAACCCATGGAGGAGTTCCCGTTGTGGCGCAGTGGAAACGAATACAACTAGGAACAATGAGGTTGCAGGTTCGATCCTTGGCCTCGCTCAGTGGGTTAAGGATCTGAAGGATCTGGCGTTGCCATGAGCTGTGGTGTAGGTCACAGATACGGCTCAGATCTGGCGTTGCTGTGGCTCTGGTGTAGGCTGGCAGCTGTAGCTCCGATTCAACCCCTAGCCTGGGAACCTCCATATGCTGTGACTGCGGCCCTAAAAACCAAAAAAAAAAAAAAAAAAAGGAAAAGGAAAATGGAAACACTTCACAGGGCCTTGCCCATAGAAAGCTGTATCCCATAGACGTTCACCTTAATTACGCTTCTGAACAACCACAAAAATCACTCTTGCGCAATCGCCAGTGATTCTTTTTGCCAACATCATCAGAAACTTGGTTGTGTCTAGGGAGAAGGGGCAGGTTGGTATTATTTTCCTACTTAGGCATGGCATCATAAGCTACACAAGCATGTCAGTTCCACAGGAATGTGACCTAAGCGGGGCTCTATTTTCAGATACAGTTTGTGATATTGCAACTGAGTCACAACGGTCCTGGTTTCAACCTGGCCAGACAGCTCTGAAATAACTTCCCTGGAGGGAGACTTTTGAGGGGCACTGCTGACCATCCCACGTCTGAGGACGACCCTTCGGTGGCATCTTGCTTCTGTGGGTGAAGCCAGCTTCGGAAGAGATGCCATGAGCCTGCTTGCACACACTCTCCACATGTTGCTCTTTGCACACGCTCTTTGCTCTCTGGCTGTGTCAAAACTCATACGCTTCATGCATTCTGCCCTGTTTCTTCACTTGCTTGGGGGGGATGCAACTTACTTTTTAATCAACTCTATTCAAGTATAATTTGCACATAATACAATTTATACATTGTTAGGTGCACCGTTCAATAAATTTGGACCAACCCATACAACCCCCCAATCAAGATATTTCTACTCCCCTGGAAAGTGCCCCTCCCCATCTCTCCATGCCCACACCCCCCAACTCAGACAACTGCTGATCTGCTTGCTGCTGTTCTCAATTAGTTTTACCTGTTCTAGACTTTCACAAAACAGAATTATAACAGCATTCTTTTTCTTTCAGCTCTTTGTTCAGTGTAGCATCTGTGAGATCTTCCTCTGTTGTCAAGGTATTAATAGTGCATTCCTTTTAATTCATCCATCCACTGAATTCACTTTGGATGGATATTTGGATTATTCTAGGCTTTGGTTACCATGATAGTCTCTGTCTGTCTTCTTTAATTGTCTTATTTAGTCTATTTACATTTAATACTGTCTTTCAATTGTTTATTTGAAATCACTGCAGACTTAGAGAAATGCTGCAAGGATAGTTGTGTTCCCCCTAATGTTAACATTTTTACGTAACCGTGGCACAGGCAGCAACAACAGGAGATTGCAACAGTATGATTAAGTACTTCGCAGATCCTCTTCCAGTTTCACCACCTTTCCCTAATGTCTTTTTCTGGCCCCAAGTCCAATCCAGTCCTGAGCCTCACATGACATTTAGTTGTCATGTCCCCTCCAATCAGTGACACTACCCTGATGTTTCTCCTATTTTCCTTGACCTTGAAACTTGGATGTGTACACTTGCGGGCGGCCCCTCCCTCAGTTTGGGTTGACGGGTGTTTTCTGGAGAGCAGGCTATGGTTGTGCATTTTAGGCAGGCCACCAGGGAACTCCAGAAGTTGATTTCTTAAGCGCTGCATGTAGAGATTAGATTTTCATAATAAAGATATTTGTGTTAATGATATTTTTTCCCACATAGTCTCCAATGCCAAGGCAGTGAAACAGGAAAATACAAAAAGGAAAAAACAAAAAGCCTGGCACTCTAGGTATAAGATATAACTTCTTTTTGACCCTTTAGGATAGAATTTCACCTCATCAGACAAGGTTTCACAAAGTTTTCAAAGACCCTCTCCTAGAAGTAGAGAAACAAGAAGACAGGTGCCAGGTATGAATCACTGTTGAGTCACCTGGGGCTGTGTTTTGTCAACGGATTAAAAAGTCTCCGGGTCACCTTTCCTTCCACTCTGCACATCCTGCAGGTTCGAACAGTGCCTTACACGGGTTACAAATCACTTTCATATCCACCGGCTCACTTGCTAGTTCAACTCTGTGATAAAGGCGTGGAGGGGGTGCACTGGGAGCCTCTTACACATGAAGACAGGGAGACTGGTCCAAAGTCCCTGGGAACACAGGGGCAGTGATCCTAGACTTCTGTTTCTGTTTCTTTTTCTTTTCTTTTTTTTTTAAAGGGTCGCACCCGTGGCGCATATGGAAGTTCCTGGGCCAGGGGTCAAATTGGAGCTGCAGCTGCTGGCCTACACCACAGCCACAGCAATGTGGGCTCCAAGCCTCATCTGCGACCTATACCACAGCTCATGGCAACGGTGGATCCTTAACCCATTGAGCGAGGCCAGGGATTGAACCCACATCCTCATGGATACTAGTCAGGTTTGTAACCTGCTAAGCCACAATGGGAGCTCTGATCCTGGATTTCTGATTCACAGGCAATGGCAGGGAGGCCGAGTGTCCCCAGGCATCAGGGTCCAGGGTCTGTGGGTCAGTAGACGTTCAACATGAGGACTTCCTGCTGTGGCGCCACGGAAACAAATCCAACTAGTATCCGTGAATACGCCCATCCGACGAATCCAACTAGTATCACTCAGTGGGTTGGGGATCTGGCATTGCTGTGGCTGTGGTGTAGGCTCGTAGCTGTAGCTCCGATTCAACCCCTAGCCTGGGAACTTCCATAGGCCACAGGGGCGGCCCTAAAAAGCAAACATAAATAAATAAAAATAAAAGCTTAAAAAAAATGTTCAACATGAAGATGACACTCTAAACATTCTACTTGGCAAAACAACAGAAGCACATTCCCAAGGGAATACCAAGGCGAGCACCAGGAAATAACAACAGGTCATCATAGTAAACGGTGCTCAGTGACACTTCCTTATTTCACCAAATCTAAGAAGCTACTGATTCTACAATGTACCATTATTCCATGCCAGTCAGAAAGCAAAGTCCTCCCAACTAACCCATGACACGTTGACTTTAAGATGCATCCTGACCTCAGATGTGTCCAAACATGTCTCAGGTTTGATGAAATGCAGAAATGCAAGACCCGCTTTCTCCAACTGCAGTTATCACCTTCCCCGGCGTCACTAGCTCGTTACCTTATCGATACTGTTGAATAGCGGCAGTGCTGTGTGTGGGACTGTCAGTGGGAAGAGGAACAGGATGAAAGAATGAAAGCATCATCTGCTGGGAATCTGCTCAGATCGGGTCCTTCAAGGAAAATTCTAGGAGCCTGGAGCGGTGAGCTCTCAGCAGCTCCCTGTAAAAGCAGCTGTTACAAGAGTGAATTTTCAGATCTCCTTTGTCTACTGCCCGTCAAAAGAAATCGCATGACAAACGCTCAGCTCTTGGGGCGCAAACCCTGTGCAGGTATGGAGCATCTGGGCGACGACACCCTGACACCTTCGTTTTGTTCAGTGAAGAGTTAAAGGAGGCGGCTGGTGCTGACCACGTGCCACGAAGCGCCCAAACGCACACAAAGCATCAGAGCAGATTCTCAGCCGAGCTGCCCGCTGCGATCCCTGTTGAAAGGATGAAGGACGGGGAGCTCAGGAAAGCTCAGTGGGTGGGGTGAGGTCCATCGGGTGTGAATGTCTGCGTCAGGATTCAAACCCACGTCTGTCCACCGGCCCCCGAAGGCCCTGTGCTTTCCATTGCTCAGGGGACAGAAAGCAGGAAGGGTGGAGGCCTTTAAAGGCCTGAAAATCAGCTAGACTAAGCCGGAGTCTGGAAGGCCAACACTCTGTCTAAACAACTGCCCAGCAAACTATGGACCTTTTGCTGCAGAAGGGCCCATTCACGTGGGGACCATCGGTCCGTGGGACAGCTGTGCACCTGAGTGAGGGGGTTCCTGGCACCACCCCAGCTTCACGTCACGTCTCACCTAAGATCTGCCTGAGAACACAGAGCCACCAGCCACGCAGCTGGAAGCGAGGACAAGATGTGAACACAATCACCATGGAAGACAACGTGTAAAGAGGGCCACACGAACGACCTCTGAATATAGCAGCCCCTTGCAGCCAACTCCCAGCCATCAGGGACATTGGTGGCCGTGGAGCTGGGCTCTGCACTGCACCATGAAGAACAGACAGGTGCTAGTAGCCAGAGGAGGGAGCGTGCGTGGCTCGAGCAAGCATCTGGGAACAGGACATGGGGGAGAGGAGAGGAGTCTGGGGAGGTGGAGAGGGTGAGGTTTGACGGGTACTCACCACCAAGGTAACAATATTCTATGAATTCACTTGGGGCTCAAGAAGGCTGAGCAGGTGGTGGGTTTCAGGGCAGCAGGGTGACCGTCTGACTACCCTGCGGAGTGGACCAGGAACCACCAGCTGGCGGGAGAGCTGGAGGGGTAATTCACACCTGACTCACAAGGGCTCACGCCTGGGCAGGGGCATCAAAACACAATGCAAAGCAGATCATAACCCACCGGACTTAGGGAACCAAAACAAGGAAGGCTCCTCAGGAAAAGAATAGAGACACTTTAGAACAGTGGTTCTCAACCGGGGGCATTTTTGCAATGTCCAGCGGTATCCAGGGACATTTTCAGGTGTCATCACCGGGAGGGTGGCATCGGGGGGCGGGGGGCGCAGAGGTCAGGGATGCCACTAAACAGTCCACAGCAGACAGGGAAGCTCCTGCAACAAAGAATTCTCAGGTCCACAATAATCCACCATGTTGAGGTCTAGACACATAATTTGGGGACCGTAGGGAAACGGAAGTGGCACCAGGGTTCCACTCACCAGGCAGCTCACAAGCCAAAAAGGCAAAGGAACCATGGGCCTTCCCTGCAGCAATGCAAGCGAGTCACCAGGACCTGCACACACTGTCCACTCCCCCCACCGCGCCCCATTCTGTCTACACTCCTGTGCACCTGCTGTGCCCTGGCCCCACGGGCATGGTCCCTGCCCTCCAAACATTACCGACCAGAACGGAAGCAAGCATGGAAGATGCACACCCATGTTCCATGTGTGCTTGGACATGGATGCGGTACAGACACAAAGGGAACGCCTCTTTCCCGAAGGAGCCTGGAGGCCAGCGTTGGGCTCGGAGGGAGAAAGCGATACGACATGACATGACATGCTTGAGCAGCGTGGCTGCGGCCGCCTGGGCAGGAAGATCAGTCAGGAGGCTGTGTCTGTAACTCAGGAGAGGTGCTGCTGGAAGGAGGCAGGAGAAGGGGCCGGAGGAGGTGAGAAGAGGTCAGGGATCTGGGTACCTCCCGAAACCAGACTTGGCGAGGTTCCCGGCTGGGTGGGGTGTGGGCAATGAGAGCAGGAACTCGCGAAGGCCTCCAGGGCCCAGGGCAGCCCAGAGGGTGAGGCGGAGAGCGCATGCGAAGCAGGTCTAAAGGGAAAGGTTGGGGGACTGGGCTGGGCCGCCCCTCAGACCTTCTAGAGAAGACATCGCTTGAAGAGTAGAGATGCGCGGGGGAGGGGCAGGCAGGAGTTGAAAGCGTGAGGTCGGCAAGAAGGTCTACAGCCATCTGTGTGCAGAGAAGAGACAAGGTCCAAGGAGAAGAAGAAAACCAGGAATGCTGTGGCCAGTGAGGGAGCAGAGAGCCTGGGAGAAGGAGGTGCCTGGAGGCCAAGTGCAGACCAGCGTTAAGGAGCGGGTGAGGGTGCAGCGCTTGAGGGCCCGTCCTACCAAGCCTCCTCATTTGAACTCAGTGGGGCTTCACTGGACCCTTGCACCCGGCAACCTGGGGCCAAGGACATGAGTGCTAGGAACTTCTAGATGGTACCAGTTGGTTGTCTGCATCGACAGCCTCGCGAGGTAGATGGCTGTGCACCTGGGATGCACTCGTGGAACTCCTAACCCAGCTCCTTCCCCATCTGTCCATCTGGTCTCACGTGGGGCCAAAAATATCCCACTAGCAGCGGCACAGGGAGGAATGTTCCAGGTCCCCTTGAGAGCAGCAGGGGATGCAGACGGAGCAGAGGTCAGGTCAACGCTTGCTCTGGCGGGTCTCCCTCAGGCCTGGACCGTTCCTTCTGCTTCCTGTTCTTTCTGCATCTCTACTCTCTCTCTACTGCATCCCCACACCACCTGCACTATGGCTGCATTGTACACAGGTGGGTCTTCAGCAGGTCTGGGGGTGCTGCACACTTGCTATCTCTATGTCCAAGGAAGCACTGGAGCAAAAGTTACTCAAGTCCAGGAACTGAATCTTACACCTCCAACACCTAGGATGGGCCTGGACCAATATTTGTTATTCGAATAATTCAATCGACAGAAAAATCATTAAGGATGGCGTTCTCCTTAGGCCACATAGGCCTATTTCTAGCAATGAACATTACAAAGCTCCTTGCCCTAAGATCAACAACCACAGGCAGTTACGGAGCATTTGAAGCCCAGGCACTGGCAGACACTGTTTTGGCTCTGAGGATGTAGCAGACACTGACCAAAAACCAATAACTAACAGAGTCAGAGATGGTGATGAGTGTTCCAGCACAAAGAGCAGGGAAGAGAGAACTCGAGGAGAGGGCGATTCCACCGCTGAAGCGCGAGAGTGGGGGGACCCCTCCGGCACAGCAGCATCATGTGTGTCCACATGGGCAGGAAGGCAGGACCAGGCCACGGGGAGCCTGGCAGACCACGGTGTGTGGCTGGCTTGTGTTTTATTTTTTTAAATTTTTTTTTTTTTGTCTTTTTGCCATTTCTTGGGCTGCTCTCACAGCATATGGAGGTTCCCAGGCTAGGGGTCGAATCAGAGCTGTAGCTGCCAGCCTACGCCAGAGCCACAGCAACGCAGGATCCGAGCCGCGTCTGTGACCTACACCACAGCTCATGGCAACGCCAGATCGTTAACCCACTGAGCAAGGGCAGGGATCGAACCCAAAACCTCATGGTTCCTAGTCAGATTCGTTAACCACTGCGCCATGACGGGAACTCCCTGGCTTGTGTTTTAATTGCTAGAGGTAAGGAGGGTATTCTCCGGCAAGAGCGAAAAGGTCCTGCATACATCAGGAAAGACACAGGAAATCTGCAGGAAACTCCGCTTGTGATGGCTCTGTGCCTGACATGCTGAGAGTCGGGACTCCAGGTGGCTGGAGATCAGGTCAGGAGCAGGGCTGGGGCTGGCAGACTCTGGGCTGGGACAAGTTAAAGGACCCAATCCAAGCCCCCAGATGAGGCCTTGCCTCCATCCTGGAGAAGGGCCTGTCGCTGGGAAAGCCGTAGGTCCCTGCTTGTCAGCCCGAGGTGCTCCGTGGTCACAAGGAAGGTCTTGGACAGCAGCAGAGGCGTTTGCTAGGGCTGCATCAGTGAACTTTAAACATCCGAACTCGAACGCCTCTAGGTGGGAAAACACGCTCAAGTTCGCACTTGGGCCCTCCTCCACCCCTGGCTGCAATCAACCCCCTCCAACCCGAATTTCAGTTTCCCCAGCCCCACGCCAGGCGCCCCTGAGGCCAGGCCCTCACAGGCACTTGGCTGGCTCACCCCCACGTGGGATCTTCTGTGTATTCAAAGCTCATTTTAGATCTGATTTCACAGAGGTTATCTTTTCAAGATTAAGAAAATACAACATGTCAAGATTTTGAGTAGTTTCCAAACACAGGGACGGTCTCGGCATCTGCTCACTTAGGACAGACTGCTTGGAGATGGGGTCAGACCCCAACCCATCAGAACCCCTCTCCTGAGAGTGTAGACCCCTCCTTCCCTTCACGACCCACCGCCGACCCTGCACACCCGGCCCCCTCGTGGTCATTCCACAAACCAGGACCTCCCTTCCCACTGACGACTGCTCCCCACAGCAGCCTGTGCGGCTGGAAATGTGGGGCAGGCTGGGCGGGGGCTGAGGGTTCTAGGTGCCCCTCTCCACAGCAGCACGGCCTCGCCCACAGCCTGCAGAGCCCACATGCCGCACGGTGGGTGCCGGGGGTTTACACAGCCTGGTCCTCACCCACTTCCTCTCAGCAACCACAGGCAGGAATGGAAAGCTACTGTCTCCACGTACAGCTGAGCAAACTGAGGCACAGAGACACCGGGTCAGGTGGTGTGGCCAGCTTCTAAGTGCCAGCAGAGTGACTCTAGCGTCCAGCCTTATCATCTTTGCTTCCCGCAGTATGCAGTCGGGGCATAACCTGATAGCACCGTCTAGAACCCCGCCCCACTCCCACCCCACTCACCAGCCCTGCTCCCGGGTGGGATATGACATTTCTGGTCCTGTGCTTGGATGCCAAGACTCTTCAAAGGTTTAATTACTTTGATTGCAGGTCTTGTATCCCAACAAGACCTGTATGAAGTAGTTGGTAATTCATTACTAAAATTTCCGGGGAGAAACTTCCCGGCAAGTAGGGGTGAGGCGCAGAACCTTATAGATGAGCCCGTGAAGGGACACAACTTCCTCCGCATCCCTCATCGATGCCCCCCCCGCCGCCCCCCCCGACATCTCTGGGTATTTGCTGAGAAGAGAAATGGATGGGAGGGCCCGGCAGGAACGGAGAAGCTCTGCAGCTTCTCCCCAAAGTCCTCTCTCTGAAAGGAGGGCAGAGTGAGACTCAGCAGTGAGCTCGGGGCAGAAACGCTTTGTTCTCATACCTTTGCCCCCCTGAGCAGGGCTCAGAGCAAACCTCCCAACTGGACATTCCAGATAACTCTGATGTGACCGTCGGGGGCTGAAGTTAGTAAACCAAGAACTTCTAACCAGCTGCCTTCTCAAACGGAATCCCAGGCCTCAGGAAATCGGCCCCGGACCTTTATCAATTATTCAGACAGGAGTGACCTTGGAGGAGCTAGCATTTCTGGGGCTCAAGGAAGCTAGAGAGGAGCAGGGACCCCCCGGTGCATCCCTGCCACCTGGAACTCAGGCCCGGGGTCCCCAGGTCATCAGTAGCTGGAGACAGAGTCTCAAACCATCCTTGCCATCCCGACTAACCGCAGGAGCCCCTCCAGGCCAGGCCCAAAGCCAGAGGCACAGCCTGAGCCTCCAGCCCAACCACAACCCCTGCCTGCAGGCCCGGGGGTGGGAGACGGGAACTGAAAGCAGCCAGAGGCCCCGGGTAGGAACGGGCCTCCTCTGCCCGCTTCTCTACCCTGGCCTGGTCCGCAGCAGAGGGATCTCCCAAACGGAACCAGCTAAAGCTGCTTGAAACAACGGACTGCCGGCACTGGAAGGGGCCTCTAGGGCAGACTCATCTAATGCCCACACTGCAGAGAGACCACCGCGCCCTCCCCCAGCAAACCTCCCCTCAGAACCGCCCCAAAGAACAGCACACACATACAGGCGGGCTGGGATCTCTGGGGGTCAGAGGGTTGGGGTGCAAAAGAAATTCTGAGAAAACACCCCGGTGTCTTTAGGGCCTACACTTGCTCACAGGAGACCCTGGGGTCTCGGGCTGGGCTGGTGACAATTATCGGCAGGAGGGTCTCAGTGGCAAAGCCTGAGTCGAGGCTGCCTGAATCCTGTGTGTCTGATATTTGGAGGGGCCGGAGAGAGCCTCTCCCAGTACCAACCAGCTTCCAAAAAGAGATGGGAGGAAAGCCACGTGGGGAGAAGCACAGAGGAGAGAGGCCGGCTTAGAAAGTCTAGAGGAGATTTCAGGTTGCATGGTTGGGAAAGACCCAGCTGCAACCACAGGAGCGAGGACGTCTGGAAACGCTGCCCAGTGGCCAGCAGGGCGAGACCAAGAGCCAGTGGGTCAAACTGGGATGAGAGGGCGGAGGCTTAAATTTAGCCAGGTAAACAGAGCTGCTGGGGGTGGGAGAGCAACTGGGAGACGCAGGCCATCACCTGCCAAGGGTGGCCAGACTCTACCAAGCTGCAAGCCCACCTTCTGGCCTCCGCCAATTCGCTGCCTGCCCAGGGGGGCGGGGTGGACCGTCCGGCCCTCGGAGATGGGGAGAAGGTTACTCTTACCGTGGAAGGTGGTTCAGATTAAAAACGACAGGCCCTTTCATCTTCATCACAGTATCCGTTCCCACCCCCCTACTGGATTTCTCTGGACTCATGGATGCAGTTTGAAGATGCTTAATAGAAACCAGCCAGGGCTGCCCTGAGGTGAGTGTGGGGATCCCCCCTGTCCCCTCGGCACCAGGAGTTTCTAGATCTATTGCTGTTGTGAGTCTTAAAGGGGCTACAAAAAAACAGCACCGACCAGCCACTGAAAAGGCCTGGGCCCGTGTCCAGGTGTGGACGGAGCACAGGTGGTGTGGGGAGACCTGTTTGGAAGGTGAAGGGCTAAGCGGCAGGCAGTTTGAGGAGAGCGGGACAACAGCGCCCGAGCAGCAGACAGGAAAGCTTCGTGGCCACGCTCGTGTTTATCTGGGAGACTCACGTAAAAACCTCCTCCCCGGCTGGGGCGGCCTGCCAGCAACCCAGACCCCACAGAACCACCCTGGGAGGGAGCCCTGGAACAGGCTGGCCTGGGCTCCTGTCCTCCATGAAAAAAAAAAAAAAAAAAATTTGCCAGCTGCCACTGCAGTAAGACCAGGGGGACCTACCAGGTGAAGAACAATCCAGATTTTTTCTTTTCACAGCATATGGCGCCCAGCAATTTGGCTTAAGCTTTGGGCATAGAAAATTCTTTTAGAAAAGGGTTGTTTCAAGCCAATAAGACACCCTTGGAGACAGGCGCACCACCAAAGGACCTGAAGCGGGGCTGGTTTCAGACACCCTGAGCAAATGCCTACCCACACACTGGGAAAGCAGGGCCAGCTCCCAGTTCCGGCCAAGCAGACCCCTGTGTCCCATGCCTGCTGCTGGCTTTCTTTAGCAAAGGACGGGCAGCTACCCTTAGGTCCTCATCCGCATGTCCTCTCGGGAGGTCCTTTACTCCACGAACCTCCTCCCTCGCCCCTTTTGGGGTTGAGCCCTGGCTCAGGCCGGCCTCTCTCCCCGGGCTCCAGGCTGGACCTCACCACAAAGAGCCCGGTTGCATCACTCCTCTCGCAAGAGTGCAAAAGGCTCTGAGCACTGCCTTTCCTTCCCAGGAGACACACCTCCTTCCTCCCTCTATTTATAACCACAAATCTCTGTGAAGAGAGAACAGACGCTATTTTGAAATGGAGGAAACCACCACTCAGCCTCCCACCTCTCACAGGTCGGGGATTTGCCAGGATGCCCATGTGCATCTGGACGGGTGTGTGGGCACAAGCTTGGGGCCGGGCATCCACGCATCCCCACCTGAGATGGGAGCCTGGCCTTTGATAAGTAAACTGCACATGTGAATCAGCAGCAGCAGGAGGCGCGGGATCCAGGAAAGGGTCCTCGGCTTTCCCAGAGTGTGGCTGCTGCTCCCTGGTCCCTATGGTGCCTTAGGGCCAGCCACAGAGGGGTCATCCTAAGCTGCCACCCCTGTGCCTGAATGGGCACTGACCGCACCCACTGACCCAGAGATTTCTTCACCCACACTGACGGCAGGGTCCAGCCATCCCATCACAGCTCTGTCAAGTGGGCACTTCCTTGGCCACTGGAGCAGTTCTGGAGACTGGTAACCTGATCCTAGCCTTTCTCTTCCAGGTACCAGGCTGAAACTCTGCCCAGGGAGCAACTGAAAGTTGTTGCCAAGTGGCCAGGTGGCCAAAGCAGTGAAGAAGGCCCCGTAGAAAACAGAGAGCAAATGCCCATCACAGCTGGATAACCGCCTTGGCCCGCCGGCTCTGTAACAGAGCAGCAGCCACGCTCAGAGCAAACTGTACAATCTCTCAAAAGGACCTGCAGGGTGAAAACGTCTAGGAAAGGGGCTCTGACTAGAGTGCATGGCTAAATACACTCTGAGGCACCAAAAGAAGACGGAGAAAGGCCAGTCGGCACTTTCCCCCCTGGGCAGGGATGGGAGGAGGTCCGGGAAGCAGAGGCGCAAAGAAAGAAAACAGAAAACTCAGGACGCCCAGCCTAAGACCTGCTCGGGCTCAGGCAGGAATTCAGGCACTAAACTGGCCCTGTTCGCGGGGGTTAAAAGAATCCAGATGCAGTCCTCGCCACAGTCTGGCGGGTGCGGGGCGCAGACCCCACCGCGGACCCCAGCTGGGCCCGAGCAAGCCGGGAAAAGTGCGCGGGAAGCTGGGGGCTCGCGGCGGGCGGCCCGGGCCGGGGCCGAGCCTGCACGCCCGGGGGCGGCTCCCCGCAGCTCCGCGGCCGCCGGCCCGGGGACCCAAAGCGGCGACGCCCGCGGGCCGGGAGGGCGGGGGCCCTCGCTACCTGCCGGCCGGGGGCGGCCCGACAGGGCGGAAGCCCGCGGCCCCAGCTTTGTTCGGCGGCGGGGACCCCTTCCCCTGCGCGTTCCCCCTCCCCGCCAGTCCCCCGCCCTGCAGACCCGCCCCGGGCCGAGCTCACAGTCCCCGGGACCGGGGAGTCGGGTGGGGATGGGGCCAACCCAGGACCGCGCCTCCTCGCTCCGGACCCCGGCG
Source organism: Phacochoerus africanus (assembly GCF_016906955.1). Lineage (NCBI taxonomy): Eukaryota > Metazoa > Chordata > Mammalia > Artiodactyla > Suidae > Phacochoerus > Phacochoerus africanus. The sequence continues at coordinate 72,406,579 of NC_062550.1, read as the reverse complement.
CCCGGAACGGCCCGCGGGCACGGGGAAGCTGGGCGGCGGGACGCGGGCTCCTCTTCCCCGGCCGCCGCAGGGCTTACCTGCGCGTCCGCGGCTTGTCAGGCCCGCGGGCTCCGGCTCGCTCTTCGCCCGGCCCGGCCCTTCGAGTGCCCGCGGGGCCGGGGTGACCGGTACACCGACTCTTCACGCTGCGCTCGGGTCCCACCGAGCGTCCGCCCGGCTCCGGGCTTCGGCCAGTCGCTCCCGCCGAGCCCGCGCTCCCTGCCCGAGGCTCCCGCGCAGCGCCCGGACCGAGCCTGCAGGGCGGAGGCGGGGCGCGGGCGGCGGCCGAGCAGAGGAGGCTGGGCCCTGGCGCTGGGCTCGGGTCGCCGGCTGCGCGCTCCTCTCCGCCGCGGCCGGGAACTTGGGCCCGAGTTGGCTGCGGCGGCGGCGGCCGCGGCTCCGAGTGCAGGGCCGGCGCCGGCCAGCGGGTCCCGGGCCCCGCGCTCCGCCCCGCGCCTCCTCCCCGCCCCCGCCGCGCCACGACAACCCGCCCCCGGGGCTCCTCCCGGGCGGGACCCGGCCTCGCACCTGCCTCCGCCGCCCGCGCGCCCGCTTCTCCTCCGACCCAATTCCCCAGGGCGCGTGGGGAGCCCGCAGCCTCAGAGCCCCCGCACGCTTACTACCCCTTCGCCGGAACTCGACCCGGTCCTCCGGGAGCACCTGGGGACTCACCGGCCAGCGGCGGCCTGGGACGCCCAGCGCTCCTGCACGGAGCCCCCAGCTCAGCGGCTGCGGGGCCGGACGCTCTGGGAGCGGACTCACATAGTAGCTTTTCTACTTACATCAGACACTCGCACGCGCTTTATCCTCCTGTGAATCCCCGCAAGGAGTGATCTGTTATTTCTGCCTCACAAACCCGAGCCATTCCCTTCTAGTCCTGGACCTCTTTCGACAGCCCCCAGCAGGGCGATCCCCGGGGTCAGGAAAGCTGATGCGGCCGGGGCACACCAGGAAAAAGGTTTCCAAACGGGATATGCGCGATCTCATCACTTCTGGGACAGCGTTTGGGCTGAATCCGTCCCAAGCCGCTGAAGGGAGTTAAAGCCTGCGAAGTGACTAGAGCCTGCAAAGTCACTAGAGCCTCAGCCCCGACCTTTGTCCAAACACTTCGATTGAGGTCCCCAAGTCTGGGTAGTGAGTTACCTCCTGGCACCCCTGGGTGAGCTGCCCCAGGAGTAGCGGAGGTCCCACAGAGGCAGAACTCCAGTTCCAGCCCTGGACCCTGTCCCAGACGCTGGTAACAGGGCACAAACCAAGAAGGCCAGCATGGTTTGAGGCCTGACCTCCAAATGCTTTTCTTTCTTTCTTTCTTTTTTTTTTTTTTTTTTTTTTTTGACTTTCTGAAACCCCCTTCTCTTCTCTGAGTAGGAGGTCGCCCTGCTGAAGAAATTGACTTTGAATGCAGTACAGTGAGAAAACAAAACAACAAGAATCAAAGCCTTGGCCTTTTTAACATTAGTAACCAAACAGGGTGACAGCTTTCCCCTTTCAGCGGGGGAAGGGGTTTCAGGGAGGGTCAGGGAATGAGGGACCAGGAACCCACCACACCGGGCTAGCACTAAAGAGCTATTGTCCTCCGGGTTTTACAATAAGGAAAGTAAGAGCAGTTTTAGCCAATACCAGACTAATTAGAGGGAGAGTCTTCTGTGGAACGGTGCTGGCCTGGCAGGAGGTGCTCTAAGACTCTTCTCACCTCTCAGTGAATGGGGTTTATGAGACCAGGTTCAGCAACCTTAAAGGAATGGCCTCTAACTGCCTCGGGGGGCTGCCTTTACCAAGGGCAGCTAGTTCAAGGCTCTCTCTTTGGGGGCAGATGGGACAGGGAGGGGAGCTGATATAATGCAGTCATAAAAGCTTTGAATCCACTCTGTCAAATTACAAATAGGCTCAGATTGTCTGCTCTGCAGAATAAAGCATCAGTCTGGGGTTGGGGTCTCTGCAGGAGATCAAGGGAAGACCTTGTCCAGTAGGCCCCAATCTTTCCAGAATGCAACCTGGGAGAATTTGGGGATTCACTTCCTACTCACGTATATTGAGCCCTAAACATGCAGAGATGGCTGAGACCAGTTCCTGCCTTAGGAAGTTTGAAGTTTAAAGGAATGAGCATAAAAAAAGGCAACTTTGCTTGGCCCCAAGCCAACCGCCCAGAGGGAGAGCAGGTGACAGATGACAGCCACCCCAGCTGAACGTCCCTTGCATGGTCCTGCACCTCCCACCTCCATCTCTGTCCAAGATGAGTCAACTCTTGTGGTCCAGTGAGGGAAGCTGCAGCACCCCTGGGAAAGGAGCTTGTGGCTCAGTGGCTGGGAAAGCATTCGAACGTGGAGCCCCAAGTTCTGGGCCGGATTCCCAAGGGAAGTGGTGAGCGCCCCATTGCTTGAGTCACTAAGGGCCGGGGAGTCTAGAGTCAGCCCTGGAGGCGTGCGCTGGTGGGACATGTTTGTCTGTGATTGCTAGGTGGGGTCTCTCACCTCCTCCCAAAAATAAAACATATCCTGACTTGGCATTTGTGGTTTAAACAATGAAAGGGAGGGAGTTTCCTGGTGGCCTAGTAGTTAAGGATATAACATTGTCACTGCTGTGGTTTAGGTCGATGCTGTGTCAAGGGGTTCGATCCCTGGCCTGGGAATTTCTGCAGTGGGTGCAGCCAAAAAAGAAAGAAAGAGAAAGTGAATAATTGGACCTACGAAAATTAGTAGCGATTCTTTCCTTTTTATGAGAGACCCTGTCCTACTTCCTGGCATGCCTTCACAGGCCACCAGCCACCCCAGAGGCCCCTGTCCAAGCCAGAATGGCCTACAAAACCCAGTCGGAAAGTGTCATGGGGAGCTATCCTCCTCTGCTTCCTTAGCCCTCTGGGGCTCTCCTGTCAGGTGCATCTAGGGCTGCCCTCCTCCCCCTGGTCTGTGCATGTGGAGGGCAACTGTTCCCCTCACCATCCCAGCACCGAGAGGAAGAGCTTTGGGTCTCACAGCTGCTCCAGAGGGAGGAGGGAAAGTGCCCTGACGTGGGCAAATCCTCCACCCACTCTGCTTCTCTGGCCCTTCCCTAGGGTTTATTTGAGATCCTCGGGCAAATTCTTGGGGGCACAGGCCTGATGAGCCTTTGACAGAACAGGACTGAAAGGCAAATCTAGTCACCTTTATCAGCAGCCCATGTTCATTCTGTGCTTGTTGTCTGGATGTTCTTCTGGGGCTTGCAAAACTGGTAGATTCTGACCCAAATATCCAGACACAGTCCATAGATCACCCCCACGGATTCATGGTAGCTGGGACCATTTGGGACATGGGGGTCGGGGGTGGGATTCTGAGCACTGGAAGCAGTAGGGTTGGTAAGAAGACACTGTTTTCATGAACTTGAATGAGGCTCTGCTGTTTACTTGTAGGAAAAAGTTCACACCTCGAGGCCAGCAGTTGAGAGAATTTGCATAAAGGCAGCCTCCGGCTAAAGTATCTAGTGTCCACCTCCAAGGGTGCAGAGTTGCATTTCTCTTGATTGAGAGCTGTCCAATGAGAACAGCCACGCTCCCCACACTGGGAAGGTTCTCCTCCAACCAATTCTCCCTAAAGAGGGGCCTGTGCCCTCCAGGGGCGGGGAACCTAGCAAGGGTGCAGTGCAGGGGGCTCCACATGCCCCCCCCACCCCGAACTCTGGGCTCATTGCCTGCACGCTCTCAGGAAGGCGCCGCTGTGTGTCTCATGAAAAGGCATGGTGGCGGCAGGACCACCTGCCTCAGGGGACATGGGAACAAAATCAGGTGATACAGATGTGGAAACCCAGCCCCACATCATTCATGTGATATATAAACAATAAAAACTAATGGCAGTACTATTACTTGAAAGTGGCCAGGACCCAGTTTCCCACTTGGACAGTCTAGTGCTGCTCTTGGCCCTGAAGTCCTGGATTTTAATCCCCGTTTTTTCTCCTAGGAGAAGATGTACAGAGTCTTAGACTGTTCCTTGAATGGATTACTGCTTCACGAATATCTGGAATGAAGCAGTTGAAGGTGTCACTAAAAGTGACAAGAGACCCCAGTACCGGGGATGGGAGGGTCTTGGCCTCCGTAGCCCCAGAGCGTGGGCAGGAAGCCCCCGTGGTCGGGGCCCCAGTGAGGTCTAGTTCAGAGTTGCCATCAACATGAATTGCTACGTGCCCTTTTGAGAAGTCAGCTGCCCCCATCCCTCCTGTCACCCCTTCTCAGCTTTGACTGAGGTCCTTTCCTGTGTTCTGGGTGGAGGGGCGATAGGAGGAAGGGGGCTCTGCTCTCACGGTGGGGCCAGGGGCCAGCAGAAGGGCACACACCGAGGACAGGTGCTCCTAGGACGGGGGACACCCCGGGCAGGTCGCCTCCCCTCTGGGGGCCACAGTGTCCTAACTAAACGAACCCAGGACTGAGTCAACCGGCAAAGGGAGGCCATGGAGGTGTGGGCAGTAGACACGAATCTGACTTCGTGTACATCCCATTTTGAGGGTCAGTGGGGACCGGTCCAGTGTTGACAGTGAGAAACCGCACACTGGAGGGAGGTTAGGGGTCAGGATGGCTGGAGACGCAGCTCCAGCAAGTGAGCTGATAAATATGAAAGCCGGATGGCAAGGGTCAAGGCGGGAAGGGTGGGCGCCTCAGGGATAACCCGTGCATGTTTCACCGGGAAGGGGAGTGGGACGGGGGCACTGGGGTCAAGTGTGTGCTGCACAGAAAGGGGGCCCTGGACATGCTAGGAATCAGAGGACAAATGAGGTGAGCAAGGCATTCCTGGAGTTGGAAGGAGACGGGAGCCAGAGGAGGGAGGCTGAGGGCTCCTCGGGGTCTGTGGTCCCGGCCCTAAGGGACCTTCTTCCCTCCCATCCAGAGAAGCAGGGCCAGGAGAGCACTTCCTCCAGGAGCCCTGCAGGCCTGTGGGACCCACAGCTGGGCCTGGGACCAGAGGTGTCTCTCTGTCACTAGCTCAGAAATTGCCCCTGGAGAGGCTCCCTGGGGCTGGCTGGTTAGACTGTGGGTTTATCAGAATCCACCAGGAGAAACTGTTCAAAACACAGACGCTCAGACCTGCTGAACAGGTGTGTTTGTGGTCTGTAACTTCTGAGGCCTCACAGATGATTCTGGTCCTCAGTGCAGAGTGATTCTCGGCCATGGGATGCCAAGTGTCCACACCCAGTGAGCCTCAGGGGTGGGGGGAGAGGTGTGGGGTTTCCAAAGCCCAGGAAACCCACCAGCTGCGGTGGCAGGGGGTGGGGTGGGGGCACCTGGTTATCCCCCAGCCCGACTCCCCCCATCCTTGGCCTTGGTAATAAATCAGCCTGAATGAGACTGGGTTTGAGAGTTAATTTCAGCTAAAGGGTACTGATAAGGATGATAAAGGAAATCCACAGGCAATCCAAACATCTCAAGGTAAGCAGTGGCTTGTCTTCTGACCCATAATTATCATCAAAAGCATTTATAACCTCCTGAATCTGCCCTCTGCGGCAGGGAGCGTTGCTGACCGTTTCCCGGCCAGCAAGTCTGTCTGGCCTGAGAAGATGGTTACACCGCAGGAGGCGGACAGGGACAAGGGAGATAGAGCATCGTGAGGGACAACAGCTACACAGTCTGAGTGTGAAATTTAAAGCATATAGCCCAACAACCGCCCCTGTTCTCTGACCAGCCTACCTAGTGGTACAAGCCTCTGCGTCGTACACAACTAGACATAACTAAGTTTAGCACCTGCATTAACCCTTGATGGTCTTGAACACATTGATCAATAAAAATGACTCATAGAAAACAGAAATCAGCTGTGGCACCAGTGAGATTCTAAGAATTCTGCCTTCCCAGAAGCCCTTGAGACTTCATGCACTGGCCAGAAAGACAGTGAGAGAGAAGCGTGATTAGCAAAGAGACTGGCCTTAAACTCAGTCTTTCAAGTTTCACATGGGGGCCTTACACCTTTGATTCTCAGAGAAGAAACAAATAAATAGCAGTGGTTTTTGGTAGGCTGGGGGGTGGGTTGCAGGGCATGCGCTGAGTGGCTGGGAGGGCAGCAGATGAGGAGAAAGCAGAGGTGACCATCCAGGGAGGGGAAGCGCTGGCTAGTGGCCTCACCCCTCTTCTTAAGCTCCTACCCTCTTTTCATGTCCTCTGTGCCTCTCTTGCAGCCTGGTAACCATACCTACACCCACTGCTTGCTTCACCCGTGCACTGCTGTCCTGTGGTGCTTTTTTTTTTTGGTCTTTTTTGCCTTTGCTAAGGCTGCTCCCACAGCATATGGAGGTTCCCAGGATAGGGGTCTAATCGGAGCTGGAGCTCCCAGCCTACTCCAGAGCCACAGCAACGTGGGATCTGAGCCGCATTGCTCACACCACAGCTCATGGCAACGCCAGATCCTTAACCCACTGAGCAAGGCCGGGGATCGAACCTGCAACCTCATGGTTCCTCGTCGGATTCATTAACCACTGCGGCACGGTGGGAACTCCCTGTGGTGCATTGTAAACAGGAATTTCTGACCAGAACCACAGCAGATGATTCCCCCGTGGTGAAATTTCGGTGCTGAAGCTTCTTAATGGAGGAGATGTTTAGACCCTGGGGATAGGTGGGGACCTGGCGGTGGGTTAGATCTCACCACCCAGGCAATTGCCTGCCTCCTGTCTGCTCCCCAAGGCCTGTCAGGGCCCCCCATTCCAGCCAGCGTCAGGAAGCCAGGAGCTGCTTTCTCCGCTTCTAAGTTTAAATGTCCATCTGGGTTTGCAGTGAGTGATGGGGACAGGGTCTCCAGAAGTTGACAGAGAAGGCCCAGGTCATGGAAACCCAAGCCAGGCAATTCAGGGGGCCACAGGACGTTCGCTCGCTGGAAGGGCTTTTGAGTGTATGTTTCAAGGATGACTTCACTCTACAGTTAAAGGATCAGAACAAGCCTGGTCAAAATCTGTGTCTTAAAACTTTCTCACTTCCCCCTTAGAGAGTCCTCAGCATGGCCACTGCCAGTGACAACCACCCAGACAGACAGAAGACCTCACTTGTTCCAGATTCGGGTACATACACACTGACTCAGGTCCAAGCCCTGGTCCAGGAGCCTTTGATGTGGGGAGAGCAGGATGAATCAGGCGGGTTGGCAGTTGGGCCAGAGAGAAAGGAAGAAGGGTTTCTGTCTGGGGAGCAGCTGTCTCAGAGCTGCCAGAAGGAGGGGGGCAGGGGGAGGGGCTGGGGACCTGAGCGGGGGCGGGGGGGGGTGTGTGTGGCCCGAGAGGGAAGGGCCTGGGGTCACCGTCTCAGCAGCAGATGCTTCGGGCTGGAGGGGCCTGGTGGAGTTTGAATCACAGAGTGAAATCCCAGCCTTGTCCTTGGGGGATTGGGGGTGCTGAGGGCCAAGCTGGGGGGAGGGAAGAGAGTAAGGCCCCTTGCAGAGGCAGTGACAAAGGAGGCCCCTCAGCTGCCCAGGACTGGGTTCCAGAATCCATGCTCCCAAGAGGTGGTCCTGAGGCCGACTGTGGGGGAGATGGTGTGTCCTGTCCCACGAGGCAGCACCAGGGACCCCCCTGGCCCCCACACTGAGACCCAGTTTTAAGTTCAGGGCCCCACTCCGACTCCCTCCCCAATCTCAGTGGGCTTGGGATAGGCTGGCGGGCTGGGAGCAAGAAAGGATGTTTCAAGCAGCTGAACCCACAGGTGTAAACTCAGCTGTGGACAAGCTTGGGGAAGCCCAGGGCTGTCCCCCTTCACAGTCGCCCAGGGCGGCTGGCAGGAGAAGGTGACCCCCTGGGCCATGTTCCTCACTGAGACATGCAGCTTCTCCCAAACCAGCGCCGACAGCACCCCCTCTCCCCCAAGTAGCCGCCAGGTGTCCCACCACCTTTCTTGGGGCCCCCGGGGGAGGAGTCGGGTGGGGGTGGGGAGGGGACGCTCTCCGGCCTTAGAACCACTGTCCTGGAGGCCAGCCCTCGGGAAAGGCTCCAGGATTAGGATGGTTTCCATGGCGACAAGTGAGGGATAAATGTTAGTGTTCACCTGTCTTCCACTGGTGCGGGGCCTGAGGCCGTGTGTGGAGGGGACGCCAGCTCAGTTCAGGACGGAACTGACCAGCCCTGGGCGCCAGCCGTGCGCTGAGGAATGCAACCCGCACAGCAGCCCTCTGGGGAGCACACCGTTGTTATCCCACTTTGCAGGTAGGACTGCTGAGAGCCTGCCAGGCCAAAGGGACCCAGGTCAGGCCTCACCTGTCCCCAGGTGTACAGGAGCCTATGCGGAGAGAGAGGCTTCTCCAAACTCCGCTGCAAACCCCTCAGTTCTCCATCCTCTTCCTTCCCCTCTGGCCCAGTTCTATAAATAGCGGTAGAGGGCGAGCTGGGCTGGAGACCATGGGAGAACCGCGGAAGACAAAGTGCTTTCTATGTGATCTGCTCAAGCTCCCAAGGAGGCAGGAGACCCATTTCCTACAAACTAAAAATTGAGGAAAGGGCAGTTCTCCCACCTCTGGGGCTGGAGACCTGATGCTTTTAATACAGCAATTCTGGGGCGGTGCCTTGAGCTCCAAGGAATTCCACCCCCCACCCAGCTGAAGCCGCCCCCCGAAGTGGCTCAGGCAGCGGGAGGCGGGGGTCAGACCCTGAGCAGGGGTGGGGGCATCACGGTTTCCTCCGCGTTGGCCTCACCACTCCACCAGCCAAAAGCTGCAAAGAAGGCAAAGACCCACTGAATCCCAGGGCGGGGGGCTCCCCCTAGCGGCCCCATGGACCCACTTGCTGGTGGCCCTGGGGGGCTTGATGGGAGGAGGGAAGGGAGGAAGCAGAGGTTTGGCCAAGTCCAGAGTCTGGCGTCAGAGAGACCGGTCCCTTCCTGGGTTGTGAACCCAGGGAAGTGAGAAGATGCATCAGGATATCGGGTTGACGAGAGCTGTGTGGTAGAAGCAGCCCAAAGATCCACTGACTGACAGATGGATAAACAGAAGGCGGGAGAAACATACAGCGGAACATTATTCAGTCTTAAAAAGGAGAGAAAAAGTCGCTCAAGTCACAGCATGGATGAACCTTGGAGGATTTGTGCTCTGTGAAATAAGCCAGAAACAAAAGGCTAAGTGTTGTGTGACTCTCCTTATATGAGGCACCAACAATAGTCAAACACACAGAGACAGAAAGTAGAACAGTGGGTTCCGGGGGCTGGGAGGAGGGAGTGAATACTTTCTGTCTGATGGGGGACAGAGTTTCAGGTGGGAAGATGAAAAAGTTCAGGGGACAAGTGATTGAACAACAATGCGAGTGTACTTGACACTGCTGAACTGGACACTTGAAAATGTTGAAATATACATTTTACATTATTTATACTTTACCATAATAAGAAAAAAAAATAGGAAAAAACACACCTTTTTCTAGAGCCCTAAAAATTTCCCAAATCACCCAATTTGTGTTGCTATTTCCTACAAAATGAAAGTGCATGGCCCCTTGTTTAAAAAATCATTACAAAATCCACGATGGGTACAGCAGATGGACGTAGCGTGTGTCCCCTCTAAACCCAGGGTCCCAAGTGACGCCGTGAAGCTGCCTGACTGAATGTCCAGGATCTGCTCTAGGGGATCAAACACCAGCTGCTTGGATTTTTTTAAACAGTTAATGTTGGGAGTTCCCATCCTGGCTCAGTGGTTAACAAACCCAACTAGCATCCATGAGGATGCAGGTTCGATCCCTGGCCTTGCTCAGTGGGTTAAGGATCTGGTGTTGCCGTGAGCTGTGGTGTGGGTCACAGAGAGGCTGGGATCTGAGCGTTGCTATGGCTCTGAAGTAGGCCGGATCAACCCCTAGCCTGGGAACCTCCATATGCTGCAGGTGCGGCCCTAAAAAGACAAAAACAAACAGCAAAAAAAGCAGTTAATGTTAATCTCCAGCAAAACATCTAGAGGATGTTATTAAAGTGTTTCTGGAAATACTTTGAAAAGAAATTATTAAACACTAGGATGGGTTCACTAAAAATAAATCATCCCCAAATTAGACTGGTTTTCTTTTTTGGTGGGATTATTTGTTGGGGTGGGATAGAACCATGGATATGTAGGTACCCCAGCCCTTTCGATCAGGCAGTCACTCCACACTCGTCCCTGGATATCAGGGGCATTCGGTGATATTCCTTCTCTTCCTGCATGAAGTCAAAAATCTTAAAGAGTAAATATTTTTGAGTTTTCTTCTTTCTCAGATACCAGGATTGCTCCTTTGAAAGTCTACTCCATAAGCCTTAGAGTTGAGGTTGAGAAGCTATGTTTGAAAGTTACTTTGAAGTTATTTGGGCTTTTTCTCCAGCCATTTCAGAGGCTGTACAAGACGGTGTTTTTGTCAGATACGGTAATTAAATCTGATACAAAGGAAGCAGATACAGTTTACAGCTCGAAAATGGGGGGGGCACCCCATCTCATCCCCCAGGTTCACATCTACACTTTGGAGCTGCTGGCAGTTCGAGATTCCCAGTGAGCATTAGAGCCTGGACATCTGCTTATTAGATAAAACGTGAGAGGCAGCTTCCAAAGGTGGGGGGTGGGGGGGTGCCTGGTTGGAGTAAACAGCATTGATCTTGCTGTTCCTGGTAGCGCAGCCTTATGGGTCCAGGCTCAGCCTGTGCCCGGCCTCAAGCTGCCCAGCCCTTGGGTGGCCCCTGGGGAAGACGTGCTTTTCTCTGCCCGTGGAAGGGGGGCTCCCCCAGCAGGGGCCCCGGTTCCTCAGTGCAGAGCTCTTGGGCCAGGCTGGAGGGAGCCTCGGGCTGCAGGGCGGGGGTGTGGGGCTGCCACCAAGTGGCCCTGGGGCTGTGTCGACATTGCTTAATGCTTCCAGACCTCCTTCTGTTTAAAATGCAGAGGCTGGACAGGATTATTTTTAAGATCTTTCTCGTTCTAATCACCTACAAGTCTACAAAGAGGAATCCTCTAACATAAAAATCTGTTCAAAAACCAAACTGGCTGCCTCGCCGAGTAAGACAGGCCATGTGTAGTCGAGGAGCTCCTGCGAGAAGCGGGAAGTTCGGGCGACCCCTTAATAGAAAGCAGCCCTTCTCTACTTCCGAGAGAACGTGGATTCCTCAGGGGGGTTCTGCTCGAAACCAAACACATCTAATCAAAGGTAGTTTACTCAACCTCCTTATGGCCTTGTTCCCTGGTTGGAGAAAGGAGGAAGTGCTCAGGTGTCCTTTCAGGGCAGAGGAGAGGGGGCAAAGAATGGCCAGACAGCCTGGGGCTGCAGGAAGCGAGCCTCAGGCTGGGCCGGTAAGGTGCTGCCAGGATGCGCTCCATGTTCCAGACACTGGCCCTAAACCGGGGCCAGGAGTGAGCAAAAGAGATGGGGGGCCAGGAAGGCTGGGCCGGGGAGCAGGGGAGCAGTGACGGACAGCGGACAGGCCTTGGTGCTTGGCCCACCAGCTCAGGCTTCATTCCTGGCTAAGAGGAGCCTTTGAGAGATTCTAGACTAGGGATCGACAATGAAGCAGTGCCCAGGACTGCTGGGATCTGGTGTGGGAGGAGCCTTTAAAATGAAAAATTACGTGTGTGATTAAAAAAATACGTAACATTTATGATTTTAACTATAAGTTCATAATGCAGCGACACTAAATACTGAATAATCAGCACCATGATCTACCCTCAAAACGTTTTCATCGTTCCCAACAAAAATTCTATTCTACTTTGTATTTATTTTGTATTAATTTTTATTTAGATAAAAATAAAATAAATTTACATGACATAAAAGTTGCCATCCTAGTCATTTTTTTTTTTTTCTCTTTTGGGCATAGCCTCGGCATATGGAAGTTCCTGGGCTAAGGACTGAATCCAAGCCACAGCAGCGACTCAAGCCACTGGAGTGACACCACCAGATCCTTAACTCACTGCACCTCAAGGGAACGCCTAGTCATTTTTAAGTGTACAGTTCAGTGGCATTAAGTACACTCATGCTGTTGTACCATCACCAGCATCCATCTCCAGACCGTTTTCATCCTCTGGACTGAAACTCGGTCCCTGTTAGACACTAACTCCCAGCCCTCCCCCAGTCCTGACCACCGCCCTTCTACCTTCAGTTTCTGTGAAGGTGCCTCCTCTGGAGACCTCGGACGAGAGCACTCACATAGCACTCGTCCTTTTGTGTCTGGTTTAATCACTCAGCCTAATGTCTTCAAGGTTCCTCCAGGTTGTAGCAGATGTTAGGATTTCCTTTTTTTTTTTTTTTTTTGGTCTTTTTAGGGCTGCACATACAACATATGGAGGTTCCCAGGCTAGGGGTCAAATCAGAGTTGTAGCCACGGGCCTACCCCACAGTCACAGCAATGCAGGATCTGAGCCCCATCTGCGACCTATACCACAGCTCACGGCAATAGTGGGTCTTTAACCCACTGAGTGAGGCCAGGGAGCAAACCTGTATCCTCATGGATGCTACTCAGATTTGTTTCTGCTGAGCCATGATGGGAGTACCTCCCTTTTTTTTTTAAGGCTGAATAATATTCCATCTCAAGGATACTTTGTTTTAGCCCTTCATCCATCCATGGACATTGGTTACTTCTACATTTTGGCTGTCATGACTAATGCTGCTGTGAACATGGGTGTACAGATACCTCTTTGTGTTCAATTCCTTGCAGTATGGACCCAGAAGTGCAACTACCAGAGCATATGGTGGTTGGGTTTAATTTTGGTGGGAATCGCCATATCACTTGGGGGTAGCCTCTGAAGGGGCTTCACAAGCTACATCCAGAGAAGAGGCGGAAGGGCCTGGAAGGCTGGAGAGGAGGAGCTGGGGCTGGGGGCCAGGCAGGCTGGGTGTCCATCCTCCTGACTGTGGCCAGCTGTATGACCCCCATATAGGTGGCATCCCGCTCTGAGCCCATGTCCTTCCCATCCATTTGAGGAATTCATCTTCATTGAGCACCTACAGTGCTCCCTTCGGAGCCCAGCCTCCCTTCTGAGCACAGGGTACACATACAACAACGGATGTGGGCTGAACTCTCATTCACATCTTTCCGAGATGGGGTTGCATGAGAAACGGCAGGTTTGGTGTCTGGCGCACGGTAAGCACTTAATCGAGAGCTCCTTCCTTTCCTCCACTTGTGGACCAGGCAATCAGTGGTGCCGTGGGGTTCTCCTGTCAATAACTCCCTTCTGATTCTCATTTTTTAAAACTCAGAGAAGACCACCAGGACAGAATGGCCACAAATCTGGGGTGCATCTGTGGAGGAGGTGAGGCAGAGGCAGGGCCTGGCGGTGGGCTCGGGCTGCACTGTCCTGGGCCAGGGGGCGCTGTGAGGGACTGGCAGCCCAGGTCTGCCCCAGTGACTCACGTTACCACGAGGAACGGTGACTCATGCGAACCTGGAAACAGACCTTGATAGGCCCCCCAGGAAGAGCTGGAGAGACACACACGCAGATCCTGGTGTTGGGTCAGGAAACTACCCACCAACCTCCCCGGCTGCCAATGGCTGGGATTCTGTGTCTTGGAGTCAAAGGACACGTTGGGGATGGGTGACCCTGACCCATCCTTGGTCTATTGCACGTGGAGGAAGAGGATGTTTCTGAGGTGGGATCTTTGTCAGGAAAGGGAGAAAATGGGAGAGAAAGAAAGAGGCAGCTGCTGGGAAAGGCTTGTCAGGTTTGGGAGAAGATGCCCATGGGGCGGGGGAGCTGCATCCTCCTCCTGTCGAGGGTAAATCCCACTGTCAGGCAGGTGCCCCCGTCACAGCAGCCATGGGGCTCTGAGGTCCTTCTCCACAGGCTGGGCCCCAAGCTCACCACCCCTCCTTGCTCTGAATTCAAAGGAGCTCCACGAAGCCCAGGTTTGCAGATACAGGTACCCGGCAGGGGATATTTAATCACTGTTACAGAGACACCTGCGAACGAACGCACGTGTGGGAAACTATTCCGAGGGGATGGGAGGGACACGCCTGCGCCCCAGCGCATGGAGGTTCTGGCTCCCAGGAGGTGACACAGGGATACTGTGCCAGCCCCAGGCTGTGCTGGTGATTTTTAACACCTTATAATAGAACCAGTGCTTTTGTGAAGATGAGAAAGGCCAGTGGGTCTCCTGAGTTCTGACTGGCTGGATAGATTGGGGCTCCTGGGTCCATAGGTGAGGTCCCATGCGTCCAAACTCACAGGGGTTGCTCAGGGCTGCGGGCCTATGTCATGGTTCCTGCCTGGGGCTGCAGGTTCTGCAGAGCAGGGCTCTTGTCCTTGGCAAGGGAGTCAGAGTTCAGGACAGAAAGTCACAGTGACCCTCATGGTGCAGAACTATCCTCGGAGGTGAAACCCTCAGGGCAGGAGTGGGGTGGGGGGTCACAGAAAGGTGTTAGGCAGTGGCTTGGGTTGGCGGTGAGGCCCCCCCCCACCCCCATCCTGAGTGGCCCTGCTCTGCTGTCTCCGCTTAGAAGTCCTTCCTGTTTCGTGCGTTCTGGGGAGCCCTGCCTGGGAGGAGGCGGCCTGGAGGCAGGTGCAGGAATGGGCGGCCAGGGCCCTGTCTCCTGCGTGGCTCCGAAGTGCTGCCTGGTGGGCAGGTGTGGCTAGTTCTGTGCTGGCCGGAGTGGACCCTCCCACCTCTCCCTAAGTCCTTGAGGCTCAGGTGTGGCTCTGCTTGTTCAGGAGGAGTTCGAAGAAGGGTGGAAGCAGGATTCCTCGGTGTGAAGGCCCCCCTGTGCTCCTGCCAGTCTGAGTCTGCCTGGCGGCCCCCATCCCGCCTTCCTCCACTGATTCCTTCAGGCTTAGCTCAGTGCAGCTTTACCCCAAAGACCGTCCAAGTTGGCAACAGTTGCACATCAGGCTTTTTGGCTTTTAATAAAGGTTATGATTTAAATCTTGTGCTCTTAACACCTTCTTTGCAAGCCTCCAAGGAGAACAAATGGCCAAAGCCTGCATATATGTGTGTGAACACAGGTCGTGTGGCTATACACACACACACACACACACACAAATACTCTCAGAGGGAGAGGAGAGGAGGAATCCTTAGAAAGACTGGTTGCATCTCAGTCCCCGGCAAGTTTCCACAACATCAAATGATCCTTCAGCACAAAGACCTCCCTCTGGAGAAGCAATGCCTGTCTTAGCCTCTGGGTCTCTGCTCCCCACCAGGGCAGTGAGGTGAGCAAGGAGACAGCTTGAGAGCTGCAGGAAGGAGAGAAAAGGTCCCCATCACGGGGGGGAGCAGATGGTAAGGCCATGGTGAGACCCTCAGCCAGGGTCCCAGGCTCCAAGTCAGACCCCAGCTGTGCGCTGGGACCTGCATGGGGGGTGCTGCTTCTCCACACCCGGCCTGGAGGCAGAATATGACAGAGAAGGCAGCACATGGGCTCCCTGAAGCCTGGCTCATCTGCCCCCTGCGGGGAGCAGGGGGGGCGGTGTGGGGGGGTGTCTCATCCTAACAGACGTCTGAGCTAATGCACTTCCAGCAACACTGGCCAAAGCTGGGTGGAGTGGGCCAGTCCTGGACTCAAGGCTCATGGGAGGCCAAGTAAGCACAGCAGTCCCAGGCCCTTGGCAAGTTCAGGTGTGAGCACAAGTATGTACCACTGCATGTAGGGGCTCTAGAGGAAAAGCAGATCAGGGGCCTTCCAGAAGCAGGCTTCCAGTGGCAGGGCGGGTAAGTGGGGGTCAGAGTGTCCTTCTACTTCTGGGATGGATGGGCGCCCACACCTGCTGCAGGTTCCAGTTCATGTCGGAGAGCTGTGGGCTGGACCCCACCATGTGACGTCCTGGCTAAAGAATCTGGCGTCAGGCTCCAGTCTCCCGGGTCTCTTTTGTCACACTGACTAGCAAGCAGGGCAGACAAAGCCTGCATTCAAGAGCCCATCCCTGCAGGAGGATGGTGTGGCAACTGATGAGGCATGCGTTCTGGCATCCAGAGCTTTTCCCCAAGAGCAGAATATGATCGTTGGCATCCAGTGCCCCTGGGGGAGGCCACCCCTGGCCCAGGCCCAGACCCAGGTTGCAGGGGGCACTGATTAGGACAGTTAAAGAGGCCAAGATCCCCCAAGGAGACCTCCCGTTTCAGGCCTCGGCCTCCCATCTGTGGGAGTGGGCATCCTTATTTCTATTTTAAAAGTGAGGAGACTGAAGATCAGAGAAGCCAACTGAGTTCTCCTGGGCCACACACCCGATATGTGGCAAAGACGGGACAGGACCCTGTCTAACTACTCCCATCCCACTTGCCTTCCTGCTCAGCACCAAGGTTCTCCCCAGGCCAAGCCCAATTTCACTGGTTCTCTGCCCACAAGCAGGGTGGGCTTCTTGCTTCCCATGCCCCTGTGGGCCGCACAGAAGCTGAGCGTGGGGAGGGGCCAGGCAGCCTGGAGAAGTACTGGGACAGCTCAGCCCCTCCAGCTCAGCCTCCCACAAGGGATCCTGGGAACATCCCCTGAAGACCCTCTTGGACAGGAAGGCCGAGTGACTGCTTGTTTTCTTTTCCTCTAAGGTACAGGTTACTCCTAAAAGCCACAGGCCATCCTGTGTCCACACTCTGGAGCCACCTGGGGGTGTGGCCAGCCGGGGCTGATCACTCTGGGGACGCCCAGAAAGGAGCAGCTGGTGTCAGGCGGAGCATGGATGGTGGTGGGAAGGCAGTGCAGCCCTCAGGGCATCAGCTCCTGGGCAACCCCCATGTTTCCCTCTTTCCTCTGAACCCCCATTACCCATCATGCCCCAATCCCTCCATCAGGGGGAGGTGTCCCCATCACTCTCAGCTTCTCCCCGACTCTGAGCTCTCCGTGGTGCCACAGGCCAGTAGAGGAACAGGGAGAAAACCTGGGAAACACCAATCAGGTTCAAACCCCAGACCCCTGGTTTCTTGCTGTGTAGCCTCCTCCCCACTGCCTCCAGCAGCCTGGGGCCAGCAGAGAGCAGCACCTCCTAGTTGGGATGGGCCGGACCCCCCCCTTCCCCCCCGACCCCCGCCCGCCAGTGGCCACAGTTGGGTAAGTCTTCCCCAGCAGGCAGTCCTTTCCAGGGCACTGGGGACCCTCCAGCCACTGGCCTTGGGCCGCGGCTCCCTGCTGGGCTCCTGAGTCAAGCAGCCCCGCCCAGGGGACATGGACCATGAAAAATTGAGGCCGGTGAAGAGCACGGCCTGCAGCTCCCCGTCCTGTGGCTCCCCAGAGGGGATGGATCTCCCCTGCAGGCTCTGCGCCCCTCCCTGCCCCCCACCAGGATTGGCCGCAGGAGTGGGTGAATGCAACTCTGGAGACAGCAGGTTTAAATTTCCGCCCCTCTGTTAACCAAGGCACAACCTTGGGGAAGCTGTGTGGCCACTCTGGGGTCGTCTGTGAAACGAGGGGACTTACCGTACAGGACAGCCGTGAAGGTGCAGTGTGACGAGACACGCGCCTAGTGCCGAGACCCCAGTGGCGCCCGGGTGGGTCCCGGCGCTGTGGCCCGAGCTCTCGCGCTGGAGCGCGCGTGCGTTCCTGCCGGCCTGGGGGAGGGCCGCGGGCTGCGGGGCAAGCACAGCTGAAGGTGTGAATGTTTAACTTGGGTGACTGCAAACACACACCATGGGCAGAACAGTGCAGGGAGCTGGCTACCCAAAGCCGGCTCTGACAAGGGCTCAGGCAGCCGCCCTAAGCCCGCTCCTCGCCGCCTCCCCCTGCACACGGGCCCCGGTGATTTTAAAGCAAACTGCAGACGTGAAGAAAGAGATTTTATACTTTATACTCTCAGAGGAGCTTTCAAAAAGGAGACAAAAATCATCTACTATCCTTGTGATGGCTTGTGACCTAGAGAAGGTTGACAGGCTGAGGTCAACGAGCAGAGGTGACTCTGGACTGAGTCCAGCCCTTCCCTGCCCCCCAAAATCTGGGGAGGCTTGTGGATCTCAAACCAGCTTCCTCAGAACTCTCCTTCACCCTGGGGTCCAAACAGCTCTTCACCGTCTTTGGGCCAGCCAGAGATTCTCCAAATAACAGCAGCTTTTCCCAATCCAGAAAAAACACCCCAAGTTAATGGATGGAATTCTCAACTGCAAGTTCTCCTCTCCTGTTTCCCTAGAACTTGTGGTGGTCTCCAAGTGCATTTGTCTGCAGCTGGTGGAGCACGGGGTGGACAAGCAGTCAGACAAGATGAATGGGGAACCTGTGGCAGCTGACCAGTGTCATGTGATGCCTTGCTGTGGACACATCTGCTTGTGGTGGTGATTTCATATTGTGCAGCAACGTACACATCCTGCAGGTAAAACTGTTCCTGTTTCATGAAAGAACGGGCCACACCAGGTCTTCAGCCCTGCAAACAGTGCCCTGGAACACAAGGGAGCAAGGCTGGGCAGAACCAGGTGTGGGCAGGGCCTCCAGGAGGGTGGCGTTCAACTCTTGAGTGCCAATGCCTGCTGTGTAGGGGAAGGTGGGGAGGGGAGGGAGGGGCACTGCCAGCAGGCTGACCTCTTGGTGGGGGAGACAAAGAAATACAGCTAAGTAGAAGACCAACTTTCATCAAACAAGGCCCCTGGAACAATTTCTTCTTGAGCATCAGGCCCAAGACAAAGGCCAAAGCTGGAGCATGTTTGAGCAGGTTCTCTGGGCAACTGCCTGCTCCTGGTACTTACCTCTGTCGGCAGGTACAGCTCACACCTCCCAGAGTCAACACATCAGCACACACTGCAGGGGAGCTGAAACCCTACCTGATGCAAACCTGAGGCCCTGCGCCCCACGGCGGTGGAGGGCACGTGCTCTAAGCTCTGGAACAGTTAGAGCTGAAGTGGGGAGCCCAGCTCAGGCCTCAGTGTGCGGGAGAGGGAGGTGGGCACAGTTTGGGGGCTGCCAATCCAGAGTGCTGGGGGAGCCAAGAGGTGAGCCCCTGCTGGCCTGTCAGGGCCAGGGTTCTGTCTATTCCTCTGCCTTCCATGGGCACCCGTGCTCCGTGCCATGCCCACCACTGGGGCTGACTTTCTGGGGCCCATGGGCCTCGCATGCTTCTCTAGCCCTGAGGACGTCTCATGTGGATTATCAGACTGGGTGTGGTTCAAAGAAAGACAAAGCACGCAGTTTTTAAATAACTTTATAATTTCCCGATGGGTTTAGTTTGTGAATAAAAAAGAAAAAAATGAATAGTGTTTACAATAATTATCAAGGCAAAGTTGACTCTAACACAATTTCTCTGTAATGTCACGATCCTGTCAGTGACACAACTCGGGCCGTTGCACACACATTTGAAGGCAGCAATATGTCTGTTCAAGACACCACCATTGCGGCTGCTGCCATCGCCAGAAGGAACTCAAGCTACGAAGAGTCGGCCCCCAGTGCCCTCAGCTCCTCACTAAAGCGAGGCTCTCCTTTTGGAGCGAGGGGAGCGACCCCTGGAGCCCACTGTGCTCGCAGGACCCCCAGATGGCGGACTGCCCTCAGGTCTACTGCCCAGGGACGAAGGCAATACTGCTGTGGTGTGGGAGGGGGCCGCCCCGGCCCAGGATGGACTCTGGCTTCAGCAGGGGTCACTTGCTTTCCTGGCCAGGGCATTGCTGGGCCCAGGAGACCTGGGGTCTAAAGAGCTCACAGGGGAAGAATCTAGGGACTGAAGCCAGAAGAAGCTGGGGTAGGACTCTCTCCCCTGGATTGCAGGCTCCAGGCTGGCCAGGGCTTGGCCCATTTTGGATGGGTCACTGGATGATATAGCACCAAGTGGGCAGGAAGAGGTTCTATGGCCTGTGCAGGGCTGTTGCCAGGCATGGGGCTCCAGCCAAGCCCAGGCGACCACACGGTATTAGGCACACTGAGCTGGGACCAATGTAGGGTGAGGGTGGTTAAGGGGTCACCAATCTGGAAACCTTGACCAGAGGTCCTGAGGATGTGTGGGCAAACTCTGGCACGACTGGACTCTGGGCCCCAGGTTCCTGCTCCTCTTCTTCACCCGCTGCCTCCCTCACCAGGTGGCTGCCAGCCTGGATGTGGCCACTGCGCTTGCCCAGGTCGGGAGCAGGGGAGGAGGCTGGCTGCTCCATAGCTTGAATTCCTTTATTAATGTGATATTGGTTTGCATCTTTTAAACACAGCTCTTTAATTTTTCAGTTCTACAACTACTTTTTAATATCTTAATAATCTCAACAATGGACACAATGAATCCAACCCAATTCTCTGAACCACACAGATGACATGGACAAGCAGAGAAACAAGAGAGGAGGTGGGATTGGATGAAAACTCGCTCCCTCCAAACCAATCCCTAAAACCACCTCTCCCCCAAGAGAGGCAGGAGGAGAAATACCGACAACAGGGTCACAGCACTCGCCAAACACATTGGAAAAAACTGGGAGACACTTGGTTACAGTTTTGACACTAAAAAGTTTGGAAAGTTTTTGTTTAAAAAGAGTAAATAAAGACAGCCATTTTGTTCAGAAGGATTTCCCTGTCTGTTTTTTTCTTGCCCAAATATTCCCTTGGTTCACATGGGGGAGATGCCAAATTTCTCTTAAAACATTTCTTTGAAAGGATCGAGTCCCTGCTGAGGAGCCCGGGTGGCAGTGGTGGGTGAGCCTCTGGCTGCTGCTGCTGACACAAGGTCCACGGGGACTCAGGAAAGGCCACGTGAGGGCCATGCTCCCATGATGATGTCCTCCTCCACCTGCTCTTTCAGCCAAGACCCCAAGGGCAGCTGTGGGCCTGTGCTTGTGGAGTGGGGTCAACTGGAGGGCACATGGCTCTGGATCAGCAGGACTCAAGCAGCAAACCCAAATGCCAGTGATCGGGGGAAACTTGGGGACGACTTTCCGTCCTCTCCTCTCCGAGGAGCGGGTTGGCCAGTGAGCTCCTCATGGAAAGTCAAGCAGACCTTTGCTGACACAAAGGGCCTGGTCCAGGTGCCACTATCGCCACTGAATGTGTCTTGGATCCCATCAGCTTTGCTAGGACTTTTAAAGCCCATGAGTAAGGAAGAGAGGCGCACTCAGGTCACCCTCAGATGGTAAGTGTGAGGTTAAGGTTAGAGCCAAGATGGATTTGGGGACCCTATTCAAGCTTCCAATATGCTGAAGCCCACTTAAAATCTTTCTTCATTTCAAGGGGTTTCCAAGTCTCTGTGCATCGCAATTCAGCTGCTGTATCGAGAACTTGCTTGGTGGAGGCACAGGGGAAGGTGAGGAGGTCACATGGTTTCTTCAGTCCTGAGCCTACTCTCTCCTTGCTGCCCCCTTCAGGGGCACAGAGCTTCAGGTGCAAAGGGGCAACTGGACTTGCCAATGGAATGGATGAGTTTGGGAACATCACAGGCAATCTGCAGTGACTTTTCAAGGTTCCAGATCTTCGGTTGCAGCTATGTGACCTTGTGACACCATGAACATCAGAAGAAGTGATGGAATGACCCAGATGGTGTGGTTGGAGTTGTGCATTTAGTAAATGCTGGCTCCTTGAAGGATCTAAACTCAGTAAGGAACTCTAGATGCTAGAAACTATGTTAACTCTGCCCCTAGATCACAGAGGCAGGGCACTCTGTCCACTACTGAACTTTAGCCAGAGCTGACTTTCACCCAGGACCAAACGGTCCCCAAGAATCATATGGGATGTTAGGATGACCACCCACGGAGCACTAAGGAGAGCCCCATCTGCCCAGAAACTTCCTCTCAGAAGCACTTGTCCAGAGGAATCCCACAGGCCTCTGGAGGGGAGGCTACAGGAAGGGCTGGAATGAAGAGGCGTAGGAAGGAGGGGCCGGCAGGGACGTATCTGACGCTCAAGGTGGAGGCAGTTGGACCCAGGAGACCTGCTTGAGGCTTTCCCTTGCACGACCAGCTAAGAACAGCAGGCCAGGCCACCCTGTTGCTCTGCACGTGGCCTCTTCTGCTTTCTCTGGCCGTGGTCCTGTGAAGGTGCTACTGTTCCTCAGTTCTTTGCACTGCGGCAGAAAACGTGAGAGTCCAATACTCCAGCCCTAAATGCCGGGGGCTTTCTACATGATTTGCGGGCTGCACAGTGAAAAGTGGATTTGAGGTAACTGGCTGCGAACGGCTATCACTCACCATCTAATTCCCCCACACTCCCTGTCCGACCAGCCTGGCTGTCAGGAAGCACCTCTGTAAGAAATTGATGAGCAGAGGCCATCTAAGCTTTGATAAGGAGCACTCGACAGCGTCTCACAGGGAGAGACTGTTTTACAGCAGGGAGTCAGCGCAGCGGGGGACGTGACCATATAAGTTAATGGGACAGTCAAGGGCTGCTGGTGGAAGATACGGGACTGATGGCTATGATGACCTGACAGGCAGCATCAGATTCTTTGGATGAGTAATTGGGGAAGGGGAAGGAAGAAAATGCAAGACAAAACCATTTAGCCCAGCAACTCTTATCAGAGGATGTGAGTGTCTGGTGGGGTCTGGCCGTAGATGGGTCAAAGGGCTCGATTTGGGTTAAGTGGTCTAATTCTTGGTGCCTGAGATTTATGACTGCCATTGTCTCTGCCTGGGGAAAACCTCGATACCTTCGACCAGATCTGCAACTAGTCAATTTTCGGATTTGCTACTTGGAGCCAGCCACAAGGTGCACACAGGTGTATAAAGGAAACACGGTCTACTATGGTAGCTCCACATGTGGAAAGCTCTTTCAGGGAAACAAACACCAAAAATCCAGAGTTACCAAATGGGATCCTGTGGTAAATGACTAGCCCCTTGCCCCCCAAACTCATAAATTCCATTATAATGAGAAGTGCTGATTTGTGGAAGATTTTTCTGGAAAAGACACCTTCTATTAAGATGGGGAAGGGAAGGGTATGTCTTTTATTGCTCTGACTCGACCAGGTGTTTCTCACAGAATGACACCCCTCCTTCACCGCAGAGAGGCTTTAAGGACAGGTGCCTGGTATGACTTGCACACAGTAGGCACTTCATAAACATTATCTGAATCAAAGAAAGGGGGAAGGGATGAGAAGCACTGGTTTGTCCCAGAAGCGGGTTCCAGGCACTGTGCAAGGCTCTGGTTCTGGGGGCACAGATCAGGAGAAAGGCTAAAGTGGAGGATGGGCGGCTGGCTTGGAACGGGGGGTGTGGGGGTGGAGGCAGAAGCACCCTCTGGGGCCCAGACGGCTGGCAGGGGAGATGTTAGGAGAAACTGGCCTGACCCCAAGGAATGTCCCCTTCCCAGAAGCAGACCTCAGAGGTGGTGACAGTGCCCTCTTCTCTCAATGAGTGACTCACGCTAGTGAGGAGAGGACCAAGGACCGGGGGCAGGAGGGTAGGAAGGCTCTAACCCTGGGCCACTGCAGCTGCCCACAGCCCCTGCACAGATGTCCCGAGTGCAGTGGAAGCTGGAGAGACAGAACGAAGAAGAGTTGGGTTCTTCTCTGCCCTGCTCTCTTTCCCCTTTTCTCTTCTTGTGATACTCTTTTTGAGATTTTTTTTACCCTTTGGGGAGAAAGCACCTGTTGTGGTATTAGAACACTCGGCCCTCTGGAGCGTTATCTTCGTGTTGAACCTGCAGATTCCAGGTGTAGTCCCCATGTCAAGGACAGAGGTGAGAGGGTGTAGCCGCCAGCATCCAAGGTGTTCAGGGCTCAGGACTGGATGGCAGCTCTTCGAGGAGACCTGGCTACTTACCCACCTGGACATCAGAAGAATCAGTGTAGAGACAACATCAGAGCAGAAAGGTGGAGGGAGAGAACAGATGTGGGAACAGAGCTGAAACCATGTTCGAGGGCTGGCCAGGACAGACAGAGGTCCTGTGTTTGTGCCAAGAAGCTGCTGGGTGCCTGGTCCTCGTTCTTCTCCTTGCCCGGCTGCTGGGTTCACTTGTTGGGCTGCTGGGCCATCCCCTCCCCACGAAGACGGTCAGGATGACTCTTCTAGCGCATTGACCACCTGCTCCAGGATGTCGGGGCAGTGGTCTGCTATCTGCTGGAGGACGGCGTTGGCAAACTCCTGCAGCTCCGTGTTATCTCGCTCACCTTTCTCTAACTCGTTCTGAAGCTGAAAGGAGAGGAAAGATGGGTTCAGATAAAATAAAACTACTCTGGTTGCACTGAGTTAAGAATTATTGTTCATCAGTAAAGAAATGACGTTTTCAACCCCACAGAGGAATCTGGAGGGCACTGTGCTCAGTCAAAGAAGCCAGAGAGAGAAGGATGAATACTGCCTGGTATTACTTTAAGTGCAATCTGAAAAAAAATCAGATCAAATTCATAGAAATTGGGAGGAGAATTGTGGTTGTCAGGGGCTGGGGTGTGAGAAATAGGGAGAGGTTGATAAAACGGTACAGACGTTCAATTAGAAGATGAATAAAGTTTGACGTCTAATGTATATAACATGATGACTTGAGTTGGTAACACTGTGTTGCATACTCGAAATTTCCTAAAAGAGTAGCACCTAAGTGTTCTCATAAAGAAAAAAAAGGAAATAAGTGGGGTGACACATGTGTTAACTAGACTGAAAGAATTGCTGGGAACCCTTCCACATGCCATGGGCCTTGTCTGTCTCCAGGGACTGCACATGGTTTGCAGTTTACCTGAAAGCACTACTAAGGGTGGGCAGGGCTGAATACAGAGACTGCATTGGGACTTGATCCACTATATGCCAAAATTTCCTGTCTTGAAAAAAAATCCAAAGATCAACTTTTCTTGTGAAACTGAATTATTATTATCATTATTTGTCTTTTTAGGGCCGCACCTGCGGCACATGGAGGTTCCCATGCTAGGAGTCTAATCAGAGCTGTAGCCGCCGGCCTACACCACAGTCATAGCAATGCCAGATCCAAGCTGTGTCTGTGACCTACACCACAGCTCATGGCAACACCAGCTCCTTGACCTGCTGAGCAAGGCCAGGGATCAACCCGCAACCTCATGATTCCTAGTCAGGTATGTTTCCACTGCACCGTGATGAGAACTCCTGGAATTATTTTTTTAAATGAAGTTTTTCGTTTCAACTTTGAAATACAAAGCTCCAGTTTCTTTCTTCTTCTTTTTTTTTTTTTTTTGCTTTTTAGGGTCACACCCATGGCATATGGAGGTTCCCAGGCTAGGGGTCGAATTGGAGCTGGAGCTGCTGGCCTACACCACAGCCATAGCAACTCTGGATTCGAGCCAAGTCTGCAACTTATACTACACCACAGCTCACAGCAACGCGGAATCCTTAACCCACTGAGCGAGGCCAGGGGTCGAACCTCCATCCTCATGGATGCTGCTCAGATTCCTTAACCACTGAGCCATGAAGGGAACTCCAGCTCTAGTCATTCTAAAGTCCAAGGAGCACATACGGAAATGGGCAGTTAAAACTCTAGCCCACTTAGGAGAGAAAGGCAAGGTGAAGAAACCAAACTGAAAACCTAAGACAGATGTGTTACACAGCACAGGTGTGAAAACAAACCTTGGTCGATGGATTAGTACCTCACCATTTAAAAATATTTCATTAGCATGTGTATCACACGTAAAAAAGGAAGTTTCTGTACGGTTTCAGGATGCGTCAGGTCCCATGGATGAACTGGGAAAGGTGTATTCTAGCTTCTGAAACTTAATTTACCAGATCTCACTCAAGACACTCCTGTCCCCTTGCGCCCCTGCCCTCATGCCTGCCTATCCATTTTTCACCTCCTCCCCAAAGAAAGGCCCCTTTAGACTTAACACCAGAAAATAATTTCCCCTAAGTACAAACATGTAATATTTGAGATTTAATGAAAATGCTTATTACATCCTAGCTCCAATGAATTAAATCCTTCTCTGTCCCTCTTCCCTTCCCTGTTAAAGCTACAAATCCAAACTTAGTGGCTATAAGGCTGAGTAATCCAACTAGATCTTCCACTTCCTATTCCCTACTTTCTAATACTGGCAGGCCAACTCCACCACTGCAAATACTACAGTGAAAACACTGTCTTCCTGTTTACTTTCTTAAAAACACCATAATTATACGTAGCATGTAGGCTTACACAATCCCCCACTAGACAGAAAGATGCAATTCTCTGTGTATGAAAGCTTTTGCATCTAAAGACAAAACAACAACTCTCAAAACATTTCCAAGTAAATTAACTTGCACTAAACTGCAAAACAAATTTGTTCCCACGATCTCTGCAAGCCCCTTCCATAATGTGAGCATTAAATCCTGTGTTTCAGCACCTTTGTTTCCTCCATATAGAAAATATCTAACACAACACCTTCCTCAAGTGTCATGGGCCTCTTTCTACTTAACCTTAATTGAACTAAGATATAAGATACTCTGCAGGAAGGCACTGTTGGAGTAACAGATTATAGCAATGTGCCTCCAGTGGTGAAAATATAGAACAACAGACTCTGTTTTAAGAAATAGGGATTTGGGAGTTCGCATCGTGGCACAGTGGTTCTCGAACCCAACTGGTAACCATGAGGTTGTGGGTTCAATCCCTGGCCTCGCTCAGTGGGTTAAGGATCAGGCATTGCCATCAGCTGTGGTGTAGGTCACAGACGTGGCTTGGATCCCGAGTTGCTTTGGTTGAGGCGTAGGCCAGCAGTTGCAGCTCTGATTGGACCCCTAGCCTGGGAATCTCCAATATGCTGCGGCGGCTGCCCTAAAAAGACAAAGAGAGAAATAGGGATCTGGAAATGTGGATCAGGATGATCATGAGGGCAGCATCCTGATCCTCATCTCCAAACAAAGACTGTTTGATGACGCAGGACTGTAGCAGGACACACCACTAAACACTGCAGCACCCAAAAGATGTCTTCTCAAAAGATGGAATATGGGATAAGCACAGGGTACCAAGGTGGCCTCCGGCAGGAATTTTCTGTCTTTGTCTGCTGAATGTTATTATAATGGGTTCTGTTAGTAGCTATGCCAGCCCTCACTGAACTCAGAGTAGTGATGAGATTTCCAGCTGGACTCAGGCGAAGAATCACAAATGCAACAGCAACACAATCTGGTTACTCGAAGCAACATACTCTGGAAGGGGGGGGGGTAGACAGAAGGGGAGCATTTCAGCCCCATTGCTGCTCAGGTGAGAACAGACAGAGGGAAGCATTTCAGAGAGGATGTCCTATGACCTCACAACAGAAACACAGCCACGAAAGGCTATGCTCCCCATGCGCGCTCCCCTCCTGCTCTCCACGTCAGGACAATGGTCAAAGAGCAGAGCTAATGGTTTGAGGAATGATGAGGAATAGCTTTGCTGGACAGAAGAATGGAAGTGCCCCCTGAGGATGGGCTGATGGACTGGGAAACTGCCCAGAACATTCATCCCTCAGGACTTCAGAACAGGTGTGATACCTCTCCATGGCCAAGGGACAGCTAACAGAAATTCACAAAGAAGGAAAATCTTAAAAGAGAGAAAAAGGGGAGTTCCTGTTGTGGCTCAGAGGTAATGAACCTGACTAGTATCCACGAGGATGTGGGTTCAATCCCTGGCCTTGCTCAGGGGGTTAAGAATCCAGCACTGCCATGAGCTGTGGTGTAGGTCGAAGACGTGGCTCAGATCCTGCGTTGCTATGGCTGTGACTGTGGCATAGGCCATCAGCTGTAGCTCTGATGCAACCCTTAGCCTGAAAACTTCCATATGCCGCAAGTATGGCCCTAACAAAAACAAAGGGAGGAAGAGGGAGGGGGAAGGAGGCGGAGAGAGGGAGAGAGAAAGACCTTATTTCAAGCTTTCTATTCATAGACACGAGGATGAGGTGAAAGAGGAGGTTGTACAGGTTGGTTTAAAAAAGGGACGGTTACAAGAGATGCTACTGAATGGGTTCTGTTGTGGTTGGCACTGACTCCGCTTAATTCCTTTCTGTAGATGGTTTGGTGGGGCAGGAAATCATACAGAGATGCTTAGTTTGGTTTAAGCAGACACGAGTCTGGGCTTGAGGTTTTTGATAGCTAGGTCCCAGGATGCAAAGGCCCTGAGGTCTGAATTGTACCCAGGCATGATGGCAGGAGCCTTCCAGAGGGGCTGGTCAAGCTGATATGCTTCTCCATCCTGGCCAGATCTGGGCTACAGCCCCCAGTCCCAATTAGTCAGCTGTTTAACTACATTTACCTGAGGAGACAGGAAGACATGAAATAACCTGAATTCAGATTTTCCAACAACTAGAATAAACTACAATGTCTTTTGCTGTAATATCTGTTGAATAAACAGAAAACTTACATGGCATGGTCAGAGGGATCTGAGAGCATGGATACTTCATGCACACCATGTAAATATTTCAGTTACTTTGGTATAGGAATTTGGTCATTTTTTACTTTGTAGAATCTAGCATTTACTAACAGAAATGAAAGTTGCCTTTGGGAGTTCCAGTGGTGGCTCAGCAGAAACGAATCTGATTAGCATCCATGAGGACGCAGGTTCAATCCCTGGCCTTGCTCAAGGGGTTAAGGATCTGGCATTGATGTGAGCTGTGGTGCAGGTCGCAGATATGACTCAGATTTGGTCTTGCTGTGACTGTGGTGTAGGCCCCTGGCCTGAGAACCTCCATATACCATGGATGTGGCCCTAAAAAGAGCAAAAAAAAAAAAAAAAAGTTCCCTTTGAAGACTTGTCCTATGATTACTACCCACAGACTACAGGATAAACTGCCAGGTCCCCTCTCCCTGGATGTTTCAAGTTTGAACTTGCAACTCAGTCGCCCAGTCTTCTTTTCAAGGTCTCCTGCCACCCCAGCTGCCTGCTGTTAGAGCCTGAAAGCAACCACCACCCTAGCCCTGGGCTTTGCCAGCTGATCGGATGTGGTGGTGCCCATGAGGTTGCTGTTGGACCTTCTCCCGCCTGCCAGCCTCCCTGCCTCGCAATGAACTCCTGTGCCTGGCAACATCTGGGTTTGTTTTCACAGAAGGAAAGGCTGCTGCTACTTAGGTCAAAAGTAATGAAAGGCCACTGCTCCCCATGACGAATCCTGAACAAAATGACATAATGAATACAAGAGTCCATTACACCATGAGGACCCACAGAGAGAGCCCCACTGCAACGACCTGCTCCTGCATGTCATCTCAAGACACGCTTGGTGAGGGAAGGAGCTCCCCCTCTTCTCCCCTCTGGTCAGGTCAGGCAGCAGGGCAGGAGGAGGCCCCCAAGCATGAAGTCACTGATGGCTTCTCAGTAATGACTGACTGACCACACTTAGGACCTGCTCCCTCAATACTCACTGAAAGATCTTTTGCCATATATGCCCTAGGGGAGCTAGACTTGTCAAAGGTTAGAAACAAACTAAAATGAAACAAATTGAGAGCTTCTCTGCTTTTAGCCATAGCACTGAACCTCCATAGTGTGACACGGGCAACCCCCAGCCCTGAAGGAAATACAATGCTAGATTTTTAGTGAATTGGTACAAACACAGGGCACACAGTTTAGTTTTTTTTACACCAGCCCCTTCCCCCACAAAATATCAAACAGTGGAATTTTCAGACCTAAAAGCAGGTTGATTCTGAAATTTAGAATCACAAACCGGAAGGGAGCTAAGAGAACCAGCAGTTCAGTTCTCCCTCTAAACTTCACGCAAGCTGAACGAGGCTGTAAGAAGTGAAGTGCCTGGTACAGTTCAGGCTGACGGATGTGGTCAAGTCAGCTAGTGGTCAGGGGGTAAACTCTGCTGTCTCCAGACGCACAAGAGCTCCGTAGAGAGGACAGGAGCCTCCCTGTTTGCAAGAAGTCTGGTCCTGCTGGCTAATGACGGTACCTGCTTGGGCTGCTGCATCTCTCACTGGGGCTCATTGTTTTCTGAGGGTTAGTGTCAGTCCTGATTTGAGGAAAGTCAACAACCTAAAGTCAAGGGGCCCAAGTGAATCTATGGGACCAAAGCACAGGCTGCTAACACCTGACACTCCCAGTGAACCTCCTTGGATCCAGCAGGAGCTGGAACCAGGCACGTGATGCAATAGCCCAGTCTTGGACAGCTATCTGTACATAAACCAGCACCAACTTCTGCTGTCTGAAAATTCTATTTTGTATTTGCAGATGTCGCTAAAGTACTAATGTCTTAATTTCTAACCTACTTAAATCTAAAATGCTGCTGCTTCCCTGCCTAAAGCGGTCTTCCCTGGCTGGGATAGTTTGAGTTTTGCTAGGTGATATTCCACCTCCCAGGTTACTCTCTTTCCCGTATCTTGAACAACCTGGGGAAGGGAGTGGACAGAGGAGACAGAAGACATGCCTATGAAAGATAAAAGTGGGAACAGACCCCCCCTAAACCCAACAGGAGGTTTACATTGGGTCTGACTGGTCCCTACACATTAAACTTCAAGAGTCAAGAGAATGGGGAATTCTTGCCCATGTAAAAATGTCCCACGACACCAAAGGAATCTGATGTATCAAAGAACAAGTCAGTTGTGACTATAGTCAGTAACACTGTTGTATAAACTGAAATTCGCTAAGAAAGGAGACCTTTGAAAAAGGTAATGTGAGAAGTGTATTAACTTGATGGGGAGACACCTTTCACAGCGTATATATATATATAGCAATCACCACGTTGTCCACTTCAAACATCTTACAATTTTATCTGTTGGCTATACCCCAAATAAAGCTGAAAACCACCACCAGGTACCCATGTGAGTGGGCCTCGGGGTAAAGTGTGTCCTGAGGCAGAAATGGACAGTGGTCTGTGCCAGACTTGCTGAGACAGACCGCATGGGGGGCTTGAGAAAGTGCGGAGCTTTAAGTGGGGAAGCAGAGTTCCAGCCAGGCGACTGTTCCTAAGCTGATTTGTTAGCACCTTATACCGGCTCTTATAAACCTGAGACGTGATTCACATCATCAGCGTGGAGAAGAACATTCCTCTCTGCCAAAGAGACCATCAGAACAGCAGCTGGTTCTGGGAACCAAAGACACAGCCAGGTCGGCTTGTCAGCCCTGCGTATTTAGTTTGGCTCTCACAAACGAAACATGTCAAAGGAAGAAGATTTAAAAAAATAATAATAACAGAAAACAAACCACCCAAACAACGAATAAGAAATCTAATGCTGAAGCCGTCAGGATTGTATTGGCTGAGATTCAAGTGCTAAACAAGCACACAGCTGAAGCACCCAGCGAACCACTGGGGCTGAGCAGGGCGAGAGGGAAGTGGCGTCCCCCACAGTGGCACATGGTCAGGGCATTCCCTGTGTCCAGGACAGCTGTCCTGTTTTTAGCATATGGGGCCCGATTCTAGGGCCAGGGTGATGGGGAGAGAAAGGCTCCTTCAGGGAACTATGGCTCTTTCTTGATTTTTGCTTTTGTTAGTGCCAACCTGACACATTCCTGGGATAGTGTCTCCCAACCCCCAGGTGAGGTGACAAAATGACCCTTTAGGAGCCCCTGGCCAGTAATTCAGAAGGGCTTGGGGTCATGTGGGCTGTTCTGATGACCCCCAGGTACACAGACCACCTGATGGAGGACCACACATGGTGGCAAGGGGTGGTACAATGCGATGATGTAGCAGCTGTGCTGATGTGGAAAAAGCTGGGTGTAGGGTGTGGCCTGCATGGTTACTCATCTTGGAGTGCTAAAGGGAAGAAAGTGAGTGATGTGATTTGAAAGCTTGGAGGAAGGTTGGAGTTGAAAGAAAAAGACTCCCAAGCTCCTCAAACCTCAGAGACCTTTGCAGTCATGTTTCCTTGGGTGAGGAAGGTGGAGCGGGGTGGGTGGAGAGAACCCTGGGATGTTTCCATCCCGTCTGGCTCCACAGATGCTCAGGCTGACCACACCAGAAGCACAGTCCCCCTGGGAGCATGGGCAAACCCAGCATCCTGGGCTCCCATGGCCTCCCATGCCCGTCTGGCTCCCATTATAGGATACTCCAGAATCCATGCCCTGTCTTTCCACGGCTCCCCACCTTCTCGACAGCTGCATCCTGACTCCCATCTATGGTAAACTAATTTTACATTAAATATCCACGGACTCATACATAGGCTAAAGACCTGCAGAGGGCTGCTGTGAGCTCCTGGAGACTTCACATGTATGGAACAGCCTAACAGCATTGAAATCTAAAGACAGGGCCCGGAGGTTAATCTGGAGGCTAACAGTCCTCTGAGCCACTCGCTTCCTGGTCACTTACCGTCCTGGTGTTTGGGAACCTCGGGCATGCCTGCAGTGCAAAAGGCGGTACCTCAGAGAGATGCAGGATTCAAAGGAATAAACCAACACTGCAGGCACACGGGGAGGAGGTACAAAATCAGCAGGGGCTCCTTTGAAGAGCCCTCACGCTACTGTAAGACGGTACCACAGCTGCTGTTTTAGTAAGCTGGCAGTAAGACCCTGGCATTTGTAGTTGGGCTTAGGGTTTCTATCAGAAAGGGTAAGTTTTTGTTTTTGTTTTTTTTTTACTCTGATAACATGAAAATCACTACTTATCTTTAATGAGAACCCCATGAAAAATCAGTCTATCAAAACCTGATCTTTAGGGCTACTAAGCATCACTTCACTTAACAGCAAGATCTGTTATCTTCAGGGTTAAAATTAGAGGCTCCCTTTCCCCAGGAGCATATGAGAATTGGGGGCATTTTCTCCTGTGCCGGGTGCTCTTTGTAAAAAGAGGTAGAGAAAGCAATAAGGTAGCTTTTACAGTGTGCAGAAGAGTATCAAAATCTTCTCTCCAGATATTCCTGATTTCATTCCTTCACTAAGCAAGTGTCTGATTCATACTTTATGCCTTTAAAAAAAGGCCCAGTTATAGTTCTGTTGCAGGGCACTCTGGACTGAGGTTCTCCAGCACCCCTACCTCTTAGCAGGCAGACCCTGTGATTTATGTGGATGCTGCTTCCAGAGTTTGGAGGCTGGTTGTTTGACTCCTGAAACCATTACCTACATGGCAGTTAGGGTCCTAGGTACCCCCAGGAGGTTCCAGGCCATGTTGTTATGGGCTGAATCATGTCCCTCCTCCCAACTCATGTGTCGTTGCTCCTACCCCCATAACCTCAGAAAGTGACTGCATATGGAGAGGTGATTTAAAGAGGTGCTTAAGGAGTTCCCACTGTGGCTCAGCGGAAACAAACTCAACTAGTGTCCATGAGGACGAGGGTTAGACCCCGGGCCTCGCTCAGTGGGTTAAAGGATCTGCATTGCCGTGAGCTGCAGCATAGGTTGCAGATGTGGCTCAGATCAGGCGTTGCTCTGGCTGTGGCACAGGCTGGCAGCTGTAGCTCCGATTTGACCCCTAGCCTGGGAATTTCCATATACCTGAGATATGGCCCTAAAACGAAGAAGAAAAAAAGAGGTGCTTGAGTTCAGATGGGGCTGTTAAGGTGGGTCCTTCTCCAATCTTACTGGTGTCCTTGTGAAGAAGAGGAGATCTGGACACACACAGAGACACCCGGGACACACAGGCATGTAGGAAGGACCACGAGATGACAGACCAAGAGGGTGACTGCCTGCAAGCCAAAGTGAGAGACTTTAGGAGAAACCAAACCTGCTGACACCTTGATCTTGGACTTCCGGCTTCCAGAAATGTGAGAAAATACTTGTCTGCTGTTTAAAATACCAGGTCTGGAGAACTCTGTTACAGCAGCCTTGCAAACGAGTTCAATATTGTTGGTTAGCAGGGTCACAGAACCTAACCATCACTGGTGACATTTTCAGTATTGGAAGATGCCTCCTCAGTCCTGACTGCAGCATCAGAAATACACCTTCCCCTGCCTCAGTGGCACGTGAGTGTGACCTGGTCCCATTTCCCTACCTAGCACTGGCAGGGGTTTGGGGAGAAAACCTCACTTCTACAGCAGTGGCCCTGATGTTCTCACAGGGGTGCAGGACGGTCTGTTAGAGGCTCAGGGAACACCGGCAACAATGTAACAAGTGAGTGTGGGCTGGGTCATTCAAGCAGCAGGGACCTTGGGACGAGGGGATACTTGCAGGAGGTCTGGCAGTATGTCCCTCTACTCTCTGGGGAGGCAGGGCTTTGGGCTATGGGGCAGGGGGTCCAGTGGGAATGAAGCACTGACTTTACACTTGTTGAAGTTTACAAAGGTTTCCCCTAAAATTACTGCTGCACATACCCCCACTGCAGCCATGGAGCTGCACATGACATGGACGTGCTGGGGCACGGACCATGGTAGACGCCACCCATTAGAAAGTTAAGTGACTTCTCTTTCCCACCAAACTTTTGGTAAAGGATTAAATAATAGTTCGAAGAAAACCGAGGACAACTTATTTCAAAGGCCCTGACTAGATGAGAAGACTGTCGTTTTCAAGGTTTCTAACGATCCATGCGCTTGAGTTTTCACTGCCCATGCAGGTCACGTTTCTGGGTGTTCACCAAGATTACTTTTCTTCCTGGCATTATCTCTGGCAGATGACACTGGGGACACCAGACTCGTGGTTAATGTAGTAACTAACACGACTCACGAACATTCCAAGATGGTAACTGACTGTTCCTACAGGGACTCCTGGGTACAAACTTTCTCCTTCCATGGGAATCCTTTCAGCATGAAGTTGGAAACCACAATTGGGGCAGCCAGAAAACACCAAGGTCTCTATGTATGCAGAGCTTTGTAACATGAAGAATATTCCATGTTCCTATCTCAGAGCTATGAAGTGTTCAGTGCCAGACCAAGCTCCTGGATACAAAACTAGAAAGGTTCCTGCTGTCTCTGCCACAGGGCGGAGGGCACAGGAGGTGCGAGTTCAGAGTAGGTGTTTTCCATTCATGTTGATATAGTCCTGGTTGGTTGGAGGTGGGCCCTGGGAGTGAGGATGGAGAAGTGGGGGAAGGGATTGGTAGACAAGACGGGACAGCAGAACCCCCTTCTCTGGAATGAGTTAGGGTGGGAGATGGCTGGGAGGGAGCTTCTGTATCAGAAAGTTCTGGTGTGTCCAGGTCTGTCCATATTCTCTCTCTCTCCCCACAACGAGGTTAGTTAGCACATTCAGCACAGAATCGGTAGTTCTGTCCCTATTTAAGCGCATCCTGCCACGTGGACATTTGGCTGCTCTCACGTTGGGAGTGATCTGCTAGTCACGCTTCCTATCTGTTACCTCAGCCATGAGAAGGCCTCCTCTCTTCCCTTCCCCAAATTTGTTGTAGGGGATTTTACCGGAAGTCAGGCAGCAGGCTTAGGGTCCTAGGGCCCAACCCGGAGGCCCCGTCCCCTCCTATGGACTTTCCCAGTTCTTTCTGATTGTCTTCCTTCTCTTTTTTTTTTTCTTTTTAGAAAAAACTTCTCTCTGCCAGATTTTCAACATCCAACCACTATTCTGCTCTTTGCATGAAAAGGTTAATGGCAGCTATCAGAAGAAGGGGAGGGTGCCAGGTTGGGAGAAGAGAGAGGCTGGGAGAGGAGAGAAGGGTGAGGCTGCCCCACAGGGCTTTTTCGTATACTTGGACACACACACACACACACACACACACACACACACACACACACACCCCTAAAATTCTCAAGCCCAGTCCTGCTACAGACACACATTTATCTTCAGAGCCCTGCAGTTCTTTTTGCTGGATTGCTGGTTGTGCCTCTCTCAGTCTCTCACACTCTGCTGCTCTTAGTTTTTTTGGACAAGAGTTTAACATTGGAGCTGAAGAAACAAGTTCAAACATCACAAAAAGAAGGAAAACAGATCAGAAACATGCAGGCTGGGAAGCAGTACAAAGTGTGTCACCCTACAAAGAACCATTCTTCTCTTTGTCTTATGTTCGCTCTGCCATCCTGAGAGCCTCTGGGTCCCTGTGGCCCATGTGTGGGGTCCAATGCCCTGTGCAGATCATCTGCAAGAAAACAGTGTTATGTCACGACGACGACAGGTGCACTCCTCGAGTGAGGGCCCAGTGGGGCCCCAGCATAGACACCCCCAGACTCTCCACCCTGAGTACAAGCCAGAGAGTGATCAGAATCGAGAAAACAAAAGGAAGAAGGAGTCCAAGGGAGGCCAAGGGCTGAGCCAAGTTTGGGGACAATACTGGTCTGAAGATTAAAACTGGGACTGGGCTCTGGGAAAGGAGCTGGAATTCCCATGCCTGCAGGAGAGCTGGCTGGGCAGCCTCATTCCAATGTGGTCCACCCGATGAGGCTGGCATGCATGCTGGAAAAAGGATTTGTTCTCTGGGGAGAAATTCCACTTTCAGCTTTTTAGCAGAATCTGCCTATCAATCAAACTGCTTCAAAAAGTTCAAAAGGAGACTGGAAGAGGGGTATGAGTTTTGTTTCTGTTTAAAATTGAACTATCATTGACACACAGCAAAATGCACAGATCTTTGTACATCAAAGTGCACAATTTGCTGAATTCTGATAAATATATAAGCCTGTATGACCATCTCATCAACCAAAATGCAGCCACAGTTCCATCATGCCAGAAAGCTCCCTGTACCCCTTTCAGTTAGTTCCTCCAGGCATCAGTGCTCTGGTTTTTACGCCCAGAGTAGTTCTTCCTGTTCTGGAATGTCATAGAAGTGCACCCGGACATTAATTAGATGTTCTTTTGCATCTGGCTTCTTTTGCTTAACAGTGTGTCTGAGATCCATTCAAAAAGTTGCCTGTATTAGTATCATTCTTTTTTGTTGCAGGGTAGTATGCCATCATATGATATATAATAATTAAAAAATTATCTTCTGTTAATAAACATTACGTTTTTTTCCAGTTTGGGACTTTTGTAAATAAGCTGCTCTAACAATCTCATACACCTCTTTTGTGGATGTGTTTTCTTTTTTCTTGAGTAAGAATGGAATTGCTGGGTTATAGGACAGGTGTGTATCTAATTAAATAAGAAACTGCCTAACGGTTTACCAAAGCCTTGGACATTTTAAATCCTTGCCACAGGGTACAGAGTTCCAGCTGCTTCACAACCTCACGAACATTTGGTGTGGTCAGTTTTATGAATTTTAGCCACTTTTGTGGGACTGTAGTGCTATCATTTATGTGAGCATTTCTTCATGTGCTTGGTTTGAGTATTTTCTTTTGTGAAGTGTCTGTTCGAGTCTTCTGCCCATTTAAAAATTATGTTGTTTTGTCCTGTTACTGACTTTTAAGATATCTTCTTGATACTTGAAGAAGTATCAAGAAGACATACATACATTGTGAATATTTCCTCCCAGTCTCCTGATGAAGAGAAGTTCAAAGGTTCGATAGAATACAATTTTTCATTTTTTCCCCTTATATTTAGTATTTTATGTCTCTCTGCTTGCTGAATCGGGTATATTTTAAGTAACATACATGCCAACTGGCTAATATCTGGAATTAAAACACATTTCTTACTAAGGCTTAAAAACAACCACCCAATGCTAATTCTTGGTTTTTACAAAGGCTCAATTTTAGAACCTAAAACATTGGCTTTACCTAAAATACCAGGGCTACTAAGGTTTTAAAAGTGAAAGGTACACTTTCAAAAATATTCAATCATTCAACATACAGGTCACATGTGTTTACTGATAGGATGAGATGATCTGTATCAAATGGGCACAGTGTTGACAAGTATGTTGGGGTTGGGGACAGGGCACTGAGTGTCTGGGACTCAACCTTGTTTTTAAATCTCTCTGAAGGAAAATTCTACATTTCTTTGAAATTTGTTCCATGGTCACAATTCTACAGTCAGAGTCTTCCCTATGTCAAACTGAAATATATATTTTTAAACAATATACTCCCTCAAAATTTGCCCAAAATAGAAAAAAAGGAGAAACATGGCCTTCTCACCATTTAGACAAAAGCCCTCATCCCAAAACTGAGTTCAATACCTTTCATTTTTCTGCATAAGCTGGCTGACATTTGGTATGTCACATTTGAATACAGTCCTAAATTTGGGG
Source organism: Phacochoerus africanus (assembly GCF_016906955.1). Classification (NCBI taxonomy): domain Eukaryota; kingdom Metazoa; phylum Chordata; class Mammalia; order Artiodactyla; family Suidae; genus Phacochoerus; species Phacochoerus africanus. Next base: position 72,369,038 of record NC_062550.1, on the reverse strand, counting down.
AGGGGAATTTTACATTCCCTTTGCATTAGAATAACAGACAACAAGGGCTGGCCTAAGGACTCCACACAAAAATTACTTGAACTGATCAACAAATTCAGCACAATAGCAGGATACAGATGAACATTCAGAAATTGGTCACATTTCTGCATACTAACAATGAAGTATTAGAAAAGGGATACAAAAATACAATACCTTTTAAAATTGCACCCCAAAAATCAAATACCTGGGAATAAATCTGACCAAGGAAGTGAAAGACTTATATGTTGGGAACTATAAAACATTAATCAAGGAAATTAAAGAGGATTCAAATAAATGGAAGACATCCCATACTCCTGGGTGGGAAAAATTAATACTGTAAAAATGGCCATATTACCCAAAGCAATCTACAGATTCAATGCAATCCCTATCAAATTACCCATGACATTTTTCACAGAACCAGAACAAACAATCCAAAAACTTATATGGAACCACAAAAGACCCAGAATTGCCAAAACAATCCTGAGGAACAAAAACCAAGCAGGAGGCATAACTCTCCCAGACGTCAGGCAATATTACAAAGCCACAGTCATCAAGACACTGTGGTAATGGTACCAAAACAGACAGACAGACAGACAGACCAATGGAACAGAATAGAGAACCCAGAAATAAACCCAGACACCTATGGCCAATTAATCTTTGACAAAGGAGGCAAGAACAAAAAAATGGGAAAAAGACAGTCTTTTCAGCAAGTATTGCTGGGAAACCTGGACAGCTGCATGCAAATCAATGAAACTGGAACACATCCTTACACTATGCACAAAAATAAACTCAAAATGGCTTAAAGACTTAGATGTAAGACAAGACATCATCAAACTCCCAGAAGAGAACATAGGCAAAACATTCTTTGACATCAAACTTACAAATGTTTTCTCAGGTCAGTCTCCTAAGGCAACAGAAATAAAAGCAAAAATAAACCAATGAGACCTAATCAAACTGACAAGCTTTGGCACAACAAAGGAAACCATAAAAACAAAAAACAAACAAACAAAAAAAACAACAACCCCAAAAAGACAATTTCCAGAATGGGAGAAGATAGTTTCAAATGATTCAACTGACAAGGGCTTAATCTCTGAAATATACAAACAACTCATACAACTCAACAGCAAAAAAACAAACAACCCAATTGAAAGATGGGCAAAAGACCTGAACAGACAATTCTCCAAAGAAGATATACAGGGGGCCAACAAGCACATGAAAAAATGTTCAACATCACCAATTATTAGAGAAATGCAAATCAAAACCACCTCACACCAGTCAGAATGGCCATCATTAATAAGTCCACAAATAACAAGTGCTGGAGAGGGTGTGGAGAAAAGGGAACCCTCACTGTTGGTGGGAATGTAAATTGGTACAAGTATGTAGGTACCTTGGAAAACTATATATAGAACTACCATATGACTCAGCAATCCCACTCTTGGGCATATATCTGGAAAAAACTTTCCTTGAAAAAGACACATGCACCTTCATGCTCATTGTAGCACTATTCACAATAGCTAAGACATGGAATCAACCTAAATACTCATTGACAGATGAATGGATTAAGAAGAGGTGGTACATATACACTATGGAATACTCTACTACTCAGCCATAAAAAGAACAAAATAATGCTATTTGCAGCAACATGGATGGAACTAGAGACTCTCACACTAAGTGAAGTCAGAAAGAGAAAGACAAATACCATATAGATATCACATATCTGGAATCTAATATATGGCACAAGTGAACCTTTTTGTAGGAAAAAAAAATCAAATCATGGACATAGAGAACTGATTTGTGGTTGCCAAGGGGCAGGGAGGGGAGTGGGATGGACTGGGAATTTAGGGTTAACAGATGCAAACTACTGCCTTTGGAATGGATAAGCAATGAGATCCTGTTATATAGCACTCGGCACTATATCTAGTCACTTATGATGGATCATGAAAATGTGAGAAAAAAGAATGTACACATGTATTTGTGACTGGGTCACCTTACTATACAATAGAAAATTGATAGAATACTGTAAAACCAGCTATAATGGAAAAAATAAAAATCATTATTAAAAAAAGAACCTTATAATAAAACAAAAGAAATTAAAGAGGATTCAAAAAAAATGGAAAGATATTCCATGCTCCTGGGTTGGAAAAATTAATATCGCAAAAATGTCCATACTACCCAAAGCAATCTGGTGTTAAATAGATGCAAACTGTCACCTTTGGAATGGATAAGCAATGAGATCTACTGTATATCACTGGGAAATATATCCAGTCACTTATGACGGAGGATAATGTGAGAAAAAGAATTTTTTATATATGTATGTGTGACTGGGTCACTTTGCTGTACAGTAGAAAACTGAAAGAACACTGTAAACCAACTATAATGGAAAAAATAAAAATAATTAAAACAAAACAAAACAGACAACCAGGGCTAGAAAACCCGAGAAACAATCATACTGAAACCATCTCCCAGTGCTGACTCCTTCACAGCCCTTCTCCTCCAGTGAGAGGGAGTCATCTCATCCAGACCTTGATGTTTTCCTTTCTGTTAAACTAAAATCTGCATCCTTATAATGTCTAACCACTGGTTGTGGGGTAACACTGTCATTTCTTCACCTGTGACTGACTGTATGATGGTGCTGTTGCCTGTGGGTAAAACCTTGGGGTTATCTAGGCTAATGTGCTTTATGGATTTTTATTTATTTATTTTTCTTTTTAGAGCTGCACCTGTTCCCAAGCTAAGGGTTGAATTGGAGCTGCCAGCCTATATCACAACCACAGCAACCGGGGACCTGAGCCACATCTGCAACCTATACCACAGCTCAATGCTGGATCCTTAATCCACTGATTGAGGCCAGGGATCGAACCTGCATCCTCATGGATATTTAGGGTTTGTAACCCACTGAGCCACAAGAACTCCTGCTTTTTGGATTTTCAATTCTCTTAGGCATCTCCATTTTCTCAGGAGGATGAAAATGTACCTCCAGATTTACTTTCTTAAATTAAAAAAAAAAACAACCTTTATTTTGAAATAATTTCAAGCTTGCAGAAAAGTTACAAGAGTTATACAAAGAACTCTCACACCATTGACCTGGGTTACTTAATCTATAACATTTTTCTACCTTTACATTGTCATTCCTTCGGTCATCTCTCTTGATACATGGATGCAGGTAGGGATGTGCGCACAAACCTAGTGACATACATCTATCTCACTCTATGTCTCCCACCTATTAAATTCATGTTATATGGTGTTTGGTGGGTCTTCCTGCCTGTGCTCTCAGTGTAGACTATCAGGAAGCACATATGTCCATTCATCACGCTAGTGATGACATTAACTTTACTCATGTAGGTTTAGATGGTGTCTGCCAAGTACATTAGCTTAAAGGAGTTTGTGTTAATTAACTGAAATAATTCTTTTTGTGTGTGTGTGTGAAGAGACACTTTCAGACTATCCTATTCCTTAACACATGTGTACCCAATGGTTTTCACATTCACTGATGATTCCAGCTCAAATCAGTTATTGCTATGATGGCTGCCAAGCAGTGCTCCTCTAATTCCATCGCTCCTACATTTACTAGTTGGCATTCTACTACAGAATACAGCTGTCTTTTATATATTGTTAATGAATACTTGTTATTCATTCATTTCATTATGCTAGCATAGATTCATAGATTCCTATTTTATTCAAAGGGTTATACGCTGTTACTTTCATTATTTATTTTGCTGCTCAAATCCCTCATGATTTTGCTATTGGGATCCCCCATGTCCCTCTGACAGATCCCCACCACTCTTGGAACACCTCCTTACTTTCTGGTATGAGGTGTTTCGGATTTAAGTTGTAATTTGCCACACAGGGTCCTAGACTGAGCCATGTATCCAAGGAGCCATGGTGTTCCTTTTGGTGAAAAAAGTCCTTTTGGTGAGCTCCTTATTACTGGTGTGTCAATGCCTCTAGATGTTTCAGCAGATAAAACTAGGAAATATACACAGATGAGTAAATATACACACACAGAAGGCTGAATCTATTATGTTAGAAACCATGAGTCCATATTGATGCCTTCAACAGCAATCAAATGCCAGGGCTCACCTTCACCCTTTCTTGTATTTGTTATTTCCTTCTCTTGTAGTGACAAGCTTGCTCCCATTATCTTCAATATGCTTACTCTTTTGCTCAATCTCCTTGCATGGAGCCATGGGGACTGTCGTCTTGGTCCTGGCCTCCGAATGCCACCACACCAGCTGAATCCTCAGCCCTGGCCCTGCCAAAATGCTGGCAATGTAGGCTAAATCCCTGATCCTGGCTTGCCAAACATGTCAGCTATGCTGGCAGAATCTTTGGTTTCACCAAATACATAGGCCCCAACCCCTGGATCCTACTCCAGGCCGAATATGCCAGCCATACTCACTAAAACCTTAGCTTTTGACCTGCTAGGCATTTCAGCCTCAGCCATGATAGACTTGTAAAGTATATGACTCTGCATTTAAAAGGAACACAGGAGTTCCTGTCGTGGCGCAGCAGAAATGAATCCAACTAGGAACCATGAGGTTGCGGGTTTGATCCCTGGCCTTGCTTAGTGGGTTAAGGATCCGGCATTGCTGTGAGCTGTCGTGTAGGTCGAAGATGCAGCTCAGGTCCTGCATTGCTGTGACTGTGGCATAGGCCAGCAGCTATAGCTCCAATTAGACCCCTAGCCTAGGAACTTCCATATGCTGCGGGTACAGCCCTAAAAAGACAAAAAGACCAAAAAAAAAAAAAAAAGGGAAACAGAATATCTACATTCTGGTACTTGTTAGGGACTCAGTCCTCAAATCTATTTAACATAAAAAATTCTCTTGAGGTTGCTGATATTTAGAGCAAATTGATTATTTTCTAAAGACTTGAAAATTTATTACTTTTTTATAGTAAATAATTATTACTATAGTAATAGTAAATAATACATTAAATATCTGAGTTCTTGGGCAGCAATATTTAGTCTTCCACAGCATGGCTTTTCCTGAAATAACCCTGGTGTTATGAGTTGAGACGGCTAAAAGAAACAGGCTCATGAAACTCACTGTATATAATGAAAGGATGCTGCTTATAATTTGATTGTCTATGAGGACCCATAGGGAAGAAATTTCTGTTGTGATCACTTCCACAGATAAAGGAAAAACATTTGACAGAACACAACATCCTTTCATAATAAATCACTTCACAAATTGGGTATAAAAGGGACATACTGCAACACAATGAAGGTCATACGTGATACACCCTCAGCCAGCATCAACCTAATGGTGAAAGGCTGAAAGTTTTTCCTCTAAGATCAGGGACAAGGGAGCCCACTCAGTAGAATACTGGAAGTCCTCAGTACTCAGAATCAGGCAAGAAAAACAAATAAAGGGCATTCAAATAGGAGAGGAAGAAGTAAAACTGTCTTTGTTTATCATCTTATACATAGAAAACCTAAAGACTCCACCAAAAAAAACCCCAAAAAACAAAAAAACCTGTTAGAACTAATCAACAAATTCAGTAAAGTTATAGGTACAAAATCAACATACAGAACACAGTTGTTTCTATACACTAACAATAAAACAAGCCCATTCATAATAGCATCAAAAATGATAAATCAGGAATGCATTGAACCAAGGAGGTAAAAGATCTGTACACTAAAAACTACAAGACTTTGATGAAATAAGATGAAGAATACACAAATAAATGGAAAGATACTCCATGCTCATGAACTGGAAGAATTAATTTGTTAAAATGTCCACACGACACAAAAGCATCTACAGATTCAATGCAATCTCTAGTGAAAGTTCACGGGCGTATTTCACAGAAATAGAAAAAGTCCTAAAATTTGCATGGAGCCACAAAAGACCCCAAACAGCCCAAGCAATCCTGAGAAAGAACAAAACCTGAAGCATCATATTTTCTGATTTCAAATTATCATACAAAGTAATCAAAACAGTATGGTACCGGCGTAAAAACAAACAAACAAACAAACAAACAAAACCAGACTCACAAACCAATAAAACAGGATTCAGAACCCAGAAAAAAAATCCTGCATATGTGGTCAACTGATGATTGACAAGCAAGCCAGGAATACTCAGCGGGGGAAAGGATGGTCTGTTCAATAACGGTAACGGGAATATTGGACAATCACATTTGCAGAATAATGAAACTGGACCCCAATCTTATACCACCCACAAAAATGAGCTTGAAATGGATTAAAGACTTAAACATAACACCTAAAACTGTAAAATTCTTAGAAGAAAACACAAAAAGCTACTTGATATTGGTATTAGCAGCAATTTTCTGGATCTGACACCAAAAGCACAACCAACAACAGCAAAAAATAAGTAAGTAGGACTACATTAAACTAAAAAGCTTCTGCATAGCAAAAGGAACAATCAAAAAAAATGAAAAGGCAACCTATAAAATGGAAGAAAATATTTGCAAATCATATATCTGATAAGGGTGTGATATCCATATTCATATATTCATACGTACAGAGAACACATACAACTCCACAGCAAAAAAAACAACAACCTGATTAAATAACAGGCAGAGGAACTGAATACACTATTTTTCAAAGACGACATACAAATGGCCAACAGGTACATGAAAAGATGCTCAACATCACTAATCATCAGGGAAATGCAAATCAAAACCACAACGAGATGCCACCCATGCCTATTAGAATGGCTAGCATCAAAAAGACAAGAGATAAAAAGTGTTAGTGAGGGTGTAAGAGAAAAGGGAACGCTTGCTGGTGCACTGCTGGTGGGAGTGTAGACTGGCATAGCCAGTACGGAAAACAGTACAGAGGTTCCTCAAAAAATTTAAAAAATCACATTACCATATGATTCAACAATCCCACTTCTGGGAATACATCCAAAGGAATTGAAATCAGCGTCTGACAGAGATAGCTGCAGTCGATGCTCATGGCACCACTATTCACCACAGCCAAGACATGGAAACCATCTACATGCCCGTCAATGATGAATAAAGAAGATGTGGCATGTGGTTATGCATATGTATACATCACACACACACACACACACACACACACAGAAATAATATTCAGCCAGGAGGAAGGATGAAATCCTGTGTTTGCGACAACTTGGATGGACCTTCAGGGTATCATGTTAAGTAAAATAAGTCAAAGACAGATACTCTACTATATCATTTATATGTGGAATCCAAAAAAGCCATATTCAGAGAAACAAAGAGTGAGTGGCGATTATCAGTGGCTAGGGAAAATGTGGAGATGCTGGTCAAAGGGTATAAACTTCAGGATGAGGTGAATAAGCTTTGGTGATTTAATGTACAGCATGGATGTGCTCCTTTATAGGTGACCCTATCACCTGGTCCCCAAGTTTTCGAGGGATAATGCTGAGGATACGGCAACAACTTCAGTAACTGAAACACATTCTCAGCTAGCTGAAGGGAAATGTGACAATTCATGCACATGAGCAAAACTGCTTTGCTCACTATATAGCTTGTTTGTGACATAATGTGCAATGGCAATGATTGCTAAATAATTTGTTTTCATTCACTCAGAACTTTCTGGGTTCCCTTGTGGTACAGTGGGTTAAGGATCCGTCATTGTCACAGCAATGGCTTGGGTTGCTGCTGTGGCTCGGGTTTGACTCCTAGCCTGAGAATTTCCGCATGCCAAGGATGCGGCCAAACAGAAAGCCACTTTCTGAAAAATTCTCAGTTTGAAATTTCTATCTTGGTCTCACCCCGGATAGATATATATACATATATATGTATATATCTTTTTTTTTTTTTTCCTTGGAAAGACTAAGCCCATTCAGGCATATTTGGAAAACAGGGCTGGGCCAAAATACCGTTTTTATTTCAAAGACAAGTTGTTTGGCAAAGAAAGAATTTAATACCAGTGAAACTTTAATGCATCATTGTTAATGCTTTAAGATACACTCTCCAAAATTTTGAAGTAAAGTTTCTAAAATCAACTAGCTATGCGCTGTTTTCAGCAGCCCTTCAGCTACATTTTTACTGCTTGGTTATTAATATCAAAAGAAGCTATTAGAAACTCAATTTAGTTCTGTCCTTTAAAATTTTCCCTCTTTGAAGAAGAAATAAATGAAAATTTCTATGGCAACATGCTGAATTTGAGAGGTAGGCTTACCTTTCCCATGACACAAATATGGTGGGTGTGAGTGGCTATGAAATGTGTTGGTTATTAGGCAATGTTCCCACCCAGAATTCAGTCCAGCCCTGACCCCAGAGTGCACTTCCTGCCCTGAGGGCTGTCACTGCTGCCTGCGGCCTCACATCAGGAGAGGTGTCCTGTTTAGCTTTATGTCCTTCTTTCACACATGATGGGTCAACAAATCGGACGTGTTCAGCTGGAGGAGGTTAGAGCTTCAACACTCTGAGGCGAGTCTGAGCAAACTCCTGGCACCTGTGTTTCTAAGAGGCAAGGGATACCGTCACCCCTTCTGGAGCTCAGACAAAAGGCAGCTGAGTATCCATGTTTTAAAGCTGCCCTGTTTCTCTTTTTTTATTTTTATTTCTCAGTGTTTATTCAATTTTTCTTTCCCTGACTTTCCGTATCTGCTCCCTCTGTGCTTGTTTTCTCCTTGTTTCTTTTATTCATGCTTTTTGTCTTCAGACCAGCCTTCTCATTTATCTACTGAACTAAAATATGAAAAAAAAGAGAACCACTGGGTTTTACAGGCAACAGTAAACAGAAAATGTAGCCTAGGCGGGTAACCTAAACCAATTTCTCTAATGGCTCTTCTATTAAAAAACTTAGTAGGTTGTGACCACAGTTCCCCAGAGACAACTGAAGATAGGAGCTACTGACTTGTCAAGGAGCCTCATCCAAATGCGCCTAACTCAGACGGTCCTTCTACAGCCACAGTTATTAGTGGCCATCACCTCTGCAAAATAACATATGGGACAATGACAGATTCTCTTTAACCCTCTCCCTTCTAAACCAGCCTTTTCTGATTCTTCAGCAAGTTACACGGAGGGAAGAATAAAGTGGAACTTATTTCAAATGGTAATTCCTATATCTGTGGAAGAACCAACTACCAACCACTGCTAAGACTCTTGAACCTGAACACAGAATATTTTCCAAGGTAGCTTCTATTGCATCAACCAGACAGCAGCCGAACTTTGAGAGGGTGTTGTCAAAGCTCAGGTGAGACTTACCTGCTCCTGGGTCATCTTTTGTAGCTCATTCTCCCATGCTGCCTGGTCATCGTCCAAGTTGTAGGAAGCTGGTGGAGTGAGTCCTCGAAGGATCAGGGGGTCTCGGTCATGGCAGAGGGCCGTCAGGTGTCCAATGTACAACTTTAGTTTGCTTCTATTTTGGTCAAGTTCTAAGAGGGGCTGGATGTTCTAAGGTGGAAGAAAATGAGGAGAGTCAGGTCAATCTGAAAGAGAAGTTCACGTCTCTTTACACCGCCCCAGTGAAGGAAACTGAGCAAGATTAAAGTCCTTGTAATCCTGACTGCAATCTTCGGGACTATAAAAAGCAGCAGTCCACACACCTGCATGTGACACAGTCACACCTGACCTCCTCTCTGGGAGCCTCATAGGAACGCTGGTCTGTATGTCAGCATGAGACGCAGGGGATTAAGTCTGGGACAAGCTTGTTTTTACAGAAGTAAAGTTCCTGATACAGAGAGACTCCAGTTACCTCACAATTGCTCTCCCACCTGTTATGAGTAGGTAACGAGAAACTGCTGGTGAAATGTGCTCATCTGAAAGTCTGAAAATGTACCCCGTGTGTTCCCCTACCTCCCGGAATGGAAGGAAAGTTCTGTCTCTGGAGAAGGTGCATGTTTTTTTTGGCCATGAGATGTGATGAGTGAACTCATGGCTAAATCAGCCTCATCCTGGCTTATGCTCCCTCGTTTATTTCCCGGAGGCGGTCCCACACTCCTTTCACACATGGATGGCTAAACCCTCATGTGACACCACGCACCAGACCCACAGCCAGGGACTCCATGAAACTCTCTCAGCATAACATTGGCTCTGTTTCTCTTGATTAGAGGTCCTGTACTAACTACGTTTTGTGTTCCCTTTACTCACTTTTGCGCCCTTTGAAAGCACATTAAGTATCAGATGACTTCGTCTGACAGTTCTTGTGACAGTACTCTGGCCAGGTCCCTGGTACTGGTCAAGCTTGGGGAACTGAGGCAGAGCTGGGCCAGATCTCCCATCTCATGGTGTAGCGTCTGCCTGATATGCGGCAGCTGAGTGGGTGGAGAACCGGGCCAAACGCTGGCAAATCTCACATGTTCCCACCAGGCAGAGTCCACACCTGCTGCATGTCACCAGCTGGCATCTGTCACCAATAGGACACCACTGACCCACCTAACGAATGAAGAGCTCAATACTCTTCAGGTCAACAGAACAGGGCCTGGTCTTACTTTCAACAGTGATGCTGATTCCTTCCTGGCCTCCTCAGGAGACTCTCCTGCTGCTTTCCTTTATTTCGAGTTTTTAAAATAAAGTTTCATGTTTTCTTATTAAGAAATCAGTACATATTTTACTCTGAAAAATATGGGGAAGCATATAAAAGGAATAATAAATAGCTTATAGCTATTCCATCAAGAATACCACTTGCGACATTTTGGTCTTTTTATAAACTTACATAAATCAACTTTTAATAGTATCATACTTCACATTTTAATATCCTGTTTACTCATTTACTATTACAGAACTATTTACAACATCACGTATTCCTGAAAACCCGATTTTTAATGGTTGCTTTAGAAATATATCACATTTCCTGTTTCTTTTTTTCTTTTTGTTTTTCAGGGTCACACCTATGGCATATGGAAGTTCCCAGGCTAGGGGTCAAAAGGGAGCTGCAGCTGCTGGCCTACACCACAGCCACAGCAATGCCAGATCTGAGCTGCATCAGAGACCTACACCACAGCTCATGGCAATGCCGGATCCTCTACCGACTCAGCCAGGCTTTGTGGTTACCAATAGGGTTTACTACCATGAGCCACAATGGCAACTCCCACATTTCCTCTGTTTCTAGTACTACTTCCATGAAATAACTAAGAGAGGGATCAGCCAGGGCTTAATGGCTAGAACAACTTTTAAGTTATCGGAGAGATCAGAGTTCAGAGTTTAGGCTCATATGACACAGTACTATATAGAAGTTGGAGCCTGGCTACACAAAGCAGAGAAAGCAAATCAAGTTAGTATTATTATTATTTTTTTAAACACATACACACACACACAATTCTCTAAGGATAAAGGTTAACACTCAGGTGGTGTTGTGGAAGGCTCTGGGCTCCATGAGGGACCCCAATCAGCAGGCTCATGGTACAAGCTCTGTACTGCTTGTGGTATCAATGCTGACAACCACACAAGGAAGAGACTGGTTCAAAAAAGCTGAGAATTTGGAGAGTGAGGGAGTTGGACAAGCTTTTCACAAACAACAATAATCTTTCAAAAAAGACTTGTATTATATTTCTGGCCAAATGCATATTCTCACTATAGAAAATTTAGAAGCAGTTCTGAAGCACAGTCTTTAAAGGCAAGTTCAAGGCAACACTCCTTTAAATACATGAACAACTTGCACGTCAAGAACCAAATGTCAGTCATGGTTCTCTGCCACACACCATGTGCCTTCAAGCAGTGCAGCCTTACTTCGTTTCTCATTTTTTTTTTTTTTTAAAAGCCTGGACTCCTCTAGGCTTCTTTCATGGACACATTTAAAAAATCACTTTTGGGATTTTCATTGGATTTGTGCAATTTATTCCCATTGTGTGTGTGTGTGTTGGCCATCACATCTGGCCTGCAAGACTGAAAAAGATGATATCTTAGGTAATTACTGTTTGAGTTGGAAAACAGACGTAAAAAAGCACGACCACTGAGGAAGAAGACAATGTGATAAATGGTGATAATGGAAAGGTCAAAATTCTTGTAGTGAAATGGAATCTGGAAAGAAAGCAGCTCATTGCTTTAAGACTGGGAATAAAAAAATATACTTTTTAAAGTCCCTGTTCTTAATCAAAGATGCGATTTCAAACTGATTTAAATGTATTTCATGCTGAGGTGCAAATTGAGTACAAAATTTAATAGCGTTTTGCATTGTTATTTTCCAAAGTTCAATTGAAAAGTTTAAAAATGGAGTTTCAAAATTTTTCCAGGAAAAAATTTAGGCCTACGTAATGTCCAAGATGCCCTTTTTCTCATGTCAAAGGAATTGCTTTTTTTCTTTTTTAAACAAAACAACAATCTATACAGCTTACAAAACTGCTCAACCAGCATAGCTCCCAAATAGATCCATTAAAAAAAAAAAACAAAAAACCCACTGCGGCCCCTCTGGATCATTGAACCACGTCAATCACATGGGAAGTGTCCTTATCTCTTCCTCCCCCATCTAACTTGGGCAGGCCACTTAGAAAAGAAACTGCATTTCTCACAAGGTAGAACTGCCACTGCCTAATCTCAAGAGGGAAGAGGGACACTTGCCAGGCAGAAAAAGGATGCCTTACAGGACCCATAAGTTACGTCTTTTGTCAACAACCTCATACATTGGCAAGAAGTCCTACCAAAGCTGTCAGCAATGTGGTCAGGACACATTAGTTCCACAGCTATGCACAACTATAGTTCTGAATCTTTTTTTTTTTTTTTGGCAAAAAGAAGTTAAAAAATGAACTTGTCAAGATAACCTTTGTTTTAGCAAATATAACGCCAAAACAGCAACATTCCCCTAATCCTACACTTACCAAGATGTTAAGGAAAATAATTATAAAAAGGGAGGCTTCTGGCTGGTAAAGTGAAACCTTTGTTTCTTCTTGCAACGATTTATCTGCCTATGTTCTCAGATCCTCACATTGGCTCCAGAGGCCCGCGCCTGATGACAAGTGGTGAGAGAGGGCAGTAATGTCCTGAAGGCATTTATTTCAACCTCCCTTAAGTAAGGTTAGGTGGCTAACTGTTCTGTGGAAGACAGATGAGTTGCTCCTACGTTGTCCGATACAGATTGTAACTGAAAGTGTGACAGTATATCGCATTTCTGCAAGCTATTTATTTAAGAGATGTGAACACACTTTCTTGGACCAGCATGGGATGTGCAGAGAAAAGCCTTCGCTGTTCCACCCGTGGCCTGCTCTTCCTCCCCACTCTGCTGTTTCTGTGGCAGACCTTACTCTGAGTATTGGCTGCTTGGCTGGTGACACATTCTGGGAGCTCATTCTCCGAGGACTGGTATATATGCCTTCCACTGAATATTATTTGGGATTTAAGGCACTTACCCTGGGGCATAAACGTGTCACTGTTTGGAAGATGCCCTTACCTTTTTAAGCTAATATTTATTGATTGTTTACTGTGGTCCTGGCAAATTAGTTTTATATTTACTATGATTCCTCCGTGGCTACAAAATCTTTTTTGTTGTTTTTTCTATCTGCTGAAGTCCTCACAGGGAGGTTCAATTGTCCCTGTATTCCTGCCTCAATGCTAGCAGCAGTTTCGATGTCTCACTGAGCCACCATTACTCTGCTGTCTGCATGTACATCTAGAAAGGTCCAGAAAACCAATATATTAACTTTCCAGAGATATTATTCTCTTAATGACATTCTTGTCCAGAGATCCCAGCAGAGAGCTAAGCTCAGAAAAGCAAAAAAGGAAGCAAAGGAATAAAATTCACTGGTCTAGCCTCAAAGTCCCTTTTCTCTGAAGAATGGTTTGATCTTCTCATCACAGTGAACTTGGGGACCAGGAAAATACTGGACAGTGTGAAGTCTCTTCACAAAGGTTTGGAGCTTAGTGTTATGTTCTCACTTAGCTGCAGCTATTTTGTGAAATATGGTAAACTGTCGTATTTTTGCTTACATTAATGAGGTACGTTGCATATGAAATCACAGATACTGACACTAAGAATTAAAATGCGTAAACTCAGGATTTAATATTTGTTTTGAGTTTTGGAGTTACAGTATTTACACTATAAATATTTACTAACTACTTAGAATATCAGTTCTATACTAAGTAGAGTCACTTCCTCAGCATCCCTTACAGATGACCTATTATTACTACTTGTTTAGTTCACGAAATACTGGGCCACTTAGGCTCAACCTACTTCCTCATTCCCCTTATCCATATCCTGTGGACAAAGATCTTCTCTTTGACCAGATGCTGGTCAGGCTCCTTTGACCTCTCTTCTCAACTAGGCCCAGATTTTTAACTTTTTGTGTCCATCTCTACATTGACCAGTTCCCACAAAAATTCTGCTAAGCTGGTTTATCAGGAGTCTGCTGTCTTCAGTGTCTGATGGGGCTCCTCATCCTCCTGTCCCCAGGGGATGTCGGATTACTCTGGCCTGCCTTGGGCAGGAAGCCAGGTAGGTAGGTTTGGCCAGAATCTTCCCTTGTGTCTGATGTTTCCTCTAAGTGCTTATCCATTGACCCCACCCTGCTCCTTGGCTGTAAATCCCACTCTTCCTTGCTGCACTCAGAGCTGAGTACAGCCTCTCTCCTCCACTACAAAACCTCACTGCAGTGGCCCCTAAACTGGTCATGATGGTCCTGAATAAAGTCTGCCTTACAGTTCTTTAACAGATGAGGGAATAATTTTCTTTAACGCTGGGTAAATGAGAGGAACAGCAAGTACCACTAGGAATTCACGTCCAGGGAACACTAGTGAAAATGACCCCCCCTGAAGTTCTTCTTCCAAGAGTTTATGATTAATTTCTATATCCAAAATTTTATTTCCTTTCTTGGCCTGAATCTGTTCTTCTCAAGACTGAGGAGTATCAATGAAATAGGGAAGATTAAAACTGTGTACAAGCCCCCTGTCCCTGTCCTTTGAAGTAAAAGGTTTTTTTCTTTAGTCTCTCAAGCCTCCCTTGAGTCTCAAAAGGCTGACTCGAGAGTTAATGATGAGGAAATGTGAAGATGGAGAAACGGAGAATAGCTGTTGGGTCAGGAAACTGGTAACAATTTAGACTCTAGACCACATAGCAGAGTCACTGAACACCCAGTTCTCTGAAAGATACAGACAAAGGCCTAACACAATTCCTAAACTTCTTTTACAGGAAGCAGACCCTCCTCCAGATGAAAACTGCTGACTACAAGCATGTAGACTCCAGACTGGTTGAAACCAAAAGATTGATGATACTTGAAATTTCACCTTGATGCCAAACAATCCAAGAACTGTGCATGAGCTGATCACACACCCTGCGGTCCACTCCCTTACTCTGCCTTTAAAAACCCCTCTCTGGAGTTCCCTTGTGGTGCAGCGAGGTAAGGACCTCATGTCATCACTGCTGTGGCGCAGTTTTGATCCCTGGCCTGGGAACTTCCACATGCCATGAATGTGCCCCCCCCCGCCAAAAAACAAAACAAAACAAAAAAAACCCCAAAAACCAAAAACCCTCCCTGAAAGTCACTTGGGAATCTGGGTTTTGAGCATAAGCTGCCCCTTCTCCTTGCTTGGCGCCTGCAATAAATGCTGTACTTTCTTTCATGGCAACCTGGTGTCAGTAGATCGGCTTTACTGTATGTAGGTGAGGGGACACAAGCCCTGACTGAGTAATACTAGGTCAGTGAGGGGAGTAAGTGTGGATCAGAAATCTCACACCCATATAGAAATACCCGGTTCTGAAAGTAAAAACTCTCCAAAGGCTTCAGATTTAAAAGGCTTTATGTGTGTGTTAAAGTGTGTCTATGAAAACTGCAAAAGCGCACAGATTTGAAATTTGAAAAAAAAAAAAAGTGGGAATCATTTTTTAAAATAACACGTGATCATTTCCTTTTAGTTTTTTTTTTTTTTGGTCTTTTTGCCATTTCTTGGGCCACTCCTGTAGCATATAGAGGTTCCCAGGCTAGAGGTCCAATCAGAGCTGTAGCCGCTGTAGCTGCCGGCCTGCACCACAGCCACAGCAACAAGGGATCCGAGCTGAGTCTGCAACCTACACCACAGCTCACGGCAACGCCAGATCCTTAACCCCCTGAGCAAGGCCAGGGATCGAACCCACAACCTCATGGTTCCTAGTCGGATTCGTTAACCACTGAGCCATGACGGGAACTCCCATTTCCTTTTAGTTTTATAGGTCAGAACTCTGTTGTCAACTTTTCTTTAAGCATACATTACCAACTCTGGCAACACAAAACGAAATATCCCCTATTTCTTGATCCAGATTTGGGGATAAAAAATTCTGTACTCAAAGCTATAAGAGGATAGGAAACAGAGTTTAGAATAAAATGAAATCTTGAAATCTGAACCACAGAGCTGCTAACTGCATTTAGCCTATTTATATTCAGTTAAACTCTGTCCTATCTTATTTGATGTAAGAAATGATACTCAGATAAAGAGCAGAGCTCGGAGTTCCCATCGTGGCGCAGTGGTTAACGAATCCGACTAGGAACCATGAGGTTGCGGGTTCGGTCCCTGCCCTTGCTCAGTGGGTTAACGATCCGGCGTTGCCGTGAGCTGTGGTGTAGGTTGCAGACGCGGCTCGGATCCCGCGTTGCTGTGGCTCTGGCGTAGGCCGGTGGCTACAGCTCCGATTCGACCCCTAGCCTGGGAACCTCCATATGCCGCGGGAGCGGCCCAAGAAATAGCAACAACAACAACAACAACAGACCAAAAAAAAAAAAAAAAAAAAGAGCAGAGCTCATGGGGCCCATTAGTGAGGGAAGATGCTTCCTGCTGAGCCCACGAGAGCCCACGAGAGCAGGTGAAGGCTGGAGGTATTTCATGTACTCGCTTCAATACTTAGAGACAGGTAAAATACATGAAAATAAGGTCATTCACCAAGAAGGCAGACGGGTATGTACAGATGAAGACAGTGCAGATAAAGGGGAATTAAGTGGAGAGAAAGTCACTGGAGGCACAGAAGCCCCCACCAGCTGACTGACTGAGGGAACTCATGGTATGTACCCTGAAGGGATGGACAGACAAGACCAGGGGGATAAGTGCAATCAGGAAAGCCACCCACTCGGCTAGATTCAGAAACGCCAGGAACAGGTGTGTGTTCCAAAATTCTTCTTCCCTGCTCTTTTAGTAAAGATGGGAAAACATCTTCAATTCAGTTTTTGGCTAAGGCTTGCCTCTCCACAATAAACCATTTATTATACTTCAGTAAACAATGTAAGGGTTAAGTATTCCTCTCTCTCTCTCTGTGTATTTTAAATACATGTAAAATAAAAAAGCGGAATGAGGAGTTTCCATCATGGCAGAGTGGAAACGAATCTGACTAGGAACCATGAGGTTGCAGGTTCGATCCCCTGCCCTTGCTCAGTGCGTTAATGATCCGGCGTTGCCGTGAGCTGTGGTGTAGGTTGAAGACGTGGCTCGGATTCCACGTTGCTGTGGCTCTGGTGTAGGCTGGCAGCTACAGCTCTGATTAGACCTCTAGTCTGGGAACCTCCATATGCCACGGGAGTGGCCCAAGAAATGGCAAAAAGACAAAAAAAAAAAAAAGCTGAATGATTTCCTCACTATAAAGTTCCAGGGACATACACTAATGAATGAGAAATTACAGGGGAAAAAGTCTGGGCAAGGGAAAAAAATAAGGCAAAACAGGGAGAAGAGAGGTTCATATTTTTTGAGAGGGAAAGCCAAGTAAAGGCTGATGCTGAATTTAAAAGCAAAAATTAGGTCAGTGGTTGGCCACAGGCAAAAACAATGGCCTTCAAACCCTTAAGAGCCTGGCCCACAGCTGCATATGGGCACTGGTGCCCCCTAGTCCACTCTGGTCCTTTGAGTCTGGGGCCTAAAGTGGTACTGCTGCAAGTGCTGGCTTCAGTTGAGCACAGAGGCACTTCTCAGCATTATTACATATTTACAAGACAGGCAGATAGATCTGGAAGACAGCAACACGCTTGGTGCCCGCTGGGTGAAGAAACACAGCTACAACCTCATCACAGCATTTCATTTTCTTCTCTCCCTAAGGCTTTGGGAGTGCAGAGAAAGGACACGTGAAGCTGTGAAGGTACACAAAAGGAACCTCCTGGCCTTGCTAGTCTCAATAAGCAACAGAGGATGTGAATCTAGATTCCAGAGCACAGTCTACAGGAAGGCAGAGAAGAAAAGAGCCAGGTGTGATTATCTAGTAACTAGCAAAGTCGACAGCTTATCTGTACAAGGGCTCCAAAAAGGGGTCAGTCTCTGGAGGAGACTTTTCTGTGACAGTTATTTCAAGGTCAGGTTAAAGGTGTGTGTGTGTTTGTCATTATTTCAAACTCCAGCATCAAATCAAACCATACAGACTATGCAGATATGGCTCCACTGAGCTCCGTCCCTGGCTTAAAGTGTCCTGAGAGGTTCCACTGAGAGCTCACTATGCATTGCAGCCTTTGGGGGACAGAGAACCAGGCCTCAGAGGGTACCAGTGGGAGGGAGGGGCTACCTATTGCCTGATTGCAGGGGAAGATATAAATATTATCTGTAGCTGTGTACATATGTCAGAGACGGGGATCTGTGCTACGCAGAGCAAAACAAGCTACAGATGGGAATTTGACCTCTTCATGCTGAGGTCGGAAAGAGCCAGGAAACCACCTGTGACAGGTTAGAAACATTTGGGACTTGGTATAAGAACACACACGTATACGCTTGCAGTGGCAAGAGGGTGTCAGGGGGAGATGGGAAGAAAGATCTGGGCAATATTTCAGCTTTAGGACAGCTTCGAACTGCATGGCTGAGAGGATGGAAATGTGTCAGAAAGTCACAGAAGAGCCCTTTAAGAATCGAAACTAGTGCAGGGCTGGAGGCACAAGGGCACCTCCCCCATACACTATAAGTCAGGTGGGGCTGGGCTCCTGGGCAGTGAGTCCAGGTGAGCCGCCCCCTCCCCTGGCTGCTCTGCTGGGAACCAACATCTTCCCTCTCCTCTCCCCTCCTGACCCACCCAGAAGGAAAATCTTCATCTCCATTCCACAAACACACAAACTTGTCATGTATCTGAGAATCATAGAGGGACCTTGGCTGCTCTGACAGGACTGTCCTTCCTGGATTTATGTCTGTCATAGTCAATCAGGAAATCATACTTAAAAAGCAAATTCTTTCTGAAAATTTTATACACCATGAACAAATCCCACGGATTAACGATTTCCAGACATCACCCCTTTCACCCTGGGAGTAATCCAGGCTTTGGGTGGAAAAAAAAAGAGATTTGGGAAAAACAAATTAGGAGGACTGTTTTGCTCTATCCATTTTCTTTATTTGAGAATAAAACCTCCTACATAATCACTGAATTAATCTCTCCTCCTCCTCCCCTCTGAAAGTTAAAATTCCTTAGTCTAACACAAACTCTGATAGACATCATCATTTCAATATTACTAGTTGCTGAAGTTTAAGCAAAGCTTTCTTATTTGAGGATATTACAGTGACTATGACAAAAGAGGCTCAGCACTGAAATATCAGAAATCCTACAAGCTGTGATGGATATTATATAAGTTAACAGCCAGGGTAATTCAAGATGAAATAAGCTGGCAACATCAAGCCCAATCTCTGGAAGAAACCCTGTGTCCCAATTCCCTCTGCTCCAACACAGGCCTCATTCAGTGCTGACTGAAGATCCGTCCTGAAGGGTAAGGGCAGAGCTAGAGCGGTCCCACTGGAACATGAGAATCAGAATGGTCAGAAAGAGCAAACCCAAGCACGCTGATGGAGTTGACAGATCCTGAGGGACAGCAAGTAAAAACTGGGGTGTAGGCAGGCCAAGGGGAAAGTTCCAAGGAACCAGAAATGAAGGTCCATCTAGACTGAAGCACATGAGGCCTCATGATCTAATAAAGAACAAGCAGAATCCTGGTGTAGCTGCCAAGTGATCCTATAGGTGGGGTTAAAAATGTTAAGTTTGTCAAAATCTTTGTACTGGTTTTATCCACCAGCTTTAGCCCCACCTTCCAGTTCTCATAAGAACACTGTGGTACCCATGGACCACATCCAGGTCTCATAGCAATTTTAGCGATGGAGTACAAAGACTAGAGACCATGTTTCTGATACAATCGGGGTATTTAACACATTACAGGTGTTTAGAAAACAGGAAGCAATGAAAGAGTGAAACAAACTTTCAACTCTAGAAATCAAGCAAAGAAGAAAAGGGACAGGAGGCTGCAGAAACACACCTTTCTTCACATGTTAATCTGCTCATGTTGTTAGTGCTTTTCCCTGGTCTCCTTCCAGGGAGTATAGGATGTCATGCACTTTAACAACAGCTAACAGGAAAGAGTTCACTCCTGCTTTAAGGAACTTGCCCAAATATACCCACCACACGATTCTGGAGGTTCTTCATACTCAGCTGCCTTGTGGCTCTGGCAGCCATAACCTTTTTATATATGAGATGCTGCTACTGACAAGAAATAAGAGTCTTCCTTGGATCATCCCTGGGGAGCAAAGTTTCTACCATCTTCTTCATCTAAGCAGTAAAAGCTCATGACACTTGGTCTGGTACATTTCTGCCACTCATTTTCGGCTTTTTCTGACCTCATTAACATGCCTGTCTCATTAGTCATACATTTCTGCACAAGAATAAAGCGACAGGCTCATGAGTTACTTAAAACACCCTTATCCATATGTGTGCGTGAGCACACGCTCCCTCTCTCTCACTTGCACACGTACACACACACACACACACACACAGAATATGGTCTGACTGGCAGGGCCCAGGCTTCTCTGAACTGGAACTCCTGCATCCTAGCATCTTTTGGAGTAATTATGACTTACATCTTCCAGGAAGGCACAGTTGTTTGTCTGGCTGCTTGCCTTATCTGTAACTGAGTTAATTACTTCCCCCATGAAAATTTTTTGCTCGTTAGCCATGGAACTAACGGTCCTCTGTATCTTATGATCTTAACTCAGAATTTTCTCTACTTGAACTTTTCTCTGGCAAAGGCAGCTGTGGCATCTCACACCTCCAGCACCACATTTCAAGAAGACACAGCAGTATCACTCTTTAGTGCCAGGGAAGGCGACGTGACTGTGTAGCCAGGGCCATGGCCATAACACAACCAAACAGTAAACCATAAGCTTGTAGGCCCTTGGCTGGTAATTGTGTTAATTATTGGGGATCTGGTTTCAGACTGTGGTTTAAAAAGGCTTCTTTTTTTTTTTTTTTTTACACCCAGAGGCTGCCCTTATCAGAGGCAGATTTGCATTGCTTATGTCGTATGCTGTAAAATCTTTGCACTGCACTGACGACTCTGTGAAGCAGAACTACAACGCAATACAGTTCGTCTTGAGCATGTTTTACCATCTGTAAAATAAGAATAATAATGTCCATCTGAGAGAGGATTTGAGAACATACAACATACAAGTCATTCTCAATAACTCTAGCTGACATTCTGATCCTGAGGACACTTTAACCCTATCATTTGTGCTTAGCCCCACAGATGGCTGGATGGTTACAAAATGGCACATGAAGTGATGAGAAGAACTAGATAAGCAACACAATAGATCAGAGATTGGGAAATTACCGTCCATGTACCAAATCCAGCATCACAGCCTGTTTCTGAACAATCCATCAGCTAAGTATGGTTTATCAAATGGTTGGAAAAAAAAAAGAATAGTTGGTGACATGGAAATGATACAAAAAATCATGTTTCAGGGTCCATAAATACAGTTATATTAATCACAATCATGTTCACTCATTTACATATTGTCTGTGGCTGCTTTCCCACTACAAGAACAGAGCTGAAGAGCTTCGACAGAATGTATGGTTCAGACAGTATAAAATATTTACTATCTGGACCTTTATAAAAAAGTGCCAAGACACACACACCCGCATGTTCACTGCAGCACTATTCACGATAGCCAAGACATGGAATCAACCCTAATGTCCACTGACAGATGACTGGATTAGGAAGGTGTGGTGTATATATACACAATGGAATACTACTCAGCCATAAAAAGAACAAAATAATGCCATTTGCAGCAACATGGATGGAACTAGAGACTCTCATCCTGAGTGAAGTAAGTCAGAAAAAGAAAGACAAATACCATATGATATCACTTATATCTGGAATCTAACATACGGCACAAATGAACCTTTCCACAGAAAAGAAAATGATGGACTTGGAGAATAGACTTGCGGTTGTCAAAGGAGAGGGGGAGGGAGTGGGATGGACTGGGAGCTTGGGGTTAATAGATGCAGACTATTGCCTTCGGAAGGGATTGGCAATGAGATCCTGCTGTGTAGCACTGGGAACTATGTCTAGTCACTTATGATGGAGCATGATAATATGAGAAAAAAATATGTACACATGTATGTATAACTGGGTCACCATTCTGTACAGTAGAAAAAAAAATAAAAGGTTAAAAAAAATTTGCCAATCTCTACAATAGACTTATTCCAGTTAACAGGGTAACTATAATGTTAGAGCAGAAATTCTTAAAATTTTCTCACAGATCATTTAAGAAATAAATGATAATTACTGCCTTAAAAATGCAATTCACAATGAGTATCACTTGTATCAATGGTAATATCAATGCAAAATAAAACACTGGCTAAATGGAAAACTGGATTTGGCAATGGGCATAAAAAGAAAATTCATAGTTGCAGGAGGTTCTAATTAGTAAAATTTGATCTGGACGAAATCCCTGATTGATAAATAAAATGATTACAAAGTTTAAACACGGAAAAGAATTGATACTAAAATGATTCAGTAAAATAAGAATATTGAAAAAGTTCGACATTTTCAACCACATGTATAGAAAATTGACAAAGAAACTAAATGAACTCAGCTTCAGCTCCGGCAAATACTCTGAAAATTCCTTGACATTGGTATAACTTATTTAAATGCTTGTGTATAGACCAAATGTTTCTATTGAGTCAAATGTTCTCAAGGCTAAGCAAGCATAAAACACTAGCTGGGTCAACTGAGCACAGGGAAAGTCATTTTAGAGGTCACTGAGGTCATCTACACCCCCCTCCTTTACTTTCTAAAGGAGAGATTCAAGGCCCGCAGAGGCGACCTGACCCAGGAATGCGGCTGGGGGCTTAGTCACTCAACGTCTGGGCACCATGCCATCACGGGACACACGGGCCTTCTTTCAGTGCCGTTTATCTGAACTGCTCCTGCAGGCGACTTAGCTTTCTGAACAGTAATGGGCCTTTAGACGGTGTTCTCCATTTTCTAAAGCAAAGAAGACTGGAAACAATTTGGGACATTTCTGAAAACCAGAGCTTCCTGATATGAACATGTCCCCACCCCTCTAACTCCTCCAGCACTGTAGCATCCAGGCCTCAGCATCCTCCTCCAGGAGGTCAGAAGCTCGCTGGCCCTCTTGCTTCCAGCACTCCCCCTTCCTGCCCATCCCCCACAGATTTTGGCAGCACACAAAGATCATGGTGATCTACCTGCTGCTGATGGCACCAGCCTTGTGGTTTGTCACCCCCTTCCTGACACCCATGGAGCTTTAAAAATAGGTCCACAAGTTCTTTGGCATTCCTCCCCTTAAAAAGTAAAGCCTGACACTCTGCCCCACTCAGTTCAGGATGGTCTTGGTGGCTCATTTAGAGGGAACAGAAAGCAGCAGAGGTGGCAGCATGTGACTTCTGATTCCAAGACATAAGAGTCACCGTGGCTTCCTCCTTGCTCTGCTCTCTCAGTCTGTACGAGGAACAAACCGAGGTTCTTGCCATGAACTGTGGGTGAGCTGTCCTGGAACTGGACTCTCCATCCCCAGTCAAGCTTTTGGATGACGACAGTCCCAAATGACACCCGGACTACAAACCCAGGAGAGACTCAAGTAAGAACTGCCCAGCCAGGCTGCTCCTGAATTCATGACCCACAGACACCACTGCGACAATGGGTTTACTGTTTTTCATGCTGCCACGTTTGCCAGCAATGGGTTGCGTAGAAACAGATAATTAATACACACCCTGAGCACTCTTCACAGTGAACTACTAAGAGTACACCAAATTTAGCTTATATCTGCTTGGCAAACGCCCACTGCTCCTTCAAGACAAGGCACAAGCTTACCTCCTCTGTGAGCCCTTGAGTCTGTGCTGGAGACCTGGGTTTTCCTATAATTTTTTATACTTTTTTTTTTTTTTGGTCTTTTAGGGCTGCACTTGCAGCATATGGAGGTTCCCAGGCTAGGGGCCCAATTGGAACTGTAGCTGCTGGCCTATGCCACAGTCACAGCAACTTGGGATCCTAGCCACGTCTGCGACCTACACCACAGCTCACAGCAATGCCGATCCTTAACCCACTGAGCAGGGCCAGGGATCGAATCCGTATCCTCATGGATCTTAGTTGGGTTTGCCAACCGCTGAGCCACGAAGGAAACTCTAAAACACCTATTTTAATCCATATGCCTAGTGTGGTGCAGACACGTCCCACAAATTTTTTTTTTTTTGGCTGCACCCGTGGCATTCAGAAGTTCCTGGGCCAGGAATTGAAACTGCACTACAGCAGCAACAACACTGAACCCTTAATGCACTGAGCCACAAGGAAATTCCCCAATAAACATTTTGAAGATAATTTTCTCATTTCAGTCTGTTTTTTAAAAAAAGTTTCAGTCTGTTGTAAACAAAACATATTCTATGTGTGATCTTAGGACCCAGATGTCAGTGATAGAGTGTGGAGAACGAGCATTTTAGTTTGTAAAGTCAGGGATAAATACCTGGGTTCAATTTCTGGAAGGTAAAACAGTGTGAACACTATACTTTAAACAGTGACCCATTAACAAAATGACTATAAGGATTTAAACATTTAAGATATTTTCATTTAATATCCAAAATGCCGAGAGAAAAATCTGGATAACTTATTTTATATTCACATGAGAAGGAACCCAGAGAGTGTAAGAGCTTCCTAGGTTTGCCAGATGCCTCTGCATGCAGAAAAATCTGTGGGTCTAGTTTTGAAACGGAGGAAGAAAGAGCGGTATATGTTCAGTGTGGACTATCTTTCAGTGGAAAGAAATGAAGTCCTATGAGCAAGTGGTTTGCCTTAAAGCCTGAATCTTCACCAAAAAGAACCAGCCATCTGTTTTGAATACTTTAAGACTAAGCCTCTATTTGCGCTCTGCTTTGATCTCCTAGGATAATAGGAAGACACTGATACAGTCCAGCTTCACCTCAATCAAGTGTGCTCATTTAATTTATCCCAGAAATGCTGACTGCCAGACCCAGCTGGAAACTTTAGCCTCGTCATCCTGGGATCAGGAGGAAGGCGGAAGACACATCAAGGGAGAACAGCATTTTTGTTTGGGTTGATGATGCATTTTTGTGTCCAAGAAAATATTCCTTTAACCCAAAACAGACAGTGATCCCAAAGACAGAGAGAATGTATAGAAAATAACAAATTAGGGAGAAGCCGAAGACAAGTTAATGAAAGAAAGACTGTAGAACCCTATTGTAACAAGGCTGTTGTTTAATAGTTCAGATAAGATATGAGTCAAATCAGATCTTCCAAATATAGCTCCATAAAATAAAAATGTGCTATAAGAGGCAAGGGTTAGGCCTGTCTTCCAAAACTGGTATCAAAAGGGGTCCCCTCATATGTTAACTGAGGGGTGAGTAATAAACCTGACAATGTATTCTAGAAGGTGGAGTGGATACTGGCTGGGAAACCAATACACAGGAATGGTGTCAATGACAGGCTAACCTGTTAGGGGTACAGAGTAAATGAAAAGATTAAACATATCTACTACAAATGCATAAAGCTTTAAATAAACAGATGCAACTTTTCTTTAGGGTAAAAACTAACCTGTTTTTTCTTTCACAAACTATTTACTGGAGGAGTTCCTGTTGTGACTCAGCAGAAATGAATCTGATTAGCATCCATGAAGACACAGGTTCCATCCCTGGCCTTGCTCAGTGGGTTAAGGATCCGGCATTGCCGTGAGGTGTGGTGTAGGTCACAGGCATGGCTCGGATCTGGCATTGCTGTGGCTGTGGTACAGGCTGGCAGCTACAGCTCTGATTTGACCCCTAGCCTGGGAACCTCCATATGCCGTGGGTGTGGCCCTAAAAAGACGAAATAAATAAATAAATAAATAAATAAATAAATAAATAAATAAATAAATAAAACTATTTACTGGAGTATCCTGGAGGGTCCCCTCATTTTCAAAGGACTGAAAAACAATTAGGATGTGAAGGATTTTATTTTGCATGCAGTGCAAGGATATTTTTATTGTCCAGGAAGAATGTCTAAGTCACAAATAATACTATGAACAGGAGGAAGACAGCACTTCCTTTTTAGACAAATGCTCATAACTGTTAAGATAAGAACTCATGGATCTGAGAGCTTATGTTTCAGAGATGTTTAAAGCACTGCAATTTTCAGTCTGAGAAATAAATCAAGTGGGTTATAGGACAATATCCCCTTAAATCATTCAGCGGCAACAACAAAAATGTAGAAGGTACCTTGGAACTCTATAAATCATGTCTTAAAAATACACTGAGAGGTCTCTCCCCCAAACTACTTACAACTTACTCGTGTGGCCTAAGAGGTCTCTGCCTCTGCTCAGCCTGTATAAGCACCAAGTCTGTCGAGAGTCTACACAGATTTGAATGTTCTGTAATAACCTATATGGGAAAAGAATCCGAGAAAGAATGGATATGCGTGTATGTATGTAACTGATTGACTTTGCTGTACACCAGAAACTTACACAACATTGTAAGTCAACCATACGCCAATAAAATAAAGGTGGCTTCTGCTTCTTTCTATGGTCTAAAAAACCATCCTCAGGTAAGATAACTTAGGAAGAAAAAGTCACCTGCTGCCATGCGTGCTTCTGAAAGGTGATTAGGTCTGACCGAACGTCTGTGGCTGGCCTCCCACATGGACACCTTGGGGAGGCAGCTGTGTTGTTGCTCAGGCAGTTCTGGTGAAATCATTAACAATTCAGTCAGAGATCAGAGAAGAAGACTAATTTCTTCTGCTACAGGGAAAGTTTATTACTGGGATTGTGGGTTATTTGCCCAATGAGAGGAATGTTACAGTGTTACGAGAAAGGAGAAATCTATCAACAGTGGCATTGAAGGCTCTTATAAATATTCTAGGATTTTTATCACGACCACTACCAACATCACACACCGTCCCTTATGGAGCATTTCCCGTGCACGAGGCAGAGGGCTAAGTGCACTGAATATACTATTGCATTTAATTCTCACAAGAACCTTTGCTAAAGGTTTT
The DNA here is from genome assembly GCF_016906955.1 of Phacochoerus africanus. Lineage (NCBI taxonomy): Eukaryota > Metazoa > Chordata > Mammalia > Artiodactyla > Suidae > Phacochoerus > Phacochoerus africanus. The sequence continues at coordinate 72,341,952 of NC_062550.1, read as the reverse complement.
ATCATTGCCATTTAACAAAGAGGAACCCAACACTTCAAAGAGAGGTTAAGCAACTGGTAGGAAATTACACAGCTACTGAACTGGCCTCAAATCACGTCTAGAGGCAAAGCATGCTGTCCATCACCAAACTAAAAGGATATAAAATAATGGGATTGCTACGGGGGACACAAGAAAATATGCACTGTCAGTGTCACGGGGGGGGGGGGGGAGTGATGTAATATTACATTTGAAAAAGGCAGACACTAGAAGGCTCAGATGTGCATGTATATGATGACATCACTACCACACAAGAATAACACTAGCACTGGGCTGTGCCGCAGCAGGTCAGCTGAGACCTGTTGCACAGCAGGACTACGGGCAACTCTTTTCCCTTTTCAAATTTAAGCGATTGGTGAGGACTGCAGGGCTCCTCCTCCTCCTCCCAACCCACCTTCCCAGGTGGGAGCCTGGATGTGCATGGAGGTACCTGGCCTCACACAAGGCAGCCTCGCAGAGACTGACATGGCATGTGAGGGGTGGGCAGCGGGAAGGGGTACGTGTAAATCCAGGGGAGACAGCAAGGTCTGCTCCCCTCCTGGAGAGCGGGCATGCTCCTGCCTTCTGGTTCTGGAAGACTTGGTCTGGGCTTTCAGAAAAGGAGCAGGTGAGGGGGACTCAAGATAGTTCCGGGCTGGTGGTCAGTTATCAGGGAAATCTTGGTTGGGAAGAAAAACATGTAAATTGACCTGGAGTACCCTGCGTGTGGTTCCTGGGGGGGGGGGGGTCACTGGGGGCCGCAGGAGGAAGAAAGAGGCAGCCTTCTCGGAGGAGTCCCAGCAGGTAAGTGTTCACATATGAGAAGAGTGGAGCTCTTGGGTCAGTGCCTCACAGATGACCAAGAAAAGAAGGACAAAAGGGGCCATGGCCACGTGCAACTCACTTACCAGCCGTGCCCATGTGTGCCTGAGGACAAGGCCATTACGACGGTCATCACTGAAACACCGGAGAGGCTGTCAGGACGGCTCCGGGGCAAGGGTCTCAAGCTGTAGGTGACATGATGCACTGTGTGGGAGGGGCCATTCCTCTCAGGCACTGGGCATCATTTTACTGAAGCTCAGAGGACCAAATGCCCCACCCGACTTGGACCCATGGTACTGCCCCAAGACCTCTGCCAAAGCCCGGGGAAGGTGCTGAACCTTCACGTGCAGAAGAGAAACTATGAATCCTCTGGGAAAAATAAAGCAGAAAGTATACTTTCCAAAAAAAAAAAAAAAAAAAGAAAAAAGAAAAAAAAAAGAAAGATAGAATCTGGCCTGGTCACAGACCATTCTAAATTATGAGGGGAAAAAAGATCAATAAGTACAAAGGCAGACAAAACATGGTGGAAAAAACCTGGGGTGATGTATTTTAGACATGATTATAATTAGGAAATAAAAGCAATTATTCTATTTCTATGATAATGTTGATAGAGCTTTCAAATCTGAACTAGTGTGTGTTACTATATCTCGCTGTAAGAACTATTATAGTCCACAAAGCTTATGACTTTATCGTCATTTAATTTTGCCAAAGCTGTAGCTCAGAGCAAAGATCCTAGAATTCTGGGAGTTTCTGCAAGTCATCAGAAAGTGTGTAGGCTTTCGAGAACACTGATTTTTAGGAAGAGAGACTAACCCTAAAAATACAGAAACTTGATGTCAAACAATTACATCTTGCCCTCATCAGCATTCTTCTGACTTAACTGTATGAATTTACAAACTGCTTTCACATTTATTACACCGCCTTAAGAAAAATAAGATAGTTCATGTAGAGATGAATAAACTGAGGTTCCAAGAGGGTAATGAATTATGTGAAATTTCTGACCTTCATTCAATGCTTTTTTAATTATATCAAACAGCTGTCTACATTCTTCTCAGATTAATTCATGTTTTAACAGACGTATCTGAACTTTGAAAAACTTAATAGCTCAATGCATTAGCACCAGAAAAATGAGAGCTGATCCTAGCACTAAGTCTGTCAGAGAAAAATATTAGCAGTTGAAAGGTTGTGCTAAAAGCTGAAAGCTCTGTCCAAGTGATGTAAACAGATCAGCAGTGTCCCTCAGTCTTTCCACAAAGCAAAAATGACACCAAAGTGGAATGATGCACGTGACATCTTCATCCATGGGGGAATGATTATCTCGGTAACACTTCCTTTTCTGTTCCACTCCCTACGTGAAGTAAGGCTGGATAGGTACTGGTACCAGATGACTGGTACCTCTCTTCTTGGCTGAATCAGAGATTCAGGATTTGGCGAGAATGCTGGGGCAGAATGTTTATTTCTCTGCTCTGTTTACGAAGGGCTGATATTAGAAGTTTTGGGGGAAAGAGAGGAAAGCAGAAAGTAGAAGAGGATGCCATCCACCATAGAAGAAAATACTACTATCCCCACAGAACATGTAGCAACATCATCACACCAAATTATACTCTAATTCCCAACTATTAAACAGAATCCAGAACAACTGCCTCATCCAAATTATACATGCATGCTTTAAAAAGCAGAAATACGATTTTGAAAGAGATGCTTCCGGTACCAAAGTCTAAGCATTGATATGCTATTCCAAAGCTAAAAGGCATTTAATAGCAATGAAACAGAAAGAAACATTTCTTGGGTTTTAAAGACTGAAATAAAGGCTTCTTGAAGTCCCAAGCCACTCCAGCATTTTCCTTGGCTGTGAGTTAGTGAGTCACTGTTGACCTGTGGAGTACATATATCATCAGCTGGCTCTCCTCAAGACAGGCTTTCCAGCAGATGGCTGGGTAAAGAAAATCACAAGGGGTATCTTCAGTGTTTACTTTGTTTCTCTTTAAAAACTGTCAAAACCAGTTTTAGTTTGTTATTTTCTGAGGAAAAGAAACAAGAGAGGAAAAGGGATGACTACAGTGAGCCTCCTTTTGGTGGTGTGGGCCTCTTCTATTTTCCTGCCTAAGACAGCCAGGTGGATGGTCTTTAACTGCCTTGAGGATTTTTAGAGTAAGGAAAGGACCAACACCACCAAACTTCAAGACTTACCGTAAAGCAACAGTGATCAAGACAGTGCGGTACTGACAAAAGAATAGGCAAATTGAGCAATGGTACACGAGAGTCCCAAAATACACCCACAGAAATACAGTCAACTGATCTTTGACAAAGGCAATGTGATGGAGCAAAGGCAGTCTTTTTTAACAAAAGGTGCTGAACAGACACCTGCAAAAGGTAACATACATTTCCATTTGTAAATGTGTCTCCCTCTCCTGTACCAGAAAAAGAACAACTCCAGAGATGACAATTACCACTAGAGATTCTTATTTGCAACAAAATCTTACTAAATAATCCTTATTTACCATACATTTCCAAGCCACCTTCCCGTAACTTATTCCCTCTCCAGAAACCCAAAACTCCTTTTCCCTTGCCTAACAGCTTCTCCACACTTTACTGCCCTTTGTTAGGATGGTATATAAGCCCCCAATGTAACTGCCTCTGAGAATCACATTTTTTTTTTTTGCTACATTCTTGTGCATTCGATGTAGTTAAATCTGTTTTTTTTCCCTCCTATTAATCTTTGATCAGCTTAAGAGGATAGAGGAGAAAGTTTTTCCTTCCTGACACTACCATAGGTGCCCTTTTTACTTGTTCAGCTAGGTTTTTAAGAGGAGTTTCTTACTGATATTCTTCACTAATTTTTTTTTTAACCTCGCCTGTGGCATGCAGAATTTCCCAGGCTAGGTGTTGAACCTGTACCATAGCAGTGAAAATGCCATACCCTTAACCTGCTAAGTCACAAGGGAACTCTCCACTAATTTTTACTTGAATGTTCTTACTCTCCTTTCTCATAATTAGTATGATTATAAAAGCATAACAACCTCTGAAGAACCCTTCTAGCTATATTTCTTTATTGGGGGTGGGTCAAATTTTGGCTTAGATATATATGGGTTCAAGTCTAGCCTCTACTACCTACAGGCTATGTGAATGTGAATGCAGTTTCTACTTTTTTTTCCCCCTGCAGTTCAGTTTCTTTAGCAGTAAAGTGATGAGAATGGTGTCTATCTTCTAGGATTGTTGTGTTTGACAGAATAAAAATATGCTTATAATGTGCTTATAAGCTTAAAATAAGTGTCTGGGACTTAATAGGTATTTTCTTTCTTTTTCTTGCCTTTTTTTTTTTTTTTTTTCCAGGGCCGCACTTGCGGCATATGGAGGTTCCTGGGCCAGGGATCTAATCAGAGCTACAGCGGCTGGCCACAGCCACAGCCACAGCCATATCAGATCCGAGCTGCGCCTGCAAGCTACACCACAGCTCACAGTAATGCCAAATCCTTAACTCAATGAACGAGACCAGAGATTGAACCTGCATCCTCATGGATACTAGACAGATTCGTTTCCACTCAGCCATGACGGGAACTCCCTCAATGGTATATTAAGTGGTAACAAATTAGTATCGACATCCTTCAGTTTCTCCCTCCCTCCCCACTTCCTTCCTTCCTTTCTTTCTTGCCACACCTGGGGCATGTGGAAGTTCCCAGGCTAGGGGTCAAATTGGAGCTGCAGCCACTGCCCTATGCCACAGCCACAGCAACCCAGGATCTGAGTTGTACCTGTGACCTATAACACAGCTCACGGCCATGCCAGATTCTTTAACTCACTGAGTGACCCCAGTCCTCACTACCCCATTCAGTTCTGCAAGATGATTTCACACCTCTCCATTCTTTAGATGCTTAAAGACTTCCATTGCAGTACTAACACAACAGAATAATTTTAGAATGTTTCAAACTGATAAGGAGATTATGTGAACACCCCAACTAGGACAGGCCAAAGGCAATGCCAAGAGAATAAAAGACATTTGTTTCAAAACACTTGTCTTAAGAGCTTGTGTTAATATTTACATCATCTCTAGGAGGTCCTGTTGTGGCTCAGTGGAAATGAATCTGACTAGCATCCACGAGGACAAAGAGTCAATCCCTGGCCTAACTCAGTGTGTTAAGGATCCGGCATTGCTGTGAGCTATGATATAGGTCCCAGATGTGGCTTGGATCCTGTGTTGCTGTGCTGTAGGCCAGCAGCTACAGCTCCAATTCAGCCCTAGCCTGGGAACCTCCATATGCCACGGGTTTATAGGTCTTTGGTTTCTAGACACCCTTCTTATCTCTCCTTTCAGAACCTCCCTACTGCACTAGCAATGCTGATATTAAAGATAACAGCTAATTCTGTGCTCTTGGTTTCAATGTAAACTTCACCGTTTGTTTTCTGGATTTCATGGGTTCAGAAGTTGATTAATTCAATGCATGTCTATTGAGGGCCTACTGTATACCAGGCTTTGTTCCAGGTGATGGGAATACAACAGTAAGCATACTGAAGTCCCTGCCCTCAGGGGCCAAGCTTCCGTTGTAAGGGAAAAGTATGACAGAAGAAAACACAAATCTGAGGGACAGAGAGTGCAGGGGTACACCGCACAGGCTTCCTACAGGCTTCAGGAGAAACCAGGGACACCGCCACGTTTTCTAAGTGTGGATAAAGCTTGTGCCACTCTGAGTGTCTTAAAAGGACTGCTTGACAGCAAAAACTTTCAAAGAAAGTTTCAATAGCCAAATTTCTTTTATAGGTAATTTCTTTATAAAATTCAAGGTGTTTTTCCCAAGGGAAAAAAAATTCCTCACACATAGAAGACTAAATTCTTGGTGATAAAAGTGACACAAAATCATGGACATAGCTTGGCTGTCAGCTACAGTCGACAGTTCCTCTCTGGTTTTTCTTTTTTTTTTGGCTTTGCCCGAAGCATCTGGAAGTTCCTAGGCTAGGGACTGAACCCATGGCATAGCAGTGACAATGTGGGATCCTTCACCTGCTGAGACACCAGGGAACTCCTATGGTCCCTCACTCCAAACCACTGAAATGCCTGGGGATTTTATCACAATCCCAAATCCTTTTTTTGCACCTCTAAAATGAGGGTACTGGACTAGATATTGGTAATAGTAACTAATATTTACTGAGAGCTTACTCCTTTCTGGAGATGGGTTCAAGTAAACAGTGACAACAGCAACAACAGATGAGATTGGACACATTCAGGGTGGTGTGGCTGTGGACAACAGCAACAATAAAAATATCAACAGTACAAAGCACTTGCTGGTGGAAGGCACTGTGCAAAGCATTTTACATAATTAACTTGTTAATCTTTCCAACAACCTATACAGTAGGCACTATTAATAAACTCAATTTACAAAGAAGCTGGGCTTCAGAGATGAAGTTACTTTCCCAAGGCCACAGGAAGTGGAGGAGTCTAGATTCAAAGTCTGGCTGCAGAGTTCATGACTCTAACTCATGAAGAAAAGGAAGCACAGAGAGAGTCACGCCTTGTCTGACACCAAGGACCACCAGTAAGTGGTGGCATCAGGACTTGCTCCAAGTCCTGGACTCTTAACCATCAGGCTCCTTCTCATGACATGGCCTGGACCCCTCCCAGCCCTACACATCTGTGATTCTCTTCCCATCTGAGAATTGATTACATCTAGTAATGCTCATACTTGGCTGGTATATATGATGGTATATATGATTGTTTTAAAACATTTTACACACAAAACATTATTTATATTCTTAAGTTTGATAAGGTAAATCACCAAAGTTTGAAATTTTGGTAAGAAAATCTGTTCTCTATAGAATTAGCAAGGAAACTAGATAGCATGTCGAGACTTGAGCAATGTTTTAGGAGTCACTCATGCATTTCTTTAGGTAAACCCTTTATTTTTTTTGTCTTTTTTTGTTGTTGTTGTTATTGTTGTTGTTGTTGTTGTTGCTATTTCTTGGGCCGCTCCCACGGCATATGGAGGTTCCCAGGCTAGGGGTTGAATCGGAGCTGTAGCCACCGGCCTATGCCAGAGCCATAGCAATGCGGGATCCGAGCCGCGTCTGCAACCTACACCACAGCTCACGGCAACGCCGGATCGTTGACCCACTGAGCAAGGGCAGGGACCGAACCCGCAACCTCATGGTTCCTAGTCGGATTCGTTAACCACTGCGCCACGACGGGAACTCCAAGGTAAACCCTTTATAATATTTACAGCACATTTTAGAAAATCTGAGATACTGAGGCCAGTTAACTGCAACTGCACTTTGTTAAGACAATGACAGTTAATACTTTAATGCATTAGGATCAATGGCGCAGTATTTAAAAAAAAAAAAACCTGTAGCATTTGAACACTTGCTGGGAGTTTGTTCTACTGTGAGAGAGGAGACACAGGAACAAGGCTACGTGAAGGTTAGCTCATTTCTCAGTCTCCTGGGAAGCTGCCTAAGGGCCTTGTTTCCTGTAACACCTACAGTGTTTCTTCCACTGGCTGGAAAAGGGAGTACAATCAAAACACAGCCCTGCTCCTGCATGTGGGGGGCTTCCTGCTGAGGTGCGCTGGGAAGCTTCCATGTTCCGCCAAAACAACATGGCGGCTTCATCCGGGAGGAGGAGCCTGGTAACCATGTTCAACCAGTGCAAGGCCCCACAACTACCTACCCTCGTAGGGTGTAGAGAAGATAAAGAGAAGGAACACACTGATTTTCTTGGCTTCAGCTCTGTCTGGCATGCAGCGTTTAGACCCAAAGAGCTTTCTGGTTGGCACCATGCATTTCAGCTTCCCTCAAAGCCTCAGGACAGAGCCATCCTCAAGTGCATGCCCTTCCACAACTTACCTCATCCTTTTTCTTGGCTGTGGCTGCCAGTCAGAGGTCTACACAGTCCTCAGCATTTTAAGAAGGGTAACACCAAGACACAGACTTTTCAGGGAGAATTGACTCCAGAAGAGTGAGATCACCAATAAGCAGGGCAGTGAATCCAGGGAGAGCAAGGCCACCAGTATGTGTGAACTTATTCATCATGATTATTACTTTTTCTAAGAAAAGGATTTCCTCAGTCAAACCTCCAGGGCATCAGATCAAAGGGAGATCCTGACACAGCTGGACTCTATTCTAGCCAATTGGCCTGGAAAGGAGAATTTAGACAGGGTCCTGGCAACTGTTTAACCCAGCAGCAATCCATAAAAGAGAGGAAAAGGAGTCTTTAGATTGACTTTTTAAAAAGTCTTTATTTACTTTTTTACTTTTCTTTATTTTTAAGGATAGTTTGGGAGTAATGTCCAAACCCTAGGGGATGCCCCAGGACGGCACTTTGAAAAAACTACTGACCCTGAGACTTCAGATCATTCTTATACAGAGAGAAACTAAGGGTTTTTAGTCCATGGTACAAGTTTTTTTTTTTCTTTCTTCTAGGACAATATATTATTACTTATCATGAAAGTATATCCCAAAGCTACTGGCAGAGTATGTGATCAATTTTTTATTTTCAGTTTGATGTAAGTCACTATGAACCTTACCAGGACACCAAAAACATGCTAGAGGGGATATTTACAAATAAAATGATGGGGGAAATTTAGTTATATGCCCTGGAAGTTCTCCCAAAAATGTGTAAGAAATTACAAAAGTGACTATTAACACACAACGAGGGGGGAAAAAAAAAACCAAACCCAAACCCTGCTATGTCAGAAGCATAGCAATACACACAGGGATCAAGTGAAAATGAGAAAGCACAAAGCACACTGAAGATTTAATGAATCATAGAGAAACAATACGTGAGGGTGATTGTATGAAAAAAAAGTGAACGCAAACAAACACATTTCTGTAGCTCAGGAAAGCCGTTGCTCACCGTTCTGAACAAAATGGCTGAACTAGGAGGATGTGGTTGACTATGCCCATATACCCTCCTCCTCATCCTACCGGGAGAGGTGGCAAAGAGCCCAGAGCAGCATGGGGATGAAAAAGAGCTGGTTAGTATTCAAAACAGACACATATGACGTAGCAGCAGAACACGGTCTCTACCCGCCTGACCCTCTCACATCAGTTCTGACCCAGGCTCAGTCTGCAAGGGCACCTAGACCGCCTACCTCCCCAGGATGTGTCTCCAGCCAGTGCTGGGTCTGGGCAAAAGTAGCAAGTTGGAGGCTTGTCTTTATTTTTGGTCCTTTCCTCAACTTTTACCCATTTCTGCTTGCCTCCCACTACTCCCAGGCACCCAAGTTCTTGTATTTATCAGCAAAACCTGTTTCAGGGGAAGGCTCTAACACTCATCTCATATTCACTGGCATAAACTTAATTCCAGGTATCAAGAAGTGGACAGAAACAGCAAAATGATTTCTTGGCAGGAAAGACTGACAGCTCTGCATTTTGCCTACATTTAAGATTGTACTATTTCTCCCCCAAAATAGCAGGTCTGCCTCAGCTGGCTCAGTAAATGTCATCATACCACAACTATACCTTCTGAACTTTAGGAAAAACTGCATTTTCGATATCGCTGCTTTCATCTGCAATATTTCTTCTTCCTCTCCTAAGACGAAGTTCTGCTATCACTTAGAGGAGATGTTTAGTGGAGGAGTTCCCCTTGACTCTTTAGTCATATGGATGTGATTACTTTATTATTTTTCTCCCTCAGCTATATGCTTTAAGACTGAGTGTGATGGAGACGCTGAAATCTGATTTTCGGCAATGGGATATGAGGTAATCTGCTCACCACTCTCCCCCATCCATCATATTCAAGATCTTGGGAGAGTTCCTTTCTTCCTCCAAACTGGAGTTGAATATACTTCCCTGCAGGCTGACTCATCATGGTCTCTGTTGCGTGCATGAGAAGTTGAAGCCAACAATTTAGGAATGACACATACTGGAAGAGTCCACCAAGGAAATGGGACTGGAGAAACTAAGCTTCAATCTCTACATTTCACAGGTGATGAGCAGAGATGGTTACAGCTGTGAGTAAACAAGTTACCCCTACACTCAACTGAGTGTGCCTCACTGAGCTTATGACAAGTTTTGTTTCTCACTAAGGCACTCTTTAATAAGAAAATTAGTAAGTATCCCTGAGAAGATTAAACTGTTTCCTCATTTCAACCTAAGGATTCTTTGTTGTCCTCAAATCTGTTGAGTAAAGAAACTGATTTTTATTCAGCTTACAGCCCAGAATCTATAACATGCTAGTACAAAATACATCAAAATGAAAGCATATGGGTTTCCACGAAACAATCGAACGCAGTCTTACCTGGTCTGGGGAGGGTTTATGATTGGTTTGATTGGAATGGGAGGATCTGAAGTGGTCATCCTCATAATTGTCCGCCATTAGCTTCATTCGATTTTGTGTCTAAGAGGAAATGATTCATAAGGTTAAATTTAGATGAAATTTCTGTGACACACTGTAAAGTAAGTGCCTTAAGAATATCATAAGAAAGGATCAAATAAATCCTGTTGGAAATAAAATAAACATAGGATTTCTGAGGCTGCTGAGCAAAAATGTTTAGGCACTGTTACGGACTGAACTGTGTCCCCTCAAAATGCTGAAGCCCTGATCCTCAAGGTGATTGTATCTGGAGACAGTCTTCAGGAGATAATTAAAGTTAACTAGGGTCATAAGGGCTCTATTTTTTTCTCTTCATGATATATAGGACTCTTTTCATGTTGTTATAAGAATTACTCATCCTTTTAAACAACTATTCTATTTTGGGGGGGATGTTATATAACATACAGACCAAAAATATTAGGGAAAAGTTTATCATTACCTATAAATGAAATGTTTATATACCTAGAAAATCCAAGAGAATCACCAAAAAACAATTACAACTTATAATCAAGTTCAGTAAGGTGATCAGACAGAAGCCACATATTAAAATTCAATAGCTTTTCTTTACACCATCTATAAAGACAATTCAGGTTTTGGAAATGAGTTGAAGATTTTGAAATCCTCCCCTTCAACCCTAGACCAGAAGCGGATTGTTACCCCATTGCCTCTTCTCCATGTTCACCAAAATGGAAGACTGGATTGGTGATTCTTTGTGGTTGGTTGAATTAAGCCCTCAGTGAATGTAATATATAAACCTATAAAGTATTTTCGGGGGGGGGGGGGTGGAGTAAGATGCCGGAGGAGTGAGAGGTCGAGCTCACCTTCTCCCACAAACACATCCAAAAAACACATTTACATGTAAAACGACTCACACATAACATCACCTGCATGCTGGTAGAAGAACTAAAACCTCCAAAAAGGGCAAGAAACTCTTGACATAACTGGGTAGAACAAAAGAAAAAAAGAGAGAGATAGAAAAGGAATCAGGATGGGACTATCATTCCTGAGAGGGAGCTGTGAAGGAGAAGAGGAACCCATCTCCTGGGAAGACACCTAACTGACTGAAAAATCAGCTGAGTTGGAGGGACCTCAAGGCCGCCGAGAAAAGCGCAGCAGCTGGACTGAGAACAGCAAAGCAGAGTGAGAGCCGCACACGCCATCTGAACCACCGGCCTGGACACCACAGCCTAAGGTCAGTCCCAGGGAGAGGACTGGGGTTGGTGGTGTGGAGACAGCCTAAGGGACTAAGGAGCAGTGTGCCACAGGTGGGGGAGTAGAACACCATGGCAGAGGAAACCCGGGAGAAGGTCCAGACCCACAGGAGAGGCAAGGCGCCATTGTTGGGGAGGGTGAGAGGAGAAGGGGTGGACCACCCTAGGAAACTCCCTGCTCCAGAGTGTGTGCATGCCCGTGGGCTCTCAGAGGGCGGGGAGGCTCTGGCGCAGGCTATGGGCTGCAAGAAGCCTCTTGATCGTTTAGGGGACAGTGGGTGCTTCTTGTGCAGGCTACTGGTGGCCAGGTACCTCTTGTGTGGGCTAAGGGTGTCAGGGGGCTAAGTGCAATGTGGTGCCTCTTGCACGATCTACGGGTGGCAGGGACAGACTGCAGTGGTCATCTCAGGGGCCAGAGGGAGGGGTGGCTTGCCACCATTGGGGGCCTGTGAGTGGCCTCCACCTGAGACCCCAGTCACCTCAGGGGTTGGCAAAAAATAAAAAAAGAGGAAACTGCAACCAAGCAGCACATGCTGTTGCTCTCACCCCTCTGGCAACACACCTGCCCTGCAGCTGCCACTGGCAAATGCTCTGGGCAGTGCCCAGACACTTGGTCACTGTCCTTTTCCAAGACTCTACAACTAGGAGCAGCTGGTGCAGCATGTCCTGCATGGGCTAAGTGGGACAGGGTGCTGCTTGCATGGTTTGCAGGTGGTGGGCGGCAAACCACGGCGTTATCTCTGACTCCAGAGGTGGGTGTAGCCCACCGCCCCTGGAGATACCTGAACAAAAATCACCTGCAGCCCCAACCACCTCAGAGGGCACCACAGAGAAGGACACTGTGACGGAACTCCCCCTGTTGTTGCTCTTGCTCCCCTGGGAGCACACCCGCCCTGTTGCTGCCACTGCCAAACACTCTGGGCGGTGCCCAGACACTTGATCACTGTCCCTTCCCAGGAACTTGCAACAAGGAGCAGCTCGTGCACAACCTCCTGTGGGGGCTAAGCAGGACGAGGTGCTTCTTGCATGGTCTACAGGAGGTGGGGGAAAATCACCGCAGTTATCTCTGTCTCCAGAGGTGGGAGTGGCTCGCCACCACTAGGAATCTGAGAACAGACACCACTTGCAGCCCCATTCACTGCAAGGGCACCACAGAAGAGGGCATTGTGACCAAACACCACCTGTTGGTGCTCTCGCACCCCTGGGAACATACCCGCCCTGCTGCTGCCACTGCCAAATGCTTCAGGCAGTGCCCACACACCTGATCTCTGTCGCTTCCCAGGATCCTCCAATTAGGAGCAGCCTGTACAGCACCTCCTATGTTAGCTAAGTGAGACAGGTTGCTTCATGCAAGGTCTACAGGTGGTGGGGGCAAACCACCACAGTTATCACTGACTCCAGAAGCAGTTGTGGCCCGCTACCACTAGGGGTCCCTGAACAGGCACCACCTGCTGTTCCAATCACTTCAGAGGAGGGCACTGCAACTGAACACAAGCTGTTGTTGCTCTCAATCCCCTGGGAACTCAAACAACCTGCTGCTGCTACTGCCAAATGCTCTGGTCACCTTGTAGATCTGCCTAGAGCTCATTACCACCTTCCCAGGGCCCTACAACTAGGAGTATCCCATGCCACCTTCCTGCAGGTCCTTGCTGCCGTTGAGAGCCCAACGACTAGGCACTGACTGCTGGCCCTACCCATTGCCTCCTTCTCCCTGAAAACACACTGAGCATCCTGGGGACAACAGCCTGCTCACACTGAAGAACGAGACAGCAAATATTCATACTCCCACACCAAAGATAAATAGTAACACCTCCCAAAACACAAAGGGGAACTCTTGCATAGAAGTAGCTTTACAAGACTACAGTTTGGCTTCCCCAAACTCACAGAAGAAGAACACAAGCCAGATGGAGACGTTCTGAAAGCGTTCCCAGTTAAAGTAACAGGAGAATTCACCTAAAGCAGTCAGCAATGAAAAAGACCTCTGCACAGATACTGAGTTCAAAAGGGAGATAGTGAAAATACTGAAGGAATTAAGAGAGGATATGAACAGTAATGCAGATTCCTTTAGAAAGGAACTAGAAAATATAAGGAAGAGCCAAGAAAAACTGGAAAATTCATTTGCAAACTAAGCTAAAGGCAATAAAGAGCAGAATGAACAATGCACAGGAACGAATTAATGATGTGGAAGATAGAATAATGGAAATCACCCAATCAGAACAGCAGACAGAAAACCAAATGAAAAAACATGAAAGCAATATAAGAGACCTATGGGATAATATAAAGCAGGCCAATCTACCCATAACAGCAATTACAGAAGGAGAAGAAAAAGAAAAGGGGATTGGAAATATATTTGAAGAAATTATGGATGAAAACTTTCCAAATCTAAAGGATACCGATATCAAGATACAGGAAGCACAGAGGGCCCCAAACAAGTTGAACCCAAACAGGCCCACACCAAGACATATTATAAAAAAAACGGCAAAAGTTAAATGGAGGATTCTAAAGGCAGCAAGAGAAAAGCAAAGGGTTAATTATAAGGGAACCCCCATAAGGCTATCAGCTGATTTCTCTACAGAAACACTACAGGTCAGAAGGGAGTGGCAAGATATATCTAAAGTGCTGAAAGGAAAGATTTGCAACCTAGAATACTCTACCCAGCAAGAATATCATTTAAAATAGAAGGGGAAATAAAGAATTTTCCCAACAAACAAAAGCTAAAAGAGTACAGCAATACTAAACCCATTCTAAAAGAAATACTGAAAGGGCTTCTCTAAATAAATAAATTTTTAAAAAGTAAGAAGAATTAGGATGGAGGAAACCACAATTGGAAACTAATCACTTAAATAAGCCAGATCTAAACATGAAGATGTTAAAAAAAAAAAAAAAAAGGACATCAAAATCATACAATGTGGGGAAGGAAAGTAAGAAAATATAGATTCCTTTTTTATTTTAATGATGTTTGAGCCTGTATGACCACCAGGCTAAAGAAAGCAGATATAGGAAGGGGTTATTAACATACTTAAAAAACAGGGCAACCGCAAATCAAAACCAAACACTGCATTCACAAAAACTGAAAAGTACTCAAGCAACAAATAAATGCAAACCATCCAAACAAAAAAAGAAAAGAAGAGAAACATAGAATCAATGGAAAACAAGGTTTAAAATGGTAATAAATACATACCTGTCAATAATCACCTTAAGTGTCAATGGACTGAATGCTCCAATCAAAAGACACCGAGTGGCAGATTGGATAAGAAAGCAAAAATCTTCAATCTGCTGTCTACAAGAAACTCACCTTAGGGCAAAGGACACATACAGATTGAAAGTGAGGAGATGGAAAAAGATATTTCAAGCCAATGGACAAGACAGGAAATCAGGAGTTGCAATACTCATATCAGACATAATAGACTTTAAAATGAAGGCCATAAAGAATGACAAAGAAGGACACTATTTAATGGTTAAAGGATCCATTCAAGAAGAGGATATCACAATCATTAATACATATTCCCCTAATATAGGAGCACCCAGATATCCATAACAAATACTAACAGATACAAAAGGAGAAACTGATGGGAATACAATCATAGTAGGAGACTTTAACACCCCACTCACATCAATGGACAGATCCTCTAGACAGAAAAATCAATAAGGCAACAGAGATCCTAAATGACACAACAGAAAAGTTAGACTTAATCAACATTTTCAGGACATTACATCCAAAAAAATCAGAATATACATTCTTCTCAAGTGCACATGGAACATTCTCAAGAATTGATCACGTACTGGGGCACGAAGCTAACTTCAACAAATTTAAGAGTACATAAATTATTTCAAGTATGTTCTCTCATACGCAAATCAATCAACCTCATACACCACATTAACAAAAGAAAAGTCAAAAACCACATGATCATCTCAATAGATGCAGAAAAAGCATTTCACGAAGTCCAACATCCATTCATGATCAAAACTTGCACCAAAGTGGGTACAGAGGGAACATACCTTAAAATAATAAAAGCCATTTATGACAAGCCCACAGCAAATATAATCCTCAATGGAGGAAAGTTGAAAGCCTTCCCACTAAAATCTGGAACAAGACAAGGATGCCTACTCTCACCACTGTTATTCAACATAGTACTGGAAGTCCTAGCCACAGCAATCAGACAAACAAAAGAAATAAAAGGGATCCAAATAGGAAGAGAAGAGGTAAAACTGTCACTGTATGCAGATGACATGATACTACATATAGAAAAACCCTAAGGATTCAACCAAAAACTACTTGAACTGATCAACAAATTCAGCAAAGTGGCAGGATATGATTAATATTCAGAAATCAGTTGCATTTCTGTATACTAACAATGAAATATTAGAAAAGGAATACAAAAATAACTTTTAAAATTGCATCCCCAAAAATCAAATACCTGGGAATAAATCTGACCAAGGAAGTGAAAGATTTATATGTTGGGAACTATAAAACATTAATCAAGGAAATTAAAGAAGATTCCATGCTCCTGGCTGGGAAAAATTAATACTGTAAAAATGGCCATATTACCCAAAGCAATCTACAGATTCAATGCAATCCCTATCAAATTACCCATGACATTTTTCACAGAACCAGAACAAACAATCCAAAAACTTATATGGAACCACAAAAGACCCAGAATTGCCAAAACAATCCTGAGGAACAAAAACCAAGCAGGAGGCATAACTCTCCCAGACGTCAGGCAATATTACAAAGCCACAGTCATCAAGACACTGTGGTAATGGTACCAAAACAGACAGACAGACAGACAGACCAATGGAACAGAATAGAGAACCCAGAAATAAACCCAGACACCTATGGCCAATTAATCTTTGACAAAGGAGGCAAGAACAAAAAAATGGGAAAAAGACAGTCTTTTCAGCAAGTATTGCTGGGAAACCTGGACAGCTGCATGCAAATCAATGAAACTGGAACACACCCTTACACTATGCACAAAAATAAACTCAAAATGGCTTAAAGACTTAGATGTAAGACGAGACATCATCAAACTCCTGGAAGGGAACACAGGCAAAACATTCTCTGACATCAACCTTACAAATGTTTTTCTCAGGTCAGTCTCCCAAGGCAACAGAAATAAAAGCAAAAATAAACCAATGAGACCTAATCAAACTGACAAGCTTTGGCAGAGCAAAGGAAACCATGAAAAAAAGAAAAAGAAAAAAAAAAGAAAAAAAGACAACTTCCAGAATGGGAGAAGATAGTTTCAAACAATTCAACTGACAAGGACTTAATCTCTAAAATATACAAAGAACTTATACAGCTCAATAGCAAAAAAGCCAACAACCCAATTGAAAAATAGGCAAAAGACCTGAACAGACATTTCTCTAAGGAATATATACAGATGGCCAACAAGCACATGAAAAAATGCTCACCATCACTGGTTATTAAAGAAATGCAAATCAAAACCATGAGATACCACTTCACACCTCTCAGAATAGCCATAATTAATAAGTCCACAAATAACAAATGCAGATGATTGCCTTGGGAATGGATGAGTGATGAGATTGATCCTGCTGTGTAGCACTGAGAACTATGTCTAGTCACTTATGATGGAGCATGATAATGTAAGAAAAAAGAATGTATACATGTATGTGTAACCGGGTCACCATGCTGTACAGCAGAAAATGGACAGAACACTGTAAACCAGCTATAACGGAAAAAATAAAATCATTATATCAAAAAAAAATTTTTAGAGAATTCACTTTGAGGAGCAAGCAATTCAGGAAATGCAGGATACACTATGTAAAAAATCAAACAGAAGAGTTCCCGTCGTGGCGCAGTGGTTAACGAATCCGACTAGGAACCATGAGGTTGCGGGTTCGGTCCCTGCCCTTGCTCAGTGGGTTAACGATCCGGCGTTGCCGTGAGCCGTGGTGTAGGTTGCAGACGCGGCTCGGATCCCGCGTTGCTGTGGCTCTGGCGTAGGCCGGTGGCTACAGCTCCAATTCAACCCCTATCCTGGGAACCTCCATATGCCGTGGGAGCGGCCCAAGAAATAGCAACAACAACAACAAAAGACAAAAAGACAAAAAAAAATCAAACAGAAAGATTATGACCTGAAGCTTTAAAAGCATTAAAAATAGATCTGCTAATACTGGATGATTCAATATGTTCACTGTAGGTAGTTTAACACATGCAAAGAAACAAAAAGAAAAATCCCTCTTATCAGGGATAATCACTGTTAATATTTAGTTGTATCTGGTTAGCGTCTTGCTCATGAACATAAAAAGTAGCATGCTTTCTGGAGTTCTCTTGTGGCTCAGTGGGTTAAGGATCTGGTGTTCTCACTGTGGCTCTGGCTGCTGCTGTGGCTCAGGTTTGATCCCTGGCCCAGAAACTTTTATTTTTTATTCTTTTTTTTCCCCATTTTAAAAAAAGTTTTATTGAATTATAGTTGATTTACAATGTTGTGATAATTTCTGCTGTACAATAAAGTAATTCAGTTATACATGTACACATAGCCATTCTCTTTCAGATTCTTTTCCCACATAGATATTGGGTAGAGTTCTCCTCGCTATACAGCAGATCTCTGTTGGCCGATCATCCCCTATACCTTAGTGTGCATATGACAATCCCAAACTCCCAGTCCATCTCTCCCCTGCTCCGCATGTATCTTAAGGTGTTCTTTACTTTTATTTTGGCCGGGAAACTTTTATATGCTGTAGGCACAGACAAAATAAAAAAGTAGCATGCTTTTCTGATTTGTTCTCTATTTCTGCTACAATACAGTATTTTTAAGTTGCTGTATCTTATGGTATATTTTGATATCTGGTAGGACATATCCTTCTCCTCCACCAAATCTGCTTTTTCAGAATTTGACTGGGTACCTTTAACACATTTTCTTTTCTAGATGAATTTAAAACATTTTGTCTAGTTCCATAAAGAAGTTTATAGAGATTTTTCTTTGGTATTTTTTCACATAATGATGCTTGAGCAAGGGCTTTAGAGCCAAACTGCCTGGCCTGAATTCTAGTTCTGTCTACAAGCTATCTCAGATTGGGCAAGCTACTCAAATGCTTTGAGCTTCAACGTCCTCACCTTTGTTTATTTTTTTTTCTTTTTAGGGCTATACCACCAGGCTAGGGGTAGAACTGGAGCTGCAGCTGTAGGCCTACGCCTCATCCATAGCAATGCCGGATCCAAGCTACATTCATAACCTACACAGCAGCTTGCAGCAACACTGGATCCTTAACCCGCTGAGCAAGGTCTGGGATTGAACCTGCAACTTCATGGACACTACGTCAAGTTCTTAACCTGCTAAGCCACAGCAAGAACTCCCCTCATCCTTTTTTTTTTTTTTTTTTGGTTTTTAGGGCCACATTTGCGGCATACAGAGGTTCCACTAGGAGAACTCCCTCCCCTCACCCTTAAAATGAATATAACAATACCTTTCACTGTAACACTGTTATGAGGATTAACCAATTGAGTTAATATAAGCTCTAAGAAAGGTGCCTGACATAAAACCAACACCCAAAAAATTTTAGCCATCCCCATCATTATGAAAATTTCAGAGTTCCCATCTTGGCACAGTAGCTAACGAATCCGACTAGGAACCAGGTTCGATCTCTGGCCTTGCTCAGTGGGTTAAGGATCCGACATTGCCGTGAGCTGTGGTGTAGGCCACAGACGAGGCTTGGATCCCGTGTTGCTGTGGCTGTGGTGTAGGCTGGTGGCCACAGCTCCAATTGGACCCCTAGCCTGGGAACCTCCATATGCTGTGGGAGCAGCCCTAGAAAAGGCAAAAAGACAATAAAGAAAGAAAGAAAGAAAGAAAAGAAAAAAAAGAAAATTTCTTTTCATGTCATTAATATTATTCTAAAATCTAATTTTAACTGCCTAAATAGTATTCAGTTGAACAGATGTTTAACAAGTTCCACATTATTGGGCATTTGGGCTCTTTACATTTTCACCCGATAATAGACATACATTTCTAAGCCAATTCCTCCCTCCCATATACGATGGCAAAGAAAATGCTCATTGAAAAATTGTCTGTGGCATCAAATTTCTCCTTTATGAGATAATGTGCAGTGTTTCCTATGTCACTGGTACTGTGTGAAAAATGGGGTGTCTCCTACAAAACAGCTCTTGGGAAGTGGCAAGTAGAGAGCAAAGGGCCGCCAGCAAGTGAGCAGCGCTGCCCATCATTCCCGTGTCTAAGAAACACTCCCCGTGGATTTAACAGGAATGTACAGCAAAAGTACACTTGTAGAGTTATTATCCCAGAACATGACACACCATGTTCTTTTAATTTCTGACACACCATCTTTAATACCTGATACTCAGTGCAAGTTTAAAAACTTAAAAAGAAGAATAAAGCACACACAAATCCACTTTCAAGGCAGAATGGATCTCAGTTCTTTCTTAGGAATGAGAATGAAAGCTTTGCAAAAGAACGGATCACAGGAGATAGATAAGACCAAAGGTTATTTATTTGATCCGTGTCAATGAATGAAGAAATAGCCATCAGAACTTCCCCATCTCTGAAAGACATGAGGTTTATCACAGTTGAGCTAGTGTTCCTAGGTCTAACATTGAGAAATTTGGCATGAGGTCTTGTCAAGGGTTAAGCCTTAGATATTGTACAGACTGTGATAAAAGACACTCCACTTTCAAGGAGCTGGTATACTCTGCTCTCCGTAAGTTGAGGCCAGCAAGCAGGAGTAAGTTCCTCATGTTGTACTGAGATGAGGGGTACTTTACATCCAAACCTTCTCCCTCTTGAACCATGCCCCATGCATGAGCACAGAGCTGCACTCCCTTGGTCCCATGACACGAAGAATAAGATTGTTCAAACGAAGGAAGGAGAAAAAAAGAAAGGATGAAACTTGCTGAGAGAAATTTTTTAAGGTATAAACGCTTATCTCTGTAGACAGGTATACATAACCTCCCAGAGGAGAAGGAGCTCATCATTTATTCTGTTTATCTCTTCTTCTAAGACTAAGATGTCAATGCTCAAATGAGGTGGCGCAGAAACTATACTTCACAGAAAAATACTTAGGCTGAGAAACAGTATATGTTGGTTATCCAAATCCAGGTATTAAAAGAAAAGGTTTGAATTCTGCTCAGAGTTATCTGGTTGTTTACTAATCTTTGCTTTTTGATTCATGATAATGCTATTAACCTACCTAAATAAGTTTTAGAAATAATAATTCTTAGAAATATTCTGAGGTATTTCAGAAAAAATACCATAAAAAATCTTAACCTTACTAATTAGGATTATTTCCAATTATGATTATCTTTAAGAAGGCATTAAATTATTTCTGCCTTCATTTGTCAAACCTTGAAAATGATTTTGTTATAGCAATTTTAATTAAACTTTAATTTGTGATATACAGAATGAAAAAAAAAGCATAATCTTTATCAATTCTAGGTGGGTCACATTCAGTGTTATAAATGTACAAAATTTCAGCAAATTACCTTTGAGCTTTATTTGAAACTTCATTTTATGAAAAAGTAAAGATTAGTCATTAATTACTCATGAGGTGTTCGTTTCATACACACTTGACTAAAGATTATCTTTCTAGCTGGGAAAGCTCCTTCTCCACCAGGTGGACAGCTCTGGGAAGGACTCACGGGAAGCAGTGCAGAAGGAAGAAGTCACCAACAAGACCAGAGGAATAACTGTGCTGAATTTAGCCCAAAGCTTCACAGTTAGACTGCTGTCACACCCTATTTCATTTTCTCCACTAGAGCGCAAGATCTGGAAAAGTGTTTTTTCAACTTTTTTTGCTTTTTGGGCCACACCTGTGGCATATGGAAGTTCTCAGGCTAGAGGTCTAATCTGAGCCACAGCTTACCGCCTACGACACAGCCACAGCAACGCCAGATCCTAGCCGAATCTGTGACCTACACCACAGCTCACAGCAATGCCTGATCCTTAACCCATTGAACGAGGCCAGGGATCGAACCCACAACCTCATGGTTCCTAGTCAGATTCATTTGCGCTGTGCCATGACGGGAACTCCTCAACTGATCTTTTTAAAAATAAATTATTTTGGTAGTTTAATTTTGGTCCTGATTAGGATAGAAATGTGAAAGAAATAACCACCCAGTGCATTTTTTATATGTAGCTGACTTTGTGTCTTTTTGATATGAGATTACTCTTGCATTCTGGCAAATATATGCTGGGTACGTTTCTTGTCCCAGACCCAAAATCACCTGTTTTTCCAAAGAACTCCTTCATTCAGTAGGATAGCAATGGGTGCTGGGTGCTCAGCAACTGCTGGATTATTACTGCTTCTTGACTATTTCGGTTGAGAGCTAGGAAAAATTTTTTCCTTTTTAAAAGAGAAAAAATTATGAATTAACAGTAATATTTCCAGTTTAGATTTGAGTCTAGATCTGAATCTTGAAGATTAGATTTTTACTTAACTTCTCTGATTTTATACTTTGTATCTTTTTTCTCTTATGCTGAAAAACCTTGGTTCATAACAAAAATGACATAATTACTTTTTATCTGCTTTATCCAATCAAAAGAATTCTTTGGAAACACCACTACCAATATAATCACTATCAATATGCCTTCAGGATGAACTTTAAAATTTCTCTGCATAATTTTTTCTTTTCATTGGAGTATATTTTACTGAGGATGTACAGAGAAAAATCTTTACTATTACAAGGTTAGCTGAAATAATTCTCTGCTCTGTGTGGCTATGTCAACAATTTAAAAAATAGATTCATTTGTTTTCAAAATTCAAGAGCTGCTTTCCTCCCTTTCTTATCTAATTGTATTTTTTTATGGCTGCACCCACAGCATATGGAAGTTCCCAGGTCAGGGACTGAATTGAAGCTGCATGTGCAACCCTATGCCGCAGCTGCAGCAAAGTCAGATCCTTCAACCCACTGCACTGGGGCTGGGGACTGAACCTGTGCCTCCCCCATGTACCCAAGCCACTGCAGTTGGATTCTTAACCCACTATGCCACAGTGGGATCTCCTAATTTTATTTTTTTGTTTTTTTGCCTTTTCTAGGGCCGCTACCTCGGCATATGGAGGTTCTCAGGCTAGGGGTCCAATCAGAGCTGTAGCCACTGGCCTATGCCAGAGCAACGTAGGATCTGAGCCATGTCTGCAACCTATGCCACAACTCATGGCAACGCCGGATCCTTAACCCAATGAGCAAGGCCAGGGATCAAACCTGCAACCTCAGGGTTCCTAGTCATATTCATTAACCACTGCACCACAATGGGAACTTTGGGATCTCCTAATTTTATTTTTGATTATTAAAAACATTCATATGGTTCAGGAGTCAAAACCATATAACTGGGTACTTTCAGAGAAGACTTGCTTCGAATCTCATCTTCTCTATGCTATTCCCTTCTTCTCATAGATAAATTTTTTATTTAAGTTATTTTTTTAAGTTTTTATTGATTTACTACAGAATGCCAATTACAACAGTTTTGATTTTTTTGAAGTATAGTTGATTTACAGTATTATATTAGCTTCAGATGTACAGTGTTTTTTTACTCAAAGTATTTTTAATCACTCAATGAATTTTATTACATTTATAGTTGTACAACAATCATCACAACCCAATTTTATAGCATTTCCATCTCAAACCCCCATGCATCCCCCCACCCCCCAACCTGTCTCATTTGGAAACCATAAGATTTTCAAAGTCTGTGAGTCATTATCTGTTCTGTAAAGACGTTCACTGTGTCCTTTTTTTTAGATTCCACATGTAAGTGATAGCATATGATGTTGGTGTCTCGCTGCCTGACTGACTTTTCTTAACATGATAATCTCTAGGTTCATCCATGTTGCTGCAAATGCGGTTATTTCTTTCCTTTTAATGGCTGAGTAATACTCCATTGTGTCTATATACCACATCTTCTTTAACCACTCCTCGGTCAATGGACATTTAGGTTGTTTCCATGTCTTGGCTATTGTATATAGTGCTGCAATGAACATTGGAGTACATATATCTTTTGGAGTCATGGTTTTCTCTGGATAGATGCCTGGGAGTGGGATTGCTGGATCAAATGGTAATTCTATTTTTAGCTTCCTGAGGAATCTCCATACTGTTTTCCACAGTGGCTGCACCAATTTACATTCCCACCAACAGTGTAATAGGGTTCCTTTTTCTCCACACCCTCTCCAGCACTTAATTGTTTGTAGACTTTTTGATGATGGCCACTCTGGCTGGTGTAAGGTGGTAGGTACCTCATAGTGGTTGTGATTTGCATTTCTCTAATAATGAGTGATGTTGAACATCTTTTCCTGTGTTTTTTGGCTATCTGTATGTCTTCTTTGGAGAATTGTCTGTTTAGATCTTCTGCCCATTTTTTGATTTTTTTTTTTTTTTGGTATTGAGCTGTAGGAGGTATTTGTAAATTTTGGAGATTAATTTCTTGTCAGTCACTTCATTTGCAAATATTTTCTCCCATTCTGTGGGTTGTCTTTTCATTTTGTTTAGGGTTTCCTTTGCTGTGCAGAGACGTTTAAGCTTAATTAAGTCCCATTTGTTAATTTTTGTTTTTTATTGTCATTACTCTAGGAGGTGGATCTGAAAAGATACTGCTCTGGTTTATGTCAGAGAGTATTTGGCCTATGTTTTCCTGTAAGAGTTTTGTAGTATCTGGTCTCATATTTAGGTCTTTAATCCATTTTGAGTTTGTGTATGGTGTTAGAAAGTGTTCTAATTTAATTCTTTCACATGTGGCTGTCCAGTTTTCCCAGCACCACTTATTAAAAGGGCTGTCTTTTCTCCATTGTGTATTCTTGCCTCCTGCTGTCATAGATTAGTTGACCGTAGGTGCATGGGTTTAATTCTGGGCTTTCTATCCTGTTCCACTGATCTATATTTCTGTCTCTGTGCCAGTACCATATGATTTTGATGACTGTAGCTTTGTAGCATAGTCTGACATCAGGGAGCTAGATTCCTCCAGCTCCATTTTTCTTTCTCAGGATGGCTTTGGCTATCTGGGTCTTTTGTGCTTCCAGACAAACTTTAAAATATTTTGTTCTAGTTCTGTGAAAAATGTCCTTGGTAATTTGATAGGGATTGCACTGAATCTGTAGACTGCCTTGGGTAGTGTAGTCATTTTGATAATATTGCTTTATGTAACTGTAAGCAAACATATTTTCTCACAAACCTTTATGCATTCACCCACTTTTCTCACATAAAAAGCAGACTATTAAATACACTATTCTGCATCCTGCTTCTTCATCTAATATATTCTAGCAGGCACTCCAGATCAATAGAGATATTTATTTCTCCTTTCTACAGCTGCACAGTACTCTATTCTGCTGGAGGTACTATAACTGATTCAACCAGTATTCCACTGATGGATGTCTGGGTTATTTCTAATCTACTGCTATTACAAATACTGCAGCAAACACCACAGCAGCACATACTGAATCCCCTTGTATATATGTTATTTTGTAATTTTGAGAAGGTATCTTTGGGACAGATTCCTAAAAGTGAAGCTTCTGGGTTAAGAAGTAAAGATATAGGTAAGTAATTTTACTAGATGCTCCCCTTCCACAGAAGGTATGTACATTCTGCATTCTCACCAGAAGCATATTAGGAGAGTGTGACCTGCACAGCCCTGTCACCTGCATATGCTGCTAAACCCTTGATTTGGGCCAAATAGCACCTCAGTTTGCTTTATCTTAATGAGTGTGAGTGCACATCTATTCATGTTTAAAGACTATCAACATCTCTTCCCTAAGATCTCCTATCATACTTTTTGACTTTTCTCTCCCACCTTCCCCAATGAAGTGTCCTCTTCTCAATTTTCTGGAGTTCTCTCTGTGATGTGAGCTGTAGTCTGACACTGGTCTTAATTTTCAGAGCCCATAATCTCAAGTACTACCCTCTACCACATCCACTGTTCTTCCTTATGATCCTTACACATTCTCTTTAGTTACTTTAAAATCTTCAAAAAGTATTGCTCCTCTAGGATCTCAAGTCTTTGGAGAGGTAATCTTCCCATCTGTTACATCTTCCTCATGGGGGGCTGACTGAGCTCATCCCAAGGGGCCCCCTTTTTTTTCCCACGGGGATTTTGTGAAGTCTGGGTTGTGGATGGAGCCCAGCAGTGGTACTGTGATTGCTTCTGCTCGGCTCTCATGGGGCACATGTGTTTATCCTAGTATTTCAGATGGGAGAGTCCCATGCCCAATGGAAGTACGAGTTTGTACTTAAATCTGCTGGAGGTACAGGCTTCAGATTCTGACATCTATAGGGGATTTGGGTTTCCCTGCCAGGACCACGGCAGAGAGTTTCTTTCTCATCTGTTACAGTAAAAGTTTGGCTAAATTGGCCTTGCTTTTCCCTGTATGACACTTGCCTGATTGTCCTGTCCCATGGCAGAAGTTCAGCCCCAGCTCCCCAGTTCATGTCCTCCTAAGGTCCCACCTCCTTTCCCTGTGCAGGCACTAAAAGCCGGTCCTTGGTCCTAAGTGGTCACCACTGGTCATCGCACTCCAGGGCTCCTGCTGCTTTAGTCCACACTCCTCAGCTCTGCCTCTCAACCTCTCTCTGCTTCTGACACCTGCAGATTTTCTTTCTACCAGTGAGCTCAATCAAGCATCACCAATTTTGAGAGGGGGTTAAAGCTTATCCAGTATCTTTAGGTTTGGAACAAAAGCATTGCACTGTTATCTGGAATCTCTGCCAGATTCTAACAATCTGTCTACATAGCTTATCTTCCCATGGATTGTGTGTCTGTGAAGGCTGGGAAAGAGACTCATTCACCAGTGTCAACTCAGTTCCTAGTAAAATTGCTGGCGTATATATATCTATACATCTGCAGATATGTGGATACCTATATACATAGTCCTTAACATACGTTTGTCAAATTCAAGAATCTATTTCCCATGCTTGGTACATTTGAGGTTGTATTTTATTATTTTTCCAGCAATGAGTTTTGTATGTTGAAGCTTTTTCTATGAAATTACCTTTATTAAATAAGGCACTTTTCTATTTGTATTAATTAAAAAGATATACTTAACAAACAGAATTTCTCATAACTATGACAAATCCAGCATTTCCAAAAAGAAAGAAAATAGACACTTTTAACTAAGCAAAGTGTTATCTCAAATAAAAACATAATTGCTGTTACTTATCATAGCTTTGAAAGAATCCTAGAATCCAGGGAGTCCGATTTAATAAGCATTTAAGAAGATTTTTTTCTTTGATTTCCTTGTATACAAATTGATTTATGTATAAAAAGGAGAACTTTTGATTCTAGATATTCAGCCATTTATTTTGTTGCTCAGTGGATTTCACTTCATGTGATTTTCCTCTTTTATCTCAAGGTACACTTGGTTACATCACCATTTATGGCATTAAGCTCATAGGATATCTGTTCGTTCTTCCTTCCTTCCTTTCTTTTTGCTTTTTAGGGCTGCACTCTCAGGATATAAAAGTTGCCAGGCTAGGGAAGCTGCAGCTGCCAGCCTACACCACAACCACAGCAATGCTGCGGGATCCGAGCCAAGTTTGCGACCTATACCACAGCTCATGGCAACGCCAGATCCTTAACCCACTGAGTAAGGCCAGGATTGAACCCATGTCCTCATGGATACTAGCTGGGTTCATTACCACTAAACCATGATGGGAACGCCTGTTCTTTCAACATTCTCTGTAGTTCCTACCAAAACCCTACCTTTTTTTTCCTTCTTGTTAGAAAGCAAAAAACCCAAACACACCCCAAACTTTCTATTTGCCTTTTTTTTTTTTTTTTTTAAAGTAGCCTGGGTTTTCCCCTCTCATGAAAATCATCCCTTAATTCTTACACTTGTGGGGGATTCCTTGCTTCTCTAGCATGGATACAGACAATAGGGGGATTTTTCAACACAGTTCACTGATTGTACTGAGTTGAAGATATTCTTTCTTGGCTGCCAGAAAATATGTTAGTCTTCCTTGTTAGTCCTGATAACACTTTCCTACATGCCATAGAAACTTTAACTCTGAACTCTGGAGAACAGCAACCTACACTTTCTCTCTTCCAAGAAATAGTAACATGACAATAAAGATATGTTTTAGAACTAAAAAAATAATTTATAAGAATTTCTATCCTATTTCTAAGTTGTGAGAGCTGTCCTGTCTCTGGCAGGGCCGTGGTGTATAACTGCAATTACTGGGGTGAAAAATCAGAGCCAGACCCACAAAGCCACAAAGTTCCAGGAATGAAATATCTTGCAGGCCAACTTTATACTGACCCAAACCCATGTCTGAAATGAGACTGTTTAAAACAAAGTGCAACTGAAACTTTACTCCCGGTCACTGCCTTACTTTCTAGCATGTTTTTCTCGTCCTTGCAATAAGCCTAACGTAACCCTATTCTAGTTTTAATGTCATAAGGATCATTTCTGCCAGCTGTATCTGTCTCAAAGAAACAAAAGCCTTATATTCTGCAAAATAACCATAATTTTTTTAAGGGGAACACTAGCCAGACCCAGTGAGGCTCACTATTGTATCTAAGGAAAGAAGAACTTGTAGGCAGGTGTTTTCTGTTATTCTAGAAACCAGTGAACAAAGGCTAGGATCCAAGAGCATTTACCACAGACTTCTGTCTATGGATCAGTCTATCTCAGTGGCTAAGTGTACAGCTAAAATTTTTACATAAAGAGGCCATGAGAAAGAGAAGTGACACTAAATTCCTTCACATTTAATGCTGCAAGGCAGAAAAGTTCAGTATTCTCCTTTCAAATAAACACTCTTTCCTTAGTAAATAACAGAAATTGACTTCAAGTTATTTAATACTTTTTATAAAAAATAAAAACATTTTCCCCTGTTTGAGGAATAGCTAGGCAGGCAATGGGGTAATCTTTAAGAATTATAAGCACTAGAAGTATGCACAGTACAGACATACAGAGAAAAAGGATGTACTTAAGAAGGATCAAAATTCTTAAAGTAAGAAGTTTGGGGGTATTTTATGCTTTCTTTTTACAAAATCATGGTCCACATGTGAAAAGGAATGAATGGAACTGACTCAAAACAAAGCTGGCTATAAATCGTACACTAGTGTGCACATGCGCTAAAGAATCTAAACAAACCCAGGGATGTGAGAGCATCTGGGTTCTCACTGGAAACCATCCACACCAAGAGCAACTGACAGAAGGCCAAGCTCTGCGATGCCACCTTTTCTCCCTGTTCTCTGAGACTTCATTATAAAGGATTTATCTGTACCTATATGTGCTTTCACAAACTTCTCTACATGGTGAAGTTGTTAAAATAATCATATAACGACCAGTGCATTCTGGGTGCCTTCTTTATTCCCCAAAGTTACTTCTTTTTTTGTGAAATTGAGCTAAATGCCTAAATGGAAAAAAAAAAAAAAAGAAATCTGACATTTATTAAAATAAGACCTTCCAGAGTTCCTGTTGTGGCGCAGTGGTTAACAAATCTGACTAGGAACCATGAGGTTTCGGGTTCGATCCTTGGCCTTGCTTGGTGAGTTAGGGATCTGGCGTTGCCATGAGCTGTGGTGTGGTCAAAGATTCGGCTCAGATCCTGCATTGCTATGGCTCTGGCATAGGCCGGTGGCTACAGCTCTGATTGGACCCCTAGCCTGGGAACCTCCATATGCCGCGGGAGTGGCCCTAGAAAAGGCAAAAAGACACACACACAAAAAGTCCTTCCTAAAAAAAAAAAAAAGCTTATCTTATAAAAAACTATCTTAAATGAGCTCATATTTATGGTTGTAGAAATACTTCACTTATTTTAATAAACTCAAGAATTTGAAAAACTTTGATTTCTAGGAATAAACAAGAAGCAGTAGGCATAGACAGATTCTGGTAAGGAATAAAAATACCCACTAAGGATCATTTAAAAGGAATTAGTTAAGAGTTCCTGTTGTGGCTCAGAAGGTTAAGAATCCAACCAGTATCCTTGAGGGTTTGATCCCTGGCCTCCCTCAGTGGGTTAAGGATCCGGCATTGCTGTGAGCTGTGGTGTAGGTATTGCAGATGTGGCTCTGATCTCATGTTTCTGTGGCTGTGGAGTAGGCTGGCAGCTGTAGCTCTGATTTGACCCCTAGCCTGGGAACTTCCATATGCTGCAACTATGGCCCTAAAAAGCAAAAAATTTAAAATAAAATAAAATAAAACAATTAAAAAAATAAAATGAAAGGCATTAGTGGCTGAATAAATTAGCGAAACCAAACAGCAAGACTTGTCTGCAACTGAAGGTATCATTTTCTAAAACACATCAATGAGTGACTGGGGTTGGGGGGTAGTGTAGCATGAACATTGTGATTTTTAAAAAATTGTGTTATTTGAATGTTGGCACTAATGTTCAACCTCTACTGATTACTTAGCTATCTAAAACCACAACATAACTTTTGCCTTACTAAAGCAAAAAGGTAGTTTTGCCTCAGTCTTCTTTCAAAAATTAAATGTCATCTTTAACTTCTGCTTCCAGAAGGTGGAACAGACATACTTTTTCCTACACCTTTCAATCAGTATAGAAGTAAAACCAGGAACTATAAGCTTTATACATACATACAAAACTAGAGCCACACCAACATAAAAAAAGTGGAAAGAAGATGGCAGGCTGGTTAGGGACACTAGGACCCAAAGAATGCCACAGATGGGAAGCTCCTCAGATTTTCTTCTTGCCTCATACGTCCAGACGTGGAGCTGTAGGAACTCACAATCTGGAAGCGCCCATAGACACAGACCAAAAAGCCCCTGCTCTTTAGCCAAGGGAGTCTACAAAGGAAAGGGGCAGCCCAGCAAGAGAAGCATTTTTGACAATAATCTGTGACTCTAAAAGCAATGCCATTTATGCCACATACCCATGGCAGAAAAGCAGCAACATCTCAGATCCACCCTTAGAGTAATGACAGTAAAAACAAAAATAAACAAATGGGACTTAATTAAACTTAAAAGTTTCTGCATGGGAGTTCCCGTCGTGGCGCAGTGGTTAACGAATCCGACTAGGAACCATGAGCTTGCGGGTTCGGTCCCTGCCCTTGCTCAGTGGGTTAACAATCCGGCGTTGCCGTGAGCTGTGGTGTAGGTTGCAGACGCGGCTCGGATCCCGCGTTGCTGTGGCTCTTGCGTAGGCCGGTGGCTACAGCTCTGATTCAACCCCTAGCCTGGGAACCTCCATGTGCCGGGGGAGCGGCCCAAGAAATAGCAACAACAACAACAACAAAAAAAACCAAAAAAAAAAAAATTCTTTAAAAAAAAAAAGTTTCTGCATGGCAAATAGTTTTACCTTTATGGGTTTGAAAAATTATTTAATAAATACGAATTTATTATTTAATAAAATAAAATTATTTTATTAATTTTAGACCTTATTGATTTACTAATCAATATAAATGGAAAGCTGATATTTATTGTGTAACTGATCTTTTAACTTTCTTTTTTTTTGGCCACACCTGTGGAATGTGGAAGTTCTCAGGCCAGGGATCAAACCCAAGCCATAGCAGTGACAATGCCAGATCCTTAACCATTAGGCCACCAGGGAACTCCCAATTTAAAAAAATTCTTAGTTAACATCACTGGAGATAATACTGTCCTAGAAATACAAAGAAATTTACTGGCTAAGGATCAGCTCTAATTATATTAAGATCTGAAGTACAATTTATTATCTAAATATATGAAAGACTAGTTCATGAAATAATGATGGTACTTATAATGAATGGTTAACCTACACAAGAGTTAAAAAAAAAAAGGCACTAGATATTTTTGCAATTGTAGAAAGATGGAAAATTTAAGGTGCTTTAGGGGAAACAGAGAAAATAACCCAAAATCAATAGGATTTAGACTGAATGATTTTCAGTAAGGAATTTTTTTTTAGCTTACATCTATTTTATCTTTTCAAAATACTGTCTTAGTAGCATTTTTACCTCCTATCCTCCTTGTTTATAGGAACATATCTTTAGTTTAAGATGTCAAAACAGCAAAATGGCTATGGGGTACATAATATCAAATATCTGTGATACGCTGCGCCATAAATGCTTAAAGCATTTTCAAGACATACAAAACATGGAAAAAAGATCTTAAAATCCCTGAAACCTTATCAAAAAACTTCTAGCAGTTTTTTTTTTTTTTTTTTTTTTTTTGGTTTTTAGGGCTGCACATGCAGCATATGGAAGTTCCCAGGCTAGGGGTCAAATTGGAGCTGCCGCCGCCAGCCTAGGCCATAGCCTAGGCAATGCCAGATCTGAGCCACGTCTGTGACCTACACCACAGCTCACGGCAACACCAGATTGTTAACCCACTGAGTGAGGTCAGGGATTGGACCTGCATCTTCATGGATACTAGTCAGGTTCATTACTGCTGAGCCACAGTGGGAACTCCTTAGCAGTTCTTATTCATCAAAGCCAATTCTAAACTTTTTAACCAGTAGAGTGTATGAAGAAGATTAGCCAGAGGTGCAAACTTAAGATCTTTTCTGAGCTTTCCCCAGGCAGGCACAGTCACTTTTTAATTTTCCCTAGATGTGTAGTTGTTTTTGAATACCCTAGTCTTTAATGTCTAACTCCCCAAAAAGGAAAAAACAAATAATGAGGGGGGCGAAAAGGGGCACTAGCCCTTTTAATGCCCTGATCATCATCTCAGCCAGAGGGGGGAGGGCCCCTGCAACAATGGGGGGGGGGGCGGACAGCAACAATAATGGCTACTCACCTCTTTGCCTGCACCTCTGTGATGAGAAGCAGCAATCACTGAGCAGAACACAGAGCTCCAATATTTGGAGGACAGGGTCCTTTTTGCCTACCCTTGGCTCCAGAATGCTGGCATGCTGTGTGCAAGCTTTATGCAAATTCAATAGCTGCCTGCCTCAGGGCTGGGGGGTGGGGGGGTTGGGGGGGTGGAGAAGCGGTGAGACTCTGAGTATGGATCCATCCTAGGGCAAAATTTCCTTCTGTCTATTGACATGTGAAATTGGAGAACTAGTTATCAGTTTCTAACATACAACGGTAGGACAGGCATAGACAGGACAGACATCCCCATTCCAAAAGGGAGAAATTGGGAGTAAAGGGCCATCAATCCCAAAAAGGTTGAAATCCAGCAGAACAAATTCCATGAGGTTTCAAAGTCTATGAATAATCCTGTGGCTCAAGGCTCTGCCCTATGGGCATGTGGTGGCTTCACTGGCATCTGCCTCTGGTCTCCAAGTAGCTCTGTTGACATGAAAATCTTAAATTTAACTCAACTTTAAGGTAAATCTAACCAATACTATTAGAATTCAGCAGTCACTAATGCAGTACTGAGTAGGGCATAGCACCTAACAAGAAGCATGAGGGCTAGTTTTGGGGTGTTGGTAATGATCTGCTTCTTGGATGTGTAGGTTCATTACATGAGCGTGTTCCCTTGTGAAGATTCACTGACATGTATGTTTATCATGTGTGCTTTTCTGTGTTCTCCTTCCTTCCTTTCTTCCTCCCTATCAGGAAGATCCCAGGCTAGGGGGTGAATTGAAGCTGTAGCCACTGGCCTTTGCCACAACCGTGCCATATCCAAGCCACATCTGCGACCTATACCACAGCTCACAGCAACGCCAGATCCTTAACTAAGCCACTGAGCAAGGCCAGGAATCGAACCCGCAACCTCATGCACGGTTCCTAGTCAGATTCGTTTCCACTGAGCTATGAAGGGAACTCCCTGTATATTTCGATAAAAAAGATTTTTTAAAAAGGTTGTATCATAAGATTTAAGTAATAGAAGAAATGATCTCTGAACAAGAAGTCATTTACTTTAATTTAGCCCATGTTTTGTTATTTTCTAGTTAAAAAATAATGAAAAGAAGATGTTAAAAGTTATGGCTACTCCTACCAGTTGACATTAAAGTGAGAGGCCTATTTTAGTCTCAGCTATAAGCCAGCAGCTAGTAATACCATTACCATTTAGGAAGATAATCCAGGATTAGGAAATATTGCTATGAACATTGTCTTGATGTCTAAATAGGGAGTTAAAGATGACAATCAGCTGAATTAGAACCAGCCTTGAAAACTGGTTTCCCAGAACATATAGCACTGTCTGGGTATTTTTTTTTTCCCCCAAATGATAAGGTAGACAGGGAGGCAACTGCAAGAAAACAAAGATAACTTGATCTTAAAAAAAGTTTTTCATTTAGCAGAGATTGGAACACAGAGGTGTGTGACACAACTGCGTCCCTTCACTGGGTTCAGGCCAGTGACTCAGAGCCAATGAAGAAGTCAACCAGGCTCTTACAGATGTTTAATCTGAGTCTCGATAGACAGCCTGGTGTTGATTTCAGGTCTGCTGTTTGGGTGCATTTGTGAAGAACACACATATATTTAAACACAGTTGAATCTCTTTGTATATTTCTGATGAACTGGATAGTTAAAGAGCTAGGGAGGCCTGAAAGGTAACATAGCTTTTCAATCTCTACTTGCTCTTCTAGAGAATACAAATTTACTGAAAGTTCTGCTGTTCTAAAGTATCTTTTTTTTTTTTTTGGTCTTTTTGCCTTTTCTTGAGCTGCTCCTGTGGCATATGGAGGTTCCCAGGCTAGGGGTTTAATCGGAGCTGTGGCCACCGGCTTATGCCAGAGCCACAGCAATGCAGGATCTGAGCCGTGTCTGCGACCCACACCACAGCTCATGGCAACGCCAGATTCTTAACCCACTGAGCAAGGCCAGCGATCGAACCTGCAACCTCATGGTTCCTAGTCAGATTCGTTAACCACTGTGCCACGACGGGAACTCCCTAAAGTATCTTAATAAATACAGTATAATATTTTGGGGCCTGGAGTTCCTGTTGTGGCTCAGTGGAAACGAATCTGACTAGCATCCATGAGGACGCAGGTTTGATCCCTGGCCTTGCAAAGTGGGTTAGGATTCGGCATTGCTGTGAGCTATGGTGTAGGTCACAGACTTGGCTCAGATCCTGTGTTGCTGTGGCTGTGGTGTAGGCCAGCAGCTACAGCTCCGATTTGATCCCTAGTCTGGGAACCTCCATTACGCATTATGTCGCAGGTATGGCCCTAAAATGACAAAAGACAAAAACAAACAAACAAAACCCCCCCCCAAGGGAGGGCTGATTTCCACACATCTGTCCATACACACACACACACACACACACACACACACACACGATGTAACAGTATTTTAATACCAGAGTTATTTGTGATGGCAATTTAGGATTATGAGCACACAGGTTTTCAAATTTGGCTGTTTAAGAATCAGTTTATTTGATTTCAAATACTCTACCAGTTCTCAATCCAAACTCTCATTAATTTAGTCAACAATTTCTAAGATAACTGTTGAAATGAGAAGGTTTATTTTGATACATGATGGGAAAGAGTTTGGCCTGTGAAGACTCTGAATTTTTTAAACTGACCATCATCCTTTATGGTAATATATATTTTTTCACTGTAACTCAGAATAAGAGTTTATTAAAGTACTATTTACCATAGGAGAGAATTATGGGGTCATTAATAATATGGCTAAAGGCTAACAAAATCTCTAATCAAGAGCACATGACTGTGACACATTTAGGTGTGGTGAGCTGCAGTGCTGGCGATATTGTGACGTGATCTGTTTTGAGTCCCAGCTCAATCACT